>NC_045563.1:27201867-28552153 GCF_009819795.1 Aythya fuligula
AGAGAACAGATTAACTGGGAAATGCGGGAAGCAGCAGAGCCCCTCTCTTCCTGCTGTGGGGTGCAGCACCCCAGCCACACAC
Source organism: Aythya fuligula (assembly GCF_009819795.1). NCBI lineage: Eukaryota > Metazoa > Chordata > Aves > Anseriformes > Anatidae > Aythya > Aythya fuligula. The sequence goes on from NC_045563.1 coordinate 27,201,950, forward strand.
AACTTCTTGGGTCATAAATCTGCAGAGCTGCAGCAAATTATTGGCGAATTTGAGGTGAGACAGTGCAGGAGAGCGCCTGCTGCCTGGGGAGCTGTGCGCTGAGCTCACGTCCTCCCTAGGAGGCAGCCCCACATCATGGTGGGGGTCAGTGGTTACAGGGCATGGGGAGACAGAGGTTTCTTCAAAGAAAATGATTGCTTGGCACCTGGGTTTGCACTTTGCTCAGCAGGGCTCGGCTTGCTGCCTTCACTGACTGCTGACACCTCAGAGGGGACATCTCCAGGGAGCAGGCTCAAAGAGAATCAGAGGGAGAGCAGGTATCAGCATGGAATAGCATCTGCGGATCCACCACACTCAGACTGTAATGGTTTTGCTCAATGACTGGCTGAAAAACCGTTTCTCAGAGAGTTGGAATTGGAACTTCGTTGTGACACTTACTGCTAACAGCACTCCCCTGTTGGGGTTCTCTGCTGGATTAAGGGTAGAAGTCACATTTCGATGTGTTTCTTCATAGAAATGTGGCTTCCCTCTCTGCTTTCCATTTGCTTGTTTTCACAAAACTTGTGAAAATGCAATATTAGATGGAGATGTAGCCATGTTAGAGATGTAGCTATGCCACAGTGGGGTGGGAGAGGCAGGAGGGAAGGCAGGCAGCTGTATATAGCAATATACCTACGTCAGCCAGGCTTTCCTAGGAAGTCTCGGTGCATTTAGCAGAAAGTCCCAAGCAAGCTCTTCCTCGCTCTTGCTGTCAGTCCCCAGAGGGTGCCTACAGCTTGCCTGCTTGGGATGCCCTGGGGATGGTGTCCTCTCCCCCTCCTGCTGGCAGCCCTTGCAGGGACTCCTCTCTCCACACCCTGCCATGGTCTGCACGTCCCCCGTCCCCCATCCATCCTGTCCTCCTCCCTGCCCTGCCTCGCTTTCTTCTCTCCTTCCAACAGCCCCTTGTTCTTCTTCCCCTCTCTGCCTCCTCCCGTCTCTCCTCCCTCCCCTCTTACAAAAGCCTCCTCGGGGAGCAGCGGAGAGGGTTCAGCCTGCAGGGCCTCCTGGCTGCAGGATCACTGGTGGCCTCATGCACGGCGAAGTGCCTTTTTGGCATGCAGATCCGTGAGCAGCCTCCTGCTCCCCCTTCTCCTCCTCGGGCTCCGTGCCAGTGGGCAAGCGTTTGCGAAGCAAAATTACAGAGCTCTCCGGGTGACGATCTGCCCATTCCCTACAGCAGGTGGCTGCAGGCTGAATCCACACCACTCCCTCGCAGCCCCACTCCCAGGCACGTCAGGAGGAGGTGGCTCTTCCTTCCAGCTGCTGCCGGCCAGAGACACCCGCAGTCACCCTCCCAGTGGGAGGACACCGTGTGCATGATCCTCTGCAGTCCCTAAATCAAATCCCAGCTCCGAGAGGCCAGACCAGCTATTCCAGGAAAACTCAGTTTGTGAGGTCTGGCATTGGGATGCTGGGAAGACCTCCAGGCACAACGTCAGTTTGGCCCCGAGAGAAGCACAGCTTTCAGAGACAATACCTGGTGTGTATGGGAGGAAGGGGCGGTGGAGGCCTGGTGGCAGAGCACACGATGCAGCTGTGTTACTTCAACCAGGAGATTCCTTTCTCTCCCACCCACGTGCATTTTGCACCCATGTATTACGGCCTGGCTCTCTTCTGCCTTGTGATATTTGAAGTTGCCAGGAGTAAGGGGTTATTCTGGGTGAGGGAAACAGAAGTCATTTCATGCCATGGGCGGGGATGGAGTGTCAGGCCCCAGGCAAAGGACACAACACCCATGGGCATGTAAGATCCACTTCCTTTTGGCTGCTGGGGACAAACTCTGGGAATTAGGAAGATGAAACTGTTTACCTTTTACAGTGTTGTAAAGGATGGATGGTGTATGCTGTTTGGGGTAAGAACTCAGCCTGGATCTCTGTACCCTCTTTATACTGAGACATTTTATATGGAGACTCTGAGACTCTCTCCTCCCAGAAGGAATCCCGACAGGAACTCCTTATCCACATTTATCTTGCAAAATAAATATTTAATAAACAAAGCCAAATACCGTTAAAGGGCATTCTGAGACATTAACTTATTCCCTTAAGCAATAGAACAAACAAAGCAACTTCATTAGCAGTAGTATATAATGTAGTGCCTGAGTGTCTCCCATTGGGCGGGAGGGCTGGGCTTGCACAGGTAAACCTGAGCGTTCGGGGACTGGAGAGGACCATGTTTTGTTTGCAAGGATGGAAGCTCTCCCATGGCACAGAGGTGAAGCTCTCCTCAAGGGTGACATCAGCCTGGCCCCTTCAGAAAACCCATGTGGCCACAGCAGAGCTGGGAGCCCCGGACCGATAGCCATACAGCATGTCCGAAGGGCCGTCAGTGCACCTGGAAGAAATACCTGACTGCTGCCGTCGTGGTGTCACTGCCTCGGGGTCTCCGTGTTAATTCGTTCTCTTTTTGGCTTCTGCATGAAAATAAAACCCAAAGAGTAACTACTTCACAACAGTGGAGGGAAGAAGATAAGGTGAAATGGGGGATGAAGAAACCGTGGATTGGAGTGAAAGTGGAAGCAAGGGGAAAAAATGACCATGTGGAACAGATGAGTCTAGGGGATAGAAATCTGAGTTATGCTCCCTTCCTAGTTTTCTTTTCAAAGTTTTACTCTTTTTGATGCAGTGTGGGCCCTATAAGTAATAATGTATGATAGAACTCATATTTATATAATAGGTGCATGAAATATTTTAAAATTTGCTGTAATCTGATAAAATGTTATATGCATAGTAATATTTTGCCTGCTTCTTGTGTCTCCTGCCTGGTGATCTTAAAGCACGTTGAAAACTTTCTGTTCACTACATTTCTTAACGTCTTTGTAGGGCAGGCTTACCTCTGGTTTACAGGTACCGAAATTTAACCTACAAGTTCATGTAGGCTGAGCTAGGAAAGTGGCCCAGCAGTGCTGGCTAACGTGAGCCTGTCCATCCAGGCAGTCAGTCACTGGTGTGGTTGTACTGGAGGAGCCCACGGCAGGATCCAGGGAAGGGCTGAGGAGGAGGAGGCTTGCGGTGCTCCCTGCTAGCAGACGCTCTACTGGTCTGAGGCTGGCCCCAGCACAGCCCCAGCCGTGTGAGCAGGCCCCAGAGGGAGCTGTTAGGCGCTGAGGACACGGCCCCTTTGGGCTCTGAAGTCTGCAGCCATGCTCAGAGCAGGTCCCTCATTGCTGGGGTCCCCGAACTGGCGCAGGTCCTGCAGCCCTTCTCAGTCCATTTGCTGCTGTCATCTCTGTGTGGCTCAGCCCAGAAGCGCAGGGTGGCTGTGTGCGCTGCCTTGCTGGCGACACTATGGCAAGGGGGCTTGGCTGGTGCTCGTTTTGCTCTTACCACTGTCATCTGCAGAGGAAATAACACAGCACCAGCAGGGAGAGATCTGCTCCTTTTGGTACGTGATGTACTTCTGGCAAATGACAATCTGGTATTTGACACAAGAAGAGATGAAGCCAGGGATGGGTAATTTGGCCCCGTTGGACCCCTCCTCTCTCTCGTTCTTTCTTTTTTCAGAGCGGTGGCTTCTCCGCCTCTCCTTGCTGCTGGACAGCCCTGTCACAGCCTGTTAAGTCAGCCACACCTCGCAGCGCTGCCCTGGCCCTCACCGCGCTCCCTCGTGCCAGTGGGGTTTGTGCGCGTGCTGTAAAGGGACGGAGGGTTCAGGAGCTGCGTGCCTACCCTAGGGTGCTCCTGCCTAGCTGGGCCAACAGTGGTGGCCTGGCAGAGCCCAAAGGGTGGGCTGTCTGCAGCCCTGTTCCCAGGTCACCTCATCTCGGGGACTGTCCCTTAAGCCCCCCTTGCCTCCTGGCTGCCCTGCTGCCCTCATTGCTGGTCTGCCTGCAGAGAGCAGCACTGTGGGGCTTGCTGTGAGGTCACTCCTGTGGTCCCAGATCTGGTGGCCTTCCAGCTCCCCAGGGAGCTTCTGCTGCTGCCTGCAGGCTTGGGTTGTTTCTGTGAATAAAGAGAAAGGCAGGGTTGGGTTTTGATCTCAGATACTGCTGCACTGAGCCAGAACCATTGATCTTCGGTAAATCAGGGCTGGCTCAGGTCCTTTGGGCCACCAAAACAATGCAATTTCATCAATTCCAAGTTCTCCTCAACTGAAGATATCCCCACCCCTGGGAGGACGCACTGCAGAGCCAGGTCAGTCCAGCCTGGAGATGGGTGCCCAGTCCAGATCCCAGATCCTGGCCCTTTCCTCCCAGTGCTCTGCCCCACGCTCTCCTGAAAGAGATTCTTCCCAGTGCCCTGCACGTGTGCCAGAGCATACGGAGCAGAAGATGCTGCCAGAGTTCACAGCGAGTGCCACAGGGATCTAGAATAAATACTGCCATGTAATAGATTTTTATCCACTGCCTTGCCGTAATCCCCATCTGAATCCCTTCCAAATTGCAGTCAGGCAGCTGTTTGTACAAGTCAAACATTGATTCAGCTGCTCTCGAAAGGGATTCAGGGAGCACAGGCTGGAGGGAGCGCTAGCCAGGGAGCTGGAATAATGGGATTTATTTGTTACATGCTGAAGGGTTAAACTGTTTTCACAGCGCCCCGCGCCAGAGTATCTCTGCTTTCCACACAGAAGCAGGAGGTATTCACAGAAGGGATAATTGCTTAAGCAGCGAGCCTGGCACCTCGAGGAGCTCTCGTGTCCCTGCTCACCGGGACATGGAGGGCAGGATCACAGCCACACACAGTGGGGCTGTGTCTTACTGGGACCTGCAGGCTGTGTGTGTGTGCTCCTCGTGGGTCAGAGCAAGAGGCGTTTCCTCAGCATCCCTGGTAGGGTGCCTGGGGTTTTGTGTTCTGGGTTGTACCTGGAGCTTCAAACAGTCCCTGGGGAGGCCCTTGGCTGGGATTGCTCTTACTGCTGGTGGTGCTGGGTTCTGGGGCATGATCTGGTGCCTGGGACATGAGGCTCGTCCTGGGTGTCTTTAGCACATCTCAGAGCACCTGTGTGAAGGGGAGGAGTACAGAAAAAGTCCTGGAGTCCTGGGCAGTGGGTACTAGTAACTCTCACCTTATCTGACTTTCTGGTAGATTTAGATTCGATATTACGAAGTTCTTCCCTCTGAGGGTGGTGAGGCCCTGGCACAGGCTGCCCAAAGAAGCTGTGGATGTCCCATCCCTGGAAGTGTTCAAGGCCAGGCTGGATGGGGCTTTGGGCAGCCTGGTCTGGTGGGAGGTGTTTAGCTTCTGCTTCATTTTCTGCCTCCTCAGTGGGATTTGGCATCATGCTTTTTGCTTTGCTCAGCAGTTCCCTGTCATTGGCAGGGTCGACACACTGGCTGAAGACTTGAGGAGCCTCGGCCTTTGGGATTGAGGTGGTTTTGGACAGCTCACAGAGGGGTTCCGTGCTTTGGTACAGACTAGGTCCTCACACCAGCCTCTCAGCTGCCACAATGGTGGAGGATCACAGTGAACGCATAGCAGGCAAGACCAGGATGGTTTTGCTTCACCAGATGCTGCTGTATCTCTTGAGATCCCTCCAGCAGCGGTGACTTCAGCAGGGCTCAGCTCACAGGGTGCTTCTGTACCCGTGCCATGAGCACAAGGGGGGAAAACAGCATAGCCAGTTGCAGGTTGAGTAAGCATATTTCCCTTCCCTACACCAGGGTAGGCTGGAAAGAAATACCATAGTGGATTATAGGTCAGTGGGGCAGAGATCAGTTCTTGCCCTGTGCTTTGTACAGCACTGAGCCCAGAATTTACCCATTAGTAAGGAATTTGCAAATCCTCTTTCTTTTCTGCTTGCTCCAGATGGCCACGCCTGCTACTTACAAGGGTCCTGCTGGTGCTGGATTAGCTATGCAGCATCTCCAGGAGGTGAGAGCTCAGTGGAGGTGTTCTCCACACATTGGTCCATACAGGATTCATGAGTACAAAGAGCTCGGGGACCACACTGCATGGTCCCAGGCACTCAGCCCAGGCACTGCCACCTCGGGTCAACAGCCACTGCTATTGCCCAGGGCAGAGCAGAACAAACAAGGCAGAGAGAAGCAGAAGCAAAGGATGCAAATTCCCTGAATGAAAGGTTGCTGATCACTGCTTTAGATCGGGGTGGGGGTAGATAACTGGCAATGATGGTCAGCTGGGTAGGGGAACGAAATGTCCCTGGCTGCTGATCACCGACAGACAAATCAGGTTTAATCTAACCAAAGTGAGATCTGAGCAGAAACCTAATCCACCTGAGTCTACCAGGAGTGTTGAGCTATAAGAGAATTTGCTGAAGAGTTTCAGTGTGGGTTTTTTAGGTTCATTTCCACACCTGCAGCAAACAAACAGGATTATGGTGCCAGTAAGAGTGGTTAGGGGCTTGGGCAGCCTTGGTGAGGGAGCTAGGAGCCTTTGGCCCCTACTTGGCTTCAGCTTCACAGATCAAGTCAAAATTCATTGAAGGAGAGGAAACAAAATAAATCACTTGATCTGGGGAGAAGCTGCTGCAACCAGCCTGGCCACAGATTCAGGGTCATCTCAGGATGGGAGGGAGAGGAGCGGGGCTGTCCACTCTCCAGGAGAGCGAGAGCAAGAGGCTTAAGGCTCCTCAGCGCTAGAGAAAGGAACTGAGTGCCCCGGAGCTCGCAGCCCTGCTTGAAAATGATGGAGGCTGACAGATCTGGGATTAATCTAAAGGTTTCAGCTCTCTGAGCACCGAGTGGAAATTCGCCTGGAAACCACAGCACAGGAACTTGGCGTGACGAAAGCACTAACTGGAGCGGGGGGAGGCGGAGGCGTGCGTGGGTCAGATAGCTTGCCCCGCCTGATTATGCACAAAGCTGGAGCCCTCGTCTCCTGCTTTCCCAGCGATGTGTCTGGGCGAGGAGGGAAGGCATTCAGTGCTAATAAGAGCATCAGAAAATAGCCCACTTTTTTTTGGACACTAGGCCTAAATGCAGACTCTGTTCCGGGTGCAGCTTTGCGTTGCTAATTGGATGTAGAGGCAAAGCTGTCCCCACAACGAGCAGCTCTCCTGCTTGCACCTGGGCATGTTCCTGGAGCAGCAGGGTGTTTGGGTGGCTCAGGAGGCCTGCACAAATCCTACAAGCTGTGGTTTTGCCCATGCAGGTATCTGTAGGTACTGGACTGCTCGTGTGGGATGGGAAGGGAGAGTGGGAGCTGGCTGAGAGCCGGAGCCAGGGTGTGCAGACCTGGCCTTCTGTTCAGCTGCTCCAGCTGCATAAGGTAAAGCCTGCTTCCCCTGATGTCTACAGCTTTCCTGGGAGGCTAAGTTGCTGATTTAGCTCAGTCTTGAATGTGGAAGACCAGGGCACTCTTTTTGGCCGATTCAGGATCCACTAGAACTGCTGCTAAAGGGTTGTGGGCAGACACCAACCTTCATACTTCATCTGGGCACAGCCTGCGAGGACAGATGTTATATGTGGGCACACTTATGCTCCCCTGCCCTCAGACACCCATAGCCTACAGCTGGGGTGTCTGAAAGTCTTTTCTCAGCACAAGAAATCCACGAATTCCCATACATCCTGCACTACACAAGTCCCTGAGCATTAGCACAGCTGTCACAATCCTCAGCCACGTCTGCACGTTCATGCCTTCATATCTGATTTCGATACAACGGTGCCATCACCCCTGCTGCTCACCTCGAAGGACTGAACGCATCACAGCGCACACTTAACTCCTCTAGTTTGCTCTATAAATGCACGACCCACGGTGAGCAGGCGTGTAATATATACCTGTGTACGCTTCTGCTAAGTGCTGCGCATGGATTTGCTGATCTGGTTGTTTTGTAGTCATTGGGCTACATCTTCAGCAGTAGGAATAAACTGCTGCAGCAAAATGGGGCTGCCAGTTTATTCTCTGTTGGGATCTAGCCCATAGTGTTAATCTATCGTAGAGGCTTGCTTTTTTCTGGAAAGCGTAGGCATTTTGAGTGTGCAGTCAAATTGGCATTTTATCTGGGTTTCTGCATGGTATAATTGCAATTTCCAGACGATAACTGTTATAAAATTATTAAAAAATGTAGCAGTGGAAGGTTAGCTTAAGGTCGTGGTGTGATTTTTACTTCTTTGATGTGATAGTCAAACTGAAATCAGCGTGGCAACATGTCCCAGTGCACAAACTGGGCACGTAGCAGAGATGATCACAGGCATGGTTGCAGACAAACCAGCCGAATCTGAACACGTGTCCTCTTCTAAGAAAGGAGTTTAGGAGAAATAATTTTCGGCTTCCTGATCCACACACCCAGTCATTATCACAGACATTATGATGGTCTCTCCCTGCTCGTGTTTTAGAAAAGCTCAAAGGCTGAATTGCAAGACAGTCGTTGCTAATTCAGAATAAGTGGGCGACGCTGCAGCTGCTGTCTGTTTGCCCATCTAATATATGAATAGCAATCGATTTGGACCTTTTCTCTAAATGTGATGTGATACTGAGTATGAGATCATTGCCAAATCTCCACGAGGAATTAAGCTTGGTTTAGCAAGGAGGACAAGGCAGCTTTGTCACTGTCTTTATGGGTGAAGCCCAGAGTCCCCTCCATCCTGGAGAACTGTCTCCCCATGGATATCCTCCTCTGTATTTAGCTTCATAAACTAAAGCACCTTGTAGCAAACAAGGGAAATTAGTGCTCCAGTTCTAATTCCTGTACTACATGGATTTCCAATAAATACACGCTAATATTCATCCTAGGTTTATTTTATGGCCTTCTTTTTGTTCTTTTCCATTTTGTTCTTTTCCATAGTTTCACCCTCATAATTATCTCTTCTCCAGATGTATTGTCTGCCAATATTTGAAGCTGGTTGCCTCTTTATTCTGCTATTGTATTGTTATTTTCTATGACTTATGGTTAGTTACTGGTAATCTTATTAGTTGCTATCACAAATATCTAGTAGCATAGGTACACTGACTGTGTTTTACAGCTATTTTAAGATTGCTTTATTTTAATTTATAAATCAGCTCCTTCAGTCCCGTTGTCATTGATTGCTCTTTCCGGAAGTCTCTCCTAATCTGTTAATCTCGTTCTGGACTGAGGTGTGGGGAGAAGCCCTTTGCATGATCAAATCGACAGCAAGTCTGCTCCTTTGAGATCTGAGGGGGGAAAGCACTGCGTAAGTGGCACATGCAGTTGGGAACATCAGAGGAGTACCTCTGCGACGCAGCACTGCGCTTTGTGTTTATTCTCCCTCGGTGATGTCCGCATTAAAGCACTTCGATTGCAAGTGATGACAAAGTTGTTCTCTGCTGCAAGCTGAGCCTGAAGGCAGGAGGCCAGCGTGTGATGGAGAGCTCTGAGCTTCTCAGAACGATACGTTGCCTTCGCTCCCTCAGCACGCAGTTTTGAGGAGGGAATTCTTTGGCTTGATGTTTGAGTATCAGAGACAGAGTCAGTGATGCTGGGAAGAATTCAGGTGTAGGAGGGGGGTAAATGGGCTTGGATGAATCAATAACAAAGTTAAATCTTTGATCAAAACATGAAGTGACATGCCTGCCTCCTCCCTCCCTGCTGCTGTCTGTGCCAGGCTTGGATGAAGCTTGGGGAACTGGGGAGTTAATAACAAATCTTTGTTCTGTAGCAACTGACTTTGCATCTCTACACCATCTCAACATAAGGACATATATCGTGCCAGTCCCTAGGATGATGTAACATGACAAGTGAAGAGATGAGATGTCCAAACCTCATGTAAGAGCCCCTGTACAATTTACGTTTTTCTTTTCCAGTGTGTGTGGAGTGAGCTGTTCTGCGCACAGACATCCCAGCTGGAGAACAGCAGAGCTAGGGTTGGGCTGGGTCCCGTTTTCTTCTGTGCTTGCTGCGTCTTAGGGTGGAAAAAGGGTGGGCTGCCAAGATCTGAGTGTTGGTGCTTTCCTTCAGCCTGGTGCTTCTGTCTCAATCCCGACCTTTCTTGCTGAGCCTCTTCTGTGTGTCCTGCTGTCAGTGCTTAGAGCCCAGCGCTGCTTCCCATCGTGTCCCTGTCAGGGTGGCAAAGGCAGCAAACATTGGCTCTTGCAATATGGGAAGCTCTGAAAAATGGGCTTTTCCCAGCAATTCACCCTTCCTGCAGGATGCAGACTCAGCAAGGCCTGCAAGAGGAGAACTCTTGGGGCTGGGAAGCCACTGGCCATGGTTCTTGGCACCATGAGAAAAGCAGTAATGTCCTTTGGAAGCAAATCGGGCCATCACCTCAGGCCCTTGGCTGGCTGGCTGCTTGCTGGCATGAGGTCACTGCTGAATTTTGGTTTTCCACATGGATTTCAGAGCTGCTACGATGCCCTAGCCTCCGAGTTTTGCTATTAATACCACGATTTTCTTTCATCAAGGTGGCAGGAATCCACTTGTGACATTGCAATGGAATGAAAACATAAGAAAATGGGTGTAGTTTAGCCAGTGTACCTGACTTTTGAAAGTAGCCTTTGATTCCTGCAAGGTCCTGGTTCTGGTGGGTGCTCGCCTGGACTTACATGCATCCCTGAGGCAGTCTGATTACCTGAGGCACTGAGAATAGCAGCACTTTACACAGATCTGGGCAAGGGACTTCCAGCTGTGGGAACACCTTGGTGTTTGTGGTCAAAAGCTGATGCCTATTAGTGCCAGTAAAAACAGGCCTGGTTTGGATCCTAAATCTGACCCTCTACTCTGCAGAAGTTTGAATCTAGCTTTATTTTTGGCCCCAGGAGACCTAACCTGCAGGATGCCTTTGAGCCCACACTATAGCCCCAATCACTCCTTGCTGCAGGAGTACCCTGAGCGAAGAAGTTGTTTTCATGGTCCTGCTGGTAACTCAGTGCCCTGTTCTGCCAACACCATTGCTCCTGTCTGGGCATCGCTGGTGCAAGCCTGTGCTGGAGGGTTTTGTTGACTGAATAGAGGTGAGATAAAATACTCTGACCCTGGCTGTGTCGGTGCACGAGAGCACCCAGCTGTCAGTGGGTGTTTAGACAATAAATCACCTGCATTTACTCCCTGGGTGAGTCTGTAAAGCTAGAAGTGCAAACAGCAAGCTGTGTCAGTGATGGAGAGTCACCAACAAATGCGGACACAGTGGGAGTACCATGCCAAAGTTTTTACGTGAGTTCTAGTAATACCCAAGCCAATGTGTGGAAAGGTGCTAAGCTGGGAGGAGAATCTGTCAGAGTTGTGTTTGGTACAGCTGGTGTCTGATGTAGGGAATGTGCTCGCGTTTGGCTGTGCTATGTTTCTCCAGAGCTTGACATGTTTGGCAGGTCTGAGTTTGCATCTGTGTTTGGAAAGCTCAGTAGAGGTTGCAGTGGTGCAAAGTGCAGGAACCACTGCTTGCCAGCCTGTCTTCTCAGGAGCCTTTGAAATTAAAGCCAACGAACCCAGCATCATATGAAAAAGGATAATACTTAGGACTTTTAATCTTCACAGTACGTCACAAATAATACACAAATAAATCTCCCCATGTTGGTAGACTCCATGCTTGTCTCTGCTGTCAAATGGGTATTTTCCCTCTGCACATGCCTTGGTTTCCCTGTTTGTCTGCTGGGGGCAATAAGACACTGTCTGTTACCTGGACAAGCTAGAGAAGTGGGCCCATGTGAACCTAATGAGGCCCAGCAAGGCCAAGTGCAAGGTGCTGCTTCTGAGTTGGGGCAATCCCAGACATGAGCACAGACTGGGTGAAGAACCTGTTGAGAGCAGCCCTGTGGAGAGAGACTGGGGGGTTCTGGTGGATGAGAAGCTTGGCACCAGCCAGCAGTGCACACCTGCTGCCCAGAAAGCCAACTGTGTCCTGGGCTGCATCAAAAGTGGCCAGCAGGTTGAGGGAAGTGATTGAGGCACCCAGCACAACCCACTGAGCCGTTGTCATTGCTCTGATTGGCACTGTGGACCCTCCATCAACCAAGTCACCTGAAAATTACTCCTAACTTTATACTCCAGGCCAGTTTTGAGTTAGCTATTAAAGATTTGAGCAAGAATTTAGCAGAACACTGAAACACATTAGGCTCTTGTCTGGGTAAAGGAAATATTTGCAGTCACAATATACTAAAAAATTTGTCAGCTAGCTCTTGTTTGGTGGGATGAAAGAATTTCTTGATAGGCAACTTGTTATACAGTTATTATTTACTGGTGGTGAAAACTTCTTCTGAAGCATCTGGTACTTACAAACATGGAAGATAGGAGCAAGAAGAGCTAATGGACTCATTAGATATGGAGATTTGTGTGTTTAATGCAGAAGGTGCTGCCTATACAATGGACCTCTCCAACATATAATATGTTGCCATGATTTTGGTCACTCTGTATGTTACAGTCTTCGAAGCCTACACTCCTGTGTTAAAGATGAGAATGATTTCTGGTCCGTTTTGTAGCTTTGTGTGCCTTCCTTAGCCAGGGTTGCAGCCTCGCAATGGTGTAAGTATATCAGGCCTTGCCTTGGGGCAGCAGGATGGGTTATATAACCCTGAAAGCCTCCCTTCCAGACCGATTTTCCACGATTGCAATGCACAAGCACCTTGGAGGAATATCTGGCCTGCAGCTCCACTGCACTCTCTCCACCAACCCTTCCCTCAGTGCCTCCTTCCTAGATGCAAATCCTTTGCCCATTCTCTCCTCTTTTTTTGCAGCTCTCTGCATCTCCTTAAACAGCTGCAACACCATTGCTGTGGGAATAATCGTCACCAGTTCCTCAGGAGGCAGCGTGGCCGTGTCCCCGGCCCCACGGTGGGACACCAGAACGAAGATGCTCCAGAAGCAGCGTCAGCTTTTTTCTGCCACTGAGCTGTGCTGTGGCTCCCCTTCCCCAGCTGCTGCTGGCAAGGCAGCAATTTGCTCTCATCGATCCCTCCTCTCCTGGAATCGCCCCGCGTGCACCGGCACAGTGTCACAATCAATAGCCCAGCCCTCGTGCAGAGACAGTGAGGGGGCCAAAGAGGCAATTTGCTCACTGGACAGGTTACGATGAAATAATATTGTGTCAGGAGGTGAAGCGGCAGAGCTCCTGGCACTAAAGATTTCCCTCTGTGGCCACAGGGAAAGGCAGGGCTGCATGAGATTTAGAGTCAGGCTCGAGAGCTGCTGCTTAGATCCTGCCAGTGATAAAGTGTAACTGAAATACTGTGAGGAAAAGATTGTTCAGGAAACAAAAAGTGATGAGGACCTTTAAAGCTATCACTTCAAAATTATTATGGCTCTGTAAGCAGAGGGGGAGAGAAAATGCCTTTATTTTTTGACCTCTAGCCAATAGGCATTAGATACGTACAGGGTTCATAGCAGACAAAACTCGTGGCTTCCAACAGCGACGCTCAGTCAATTAGTTTATTAGTAAAAGCAAATATTGCATCCAAACAAAGGAGGCACTTGCCTTGACAGTCACTGCTGTCATCCTGTGTTAGATGCATATTGCAAAGTAGGTAATCAAAGGTACCACTTAGATTTTCTGCCAATTTCTGACAGACTAGCCAAAGGGAGTTTCAAGACTTCTCTGAAATGCTTTTATTTTGTTTTGAGTAGCCCCTTGACTTTGTATCCCAAATGAAATGAGTAAATAGCTTTATGCCTGTTACTCTCTGATGCAAAGCTCATGCTTTGTACGTGATAGCCATCTCTCCCATGTAAAGTATGTTGCAGTCTTCTGCCTTGCTTAGTGTAAGCAGAGAGGGCACTGTACATACAGCTTAGCTCAAGGGCAGCGGTGCTCTCAGTACTTATTTGCACCCACTGCTCTCTTCCCAACATATTTGAAATACTTAGAAATACATACAACTACTTAGAAACCTAATACTGATCTCTAACATGGAATCTATGTTAATATGTTTATATAGAATCAACACAGGTTTCTGTAGGTATAATAAGATCTCCAGTCAAAGGCGAGCTCACAGGAAGAGAAGACTTGGTGGTTAGAGCAAAGAAACTGCCTGAAGACTGTTGCTGCTCCCAGCTATGCCTTGCCCACACTTTGAGACTCAGGCGTATCATTTAGACCCAATTTTTCAAAACTGTCCAGTTATTTGAAGTGCCTTATTAGTAATAACCCAGGTGTAGATCACCTGCAGATCAACCTCTGAACAGCAGGATCTGTCAAGGCTCCACACATCTGCCCATCAGCTCCAAGAGGCCTGCAGTCAGGCATCTCGCAGTTCTGATGGAGGCTTTCTGCTTTCAGCACCTCTCGGTTCCCACCTCTGTGAAATGGAGGCAGTGTTGCAGGTGGAAAGCCTTTGATTCTGGCCTTGAGGTCGGAACAAGCTGTTCACCCTGCATGGCAGCAGGGAAACCTTGGGTGACTTGGTACTCCTAAGGAAACATGGACCTTAGGAGTCATCACAGGCTGCACGCCCCAGGAAAGCCTGGCCTCCCCTGACACCACAGAGAGAGAGGGTGAAGTGTCAGCCGTCCTCTCTGCTCTGCACAGCTCCCGCCTCCACCAGTCTGATGGTGCTTATTTGTCACTGCAGAGAGGGAAACCCAGCCATGTGCAAGCATGACATCTGCTCGGTGGGCTGCCTCCACTTGGCACTGATCGCCGTGCAGCGTGGCACTGCTTGCGGACCCAACACAGCTCATCCTGGGGGCTTTGCGGCAGTGCTGGCCACAGTGGGTCCTAGCACAAGGAGGGACAGGGGAGCTTCCTGCCTGTGGGCTCAGAGCTGCTGTGTCAGAGCCTAAAGCAGAGCCTCCAGGTGGCTGACTAGGGATATGAGCAGGGACCCAGGGCTATTATGCCTTATACGTTACCTCCTGGCCCCTAAGGATTAGGAGGTGTCGGGCAGAGCAAGCTGGTAGCTGATGGATGTCTAGCCGTGAGAATTTGGATGAGGTCTCTCTCCTTCTGTGGGTTAGCTCCTGCCTCACAGAAGGATTTAATGCATTTAACAAGACATTTGAAGATTTCTTGATTATTGTCCTTCTTCACAGTGCAAAAGGATCTGACTCAAATCCCTAAATGCCAACACTTCTGGGCTACTGATTTAGCTCTAGATATGACAACAAAGTCTTCCCCCCCCTCCAAAATAGTATGGCTATGTTAAACCATGGCATAGTCCTGCTTTGGGGCAAGGGGCAAAAGGAGAGGGCTCCTGTGCATGGTGGGAGAGCTCTGCCCCAGGTGTGGGGCAGCAGCAGCCCTGGGATGCACAGGGCATCCATGGGGAGCAGGTCTCCCACAAGTGAACTGAAGATCCCACGCCTGTGATCTGTATCTGTGTAGTGATGAGGGCTTTCCACTAGAGAGAGACATGAGTACACACAGAAAACCTGTTTGCTATTTGTATCACACAGTCCACCTGGCCAACATGGTGCAAAAGGGAATGGCTGGAGCCAATCACAAAATGAGCTTTTTGCACTCCAAAATTTGTGTTTATCGTTTCTGACTGAAACTTGTTTTCATGTCTTCTGGGTTTTGACAAAGAAAATCCTAGTTTTTCTTCATTCTTACTTCAATTTTTTAACTGTTTTTGGTTCTTTCATTAGAGGCCCAAACATTTTCAAATACTGGATGTTCTTAAATAAAAATCAAGAAACTCGTCAAAAGTATTTTATCAGAAATATAATTGCAGAGAAATTTTTCAGGGGGTTGCTGTTTATCTGACAGGGAAACTGATATTACCCAGCCAAAACTGGCAATGCTCATTGACCTTTTTGTTCCTGTAGACAAAAACCCAATTCAGTGACCTCTAAAATATGAACTTCTGTGGGAGGACCATGGCAACTATTGAAGAGTGAAAGAGCACCTTTATGGAGTGGAAGTAAGGAATAACTTTCTTAGATGAAAATCCAGGGGAAATAGAAATATGGCTAAGGACAGTGATGTTAATAATACTATAATTATGCCATACCTTAATCCTTGCAGGCAGCCAGGCCTGTGCTTTGCACACAGGAGGGAGCTGGTCCTCTCAGCTGTTTTTTACCAGAGACATGGTGCAGCCAGCAGAACCAAACCTTCATAACACCGTGCTGGAACAGTGCCCATTTGGAGGTAAGAGCACTGTTGAGAGAGATGCCTTTAGCACATTTTATATATATATATATAGGGTAGGTTTTCCTTTAGGGTCATTTACAGCTGTCAGTGTGGAGGGTGTGTAGCACCTAACACTGCTTTGCCAGGGATTTCTGGTGAGTATGTAACTCAGGGTGACAGGGCTGTGAGTCACACAATTTGTTCTATTTTGGGTCCTGTTTTGAATGCTTTCCCCTGTGGTATATGGGTGGTTGAAGGAAACACACACATGCAAACTCCACATACTGCAAATAGAAAGTCTGCATTTAAAGGCCTCCTATTGCTTACTCACAGACCCTGCCAAGTTTCAATCTGCTTGTCTTAGTAAACACACCCTCCTGTGGTGTTGCTCACCAGGAACAGATGGTCCCCTGGGGGACAGATGGCCCTGGAGCTGGGAATTTCCAGGGGCTTTTGATGGGAGATGGGATCCCATCCTTTACCTCACAGGCCCATTCTAAAGGCTCAGTGGGAGCATTCTCCTTTGGTACTTTTCTAATCCCATAAAAAATCCCTTTTCATTGCCATCAGGTGTAAGGCGAGTAGGTCCTCATCGTAACCCATGCTGAAGCAGTGGGTTCCAACATACAGGCACTCTTTCTTTCTGCAGGACATAGGAGAAATCAGAGGAATTAACAGAGAAATCTGTAAAAACACAAAGACTTGAAGACCTTGAAATAGGGACCTTTTTCTGTGGTACCTCCAAAATGGCTTCTTGCCCCCAAAGATGCTTCCTGCACTGCTCAGGGTAAGACCACAGCAGATCTCCGTATCATGACTGGAGGCAGGAGTGTAAATCTATGACTTTAAGAGTTTGTTGTGAGTTCATGTGGATCTGAAAGACTCTCTTTTTTTTAAAAAAAAAAAAAAAAAATTGCTCTTAAGTCACATTCCCAACTTTGCTCCATCTTAACATTTTGGGGGAACGGAGATGCAGGACTGAACTGATCCCATCAGCAGCCATTCCTGGAAATGAATTCCTTTCTCTGAGATTGTTTCCTGGATACTTCCTGCAGACAGTCTGATATCTCACAGAGATGTCTTCTCTTTTTCTGTTTATCTGCACTGAAACTATTGGGATCACAGGAGCTGCTGGATTCACAAAAGCAGAGGTAGAAAGCCTGGTTGTATCCTGCCCAGTGCATCCCCCCTCTCCTCCTGCACCATAGTTTCCTATAGCCTTTTTTCAAGGCTTATGGACTAGACCCAACAAGGTTGTTAAGCTCCCAGTTCCTATTTGTTCTTAATTTTCCTGTTGAAAGCTAGTCCTAAAGGTCTCAGAAATGGTAATCCTTTGTTATACCAAGTTTTTGTTTGCTCCAGCTTGAAGCACAGCTTTCCCATGGGGAGATAATACCACACGTAAGGGACTCACAGCGGAGAGGTAATATAGTTGGGAATTTTTACCTCTCAGTCATATTTTATTGTAGATCACTTTCTCCCTTTGTAATCCCCCTTCGGGCCTCCTAATAAACCTCTCCTTCCACTTGTTTATGGACTCTCATTCTGTTTCAAAAATCTGGTAAATGCAGAAGCATTTAGACAGAAAATGTAGACTAAAAGCTGCTCTAAACCAATGTTTCTTCCCTTTTCTTTGTAAGCCCAGTGCACATTAAATGAAACTTATATGCTTCTTGAAGCTGCCTGTGTTATTATTGGAACTGATGCACATTCACTCCAACCAATCTATTTTTATTTGAACCACTTAGGCTGCACGAAACCAAGCATAATAACTACAGTCAATATAGATATATTTGTTTTTATTTAAACTCCTAAGTGTGCTAAAAGCAATAAATGCTTTTCCCCCTGAAAACCAATATATACGTATAATAGATGGAAAATGTATATATCAGTCAACACAGGAGTGACCAGAGGCCCACAGGGCTGCTCCTAAAATCCATCCTGCACCACCATTACAGGTGGCTGCAGGGGATGTGTGCAGCAGGAGCTGTGCGCTCGCTTGTGGCTGACCTCTGGTCACAGCCAGTCACAGCCAGTTCCAGCCAGTTTAGGCCAGTTTCAGTTAGTCATGGCTGGCTCCACCCAGTCAAGGCCAGTTCCAGCCAGTGATGGCCAGTTGGTTCCAGTCAGCCAAATCTGATTCCAGCCAGTCATGGCCAGTTCCAGCCAGTTTAGGCCAGTTCCAGTCAGTCATGGCTGGCTCCACCCAGTCAGGGGCCCTTCCAGCTAGTCATGGCCAGTTCCAACCAGTCACGGCCGGTTGGTTCCAATCAGCCAAGTCTGATTCCAGGCAACCAAGGCCAGTTCCAGCCAGTCATGGCCGGTTCCAGCCGGTTAAGGCCAGTTCCAGCCAGTCACGGCCAGTTCGGGCCAACTCTGCATGGCCCCAGCATGGGACATGGTGAGCCCTTGGGAACATGTGAAGCCTCTAAGCTAGGCAGGGCAGGTTATGGCTCCTCAGCAAAAGTGTGTTTAAGACAGTAGATGACAAGTTAAGGGAACAATGATGCCAGAGCAGGGAGAGGAGGCAGAAGAAAAGCCCAAACCCGCTCTGGTGCCGCAGGAAGAGGAGAGCAGCTGAGGGGGCAGCAGCCTGAGCGAGGCCAGGAGGTGCGACTCTGAGGGCTCAGGGGGAGGGGGACCAGAGAACAGAAAGGGGGAGCAGAGGTTTGGCACAGGCAAGTTACATGTTAGTAACTTGCATGTTAGTTTGCTTCTTTCAATACCAGAATCAGTTATTAGAACATTGTTACCTGTCAGTAAATTAAATTGATTGCAAATCCCCCCAGATCAGTAAACTGGTCTTGCTCACAACACCGCTATGCCTTTATTGGTGTTATAAATTAAGTAATCTGGGGATGGACTTTCACCCAGGGACATTGGAAACAGGCCTCATGCAGGTAGCAGTCATCCTTCTTCTGCTCTGATGGGATCTGCTCTTTTGCTTTTGTTTCTCAGGCAGCTTGTCAGTTTTCATCATGGAGATGTTAATATGTAGAAGGAAAGCTTCGGGAGTGATCAAAATGGCTGATCAAGGTTGGAAGAGCAGCTCAAGGTAAAGCCCAAAGGGCTTTATATCTGTCCTGGTTGCTTTTGAAATGCAAGGTCACATCTTCTAGCCTGACCACACATACCACCAATTAATACTTGCACAAAGTACAGTAAACTGCTTCTGCTTTTTGTATCATTTATCCACAAACACATAGTACGTCAAAGGTAAGAAATGCTGTGATCTGATATCACAGCCATATATATGTGTGTTCTGCAGCTCCTCCTAGAGCTCACAGACCATCACCTATGTTTCCTTATACTTGCCTGTCTTTATCGTTAGAGTAGTCCCCTCTTCTTGTAACAGCTTTGTTATGCCTACTCTTCCATAAAGAGGATTCAAACCCTCTAGTTTGGTTATCCTGTTCCTATGCCCCTAGGCAGCATCAGTGCTCATTACCAGGCTCTCATTAAACACACTGAGTTGTGAATGGCATGTTTCCAACTGTGGCCTTTGTTAGGCTATTAAATCGTTGTAGAAAGAAAGCTTTTGGGGCATTTCAGTTGGCCAACAGCTGCAGCATGTCTATATCCTGAATGCCACATGTTGTTCATTTGTTAATGTGACTTCTATATTACCTGGAACTGCTTTCCTTATGTCCAGTAGCCTAGTCCAGGCAGGTGTGTACAAACAGTTCACGCTAGTTGGTCATGGCATCAAGTGATGCACCAATAGTTTTCGTTAAATGCAGTTTCTAGCTCTTTAGCATGTACAAGTCTTTCAGAGATAGATGTGCATATTCAGCTACTGGATGAAAAAGCAAGTCCAGTGTTGCTGAGTGAACCTACAGGTAGCATTTATGAGCTATATTACTGTAAGCACTAAATTTACATTTTGACTCATTCACGTGTGCTTTAGAAAACAGTATGCAGTGGACTATCACTATTTGCAGTTTGGGTTGCTGGAGTGGGTGGCTTGTGCCACATTCAGGCTTACAGAAAGTTCCTTGTTATCTTTAAAAAGTGAAAGACACTCATATGCATGCTAGATGGGTTTGTGCATAGTTAGTGTTCAGTAGTGATCAAAGACCTAGAGAGCATTAACAGTAATATAGCTTTGGTTTGGATGAAGTCTTTTGTTTAGAGAGTTGGTTTGTTTGGATAGCAGTACCTATGCTGGCCATGCACTTCATCATCGACCCTTTTTTGTCAATGCACTTCATCATTGACCCTAGCTGTTAAGCAGTATGAGTGCAAGTATACCTCCTTGTGGTGAGCTGTTTTATCGCCTGCCTTTAACCATCTCCTTTTGTTTAGTTTGAGGCCAAATTGTTTTCTATTGGGGCTGATACTATCGTATGTGGGCACTTGAAGTGTGGAATTTGCCACCAGCAGAGGTAGGCATCTGGGTATCTGACTTGACCATCATGGTGCTGAGCTCTTCCTTTCCCCTGAAGAACCTAATTTCTGGTCTGTTACCCACCTTAGTACAGAGTGAGCCTTTATGTCTAACCTAGTGGCTCTGATGAGGGTCTACATCCTTACTTTGTCTCCACAAGAAATATGGGCAACGTGTGCCAAGGTAAGCCCAGCTGTTCTTGTGAACTCCATCAGAATGAGTGGCTGGTTTGGGAGTCAGCTGAGGTACTGATGTCTTGTCCTGCTTCCAATGTGCCACAACCCTCACAGACGCTAGTGCACTGTGGTAATCTCCTTGTCCGTATTAGAAAAGGCCAAGGGCTGAATGGACCTTGCTGCTCATTTTGGAGAGGGTTTCCCTGGGCATGAAGGAAATTAGATAGTCTCTCCCATACTGCTCTAGTCTATAGAGAAGGTTTTCAGTAGCACAGTTGAGCACACCGCCCAGCTTTGGTCCTGGAATCAAAATGCCTCTCATGCCTCTGCTGTTTGCTGCCAGTGCACGTGGGAGTCTCTGAGAGTCTCTGAGGGCAGTTTTCTGGTGCCCAGGGTGTAGGGCACAGAGCCACCAAAAGCAGTGACTGCCTGTGCTGCTTGGTCTGGGGCAGTCCAGTAGCAGGGCACCACAGCCTGGCTCAGAAGCCCTCCCAGCTGGACTTACGGACCTGTGCTCAGCACCAGTGTGGACACAGAGCTCTCTGGCTGTGCACAGTGTGGTAATGGCACACCTTCATCTCTCTCCGCCTCAGATGTCTCAGCTTTACAATGAATTAGATACTAAAATAAGTGGTATAAGACAGATGGACAATATGGCAATAACAGCAACCTCCAGGGAATGTTTGGAGGCTAAATTCATGTCTGGAAAATGTGCTGTAAGGACCTAAAGATGGAAGAGCATTATTGCTATTATTGATATTGCAATAACATCTTTGAGGCCTCATTTTGGGACCTGACTGCCAGTGTGCTAAGCTGTCTGTATACCCATAAGAGAAAGATAGTCCTTGCCGCAAACACCCTTCAAAAGAACAAAATGACAATTTCTGTAGCATGTGGCGATTAACCATAAAATGGGAGAGAGGACAAGGTAAAAGTGAGAAATCTGGCATAATAATCTGCAGTCGTGACACACCCACTCCTTTGCCATTTCCATGTGTTAAAATCCTGCAGTGGTTCATCATATTACCAAGTAATTAGCTCCCTCTTACAGACCAGATATTCTTCCTCCCTTCTGCCTCTCTTGGAAGGAAAAAGTTATACCCAGCATGCCACGGCACCAGTGCTGAACCCCAGAAGGATTGGGAGGAGCTCAGACTGTTAGCGTTGGTACACAGGGATTATCCAGGAACATCTCTTCAGGCACGCTCCAGACCCCAGTACCTGCCAGTTAATCCATTTAGCAGTGTGTTCCCATGTTTGCTGAGGTATTCAAAGGGGCTTTAAGAAAAAGAGGACTTCTCCGTAATGAATGGAAACAAGCAAGATAAAAAGGTAGAGATAAGCAAAGAGACAGGATTCCAATCCTAACCTCCATTTAAACTGAGTGGCTGTCAATACTAATAACGTAAAGGCAGCAGTGAAGTGTGGCTGACACACGCCAGGTAGAGAATGCTCAGAGACATCTGAAAATCCCATCAGAAACTGCAGTGGCAAACGTAATCAGTACATCTGGAATTGTCTAATTCGTTGGTTTTAAATTTTCTTTAGAAGCTGGCAGGGATCCTCTGCACATAGCTTGTGCGGACACAGCTGTGTCCTTTTACCTCTTATGGGTACTCTGTGAATGCAGGTGGGGGGGTGATGCTAATGCAAGGTGTTCCTACCCACAGGACCACTGGGTGTTGCTGCTGTGTGACACACCTCCTCAGTGAGTTCAGGGGTCAGCAGCAGCTGAAATTGCAGACCCAGCATGTCAGTCCTGCATGCTACAAGAATTCGACTTTGGTCTGACTAAATGTGACGTGATACAGGTCAGGGGGGAGATGCGCTGTCAGAGCAGTGTGGAGGCCAGTGGCTGGAGTAGCTGGCAGTGGCATCAGCTGGGACAGCAGAGGTGTGTGGGGAGGCACGAGAGAGGCACGTGAGGCTTAGTCCACTGAGGGTGGCTGAAGTGACAGGGGGTTAGCTATGCCTTTGTGGGACCGTGCCCAAATATTGGTACAGCACAGTAAGGAACAGAAAACTGGTGGGTGAGGGGGCAGATCTGAGAAGTCAGAGGTTACAAAGGAAATGCAGGAGCCCAAACTGCAGCTCAATATATCCCCAAGAGCACATTTAGCAGGCAGTGGTTGGTGATAACACGGGGATTTGGGGGCTTCACAGTAAATATCCAAAGCCATTTGCACAGTAGATTAGTGCGTGACCCGGGAAATCAATAGGCAAAAAGTGCATTTTTTGCTGAAGCTTGCAAACAGGTACAACATCACAGTAAATGGATGCAGAATGAGTAGTGACCACCTGTGGCTGATGCTGAAAACTGATTCTGTTTCACACAAGAGATGCAGTTTGAGCTACGCTGACATGTCTGTATAAATACATCCAATGGAGTTGCGGGAGAGCTACGGTGTGCTCAGCTACATTTTTCTGACGCAGCTTTGGCAATGAGGAGGGAGCCTCCATTGGAATATCTGGCAGGAGGATTTGAAGTAGTAGTGGTGGGACTACCTGTGAGCTCAGGGTGGAGGGCAGGCTGCTTCCAGTGTCAAACAGGGTGCTGGCCTCGTACAGAGGGAGCAAAAGATCAGCTGTAAGGAGACGTAATTTGATTTAATGAGCTCATCCTCAGATGTACAGGGCCAATATGACTGTTAAAATACAAACACTACAGGGAAATCCATTACCAGTGACTAAACTAAAAGCTGAGCTGGGAGCGACTCACAGACCCACCTCTGGCAGAGCAGTGGTTCCTGGACACCAAGCCATGAGCACAGCACAGAGCACTCCAGTGAGGGGTCATTGCTAATCCAGAAACTCCTCATTTGTTCTGGAGAACATATCCTGCTTCCAGTCATACCTACCAGCTGAGGGCCAGCGTTGGCACCACTGTTGTCACCTCCAGAGCTGGTGAGGAAAAGAGGAGGCAACTCTGCAACACCAAACCAGATAGAGAAGCAGTGTAGATGGGTGGCATGGACTGCAGGTGAATGGAGGAGAGAAGACAGCTGTGACAACAGCTGAAATAGAAGAAAAGGGCTGAGGAGGTCAGCTAAACAGATGCAGAGCATTGCTTCATTTCTCAGATGAAGCTCAGCTGCAGAAAGGTTGTTCTTGAGTAAATAGGGGCTGCTACAGTAGCCTGGATTTGCAAGCAAGGAGGATTGATGAACAAGAATAAATTTGCTATAAAGTAGTTTGGGTGAAACTGAAGAGCCTTGAATGGGCAAGGCTGGAAAGAAAGAGACTATAGAATAAGGCAGAAAAAAAAGGCAAGGGTTTTCTGGCAAGGAAGCACAGCCTAGCTTTCCAGGTAACTTCTAAACGTGGTGATCTGTTGCCACACTGGTATTGCAAGATCAAGTGAATGGCTGATTTTGCTTCCCTGGGGATAGGGCAGAGCTGGAATAACTCAGCAGTCCTGTGCTGGTGCGTTTGTTTTCATTTAGAACAATGATGGTAATATGTCCTTCCTCTCGCTGCCCTTTTTTCTCAAATGTTTGGAGTTGGTGTTTCTGTTATAACTAGGTCAGGGAACCTAAGTAGGTCACGGTTACTCTCTAAACGTGGCAAATCTTGAAGCAAAGCTGGTGAGGGAAGACCAGACGCTGTGTAAACAAAAGGCAGGAAAACTTGGCTGAGGGAGAGGGATGATCCCAGGGTGAAGCAGGGAGGGCCTGAGAAACACCCAAAGGATGTAGGCGGGGACTGGGGATGAGGGGGTGAGAGGGTTGGGGAATGGGCTGGAGCTGAGGGAAAAAAGGGCAGAGAAAGGGATCACAGCTGCGGGCACGAGGAAAGCAGGGAAGGGTGTTAGGGCCAAAGACTTACAAGGAGAGTGGTCAAGGCAGAGGAGTGGGAGAACAGAGATGTGTAGGTAGGAGCAGCTGGGAATGGGGCGTGTGGGGGAAAAAGACTGAGATGGTGAAATGCATCTGAGAGAGTGTGCTGGGGACTGGGAAGAGAGTATGGCCTGAAAGAGAGGGATGGAGGAAGGGAGTGTAAGGGGATTAGTTGAGGGATGGGAAGCAAGACGAAGCTGAGAGAGCGGGGACCAAGTTTAATGAGAGGGTAAAAAATGGCAGACCAGGGAGTGAGAGAGGGAGGTGGAATTCATGTAGTGGGGAGCTGTTGATTCCAGCAAGGCTATGGTGAAACGCTTGCGTGCCTTCCCTCCTCTTCTGGGGAGCAGAGGCATGTTGAAGGCAAAAATCATGAAAGGAAAAGGTATCCTAAATCTGCCCCTGCTTTATAGTTGCCCTTCATTTTGTGTGGGATTTGTTCGCTTTGGTGTTCAAGTTCTGACTTCCATCTGAAGTTTGCTGTTTGTCTGCTGGAGTCATGAAAATATCTCTTCCCTCAAAACTGAAGAATAATAACACTGCAGCAATAAGAAGAGCTCTTAACACTAAAGGAAGAAACCCTCAGGATTTGAAAATTAATCATTTTTCATGTGACTGATTTTGGGCCTCTGTCATGCAGTGTCTTGCTTGTTTGGGGTTGGCAGGTTGAAAACGATGTGTGCTCCCTATGCTGCCCTGCAGGACACCTCAAGCTAATGTTCCATGGAAATGAGACTTGGTTCCCAAGCACAAATGTGGCATGGGTGCAAAATCACTGCAGGCTGAACGTACTGTGTAGGGTGTTCTGGGTGTGTTCCGTGTGCTGGGAAATGCTTCTTTGAGGACCCAGCAGGACGCTGCATTGCATCATATTCAGTGGGCTCTTGGGCAGCGTATGCCAGCACTCAGCCTGGCTCCCCCAGCTCCTCTCGATAATGTGTGTGCTGTCCTGTTACGGTATGCATGAAGTTGCTTGGAGGGGAGTTAGGGTAGCAGCCCGCAGGGAGGGATGTCCGGCTTCATTGCTATTGTCTGTCGCTGCCGTAAGGTCCTGTGGGGTAGTGTCTGCAGTGGGACAGCCCGAGCTGTCATTTATGGCTTGAGCGCAGAGATCTGCTGCACCTGAGCCCTTACCCCACAGCCCTGACTGCTGTGCTTCCCCTAGCCATACTGAGAGCATTTTAATTGTCTTCTGTGGGAAGTATTATTCCTGATTTAGCTGCTGATCAAATCATAGCCGCTTCAGCCTTTTCTGTTTGTTTTGCATAGCTGCTACATGCAGTTCTACAGAATTTTACCTCTTAAGGCTAAGAACAGTGGATTTGGATGAGAGGGAAGAAGGACAAAAAGGAAATAGTTGTTGAGGAGAATGTCTGTTCATTAATGATACCAACCTGGTAAGCCTTTCTTTCTCTTCTGAATAGTAGAGATGTTGCTGTGAAGGGGCTTTGCAGCTTTTGATTCTAGCAGCAAAATCCACTGATCACCTCTGGGCCATTGGCAGCTCTTGTCTGTGAGATCTATAAAGTTACCTCAGTATAGACTGGAAACAGATGCAGTCAGCTGGAGTCAGTATGCGGATAGGTACACGGAACTGATGGGGCACAGTGCTGTAATGTTAATAAAGATTCCCATGTACCAGCATATACATCCTCCAAGAACAGGGGAAGAAAAGCTTTAGGATTATGTACTTTTAAAATGTTCTTTTTAAGTGGAATCTGCATGAACTCAGGAGCAAGATGGGGCATGTACTTCTCACTCAAGTAAAACAGTTTTGTCTGCAATATTCAGATGAATAGAGAACAAATCAGGTGCTTATTACAGAACAGTGCAGATGTCTTGGATGGAGATGGTCTTCAGGACAAATTAAGCCTTTAGGACAATTCTAGCTTGACTGTGTTTCCAAAACTATAATTTGATGACATACTCTGGTGACCAGGTTAAGAGCATTAGGTGAGAGTTTTAAAAAGCGTGAAACAAAATATTTTCCCCACTTATTTTGGAGCAATAAGTGCATTGTTAAAAAGGGGAAAATTTTCCTCAATAATTTAATAGGAAAATGGAACTAATTGTTTAAGTACCTTTTGGGGTATATTCTTCTAGCTATTCGACTTTTTTCTTCACCCCAGATATTTCTACTGAACATGAATGTATATATTGATTAAAAAATATATATATGTTTTTTGGGTGGTGGTAGAGTCTATGTGGAGTAAAAATATTGTGGTTAGAGAATTTTCCGAGAACTTTGTTTTCTGAAATGCCATGAAATTGTGTAGAAACTGGGATGTTGAAGTGAAGCTGGGAAGTAATGCCCCAACATTGAACTTTTTTTTCGATGCAAATTTTGTGAAGTTGGTGGAAATTTCAAGAACTGTGATGACAGCATTTGATTTATTATTGCCCCTACTATTATTATTATTGTCAGTGTTAAGCTTTGCCTGTCTGCTTTCTTCTGTGCATGCATTAAGAACAAGGGCCACTCTGGGACTTCCCAGCCGAGTTCAGACAGCAGCAAAGCGGTGTAGTTACATGCATTAGACATGAGGAAGATTCACCACTGCAATGAGGCAGACGCCTGGGATTTGTGATGGGCAGGACCAGTGAAATCTTTCAGGGTACTGATACCTGTCAAACAGGACCAACAATCGGTGAAGTACAGAATATTGCTGCGCTTCCTGGGTGGAGATCGGTAGCAGTTCTCAGAGTTGGTCTTGTTTCTTTTTCTTTTCTTTGTTTTGGTCTGCTCGCTCCCATTCATCTTGTTTGTTCCAAAATCAAACACAGAGTTCTGACCCAGCTGGGCTGAGTCTCCACCTGGATGAATCTGTTCCTTCTTTTCCCAGCTCCCCAACCTCCTTTACCTGCTCATCTTGGTGCCTTCACAGCCTCCCACCCAATCCCACTTCCACAGCAGCTCAGCATGCACTGCTGCCCAGACATCTTCCTGACAGCCTGTTGCTTCCCAAAGGAGGCTTTATGGGTTAGAGTGCCCCCTACATTTCCCCTCCAGTTCTGGAGAGACAGTGGGAATGCATTCTGTGTCACTCCTATCTTCAGGAAGAGCCAAAGGAGGAGGACTCAAAGAACTACAGCAAGTCATCCTCACCTAGATCCCTGTGATGTCATATTAATTAATTTAAAGCTGGATGGTGGAGCAGAATTTATCCTTTAGCAAGTTTGTAGGTGATACAAAACTGGGCGGAGTGGCTGATGTGGCAGAGGGTCATGCTGCCACCCAGTGGGACCTCTACAAGCTGGAGAAAGGGGCTGATAGGAACCTCATGAAGCTCAGAAAAAGGAATTACGAAGTCCTGCCCTGGGGAGGAACCACCCCAGGCATCAGTATGTGCTGAGGTCCCGGTGGACACCAAATTGAACGTGAGCCCACAATGTGCCTTTTCCACAAAGAAGGTTAATGGTATCCTGGGCTGCAGTAGCAGGAGAGTTGCCAACTGACTGAGGGTGGTGAACCTTCTTCCACTCTGCTCAGCAGTGGTGAGGCCACACCTGCAGTGCTGCGTCCAGTTCTGGGCTCCCAAGTACAAGGAAGGCATGGGACTACTGGGGAGAGTCCAGCAAAGGTCCATGAAAATGACAAAGGGACTGAAACACCTCCTGCGAGGAAAGGCTGAGAAGTCTGGGACTGTTTTAGCCTGGAGAAGAGAAAGCTCAGGGCGATCTAGTCAATGTGCACAAATACATGAAGGGGGATGCAAAGTGACTGGAGCCAGGCTCTTTGCAGTTGTGTCCAGTGACAAGACGAGAGCCAGTGGGCACGAAGTGAAAGGCAAGAGGTACTGTCTGCATGTATGGAAATGCTGTTTTATTGTGTGGGTGGCTGAGCACTGACACAGGTTGTCCGGAGAAGTTGAGGAGTCTCTCTTCTTGGAGACACTCAAAATCTGTCTGAACATAGTTGCCTGCAATAGGTGGCCCTGCTTGAGCAGGTGAGTTGAACAAGAAGACCTCTAGAGGTCCCTTCCAGCCTCAGCTATTCTGTGATTCTCTGGAAAAAGGCACAATGAGCTAGGGCAGGTGAGGCCAAATCAGGCTTCAAAGGGCAGGTCAGAGGGAGACAGTGCACATCACAACCTAGCAATGATAATACTGTGTGCTTTGAGGAGCCCAGGATAGCTGTACCACTGAGGTATCACTAGCTGAGATGACAGTTTCCTTTTGAAAGACTTAGAGTAGTAAATTTTTTAGGAGAGAGATGAAGAAAACATGTTACACACAAGGAAGGGGATAAGTCTGATCATATGGAGCAGCAGGAAGCATCTGTGAAGGAAGGAGAAGGAAGGTTAAATGAGGGTGTTTAGCAGGAGTTCGTATAGAGAGCAAGAAGAAAGGAAGGTGCAGGTATGTAATTATTAAACTGCAACCCTGACAATCCGTAGCACTACTAGAATTTTATACCTACTAATATGCCTTATGTTAAATTGTAAGGACAACTCTGTGGTTGCAATTTGTTAGTGCTGAGCATTAGACGCTGTGTTGATGTCAGGTCTTCTCCTGGACTAGTACTATGCACAATAGAAGCCTACACAAATGTCTTTGTCTTACATGAGATACTGAAAAGGCAATTTGTAATTCTGCAGGTAGATTGTGTTGCTTTCCTCTTCCCTTGATCTCTATTTACCTGATTCTTTGAAATTCATCCAACTCTTCCTACAGATAAACCGAACACAAGAAGTTCAGTTCTTCTCCCTTAACACACATTCCTGCAGAGTGCCTTATAATACGCTGAGTTTGATCTCCACTATGCCAGCAGGGCAGTAAGATTTTGTGTTCCAGGCCTTGACCTGCAGCTCTGGAGATCTGCATTTAATTTTCAGCTCTGCCACTTACTTCCCAAGTGACCTTGTGCAAGTCATTTATTCTCTCAGCATTTAATTATCACCCTTTTGCAGATGAGAAGTTGACACTTCCCTGCCTTCCGGAGAGTAATGTGAGGATAAATTTATCAACCTTCATGTTCTGCTGTGAACAATGGGAGTGCGCTGAGGCAAAGCAAAGTCCAGCAGGGGAGATGAGACAACAGAGGGAAACAAAGCAAGGATGAAGCCCTTTTTAGCTAGTTAGAGATCTATCCTCTATGAATGGCCTATGATGTCTTGCAGGATTTTACATCAGTCCCGAGTGTACGATGCTGTGACTGTATCATCCAATCCTGCCATAGAGTGCAGTGACAAAACTGGAGGTGGGGATCACGAGATTACTTGTGCTCTGTTAGTAAGTAGTCATCAGATGGCTCATTCGCTTATGTCACGTCTTTATGTAGCCTGAGCCTTTTCATTTCTGTACCTAGTCTGAGTCAAGCATGGAAAATGGTCATTTACTGAAATTGTGTTGTGAATAGGAGAAAATGGTGCAAAGCAGTGACATGCTCTCTTGGAGAGAGGATGCTCCATGTCAGTCTGTGTTGTCATTGTACTTCATTGCCCTAGGGCAGCTGAGCACTTGTACTGTCACTGCCAAAGGACTTGAACTGCGTGGAACACCTCCTGCGTTTCCTGGAGAGTTAGCTTTCATTCATACAGGTGACAGTGGTGGGCCTGGAACACATGAACAAGCACCTTGACCTACGGGTGGGGATATTAGAAAGTAGGCACAATTTAGAGGAGCAGGACTTACTGCTGAGGTGTTGGAGTCAGCTTCTTATGCATCTGCTGGACCACTGTGCTCAGTCACTAGCAGCATCCATCTTTCAGTCACTAAGTACACACCACAGACACTTAACAGTTCAAATAGTGCCTCCCTTGAACGGCTTCCAAGATCCACAGAGGACTAGCTACCCTTTCTTCCTTCATATCTGTCCCTCCAAGTAAGAGGTTTAAGTATGTTAATGGCAAAGCTTTTGCTGTTCTTGCGTTCAGAAGGGAAGATTTCAAGTTCCTTTTTCATCTTGCTCCTACACAAGCAGGTGAGCAACCTTCTGTGTAGCTAGTGCAGGAGATCAAGTTTGAAGAAATTTGGGATGCCAGGTTGCATATGGCTGATCAGGGCTGTCTGACGGTCATTTTGTTGCTCACAGCTTTTATTAAAGCTAAATGGGCCTACAGGTTTTCAGTATGTTAGAAGGGCATGTTATTGACTGTGTAGATGGAAAACATTTATAAAGAAGCAGACTGCATTATTTTTATTATTTTTCAAGTAGTGAAAAGCTACCTTTCCCACTGCTGCTTAGTATTAGATTAAAAAAAAATAAAATCCTTGGTAATTGATTCAACTTCAGAATGATGTTCTCCTGCTTTTTGGCTTCCAGGAAATGTGGGTAGTCTGTCTGGAAATGGCATTCATAGATCTTCTGGAAACCTTCTGATTGTGTGAGCCACACACATTTATAAGCTAGCAGGGTCCAGGATGTAGAAAGTGAAGTGAAAAAAGTAATAGAGATACTGGGGCCCAGATGTTTGAGTATTTAAGTGACTAACTGTAATCTGTGTCAGTTTGAATTAGGTACCTGTATATTCTTAAAATTTGGGATCTGCTTTGGGGAAGTTTTTTCTTTATTATTCTTATTTTTTCTATCCCAATGACACTTTAAAATCTCAGGGATTAAGGACTCCATTCCTGCATCTTTGACCTGACCAGGCCCTGATCACCAAGTGCCTTCCCAGTATTTCTTATGCTGGGGATGCATTCCAAGAAAATCAAGCAGCCTGTGAGAAGTAGATGCTGTCTTTACTTCATCTTCATTCTGGCTTCTCTGGAGTAATCCTGGAGGGGTATAAAACATGTTTCCCGTTAGGAGAAAACATGCTGTAAAGAAAGAAGCCTAAGTAAATATACAATAAAGGGATGAATAAAAGTGTCTGAGAGACACAATTCATGGCTCTGTTAGGATCACAAGGAGATTTGGTTCTGGGTTTCTATAGGCCATTTCTGCAGTTCAGGGAATGATTGTTGTGCTAAACTTTACCTTTAAACCCCATGCCGAAAACAAACAGCCAGCATGTTCTCAGCCTATTCAGCACCTCTGTTAAATAAGGGAGCATAAAGAGGTGTGCTGTGGCTATTAGAGGTTTGGCACACGCATGGTATTGCTGTCACCGGGAAAGGGTTTTATAAAATGTGCTATGGAGCAGCTGTGGTGCTGCTGCTAACAGTGAAAGAGCCCCAGCAAAATGCCTTTGGAACCCACGTGAGCTGTGTAAGGTAGGAAAATGCAATGAGACCTTCTGTCAAAATATTTCAGAGTGGGGGATGAAGAAAATGTTCCTCCTCTCGCAGTGCAAGCCAGGTTGCATGGGTGGGTGCAGCTGATGTTCGGGCACACGCAGCAGAACTTGGCAACAGGAAGTGAAGTCACATGCTTAGCAGAAAATTCAAGGGCACGCTCGGGAGACAGAATGTAATTACTCAGTTTGGATTTTAGCCATGACACTGAGTTAACCCTCAGAGCAAGTATGATTTTATTTCTCTCCCATCGCGAGAGTTCCTAAGATTAGAGGGAGACACGGAGGATCCTGTATTTAATTTTCTTGATAAGCTTTCTCTGTGACCTGTATTCTTGCCATATCTGAGCCTTAAAACATGAACAAATTTAGTTCCTAACCTCTGCAAGGCTGGGAAATACTTTCCCAGCTGCCTTTTCATGCCTGCAAGTGGTCCCTGAGAGGGACCCCTGTCCTTTTCCACAAGGAAAGGACATAAATATCCAGGTTAGGAAACAAGAGGTAATTTAATGAGCCTCAGAAGACTTGAGGGGAGAAAGGGCAGTTCCCCTCACTGACATCCTTGTTCTTTGTGATCTCTTTTGAGATCAGGCAGAATGAGGGGCCTATCACTGTATATTTCATGAACAAAATATCAGGTTTGTTCTTGTATAGGGTATTGGATGCTATGCAGCTGGCCTGTCCCCTTTTCCTCCTGGCTGACAGTAGGATTCTCTGCTCAGGTACATCTTCCTGTTACGTGAGCCCTACCCATGGGGCACACATAGAAAGAAAACAGGCTTTCTAGGTGTTGCTTTTTGAAAGAGATAAGATGGTCTTCCCCCATTTTACAGGCTATTTCCTGCAGGACAGCTGCACAGCTTTTCTCGGGCCTGCTGTTGGCCCAAGTGCCTGTGATCATAGAAATAACCAGTTAGGTGGTGACCCAGAACAAAAAGACAAGGCAGGTAAGCTTCCCTGCTCCTCCCCTCCAAATAAAATAATATATATATATATACGTATATATATTCAGGCCAGAGTACACAGTTATTGCTCCTTCCTTTAGTTTTCAGGTGAATGGTTAAGAATGTAAGCAAGGACACACTTCAGGGTGCATAAAGCTATTTGAAATGTTCCACAGCAGACTTCCGTACCCAGAAAGAGTTAGACCCATGGCAGTACATAACTTTGCCTTCTGGCATGGGAGTGGAAGGAGGGATGTGTGTGCTCAGAGGTCAGGTGAGATCACAGGGCTGTCGACCCGAGCTGCCCCTAGCACTAGGGAATGGCTGGGCCAGCGAGTGCCATTAAGCAGGGACACGGCATCTGAAACAGAACCAAGACTTGTAGCTCGGGTTTGCCTGTTGAAACAGCCCAGTGATGCATCACTGTTATTTGTGGGAGCTCTGTGGTGCAGCCCAGGCAGTGTGTGGTGCAGAGGGAGTGCTGCTGGGTGGCCTGCAAGCACCCTGGGAAGAGGTGTTATCCCTCAGCTCTGCATGCCCCTGCAAGGGTGCAGGCGGGTGCCTTGGAGCCCCTGGGTGCTTTTAGGAGCTCTGGGTGTGCCACGTGCTTGCCAGACATTCAGCTGTTTGCAGAGAGCTGGAAAAAAAATAGTAAATTCGAAGCTCTTCATGAGAGCACTCAGCAAAATGGCAAGTTGAAATCTGCACTTGGGCAGCAATTTTCTTGCAAGGGTCTTTAAGCACTATATGAATATTAATTAAGCCAGCTGCAAAACCAAATCATCCCCGTATAGTCGAGGTAGGTTTTGTTATCCTTTTCTAGTTGGGGAAACTGAGGCAGATGAAATGCATTTTGCCTCAGCCTGCTCA
The DNA here is from genome assembly GCF_009819795.1 of Aythya fuligula. Classification (NCBI taxonomy): domain Eukaryota; kingdom Metazoa; phylum Chordata; class Aves; order Anseriformes; family Anatidae; genus Aythya; species Aythya fuligula. Next base: position 27,235,236 of record NC_045563.1, read on the forward strand.
GCCAGCCAATATCAGATCTAGGAAATAAAGATTATGACCCTTATGCTTTTGCTAATAGAAACCCATACAGCTCCTACAGCTCTGCTCCTTTTGGTTTTAAGAGATGTATTTCCTTCTCTAAACTAGCATTCACTTAACTGATCTAGATTGGCAAGCTTATGGCAAAGGATTTTCCAGCTAGCCTAATTACAGCAACTCTCACCTCCTGCCCTTCTGTATCCTGAGGTCCGACAGTGTTTTCAAAGGGATAAGAGGCAGTCACTGGCCTTATTTCAGTTGCACATCAGTGCATGTGTGGTGCTCGGTTTGTTATTCTTAGTCTTGAAAATATTAATTTGCAACAACAACTTGCACCCTTAATGCTCAGAAATACATAAATGCTTGCGCGGCTTTGCACTCAATTGTCAGGCATGTCCCATGCTGTTTTGTTGTTTCCCCGGACAGGTGGAGATGGAGCAGTTAGGCACTGACGGCTTCTGTCTGGTGAGCTGGCTCTTGATTGACTGATTAGCTTCTTTGTATGGCAGGCGCTTCTCTCAGCTCCTTCATTAAAGATGCATCATACCCCCTTGCAAGAGGTTTTTTTTTCTATTTTATTTTTTTCCCCTCAGAGACGGAGAGAAAGAGGGACAGAGGAGTAATTGTGAATGTTTTACAGTAGGGAAACTTAGTATTGGAGGTCTTTAGAGATGGAGTGCAGCCAGGTTTCTGGCTCCAAAACTACCAGAGAACCCACAACATGCAAAACTGATATATGTGTCTGTAAGCAACTTCAGAAAGAAAATGCAAAAAAAAAAAAAAAATAATTGAGGGAGTCCATTTCCAGTAATAGCTCTCATGTCTCTTAGGATTTTTCCTGTATATCATCCTATTAATTTTTGCCTGAGGAAGCTTTCTTTAGTATTAAATAGTTAACCTTTGGAAAATGCACGGGAAGGAGCTGGAGAGGTACTCTTTGTTTTACAATCAGATAAAATGAGGCACGGAGAAGGAAACTGGCCTACAGACATGATTGCAGGTGTCTGGACTGTCAAGTTCCAGCTCTCAGTTGTTTAAGCGTGACACGAAACTGTGCTTTTCTTCCCAAGGTGGGAGACGAGACCCAGGAGATGATCCCATTTCTCTGTCATTGCTGTTATCTGATGTAGCTTCTTTCCATGTTGCTGTTGATAATACTCTGAAAGTCCCATATCTAATAGGTTGTCTGTCTGGAGAAGTGATACCGGTGTGTGTAAGTCTAAACTTAAATTGATATGCTAGTATAACTTCATTGTTTTGTTATAAGAGAACTTCTCTCAGATCATCTTGCATCACGCTGAAAGGAGTTTAAGGAAAACAAAACAGCAACTCCTATTCTGCAGCAAGCATTTGCACAGGGAGTTATAACACTTGTTTGTTAAACAAGATTTCTGAAATTATACTGATAAGCCCAGAGAAACTGTTTCAGACAAAATCCAGAATGATTTGCTTATAATGAAATGCTTTATGCATTATCGTTGCAGATGATGTGATCTGCTGTGGTGGTCGCTAGTGTCACAAGTAGGTTTAGCTGTAGTCCTAGGATTGTTCCTGGCAAAATGGGACAGGATGATCAATGTCTTCTGTCCGCAGGTCAGTGTGCTAAGTCAGCTGTGGTTTGGAGAAGAGTAGCAGGAAACAGAAGTGTAGCTGGATCGGGGAAACCTGGAGTCCTCTTGTGAATTTGTCTGTGCATAGAGTGATCATAGGCTGTGCTTCATATGACCGCCGTGACTCCTTGCACAGAGCTGAGCACAGTATGTTCAAGGCGCTGCAGTTTGGCTGCAGCTGACACGTGCCATGTTCAGGCTCTAATAGCCCCTTTGGCTTAACCCCTGGGGCCTCTTGCTGAGACAGTGACAGGCTAGGCAGAACTTTGTTAATTAAAACCTGTTGGAAACCTTTTCTTTTTTTTTCAAATGGTAATAGGAGATACAGCAGCTGCAGACCCGGTGGGTCTTTGGGCTGTTTCTCCCCTTCAGCTAAAGGATTGGTTCCCATAGAAGGATTCCGACTCTCACTTGCAACAGGCCAATGCTGAGAGGCACTGCCTTATCACTTAACCAGGTACCTCCATTGCTTTTTATTGCATTTCACATCCCTGATCCGAAGAGCAGAAAGGTTCAGTGTCTCCAGCATGAAGTCTAGGGATCCAAACAGCACTTTGCCTAGCAGGAATATGCTTATTATAGAAATGTAGTGGTAATTCTGTATTAAGCCTGCAGAAGGATTCACAGAGCTTTCTGCATGGTGGGGATCAGGTCTACGCAGGCATTTAGACAACAACATATGGAGCTGTGTTGGGTTCTATATGTGGTATAAATCAGATCTGCAAGTCTGAAGTTGTGTATTAAAATCGTAGAAGAAATCCTGCCACTTCAGAGCTCTCCATAGTGAGGACCTGCTCTCCACTCAGAGTTAGATGTTCGGCATAGGTACATCCTGGCATGTGTCATGATGTCTCGTTTAGTGTATGTGTGGAGAGCTGAGAGAAAGCAGTAATTCAGCAGAGCTTTATGTTGGCTTCTTTTTAATTATAAGATATGTTTATTGGCTTCTAAGAACGTTTTATTCAGTCATCTTCAGCCAGGGGAGTATTGATAGCGATGGAGTATTATGGAGCTGTATTTGTGGTGGTGTGAGAGGTGCGCTGTAGGAGGGCTGTGAAGGCTACTCTATTTTTGGGATACAAAATTGCAGTGCAAGTAGGAATGGATGGCACCTTGCTGTGAAATAATCTAATTTATACCCATTTCTTTATGGTATTGCCCTTTGAATGGCCAGTGACATGGCAGCCTGGTCTAAAGGCAGCTGCCCAGCCCCTACTCATCCATGTTCAATGCAGAGTTTCAGCTCTGTTAGGAATTGTTTGCATGCAGCAGATCTTGTTCTCTGTGAGTTGCATTGGTGCAGTGCCAGTCAGCTTGGGGAGGAAAGGCAAACCTGCTAACAGGAGCTTTTGCTTGTTTATTGTGTATTTTTATCTCCCCTTCAATCTCTCTCTTTTTTTAAAATTTAAATATTTGATGTCAGTTCATTTATTTTTATGACAAATGATTTTTTTCATTCCAGAAACAGAAAGTGCTAGAGATGCCAGCATCACGGGGGCATCTGTTCTCTACTTTTAATTAGTCCTTTCTCCCCACTCACTTCCAGCCCATATAAAGAGCTGCGTGACTTTTTTTTTTTTTTTTTTTTTTTAAAGTACCTGTGTCATCCATTACAATGTACCTATCTGGGTGCTGTGCCAAAGACAGACCATCTGCAGGGTCTTTAGCACTGTTAAGGAATCAGTAGAAGCCTTTTGCATGCAGTTTGTTCCAGAGGGTCAAAGTCCGTATTGTAAGGTGTGTTCTCAAGGAAGATTCTTTCCCCCCCCCCCCCTTAAATGCCAAATATCAATGATGTAGATTGATTATGACCCTGTTACTTCTGTTGCTATATTTAACCTCCAGCCCTGTGCTCTCTGTCATTGACCCCTGTGAAATATCATAAATATCGTGTACTCTCCCTTTGCCTTTTTCTCCTAGTAAGAAGACCCGATGTTGTGCCACCTTTACCCTCAGTGCCTTCACACAGGGTCATGTCTCATCCTTCAAGGGGATCTAGGAGTACCTTCAGGATTGACCAAGTTGTTTATTTGAGATGTGATGGACTGTGTCTATCCTGGATGCCTTTATGCTTACTACTCCAAGTTGGGGGCTGACTTGGTTGGTGGAACGAAGGAAGGAATCCCTTGGGAACTGTGGTCAGTAGCCACAGCCAGCTTTTGATAGGAGCCTTATGTTGTTTTCAAGGAAAAGAAGAATGAAAAACCTGCATCAGGAAAAGGAAGCTTGAAAGTTGGACCATTAAACCATACCGGGTATCATGAGTTTAATTTGAGCAGGGAAAAATATAGATGTAATGTCCCTCAGTTCATGCCAATAGGGAAATTTATGAGGCTCTGAAAGGGCATCAGAAGAGGCGGTAGTGAGTGTTGTGAATTGCATGGGAGAGTTTAAGTGAGGCAGCGATAGCACCAACAAATAGATCATGGGGAATAATCCTGCTCTGATTGTGAGGGGGATGGATAAACCATCACCTTAGCTGATCTTTCTCACCTGTAACTCTCATATGGATATGACACTCTGAAGTGCTGAGAAGCCTCAATATCCGCTGGAGTCTGTGATAACTAAAGGCATGGATCATTCTGCAGCCAGCAGTATTGCTTCTGCAGGTTTGAAGCATTCTTCTCTGCCTCACATGTAGCCCACTTTTCTGTGTGTTCCAGCACTCCATGTGTCTTGCTTGCCTCCCTCTCTGCTTTGCAGATGCTACATTAAATCTACCCGTGGACACGTAGAAGATGCTATGGAAATGTATTACTTGCCTTCAGCAATAGCAACGGTCGGCCGGTCGCATTGCTCCCCCAGCCCATCAGCCCGAGCACCGTGGTGCTTGTGTTTGCTGGACTGTTCCTTCTCAGTGTGCGGAGGTGAACACATGTTCTGTATTAATCTTCATTTCAATGAAGTTGTTTTAGTTCATGCTTTATTGCAGCGCTTTGTAATAATGCATCTGTAATGGCAGCCCTTGGGGCAGCAGTCGCATGTGGCAGGCTGAGTGCCTGAACTGCTCCTGAGAATGACTCCAATCATACAGAATGAGGCACTCCCTGGTGCACCATCTGAATTTATAATACCAATTTATATAGTGCCCTAAAGCAAGCTTTGTATTTGGTCTGGGATGCAGGGGCCAGGCTAGAGGAGGGGAACTGCTCTCCATTTTGTGCTGTCCCTTTTTCAAATATATACATTTGTCTAGCTCTCCAACCTGCCTATCTTAAAGCCCAGGCTGAACCCTGAAAAGGCAAGAATATATGCTGCCTCACGGTGATGGGAGCAGAATCGGTAAGTGGCCAAAAAAGGGCTGCTGCCTCATGGCCTCAGTCAGAGCCTGTCGGTGTATGCAGAGGGGCGATGTGTGAGGAGATGGGCCTGCCAACAGCACAGAGCAGAATCCTGCTCTGGCACTGTTGGTTCACTGCCCTCACGCTTTTGTGGTTGGGATCCAGTGCTAGATTAATCTCCTTTGAGAAAACAGGTGTTGGGACCCAAGCCACTTAGGATTCAGTTTCAGGACTTGGTTAGGGTTGGGTTTTCAAAGATAGGTACCCAGTAGGATTTTCAGAAAGCACTTAAATACCATGGATATCTAATTTGTATTAACTTTGAAAAAGGAGTATATAGTACTTTAAAGGTCAAAATCAATGCTTTAAACTTGCCATGGAGACATGCTGCACCTATCATTAAACATGGGCTAAAAGGGTTTTGTCAAAAGTGCTGTTTGCTAAGTGGAAAGAAGGTATGTTTTGTACTCTTTGGCTCCTTGGAGGATTTAGCTAATGCTAGAAAATTCCCACCCCCCAGTGTTCTATAGCAGCAGGGGGAGAATTCTTTCCCTCACCCTACTTTTCTTGGAGTCTTGTTTGGGGTTTGTAATCTCATTTTAAATCTTCTAGTTATAGACTCACACAAAAATCAACAAGTTTATTGTAATCTGGGAGAGAGAGCCTGTGTTGTCCTGTACTGATGTCCTTATTCCACCTGTGTTTCTTGGCTGGGGAGGGTTTCTGTCTTGTGTGGGTAAGCAGCCAGCCACAGATAAGTGTTTGAAGTGAGATTGCTAGCGGCTGATCCTGAAGAATAAACACAAGACGAGATATAACCCCCCAGTCCGACTGTGTTTCCTACATTGTTTGGAGCATTATCTAGTGCTTACAGCAGGAAACGTCCCTATCTTGTACCACTGATAGTCAGCAATCAAGGGTTCTTCTTCAGTGTTGCTGAAGGGGTCAACAGCAATGTGGAAATAATACTTAATCTTGGCTGGGGAAGTCGCTGGAGCTCTTCAGGAAGTAGCTTTTAGTATTCAACCATACTCCTTGCAACATTCCCTGTTCTTACCCGAACCTGCTGATGGACAAGCAGGTATGACATGGTATTTGTTGCTAGAGAATCACCCTGATGTCATCAGATCATTATTACAGCTCCATCTGAGGATTCAGGAACAAAAAGAGGACTCAGAGTTCAAGCGGAGGTGGTAATAAACACCAAGGAGCTGCTGGAACCTAAAGCAGAGGGGGCCAGTGACATCTCAAACTGGAAGGATCCCACTGAGCCAGAAGATTCAACGAGTAAGAAAGGTTGGAGTTCAAAACTGGTGGAAATAGTCATTGGATGGTTTATGGGTTACCTCTGAACCATGCCTTTGGTCTTTGTTTTTCTGGATGCTGCCTGCTGGACAGCACAGAGCAGGCTTGGTTAATTCCACTCATTTTGTGCATAAGGGCATGTAGAAATGGTTGTCTTGAGTCAGCCCTGAGTTAGGGTCGCAGTGGAATTGTTGACAACATGAAACATGCGAATGGAGGTCTTTCTGTTGAGAGCATGTGATGGGGGAGTATCCCTCTCAGAATGAGGTGTAGATACAATAGCTGGTGAGGGGAGTGGGGGGGGGGGTTATAAAGTCAGTGTAACAACCATCAAATTTCATACTGCTAGCTGAAAACATACAGCTTCTCTTTCTTTGCAAACTCGTGTGCAGGTATCATCTGTTGTTATGCTTACGTATTCCTAAGTGTAAACACACATACAGAAGACACCTCTCCACAAGGACACCTAAAGATAGTAGAAGACAATGTGTAAGACTTGGAGAAGGGCTTACCTTTTTTCTCCCAAAATATCTTAATTTTGATAACAAAATACTCTTCCCTACACATCTTGCTCTGACTGTGCTCCTTTGGTATTTGCACAGTTGTGACCCCTAAGCCCTCCTTCACATTCCTCCTCCTTCAAGAATGCTTTCATCTGAATGTGTTCATCCTTACATGTATGAACATGTGCACTGTTTTTTGGCACATGTTCTCCCCTTCACAGAAGGCCACACGTGTACCTGTATACTTACTGCCCTCTGCGCAGTGTGCTGAACAAGCAGCACTCAGCAAGTAACTCCACGCAGTCTATTCCTATGCAGGAAACTTTTTTTGTAGCTATTAAATAAATGCAACGCAACATGCATTTAGGAGAAAGAGGAAAAGGGTTGGGGATGAAGAATAAAGAGATGCATCCTGCAAGTGGCCAGAATAATTCTGGAGGTTGGATCTCCTGCCGGAGTGAAAAATGACGTTTACAGGAGAAGAGCTTAGACCTAACCCTCTGAAATGATGGTAAAGTGAGTTCTGACCAGATGCTGTCATTATTACTCTTTTCCAATCTGTTTCTGCTTATTGTAATGAGTTTTGCTCTCTCAAGTAGGATAAGGTCACAAGTGAGATAAGATCAGCTTCGTTTGGCACGACCAAGATGTGATCGTGGTTTGGACTGCAGCTTCTAAATTCACCTTGGGTATTAACTTCTGGGCAAAAAGACACTGAAAGTGCTAATGTGGCCAAAAAGAAAAAAAGAGAACCAGAGATAAATTGTGTTCTTGCCTTGTTGCACAGATTTCTCTGCCAGTGTTTCAATGGCAAATTCCCCTTGAGCATCACTTCCATCAACAGTACCACACAAATGCTTGAAATCAATGATTTGGTGAACGCCATTGAGAGAACCAAAGGAGAAAATGCAGGAGGTTACACTCAGTGGGACAAGATGGCAGTGCAGCCTCCCTTCCCCTCTTCTGCTGCCTTACTCAGGGCATTTGTTTACGTGGGATCATCCAGGTCTTAATGTTGCCACACTTGCACATCCTTGCACGGCAGGGAATGCCTCTAACACCTGCATGTTCTGCAGGGCCTTTTCCAGGCTTTGATCCCTTTCTGAACGCCCTTGTGGAGTGGGCAGGGGGGAATCAGGAAGTGATGATATGGCATATGCACAGGTTGGGGTGTAGGTAGCTCCTGTGAACCAACTGCTTCCCCTAGTAAGATGCAAGAGAAAGCTGTGGTGTGTAGGTATGGCAGCCATTGTCCTGAGCTAGCCAGCCCCAAAACTCTGAGCATTGTAAGTACCTTGAAGAGGAACTGTCTGACTGTGCAAGTTGTTAAAACAAGCATTCATTAAAACAATGAGATTGGTGAAAAGTTTGCAGATTTATTCTCAAGGAAGCAAGCAAAAGAAGATGAATGACATGTCTGCTTGTGTACGCTTGCCTTTGCTGCTTCTCTCCAGCGGTGGGAGCAGAGAGCATAGTGCCTGTGTCAGGAGGGGGTGCTCAGGTGTGTAAATCTGTGCTGCTGCTGGTCTCTGGGGGCTCCTGGAAAGGGATTTTGCTGCCGTTGTAGCGGAGAGACCAGAAACAAGTTGATGCACCTACTGGTGAGCTAATCGACAGGACACGCAGATGTGTGAGCTTGTCATACACCTGTAAGTTGTGTCATACGTCTGGAAGTCATCGCAGTGCCAGTGGTACATGCTGGGGAAGGAGCAGCTTTAGAGGGGGCTGTTGCAAACCTCACTGGCATGATGGCTTGTTTTCCCTTCCTCTCAGTACAGCTTGTTTGCAAACTGCAGGGCTAAGCTAGAGATGTGAAAGAAAGAATTAGAGGAATTAGAAAAATCCACTCCCCTATTGAGCAATTAGAGCATTGCTTGCTGGACAGAGACCTTCTCCTTGTACTGTGCTGTTTTCCTACTGCCTCTGCTTTGCTCTGCATGTCAGCAAAGTGTCTTGCAACCTTGACCAAACTTCCCAGCTCTCCTAATATTTTCCCACTACTCTCTACCTATTTATAAAATTATTTCTGCTATTTTGGTACCTCACTGTAACAATTCTTCAGACGTACAAGTTTATGTGTCCGAGTTAAGCCCAGTAAGATTTTTTTCAAAGCAGATGCTACCTTCCTTGGTTCCTCCAGAGCACCCTGGATAGCTCCTCGGCTGAAGCCTCCTATCCCCCTTTCCGATTTGTAAGCACTGTATATGTTAGAATCCCCCCAGGAACCACGTGTGGATGAAAACTAGTTTACTGTGCCAAAATCTTCCCAGGCTCACTTTACCTTTCTTGATGAAGCAGGCTATAAGCTACCACTGCTAGTTTCTTTTTGTCTCCAGGTACGTGCTGTTTGCTGCCTGCCAAACTGAAGAGGTTTAGCTCAGAATTGGAAGTGGGGACTGTGCTGTTGTCATTGATTTTACATGGAAGATGCTCTGGTGATAGGCAGCCAGACCAAAATCCGATGCGAGGACGTGCACGGTCTTAGAAGACCTTGGAGAGTGAAGGGCCAGAGGTGGTGTGGTTTCGGATGACTACCTCATCAAATTATTACTTTGATAAACTGCAAGCTACAAAATGCTAGATTGCCAGAACTATCAGCAGGGGAAGGCAGGGACTAGCAGCCAGGTTTTATTGCCAGGTGCACGTTTAAATCTGGAGTTAACTATTGAAGTAAATAAAGTAATACCTGATTTTCTTCACAGTAATTGAGACCAGGATCTAATCCCTTGCCCTGAGGAGGGATTGATAGTTCTCACCACTGCTCTGTTGTCCATATAAAGCAGGAAGCTGAACAATAACCTGCGCTTGCACAGACATAAAGGGATAAATTCTTGCTCTAGGGACTCCGATTTTGAGTCTAGAAGATGCCTCTCTGCTGGGCCGTTGTCATCTCGCTGAAATAGGTCTCTGTTATCCTCCCTCTGCATGTGTCTGAATGTGTTAGGAGGTGTGGAGCACTGTGTTTTCCAGAGCAACTTCCCAGGGGGCTCCTAATACTACCTGAAACTATTATTTAGTGTTCCTGTGAGGCTATTACACACCCCAGATACAGCTTCATTTTGATGGTGGGCAAAGCGATCGATACCTTTGTATAAAATAATTATTATTTACCAGGTGCTGAGAGTGGGCTCTCTCCTACGCAAAACATAGAAAGGGACAAAAACCTTTGCATATGGGGCCAGAAGGGGAAGGAAAGGCAAACGGATTTCCAGTCTGTTCGAGGGCAACCACAGTTCCCCTTGTCTGGTGTTGTGGGGTCAGCCCCAAATCTTCCCAAAATCATAGGACAGGGAGAGAGGGGGGCAGAGGGCCGGGTTCTCGAGGTGTGGTTTTGTGTGCCCTTTGCGTGCCTGCTGCTGTGCTCGGAGACGGGCGTTCAGCAGGGCGACGCGCTCCGAAACTTCGCACGAGCTGCTCTGAAGGAGGCTGTTTGCCGTGCGAAGCGCTGAGGGTGCCACAGCGACAAATTCCAGCTCCTGGGCTCGCTCTCTCCCGATGAAACCCTCCCCGAGCGCAGCCGGGGGCGGCGGTGCCGTTCCCTCCGCGCTCCGGGGGCTCCGGGTGGGTTGGGGCCGGCTGCGGCGGGCAGGGCGCAACCCGGGGGGCAGCGGCCGGGCTGGGGAGCCGGGAGCGGGGCTGGAGCGGGTCGGTGCGGGCTCGGTGCGGGGCCCCGTGCCCGCGGTCTCTTTAAAAGCCGGGGCCGGGCGGGGCCGGGCCGGGCTGGGGGCGGCGGCGGCGGCGTGCGCGGGGCTCGGGCTGCTCCGGCACCGCGGCGCGCTCAGCCCTGCGCGGCTCCGCCCGCGGCTCGCACGGCTCGGCACGGCTCGGCTCGGCTCGGCTCGGCACGGCCAGCCCAGCCTCCCCGGGACCCCCCGAGCCTCCTTGGCTGGGGCCACGCTGGAGCCCCCCGCCCCGCAGCGGAGGCGAGCCGCGAGTTGGCTGCGGAGGTGAGCGGGGTGGCGGGCGGGGGGCGGCACGGCTCGGCTCGGCACGGCTTGGCACGGCTGGGGCTCCCTCCCCGGAGGCGCTGGGCTCCGGAGCCCCGCGGGTGGGCTTGTGCTGCCCCCCGCGAGGCAGCCGCCCGGCTCCCCTCGCTCCCTCCCGGGCGCTGTCCGGCCCCGGCGGCTCCTGCCCGACTTTTTGGGAACCGCGCTGCCCGCGGCGGGGCTCCTCCGAGCGGAGAGCGGGGGGCCCCGCGGAAAAGAAGAAGACACCGCGCTGAATTACGGCCGGGAGACGCTTAGGGAGAGCCTCCCGGTCGGCTAAAGCTTAAGGATTTCTTCTTGAAAAAATTATTAACGAGGAACGAAGAGAGGCTGAAGACGAAAGTTTTTTTTTTTTTTCCTAATATTTTTTCCTCTTCCAAGTCTTCGGATCTATTACAGTAGCGCCTTTCCTCCCCGCCTTCCATTTGTTTGTATTAATGATTTAGTAGCCGTCTTGCCTGAAAACTTCCACCGTGAGCAACTGCTGTGGGTTTTCAGGCAGTGAGTGACCTTAAAGGTTGGTTCAATGCTTTCTTCGTGCAAGATGTATGTGAAATACCCACCTCTTTTTGCCTTTTTTTTTTTTTTTTTGTCTTCCGTCAAATAAAAAAAAAAAATCACCTGCTTTATAATTTAAAAGAGAGCATCACTCAGTCAGGGAGTGATGTAATTCTCCTACCTAAGGGCACTGACTCTGGTGCTTTGCAGGTGACTTGTCTTTTGCTTACTCTTTAAATTTATTTTAATTGCAGTCCTTTGTAGCTAGGAAGTAACATATTTAGCCAGGGCTCCATGAGGATGCATTTTGTTAAAATTGAAATCTTTCAAAAAAAAAAATTCCTCATTTCTCCCTCCCCCCCCTCAAAGAAAACAATAAAGAAGATTAGGCATGAGATCAGCGGCAGAAAAACCAAAGCATCGGGGAGGCAGAACCCAGGCTAAACCCATCAAATTGTTTATAAAAAGGACACTTCCAGCCTTTCGCTTTCCTGAGCTCTTTCCACCTTTCCATGGTCAAACTGTTCAACGCTTCGTTGAAATAGTTTTAAGAAATTATTATTATTTTTTTAAATATTAATTGTTCCTCCGGTATTTTTTCCTGCACGCAATTGTTCTGTGGTGAGCACGCAGCCCTCCCAAAGAGGCGAGTATTGACATGACCGCTCACCAGCACCGGCTTATTGCGTGTTTCGAGGGGCTGCTTTTGGAGGGGGGCGAACTCTTCGCTAGGCTGGCGAAAAGTCTCAGGGAGATGTTGAGTAGGTGGGGGAAAAAATGATCACAAAAGGTTTTGTTTGCCAGGCGGATAGAGCCGGTTATTAAGCGTAGCATGAACCAGAAGGGTGTCACGGCTGCCGTTGGTTTAAGTTAAAATGGTCATCGGTATTAAGTTGGGCGAGTTTACCTACGGGTGAGTGGGGCTCTGGGGGGAGGAGGTTGCTGAGATTATTGCTTTTGGTTTTGGGACTGGGCGCGCTTCTATCAGCTGAACGAACTAGACTATTGTGTAGAGCTCGTTTTCCATTTCTCTATTGGTTTCTTTTTCGGTCTTCGGCAGTTTCCTAAACAATTGTCTGTCTCTAACAAAGTATCTGGTTTTGGGGAATGGGGAGGTGCAATTGGGGATGTTTGAAGTTTGGGGACGACGGGAGCAACAGGGCTGTATGTATTTATTAAAAAAAGAGAAAAAGGAAAAAAAGGAAAAATAAAAGAAAAAAAAGAAGTTAGGAGGTAAGGCTTCTCTTTCTGGAGCATTCGGGCACCTTCCGGTGGGGTATGTCTCTGGGCTTTTAATTATTTATTTCACTTTTGTCCTTTAAAAAATGAAGTATAGCGAAACCAAAATGAAAACGAAATAGAATGAGAGCAAGCGTTGAGAAATAAATAAATAAAAGAAGGGAAGGGCTGAAAGCCCAGTACTTGATTTCATCACCCCGGTGGTGATGGCTTCTCGATAGAAGCGATATCTGCCGATATCACCCCTGTTCCATGGCTGTAGCCTGGCCTCATTTTACGCTGCCTTTCCACTGAACATGTTGACGTGCTGCTGCTTATATAAGGGGAAGAACAAATTCAAGCGGATTAGTGCTTGGGATTTTGAGATCGGCTACCCAGATCGCGTTGTGGGTTTTTTTCCTTTCCTTGGGGGAGCTGATGGGGGAAGGCTGGGGAAAGATGGGAGGGGGTGAAATCGGGATGTGCGGTTGGGGGAAGATGGGGGTGATGCGGGGAGCAGCTTATTCGCATAATGTCTGCGTTGCGTCCCTTTTTCTTTTCTTTTTATAAAACCCATTATCTCTAAAAACACATTATTCTTCAGCCCGGTCTAAAAAAAAAAATAGTGGGAGGGGTTATGGTAGCGAGGGGGTTTGGTATGGGAGTCATTAGACCCACTGCTGCAAAACCAAGATACAGAAATCCATCTGCACCAACATTTCGGGGGGAGGGCGGGCGTACAGAGGGGGAAGGGATGGATTGTCTATCTTGGATTAGCGAAGTGGAGCTTTGTATTCTTCATTTTCCTCCCCATTTTCTGCCATTCCCCCCCCATCCCCCCCATCCGCACACCCGCTTTCCTCCTCCCAGCCCCCACCCCCCCGAAGGTTTCTCGTCCCTTGACGAGAAAATTCTGTGTTACATCCTGATGGCTCTGCGGCTTTTTTTTTAGTGCATCGCAACGGTGGCACGATGACCTTTGCTTCATGCCACGCAGATTCGGGCTCCCGATAGGACCGCGAGCGCAGCTCGGGCACACGTGCACACAGACCCCTAGTCACGTACCTAGGACAGGCCGTGATTTAATCCCGGTTTTTGCGTGCCCGTCTTTGTGTGTGCGGCTGATAAGCATTGGCAGAGGGTCGGGAGCTCAGTAAATGCCAAAGGCACGTCCATCCATTTCGCCAGCCCAGCTTGCCGCGCTCTTTTCCAGGACGTGGTGTCGCACATCGGGAGATTTTTGTGCCGGGGAGGGGTGTGCCCTGCGCGGGCGGCGGGGACCCAGGGCTTGGAGGGAGCATGGATGTACTGGGGAGGGAGGAGTGGGGGGGGACGGACCTGACGATGCTAATAACATTATTTTGGTCAAATGAATGTCTGGTGATAATGATTCAGTGTAACCATCCGTGAAATACATGCTTGCGACACACTGGAATAAAGGTTACTCCAGGGAGCTCCGGCGGAGCCAGGCGTGCTCGGGGGAGTGAGCCGGCCCCTTGATGGGGGAAACAAAATTCATAGGCACCCCAGGCCCCCTCCCTACCCAGCGCCTCCTCATGTGTCCGAGCTGGAGGGCATCGAGATGGAGAGAGGGGGCGGGCTGCGCTGGAGCCAGGACCTAACAAAGCCTCCCCGCCTCGCCCTGCCATGCCATCCTGCCTTGCCCTCTCTCGGCTCATCCGTGCGGTTGATGCAGGCGATAGGGGAATATCGCCATTTCCAGGCAGTCCCTGCTGGAGGCTGGTGGATGGAGAGAGGCGGGGGAAAGCTCCCTGTGGTTCTGTGCTAGGGTGTGCAGGAGGGACGCGGCTCTTTGGGTCTGGGTGGAGCAGGGAGAAGAGGGGGGGAAAGGAAAGGAAGATGAATCCCTTCTTTCCTCCCTTCCTTCTTCCGTCCCTCCCTTCCTTCCCCCAGCTAGAGCCAGGGGAAGAGCCCAGCCAGCCTCAGCTGGTGGCCGTGGGCGGCTGGCACGCCGGGGTGGGGATGCCAGCAGTGAGGGAGGCTTTTCCTGGGTGTCAGGCGGTCAGGACCACCCTGGGCTCGCAGACCTGCTCAGCACCTTCCTCCTCTGGGTGCGGAGGCCTTCTCAGCTTGGTCGTGGGCTGCTTGCATGCCGGGCGGAGGGGAGCCGGGGAGGAAGGCTCCTGTGGCTCCGCCAGCCGCTGCTTCTCCTCTCCTGCGTGTGGTTGCGCCTGCTCCTGGGTCTCCACGCTTCTGGATCTTTCCACTTCACGGAGCGATAGCAAAAGCCTAACAAATAGATCTGTCCAGGGCTATTGTGGTTTGCCGGCCGCCGCTCTCCTCTCTGCCTGACCTTGAGGCGCGGTGGTGAGCTGCGGTCAGGAAGCCGGGGCAGGGACGCGTCCAGCACCGCTGCCGTTGTGGCTGATGCCCGGAGATACCTGGCTCCCCCACTCCCCTGCCTTGTGCTCACCACAGCAATCTCACCTCGGCTGCCCAGCTTCCCCAGGAGCTGCTTTTGATTTCCCTCCCCTTTCCCCAGCCCCTTCAGAAACAAAAGGGTACTGTGGTGCTGGTGCCTGTGGGCAGGGCTGCTCCTGCAGCGGCCAGCCGAGCACCACCCAGCCCCAGTCTGCCTCCCCATTGCCCTGTAGGGTGAAGGTGAGCCCTGGTCTTATGGTTCATCCATTTCCCCAGTGCCTAAGGTGCCAGCACGCTCTCATGGCATAGTTGGTCTCTATTTGACACAGGAGCAGAGAAAATTGGGAGAAAGTATTATAGAAGGTAAACCTTAATGACTTCAAAGGGAGTTTTGTAGCTCCCTGGCTGTGGTGCTCTGCCCGCACTCAAGCTTACACAGCCAGCAGAGCAGGGTGAACCTCGCTTAGTGGAGGGGCTGACTGCACCCTGAAGGACTTGCACCCAAGAAGTGAGAGAGGCACTGAGTTCCAGCAGGGTGTTCAGGCGGTGAGCAGTGGTGCCAGGGGTAATGGATGGAAGTGATAACCAAAGCCCCTGTGCAAAATGGAAGTGAGCCAGCAAACTCTCCTTCACTTCTCTCCCTTTTCAAGCCAGTTACCAAGCCATCAGGCAATTCTTAGCCTCTTTGTGTTAGGATTGGATGTAGACTATCACCTTAGAGGATGCCTTCAAACTGCATGCGCTCTGGCTCTAGTCTAGAGTGTTCCAGGGAAGGAAGACTTCATTCAGTCCCTTGCTTGGTGTGGCAGCAGTGGTATTTCAGCAGATCTACTGAATTTCTGGATTTTCTCTTCTACAGCTTCATCCAAGGCTCCAGAATTTACCTGTCTCGAGAGAAGCAGAGTGTGCTTTACGTCCCTGATCAGCTTTCCTTTGCCCTCTCCTCTCTTGTAACAGGTTCTGGGTGTTCAGGGGGAAGTGTGAACTCCAGCTGAACTGTGCTGTGCGGTGTCTAGGATAAGGACACACAGTGGCCTGGCCAAGAACAAAATGCTACAGCCAGGAACTTTGTGATGACCAAAAGCCAGGATAAGAGATGACTTCTGACAGTGATTCAAGAGACACAGTGTTTTAATTAAAAACAAAAAGCGTCTAACTTTGTCTGCCCCTGCTCCCACCAGCATGCTAAGGAGACAGGCTTTATTTTGGGACTATTGCCAACGCAGCTGGAGCCAGAAATTACCCCAATTTTGGTTAAGCTTTGAAAAATTCTATCAGTTCTCTTCTCCCCCTCATCCTCCTCTTCTAGTTAATAGCAGTCTGTCAATCTAGCACAGTCAGCTCTTAATTCATACAGCAAGTGCTGAGGAGAATATTTTGCATTTTGGAAGCCAAGATAGTGGGATTGTTGGTTTCTTGAAACCAGCACTCTACAGAGACTTGGTCAGGTAATTTGCTTTCTCATTCCTTTGGTTTATCCTCACACCATCATAGACTGAGACAATTCACGTGTGTAAAGGACTTTGAGCATCAGAGATGATGTTTTGACCTCTCAGCACCAATCCAGGCAGCCAGAACAAGGCATGTCTGTAGAAAGGTGGCATCTGAGAAGTTTGTTCTTCCTTTCTCCTTGTCGTGGGCAGCGGGTGGCATCTTTAGTGCTCCATATTTGTACTGGCTTTTATTGTTTTGGCGAGGAAAAGCCGTAACTTTGGGCTTGGCTGGCCTGACTATGGCTTTACTGAGGTCTGTGAGGGGTGGAACGCTGCGTCCCTGTAGCGCTGTGCTCAGGAAGCTGGGCAGGCGGACTCCCGGTGGAGGTATGCCAGTGGTGTTGGAAGATCCTGAGGTTCTTAAGAGAAGGTGGGGATGTAATGTCTTCTGTTGCCATTCAGAGAAAAAGGCTTTCTGAGCACTGTGGGCAGCTGCTGGGAAATGCACGCCGTGCAGCCAGCTTGGCAGAGCCCTCTGTCTGGGCTCAAGCGTGCGGCCCCTCGGGACTCCGGGCTGCTGCAGGCATTGCTGCGTGGCTTTGCAGAGGGTGGTGGAGGAGTGCCCACAGCCATCAGGAGCTCGGGTCTGTCTCAAACATAGCGCCTTGCCACAGGATTTAGCCCTTCATCTGCCTTGGTTCCCAAGGCTCAGAGCTTTCCCCTTGTCTCTCACAGCCCTGAGCCCAAATATTCCCCCAGGTGTGCTCCCCTGCCTATTTCTTGTCTGCCAGAAGCGGGAGTGAGCCGGGGTGAAGGGAGGGGGGCATCAGGGATGAGGTGCATCTGTCAGCATACCTGGCATCTCTCAGTGGTGTGTTTAGCTCCTGTCTTCTCCAGATTCCTTTCCTTTGCCCTTGATGGTGAGGGACAGCTTATTTCGAACGCAATCTGCCTGTGTCATTCCTGGCCCTGCCGCTTGTCATCCATCACATCACGGGAACTAATTAACACCAGTAGCTTTGGATCCTGGGAATGACAGTGCTGGGGTGGTAGGCCCTTTCAAACATCTGATGTCTCCTTTTCTAACTAGGGCAGCCCAGCCCAGCAGCTCATGGACTCCATTGCCTCTCCCCTGCTGTGCCAACCCGGTAGTGAGGGTGCCCAAGGCCTAGGGCCTGCCTCGCAATGCCCTTGACAGTGCTGCAGCATCCCCTGCATCCAAGTACCTCCCAGCAGCCGGATGAGAGCCAAGGAATGGGCTAGAATAATAATTGATGAGGTTGGGAGGAGGCGATGTGGGGGAGGCATGATGTAAACCTTTTGAAGCTGCCGGTAGCCTCTCTGCTGCCTTTGGGTGCGCGTAGCTGCGAGTAGTCCCAGGCTTTGGGAGTTTGACCCTGGGAGCGCCCTCTGCTCATGGCGAAGCGAGCTGTCCTGTTACCGCTGCAGCGCTCCTGCTGCTGCCGTGTCGAGGTGGGGAAGTCACCAGGGGAACTGGTGTGCTGCTCCATGGGGGATGGCAGGATTGAAGGGGAGCTGTTGGTCATGCTGCGAGGCCACGCAGAGAGCACTTGCTACCCTTCTCCCTCTACCTTCTGCAGCGTGATCCTGTCTTTCCTGCTGTTGTGAACCACCTCTAAGGAGGGAAGGATTCCCCTAGGGATGGGGTTGCAAAGGAAGGTAACAAAGCAAAAGGATGATGTTTGCTGGCAGCTGAATGAGGATGAGGAGAGGAAGAACTCTCCAGTGGGGCAACTGTTTGATGGGACTGGCTGCGTCTGCAGAGCAGGGAGGTGCTGGCTTCATTTCAGTCTGCTGTTACAGCCTTTTTTTTTTTTTTTTTTTTCCAATAATGTGTTAATTAAACATTGATTTCAGAGGAAAAAGGAATCTGCTTGAACTGCAGAAACTAAATGGAGTGAGGAGGAACGGGATCCGGAGAGGGATGTGTGGAAGGCCCTTCTGTCAGCTGTCTTCGTGACCAGTCATGGAGGGAAGCAAGGAAGGGGCTGCAGAAAAGCCTGTTCACCTGAACTTTACAGTCCTTCACTTGTCCTGAGGGGGAATCTTGCTCTTGCTACAACTACACAATTTTCAATTGATGTTTGCTAATAAGTTGCCAGGTAGTTGTATTTTCTTAAAATATGAAATCTCTTTTAAAACACAAAAAGGGAAAAGAAATCTTCAAAGCATGTTAACATTCAAGAGGTTTTCTGATCAGTTTGATGCCTTCCTGATTTTCTGCTCTTGTGGTTACTGTTGCATCTGTAAGTTAATTGAGCTGTGGTGCAGTTAAAGCACTGGCCATACTGGTGTGCTTGCTCTCCTAACTTCTTCATAACTAGTAGCTCAACTAGTCTTCATTTACTTCATGTAGATAAGTCAGTTGCTGAACTCAAGTGTAAAATTATGGCGTGCTCACTTAACATTTTCTCTTCTGATCATCAGAGCACTGGGAGGTGAGACAAGATTATCTCTCTCTCCTTTATTTGGCAGAACTCTCTTCTGTTCACTAGACTGGAAGAGCCAGTGGGAGGCCATGCTGCCCTCCTTTCCTTTTTCCAGGTGCTAGGGAGCCACAGGGAAGATGAGTCCTTGCTTTAGCCTGTGATCTTATCTGGAATAAACCTCTCTGCTGATGTGAGCAATATGTATGGCATTAAACAGTTTGACTTGAAATATTTTGACCACTGTGTTTTCTGTCTTCTCTGGTTCTGGGTATAATGGGAAGGGGGAAATAACCTGTCTGATTTTTTCTGAGTATTGCAGAAGCCTGAGTTAAAGTGATCTGGTGAAGATCTTGATCTGTTTGTGCAGTAATCAGAATGGGATCATTCTGATTATTCCAGAGAAGGAACTCATCCTGGCTGCTGAATCTCTTTCTGCACCATCCCTCAGTACCAGGCTACAGGAGGTTCTGGTGCAGCACCAGGGCACGTTTGGAAAGGAACAGATTTAAGCCACAGAGGAACTATTATTCAGGAAGAGTTTTGACCTGTTGATGACTGGTGAAACCCATAGAGTTGTGGAGGTTGTAAGGGACCTCTGGAGATCATCTTGTCCAACCCCTCTGCTCAGGCAGGCCCACCTGGAGCAGGTGACCATGTCCAGATGGCTTTTGTATATCTCCAAGGAGGGAGACTGCGCAACCACTCTTAACATCTCGTTCCAGTGCTTGGTTGTCCTCACAGTAAAGGAGTGTTTCCTTACGTTCAGACGGGTTGTCCTGTGTTCCAGTTTGTGCCCATCAGCTCTCATCTTGTCTCTGGGCATCACTGCAAAGAGCCTGGCTCTGTTTTCTTTGCACCCTTTCTTCACATATTTGTACTCATTACTGAGTTCTGCCCCATGAGCCTTCTCTTCTCCAGGCTGAACAGTCCCAACTCTTTCAGCCTGTTCCTCGTAGGAGTGGAGCTCCAGTCTGTTAATTGTCTCTGTGGCCATTCACTCACTGGACTCTCCCCAGTAGCCCCATGTCCTCCTTGTACTGGGGAGCCCAGAACTGGATGCAGTGCTCCAGGTGTGGCCTCACCACTGCTGAGGAGAGGGGAAGGATCCCCTACCTTGATCTGTAACACGTCTCCTCATGCAGCCCAGGACACCATCAGCCGCCTTTTCTGCAAGGGCACACTGTTGGCTCCTGTTTAACTTGGTCTCCACCAGGACCCCCAGGCCCTTTTCTTGAAGCTGTTTTCCAGCCAGGTGGGCCCAGCCTGTACTGGTGCATGACCCATGGATAACTCTACAGTTGTAGGAAGTGTCAGCAGAGCAGTCAGGGTGGTCCTGCAATTAATGTATTAACTAAAAAGTTTGGTGTTTTCTCCCTGTATATGTCAAATGAGTTTTTCCATACTAGTCCCAACTTTGAAAATTCAAAACTATCATTTTTGAAGTGTTAAGAGTTTATTGAAAGGAAAGTTTCATGCATCTGAGACGTTCCAGTTTCTGTAACCCTTCTACTACTATTGTAGGTTGCACCCTGAAATCTTTTTGTGCACCGCAAAGAGAAGAAATTTTAACCTATCAGTAGTTTTGCCTGCATTTTGGACAGAAATGGGGAATGCACGAAATCTCTGATGGGACTGGGGTGAACCTTCTTAAGGGACTCCATATGCCTGATACTGTGTTGAAGTCCTGGAATCAAAATCTGCTGGCTTGTCTGGTTAGCTCATGCAGTACTTAGAGGGTGGGACAGAATATAATTCCAGGTAAATGCATTTAAAATACCTGCGCCATCTCTAGAAGCCAAAGGGCGTTATGGGAAAAACCAAGGAAACAAATTGATCCCCATGTAATTTCATACAAGTCATTAATCAAATACATACTTGACAGTGGATCTAACAACAATGGACCAAAATGCATAATTTTGTTGAGCTGGGTCTTAAAGATTTAGCTCCTATAATTAGCTGCTTTTTTTTCCTTTCTTTTAAATATGTCCTTTGTCCTCCTTGTTGGTTGATGTGACCCAGTTAATGAGCTGCTAGCAGCTCTGTTTGGTTCCAGCTTGGGTCAGAGTGATGTGGTGCTTGGGATATTGCAGTCCCTTTTTGGCAGCGGATTATAATTTTATTGAACAAATTTATATTATCAAGCTTCAGTGAGCTGCTGTTTTCTTACTAAGACCATGGGGTATCACGTAGAGATGCGGAGTGAAAAGGAAGTGACAAATTGAAAGGCTTTTGATAAGACAGTAACTCTTAACGTTTGTGTGAGCACAGCAGTTCTTGCATGCTCTCTTTTTAGCCTGTGTGTAACACGAGGCAGGAAGTTGATCTTCCTGGCACAGCGTAGGTCACACACCTATTAAACTGATAAACTGGAAAGCAGTCTGAATTCAGTACGAAGAAATTCATTGAAGACAAATGAAAAGTGCTGCACTTGGGAAGGTGAAATCAAATGCCTACATGCAAAATGGGGAATAACAAGCCAGGCAACAGTACTGCAGAAAGGGATCTGGGAGGCACTACAGTGAGTCAGAGACTGAATGTGAGTCAACAGTGTGGTGACATTGCAAAAAAGTAAATCTCATTTTCGGGTATATTTAACAGGAATGTCACGTGTAGCACACAGGCGGTAGTTTTTCTACTCCAGCAGCCACAGCAGAGCACTGTGTCCAGCGTGAGCAGCAAAGCCAGGAATGGTGGAAGGAGATGAGGAGAGGGCAGCCAGAGCAGTGAGCGTCACCTGCAGGGAGAGGCTCCACGAGCTGAGCTCCTTTAGTCTGGAGAGAAGATTGACGAAGGATGTGAAAAGTCTTCCGATATTTAAAAGCTTGTTCTAAGAAGACAGTGATTAATTGTTCTCTGTGTCCACTGGGGATGGGACAAGAAGTAATCAGCTTAATTTGTTGCAAGGAAGATGTGGAGATAGATGCTAGGAAAAGCTTTGTGACTGTTTGGATAGTTAAGCATGAAAACAGATTCCTGAGAGAGGTTGTGGTGCTCCCATTGCAGGAAGTTTTCAGAGCAGATGAGATGGAGAGCCACCAGATTTTAACTAGTTTGTTTTGCTAGAATTTTGACCTGTTCAGGGAGGGAATATAGCCCTATACCTCTTGGGCTACCTGAAAATCAAGCTTCTCCCCTTTCTGGCTGTTGTGGTGGGAGAGTGGGGAGGCAGGGCCAGGGTGAAACACTCCCTCTGCAATGCCCCTGTAGCACCTTTCACATCCCTGGCACAACAGAGCACGTGTCCCAGAAAGGCTTGAACAAGCTAGTGAGTTTGGGCAGGGTCACATACACGTCCAGCACTGCCTTTCTGTTCCTGCAGGTAAGAAGCAGAGGGTATGCCCAGCTTTCTGTGTCCTCTTAACTAGTTCTTATCCTTGGCACTTATTAGTTTAGACTGGGAAGATTTGGATAAATGATTTGGAGATGGGAAGACTTCCACCTCTGTTTTTTTCCCTGTTAAAATCCACTGCAAGTTTGCGTAGTGTGTTGCAGTTACTGCAAGATGATTTTTCTGTGCTCTTCCATTAAATAGTGGACAAGGGCACAGGGTTTTCATCTGAACAACAATTTCTTCTTCCTGTTACCTAAAGCAGAGTAGTGTGGATTAGGCATGTCAGGGAGGTGTGTTACCACCCCATGGGTTAGAGAAAAGGGAACCTAATGCCTGATCCCATAAAGACTTTAACTTCAGTACTTTGTGAAAGGTGCTCATGGTACTTCCAGAGAGGAGGCTGTTACTCAGGGAGTGGGGATCCACTTCTCTGAGGGCTCAGCAAAACTCTTTCAGTGGCTACTGGAAAGTAATCCAGGACACATTATGTGGTGTTTTACTTGCATTTCTTCCGAATCTTAGATTTACATGAACAGGCAGTCTGTAGCCAGTTAGGCCAGGGGTGAATTCCTGAGCATGTCCAGTACAGAGATACAGTTCCTTTGGCAAACCTCAAAGAAGGAAGTTTCTTCATTTTGGTTTAACAGAACACCTGTGAATACATGCGTGTTGAACTAGGACAGTGTTAGACTTGACCACTGTGCGCGTGTTTACAATATAACCATTTTTTGCCTTCTTACATAAACTCATAACTGCAGGCTGTTGCCATTCTTCGAGTGGAGGATGAAGATATTATCCTCTACTTCTTGGCACTAGGAGTGAGTCAGGGTTGACACACAACAGTAGGAGGCAACAGTTTGTGTGTAGGAAGTTTGTTCTGTCCAGGGAAAAATCTGTCTAAGGGTTGCATGCAGGGCACTGGTCCCGCTGCACCACAAGGCTGGCATCGTCCTCTGGAGCCCAGTTCTCACACGCTCACCATTTGAAGCATATGGAGAGCTCAGCGGATTCAGGCCTGAAGGGATGGCTGGTGAAATGGTCAAAGTTAGGTTGTGGTGTAATTATTTGTTTACGAGGCCCCACATTGTACCAAGTAATAATTTTTTATGAACACTGCTGTGAAGTCAGGAGGGAAACATTCCGACCCAAGGAGGTAGGGAGATATAACCTAATTATTGCTTTTGTTATTATTCCTGCCTATTGTGGTAGCACCTACACAGTCCTGCGTCAAACACAGGGCAAAAAATACTCCCTGCCCCAAAGAGCTAGCACGCTAATAATGAGACAAGAGACAACAGATGGACACAGATAACTGGGGGAGTACAGAAAAACAAAGATTGGTCAGCAGGATGGGTGGTATGATAGCATGTTGACAGCTTAGCTGTTGTCAAGTTTTCTGTAGGCATGTGGCAAAGGATTACAATAATAATTCAAGCTGCGGCCCTTGCTTCGGAGTTTTTGTGTGCGCATCTTCCATCTGTTTTATTTACCCAGCTTACTTCTCACTTGATGAGGTTTTTCTGTCCCCAAACTTCCCATCATCCACCCGATGGATGTAGGGAGACAGAACTGGCCCATCAGTGAAGTGACCCCTGCAGGTTTTAAGGGAAACAGGAGTTTTTTTGTTACAGAGAGAGAATGAGACAGTAAGCATGAGTTTGATGCTGAGTGTTTAAAAGGATACTGGGGAAAAAAAAAAAAACAAAAAAAAAAAACAAAAAAAAACAGGTCTCAGCGGGATGAATGTGCAAAGTAAGTGGCGTAAAGCAAGAAGCTTGTTGGCCAAAATGGTGTCCTACCAAGGTGATGCAAAACCCAACTAATACAAGCCCTAGGAAACAATGTTGTGCATATCGTTTATGCCTTTGGTGCTGTATATGGGTGAGTACAAGACTGCCCGAAGGGTGGAGGGCTGGGAATTGGCAGCCCTGTGAGCAGCCGTTCAAGTTGTGAGGCTGTACTGTGCTGCTGGGGAGCTTGGCAGGCTTGGCTGCAGGAGCTCCACTTGTGCTGGTGGCTCCATTTGCACACATCTTGCTTGGACGGTACCTCAGGAGGGCTGCAAAATGCAGGGGAGGCACAGGGTGACTTTGAGGTGCCCTTCTCTCTGAATTTATATTAAGTTGAGTAACTTTGTGTGGTGCTGTGATGTCCTTTGTTGTTCATTGTGTGATGTGGTACCACTGCACAGTATGCTGATGTGAAGCGTGTTAAAACATGCCTGCTGTTGACCCCTGTGTTGCAAACCCCCACCTCCTTCCACTTTGGCCTGCCATGCCATTTGTTGTTCTTCAGCAGCCATGAACTGACCATGGGACACTAGATGTAGCTGCATGTTTTATGATATGCAGTGATGAATAGTTAAAATCCAGTCATACTTAAACCTTCTTATCAAGTCTTAGGGTCAGGTTGGATGGGGCTTTGAGCAACCTGGTCTAGTGGAAGGGGTTGGAATTAGGTAGTCTTTTGGGTCCTTTCCAACCCAAAGCATTCTATGATTATGTGATTATTTAACTTTTTGTGGGTGAATTGGTTTCCAGGAACCCTTCGATACAGACAAACTGCAGAGTTATGGGACCGTAAGTGTTAGAATACATGTATGGGGCAAGCAGTTATGGACAAGGGAGTTGTCTTTTTGGGGGTTTATCCCTGGCTCCCCTGTGTAGCTTTGGAAACAACTGATAAAAAGTTCTGTCTTTTTTGGCTCTTAGAATCTCATCAGCTTACTGTGCACTCTCCTGGCTTTCCCCATACAAGGAAGACATTGACAGAATGGAGCAAGTCCAGCAAAGGACCCGAGTTACATCATTAGTGACTGGCCGCCCTTGGGTTGTTGTATTGGAGACCCCCAGCCTTTGAGTGCAGCATTCCAGTCATTTTTCCATGTGCTTTGCTATACACTTATTCAGTTCCATCTCTCTCTAAATTTTTCACAATGATCCTATTGGTAACTGTTTCAAAAGCTGTTTCTTCGTTAAGCCAGTCTTGTCAGCACATAAGGCAATCAGGCTGAGATTTCCCTTGGTAAATCCATGCTGACTGTTCCCACTTACCTTCTGGTCGTTCAGGTGTTTGGAAATCGGTTCCAGGAGGATTTGCTGCATAATCTTCCCAGGGACTGATGTTAGGCTGACCGGTCTGTAATTCCTTGAATCCTTCTTGCCCTTCTTGAAGAGAGGTACAACAGTTACCTTTATTCAGTCATCAGGAGCCGCCTTCAATCACTGTGACCTTTAAAACATGACAGTGACATCAGCTGTTGCTGCATCCCTCGGTGAGGCTGGGACATCTTGTCTGTCCCAAGGACTGAAGTAAGTAAGCCCTGCTTGCTTAGGTGCTCCATAATTCAGTCTTGCTCTGTTGTGGGTAGTGCTTCTGGCCCCTGGATACTTCCAATGGGCACATGAAGCAGGAGGGCTGAGAACAGTCTTCACAGGTGAAGACCAAGACAAAAGTGGACCTAAATATTTTCCATACCCTTTACCACTGGTCCCCTGTCCCATTCAGCTTTAGTCCCACAGTTTGCTTAGTCTTCCTCTTGCTACCAATGTGCATTCTGAAGCACTTCTTACCACCGTTTAATTTTTGTGAATTATCATGCAATTTCAAGCTTTCCTAATTTTCATCCTGATGTGCCGAGGCAGTTTCAGTATCCTCCTGGAGAGCCCACCCCCACTTTCACTTTCTATTTGCTTCCTTTTATGTTTGAGCTCCATCAGGAGCTTCCTGTTCAGCCACCTGCTTCTTTCCACACCTGCTTGGCTTCCTGCACATCAAATTCAACTGTTCTTGTGCTTTGAGGATGTTGTTCTTGAAGATCAACCAGGTCTCCTGGGCCCCTTTGCTAGATTATCCCATGTAAGTGCTCAGCGAATGATTTCTTAAAGCTCTCCAGTGATTCTTCTGTCACCATAATTGTGCTGAGAAAATGGTTCTGTTTGTAAACTGATTTATGTGTCATTTCAGATTTGGTTGTTCTTTGTAATTTGTGTCTCTCCCCATGTTAAACACATTATACCTCTTTTCTCTGTTTCCGTATAACTCTTTTCTGTCTGCTTTATAGCCTCATTTTGCCGGACTCTGTCCAGATGTTTGCATGAACTAAAATGTGTTTTTTTTTTTTTTTTTTTTTTTCCCCTCAAAGCCTCTTTTTTTTTTTTTTTTTTTTATCCTGTGAGAGGTAAGCAATCAAATGGAAGGGGCAGGAGGCAAACTTTTTTTTTCAGTCTGCGACTGAGTTGTTTCGTGACAAGAGCAAATTGCTATCTCTATTTCTTATCTCTAAAATGGGTCTCAAATTCAATAGAAAGAGTTTAAATTCTTTTTGTTGAAGATCATAGACAACAGACTGATTTATTTAATCACATTTAGTATGCTCTTCATCTTAGGATTGGTTTGAGATTCTATCCCAAACTGTTCTCTACATTAATGGTTGTCAAATTTATCAGCAGCAGATGCTGCCAGCCTTCAAAATCCTGCGCTGTGCACACGTGCCTTTATCCTTAGACTTTTAATAACATTGCTGCTGAAAATCCACCTGAAATGTTGCAGTGGACTACCTATAGATTGATTGCTACAACCCCAATGACCACCACGTATGTAGAAGCTGAACTAATCAAGTTGCATATTGCATGTAATAGTTTTGCCAGCAGTACATCGAGAGTCCATGCCATCACTCAAGAGAATAAAGACGCATCTTTTTTGTTTTAAAAAAGATAAAAATGACTCTAATGATTAAAATAAAATGCACCTATCAATAGTCTAGTCCTCCAGAGTCTTTGGAGAAAAATCCAACTTTATATTGCAACTGTATGGAGAGGAGACTAGTTTAAGCAACTATTATCTGTTTAAGTATTTTACTATATTCCCTAGTCAGACATGAGAATTGTATTGTCCTTGGTGCTGTCCAAATGCGGAACAAAAGGTTTTCATTCTGGTTTGTGTCTCTGAAGCAGCACAATATGTGATACCAAATTCTTGTGTCCCTTCTCAGTTCAGAAGCATGTTCCAGGAGCCAGGGAGCTTCAGGTAGAGAAGTTTATAGATTGGATAATTACGTGTAACTTCAGACAAGTCTCGTCTGGGATGAGTATGGTTGGAGAGGAGTACGCTGGGTGCTGTGGAGAGGCGATATGAGAATGGAATGTAAAGGTAGCATCTGGGCATGCAGGTAATGGTATAGTACTCGACAGACCCCTTTTATCTGTCTGTGTGGGGCTTTCTCTTGTACTCCTTTTACTGTGCTAGGCAGTTCTTGGTGAATAGTGGGAGTGTGCGGTGTGCCCCTGTATGTGTCTGTAAGGTCTGGTGTTGTAGTAGCCTTGCAGAGAAGGAAGGGAAGAGAGGCGAGGGAGGCTTTGCTTTACGTCTCTGCTGAAGTCAACCACAGTACTTATTCTAATGCCGTTGGTGTTGTGTCTAATCTCAAACGTGAGCAGACATAGGGCTTGGTAAATTGATGACCTCACTGTCTTCCCATCTTTCTCTCCTGATAACTAGATGGCTAAGAGGCTCAGACAGTGATAAAGCTGAAAAACTCAAGCTCACCTAAGTAAAGCTTACATTTTGGGTGGCTTAGTATGATTAATTTCTTTCCCAAAGTCCTGGCTTCAAATCCTGGTGAAACCGTAAGTGAAAAAGGCATCTGAAGGCCCTCAGTTACTGCCTGCTTGGTGTTTAGGGCAGAAGTAGCCCAGGAAATTTGATGTATGGCCAGTGTAGGAGAATGAAGGGAATCGTGAGGAAGCATTACAGGAGAAGAAGGGTTGCAGGCTGTTTGGCACACAACTCTCCTGTACTTTCCCCAAATCCAGGCAGGCACGTGCTCAGATGCTCACAGAGTTTGCACATTAGTGCACTGTGGCTGTGCACGCTCCCTGGACGCTCTGCCCCTGTGCCAGGACGGCACTTGCTGGCTCCTGCTGTGATAATGTCTGCTGGCTTCTGCCTGTGCCCGGCACAAGTGAAGCCCTTTGTGGAGCTGAGGCTCATGCTGGCTGTGACAGTGTTTTCATAAGGCTCAAACTTCTATTCTCCACCTCGTTCCTTTGAACTCTGCCCACCGCTCCGTGAATACTAACACCAGCCTATAAATTATCCAGCAGGGCTCTGGCACTTTAGCAGCCTGTGTTTTCGGTGGCGTGCATGCATAATCGATCCAGGAGGCTGCCGCTGCTTTTAACTCGGGCGTTTGCAGAGACCTTAGACTTTCAGAGTTTTCAATCACAGCTGCCTGCATGCTCGCTCACCCCTCTGCCTGCTTTCTCCTCTGCCACCCACACACCCACCTTTGCATTCAGCTGGGTAGCACGCGTGGGGGCGATGCTCTGAGCGACCTTCCCGTGTGGTCTGGAAGCAACAGGTCGCTGCCAGCAGCTGTCACACAGAGGATCAAGCACCAAACTTCAAAAGTCTCCATCCTGCCTCGCTTCTTGGGGGTTGTGTGTGTGTGTCGTTGCCATTCAGCCTGCTGAGCATTTGCTACACTCCTCTAATTTTCCAGGTGAAGATCTTAGTGCCATAAATGCTGCCCCTCTGACTCATTGCTCTTAGCTTCTTTAAGTAGCTTGCAAGTGGCTTTATGCAGTTGCTTGCTGCCTACGTAGAGTTTGAATTCAGAAGATGTAAATGGTCACTGGGGATAGTTGGTTTGACTTCTCTTGCCTTGAAACTTCTTGCCGTTTTCTTGCTTAACTCTGTCCATGGCCAAAATGTCTCAGAAGATTCTTCTCTTAAGTTTCTAGGAATAAGTTGCCCCAAAACAGTGAGCCCAGACCTTTGCCTTAACTTCAAATGGATTCAGCCTTGATTATCAAGGCTTTGCTCGTCTCTTCTAATCAGTTCTTAGAAATCCACTGTCTTAATGCTGATACATCATCATGTACCCCTGTGAAAAGGTTTGATGATTGCTTCCTAGAGGAGCAGTCAGCTCCCTGTGAAGCTCTGTGCTATTTGAGGGGAGGAGAAGACAGGGCATGGGTTTGTGTTCGTGCCATTGAGGGCTGGCAGTGCTCAGACTCAAAGGAGCAAAGGGGGAAAATTAAAGGAGTCTAATAAATGATTTAACTGTAGGGGTCCTGGAGATGTGGTTGGGGTAACAAAATAAGCCAGAGGAAGTAGCTGGAGAATAGGAAAGAAACGGGAAGTTTTAAGAGCAAGAGAGAGAAACATGAAGAAAATTACCAAGCTTTGGCTGAGGGAAAAAGATGTAGGGAAGTAGAAGTAAGGGGGAAGAGGGAGATAGGGAGAAGGACTAGAGAAAAGCTTCTGAGTGAAGAAAATGGCTAAAGAGAGCAAAAGGCAGCTTTCTGATGTGTGAAGCATACATCAAACAGAGCTTTGTGCATGCGTGGACCCCACTGACAGGTGCACAAGAGGCTGGTCCCCTTGGCACAGGAAGGCAGAGGAGGGAGCCAGGAGGCAGCACTGGAGGAGGTGACCAGAAGGAGCACGGGGGTAAGGAGACAAACTCTGGGACAGGAGAGAATGCCAGGCAGGGGGTTGGAGCTGGGGAAGCATAGAAGGGAAACATTAAGCGACAAGGGTCCTTTTGAGGAGGAACAAAACCCCAGAAGAAACACAATGCTTTAAATGTTTTTATTCTTTGATGAGAAAACATCCAGCACGCCTTCCCCCCAGGTGTGTGACTGGAGAGGCAGGTTGCAGAGTGAATCAGAGCGATCTCGTGTTTCTAGGTAGGGTGTGTGAAAAAGCAGATCGCCCGCGTTACTGAAAGGAGAAAAAAGAGACCACTGCCAATATTGACACTGTCTGCTGAATGTTGAATATGTTTTTGTGCCTGATGGGAAATGTGTGTTTATTTGAGGCAGAGGATTTTCTGTGTGTGTGTGTTGTTTAAGGAGTACCCAGCAGCTTCATTTTACTTAGCTGAAAAAAAGCAGTGCTATCCTTGGGCTCGCTTGCTAATATTTGAGTTTCTGCAGTTACATTTCCATATGTATTTTTCTTTTCCTATTTGTGTGGGTCTAATCCAGCTCAACTAACGGGGAGCTGACTGCTTTTAAGAGAAACAGTAAAACTGACTTGACACAAAATGCTGTCAAATGCACGGAGTAAGGATTTAGGTGAAAGGCATTTTCCCTTCTAATCCTTCAGTTCTGTTAATCTTAGGTGTCTCTTGTAACAATACCAAATAAAAAGAATTCAAATAGAATCATGATTTTTATTTTAATTGCTAGTATCCTTTAATGGAATATAATTTGCCACTTGCAATGTAGTTTGGGATCCAAGAAAATAGCAAGAGAGCTATGTGGGTTTTTGTTGTTAGTTTCAAATATGCCTGAAATCACAGGGTAAGATCTGCTAAAATTTAGAAACTTGCACTTGTTTTTAAAAGCCTGCTAGCGAAGAACCCCATGATGCCAATTTTCTCTTCAAATATTATCAACTGCCTTGATCCCACTCAGTTGTGGTTTTCTATGTATTTATGTACTTATTTATTTATTTAACTATCAAAATCTGGATCCATGGTTTGAGGAAACAGCATTCTGGACCACTTAAATCATAGGACAAGCTAATCGTTTGTAGTGAAGAGAAGGACGTGGATCAGCTGCATAGAGCGCTGCCGGAAACGAAGAATTTGGAAAGGCCTCTTGGGGAAGTGGGAGGAGAGTGCAGGTTTTGTGTGGCATCAAGGGGTGACGTTCCTCCTCTCAGCTCATCCCGTCTCTACAAATGTTCGTCTGACCAAGTTTCTAGAAAGGGCTCGGTGTGCAGCTTGTGCCTGGAAGGACAAAGCATGGATCACAGAATCACAGAATTTCTAGGTTGGAAGAGACCTCAAGATCATCGAGTCCAACCTCTGACCTAACACTAACAGTCCCCACTAAACCATATCCCTAAGCTCTACATATACATCTGGATGTGTGGTGATAGCAAAGGGTCTCTTGGGGAGCTGGTGTTGGCACAGCTGGCAATGTCTCCTGGCTCTGACAAGGAGGCAGGAATTTGCTTGTTGGGAGCTGGTACAGCAGTGGGGAAAAGCAAAGCCCAGCAACTCTGCTGAGGGCAATAGGGAAGCACAGAATTGGAGTGACTTGAAAGTAGTGTATATGATCCAATTTCTTAATCTCTGCAACATATCATTAGGTTTAAAATATAAGATCTACTTAATACTATGATCCCTTCTCTCTTTCTCTTTTGAGGAGAGGGGAGAGGAAGTTGAGCATGCAAAGCAACACTTCACATGCAGATTGAGAGCTTGGAGACACCAGTGAGCAATATATGTTCAAGAAACATGTTCTTGAAGCAAAGCTATGGGGAGACTTGAGAGCCTACTGCCTTCTTCAGCTGAGAGAGCTTTGCCACATCTGGTGGGATTTTCCTGAGCTGAGTAATTGGTGAGGCTCCCCATTGTCACACTGATAGCTCAGACCTGTGCTGCTGGTGATAATCAGCGCTCTTACCATCCTCCTCTGATTTAGTGGGATGGTCCGTTTCCATACCCTTCCTATTTCTTCCAAACCATCTTTTTTGCGTTTTTTTCTTGCTTTTGCATTGGTAACGGCTAGATGAGGTGGGCTTCAGCTGACCGTGTCTCCTCTTTCTTTGAGAGTGCAGGGAGGCACTTCAGGTTTGTCTGAGCTCTCTCTCCTTGCATGCCTGCTGTTGTCATATCTGGTGGTGAATCATACACATGCAAGAGGTACAAAGTGGAGCTTCATGTCATGGTGTTCTCTGGTTTCCATGTTTCTCCCTTGTGCCAAACGCTTCTCCTTGCTGCAGGCCGAGCTGCCTGCAGCACATTTTGCTGTTCTTCCGAGGCTCGAGGGACAGTTGGCTTCTTGGCACTGGCCCAAGACAGGGACGTTTTGCTTCACTGGGGACCATGGTGCAGCACTTAGGGGGAATAATGAAGTCAGACTGTGTGAGAAGCAAACACGTGCTCCTCCCTGCAGTTCCTGTGTGATGTTATCATCTACAGAAGGATATGGAGAAGCCAGCAGAGCCATTGTAGCAGAAGCCATGCTGGGGAGTGCCACCCTTGAGAACAGAAAGAAGCTGCTTCCCCGCTGTTTATTGAGTTTTTTTTTCCTGTTCCTGTGCCACGCTTGCAGTCTTACATGGTCAAGGATTTAAGACATTTTCCCAGCTGGTCTTTTTCCTTTGGGCATAGAGCCAGAGGGCTCATCTGATGAGTGCACAGTGTCACCCCAGGAGAGCTGGGTTAAGATTGAACCCAGGTCCCAGGCACAGCACATTTGATAAGCTGTGCTTTCCCCTCAGGGGCTTTTTTCCCCTTCTCAGTAAATAGCTCTTGCAGATTGGTGTGACCGATGGTGTCCACTCAGGAGAAGCAAATAGCTTGAAGTCAAACACGTTGGCATGGACAGAGACAGAAGTGTTTTGGGATGGAGCCAAACAGTGAAATAGAAAGGCTTCAGGGTTGTGCCTGCCATCAGTTAAGTGCCTGGGAGCTGTGGGTCAGCACAGCTTGCTCTTGAATAGTAGGCCATGGTTTTCATATGGTGCCATGGCTAATTTATTCATGTTGTTATGGCCGTGTTGTGTCTCACCTTGCCCCATCTGCCTTCAGTAGGTATCCCTCACTTCCCAGCCTCCTGAATCACTCTGAGACCTGCCTTCTTCCTCATGCTGACCGGCCATCTCAGAGCTCAGGTACAACACACAGAGGGTGGAGCAGCGATGGTGCAATTGGGCAGCATGAGCTAACCTGGAGTTTCCTTCACCTGAGCCTCTGTTTTGCCAGTTCTCCTGCTGCTGTCTTCTTCCTTGACAGTCCTCTGTGGTGTCGTCTCCTTTAATCCCCGTGTGACAAAGGTTAATGTTAATGCTGTCTGTGAGGGAAGTCCCAGCCAGCACAGGAAAAGAATCATTTAATAAAAAAGTAATCATTGATCAGTGGCTCCAATTCATCAAAGGTCACTCATCGATCCATCTCTCATTGTGGGTCAGGCTCTCTGTTTTAATGACCTAATTCCCGGGTAAGTTTCTCTGTTGTTTGGGGGAAGCAGTGTTAGGAAGGGCCGCCTCTTCTAGGAATGTCACTCTTGACATATGATGCCAGGGAAAAAAGCCTCGCAGTAATCTCAGCTGTCCTTGCTTTAAAGTGCTCCCAGTTGTGCTTGCTTTGTGCATTTGCTATCTCAAGGAATCCAAAAGTTGCAGAGATTGTAGAGGTTAAATGATCTCTTACTGCTGGCCCGAACTCAAGTAGAGGGTACTCCAGGGGCGCTGAACAGGGGAAATGCGAAGGAAGGTGTAGGAAGTTGTAATTGTTCTTTGTACCCTAATCATTTTGCAAGAAGTAAGGACAAATACAAGAGAAGGCTCCAAACACCATCAAATATTGTTAAAAGTGTCTGGCAGGCATTCCTCTTCCTTCTGGCCCTCTGTTATGAGCTGTAGGAGGGCACAGAACGAGATGTAAAGTTGTCACATTTTTGAGTGGATACAGAGAAATTGAAGAGCAGCATGTAGTCCACTCCCCGCAAGGGACAGCATTCACCAGCACTTTTCACATCCTAGCCAATTGGAAACCTCCAGAGATGTAAAAATCCTATGGGTCCAATGAGCTGTGGTGCCTGTAGGACGATACGTTTACAGCACGCTCTGCAAATCCCTTCCAGATGCCGGTTGCCAAAGGCTGCTGCACCTGGATGGGACCATTCCCACTTGCCACATCTCTCCCTGGTATCCTGTTCCCATACAGTGCAAAAAGACATAATCTGATCTTTTGCATAGAGTCTTTTTATAGGCATACTAAAAGTGGCATTAAAAATATAGGACTTAATATATCCTTTGCCGCAAGTGTTGCTGCATGCAATATTCATATCGCTCTGGAGCCTGTGCACAGGTACGGTGGGTGGCTCGGAAGCGCCACAGCCTGCAGTGCGCGTCTGGGACGGGCTGAGGGAAAGAGAAAGAGGATCCAGGCCAGAAGGGCCACGGCGTGAATGGACAGCGGTGGAATGACATTCCACCCAGATGACATTTCATGACATGATGCTGGGAAGCTAATAGAGTTAACCAGGCTTTATGTCTTTATCTACAAGCACAATTTCTGAAGCAGGACACAGAGGGTTGGTCTGAACGCCAAGAGGAGGCTGCTGGACTGGAGATGGAAAGTGTGGGTCTCTGTTGCAGTTTGCATCCGCTGTGGTGTAGGCATCCTTGGGGGGCTTCCTGGGCTGCATGTCTCAATTGAATGCAGAGGAGGTTCAAAGATCTCTGGAAAATGCCCAGGTTAAACTTCAGGAAAAAAGAACAGCTCAAAATTCCATTTTCAGGGCTCATTCACTTGTATCTTTAATTGTAAAGCATCTCCTGCATTAAGCATCCGATTAAAAAAAAAAAAAAAAAAAAGGATAAAAAGGGATTTCTAGCCTTACTGAGGCCAAGAAAATTTGCTTCTCACTTCAACAGAGCTGAATATTAGTTTATTTCCCCTAATTTTTTGGATAACATTAATCACCTTTACTGTGGTTTGACCTGGCAGATTTGCTCACTCCCCTGTGGTGGGATGGGGAAGAGAATTTGAAAAAATGTAAAAGTCATGGGTTGAGATAAAGACAGTTTAATAGGACAGAAAGGGAAGGAAACTACTTGCCAACTGATGCCCATCCCATCCCTGACCTGCGGCAGCTCCCCCAGTTCAGCATGGTGCCTTATGGCGTGGGACATCCCTGTGGCCAGTTTGGGTTAGCTGTGCTGGCTGTGTCCCTCCCAGCTCCTGGTGCACCCCCAGCCTCCCCACCGGCAGGGCAGCACCAGAAGCCAAAAAGTCTTTGAGTTAACACACGCACTGCTCTGCAACAATTAAAACATCAGTGTGTTATCAGCGTTGTTCTTATCCTAAAGCCAAAACACAGCACCATGCCAGCTACTTGGAGGAAAATGAACTCCATCTCAGCCAAAGCCAGGACAACCTTCTTCCCTCAACAAAATGTCAACTCTACACTTCAGCTGTGTCTGAGACAAGGAGCAGTAATTGAGGGAGTATCTATCATCTGCTGCAGCCCTAACTTCTGGCCTTTTCAGTTGTGTTGCTGGAGTAATGAACATCTCTACTTTCTTTCTTTGCATCCTCCTGGTTGCTTTGCTCTTAGAGGCTGATACTTAGCTCCTGAAGCAATTCTCTCTGAATATCACATACCTCACTGGAATTTTCGAAGACATCTTGTGCAATAAATGTATCGATGCCCTCCTCAGGAAGGTACAGTTTGTACACAGTTGTATTTCACCACGTGACATGAGTAAGTGGGGGTCACTGATTTTTTCCTTTTTTGTCTCTTGGGGGAGCACATGTGTGTGGCACCTCTCTGATATTCCTCAGGGACCGAGCTTTCAAGTATCTGGTAGCGTGTGACAGGTGCCTATGTGTGTGGCTGTTTGGGGTCTCTTCAAACAGACGCACACAGTTACAGGAAGGCTATCAAATCTCTCTGGGGATTTCATTGTGAGCTGCTGGAGCGATTAATGAATAGCAGCAGGGAGCTATGTGGGTGTTTGCTCCAAGGCTGTCTCTGATTATACAGGACAGGGACTTGCACTTTTTCACACAGAAGAAAAATGAAACTGTAGTAGTTTTCTTGGGGATTTTTTTTTTCTTTTTTGGAGTGAACATGCTGCATTACAGAAGAGGAGCGCTGCTTCTCACTGGTGCGTGGGTGTCAGCTGGAGCCCGTACAACTGAGCTGCTCAGCGCTGTAGTTCAACCCAGACTACACAGGTAAAGAAAGATTTCGGAGAGGGAGGTTCTGCTCTGGTCCCTCTCAGGTTCCATTATTTTCGGTGGTTGTTGATGGCCTTGTAAGTCTCAAGTGACAGAGCAAAGTGAAGCAGTTAAGTGAGTTATGAAAGGCCATCAATTAATGTTGGAAATAACATACCAAGAGCCCGTCCCTGTTAAACCCAGCTAAAAGCAAAACCTGTTTTTGGTCTTTGAATTGACAGGGACTGGTTTGGTTTGGTTAGGTCTTCATTTAAGGTTGTGGAGGGACCAGGGTGGCTGGCTACATGGTGGAAAACAACTGCTCCGTAAGGTGGCAGAGAGGCAGGCCTGGGAGTGGAAAAGGAGTTTGATTCTTCTTCTGACAACTGAGAGTGAGGAAGAGCAAAGAAATAATGGATCTCATGGTCTACACTGCAAGGAGCACAGAAATGTGGATATAAAGTAGTTTGTGGTGTGTGACGCACGTGAACATATACTCTACTTCTTGATGGGCTTTCTGCTGGCACTGTCTCAGGGTTTCTGGGTCTCCTCCCACAGCAGTGGTTTGTGTTCTTCCTCACAGCACTGAGGCACGGCCGCAGCAGTGCCACCAGCTCTCCATACAAAAACACACAGTTCTGCAGTGATACCCTGGCAGGCCAGGGTAAGAAGACAAAACTGCAACCTTTTTGTTCTTTAAGTTGAAAGATGTGGTGGGTAGTTTGTGGCTACACAAGGTAGGCAAAGCAAGTGAGGAACAGGATCCACTACTCCAGCCTCGGGCAACTTTTGATTGCTGAATTCAGCTTTTCTGTTACCTATAAAGAACTTCTGACACATAGCTCCGCAGTGCCGAATTGGGTAGAATTAAGTAAAGGCACAACACACTCAGTCTGGTTTATTTTGAAAGGTGGTTGCTGCCATTAAAATAAGACTTAGAACACCCCATTGATGAAATACATTTTAATGTATGTTTTTATATAAAACTTTGTTTTATTTATTTTTTAACACACTTAAACACAAAAGTCCCCAAACCAGTCACAGAGCAGCTTTCAAATACCATGGCCTCTATTGTGGCCCATGGTCATGGAAGCACCAGCTTGCATAGCTTTGTCCATTCCCTGTTTGTAAAACAGAACTGCTGTTGTTTTAGCCCCTTTCCTGGTGTTGAGGAGTTAAACTTTGTGCCACACAGTCAATTGCTTTGAATTAACATCAGTTGGTCTGATGGTCACCATCTATGTGGTGGTAACACTTATTTATGATGAATACGAGGTGCCCTTACATGGCTTAAGCATTTCTTGTTAGGAGCTGAATTACATGGGCTTATTTGCTGTTGACCATGAACATAGACCCACAGACCCCTCAGCTGATGGATGCTGCCTCAGTAAGTCACAGTGCCTTAATTTTGTGTCTGTGCTCCTAATGTATTACCCAAACCTCAGTTGTGGTCCTTCATCCTGCACTGGCTCTTCTCCAGTGTTTTTGCTAGCTTGTAGTAAGAGATTTTTGCATCAGAGAAAGACTCAGAACAAACAAGCTGTGATTGACCTTTTAAACCAAACAAGCTTGCATGTTTCCAATATGAAGAGACAGCAGACAAGCCTATGGCTTGAGGCAGAAGATGGAGAAAAAAGGAAGGGATAAATATCAGAGGAGTAGGAACAAAGAACATGGCCTTGCTATGCAGAGCAGAGAAAAAAACAAACTTCTACTTGCTTTGCCAATACGTCTGACATGTTGCAAGACACTTTGTAGTGGGAGTCTCTGCTATGTGGAGAGGAGAGGAGGAATGTGGATGCCTGTATTTATAGACCAGAAATGTTTGTTTTGTGTAGGTTTCATATACCCTGGCTCATCTGAAGATTCCCAAAGTTCGTCTAAAACTTGACATCTGTTCAGCCATGTAGACAACTTGTTTGCATGTAAAGTCTACTGTAGGTAGACTTCAGGTAAATTCACCCTCTTTGGAGATCCCCAGGCAAGGAAGGTTTGCATTTCATCTGGGGGTTCAAAAGGAAGATGCACTGAGTTAGTGTCGTGTGTGCTCTGTCCCTTGCCCATCCTCATTACTTTTCCTGCTTTGTCAACTCTGGGGACTGCATCTCTTTGAAGGGATATTCTAGAGGAAATAAAATGTTCACTGTATTAGTGTTTTTAAGGGATTTGACATATTTTGTACCTGGAGTTGGGCAGCAGGGCTGTCTGGTTGAAGACTGTGCCAGATGAACTTGCAGAGGGCACTTGGTGAGGTTGTGTGTAATTGCAGGAGGTGAAATATAGGTAGGACAGTGGTTGTGTCTTCCATATTCCTGTGGAAGGGCTTCTAAAAGTTGTAGTTATGATGCATTGAAAGCTGTCAGAAAGACTGCAACTACACAGTCTATATTCATGCTGTCCTAGGATAAGTGCTTTTTGCTCCTTATCCCGGTGTTATATTTACTAGAGTTAGTTCACACCTTTGACTTCCAGTGGTGTGTTCTTTCATTTTATCTAGGGACTTGAACAGCTGCATCCCCAGATCATATTAAATGGTTACAAAGGAACGCAAAAAACAAGTGCTCTGAGGGCTCTTACCAAATACAGATCAGGTGTTTTGGAGTTTGTTTCACCTTTGCATGAGCTCTAGGTCAGACTGTGTTTCCTGCCTAGGAAAAAAAAAATTGAGATCTGAATCAGCTGTCAGGTTCAGAGTGCTGGGTGAACGGGAGTAGGATTTCAGGTTTTCTGTTGACGCTTGTATCATTTTTACCTTGCCTTGTGATCCATGGATTTTAAGGCCAGAGGTGGCCATTAGAATGATCTACTCCAATTGCTTGTGTAATAGGGGCTGCTGTATGAACGGCAGCGTGTTCTCATATACAGTGAAACTGTTTTGAAGGCTTTAACCATTCTTGGGAACAGTGCACTGGGGACGTTTTTTCTCCTTTGCCATCCCTCAGCTTTGTCTTAAATCCTGTCTAATATTTATTGGCTGTCTAGGGCTCCGCCTGTGCCTTCTGATGTTTTTTACACTGTATACCTTGATCAGACAGGAACACAGGACTGCAGAGGACCTCCTGAATCCCATGACAAGCAGTTGTAAATCATCTGAAGAAAATAAAACCACTTAGTTTTGTGATGTCTGATCCTTTCCTGGATGGATGGCTATTCCAGAATTTCAGTCTCCTGATTGTTAGAAATGCTCTTTTAATTCCCAGTATGCAGTTGCTTATAACCAGTTTATATACCTTTGTTTTGGGGCCAGTATTTCTCTTCAGATTAAATCTCTCTTCTTCCCTGTCCCCGCAGTATTTATAGACAGAATTCATCTCTGCTCTTGACCTTTGTCTTGCCAGGGTAAAAGTGCCATGTTGCCTTAATCTCTTCTTATGAAATAGGCTCGGGGCTCTCTAGTACATCCTTGGAGGTATTCTTGAAACTTACTGAGTCTGGCTTCCTCCCTCATGAGCACAAGTGACCAGAATGTCAGAACACAGCACAGAGCCTTTGCCTTTTAACTCTCTGCTCAAAGTTATTTGCTAACGTGCTGTTTACAGAGCAGAAGGACCTGGTTTGGATGGCACGGACAACAACTGTTGGTCCTTGGGGCAACACGGACTCAACTCCTGCTCCAGAGGTACTAGTGGGATTTCCTTAGGCACATAGGTTAAGGGTAAGATGTAATTGGGTGGATAGCCAGCACACCACTGCTTCCTATGGCTGCATCTGTGCTAGGCATCTACCTAGTCACTGCACAGCCATATTGACTTATGAGGAGGGCAAATAATCAGTTAGATGATACACTTGATACCTTCAGCATAATTAAAAGTAACTCTTTTCTTGATAGCATGAGGATCTGAACACGTCTTTTTTTTTTTTTTTTTGAGATATTGTGTGTAATGCTTTACATAGGAACCTAAAGATGCCTCAGATATGGATAAACATGGAATGATTACATATACATACACTTCTAATGTAAGATTAGATATCCATATAAACTATTTGAATCTAGTGTTGACAGTCCCATTGTGTGTGCATACCACCCTGTAAAGTGATAATATAGCTGAGAATTTAGGTACTTAAAGCTAGGAAATTCAGAGGTTCTGTTCCCAAAACACTACTAAACTCTCTTCTTGGTGTGGTGTGTTTAAGCTGTAATTATAATATCATCTACAAGAAAACACAAAAGCTTGCATGTGTGCTTGGGGCTAAATCATGGTTATCGTGGGAACTGGATGTCCATAGCCTCTGAATTTTGCACAATTCAATACTCAACATAATAAATAGGCTTGCACTGCACATGGCACATTTTTAAGAGACCAGCCAGGAAAACATTATCATTTATAGGATGCAGTCGTTACATTTCTTAGTATCATGTTCAATGGTTTCTTTGTGTGAGTGTGAAGCTTCAAATGAACAGATGCCAGGACGCTATATGTGTCTCATCCCTCAGCAAATACATGTGTTGCATATTGTCTTCTATCCTTGAGAGATGGAGAGGGGGCTTTACAATAGCGGGTGCTTCAGTCAAGCAGACAAAGGTATATAATGAGATCAAGTGGTTAGAAGCTGAAACAGACAACTTTGGGCTAGAAATAAGGTGCACATCTTTAACAACTATGATAATTAGGCCCTGAAAAATGTTCTCGGAGTTGTTATGAAGTCTCCATTAATAGAAATCTTTAAGTCAGGATTGGATTTTTTTCCTGCTTCAAACAGAAATTAATTCAGAGAAGTTCTCAGGCCAGATGACCCCAGGGATGTTCTCTGACTTCATAATTTGTGAATCCTCCATGAGTCATATTCCAAGTGTGGTTATACAAAAAAGATGATCTTTCTGGTCGAGAGAAGCAGAAAAGACAGGTTTGATGTGTGTTTCCTCCACACAGTCCCTGTGTGACGCTGGGAGTCACAAAAATTGTCCGTGGCTCTCATTCCAATCTGTCAGGTAGATGTAATATATTTTCCTTCATATGGGTATAGGGAATGGAGATGCTTCTCTGCAAAGAGGCTTGGGATCTATAGTGCTATGTGTGTCTGGGTCATGCTGGGTGGTTTTCTTTCTGCCCTTAGATGTGTGCAGGTAGGACTCAGAGAAACTCATCTCTCTGTTGTTGAATAGTAAGGGATCATCTGCCAGAATGTGGTAGGGCAGAGGTAAATTGGATTGCTGCATCTGCCTACCTGCTTGTCTGCATGTGTGTGTGGAGGCCAAGTGAGAGGGTGGCCCTGGCTGACACAGCTGCTCTTTGATGCTTCCTTCATCTGCATCAGCCTGTGTTCGGCATTGCCAGCCCGACTGCAAACAGAAACATGCAGGCAAATGAAAAAACCTTTCTGTTTCCAGGTGTTTTTTATCTAGGTGATGCAGGTTCCTTAATGCTGGTTCTTTGCCGCTCCGTTGTATTTGGGGGTATAATGGAAGCAGAGGTTTGAAGTGGAGGGAGGGAATGCTGGAGGTTGTAGGGTGATAAATGAACCTGAAAGTTACCCATAATTTTGCTGCTCTGTGTCTGTGGTCATCTTCACTTCTTCACTGAGTCTGGGAAGATGACACAGACATTAAAAGTCACCACGGCCCCTTAAAATTTGTGTAGAATTCAGGCTCAGTGAGTCCTGTGACACAAGCAGTGAAAAACTGCTGCTAGAATATGGATGGGCAGGGCTGGTTTATCCTTCTCCCACATCACTCTTGTTTGATTCCCCCTTGCTCCCTTTCCCACCTTCGGCATGTGTAGGGGAAGTTCTTAGTCCCTTCTGGCCCTGGGGTTACCCTTGCCAGCACCCTACACAGCCCGCTCAGCCTGCCACCGCGCGCCAGCAGCTTTTCAGGAGCTAATTGGGTAAAGCCTACTCTAGAGCCCATTGAACTTGCCTGTAACAGTGCTTAATTAAAGTGCAGAAAGTTTGAAGAGATAGCAAGTTAAGGCTTAATGCAATAACGAAATGGCACTATTCCACCATCTGCTTCCTTCAAGACGTTAATTGCTTCCTCATATTTGTTTGTTTTAATTAGGAAAGAACCTTGATTAAAATGGAGAGAGGAGGGGTGATGGTAGAGGAATGAAAGGCTGGGAGGAGAGGAAGAGGGAGGGTGCAGGAGAGGGAGAAAGGAGGGGAAGATGAAGGTCTGACCATGCTGCTGAGTGCTGAGCAGCAGCTCTAGAGTAACCAACTGGGAATAAATATTTTGGCAGTCATGGATACAGCTTGGACAAGCAACACGCAGAGTGTTGTGTCACTGAGAAACTCGGTGCTTAAAGAAGTATTTATCATGGAGCAGTCATTTCGTTGTAACCGCTTCTTAGCCACTTCTGCAGAATGGTCTCTGATTGCACGCGCTGACCGCAGCGCTTTGTGCTTTTTCAGTCTTGAATATTAACCCAAATGGAAGAAAATGTAGCCAGACTATCCCCATGCTCACGTCTTCTTCCTCTCCCTTGCACTACCATCCATCTGCATTAAGTTCGTCTTGGAAAGACTTCAATTTCTTATGAGCAGCTCCAGATAAAAGCATTTTCTAATGATTGATAACTGTGTCTGCTTGAAGAATAATGTCAGCAATTTTCTGAATAGATGACCGATAAAAAAAATATTAAAAAATAATTAAAAAATGCACTCCCTAATGTTGCTAAGTAGTGGCTTTGGCTGAAACTTCAGGAATAGGAGCTTAGAAATTTTTAATTGGATTCATCCACCTTACTTTTGTCTCTCCTTTTTCTGTTTCTTTCTCTCTGTGTCTTTTTTTCCTTCCGTTTCCCCTTTTTAACCCTCTTGAGAATGAAGCCTGATTTCCCAAGCAAGTATAAAAGTAATTAAAGTCAAACACAGCTCTTAAAAAAGGGAAGCGATTAATTTCTTTTCTGGGCCATTGGTATTGTGGACAGATCTTGATAACTGTAAAGCACCAACCCAGGAGCACAAAATGGGGATATCGGAGTCACTGAAATAATAATAGAATGATGAGTAAAGATGCTTGTTTACACGAGGCTGGGACTGATCCAAATCATAGGCCTCATGTTATGCTTGGGCATCCCTACCCTGCCCTCTGACAGAGGTTGTAGCTTTCACATACCCAAACCTACTGTTCTAGGGACTTTTTTTTTTTTTTTCTAACTACTTCAGAGTTTTTTCTGTTTCACTAGTGCAGACTAGCTCCATTCCCCTGTGGTAAGCTTGCTTCTGTTTCTGTCAAATAAGAACTTATTTAATCTCTTACCTAAAAATAAAAAAGAAGAAAAAAACACCCTCATCTGATCATCTTGAATGGATTGGCGAATGGTTTCTTTGTTTGATAAGTGTGGAAACCATAGATGGAGGTCCATGCAGGTTTACATTGCAGGTCTATCACCTAAGCTTAGCTCCCACCTGCTGTAGCAGTGGCTACTTTGCTTTTTATACTCTTGTGATTTTATCAATATGACCAATCAGTTTGTAGCAGAGAAGTATCTATATTAATAATTATTATACAATATGTAGGGACAAATCTTTTGTGGCTGGGAGGTTTAGTATGTGGACAGGGCTTTCCACTTGTCAATCTGTGGTTCAAAAGCAAATGCTTTCATTTCATCCTTTAAAATAGTGGAATTGTTTCCTTGGGGCAGGACGGGAGGTTCATGCTGGCTCAATTCTAATCACATTGCTTAATGTGTTATGCACCTGAATAAGAGCCAAAGGAGAAGCCAGGTTAGTATGGACTGCAGATTAGACTCAGTGGTACACTGCGATACCTTGGGTTTTCTTTGGACATCTCCTGTTCCTAACTGAATTGTGTTTCTTTCTGCATTATCAAACTCATGAAAATCCCAGCCCAGTACGACACGATTGCTAGCTCCATGCAACTAAATTCATCCCACCTAGAGGAAATATGGAGAAAATTGACTGGACACGTAGTGATGTCTCCACGAAGAGACATGGAAGGGCTGGAGGGTTGTGGCAGGGAGCACTCTGCAGCGGTATGGGGAAGGGGGATCTGGCCTCTGTTCCTGGGTTATAGCCAGGACTGAACAGGAGAGGAGAGGCTTTACTATGAGCATGTGTGCATGTGCTTAAGTGGTGTAAGTGGGATGTAAACTGGCAGAGTGGGAGGGAGACTCCTGCTGTGGCAGTGGGCACTATGGGATGTTGTTGAAGGAAGAATCTGCTGAGGAGGAAAGGAGGGAGCATACAATGTTCTCTTGTAATGCAGAGTTACTGCTATACACACAGGCTGGTTTCCAGGTGCAGGGTCTGGTGCTTTGGGAGTGAAAGTACCAAAGGAGTGGGGTGGCTAAGAGGCATCAGTGCCTAGTTGGCAACTGGAAAAACCTCCAACAGTAGAGTTTTTTCAGGCCAGTGTTAAGGAGGAAATGGTGAGTCTGTTGGGAATGAGTATCTTGGGAGAAGAAGATGGCCCCCTGGGATTTGGGATTCTTAGCTTTTACGGTTGTGAAAATTAAAGGAAGTTTGCTCATGAAGTCTGTGAAATCAATTGAATCTGAGTTGGTTTTTTTTTTTTTTTTTTACTTTTTTTTTTTTTACTTTTTTTTTTTTTCTCCTATAGGAGTGCTGCTTAAAACATTTTTCT
Source organism: Aythya fuligula (assembly GCF_009819795.1). Classification (NCBI taxonomy): domain Eukaryota; kingdom Metazoa; phylum Chordata; class Aves; order Anseriformes; family Anatidae; genus Aythya; species Aythya fuligula. The sequence goes on from NC_045563.1 coordinate 27,279,492, forward strand.
GACTTTATTGCTATTTCCTACCTTAATAGCGAATCCTGTGCTGAACACCACTCTTGCCTCCTTCCTCTGCTCAGTCATGCACTCTTGCCTCTGTGGTGCTATTACCTCAGACTTTATTTTCCTATCATGAAACTGCCTCCAGTCCTGTGGTTTAAAATCAACTAGTTGTGTAGTGAATGGCAGGTGTAGTGTGGTACACGCGTGATCTTAATCTCTCCCACTAGTTGGAAAAAGCTATAGGGAATGGATATTTTAGGAGATACACTTTGAATGCCTCTAATTGCGCTGCCCTGGACGAGCACAGTTTGTCATGTGAAGCTGTATAGGATTCTCTTGGGAGACATCTGACAGAAAGCCAACAGTGTGCTGTAGTCCAAGACAACAGACTGCCTCGGTGCTGCACGGTAACTATACACCTTTTATTGACATGTATTTTTTAGCAGGTGACTACTTCTGGCCTGAATTTGCAAGGTAATTGGAAGACAGTAGTAGACTGATGCGTTTTCCTAATCCTATCCTCTTTTCATTTAATTTTATAGGAAATCCTATGTTTGGATTCTTTAAAAGCAGTTTACAATGATGCAGGTCTCCCTGTGAACTGTGGAGGCAGTTCTACTTTACACAGTACTACACGTTTCACATATCTGAAAGAGCTTTTCCTTCTTTCTTTCTCTTTCTCTCTCAGCAACATTTTTGATTAAACATAGCTAAAACCTTGTATTTTCTTATAAGGCTAACATCCATATAGAGACATGCAATTTGTAGCTTTTTTTTCCTTTATTTAGGTCTTAATTAAATACATAGAGTGCACGGATTTTTTTTGGTGTTAGATGCATGCCTTTTTAAATTGCCTTTATTTTTGAATGTTAAAATCTGCAGAAAAGCAGAGGAACAAGCAGAAGTGTATAAAGCAAGCTTAAAGAGCAGGGCTTAGCTGAACCTCAGTGCTGGGTAGTACTGCATGTAAGGAGCCAGCTGGACACACACCTTTCATTTCCTTGGAGCCTTTCAGATGGTTTAGATTACCAGTGATGAAAAATGGAGCTAAACCAACCCATTTTTCCACCCAGATGGTTGATCACCTGTCTTTGTAGCTCGAGAGATGTCCTGCAAGCAGGTTTTGGGGCAAACAAGGGGTTGCAGAGCTGCCTGAGCAGCACACCCAGTGTGGGCTGTGATTCCTGTTGAAAACACTGCGGCCAGCATACGGATTCCCTTGATTGGTATTTAAATGGGGAAGGTGAGCACCCCGGCTTCCTGAGCTGTATCACGGGCGGGAGGTATCGTATGGCCGGGCAGGCAGTCCCCAAGGAGGAGCAGAACACACCAGCTCCAGCCTGAGGAGCTGGGGAACCTGGTGGGCTGGGAAGGGCCGGGTGGCTGGAGTGGGCCAGGAAAGGGGGCGGCTGGAGGCTTCCCCCAGCCCACTGCTGCCACCCCACCACAGCCGTGCCTTTCTTCTATCCTGCAGAGCAAACCCGCGCCTCCTCCTCAGGGCTGCACCACCAGGAGTAGCAAAGGAAAATCTGCTGCATGTGATGGATGCATCTTCCCTTGCTGCACTTGAAAGGGGACTATTAATGTCGTGAGGGAAAATAGGGTGCTCTTCTGTTAGCTTGTCTTTTGAGTGGGTGGAGCACTTAACAGTCACTAATTAAACTTTCCAGTGTAGTCCTAGCTGTATCCCCTGAAAGAGCACTTTGCCTGAGGCCTCGCAAGCAGGCGATGAGACTTTTACTTCTGACTCAAGCGTGTGCCCGGACTGCTAGGACATGAATCCCATTGCGTGAGGAACTACTGAGCAGCAAAATATTGGCAGCCAATAGTTAGGTACCGCAGATAAAGTAAGTTAAATTAATGTGTGATGAAGTTACACGGGGGAGAAGTTTGGCCTAGAATCTGGCAACTGGCAGGTTGCAGGAACCATCTGTTGCCCGTGGTACCAAGTAATCATTTTCCATAGTTACTTCTAAATCTCAGTTACTCGATGCAATTTGGAAACAGAAGTTGTGCCAGGTTATTACGAGCACTTCAGGTATCTTCCTTTTAAGTGTTGATTAGAGAAGCTTTTCCCTCCATTGCTCCTGGACTTATTTTTGTACTTGTGACAGGTGTGGGGTGGGAAACCGGGGTGCTCAGGGTACAAAGGAACAAGTCCTCTCACTGTTTTCTTCTCCCACGTTTTAGCTATGTCCTGGGCATGGTGGCTCCTAAGGTGTAGAGATGATCTTTATCGTTTCTTCTTCCCCTGCTTGCTGTACTTGGTGGGCAGGAGAAGAATCATGGCCCGTCCTGGTGAGGGGGTTTGTGGTGTTTCATTTAGAAACTAGGGCTAATCCCCCAGCGTTTCTCATCGGCTACCGATTTGCTACCAGCTAGCAAAAGCTTTCAGAGCAATTTATGTGGAAGGAGGAGATAAAAATCAGTGCCACCACTTCACCACCAATCTGCAGAGCTGCACAGAGCTTCCCAGCCAGACGCCGAGCCCAGCAGCGGGCTTGGAGTGATGGGGAAAAAGTGGGCGCTGCTAGCAAGAGCTGCTCTTAATGTTTTTGTCAAAATAATGGCTTTTCAGACTGTGAAAACAATGTTAGCAGAAAGGATGTATTATTCAGAATGTGCAGATTATTGTTGAAAGGGGGGAAAATACATTTAAAATTGATTTGAAATGAAAAGTTAAGCAATTGCTAGGAATGAAGCTATTTATATTGTAGTCTCAGTTTTCCCACTTTTCCTATTCTCTGCTCCTTTCCCAGAAGAAATAAAAGAAATAGCAAATAATGACTGGAAGTTACTGTAATGAAAGCCAGTTAAATAGGAGTATTTCCTTTTTTAATTAAAACCTGGAACTTCAATGAAAATGCCTTAACATAATACATTTTTGTTCTTTTCACTAGTGTCTTTCATAGCAAAAAAATGTCCCTTGTCAGCTGTATTGCTAACAGTATGGATACATCTAGTGCATCAAAGCACAAGGTATGGTCTGTGCAGATACTGTACAGAGATGTTCCCTGGCCCTTGATTGCATCTGTACCTTCGGAGAGCCTGTCCTGGCCGTTTGCAGAAATCAAGACTTTTCCCCATCCTCCCTCTCTTGCTCTCTCTTTTTTTTTTTTTCCCCTATTTTTAAAACATGTGAGTTTGGATCCTGACTCAAGCAGGTCGAGCTGGGATTTCGAATTCGCAGCCCAGTCACTCAGAATGTCAATTGTCTTCCAGGGCACTGCACTGTGAGTCCCAAGGCTGGAAGCTCTTTAAAAGACCGTCTGACTTTTAAAGGAACATTTGTGGGAGAATATGTATCTTTTAGGTCTTCCTGAATCTACCAAGTGTGATTGATTTATCAATATGCAACAAGTAAAGCTTATCTAAAGCACATCTTCTCCACTGGTGTTATAACACTTCATTAGAAAATGTGAAATAATTTCTAAAAGCGATGATTTCCATACCACTGCCAGCTAGCTCCCCCCTGCCTCGGCTTACCTGAAATATTAAGCTGGCTGCAGCAGCTTTTGCATTCTGGGTCTGTGGCCCAGGTGCTCTGCTGCCTAGTTCGGGGTTTTTGGCAATGAGTTGCACAATGGAGGCAGAGAACAGAGCTGTGCTGGTGCACTGTCCCCTGTCTGTGTCTCAGGTGGTGAAAGGTTGGTCCCCGTTAAGCTAATTCCTCGTGCTTTTATCCAGGTTCATCTGAAAAACTATCAGGCAATGGTGCTCCCCCTGCACCTTCCTGCAGGCATTCCCAAGTGCTTTGGCAGCCTGGGGTGCGCTTTCTGGCTCCTTATTTTAGCCAGCGTCTGCCTCTTTGCCATCCCATGCTCACAACGGTTCCTCTTCTGCTACGTGTGTTCTTTCCCTGCCTTTTTGACTAGTGGTGTTCTGCGTGCTCTGAGAAGTGTCATTACCTCGTTGTGAGATGGCTCCACTGAAACAGACAGGTGAATCCTTTATATCTGATTTTTGTAAGAATCATTTTGTTTTACACAGCTTAACATGTTTACACACCTTAACATTTTTACACAGCTTAACATGTTTTTAGACTTCACATTGGCAAGTCTCTGAGGAAAAGGGCCATCTAGAGAGAAAATTCCCAGAAATATAGCTTGAGAAGATGGACATGAATTAGGAAACAGTAGCAAAACCCACCCTGTGTGTAATTCCTTCTGTTCTCAGGTCACAGAGCTCTTATGCTTAAATTTATCTTACCAGCAGCCTTCCTCCCAGAAGAGGCAGTGCCATCAGCACTGTGTTCCTGCCTTGAGGGCCCCCAGGGCTGGGCATTGGCCTTTCCCAGAGCTCTCTCAGGCCTTGCCTGCGAGGCCGCTGCTGCAGCAGGGCAGCAGGCAGCTTCCTGCAGCCCAGCTCAGTGTGGGGCTGCCTGGCACGCCCTGGCAGGGCACCTTGCTGTGCTGCGGGGACAGGACAGGCTGAAACGATTTCTCACAAACACAGTGTGCCTAGTGCATGTCTTACCCATCCCCACATTGCTGGTTAGTTCAGAAACTGGCCTCTATCATGCAAAGCTATAAGCCATTTCCTTGATGATTTGGAAAGCTTTCAATATCCTGAGCCGCTTCAAGGACTGGCCTTTTCCAGCCAAGACACTGACGCTTAAAGATTTTTGCTAGCAGTCTATCCTGGCAAAGATTTCCACTTCATTTCCCAGCACACTACAGCTGAGAACCTATCTGTGCGTAACTCCTCATCACGTCTCCCCGATGACCCTCAGGTAGAAGTAGGGAGAGGAATGGGGGGGAGCGAATTTTGGCAATAATTGTATATATAAGAAGACAAAAAGAACGGAGAATGGGAGAACGCACAGATTTCACACAGCAGAGGATTCCCAGCCTGCTGCTGCATATGTACGCATAAAAGGAAACGTGTCTGTGGAGCTAGTGGTACAGGATGGATGTGGTTAGGAAGGCAGACACCTCATCTCGCTGTGGCTGTAGACTTGTAGAGAGTTTACAAGCTCACCGATGTCTTTGCTCCCTCAGAGCACCAGTCACTGCAAGAGCTGTGTAAACGTGGGTCCCTCACACTTCAATTCCACCATTTAACTTGGCTCCCCGAAAGCCATTCCCACTCGTCCATACACAGAGCATCAGCTATTGAAGGTGCTGAGCAATTGGAGCAGACGTCCCCTGGGCTGTGCACAGCCCCTCACACCTCCTTGCTGGGTCTGTGTGGTAGTGTTTGCTTTGCAGGAAGCTGAGGGGAAAGTTTTGTGTGAGATGATGAAGTTGCAACAAAAAAGAGTGCTACATGTTACGTAATGGGAAAAGGCTCTGTAAATCTTCAGATATCTGTGGACCTTTTATTTCCTTTCCAAGTGGATGCTGCTTGTTTTCCCTTCAGCCACCAGTCAGTAGGGGATGGATGACTAAATGAACTACTGGACATGTTGATGACAGGGAGCTCTGGCCAGGTGCAGTGTCCCCAGCTATGCACGATATGTTTCAGTAAAAACAGACAAACCAAACTGACAGCATCGATCTTCACTTTCAGTCATAACCTGTTGTGATGCTTAAAAACATTCAAACATCTCTGACTTAGTGGAAATCAGGTTCAGAAGTATAAAAGTGTGGTGAACAAAGTGGGAATTCACTGTGATTTGTAAGTGATGGAAATAATTAATTTAACATTTTGGTCTAATTCTAGCCTTTTGGATAGTCCTCATTTTTTTTTTTTTTTTTTTTTTTTTTTTTACTAGTACACACTAGCTGAAATGTAGAGGTACTGTAACAGAAAATCTCAATTATTAATATGTACTCAGTGCCTAGGATCTTTATTGAGCGTTTTGTGCTAGATTCTGTCACAGGATAGAAGCTGCGCTTGCTTATGAAGGACTTACAAAATGCGTATGTGAGGAAGAAGCAGATGGATAGACAGACAGGAAGAACGAGGTGTTATTTATTGGTATGCCAGCCATTAGTTTTCTTTTGTTGTTGCTTTGTAATTTCTGTACTTTTTCTGTATTTCTTCCTAATGCCAAGTAGCTGGTAAAACAGTGCAACAGGGACTGCCTTCCTCTTCTGGCTGCGAAGGTGGGAGACCCCCACACTCCAGCCCTGTCCTCTGAGGGGTGTCTGATGCAAGCCTCCCTCTGTGGTATCAGATTTGGTTTTGGGGAAAACCAAACCTATTCCGGACTGTCTCTGAAAGGTCTTCTTGGGAGTTGCCTTGCTTTCAGGTGTTAACACACTCAAACACCAGTTTTCAGCACCGGGGAGCACATTTTCAAGAGCTGTTTTTTATTCAAAGAGAAATACAGTGTGTGTGTGTGTCGGATACAGAATCTGGAAGAAGTTTTGCTGCTTATCAGTAGCGCCAGCACTGCAAGTTCACACAGTCCCCTGCTGCCATGTGTGCAGCTCCCTTCTGTGCCCTTGGTATGGTAGGAACCGGAGGAATAAACAGTGCTGCAGGTCTGGCCAGACTTTGTGGTGGCAGAAAGGAGAGGGCTCGGGGGACGGAGGCGGACCAACTACCGGAGAAGCGAAATAAATGATAATGATTCGGAGCTCTCCAATTGTTGGATTTAAAAGTCTTTAGAAAAGCAGGTACTCTTCGTCCTGTTTTAAAGATGGTGGAATTGAGGGAAGGCCAGTGCTCCCAGCACAGCCGCCCTGGGAATTACAATAAAAGCTGTTAGGTTTGCAGAAATCGCTCTCCTGGTTAGTACCAGCTCAGAGATGGGGGAGTCTGGCTTCTCCTGCGTGGCAGTACAGAGCAATAACTGCTCAGCTGCTGCCAACGCTTCCTTTTAGCTGGTCCTTGTTAGTGGAGAGTTTGTGGTAATGGGAGTAATTAACACACTGGGAGTCATTTCTGTGTCCTGGAAGGGAACAGAAAGCCATCAGAGCAGCCCCAGACATGATTGCTCTGCAGGGTTATTTTCTCTCTCTCTTTCTTTCTTTCCATTGTGCTTGGGTTTTGATTTTTCTTCTTTGTGTTAAGAAAGCTGGAGAGCTGAAATGGTCTGTAAATTGCATTCCTGCTGAGCTTGGGCTAGGTAGGCTAGTTAAAGGTCACTCTCCTGGACTACATGGACTCCTCTCATGGGGTGGGGAGAGTGTTTAAGAAGGGAGTCGCACTGTCCCTTGTGGCTTCTTTAACCCTTCTTCTTCTGATTGACTTTGGGAGGCCCAGGAGGCGAGACCCTTGGAGGGTGGCTGTTACAAAACATTAACTCTTGCAGCGGCCAGGTGGCTGTGAAGTGGGAGGCTGTGCTGCCAGGGTCCCGTGCCTGTGGCTGAAATAAGCACGTTACAAGCTGGCTCATATCCCTTCTGAGGCCACTGGTGGCATTCCAGCTGCGTATCGTGCATGAGACGAGGGCATGGGAGCTCAGCTCCCCCATGAATGATGACCCAGTTGGGTGTTACAGCAAGCAATTATCCTTGCCTCCCCGGCTGAGGACTGGGGGCAGGGTGTTGTTGTGCTTTAACCTGGCAGCTTAGCACCACGCAACTTGCTCTCCCCAGCTGGGGTGCGGGACAGAACTGGGAAGGTAAAAGTGTGAGAACTCGAGGGCTGAACTAAGGACAGCTCACCAGGTAAAGCAAAACCACACGTGCAAGCAAAGCAAACCAAGGAATCCATTCACTGCTTCCTGTCAGCAGGCACGTGCTCGGCCACTCCCAACACAGCAGGGCTCATTGTACGTGATGGTTTCTTGGGAAGCCAAGCACCACCACCACCAGCGTCCCTTCCTCCTTCTTTCCTCCCAGCTTTTATTACTCAGCACAGTGCCACATGGCATGGGACACCCTCTGGTCAGCCTGGGCCAGCTGTCCTGGCTGTGTCCCCTCCAGCTCCGGGGGCACCCCCAGCCCTATCACTGGCAGGGCAGCACCAGATGTAGAGAAGTTCTTGACCCAATGTAAGTGCTGCTCTGCAACAACTAAAATATTGCTATGTTATTGATGCTTCTTTCTTCAAAGTTCCAAAACATGCCATTGTACAGGCCATCACAAAGAAAAATAACTCTATCCCAGCCAAAACTGTGACACAGGGAGAAGCAGGCAATGGGCTTAACATGCTTGACTGCAAACCAGGTGTCTGAGTACTGGGAAGTGAACCAGCCAACCACCACCAGATCTCAAGTGACAGGGTATGTGCATCTATGTTTCTTAGTCTGCTGGACGGGAACAAAGAGAGTCTAGCTTTTGAGTCTCTCTCTTTTTTTTTTCTCTCTTTTTCTTTTAAGAGGACACTTTTAGATAGCAATCCTAGGCCTCCCCTCCTGAATGGTAGCATCTCCCATTCTTGCATTTTGCTTTGATACGAGTTTTTCGCTACTGTCTCCTAGGGAGCTCTGCGCTGAATTCAGATAAGGAGAACTGAGCAAATCCATATTCACTTTCTAGCATGGAAAAGCTAAGCCTGCACATTATACCAGTGGTGGAAAAACAACAATGATCATAAGAGGATGTCCTCTCTTTGGGCTTGTGGTGGGGCAAAGGCATGTACAGTTCCCACAGAGATGTTGGAGACTGGCATGAATACTGTATCCCTAGAAACTATCCAGAAAAGGTCCCCAGGTGCTCTATGTCACCCCCAGTCCCCACTTGGAAGATGCTGGTCTTCATCCTCATGTGTCTCTCTACATCCAAGATAAAGGCCTAAAGCTCCCGTTTCCTCTTCCACTTCCCTCCAGCAGCATCATGTTAGATGCTGCCTCCTGTGAAGTTCTGCCAAGTTCAGCAGGAGCTGGGAGCGCTCAGCTCTTTACAAGACAAAGCACAATTTTCAACTGTGCTTGCAGCCACTTCACTGAGGAGAGCCCACCTTGCCTTATCCCTTCCTGACCCCTGCTAGCAGTGCAGTGCCACCAAGCCCTCCCCTGCGTGTAGCTGTCCACGTCTATCCCCAGCCCAGTTTATTCATCACAGCTCTGCTGGCACCTCCCCGGAGTCCTCTCCAGCCCAGTAAGGGCTGAGCCAGAGTCCAGATTTATAGCTGAGATGCAGATGCTGCTAGAGGAATTAAAAACTAAATTAATCTGCGTGGTTTTCTCTGGGCTTTTGAATTTCAGAGCTTCCCTGTCCCCTCTGAGTTCTCTGTAAATATCTCGCCATGCATCGTGGCTGAAGAAGCTATGAGATCGGGAGGATTTTTGTCGTTCATTCCCCACCCCTTTTTTTTTCCCCAGTGATGGTAGTGACTCATCGTGTCCCCATTTGCATTTTTCATTGGAGGTTTTATCTTCTTTTCTTTTTTTTCCCCTTCCTTCTTTTTTAGCCACAATTCAGCTGAGGATGGAGCACACAGAAAGATTTCTTTGTATGAAGAACTCTCTCTGTGGAGCCCCACACTCAAGGCCTTAGCCAAAAGGAGCCTGTTCCTCACCAGAGAAGTGGATGAGTGAAGACAGGCTGAATAAATACTATTAATTCCCCATTTCTCTGCCTCTGGCAAGCCTGGCTTTTAATATCAATTATTGATTGTGAATCTCACTGGCTCCTTTCAAGCAGCATATGTCACAGAGCCGTAATGATCTGGTTGCTGTGCCTTGAGCCGCCTGTGGGAGTGCCGATGGAAGCAGAGCCAGCACAGGGCCCTTCTTACCCCTTCGTAGAGCTCCTCTGCTTCAGTGGAGGCCAGGCAGAAGAGCAAAGCTTTCTGTTTTCTGCTTTCCTAGCAAAGGCAAGGACAAGGGTTAATTCACATCGGGTATAAATTTGTGGATCTTAGGCCACTAATGTATGTTTTTCACTCCACGTGAAGTATGGCATAATGAGCAGTTTTGGCTAAGGAAGGGGGTGGCAGCAGGGGACAGTGAGCGTCTCTGATCGGTGTCAGTGGGATTTTGTCCAGAATCCTGGAGTGGAGCGACAGGATGCGCGCAGGCTTGCACTGGGCTGCTGTGCTAGGGGTTTGCAAGGGAAGCCAGCCTGTCCCTGGCTTCATCCAACTCCATTATTCTTTCTGCACTAGAAATTGCTGAAAATTACGCTTTCACAACCAAAAAATCCATCCCCAAGCAATTAGCAGGCAGGGAGGGAGCTGGTGAAGGAGGGAGGGCAGGGAGCGACAAACCCATCTTCTGCAACCTTTCTGTGTGGCCGGGTAAGTACGCGGCATGCCCAGCTTCCCTCTCCATCTCCCAGGCAGGTGCGTCGTGAGACGTTTGCAAAGATATTAACCCCACACCCAGAGTGTGCCAGTCAGTAATTATGGAAATTAGTTGGCAATTAGAAAATGTCACTCAATCTCCGTGTACAGCCGGTTGAGAGGCACTCTGATGTGGGTGAGACCCCCTCCCCGGGCTGCAGAGCGGGGTGGCTCCCACCCCTTGGTGTTGGTCGGCTGCCCTCCAGCTTGGGAAGGGGCCCGGAGGCTGGCAGCCTGCTCGGGAAGTGGTGCAGCCCCAGCAGCAGCCCCGTGAGTGGGAAGTTGGAATAGGGCAGGTGGGTGTGCTTCCTACAGCAGGTCCCGCGTGTGCGAGGTGCTGAGCCGGCTGTGGGGTGTGCGGGCTGCTCCATGGCTCAGCTCTCGGGGAAGTGCAGGCTGCTGGTGTGCAGCGGAGGTGACTTGCTGGCTACCTCATTCCTTTGGGGCAACAAGTCCTTAAAATGCTCTGCAAAGACCTTGCCTACTGGTCTGTTGAAGGGCTGATCGCATCAGCCTAGCTCTCTCGTTTCGTGCTGCTAGCTCACATTAAGCCTAAAATATAACCCAGCAAATACTGGTTGTGTTGCTTTTCCATTTGAGCAATAAGTGGAGCTGGAACAGGGCTGTTGCTGCTTTGTGCCTGGAAGAGGCGGTGACCATCAAGAAGTCTTTTTCTGTCAGATGCGTTCACACTGTGACAAAGTTTGAGATTTCTCAGAGATAATATATATAAGAAAATACTATGGGATTCTGTAGTTATTGTCCCAAATTGCAGTGCATTGCTATGGTAGCAGTGTGCTGCATGAGGCGGCTAGGGTAGTATTTATGCTAAAAATAAAATGGTAAGAGCAGAAAATTATTCGTTCTCGGTGTGTCTTGGAGGATCATTGTGGGGAACGGCGAAGGCACAGGTATGTTGTGTCAGGATTTGCTCTCCGAAGGTTCAGATTCAAGTCCTGGTCAGTGCTAAAACAAACGCTGGGGTTCCTTGCAGGCCCTGCTGCCGTGTGGTGAGGAGGAGCACGGCTCTGCAGGAGCCTCAGATGGCCCCAACCTGCTCACTGGGTGTGGGCAGCCTTCCCAAAGCCTGCGCTGCAATGTCCAAAAGGTAGTGAAGCACCCCCAATTACTCCTGTATTTCATGATTTTTGTGTTGTCTTCATCTACCGTGAGAGCACGGGTTCTGTCTTCTTTCAAAACAGATAGAGAAGGATTGCCCCGGATTCCCTCAGTCAACAGTTCTGTCCCTGTTTAACCATTTTTGCCTGATTTAAGTGTCCCTTGTTGACTGTGGCTTTGTCGGCACCTAACAAAGATGTATTGGTGTTACAGAGATCTGTACAGCACAGGCAGCCCTGCTCCCTTTCCTGCTCCTTGGAAACACCCCAAGGACTGAAGCATCCCGTGGGGACTGACGTTTCTTTGCACCTGTAAAACAGTCTGGGGTTGGGGGAGATTGGTGGCCCTTCTGTACAGGCATTTGGGCTGTACTGGGGCATTTGTACCTCATCTGCGATTGCCAGGGGAGTGCTCACATGATGCTAGGATGTGCGCCGTGTTTCACTGGTTCTCAGAGAGTTAGTCCTTTAAAACAGGGAGAGCCGGGTGGCCAGACCAGGGGCTACCCCGATGCAGGTGCTGCCCTGCCCAGGGGAATCGGGAGCTGCTGCGAGAGCCCTGGGGGCGGTGGGTGCAGCCCTGGGCTGAGCACAGCTCCGGCTGACGGAGCGCTGGGTGCTGCTGCGGTGCCGGTAACTGTTCCGGGGAGCCGTGAGCTGCCGGGAGCACATCGCTGGCTCATTTACACACATTATTATATTCCTATTCCCATCTCATCAATAATTCCGGGCTTGGGTCATCACTTTCTCTCTTCCCTCCCTCTCACTCTGTTCTCCTTCTCCATAAATCATGGGCTATTTTAGTGGACCCACTGGGGAGCACAGAGGAGAAAGGTGAATGGACAAGAGCCACATACTTTTTCCTATTCCTATTAGCTTCCCCCCCCGCCCCCTCCTTCCTCCGAAAAAAAAACATGAATTGAGCCAACACTGTGATTATTGGGAAGACAGATGATTTTAGCATTTGGATCTGTTTTTTTTTTTTTTTTTTTTCTTCTCCCTTTTACACCTCTCCTAACACCTCCTTTTTCCTCCTTCCATTCTCCCGAGCCAAGCTGTTAACAATTAGAAGGAATTATCTTCCCTCTGGTTTTGACTTGATTTTATTTGTGTTTATAGCAGTTTAGCTAACAAGCTCCACTCAGGCAGCTGCAGGGAACAGGCCTGGTTTCCACTGGGCACTGAAAGCTCACGTTACTCTCTAGCTTGCGGGTTTTCTTTTAATTGATCCGTTTTGTTTTGTAAGTGGCTTGGTTTTTGTGCTGGCTGAATTTGCCAGATTGGCAGTCCTGGAGACATACGGCTTCTGCAGGTCCCTGGGGCAGGTAAGGCAGAGGCCGTGACTGGGCGAGCTGTCCCCTGCTTTGCCTGGAGATTCTCCTCCAGCTTACGCTCTGCCCTTAGCAGAGTTTTTAATGCACTGCCCGTTTCTGCAGTGTCTGGGGGTCACCTCCTTTGGAGCGAGGTGGGTGGCAGGGTTGAAAGGCGCCTGCTAGGAGCAACAGCCCCAGCCACGCTCATCGTTCCCAACACAAAACACCAGTCCCAAGCAAATGCTGTCTCACAATACCTGTGACCCAGTTTGTGAAATCTGTGCTCATGCTGTCTTCTGTGAGGTTGAAGGCCTTGATTCTCATCGCCTTCTTTTCTGCTTTGTATCTGTGCTAGCGTTAGCAGTTCTCAGAGCTTTTCTCATGCCCAGCCTGTGAACAAGCACCTGTGTTAATGGAAAACTTCTTTTTTTTTTTTTTTTTTTTTAAAGCAGGATTTTCAAAGAATGAGCCTAGCTTTGTGCTGTCGTTACTTGTCATCTTAAAACATCCTCCTACCCTAGGCATACAGTCACCCACGTGCAAATAGGCAGAAGTGAATTATATCCCAGTGCTAACAGGTGTAGCTCCTGCTCGCTGAAGGCAGCTGGAATTGCTTGCTGTTAGCTAGGGGTGAATTTGGCCTTTTTGCCAAACCATTAGACCAAGGTAAGTGGTTAAGTGCTTAGACAGTTCTTATCATCTAAGCTACAAGTTTCCTATCATCTAAGCTGCAGGTTGCCATATATAATTTGCATAGCACATGTTTCCAGGTTGCGAAGGTCCCTGTTAGAGCCTCTGAAGTGTGCAAGACATGTAAAGTAAAAGCAGCTATTGCATGACAGCCTGACAGCGGGGTTGTCTTCTCTAAAACTTGCTTGGTGTTCTAGGAAGTATAATGAAAGCAATGGAAAGGGAACTTTGGTTAATATCCTTCCTTGCCCTGCATCAGCTCGTAGACTCTAAGGGATTGTGGTCTTTGCCCAAAGCATTGCCACTGAGAGGTAATTGCTAATGAGGAAACTTCAGCAACGTTTCTCTCAGTAAAGTCACATCCAGGGGGGTAAAATCCTTTGGTGTATTTTTTCATTGCCCAGTGTTGTGGTTTGTGCAGATCCCTTGGTGAGTTCTCTGTCTGGTCCTCTTAGTTTTGATGATGTGGATGTCCCTGGTGCTTTGAGGGACTGTATAGCAGACTGCAGGCCTGAAGAACTGGCCAGAATATCAAGAAATGTAAATGAGTTACTGGACCAGACCTTAATAAGCTTCATGGCAAAAGTATGGCTAGTAGTGGGATCAACCTTATCTTTTTTTTTTTCTTCCCTTTACCCCACAGGTCCTGCAAGCTCTCTGAGTGCCAAGCAGTGAATTATGGGCTGGATTGCCACCAGTTCACCATGAAGATTGGCTTCACTTTTGCCCTCCCAAGGATCACGTACTTTATGAATTCACTTTCTCTTCCACCTCACTGCCCCCTCCGTCAATATTGTCATCACTTCTAGGAAACCAGAATCTGAGGCTGGGGCTTTATCCCGGCCTTTCCTCCCTCCCAGGAACAACCAGTGTCACCTTTGTGTTCTACCAAAGGAAACCACTGTGGGTTATTTTGCCCTTCATGAAAGTACACCAGCTGGAGAAGTACCTTCATATTCCCTGTACTTCTGAGATAAAGGCCTCTGGATCCTAAAGGATAATTGAGATCTTTGCTTGGAGAGGAGACATTTCTTCTCAGTCACGTGCCCTTGCTATCTCTCTTCCCACCTGCTCTCCCTCCCTCTGTCAATCTGTGCTCTCCTTCTCTTCCGTTGGATTTAACAGATAACGTGTTGACTGCTGGGGTTCTCCTCACAGTAGCGTGGCTTTTGTTTTTCTCCTAGTGAAGAGCAGATTCTTGAAACAATGGGCTTCACCCTCCACTCCGTCTACTTCACCTTGAAGGTGAGTTTGCTGCTGGGCTCCTTGCTGGGTCTGTGTTTGGGTCTGGAGTTCATGGGCATCCCCAACCAGTGGGCCCGCTACCTCCGCTGGGATGCCAGCACTAGGAGTGAACTCAGCTTCCAGTTCAAGACCAACGTCTCCGCTGGGCTGCTCCTCTACTTCGATGACGGTGGTGTCTGTGACTTCCTCTGTCTGTCCCTTGTCGATGGGCGCATCCAGCTGCAGTTCAGCGTGGACTGTGCAGAGACTACAGTGATCACAGACAAGCAGGTCAACGACAGCAACTGGCACTTCCTGATGGTCAGCCGCAATCACCTTCGGACAGTGCTAGTGCTGGACGGTGAAGCCAAGCCAGGCGAGGTGCGTCCCCAGCGCCAGTACATGAATATCGTCAGCGACCTTTTTGTGGGTGGAGTCCCACTGGACATCCGTCCTGCTGCCTTGACCCTTGATGGCGTTCTGAGTGAGCCTCCGTTTCAAGGATTTATCCTGGATCTGAAATACGGCAACTCTGAGCCGCAGCTCCTGGGCAGTCAAGGGGTCCGACTGGAAATGGAAGGGCTCTGTGCAGAAAACCCCTGTGAAAATGGTGGCACTTGCTTTCTTCTGGATGGCGAGCCACACTGTGACTGCTCAGCCACCGGGTACGCTGGCAAACTGTGTTCCGAAGGTAAGAAAATACATTCGTGCTTCCCCTTGGTCTTTATGCAGTCCAAAGAGTTAATTTGTCACTTAGTAAGGCTGTGGCTGAGCTTTTATCCCTGCTGGTGTCTATCAGAGGAATTAAAGTTCCACCATTCTTTTTCCAGCAGGAAATAGTGAAACGGGAGTAGACAAAGAGCATGAGCAAAATTGCAAAAAGTGCCTTTTTGAAAGGATGCTGCACTTGTAGCATGGGCAGATTTTCATCAGCAGCTTATTAATAAGGGTAGAAAATGTGAATCGGTGAATACAGAAGTACCCTGTCTTGATGCTGTTACAAGCATTGGTAAGAAATGATCATAGCTATCTGGATTTGTTCCACAATTTGGTGGCCCTGAATGGAGCGTTGGTAAATTGAGCGAAGTGTTGGTAAAAATGAGCATTGTGTGTATGGCTAATGTAACTGCTTGACGGGACACTGCAAAAGTTAGGCCACCTTTGGTGTAAGCTGTTGCTCTCTGTGGAAGCCTCATGCTCCCTTTCAATTATTTGCATACTAATTGCTGAATGGCACCTTGATTGTTTTAGCATCCTTGATTAAATTGCTTTGAGACATGCTTAATGATCTCTTTTAATATTGCAAAAGGAAGAGGGATTTGTAGCCATTGTTTCATACTACTTTTTAAAATTTCAGTCCAGAAGGCTTAAGTAATGCAAACTGCATAATGAAGTGTATTTCAGGGTTCTTTCCTCGGTGTTTAGCAGTGCCATGGTAATTAACTCTGTATGTGCAAGAGACTTAAGTAAGTCAACTGGAAATCACAGTGTGAATTCAAGAATCTTATCACAGCATTTTTTGACATTTGGGTTTAAACACAACAGTTTGAGCTTCAGCCAAAGATGAAACTGGGTAAGAAGTGTCCAATCTGAAGGGAAAAAAATGAATTTTTGTCAAAATGGAAATACTCGCATTAATATCTTACATATCATAACTACCATCCCTTACTTCTTTTGGGAATGAAAGTGAATTAACTGGAATTTAATAAGTGGAATGTGAGAGGTGCTGAAAGTAATGTGTACATACTGCTGACAGGTAAGCATAAAGGCAGTCAGTACCCCCACAGAAATACCATGGTAGAGGAGCAAGCACACTTCTATAGAAAGAGAAAGTTTGGAAAATAAACATGACATCTATATTTGCATTAATTTTAAGATGCTATTAATGATAGAAGAAAAAATGTCTTTATATACAAATATAATAATAATATACATTACCACTGTACATAAGTCATCATTCTTGACCAGAATAGCCATCTTAGAGACAAGACTAATATGCCTTCTGGGATAACATCAGCTGTATGTGCTGTAGAGATCTATAGTGTGCTGGAGAAATACCTCCCTAATGCCAGTTTCCAGCATTTTTCAGGTACAGTAATAGAATTTGATGCATTTATTAATTATAAATAAAAGTTTAAAGTACCAAAGTGCAACAATAAAATCACTTTCAGAATGACTGGTGAGGGACTGTCTACAGTGCTTTTCCCCCATATTTTTCTCCAAGTTTTCCAAACTAGACTTGTATCTTTAGACTCCAAGGCTGCTTTTTCCCCATTTTTTTGGTCAGCACCCATCTGGTCCATATCAGTAATGAGCCAGAACTGTTTCCTGTGATTGAACCATGAAGCATGTGGAGCTGGTGAGACTGCTGGTTGTGACTGAGCACTTGAATAACTGGGCTGCGGGGCCTGATCCTCATATGCTTACAGAGCAGAGACACCTCTTGTCTAAATACAAGTTTTGGGTGATGGAAGATCACAAGAACCACAGAGGCATGTGGAGCCTGAGTTATAAAGATATAAGCCTCTTTATGCTGCTGGGATGATGGATCAAGATTTCAGAGGTCAAGACATCAACAGCATATGGTTTTCATCAAATGTCTGGGGAAAATCCTGTAAGTGAGCGAGGCTGCCATACGCGCACCTGTGGGGACGATCTCAAGGCTCTGCTGGTGGGATTTCTGTATTTCCTGGGTGGGTGGAGCGAGATGAAATGCATCTTCTAATGAAACCAGGGATATTTCTGCTGTAGAGATCACGGATCAAGCAGTGCTATTGTTACCTTTTGAAGCCATGCGTCACCACTGCTGTTTGTTTCCTCTAGTGATTCATCAGTTTTCAGCCCAACCTTCTATTAAGAGTGAGCAAAGAAGTTTGTCACGATGTACCTTTTTTAATAAACATTTTTAACTCACTGTTAGCTGTCTCTGTTTTCTCACACATACGATGCTGTGCAGAGAACTTTTCCAGTGGAACAAATGTATAGATTTCCACAAGCAACTACCACTTTGTCCAGTCCTGTTTTTTCTTGTATTACTTTATGGTATCTACTTGGTTTATGTTAAAATTTTATAATCAGCCTTGTTTTCTGCTCCCTTTATTCTGCAGCATTGGTGATTTCTGTGTGCTAAATGCTGCCGCCCAAAAATGTTACAGTGTCTGTGTAGACTGTGAGAAGGGGAAAAATAGAAGAAAAGCTGTTCAGTAAGTGGAAACAAGCAGACAAAGAAAAGTGGCAAGGAAACTAAAAATGAACCAAATGAAGTAAAGCTACCTTTTTGTTTGAGTTTGACAAACTTAGCCAACTTCAAAGGTGTTGCCTTGCAGTTGCCTGAATGTGGCAGGACCTCCATTGATTAACAGTAGGATGTGCTAGGAACAGCAGGACTGGATGCAGGCTCTTCCTGCCTGTGGCTTGATTGGCCATTAACCATCTTGTATTTTCTTTGTTTGCTTTGTTCCAAGAGATTGAAATGTTTGTCACTGAAACTATTGCTTTTTGTTTTATTTCCTTATCCTGCCTCTAGATGGTTGCAGGAACTCTGTTCAACGTGGTATTTTGTTCTCAGTCTCGTTTTCGGAAGAGACATGCTCTTTCAACTGCACATCAACTCCCTTTTTGGGGAAGATCTTCAACTCCATTACAGTATTTACTAGTCTGCAGTCCGTGTGTGTATTTTCATTTGGTCTTTCTCTGGCTCTTTTACTGGGAACTGATGGGATCCAATCAATACCAACTGTTTGAACAGCTAAATGCAGTATGTACCTTTTTAATAATGACTTCTCTTGACAGGGTCTAGGCCATTACTTGGCTATTGACTGATACCTATGTCTGCAGATGGTGAAACCACAGCACAATCATCTATTCTGTGGCCAGATAAATAAAAAACAAATAGAGAGTGGAACCTCCTGATCACGTACTGTGACGGAATGAAGCTCCATTTGCAGTGTTAGGGGTTATTGTGATGCAAAGTGAAGTTACAGTGAGCCTCAGCAGAAAGCAACCATTCCACACTGAGACAGCACTGTAAATTCTGCCCAGAACATGCCCCAGTGTGCAGAATGCTTTTTAGCTCCTATTATGCATGCAGAGTTGCCAGGATTGTGTATGTCCTGGTAGCTACATGCCCAGATGGGTGGCTGAGCTGATCATTGCTGGTCACTGAGAATTATGATTTGTGTGCCTGAGTTTATACCACGGGTGTGCAAATGTGTGCACACTTTGGAAGATCCGGCCATTTTGAATAAAATGTGATACTATTTTTATTGCAGTTGGAGTAAACCGGTTCATTGAACCTGACAGCTCTGTAGGGTACAAAGGATGGCTGATTTGAGTAGCAATTAATTTGTATGTTTCTGGGCAATAGTGGCATTAGACATGAAAGCTGAAGTCAGAGACACCTTCCCCTCTAATAAACCTCATCAGTCTCCGTGAGATCAGGCGGCTGCCAAGACAATGAGGTTCCTGTAGAATTTGAGCAGCACAGAGAGATACATTCATGTCAGGGGAAAAAAAAATAAAACAACCCAGAAAACACAAATCAAGAATGTTCTCCTTCCCTGCGCAAATTTTGCCAACAGTGCTGCTGTAGCAGCCAGCTGCGCGTGCTCACATCTCCCGTTCAGGACCACGCCGCCTTGCTTAGGCTGCTAGAAATTCTCTTCCTCCGCCATCAAGGTGTGGAGGGTGAGTTTGAGTGCAGCATCCTACGTACAGCAGGGGTTTGGCCCACGACCTCACCCCTCTCCTAGGCCCCTTCTGGACTTTGTGGTGAAGGTGAACAGAAGATGTGCTTAGATGTGACATTAACTCTGCTTGTAGTTGCAGAACCAAGACGTTGATGTGATCACCAGCTTCACAAAGCACCATGCTGAAGCCTTTGTGTTGCCTGCAGGGGCTGTTTCTAAACGAAGCCTGAATAGGGGCCTGATTGCACCTCTTCCCTTGATTACAGAGCAAGATTTCCTGGGGATGCTGCCTGCTGAATGACAGAGGAGCCCGTTGCTCTGTAATTATCACACTTTTAACTGCAGCGGGAACAGATTTTTCTATAGCCCCTCAGCTTCGTTTAAAGAGACAAGTTACTGCAGGATTTATCCTCCACCTGCCCCTTTGGAGCAGCCAGTTTTGGCAGCATCTAAAAGGGCTGCCGAGCCTTCCTTGTGAGCACCGTATCTCCCCGCGAGCCACCCCGAACTCGGTAACGCTAAGGGCTAATTTGGCGCTTTGCCATGAGCCTGATGGGTGCACTTAATTTGCATATGCATTTACATACATTTTGTAATCAGAAACAAATGAACATGACCATAATATTTGCTTCCACTTGCATATTCCTTGATAGATGAATATAAATTGGTTGTCGGTGGATTCACCAGCAATAAACAGCTGCAGCCCCTCCATTTGGTCTTGTGCTCTGCACTTCCAGGACAGCAGGCAGCTCTGGGGGGCCCAGATCTTCACTCACCAGTGCAGAGCTCCAGAATTGATGGTCTCCAAGGGCTGTGGAGTAAACGTTGCAAGAGGCAAAGCTGTTCTTTTATGGCACGTCCTATGCCCCAGCTCTGGCCATGAGCAGAACACCGCTAAGAGCCCTGCTCCTGACATAGCTCTGCAGCAGCAAGTTTATTTTTTCCTAGCTCCTTCTCTTGCTCATTCTTCTTGGATTAAGTTCATTTGGTTCTATTTAAAACAGTAATTTTTTTTTTCCAGTCTGGTTGTAATTTTTTGATGCAACGCCAGATGGGCACCAGAGAAAGATGATGTGTTAAGATATTAATTAATGTTTGCAAAGTGCTTTGAAACTCCAAAGTGCAGTTTAAGCGTTGCTTGTTACTCTTAATAATGAACACCAAAACTGAGCAGGAGCCACAGAGTTGGGATCCAACACAACCCTCCACAGAAGCGGCCCAGGTCCCACCTCCCCTGCCCAGCGGGGACTGCGGCAGCTCCAGGCCTGGCCGGGTTTGCTTCCTCCCTCCCCTGCTTCTGATGCAGGGGAGCCGCAGGGAGATGGCAGGCACCCGTAGGAGGCGTGCCACCGGTTCGGTCTCGCTGCAATAGATGCTGACAGCTATATTCTTCTTGTTTCATTCTTCTGTATTATAGATGACCATGAGGCTACGGTCCTTTTCTGCTTGAGTGCAGATCAGCTGCAGCCCTCAGGCAGCAGACAAGTTGTAGCCCTCAGTCAGGCTGAGCCTGGGCATCGCCCCTACTGAAATGAGGCAAACTGCAGTTGGAACAGAAGCAGACCCACTTGGTGGGAGCTGGTGAAGGGTGAGATTGTAGGCGAGGAGGAGGTGGGACTGGGGTAAAAACAGGATGAAAATGTTACTTTATTAAAGAGTAAGCCATAGCTCACAGAGGCTGTTTCCACCAGCTATTCAGTCCTGGTGTTACCTGCCTCACAGAGTAAGAGAGCAGTTCTTGGCTGGCTCTGAGAGGACGTCTGAATGGGCTGAGAGAGCTTCTGGAAGACTGAATCTTGCTGGAATTTAGATACCAGCTCCCTCTGTCAGCCTGCAGACCAGCCTGGTGGCTCCTGCTCCTTCCTAACCTGTACACAGCTATGACCTAAACTGAATTTTGGGGTGTTACTAAGAAACTATTCAAAAGAAATAAAAAGAACTCAAAAATTATGAAAATGAGTGGAGCCAGAAATTTCTCTTTCCAACTTAGGGAAAGGAAGGGTGGGGAAGATTACTTGATTTCAGGAGGAGGGATCATTTTCCTTTGTTTTGCCCTGGAAATAAAGCAAAAAAAAAAAAAAAAAAAAAAAAGTGTTGGCCTAGTATTACTGTCCAAGCTTCTGCTGAGCTAGGCAGCCTGTCACGGAGGTCAATCAGCAGTAAATACAGCCCCAAGCAAGACAGCACATGCTCTAGCCTTGCTTTCATCTGCACTACATGATGGAGCGTGCAGGTCATTTGCCACAGGGTAACTTTTGTTAAGTTCTGGTGGAAAATGGGGGGAGCAAATCCTCCTGGAAACCTAGAGGATGCTGGCAACCGCATGAGAAACCTGCAGGGAAGAATCGGAGGAGGACGTCCGCCCAGCAGACTCTGACACTGCTGACAGAAGATGGACCTCAGCACGTCGGCCTCGGCATTGAGCGCTCCCTGGGCTGGGAGGAGGTGGTGATCCACGTGACGAAATGGTAGAGCAGCCACCTGTCCTGGCTGGCTTCTGATCTCACTTCACCTCTTGTTCCTTTGCTGACCCACTTTGAACTCGATGGATAGCAAAGCTTCTCTCTGCACCTCTAGAAAGCAAGGCAACTGCCATGTTATTGCTGTCCAGAGACAGCAAGGTGGTTTTGGGGTGTATGCGTGTGTCTCTCCCACAATCCTTCATTGCAGACAAGCCTACTGGTGTTGTAAACCCACCCTGCAGAGCAAAACATTTCCCCTTGCTCTACCTGTGAACGGGTCCAGGAGCTGACAGCTGGGTGCAGAGCAGCCCAAGGGCTGAGGCAGGTAGGTGTGAGATGCAGGGAGAAGTCACAGACTGCTTGAAGCCATTTTGTATTTGAGTGCATTTGTTCTGAAACAGGGCAGGGACCTGAGTACACTGATTTCTTACTTTATGTTGCTGATGGCATTGCTGGTAGTGCTGTTTCAGCTGGCCAGACCCTGTCTACACATGCAGTTGCTCACCCTGTTATCCTGAGAGAAGGCCAGGATGCAATGCATGAAGGAAGGGGATTGGTGCAGCAGAACTTTTATCTTTGGCAAGAAAGGGTGGTGTGCTCATTAAGGCATTAGTTGAGCACCTGAGACTAATTTCCAGTTCTGCCACAGACTTCCAGCATCCCCGGGATGATTTTCTGGCAGACTGAAGGACTCAGGATTGAATCACCTGAGCTTACTTCAGAGGGGGTATGTACTGGGTTTACCCTCTGTGCTTCATTTCCCATATCGGAGGTATGTAGCCAATGGGTCTTCCTATCTTAGTTATTAAGGACCTCATACCATGCTGTATGACAAAGATAGAGCCATATAAATAGCAGGACAGGTAAATTATGATAATTCATGAGCACCCAGTAGTGACCTGGTTTGACTGACAGTTTTCTGACTTGGCTTGCAGTTAAGAATTAAGGTAGCTTTCCTTATTGAGTAAACCGTGACTGAGGAGTGTTCCTCTTCTTTCCTTTTGACTGAAATCCCCCAGTTCTGTGCAGCTTTGTGCACTGTTATGCTATGTGCGCTTGGAGCCTTCCCAGGCCAGGCTGCAGCTGCGCCGCTGAAGACAGAGCCCCAGCAGCAGTGTAGGCTGTTGGGTGACACCAAGCAGATGCTGCACTGCAGGGCGCTGATGGGAGCGATAGGAGAAGAAGAACTTGTGACTTTTTTCATATGCGTCCCATGTGCTCCGCTGGCTCTCCTCAGATGCCCTCTGTCGCGATCCCCAGGCGCTGATGAGATGCTTTTCCTTGCGCGGTGCCCCACCTCTGCCTACCTGTCTGCCTTGGTGCGCTCCCCGCCATGGCTGCTGCTTCCAGCCTGGCCCCTTTCGCTCTCCATGCTCAACTCAGCTCGACCTTGGGCTGTCAGGGAAAGCATGGAGGGTATAAAAGGCCACTAGAGCAGAATTGCAGAGTTTGCTCTTCCTCTGTTCTTGCATAAATCATTGCATAAAAAGCAGGACAACAGAGTAGAACAACTCTGGGTAGTTTTTGAGTGCTTTAATTAGTGCAAAGCTGGCCAGTGTTTTGTGTTTCTACGGCACCGGAAAGGAAAATAAAATCTTCTTGCTGTATTTCTCCTCCTGTAAACTCTTGCCATCACAAGTCTAACTGCTTATGAGATTTAGCTGATACATTTATGGCTGATCTGCAGTTTGCTACGTAGGCCAAGGGTGGAAGGGGTGCTTTGTTACCAGGATTTGCTCTTCGGGTGTGACCTCCCTCTTCTTGCTCATGGAATTCAACCAGTAAAGTAACCTGAGAGAATATGATGGGCTGGGTTTGGCCCTGAGTATTTGACAGAGACTTGTATCAGAACAGAAGAAACAGTTCACTGGCGGATGCAGAAATCGTAGGTTAAAACCTGACTTCAATCTCTAATGCTGCTGGCATGCCCCAGAGCTTACTTGGCTGCTGCTTATTCAGAAGCCTTTCTCAGTCTGCCTAGTCCCATGGGTGGATTTTCATTTCTTCTCAGTTTGTTGCCTTAGTACTC
The DNA here is from genome assembly GCF_009819795.1 of Aythya fuligula. Classification (NCBI taxonomy): domain Eukaryota; kingdom Metazoa; phylum Chordata; class Aves; order Anseriformes; family Anatidae; genus Aythya; species Aythya fuligula. Next base: position 27,303,135 of record NC_045563.1, read on the forward strand.
GAGAAAAATGACTCTCTCTGAGTTTCCCAAGCCTCTGGTGTGTCTCTGCACACGTGTTTGATTTTCTGGTCTTTCCTGCTGCTTCCATCCTGCCAGCTCAGCTTTCAGGGCCAGAGTGCCTCTCAGTACCTTTCTCCTCAAGGCAATATAGGAGAAATCCGAGGAGCTCAAGGCAGGTTTGTCCGCTGAGGCTGCTCAGAAACCACAGCTGAAGCAGAGATGGCTAGCAGAGATGAGAGCAGCTTGTGTTGTGATCTGTGAATTTCATAGCTCAGTGGTGTTTGCAGGTAAATTCCTTAAGCTCCTTTCTGTGTGTGGCTGAAAATATATTGCTTATATTCCCCCAAGATTTTTTTATATGGGGAAGAAGCCTGTGGTATCATTTCTTAATAAATTGCTCTTAAAAACAAAACAAAACCACCACCAACAAAAAGGTGAGCCTGGTGAAGAGGAAAGGAGAGAAAACCGAGAGATTAAATTGCTTGTCTAGGACCACCTGAAAGACAAAGCCGGGAAAGTAGACAGAATTTTTGTGTTTTGTCTTCTGTCTTTTGCCTTGCCCTCTGTGGCTCCTGCTAGAGCTGCCCTGGGACTTGCGGCTGTAGGAAAGGGTTTGCTGCATGAAGGGAACGCCCTGCCCTGTGTGATTCCAGCCAGACCTTTGGTGGAGCTGGGGATCTGTGCAGGTTCCTGTTATTCAGATAGTTTTGACTTAAAGGAGAATAACAGCAGATCAATGAGCGTTTTAAAGAAGAAAAAAAAAAAAAAAAAAAAAAAAAAGAAGATAGATTGGATATGTTGCCATCAGGAAGCAGGAGCCTTGTTACGTCTGTCACAGAGGTATATTTATATTAGTGTCAAAGATGAGGCATGACTAATGCGAGCGTGTCCAGCTTAAAATTTGCTAGCTCTGGTACTGGTGGCTGTGTGATCATGGCAGCATGGAAGGCAGGCATGGGGTGATAGTGGTATGGCTGTAAGTTTCTTACTGAGTAGAAGAAGAAGAAATAAAGTTTTACAAGAAAATATTGGATGTTGCAGAAAATGGCAAAATCTGCTTTTCAGAGTTCCTCTAGTGGGCACTGCACTGTTGGAGATTTTTTTTTTTTTAAATTAAAAATAGAACAACAAACATTAGGATGTTGAAGATCAAATTATAATTTAGGTTACTGGCTTAGTTGTTTCCTCCTGAAGTCTCTATTTTCTTTTGTTACTTCAGCTGAAATGCTCAGCTGCAGCAATGAACACATCTACAACAAACTCCAAGACCTGCTGGGCTTAAACAAATATTGAGCATCCATACCTAGGCACTTTACTTCACATCTTGCAGTTAAATCTGTAGGTAAGGCAGTCTGGTTTTTGACTGCCCTTATCCTGTGGCATGTTCTACTGAAAGACATGGGAAGCAACGTTTAGACTAGCTAAGGCACATCACAATAAGACAGCTTGGAAATGTTTTTCCTCAACAGAAACAGTGTTTTCATTCAAGTCAAAATATTTAGAAAAACACTGATTTTGATGATAGCAGAAAAAGATTCATTTTTATTTCATAGAGTTTTTGGATTCTGACTTTGTATAAAATATAATCTGTATCAATTGTCCATATATTTCTACCTTATTTTATAACTTATTAGCATCATTGTCCCTAGTGAGCACACTAATGATACATTGCTAAAAATTGGAAGTGTTTTAAGGAAGAAACATATGCTCCTACACCAACTAAAAAGCTCTAACAAAACCCTGTGGACCGAATCCCAGTCTGCTATAGCTCTGGGAGCTGTAAGTCGCAGAAGTGGAGGCAGAAGGAAAGAACCTAGCACAGGTGAGACTTGACCAGAGAGGAGAAGTTTTCCAGCTCTCAGTGAGGGGAGACTGGAGCACAGGTAGGGTGATGAGACACATTGATGCCCTTTGAAACCTCCCAGCAGGGAGGAGTGGTGTAAATCCATGTCCTCGTTTAAGGTCATATAAGGTGACAGATCTATAGGTACTGGTGGTTGTCAAGAACTCCACTAAATGAAGGGCCTGAGGAATGAACTTGGGTGGATAGGACTTGGGTGTGTTATTCCCCATAACGACAGCTCAGATGTCCCAGTATAACTGAGTAGTGCAGCCTCTCAGTAGAGACAGTGAAGGCAGCAAGGCTGCCTATATTAAGAAAGAGCCACAACTGCTGATTCGAGAAGTTGGGATGGTCAGCAGTTTCGTCTTTAGCTTTTTAATGTGTTGACTTGAACCCAAGCAGTTTGCAATGTAGCTGGGCCTGATGACTGGGCATTGGACATTTCCAGAGAAGAGCATAACAGATATAACAGATACCTCTCCATTCAAAATTTTTTATTTTTTATTTTTTATTTTTAATTGCAGCCACTCCAAGCTGAGATTTGGGCTGGATGAACAAGGCTCTGCCTTGGAAGATCTCTTGGGAATTGCACTTGTAATGCATGACAGCCATTCTTGAGCTCTGGGACGTTTTCCCTGTCATTGCCACTGCCAGTATGGAGACTCCCAGTTTGCCTGAGGCAAAAGATATCTAAACCAAAGTACTCAGTAACAGATCCTCTATCTCAGGAGAACAATTGGCTGTGATTTCAGACCTCATTTGTCAATGGTGTTTAATTATAGCCCTGCTACCACTTACAGTGGAGGTCACTGCTCTGTTGTAGGTCTATTTAATGCTCCCTCTGGCCTTAAACATCTATGAACCTATATTCCACTATTTGGGGATATTTGTAACAGTCTTCACTGGTTTTCCTCCAGAGCTGAAGTTGCTTAAGCTTCTTCTTGTTTACTTGACAAAATGTTGTTGTGGAAAGCAGACTAAAATAATTTAAGCTACTTTTCAGGTCTGGGAGTAAGACAAAATGTTTAATCTGTTATATTTTCCAGGCGTACACCTGCCCAGTTGTTTTCTCCTTGTGAAGGATTGACTGCTGCAGAATGTGTGTACATCAACTGTTTGAACTTGCAGATACAGTGTCATTAATGAGCAGTTGTATGAAAAATACATCAAATGTATAGATCATTCTACATTTTTTTTTTACAGTTAATGGTATTCACCTAAAAATTAACCTCATACGCTATGTACTTGTTAGCCAGTCAAAACCTTCATTCATACTGATGAAAGATGTGCTTAAATAAGAACTAAACCCAAATCTACTTAGATTTGTTGGTCTTCTTAAAAAAAAATGCTACTTTTAATTCCCAGTTTGAAAAGTGACCCAAGCACCTTGGAGCTCTGAGACTGACTTGGGCTTCTAAATAGTAATTTTGATCATTTAACCTTCATATAGCATTTATTTCCATCCTTTTTCACCTCTAGAGGTTTGGCCTCAACAATTTTTCTGCTTGAGATTCTTTCCTTGCCTGTGTGCCTTTAATAATTTTAATGAAATGATACTAACTAAAATCAAGACCATTCAAATTTTTCCTTTTAAAAACTGAGTGAAAAAGGAAAATTAATTGCAAAAATCCTGCTTTAATGTGGCACTAAGGTTGTGAATTTCAGAATTAAATGATAGTACCTGCTACAATCAAAATGCCACATGGCATCCATTCAAATGTGCTTCAGGCATCCTGCACTTGAATTGTGTGCAAGGCAGGAAAATAAAAGAGCTAAAATGCTGTCAGGTTAATAATAAATTGTGCATACATGTGGCACATTTCATCAGAGTATTCCTAAGCATCTCACAACTACTGATAAATCAGTCAGCCTTCACATCACTCCACCACACAGTGAAATGCATGTTATCTCCATTTTACTGATGGCAAAACTGAGAGGCAAACAGAATGTGATTTATTGAAGGGTATCGTGTCAGAAGCTGCCTGAGGTGGGATTGGAATCCAGAATGCTAAATCCTAAGTATTAAACAATATAGTAGTTTATCTAGTTTCTTCCGAGTGTGCTAGAAAAGCCACAGAATACTGTGGTTTACATTGAATGTGAAGCTAAAAATGGAGCTTTGGATTTTAGGGATTCTTGTAAAATTTCAATTGATTGAAATTTCAAAGAAAGATCTCTTTTTATTCTGTCTGATGGAATGGATTCTTCATATCCAATAAGCTCTGCCCTTTGTGGCTGTTGTCACATAACTGTCAGCTGAAACCGTCTTGAACCAGCTTGTTCCCTACCCCTTGCTAGGGTGTTGCACTATTTAGGCTAAGTCTGGCTATGCTTTATAGTTTCTTCTATCTAGTATAGGTTTATAGTCGCTAATGAGGATCAGGAGATTTAAAGCAGTTTTAAGTGGTTTTGTCCATTTTTGGCTTATGGGCTCCTCATTAAAAATATAAAAACTAGAAACAGAAAAGCCAGTTTCTTTAAATGTTTCCAGTCGAGAGATGTTTATGATTTCACCAAAACAATACAAAAACAATAAAATGAAACACTCATTCCAAGTCTTTGAATGTTTTACCGAATATCACCTTGGATGGAAGGTGGCAGAAGAAAGTAAAATCAGGTTATTTCTCTTTCCCTTTCCCTCTGCATTTCTACAGACTGGCCAAGGTGATGCTCTCATGTAACCCTCTCTTTCTGCCTAGTGTACATAGTCAGTATAGGCTGAGTTTTACTGGAAGCTTTACTCCACGGTGCAGTAACTCCAGTGAACCACTGCAGGCAGAACTCTTTATGTGCTGGGTTTCCAGCAGAACTAGATCGAACTTTATAGATGATTATTCATATATGATGAAAACAGAAGAGTTTTTGATTGGGCTTTTTGTTTGGTTTGGTTTTGAGAGAAAGTTGTATGGACAAAGAATTCCCAAAGAGACCTGGGCTTTTTTCTTTGTTTCCTTTGAGCAGCCTAATAAGAATATTTTAGAAGGGTTCCTTCTTCTATGTGTTTCTTGCCCAAATGTGTGTTCTTTAGACACTGAAAGTGGTTCCGGTATGTTCCATGTCTGATATTAACCTTGAAGAAAAATTTGCCTGACAAACACCAGCTACCCAAATGAGCAGAAAGTCCTGTATGGAATGAAGGTGATGGCAGATGGGAGATGATGCCCTTTTGCTTATTGTGGAAACTGTAACATATCAGAAAGACTTCAGCAGAGGGTCCTGAGCCCAAATGTGCTCTCTTAATTTCTGTGTAGCACCGACGTGCTGCATTTAACTATACTGTCCTCTGACAGGTAGCCTCTTTTACAAGGGGTACAGGCGTGAGTAGGACTCCTCTGCTCAGGGTTAACTAATATTCTGACCTGGTATTTGTTACAGAAGCTGTTTAAATTTATATTAGTAGAAGCTGTAAGCATTACTTATGGGTTGTTTTAGTACAGTGCACAACAGAGATTTGCTGGTTGGTGCTGGGAAGAAGCACATCTCTGGAATTCCTTCAGGCCGATAATAAAGCTCATCAGCAGAACTAGGCCAGAAGGAAACAGATCTAAACTAACAGGCAATGCCAAGATCAGGAGTGACATTTGTTGGCAGTGCTGTCAAAGTGGATCCCAAGTTAGTCAAAGAAAAGAGAGTGGCCAGTCCAGACGGAGATGTATTGCTAGAGATAAAAGCTCCATTATAGGCAGTTGGAGAGTGGTCCACAGATCTGGGACTATACAGATCTTTTCCTTAAATCTTTTTGTCAGTCTTTCATGAGTCAAACCACACCTAAACACTGACACTTGAGGTGTTCCTTTCCCAGAGCAGAAGTATGATGAGTTGAGTTTTGTAGCCACTTAGGGCATTACTGCTTTCCCACAAGCCTAATGGTCCCATCCTGGCTTGACCCTGGCTCTGTCAGGCTCCTCACTGAGTTGGGATAGGATGGAAGCAGAGCGTGCCCTGGCTTTGGCACTGCACCTCTATCCTCTTGACCCCTGGTAGATGGGGGAGGCTGATTGCAGGAAGGGGAGGTGGAGTGAGAGAGTTGACAGATGATGTGAGGAGAAAGCAGAACTGTCAAGATGATCACGGTTGGCAGGGGAAGAGCCTCCCGGTTGTGACTGGCCAGGCCAGCTTTTGCATGCTGGCACTGGGAGGCAAAGCAGTCTCGCTGAGGCAAAGCTACAGGAGGACGGGGGGTGGGCTCTGCAACTGGAGAAAAAGAAAGCAAGTCAGCAAGGGAGAGCCCAGTTTCTGTATGTTTGAGGTGGGATGTGCCCAAGCATGGAAAACTGGTCAGCCTTTAAGGCAACTGGTTGTAAGGTAAAGCTGCACGTTTGCATCCTACTATTTGTCATCATATGAAGCATCTATATCACTTGGTGTGATATTAAAGATTTGTTCCCTGAGGAAGATCTGTTTCCTGAGTATCTGCTGGCGGGGCTCTAGAAATGCCTTCTTTTGATGTTGGATTCCCATGCTGGAATTGGCCATTTGATACTAGAGGAGAGATGCTTCTCACACTTTCCTAGCCATCAAAGTTGTCCCAAGGACCTTGCCAGGTGTAAGAAAAATGAAGCAATGCAGGCATCTCTTTTTATTTATTTATTTATTTACTTATTTTTTCTACAACAGCCTTTTTAGTTTCTTATTCTTCTGTTCTTGGAGTTAGCCTTGGGGCTGGAAGTCTTCTAGGTCTTCACATGTCACTATGGATCCTCTTGGGTCCACACATTCCACTTGTATGAAATTAGAAGACTTGTAGGAGCTCTGAGTCTCCTTTTCCTTTCCTGGGATGGCCTGAAGGTGCTGTGACCTTCATTCATTTCCCTCTGGGCCCTAGGACAGAGAGCTAGAAACTGGAGCATGTCTAACACACTTAAGCTAAACTCGTTTCTGGGAAAATCTTCATCTCTGTTACATCCTAGACCATTTGCTGTAAATTGACTCTGTCTGTCTGAACTGACTCCTACAGTTCTCCTACTGATTCCTCTGTGATTCAGAGCCTACCAGGTTTAGGTGCTCTGCATTTTCCAGGGTTAGTCATTGTAAGGAATGGACTCACCAAGCATCTCTGCTTGTGTGGGAATCTCATAAAGAAACAGATGCCTGATTGTCATTTTCCACAAGAATGTGTAAATTGCAAGACATGAGGTAAAAGCTCCATCTGCTGGAACAGTCTTTGAAGGCCCTGTTGGAGATAAGCTCCAGCCACCTTCTGACAAGTGACGTGGTTTCATCCAGGGCCTCCTATGACAGAGAAGAAAGCAAAGACCAGTATGGAAAAGATAGCAAGCAGAAAACTGCTAGAGCTGATGTTACTCATTTACTGAGGTAGCAACACCATGGCTGTCTCAATCATCATTGATACTGGAGGCAGGCCCTGTATTTTGAAGGTGATTGCCAAGGTCCTGCCTCAAACCTTCCCAGGAATGGCCCAAAGTTGGCCAGTGTCCAGCAAACCAATCATAACCTGTATTTCACGAGATGGAGCACTGCTGAGTGATCTGGAGTCTGTAAGAAATGAGTCTGCACTGTATTTGTGGTGAAGGAAAATGTCTTTCCCCATTAGTAAGGAGAAAGACTGTGAAGAGTAAGATCTAGTGACAAAGCAGTACTTTGCTCGCTACCAAAGGAGCAATTATATCCTTGTCACCTAGTGAAGTAGTATCATGAAGACCAGGGTATATTAAGGTGCTCAGAAGTTGTTTGTGAGAGTTTCAGAGGGTCTGGAGATCAAGACATCAAGGATAGCTTAGGGGGTGACAGGTGGCCCAACCAAAGTTGCTGTACTAACAGATTAGGCCTCTTTGACTATACTGAAGCTACACAGCGTCAGCTGAGGAACACAGTGCAAAATAAGTGGAGAAAGGATACCAGGTAGTCCTGTGGGACTGAATATAGTTGTTACTTCTGGGAAGTTATGCTTTTTTATATAAGAGTCGCATATTTCCTGAAGGAGATCCTGTAGACCATAGAATTGTAATGAACAGTCAAAAGCAAATGGGACTTTGAAGAACTACTGAAAGATACATTTTTAACACTGAGAAGTGTTCAGAAATTATTAAAGAGGGGATTGGCCAAGGTGGTCTTTCAGATAGCACTAGATATCCCAAACAGTATGGCTTATGGCTACTATGTCAGCGAGGTGCTTCCATGGAATATTAGACATTAAATGTTTAAAGAGGTTTAGTCCAAGCCTGAATATTTTCACTTTGAGACTACAGCTGTAATGCAGGGCAGGACTGTGACATTGTAGCTGCGATACAGGACAGGGCTACATACTCTGAAATAACAGAAGGCCTAACTGATGCTTTCTAGGGTTTTGCATTCTGCCATCGAATTGCAGTGAATACAAGTCTCAAATCAATAGATCTTACTCTCTTAGCAACCTGAGTATCACGCCAAGAAGTTTAGTGAGATATTGGAGAACAACACTCTTCTTCTTCCCTAATAATACAGCCCACTCACATTATACACCTGTAAATTTGTAGTGGTGATTAGGAGCACTTTCAGAGTTCAGTGAATAAATCTTTGGAGACTGCCTCATCCTCTTTTGTAGAACATGGTATGGCTGTATCATTCTGTCCAGTTTAATCTTTCATATCCTTTTCCCTGTTCTTTTTCAGGGTGTCACTCATATGAAAGCTTGCCCCAAACAGAAGTAGGCGTTGATTCCTCTGAGAGTCATACAAGAGATTACGTAGGAGTGAAGAAGCAGCTTTTGCTCATGCTACATTACACTAATTAACAAGGGAGGTTGTTGCCCTCTTCTAGGTTGAAGAAATGTGGCAGATACATATATATTATTTTTTGTCTGTAATTTAGGATGGTAAAGTGGACCTTTACCACTGACATCTCCAAGCTCAAGACAGGCTCACAGTTCTTGCATACCATCACCTGGGCTGTAGGACGTACCTTGGTGTGGTACTGTTGGTGTCCGTGTTCCTAACACAAGGCCTTTTTTTTTCTCTCTCTCTTTTTTTTTTTTTTTTTTTCCCCGACTCTTCAGGCTATTTGGGGGTGTTCATCAAGCACTGAGCATGTGGAGAAGCAGAAGAGCCTTCTACTTCCCCCAGAAGACAGAAGCTACAACTAAGCTTTCACTCATAACAAGCAATTAAGTTCATGGATATTATGATTGATAGGCAATATCATTCTCCTCTTGGGTAGTTTCTTTTTCTCTAGACATTGACAAGTGGGGATTAAACTGTGTTGCACTGGTAAGCAGTCAGTGCTTCAAATGCTGGTGTGCAGAACTGGTAGTATTTGTTAGGTTTCACCTCTAGCCTTCTGTAGTTTGACTGAGGTCAATATATTCTGTCTAGGCACCATAAAAACAAGAGGATCATGCATTTCTACCTCAGCTTGGTATGGTTAATCGTGGAGAAAAAGGATGTTCCTTATTGTCTTCCCCACAGTGACAATGGTCATGACCATTCCAGGGCAATATTACTGTAAGGCACGGATATCCTCTTGAGCTATTTGCAGTGATGAGTAATGTGCTCACAGAAGGAGATGAAGCTACCTTAATGTCCTTGAGTAGAAAGCTGTCAGGCTTGTTTGTATAGTTTTTCTGCTTGCTTCACAGAATTCTGTTGTGGCATGACTAACAGGCAATATGTACATATAATGTTACATTATATAAACAGCCAGGGAGATGCACTCAATTATTCTCCCACTGGGAAATCATCAGGCTCTGGATATAGTGTTATCAACACAGAATAACCCTGTTCCTCTACTACTCCAATCTGGCAAGCTTCCTCAGCAGAATTTTGATACTGAGCAACTAGTGGTTGCTGAAAAAGTCCTTATAGATGTCCTTGTATATGTGCTATTAATACAGATCTTCCATGACAGACTTGTTTACCATAAGGGAAAATACCATGTGCTTCAACTGCTGCTCCATATACTGCCTGTGCCCAAGTTCCTTGCCAGATATCTATTAGCTTCATTTTGTGGCTGTGTAGTTTTGTATTACTTCCCCATTAATTTCTGTTACTTCCCATATATGCTGGCTAATATCCCAGATTAGGTAGGATACAAAGGCTTTGATTTTCGTGGTCAACTTCTACCAGGTCACCTGTGTATATACCAACTATCCCTGACACTTGTTCCACCTTACGTGGATGTATACCAGAATGACCTGCAGGGAATGTTCCTAGTTGAGTAGCTGCTGCTCATGACAGATGGGAGGTGAGCAACTGAATGAGACTACTGGTTTGCTTCTTGCAGATTCAGGAGATTGTCATACAAACCAAGAAGTTCTCATCCAGGAGAAGTAACTCCTCAGAGTATGAGTGCTAATGACCATCACTGAAATCCAAAGGTGATTGTGTCTGTGCTCCCTAAAGGTTATTGTTTTGTCTCAGGTCTGTGTGTCCCTAGTGAAGAATGTTTTTATTAGCTCTTTATAATGGGACTGATAACTCATCTTGCAGTAAATGAGGCTCTGTAAGATACAGTCAGAATAGGTTGAGCAGTTTTCACTGGTTCATGCTGTCGTATGGGCCTTGAATTGTTTGGGAAATAGGAGAGGGCTGTGGCTCTCCATGACTTCATCTCAAATGTGGAGGTACAAATGCCCTGGGATGGCCTAATGTATACTGCTGGTCATAATGCCTTATTTTTCCATGCTTTTGGTGCATTAAGACTTAGAGCTGGACCCCTGGCTTGCAGGGAATCAGTTCATGTAGGAGAGGTACTCGCCTTTAGCCATGCAACAAGCATACAGTAGAAATTTTCTTTTTCTGCTCTGATATTATGACACAGCTTAGCTGCAAAGATAGTGCACTTAGATCGAAGGGACAAAATTGTGTTCTTTTTGTGCTTAAGACCCCAGCAAGATATCAATTAGTATCGCTGTTTGGCAGTGTGTTTGGCAGTCTCCTTAGAGCGGGGCTCTGCTTTCTCAGTTTATGCAGTACTCAACATGTTAGTGCACTGTTGGACGTCAGTAATTATGATGGTGGCTTTTCTGTATTCAGATATCAGCCAGGATATGAATTGAGGGCTCCACTCATCTCCTTTCACTTAGGTCATGGAAGGACTGCTAGCTGGGAATAACTTTGAATCTCTATCAACATACAGTGGATTTGAATTAGTGGCTTGGAAGTGAAAAGCTTCGTACTGCTCAGCAGTGTCTTTTATATAACAGACCTGAGAAAAATGAGCATGGAAGCTATTTATTACACGCACTCCTTCTTTTCAGAGATTTAAGAAAGAGTAGAAATTCTAGAATATTTTTTCAATATGAAAAAGAGGTCAAAAGTCTTTCCCCTACTTCTTTTCTGTCTGTTTTCTGTTGTTGTGGATATGGACATATGTATATTATGTTAACAATAATCAGAAGAATTTTGTGCTGTATATTAAAAAAAAAAAAAAAAAAAAAAAAAAAAAGAAAGAAAAAGAGGAACATCTTCTGCATGCAAGTGCTAGTAATTGTAGGGGCTTGATCCTAGTCCATTCAATGAAGAGAGACATCTGCTCAATTCAGTGGGTATGAGGTCCTGCCCTGACCTGTGATTATACACTTGGGTCTGCATCTGCGTAGATCCCACTACAAGCTGGAGGTCTACATTTAGACGTTTATACAAGAAAATTTAGCATTTTGAGAGATGCAGAATGCAGCTGTTTCTCATCATTATGTTTCACATTTACTTAAGTCAGCAGTTACTCTTTTCTAAGCAGCAAATTTCAACAATAAACAAAGCAAATGCTTCCAATAGAACCTCTTGATGACTTCTATTTAATTTAAATATATATATTGTGGCAGCAAATACAGCAATAACATGGAAAATAAAACCCACTAACATATACTCTAAAAATGATATGTAGGTGTAGGAGGGAGAGGAAAAGAAGATGCATTTCTTCTGATTACTCACGCTGTATTTAGGGTGATTATTGGAGGAGCATGCACTATATATTTTTATGTGTAATAAATAGAGTTCTCACTTTACAGGCACACTGGAATTCCATCCTAATTAGAATTGGAATGAATGCATCAATAATTAGTTGATACTTACTTATACCAAACCCAGAGGCATGCTAAGCACATTATGGGTATCAACTAAATTTCAGGATCATGGTCTTTACTTTCAAATCACTAGGCAATTCAGGAAGAAGAGTGTTTAAAGCAGGAGGCTGAGCAGTTTCTTGGCCAGGGAGATATAGTGAAGCACAAATGTCAGCACCTGATGGCACCAGGTGGCTGAGTAGCACCATGGCAATCTTTTCTGAGGACTCCTTCCCTTAGAGCTGTTCCACATTGGGGAGCGGGTGAGGGAGAGAGCGAGATGGGGCAGGAATTTTTGCAGACCTCAGGAAGAAAGGCCTGACAAAAAGAGGAACAGTAAAATAGCGATTTTAATAAAACAGAATAAAAAGAAGAATATAGATAACAAGTAAATCTTATATCCAAGCGAATACAGGGAACCCTGCTTTTATGTGGCATCAGATGGTCCACAGATGGATTTTCCTTCTCTCTCCCATTCTGTGGTGCCTTTTATTTTGTGTAACAAACAAAATCATTTATCTTCTCCTGACAGGTTGGGATTTTATCTCTGTCATATCATTCACCAGTGTGCAGCACAGAGCAACACAAGGCACACCAAGGCACACCAGCGGATTCCCTTACTGCGAATACTCATGCTTTAAAGTATGTTAGCATATTTAAAGTATGTTAACATTTAAAGTATGTTAGCATAACAGACTTTGAAAGCCATAAGTACAAGGCCCAACAGAGCAGATGTGGGCTGATCAAGATTGCCAGCCACTTGAATACAGCATCTTCTGCAAGGCTCCCAATAAAACACAGAGTTACGTATTCATCCAGACTAAATCTTGAAACAAATCTAGATTTAATTCAGTATTAGTTATAATCAATACTGAGAAAGCAAGATGGAGTTTTATTTCCAGTGTGAGCTGGATTCAGTGGTATAATGACAGCAATGATACCTAGACCTTAGGAAAAGGGTCCCCTCTTCCTGACCCTCCACCCTTGCTGACTAGGCTAGGCACAGCCTTCTGTGGCTCCAGCTCTGCTGCTTCAGATTGCTTTGGGGGGAATATTAGCAACCTCTAATAACTCTGTCAGATTTATCGGGGGATTTGTTTTTATTAATTCCAAGACTGGGTATGGCAAATAGATTATAGCTTGGACCACTTCATAGGCTTAACAACCCCTTTCTGTGCTTACTTATCACTTTTTTTTTTTTTTTTTCCTTCCCAAGTCTTCCTGTGTATCTTTGTTGTTGTTCTTGGTGTTACTATTTATTGAATGTCCTCAGTACTGTGTATGTCACAAGGGATATTCCCAAAGTTCATTTCTGTCCATCATTTTTTGGATTATAAGAGAGGAATGGAGATGGCGCAATCTGTGATGGATTTGAGGGTAGTAAATGCCTTTGGTAGCTGTCAAGGTGATGGTCTGAGAACAAGACAAAGCTGGAAATATTCAGCATGTGTGCAGGGTCTTGCTTGGCAGGACGGAAGGTGCCCTCTTTCCGTTGCATACATTGGTTATGCCTTGGTTTCCAGTCTCTGTGCCCGTCTTGCAGGCGATGCAGACAAGGGTGAAATACCGTGGGCCCGATTTCAGTGCTTTGAGCAGATAGCAGAGTGCCTGCAGTGAACCTGCTTTTAGCTTCTTGTGTTGATTCTTGGTTTGGCTGGTTCACTTCAGTTCACTGCTCAAAAAATAGGTTATTTTTGTGGTGTTGAGCATGGGGATGTTCGCTGTTGCACACCATCAGCAGCAAGCTCCTTGTCATCTTTATGTCCTGATAAACTACTAAAGTTATTGCTTTCACTAGATCTTAGAAGAGGTAGCTATGTTGGTGAATCCAGAGGAGGCCTTCCCTGTGGGGAGGGCATTTAATACAGGGAGATTCATCCAATTCACATCCCTTCCTGCTGCTCAAGTCAATTAAAATAGGAAGGTCATAGGAGAGAAACTGGCCCTTGTATCCCTAAGGTCTGTTGTGTGAGTCACGTCCAGCTTACAAGAACATCTCTATGATGTGCTGCAGCCACTAAAGTGTCACATTGTTTGATTTAGTATACGTTAAACTCCAGATTGGAGAGAAAATTAGGCTTATAATGGGAAGATAGTTTCAACTGTAGTTAGAACATGAGGAAGCTCGTGAGAAACTGTCCATAAAAATGTCACTATCTTGCAAGTAAGTTTTGAAAGACTTTGTGAAGTCTAAGGCTCTCCTTCCTTGAAGGGATTTTTGAATGATGGTAGGAGTGTCCAGCCATAAGTATCTGCATGAAAGCAGGTACAGAGATGTCTAGGTAAGGTTACAGAAGAGTGATAAAACAGGTAGAAGAATAAGTAATGTGTGATTTTAGAGGGTCTTATATTCTAGTTTCATCCAAGCTGGAACTTGTTGAGAGGGAAAGAAAAATCATCTTCCTCTTCCTACTACTGACGATGATCTATTAAAATGCAAAACAACAAGAACAACAACAACAAAAATCACCACTTTCTTTGTAACCCTGTTACTGCTCATAATATACAAATGGTTTATAAGTAGTTCTTCCAACCATTGTAGCTAAAGGCAGGAAAGTCATTTAGTCTTTTTTTTTTTTTTTCTTCCCTGAAAGGCCACTTAGGTGGAAAAAGCTTTGGCACTTCTAGTATGTAACATGATGAACCATATGGTGGCTTTTGCTGTTTGCACAGAACATTTAATGGTGACAGATCGTAGTCTGTGAAGAAGATTGCATGTACGCTTCATGGGCACGCTATGAGTATTCATGTTTTTCTGACATGATTTGTTTGTCCTCTGATTCTAGCCCTCCTCAGGAGCTATAGCTTTTTCTTGGTGCCAGTGTTGCAAGTGAATTTTAGGGCAGCAGACTACTCTTTGTAGGGGTCAGTGTGCAGTACTGGTAAACAGAAAGGTAAGGGGGGGGTGTGGATCTGCACCAGTCCCTAGTGAGGAATGAGGGTCTGCAGAGAAGTGGAGTGTTCTTAGGCTGATTTGTTTGAACACAGTCTGTATTTCTTATTCATAAACTTGTCAGCCTCTGTTTGTGACAAAAAAGACTGCCTGGCTCTCACTGTTTTTTTGGCCTGATGGAGTAGTACTGTATGCCCCTCAGGAATGGACAGGCCTCTGATGGATTTAGATCTGTGCTACTAGGTGAATGTACTGCCCAGTACAACTGACCCCAGGGTAAAACTCAAAATTGGTCCTACTGTAGGTAACTTCGATGTCTTTCACTGCAAGCACAGAATGGCAGCCATATGCAGAGGGTCTTGATGAACTGGCACTCTGCAGTTTAGAAAAGAAGTGACTAAAACTGGAGATGAGGTAGATCGTAATAATGAGTATGCTGCAGTGGTGCTGAATGCCGAATGATTATCCATAATCTTTTAGAAAGCAACAGGTAGGGGATGCCCAAGGTGATATATTCAGCTGCAGGTTTTAAAGGAACAAATGAAAATAGTTTCACACCACATCGATGCTAGTTCTGGAAGAGACCAGACAAATTCAAAGAGGGAAGAGTCCATTAAGGACTATTAAACATTTTGATCTTGATGCAGTCTCTCATTGCTGGAAGCCGCAAATAAAGTTACTGTGAATTTTCTCAGTTCCTTTGACTCCTCCCTGAGTACCTGTGCTTGGCTGCTGTCAGAGGCTCAGCCTCGCTGTGATGTTTGCCCTGCTCCATTACTGAAGCTCTTAGAAGCTGCCAGGCATCAGCAGCTACTGATGGGATTGCATGGGGAGACTGTGTTTTAAATTAGAATAATAAAATTGTAAGAAATGGGATTGGAAGTGGTCTCAAGGGCCAGCTAGTCTTTTAAAGACAAGATCAGGTGTACCTGCAAAATTAATGAGAAATACTTCTCTAGTCTTTTCTTAATAGTCTCCAGTGCTGGTACCTAACTCCCAGTAGCCACGCTATTCCAAGGTCTCAATACCGTATTGCTACTGTGTTTTTCTAATGTTAAACCTAAACTTCACTTGCTACACCGTAAGTTTCTTTTCATTCTGCCTGTGGTGAATTCGGAGTGCACAGTGTTTTCGTCTGCTTCCTTCTGCCCTTTGGAAATTTTACAGGTATGTGTCTTTGTTTGCAACACAGGTCTGTGGGCATAGGTGGCTGAACAGAGCTGTATGGAGGTGCTATGAAAAATAACAGTGAGAAAATCCTATTTTTTCCTTTTGTGTCCAGGCCTCTGGGATGAAACCCCAGAAGATTCATCCTGGAGTGATCAGGCAATGTAGCTAGGCAGCTTAAGTGAAGATCAACAGATTGTTTGGGCTGCACTGAGTATCTCACTTCTAGCTGGATTGCCTTGAGGAGAAAGCTTGGCCCCTTGAAATAAGGATTTTATTTTTTTTTAAGTAGGTACAGAATCTACTTATGATTTTTATGCTTTAGAAGGTGACATACTCAGCCACATGTCAGCAAACCTCACATTCGACCCTGTGGAGTGCTCATGGCATTCGTAATGGTGGAAGAATGCAGAGTGTGCAGAACAGCGTGGAGGCATCAATCCAATGTTGATCATGCAGATAAGATTTGAAATCCAATCCCTCCACCTAATTAAAATCAAAAGTGGTTTAAAATGGTATGGTACTTTTAGTAAAATCAGTCAAGTTAGAGTAAGGTTTCATGCTGCCTTTTTAGTAGTTCTTGTTGTTCTAACTCAGACAGGCTAAACTGCTGGCGTTCCTATAAGCTGTTAAACATCTGTCTCTTTCACTTCAGAGCTGGCTGCACTTCAGTACTGGATGAATGATTCTTATATTCACAGCTAATAAGTGCTTTGGGATCCCAAGTATTCACTCTTTACACAGTACCATAAATGTATGCAATTCTGTGCAACATATCAAGAGAGTACTATTCCCAAGAGACTGAAGCCTAAGAGATCCCATAGGACAAAGGACACAGAGAAATGTAATTGATTGTAATGAACTTGTTTGTGTATGTGTCACCACTTGTCTCTACTGAATAAAATCAGAAGTGTTCAACACTCCATTAACACAAATTACAGGGTCCTGTTCTTCTGGAGTGAGACAATAAGGTCTACACCTGCTAGTACTGTGAAGTTCTTTGTGATCCCAGCATGCTGCTCAGTAACAGACATTATAGGCTCAAGTGGTCTTGGATTTGTCTCAGTATCATAAATGTTCAACAAAATAAATAGAATTGGTTACGTTTATCTGTGTTGCAATTCTATAAAAATTGGTAGAAATATGTCAAGGATGGAGCCTACTTCCCAGGGTAAGACAAAGGATGTTAAGTAAATATAAGGAATGAAATCATGACACTGTCACAGTAAATGTCAACTCTTTTATACATTTAATGGAGCCAAGATTATAATTTCATTAGCCATACATACAACAGTATACAAGGTGCCTATCCCCTGTGGGAGCACAGGCGCTACAAGGATGGTGGTCTTGCAATTGGTCTCATTACAGAGAACATCTTCACTCAAGCAAAGTGTTGTTTGCAGCTCATTATACAAGCCAGGTGTTATTTCTGTCTCCCAGCTGGCTTTGAACCAGTGTTTCCTGAAGAAAAAGACAAGGAATCTGAATGTTTTTGTACCAACAATGGTGCCCAACAGTTTGATATAGGAAGGGAAGGAAGATAGTATATTTACCTTTAAAAGACCAGATTAGGATGGCATGAGACTACTCAAGAAATCAGCATCTGTAATAAACACTTTGTTTGATGAAGTATCAAATTAATGAAGACTTTGCTTATTGCAATTTGAGGGCTTTCTACCTCAGCCAAATTGCAATTCTTCATCCAATTATTAAAATGTTGCGTCAGAGCTCAGTTAGGAGGAAATCACCTGGTTCTGAGTCACCAGCATCTCTTCCTACTACACCACAGTAGTCCAGACTGGCACATCACATATCTTTTGAGTATTTTCAAAGGCTGCCATAAATGCATCCATCTCTGAACTGCTTTCCTATATATCAGTAAGTCAGAGTAAGTGACTGAGAATTCCCAACAAACTATACTCCTGCCAATGAAATTGTACCAATATCTATTGTATGTGCAGCACAGTGAGTGCCAAAGTTGCTTCAGAAAGGCTTTTTCAGGTGTCTGCAACAGAGTTAACTTCAGAAAAAGGTCATTTTTTTGTCTAAAGGGAGGATCTCTTTTTATCTGGGAGGTGATGTCCTGTAACACAAAGATACCTCTAAGTTTTATAACTTTTGCCTTCCTTCGCTGCCCAGTTCCTGCTGGTTTCCTAGTGCCCTCCACACACTGGTATTCAGAGAGAGGGTAACTGGAGAGCACTGGAGGGGATGCCCAGGGCTTGAGGGACTGGCACTACAGGACAGAGCCATTCTTTTCTAGGCCATTATTTCCAGTTGGCCTAGGGTGCTCCCGTCTGATGGCTGTTTTATGACAAGAGGATTCAGTCAGTAGCTATCAGTTTGGCTGACAGAAGACAGGTGTCAACAGCCCATCAAAGGGGGAGAAGACTGAATAGACTACAAGGATGGGAACTACAGCAGGTCTCTTCAGGTCAAGGTGATGTGTACCGATAGGGCTTGTGTGCACAGACGATCTGTGCTGTCCCTGTCCTCCAGGTAGAGAGAAAAGTGCACTTCATGTTGCCTTCTGTTATTGCTAAATTTCTTATTAAAAAGTGTTAGAATAAAAAAATAGCTCAGATGTTTCTGTTAGAGACACCAGAAAGATGTTATCTATAATAATATTTGTTTTGTTGCTCCCAATCGCATTCATCCTCCTCCTTCCGCCTTCACCCCCCAGCTGGCTGGGGCTGCACCAGACAAAGGCAGCAACCCCGCTGATCCGTCTTTCAACCTAGCTATTAGCATCAAAGAACAAAAGCAAACAGCACCGGCTTGTGGCTCAGCCCTTTACAAAGGCACAATAAATGGACTCTTGTGTATAGGATAAAGCAAACCCTGCCTTGTGTTTTGTTAAGAGGCAGGACTTTCTGTGTTTGAAGTGCTCTGAGATGGGGAAAGTGGAGAAACCTTCCTCTGCATGGCAGTAGGTCCCATGGTCACTGGGACCACGAGTTAGCCATGAGTTCTGCCTGCTCCCTGTTTCATGGGGGAATGCTCTGCCTCCTCACTCCCTACGTAGGTAGATCCCTGTCATGGGAGGAGAGTAGGGCTTATGGAAGAGGAAGAAAGGGAAACGTGTCTTAAACAGTCATTTTAAAAACAAACCAGAAAAACATGAAGAGAATTGGAGAGAATGCCTCAGATGGCAGGGACTCCAGGAGAATCAAGCCAGCTCTCCAGATCCAGTCACTGTGGCCATTTGCCATCTCTGTTCTGGAGCCCTTTTTCTAATTGTGGAAGCACCAGTCATGTATGAGCTACAGCATCAGAGCTTACTTGATTAAGGGTTCCTTTTGCAGGATATGAAACCGCATTTTTAATTGCACACTAGAGTTGAGCGACACCCTGCACCACAGAGGTGTTCTGGAGTTTCCTGTGAGGACTGGCACGGCAAGTTCAGTTGTAAGCCACAGTGGTATTTATTGTAGGGTCTTCTGCAAGGGCTGACTGGCTACGTTCAATTTTTGTTTTAACAAAGAAAGCAGTGCTTTCTTGTGTGTGTTTTAAAATAAAACCCAAGTAGTTTCACCATTTGAAAATCAGCATTTGCTAGCAGGTACCACATGGGGGGGTGTCTGCAATACAAGAAATGGAGTGTATAGTACAGGAGGGAAGTGGCACTGATGACTTTGGCTGCCAAACAGGTAAATACCGCAGAAGTTCACAGAAATGTGAACAGTGTCTTTTCTGAGGCAACTAGCGTATATAGAAATTGTGTTGGGTGGAGACATTCCAAAACGACAGAGGGAAAGGAGGAAAGCTAAGAGTAAAACCAGTCGGGCTCAGGGATGCCTGCTCGTAGGGACATCTGAACAAAACATATGGGTAAATGGAAATCCCTTTCCTGGCTGCCCCCTTACTTGCCAATGAAAAACTGTGTTTTGGAGATGCTCTGTAGCTTTTAACACTTAATTGTTCCCCTTTTTAACAACTTCATGACCTATTTAATTCATGCACAGTTAAATAAGTATTATTTAACGCAGTAGATCAGTTACAGCCTACTGCCTGCCTCTCCTCTTATTTGCTTAATGCATTTATCCTTTGCTCACTGTTGGTTCCCTCCTTTCTTTGCCCTGTCTGTCTGGTGATCCTTCTATTCCCCAGACAGACCACTGATTCCCTTCTGGAGCACAGACACCCTGCTGAGGCCCCAGGTAACCTGGACTGTTGTGGCTGTGCCTGCTCCCACAGGCAGCGAGGTGAGAGGACGCAGGGGGCTGGAGCTTTGTACCTGTTTGGAACGGGCACTGGGGGAACTGCAGGATTATCAGTAGCACATGTGGTGTCTTACACTGCTCCCTCCTTCCTCTTTTACTGCTGACATGTGATCATCTTTCTGACTGTGACTCTGATTTCCCCCCAAACACCTCAGTTCAAGTCCTGTTGTGGACTCATTTCTCTGGCACCGTGTTCACATTCTGCAGTGGCCGTGAAGGGTCTGCTCTTTCCTTCTGCCCCTGCTCTCACCTTCTATCATCAGTGTGTGCGTTGCTGCCTGACACTTGCTTTCTTTTCCTGCCTGAAAATAATTACTCCAAGGCAAACTTTCAATGCTAGGTGTCCTTCCAGGTTCACATGCAAAGACACCAGATCTTAGATACCATTATGTGCTAAAAAAGGAAAGGCAACAAATAACACTCATCAGATCTGACATACATATTTAGTGGAAGCTACGGAAATTAAATGAGTTGGTGCAGCAGTCCCTCCCCTGTTTGTGCATTGTTTTATTTGGGTTATTACTTCCTTAGCGAAGGATGGCTTGATATATGTGTGATGTACCACAGGGACTTCTCCTCAAATGATTCTGGAACCATTACAAAGTGATAAACAAAATGCAACAGAAAGTGAAAAACAGAAAGCAGCATGCACAGGAATCAGTCGCTCCCCGCTGAAATGCAAGTGTCTTGGGAAGAGAAGTGGCGCTGGTTTGGATGGGAAGGGAGAGTGGTGATGGAAATGGGAGGAAGAGAATACATTCAGGGAAGGAGAATGTGTTCTTAACCTCAGTGTGTAGCCAAAGCACCCAGCATGTCATGCTCCTGGACTCATGGCAGAAAAGCTCTAGGACCTGTAGAAACGCAAGGGGATAATATATTGCTTTGAAGCCTTACCTGAGGGATACTCTATGCAGCAGCATAGCTCATAAGCAAGGTACAGGAAGATTGCTACATTGGAACTTGGCCCCACTGTTTCCACAAGCAAGTTCATTTTTCTCTTTGGAGGACTGCCTGGCAAAGAAGGTGTCGATCTAGTCTAACCCCATGAGATTTCAGAGGTTCCTCCCTCATGGTGTTATGATAAATGGGGCTATTCAGAGCAAGACTAAACTTGGTGACACTAAAAAGATGTGAGAGGCATTTTTTAAAAGCACATTCCCTGGGGTTGATGGACTCTGCCCAAAACATATACTACATTCAAAGGTACACCTTTTCTGTGATCGATATCATCACTTACGTAGCCTTGCTCCTCTGTTTTTTAAAGGACTAATTTATTCTGGGATTTATGTGATTGATTCCTAAAGTAGTCTTGTGTCATGGCTGAAAAATTACTGGTTGAAATTTGGTCTGAATTCCACATCTTGTGAAGAGACAACACGTGGGACGTGCCAACCTGGGGCACTCCTTCTCCCCCACCCCCTCTGCTGTCTGCAATGAAGGATGGTTTTTTTTTGAGAATGATGGGCAGGAGGAATGATAAGGAATGGGCTCTCCTTTGGACTTCGGGACTGAGTGTCTTGCACCTGGTCATAAATTCACATAGCCCCTTGTAAAAGGGGAGCAGGTTATTTTCTTTTTTTCTGAAAACTTGCTTGAATTTATGTGCAGTAGTAACCTGAAGGTAGGTTTTGGTTCTTTCTCTTGCATTTGCGTGTGAAAAACAGTAGAATATTTTAACCAATATTCTTACAGGAACTGACGTGGCGTGGATCTATCTGATTCCAGGAACTCTCTCCGGACAGATAGGATGGTGGATTTACTTTTACATGCACAGTGGAGAGGGAGACAAAGCCTCCTCCCTTGCATGGCTGGGTGCTTGGCTGCAGATGGGTGGCCTTCAAACAAACCTAATTACTTCTGGTTTTGCATGAAATTGATTTCCATGCAAGGATGCTGAGTTTCTGTGTGAATCTCTAATGGCTTTTCTCTCTTCTCTCTCTCTCTCTCTTTTCCTTTTCTCCCTTCTGCTTGCCATGAAAACACCTCGACAGATGTCAATCATATTCCAGGTAAGTGTTACCTTTGCTGAGCTGAAGGGCTGCTCTGTAAGGAGTGGTGGTGGGCAGCTACCAGGGGCAGAAATCACATACTGCCTCCCGAGAGTGTTCAGCACAAATCCTCATACTGGGCACCATGGGGTCTGGATTGCAAGGTCTTTGACAAAAGGGGAATTTCATAGTAGCAAAGGTCACAAACTTTTCAGAGATTAAGGTGTGATGGTCAGTTAAAGGGATGTTTTCTGAATGAAAATTGCATTTAAAATGGCTGCTTGTATCGCTAATAAGCTGGCATTGAGCATTGCAAAATATACAGCTTATTTCTTACACGGCTATGTGTAGACATACAGATCTAGTTTTGTCATTTTCCTAATCCCAGTGTAGTGTGGATCTAGTGTGGTCTAATGTGATCTTCACTGTGGTCTAGTCCCACTGATAACATCCTCAGGTTCATCTCCAGTAACAAAGGGTTTTATTGTTCTTGTTTTATGTTAGTTTTTTTAAAACAAACAGTGTGTATGTTTCTGGATGAATGTGAATATATGATCTTATTTAGGTCTCAAGACTTTCATGCCCCACGGTACAGTAAAGATTTATTCAAAATTAAAAAAAAAGAAAAAGAAAAAAGTGTTTTTATATGCATCGATTATTTGGGGAGTTCTTCCTGGAGGAAGCATTCTACCACAGAGAACTCCAAGCCTCCCTCCCCGAGTTGCTTTCTCATTGCTGAAAGGATCCAATCCCCCCAGCTTCAGCTACAAGAGTTAATCGGACTAGACCACCTTATTCTGCCGTCCTCATCCTATTGCCACTGAAGCTTAAGAAACCAATTTTTACCTCACGCTCAGGCAGCCCTCCACCTGGTTTATCATTATGTGAAATGGAAATGAGGGCCCAGGGAAGCAGCTGGCATTGCCATGGCTGGGGGTGGGATGAAGGGAGTCAAGGCTTTTTTCTTCTCGGCTTTGTGCATAACTTCGGCTAAACCCGACCTGGACCTGGAATGAGCTCTCCATTCAATTTGCTTCTTTTCTACAGTTGGACAATCAAGTTTTGTGAAATACTTCAGAGAAATGCAGTGAGGGCCAGCGGCTCGAGTAATTTCCTTGCATATTTAGCTCTTTTGGCTGCTCTCATCAGTCCCCTTTTTGTTCTGCTGAGATTCCTTGCATTCTGTCTGCATCTCAGCTGGCAGTAATGGGGATGAAAGTAGCCAAATGGCAGACGTTGCTTGGCATGCCTTGGAAAGAAAGCCTCTGTACAACATAACGTGCAGGGCTGAACATGTACCTTCTCTGCCCCAGGCTGAGGTGTCCAGGAGCTCCCATCTCCTATCACCAGGCAGGATCTGACAGGGCATACACCAAGGGCTTGTGGTCACAGGTCTCTCCACCAACTCCTAAAGCTGTTGGTGTCTGTGGCAGAGGAGCATGGCTGAACTGGGAACGTACAGCCTTGCTATGCCCAACCAATACCTGGATATTTTATTTCTGCAATGTGCCATGAACAAGTACTGCCTCACATAGCAGTGAACAGCTCTTCTGCCCCACTGCCTTCTTATTCTTTTTATTTATAAGCCTGGATGTGCATTGTTGTTCTCCCTATTGCTCACATACGTAAGTTTTCATTCTCAGGACTGCTTGTGTACTTTCTCACATGGATTTCTAGTCACACTCGGATGCTCTTTTCCACGTGCTGCCGCACCCATCTCTATGTGTTTTCACTCTGACAGTTCCCTCCCCTCATTACGGGGCTCTGCACCTGATTGCCCCTAGACACCCAACCCCTCTGCTCAGCCCCCCGGGGAGCACACTGACACTGCTGCGTGCCTGGGCTGCGACGTGGACCGGAGGGTTTGGGTGCACGCCTCCCCTCTGCCCAGCTGAGCCGAGGCTCTCCCCCTGTCCAGCCATCCAGACACCCGCATGGTGAGAGCAGAGCCCCAGGCCCCTGCCTAGATGGTTGCTTTAACTGTTCACTGTTTTCAAGATAAATCAAGGATTTTATGAGCTACTGGTAGCTATTTCCCCACAGGCAGCAAAGGGTAGTAAGGAGGCCATTGATTAACTGAATAATTTTTCTTGTCAAATAGAGTGGTTGGAACTAAGTCCCCTTAAGAGAAGGTAGCTGGGAATGGGCTGGGGTTGGACCAAGGCATGGGGCTCTGCTGGGTGCAGTTCCTGCAAGGTGCAGAGATGCTGGTCTTGTTCAAAGTAAATGGAAATGTGTAGTGTGAGCCTGCCTTGGCCACGAGGTCTCTGCTTGTGAAGAAGGGGCGCTCTGGCAGCAGGGCCTGGTGTGTTACACTCCTTTCAAGAGCCAGCTGAAGATCCCATCTGGTTTATTTCACAAATGAAAGAAGTTGGTCATGTGTTAGCCCAGCTGCCCTATAGATGTTTTGTCCCGGTCACAAAATAACACCACATTGTCAAGAACAAAATTGAGTGTTTAGAGCAGGGCCCTGGAGCTGGGAGCATTGCTATCTGTGCTCAGTTGGATCACTGACTCGCTGTGTTGTTTAGGGGAGAAATAACTTCTTTCAGTACTTCAGTTTTCCCTCTGGGGTTATAGCTACAGCCTTATCTCATCTTCACAACAGGCTTAGAGATCTTAGGCTGAATGTTATGGAAGTTAAGTGTCTTTTTACAGAGGTCAAGTTCCTTAGCTGGGGAGAATGGCTGGAATGGATGCCTCCGTCACCTCTGCACAATACCTGCCCCTTTCTTTGCACCCTCTCATCTTTGCCAGGGGTCTAGGTGCTGAAAGGCAAATTGCTGGGGAAAGACCAGTTGACCAAGGAGCTAGTGACATGCTCCCATCTTATTTATTTATTTATTTTCCAGTGGAAGAATATGTGAAGGAGAAAGGACTAAATATGGGTCCTTAATATTATGGTGAGTGGCACTGATACCCACCCGGTGGGTGTCAAACCCGAAGGAGTTCTTTGCCTGTCCATGCCACATTTGTCCCCTTTTTGGGAGAGATCTTCAGATGTTCTGGAGGAGAAGGCTCAGAAATGAAGTTCTGGTCATTTTACTGTCATGATTTTACTGCTGACTAGAGCTTGTATGCAAATGAATGGGCACAACCCTATAGAAATGACCTAGTTAGCTGGGGCCCTGAGGAGAAATCAGTCCCCATTTGCCTAAGCAAGTCTTTCATAAGGATACAGAGGTTCTTGAAGGCACAAGCATACTAGAACTTTTTTTTTTTTTTTTGGTTTGGGTCTTTAATCTTTCAGCCTCTATCTCTTAATACTCCTTTTCTTTCTTCATCTCAGGGCTGATATTTTAGTCCATCTTCCTAACTCCATGTCATAGGGTCATTTAAGCAGTACTTGTATGCTGAGTTCTGCTTCCTTGAAGCTGGATTCTGCTTTTTGGGCATGAGTGTGTGTGAATTGCGTTGCAGCCTGTTTGAAGTTTCCGATTTGCAGAAGCTACTAGGTAAAACTGATAGCATAAGCCACCCATGCCATATCTTCAAGGTATCTTCACACAGGTGGTTGAAACCTCTGTGTATATACGTTCTTCATAGGTGCCACAGTTGTTGTCATGCCCTTTCTACAGGCACTGTCTACAAATGGGATTCTCCTGCACTGAAAAGTTAATGCTTTTCAGCTCCATGCACACCCATTTACATGAACATGGCAGTAGTGATGGCTGAGGTCAGAGCAAGAATTCCAGGCCCAGAAACCTCCTTTTTATGAAAGTAGGTGCTTTGGAACAAGTTTAAGAAACAAAGTTAGCATCGGTCTTTCACTGATATACCTTTGTGATTTCTGGTTGTCACTGCTTTAGGGACTTTCTTACCTGATGACATTGAGCCTGGTGTTTTACAGTCACGGATGGACCTGTTTTCTTTGGTCATGTCCTTTTTTTTTTTTTTTCTTAATCCACTTAAATATTTTTCCTCCACAGTATCCTGTGATACCCTGTTTTTAATTATGCAACTGTGGAAATTGTTTTCAATTTCCACATTCAATTTCAATTGTTTTTACAAGTGTTAGTTGAAAATACCATTCAGTGACTCCTCCTCTTGGTGTTCTGACAAATGCAGAAAAAAAAAATCCCTGTTTACCCGCTCTGTATTATTTAGGATTTTAACTCTATCATATATATTGTCAGACATCTCTGTTCCAAGCTGAGAAGTCCTGTTCTATGCTTAACCCTTCCCCACTTGTGCACCTACTTGGTCAGGTGCTCTGATTTGCACTGATACGCATCTTCTTATCTGCCAGGCATAAAATGCATTCACCCCCAGCTCTTCCCATCTGCACATTCTCTTGTGCATGCAGTCATCTTTGCAAACACTTGCATGTGTATTTTCATGCTTCAAACACCATCATTCTCCTAACCCTCCCCATGTGAACATTGCACTAGGCATGTGCCATGTACAATGTCTGAGTGCTGTTTGTGCCACGGGAGAAAGGAGATTGTATGGTTTGATCTCTCTCTGCCCATTGATGTCGGGATAAAATACTTTCTCTTTGGCTCCCATCCCATGTTATTTTTCCTTTGATCACCCAGACTAGGTGCCACTCACCCTGACTTACTGCCCCCGATAATGACAAAACCTCTCCTGGAATCACATAGCAGAGGAAGCAGAGGGGGTGGAAAAGAGGAGCTAGCACAGCTGTTGTGTGTAATTGGATTGGAAGTGGGCCTCCGGCTACAATAACAGAACTGCACTCCCGGCTGGCCTCACTGCTGGGGCCTGCGAGGAGCCCCGTGGCTGTTGTGCACGGCATGGGTGAATCAAACAGAAGTGACCGCTGCCCAGCCTGTGCTACTGCTTTGCCCAGGTATAAAAAATGGGTACCACAAGTGGCAGCAGCCAAGAAATCAGGTCATCCTCTTGGCAGAGCTGACTTGTCTAGCAGGTAAAAGATTTGAACTAGATCTCAGAACGATTTTTCCTTTGCAGCTGTCTCTTCAAATCCCCCCAGACAAGGGTTTTGCTTGAGTCACATCCTTTGGTCTTATTGGGAATATCCTTGTTTTGGTATGTGGGGCCTATTAGGGATGTTTCCTTGCTCTCTGAGTTTTAGAAAACCTCAAGATACCTATTTTATCTTAAATATCATGTGGGAGAAGAGGAACTTGTTAGCTCTCCTCCTTAACTAGAAGAGGGAGCTGCTGAAGGAGCTGGGGTTGGAGGCTCAGAGAGGAAAGAAGCCTATTTCTTAAGGAAGTACTAGGTCTAGGAAATTAGGATAGGAAATGTAAAGAACAGATCACATCACTCATCAGAGCTCTCCTTTATGGTAGGTGTCATTTTATTTTTGGAAGAACCCCTGGTTTGCATGATTTCTTTCTTCAGCTCCACCATAAGGGATTTGCACGTGTGTCCTGAACCAGAGGGCATGAAGCCTTGGCTCAGACACATATTGCAGCTGGCCCTGTTATTGTCTGAATGGGTCATGGAGCCTGATACCCAGGAAAGGATCCTTGGGGGCAAGCCTGCCCCTGCAGAGAGCTGGTCTGCTGCTGCTGCCTGGCAGAATCTCTTTTCCCTTCCAAAGAGCTTCTGGGCTATTCTTGTGACAGTGTCATTAAAAGGGAAATACCGAGGCCGCCCACCTGAACAGAGCAGTTCAGCAGTGCACGCACACCCACGCACACGTGCACACCCCCAGAGCATGGGCCCAGAAACATGGGAGAAGCTATAATTAACTAGACGAAGGAGTCCATCTTCCTTTGTGGCTGCAGTCAGTTGTTACTGTCGGCTGTGTTCTCTGCTCTCCCCACTTTCTTAGGTTTTGTGGTTTTATTTTTCCATTTGAAATGTTAAATACCCAAATACCGTGCTGGAGGAGAGGGAGGTAAGCTTCAAACTGACTCCAAGGTTTTCTTCGTTTCCTCCTCCACCCTGCAAATTGCCCCTAGTAGATTCTTTAAGCTGAGGTCAGCTGCTTGATTACATTGCTCTTTTGTATTGTACTCTGAAGTTACTTTTAAAAGTGTCCTTTTGGCTTCATAAGAATTCAGCATTGGCCCTTGATACTTTGCACAATTAGAGCCACTTAATTCTACTATTTTGATATGGAAATCAGATGGTTCACAGTGTATTTTTTTAAATGTAGTTCTTTTAAATATTACTTTGAGATCAAGGAAGATTAATATTAACCTTTAAGAAAATAATATTGATTTGGTAGCAGGTTAAAGAAATACAAAAAAACCCTTCCAAGCCTAAATAGGAAAAGTCATTTGTGGCAGGTGTAGATCATGGCCAGAGAGCAGAGTTGATGTCTGTCTGCCCTCAGCAATGGAGATATTATTTTAATAACAAACCTGTGTTCTGAGGAACCAGGCCACTTTCTCTTCACATTACTGCTGAAAGTCTGGAGAAGCTGGTGCTCCAGAGGCTGAGCATGAGCAGATGCCCATCATTATCTAAGAAATGCGTTGAGAGCCTCCCTCCAAAGCCATGTGCTTTTCCTCATATTTGATGTTCAGTAACAGCAAGTCACTGGCTTCCTAGCTTTGACGTGGAGTTTCTTTGCAGCGGATAAGCTGTTTGTTCAGTGCTTTTCCTCAACCTTTTCCAAAGCTACCCACCATTTTTGGTGGTAGTGGTGCCCAGCCAGTAGATTATTGTAGGAATGACGAGATCTGCTTAGAAGCACCTTGACCATGGTGGTTCATGCAGGTTTGTGCCAACCTTGACCCAGGCTATGCTGTCTGGGATTGCAGCCCAGAGGCATCAGTCGGGACTTTTTGTTGAAAAAAAAAAATCTAGGATTAAAAGGGAAAGCTGAAATGGTGCATGTTTCAACTGAATTTAGATGGAAATTCAGATTTTCATATAGGATTTCCCCCAGAATGTGATGCCTGTTGACACAAGCAGTGGTTGTACATGTAAATGTACAGGCTTTGGGGCCTGATAAGTTCGTTTGGCATCCCAAGTCAGCTGAAAGGTTTTCTGGCCTTTATGATAGAAGCCCAAATGGCATGGTGATAGATATCCCCGCTGTTCTGGCAAAAGCTGGTCTAGTTTTCAGGTCTGCACGCCTCTAAAACCTCTTGCATTAGTTTATTGGATGCCCTCACAGTCCAATAGCAAGTGCTACCCCATGCCACCTTGAGATGACTTTGACTTTTATGATTTGAAAATTGTTTTAGTTTCTTGTCATATCTTGAAACTGATGTAAAGGTGAAACAATGATGCCAGTTCACATTTTCTGTGTTGATTTTTACTGTGACGAATTTGAGGCCTTCGTTACACATGCTGCAAATGTCACAGACTTTAGATCTCTGAAGTTGAAGGTTTTGGTTGTTAATGACATTTTGTTGGAGATAAATTCACTCATTTTCACTCCTATTTTAAATTGCAAGGGGAAAAAGTTTTCAGATGAGGAAATTTGATATGTTATTTCATTATTAAATTATCATTATATCTAATAATGGATCTTGAATTCTGTTGGTGATCTGCCAGTTAAAATAAGGATCTGCATCAATAGATGAAATGAGAGCTAATACTGTGGATTTTTTTGCTCTATCTCCAAGTCTACCCCCCTTTTCCTTCCCAATTTAAAAAGGAAAAAGTTGCATTTGGGGGGACATTATTTTTCTTTAATCTTGTCACTTCTGTTGCTCAGCTGGGACTAGAAGATCAAGAGAAGCACTCAGTACCTCAGCTTCTGTATTTTAAATCTGATGAGAAGCAGGGGAGTCAGAAGACTTCTCAGGGAGATTTCATCCTGCTGGTGTTTGAACCAGGGCCAAGGCGGGGGCCAGAAGGGTGGCTGCACCTCAGAGGTGCTCACCCTGACAGATTGGGCACACAGCTCTGGCCTTCTGGGATAAGGGCAAAATTCCCGGTATTTGGGATC
Source organism: Aythya fuligula (assembly GCF_009819795.1). NCBI lineage: Eukaryota > Metazoa > Chordata > Aves > Anseriformes > Anatidae > Aythya > Aythya fuligula. Next base: position 27,333,089 of record NC_045563.1, read on the forward strand.
ATTATAGCTCCTCTGTGGCTTGTTGATAGAGAAAGAAGTTTTACTAAGGGTGTGATTCAGAGTGTTTAATGCAGGCTTCTGCTGTGAACCCTCTCTGGAGGTTTCTCTTTGTCAGTGTCACTTGTCCCCGAGCGCACAAGGCTCCTGCCATCCCCGGCAGCTGCGCCTGTCGGTGCTGTGCCTTGTAGCCAGGTTCTCCTTCCCCCTGGTACGGGGGGCTGAGGGGCTGGGAGCCCTGTCTCTGCTCGGGGTCTGACGTTAGCTCCATGCTGGGATGGCTTCACCTTCATGTCATACTGCCGCCTTCTCACCATTTCTCCTTTTTCACTGTTGCTGCTTTGTAGGCCTCTCTGCTTTGTAGGTCCTAACAATTACACTTCTGTTTTCTCCTGGCGTTTTCCAGTGACTTTCAGGTGTCCAGTTGGATAGACCCAAGATTTGCCTATCAAGAATGATGGGCTCAGTGGCTATAAATACAGAAACAATTTCAACCCACTCTCTTAGCAGAGAAATTCTATTCAGTGAAATTATATCTTGTGATGTAGACCAGAAATATGTCCTACAATATCAAACCTGTTATGTTTATTTATAGCTAAAACTAAACTAAAAACCATCTAAACCTATGTTGTGTTTCTGATTACTTTTCTAAATCCACAATAATCTTCAAGAACATTAAGATATTTGCATTCCTTAGACCGTACAATTATTAATCCCCTTATCTGGCTTGGAGTTCTCTGTGGGTGAACATATTCTTGGGATGATCTGGGTTTTAGATTTCTCCAGCAGACGCGAAGGAAAAAATATAAAAGAGAGATAAATAAACAAATTCAAACTCAGCATGCTGCTTGTTGAAAAATCTCATTCTAAAACATTCATTTGACCTCTCAGTCTCCGTGAAATTAAAAAAAATCACAGCTTTGTTTGATCAATAAACTGAGTTGAGATAGGGGTGTGTGTGTGTGTGCGTATGTAAGTACCAAAATCCCTGCCATATAAATGCTGTGTGAGGCAGGAGATATGGAAAAGGAACAGGCTAAGGGGAAGAAGGTCAGGGAACGAAGTATGGAAGGGCTCACTCATGGTTCAAGTGGGTATGGCTTGGGTTTGACGTATGTTACTTCTGTGATGTAGGTGTCACCAAATTAACTGATGGGTCAGCTGATGTTTTATGGATTTGGCAAAAATATATTTTTAATAACATCTAAAGGATATTTGTATGAATACGGCTGTATGGTAAACATATTTGAAAACTGGGGCTGGAAACAGATGGTAATTGGGACACAAAAATGTTTATGCCAGGAAGAGTTGCTGGACAGAGACTGCAGCAGGCCTGGAGACCACCACAGTCCCCTCCGCAGGGCTGGCGGTGGCCGTCACTGCTGAAAGGAGCTGTGCTGCTTCCTCGCTTTGTATCTCAAATTATGAAACCCAAGCGTGGCTTTAGCTATGGAGCTGTGAAGTAACAAATTGTCCTCAGAATTTGAATTTCCAGTTCTTACCAGAAAGGAAATGGATTAGTATTAAAAACAGGTTAGATTTACTTCTTTTAGTCCTTGCCAGATCTGGTGTGTGAGAGGAGTGTTGATCAAGTCCTAACAATACACGCTGAAACCTCCATGTTCATGTGTGAGGACAGCTTTGTGTGTGTGTTTAAATGCATTTAGCCCAGAAGCTTCCTCTGAAGCAGGTACGGTTGAATCATGGCCTCCCTTCCACTGACCATCACACCTTTGAATTTTGGAGCTGTAGCAGGGCAGAAGCTGTTTCTATAGCTCTCCACAGGAGCCCGTGTTCCCTGTGGAGCCCCATTGTAGCTCTGGGCTTTCCTCGTCCATTAGCTGTACTGGTGTGCAGTGCCTCCGAGTCACTCCCCAGGGAACGCGATGAGCCTCAAATGCAGTTTGAGGCAACAAACAGCAGGTTTTCCTACCTGTGACAGAAGCTTTTCCTCTCAGCATTCGTGTGTGCCCTGTGTGCTACACCCATACTTGATCTAGCTCAAGTATGTGAGCTCCAATCCCCAGGGGTATTGGACAGCAATCAGCGTGCATGTAAATTGCTGCCTCTTCTCGGTTGTTCTTTTCTTCTTACTTCCTCTCTTTCTCTCTCTCTTTCAAAGGCCTCTCACACCTGATGATGGGTGAACAAGGTAAGTCCTTCACCTTTCTCTTTGTTTCAATCACTGATCATGGAAAGAGCTTTGTGTTTCTTCTCTGGGCTGGGCTTTGCATGAGGTGCCTGGAACTGGGCTTACTGGTGCCAGTCAAACTATTTGCATTTTTGCCACTCTGGGTCCCAATGTGGCTACTTGTCAGCCTGGACCCAGGAGGGAGAGTCTAGGAAGCATAAAATGATCCTCTGGAGGTAAGGAGGGATGTTTTCCCCCTCCATGCAGTCCACCTGCATTCCCATTTCTTTCTTGTGCCAGCTGTAATGACTCCCGCTCCTTCTTGGTAAATGTAAAGCTCAATGTTGGTCTTTAAGAGTGCAATTATTACAAAAAATATGTTAATAGCCCTTGTGGCACGATCCTAACTAATTACGAATCCCGAGGAAAATTGCCTATAATGGCCTGTAAGTCCCGTGCCTGCAATTTAAAATATTCAAATATGCGAAGAGCAAAATGGTTTAGAAAAAGACCAGGGCTAACCTCAGGCTGGGCTACAAATGGGGTCTGTGCCTGTATGCGTTTTAATATCTCAGCCTGGATTGTGGTGTTCCTCTATTGGTTGTGACATTATGGGATCATTAGTCCCATTTTGCAGTATGGGGGTGTGGAGCAAGAGGCTGACGAGCAGAAGCAAGGCAAGGAGAGGGGTGATGCTGTTTGCCTCAGACAGCATCAGCGTCTCGCTGACACAGTGCACAGGGAGGAGCTGGCAGCACTGGTGGCGCACTGATCTTGTGAATAACGCTGTCAAATTGATGAAGTCTTAGGCAAGGTGTGTGAGGAGAGAGATGTGTGAGCAGGGCAAGTGACCTGAACCCAGAACACTAGAAAGAGCAGGCCAGCAGCTTGTCCATGGGCAGAAAATGTGAGCGTTGCCTCTAAAGCCTGATGAGGCTTTCCTAGACTAGATACACAGAATTGTATTCCTGCCATTAAGTGACCCCAAAGAATGTAGTGCATTTAGAGGCAAAATTAGGTATTTGAATGGAAAGGACATAATATCTCAATGAAATGTACAGACACTTAGGACATAAAGCAGTTTTTATTCTGTAGTTCAAGGCAGGTATCTGCTACGAGTTCATGACAGGTTGGGAAGCAGAAGTGAAGCTGGGGCTCACTGCTGAGGGAGTTGGCATCCCCATGGGGCAGGCAAGTCAGCTCCTTAGGTCTGCACATCAAGACCATGGTGTTTGGCACATGAAGCATCTGGATGAGCTCTGGGAAGCACTGAGCTACTTCTCTGTCCCTTCTTGTTGTTCAGCTGGGCTCCTGGCTCAGTGATTGTGCTCAGTGAAGGAGCATCCAGCAGAAGAGTCCCTCCAGCATGTCCTAGTTGCTGAGGATGCAGCTGAATATGGCAAGCTGCTGGCAGAAGAAGGGTGATGGCACGTTGGGAGTGATCAGGACAGTGAACTCGCACGGCTACGTTCAATCTCAGTAACACTGAACACGTCTTTAGAGTTAGCACTGGATTGTCTAAACAGATGGACTTGGCCATTTAAATTACAAGTTGCAACCCAGCTGGCTCACGAAGACTTGCACGACCTATTCTAGACTATGTGACTGCCATCAGCTCTTTCTATACTCTCTTGTCTGGCAGAAAATGTGAAAACTATTGGTTTCTGGCACCTTTACCCACCCTTATTTATCCATGACACATCAGGGAACCGTGGCCTCTCTTTTCTCGCCAACCAACTCAGAGATGCACCTTTTTGATAAATATTTACTCTGTATAAAAATACGATGGATATAAAATATGTAAATGTATATATGTATGTAAATAAGCAATGTCAATGTTATATACAAACACATTAGCTTTGGTAGGTGAAATGTGTTTAGCAAATATATTATCTTGAGATTTATTTTTGTCTGTCCTACTGTTGTTTCCTTTGCTGTTTTGAATTTGACGTGGAATGAGGCATATCACTGCCGTGCTGTTGCATGAAAGGTTTGCATTTCTCAGTGGAAAATCAAATTGAAGCAAAAAGGCAGTTGCTGGTTGTGCCATCAGTTGTTTAAGCCTTGCTTTGTGCTTTACTTCTGGTGTGACTCTTGTTTTTCTCGATACTGTGTTTTGGTGGCTTTGGTTGCTATATGAATGTGCTCATTTTCTTGCTTTTCTAAGTATGGCCAGTGACACCATTTTCTGTTTTTTATGCTTCTTCCTTTCTTCTCTTCTGCCTCCTCCATGACGGACACCCCTCTTGTTCCTCCCCTTGCCTGGACGCACACCTTCTGGTCTGTAGGTAGAAGTAAAGGTAGACACTGTGTTCTTTCTAAGACTTCATTGCTTGTAAAATGTTTGTCAGTGGACACATCGTGTTTTTATGAACGTGGCTTATATTGGAATTTTATGCCATTGCTTTTAAACATCTTTTGCTTTGTTTTGTGGAAGAAATAATTCTTAAAATGGATGCTTTGAGGGTTGCTTAACAGATGGTATTTCCTCCCTATTCATACTGAAGTGTGGGCCACGCACTGCCAGGCCCTCTGACAGTCTGGCTGGTGACACTAGGGTGCAGAGTGACGGTCACTTCAGTCAAGGACAGAGCCAGAGGCCGGAGGCCTCAGCTGGTACTGGTGGCTCCTGCACGGGAGCCCTGCCACTGCTGGGAAGTTTGACACCGGTGTTGGTGGAAGCAGGACCTGGGCTTGCCCAACACTTCTCAACCATGGAGGTCTCTTCAGCAGTTGTTTTTCCCTCTCTGCTTTGTTCCATCTCCCTGTTAGCAAAAAGGTGCTTTTCAAGGAGGAATTGAGTTGCAAAGTCCTGCAGAGGAAACAAGAATGATCAGCATTGCTAAACAGAGGGACCATTCTCTTTGCAGCTCAGTACAGCACAGAGCATGAAGTGGAAAGGCTGCTGTGGGGCTCCGGCTTGCTTTTCAGCATTTCACACCTATCTTTAGCATGCAGAGAGCAGTCATCCATCCCTAATCAAAGCTGTCAAAAAGGCAAAAGGCTGCAAACCTGCTGTGGGTCTCCGCTTGGAGTGGAGGAAAGGGAAAAGATTAATTGATAAATTATAAGCACTGCTTGAGTAAAATCCATTTCTTTGTCCTACTTTCCAATGAGATAGAGAGATTAAAAGGTTTCATTATGCCGAGGCTTACTCATCTTCAACAAATACACTGCTGAAGAATCTGATCTATCAATCAGCAGGATTTGAACACATTGGAGGATGTTGGTTGTGTCCATGCCAATAAGACATTAGGGGATGACATGACTAATTGCCCTACTATGAATTTGGGAGAATATGATAGCTTAGAGGATTTTTTTTCATTTTAGCTTTCTTTTGAGACACAAGCAGGCTCTGCCCAGTGATTGCTGCTTACTTCATACCTGAATTCTGGGGAGCACGATGCCATGTTAAACACTTTATCTTTGTGTGAGGCCTTGCCTTCTTCTAACAAGTTTGTATTGCTGAATTCTCTGTGATGGGGTGCATCATGTAATTAATATTGTTTGTTGTGTTTTGAAGTTGAAAAAATAGTCTGCTAATTTATTTCACAGCTTTTCTACTCTATCCAGAGCTGTGGGGCAGAGAATAACATGTAAGTTGTACTCAGAGCCATCTTCTTAGCAAGCAGTGAACATGGACTTAATAATCAAATATACACAACATAAAAAAAATTGAGAACCTAAAGCTGTAAGCACACCATACAAAATCTTACGGTGACTCAACACAGCTGCCAATAATTGAGTTGGCTGATGTATGCCTTAGTGTGATTTAAGGGTCAGCGTAGATCAGGGCAAGTCTTGTACAGCATGATGTTAGCTCATGTTGCTCCCTTCTTTTCTCAGGTGGCATTTATGCTGCAGGACTAAGCAGAAAGTCTTTTTGATGGAAAACTCCCATTTGGGCCTGTACAAATGAGGATTATAACGTATAGGCTACAATTAATTTATATGCACAGAAACAATTTATTGTGTCATTAAGTGAAAATATTGTTTCAGTTCCCAGCTATGTGTAATTTTTAGCTCTAGTTATAACAAGGGACTTCATCAGAGAACCATCACTCTTTGTGAAAAATGGTATTACCTTCAGAGGACTCAAGCTGTGTAATTTTGAACCCACATGTGGCCTTCAGCTCGGAAAATAAAGGTGGTACCAGATACCGTAGTGATTGTACCTAGAAGATTCATATTTTTGGGGCATTCTTGTAGTTTTTAGCAAAAACTGTCAGCCACTCTGTCTCATGCCATGTATGTAGCCAAAGGATACGATGTATGTGATTTCATAAAACCTCTTCACAAGGTATAGCAGTCTGTGACCTTGCATTCATCAATTGGAACAAGTCTTTCATTAATTGCTTCAACCATAGTGAATAGGTTTCTTCTGCATCTGTTCTTTTAAAATATTTATTTATTTATTTATTTATTTACATAAGTTCCTGGAAAGCTGAAGTAGATGAAGTGCAGGTATTTTGGGGTAATGGCTGGAGCAGTCAGATAGGAGAAATGCATCAATGCACCACTTTTATTTTAACCTGAACTAAATATATACATGCCGTTAGTGTTTTTATTAGGTGTACAAAACTGGTCACAGGGATGAGGTAAATGTATGATGATCAGGAAGGACTTTTATTTTGTTTGGCATGAACTGCTGAATGCTGCTTCTCTGCTGGAGAGGAACTGACAATTAAGGAACAATTATATTGAGCTTATTTCCCTAACACTCCCCAACAAGACAATGATACCAAAGGAGATTATAAATATCCAACTCTCTTTTGCTACTGAACTGGAAGTAATGTGTAGTCATGTTCTTCCGTATCATTTGTTCTCTTGACAGCTTTTGTTAAGGAAATGATAATTTGCATTTTTGCTACCCTTCACCATTCTCTATATATGTAGTGGTTTTTGTTTTATCACCACTCTTGTTTTGGATCTTGCTTCTACTGAGGTTGGTGCCTCCAAAGGAAATTGGCCGTGTTCCTGATAGGACCCTCCTCTTTTCACTGGCATTCTCTCAGGAATGAATTTCACGTAATCAATGAAGTCCTGAGTCTTCTCGAAGGCAATAGCAACATTTACATTAAATTTAGAGGGCCAAGATTCACCCAAAATCTCAAAAGTCCCCCATGTCCCTTCTGACACGAAGAATGACAGTGAAGCATAGCTGGTTTCTGGGTGTGCACCGCATACCTCCGTAGTGTTGGTTCAGCTTGCAGGTTCACCGATAAGGCACCAGGTCCTTCCCACCATCAGTAACTGTCCTCAGGATGAATAACTGCACAGCTGCACACTGATTTTCAACATGAAGCAGTTTTTTACACCCTTTTTTTCTCCACTCTCAGAGGGAAATGAAAAAGTACTCACCTATTTCATGGACGGGACATTTTTTGAGGCATGATGCATAGACCAGAGGTTAATGGCAAATTCCCAGTGTAGTTCTCAGCATTGCAAGATCAGATTATCTCTCTTGGCCCTAACTACTCTTAACCCAAGTAAGTCTTTCAAGTCTTGTAATGTTCAGCATTGCTCTCAGTGAGCTGTGTGAGGTTGCTTTTTCTTTGAATTGTTCGATAATATTGACCAGGAGGTAATGGCACAGAAAAAGCAAAATCACATTTGTGGACTTGGATAGAAGGAAAGGACTGGACTTTACTGATCTGGAATATACTTTCAAATTCTTCTTTGCAAGTAATACCATTAGGATTTCAGAGCCATGTGATTAAGTTCATCTGAGTGGCCAAGGGCTTATGCAAATGTTCAGGAGAAACATCAGTAACAAATTAAATCATTTGTGCTCTCTAAATATCTAATTATACAACGGGAAAAACAACACTACATTCATCTTGCCAGCCGTGGCAGTGGTTCTTAGCTTCTGGTTTGCCCTTTAAAATATCTTAATGTTTGGGTTTTAAATTTGTTGTATGTTTTTAGTTTCTATACTTATACTCCTTTCTTTAATACTTTCAAAGTGGGTGATTTGGGGTTTGTTTGTCTCTTCAAAATAAAAATTTCTGCATTCTGATAAGGATGGCTGCTTTCAGTTTTAATTTCCCTTTTAATCACCGTTTAAGAAATAAAGCATTTTATTTTGTGGTTAGCCAATATCCAATCCATAAAACCTCTCTGACAGAATGAAGGCCTCTTAAATATAGACTTCATTCATCTGGAATAATTTTTTGTTAGCAAACATTTACTACTGGTTTCATATTTTACTTAGGAAAAAAACGCAACTATTTCAAAGTAATTCTTCTAGGTGTAATTAGAGATGATTAATAGTTGATGAATTTCATAAAGGGGGATGCTTTAACAGGACATTCATCCTATTTTGTTGTATTCCAGGACTGATGACAATTCAGGACTTCGGTGAACAAATTCACTAAAATATTGAATACTAGCTAGCAGAAAGGAATAGATAGATGTCTCATAGACATTCTTTTTTTTTTTTTTTTAATTCTTTTTTTTTTTTACACTTCTCCATAATAGATTTATGAAGGCAGACAAATGTGACAGTAAATAGGACATTTCTGGTAAATAATTTTTTGTTCAGGCATATGGGCAAATTTGTGTTTACAAACAATGTGTATACATAAAATATTTAATAATGCGTTAAGTATTCTGTAGTTTATAGGTAATTTATTATTTCTTACAGGCTTTCTCGCTGCCTTATTTCAAGCCTGTGTCTTTCTAACGTGTGAATAAACAGCTGATTCTTGATTGGCTTTCATTTTTATGAAGAAGAATGATTCCCGGGGGAGTTAAAGGCATTGTGGCTGTGTTGTGTGTAAACAGGAGCTAAAATATTGTCCTCTCGTGCTGTGGTGTGGTCTTCTCTTTTTGATGGGGCTCAGGTTTCACTCTGCCCCAAGAGGCTATTTAATTGATATCATTGAAAGCCTTTTTTTCTTTTCTCTCCCCCCCTCTTTTTAAAATTGGAGGCATTCAGCGGTGTGTAGAGATGCAGAGGCAGCGAAACAGGCCATGTGCTCGGTAAAAGCCAGACTAATAGTGCTTTTGATGGACATCTGATTTTTAAAGTGCTGTATCTTTCATTAAAATTTACATGTAAAGTAAGGGCAAGCACAGTGACAAGAAAGCTAATGCAAGTTGCACATCTTGACATAATAACAATCACAAGAAACTGGAGATCCCAGATGGCAGCTTGGCCTTTGCCATCCTTTTAATAAGCTACTAACTGCTAATTATTGCACTCTTATGGGCAAGTTAATTTACTGTTGACTCTTAAAGAGACATTGTGCCTTTTCCTGGCATTTCGCTTTTGCAGTGGGAGAGTGGCTTTTCCCTGCAGACTGGAGTCCTTCCAGCGGGCAGTAACAAAGAGGCAAAGAAGCAGAGAGGGAAATGGAACATAATAAGCGGTTTTCTTTGATAAGAGCAGAACGTAGGTTTGTGGGGTTTTCCAGGGTACGGGTTTAGAACTGAAAGGGACACCAGCATGTGTATCAGATCCAGGGTTTAGATTTTGTATTTAAAAGAAAGTCATTACTTCAGAGTTAGTATTATCATTAAAATTAAAATAAAAAGGAAGGTCTTTTCCTCAAATAAATGAGACCTGAGATTCTGAAAATGAAATAAACTAGAAATAGAAAATAAAACTTACAGGTTCATTTCTGTTGCCAGAGATGATTTGAAGGCAAAATTTAAACACATAATTCTAAAAGATAAATAGTCCGCTGAATTTTAGAAAAAAAAATATTTGTTTTAATGTTGCTTACCTGGTTGTAATAATTCAGGGAAGGAGTTTATCTGTAAAACATGTTTTTTTTTTTTTTTTTTTTTTTTTAAATGATCTTTTTCTTCTTCCAGTTGAAAGGGACATTTGATAATGAGGCCAGTCAGGGAGAAGTTTTGATCTAAGAACCTATTTAGGAATAAAGGAACAGCTGCCGTTTAAATGGACTCTAATTCTCACAGTTAATGCTGTTTTGTGAATGCATGATTCTCTGTGATAACATTTGGGAGGAGTGATGGTAGGTAATAGCTTATTTCCTGGGCTTTATGATAATGCAGCAAAATGGTGGTAATGTCATCGGGAGCAGAAATAGACCCCTGTCACACACATCAGACGTCCCTGCAAAAATAGGAAACCCACTGGAAGAGGGGAATTTCCCATTTTAAGGCTCATCGTGGCCTTTTGTGCACTACAGTGATAACATTATGGTATTGAACAGTTTAGAAAATATGTGCCATGTAAGCAGGGCCTTATATATTAGAAGTAAGCGCTTAGAAACAGCAGTGTTATTTGCAGTGCATTACTAGATAGTAAATATTTTGACTAGAGATTAGTGGATAACACGCCATACAAATGGTTGTAAAACTATTACTGTGAAGAATGTCATGCTTTCTCAAACCGTCTGATATAACTCACACAGTTATCTTCTGTCTCAGTTATTAAGTCATGTCTAATGGTGTGTGATTTCCGCCACATCTAACAAACAACAACACCAATTGGTATTCTGTTTTTGACTCCGTAGCACCATTGCCAAGTGCTGATGCATCTGTGACATCCAGCACCTCTTGTTTGTTTGGCCATGTTCACCTCTTGCATGGAGCTAGAGCTCCTTCTCATGCTGGCTTTCATTGCCGCATTTGTTTCAAAGCCTTGGTAATTCCAAGTGTACATATCCAAATAGAGACTGGTACAGATAGGCTATGAAATAAGGGAAGATAATAGAAAATGCCATCACAGAGGCCAAAGAATCAAGCACTTGCAGGTTGTAATGTATTCATTTGTTTTCAAAGCCGTTTTGTTTGGAAATTTATGCTACAGACAGCTTATCCTACAAGTTGATTTGCTTATGGTAGTGTGTTCCCTGAACAGCCAGGGAACCCCATGGACATTAAAGGTGTTTTGCACCCAGCAATGTGTTGTGTACATGCAAGGACAAAGTCCCCAGTTTCTGTGTTAGTAGGATTTTCTGCAAGATGCTGGTCTCAACCTATATATGCTTTATATACCCAGAGGTTTGATGTAAGGGTATCAGGAGCCGTATTCTTCACTGCACTGCAAGACTTTTATTGTGGTATAACTGATATCAAAGCAGGGGAATTGCTCTGATGTAAAAGCAATAGTGCAGGGAAGAGTCTGGCTCTGAGGCTGTTCTGACAATAACCTGAGGGATTATGGATCATTCTCACTAAATGATGGCCTTATTTTTGCTCTTGTTAAAGTCAAAGACTGCAAAGCATTTAATAGAAATGGCCCTTTACCAGCACTGCTGTGTGGGGAAAGGCTTCAAGCAGAACTGGTACTTTGAGAATTTGTGTACACAGTTGTCACCATTAAAAAAGTCAGCAGCATTTGCCAAGCAGTACCACACTGTGGTGCCTGAGATATCGCTTTCTCTCCTTCGGTAGAGCAAGAAGAATGTATGTAGTATATGTAGGTAAGTGTTTACGATTCGATTCTGTCAATTGCATGCATTTTAACAGAGATTTTCTCTCAAATCACAGTTTGATTTGGGAGCTGCTTATGGGTCAGATTATTTCTGAAGCAAAATAAGGCTCCTTTTAATTGATCAAATTCTTTTTACTGAAGACTCTAAAAACATATCAGTATTTGTTCTAAAATCGTACAGCTCTGTGATTGTTAGTTGTTAGTGTTGGTAACAAAAATGTATAATTTGAATGTTAAAATAATTGTATTTTAAAAGGAGCTGTAGTCTTATTAGGTGCAGCGGAATTGTATTAAGCTAGCGTTATAAAGCACACACCTTTATTGCCCCTAATTACTGGTGTATTAATAATGACCACGTTGATGATGAATGTGCTGATCACCAGCTGGGATCAGACAATTACAGCTGATTATGTAAAGAGTTAGTTGCTATAAGCCTTGAAATATTAAAACTTGGCTAGAATAAATATCACTGAAGAACCTTTGTCTTTTACGTGTGTATTCAGCTGCCAGTTCTGAGCAATTCTTGGTTCGCCCGGTAATGTCGGGAATCAAACTGTGAACAGTTATTTTCTAGCCCTGTGAATGTTGATAAAAGGATCTTGCATAGCTGTTGGCTTGTCCTGCGAGGGGAGAGCACGCTGCTGCATCACGGCACAGGGATTACAGGCTCTCTCGCTCAGCTCTGCATTAAAGATGTTGCAGCTTTTATAAAACCCAGGGCAGCACCTTGCATCGCTGTGCATTTGCGTTTCCCAGCTCTGATGAAGGGCACACACGTCCCGGGTGCCAGTGCCTTGCAGGACTGACCAACTGCGTCATCCAAATAACACGTTTATCTGGCCGTTTACAGCTACACATACTCACTTGGGATATGGTCTTACTCCAAAAACAGTCTCAATGAAGTCTGTAGGCATGTTGCTCTCTCTTTTTTTGAGTGTCTTAGGGTATGAAATTTTTCTTTTTTTCCCCTGCAGGATTTGTTTAGTTCCTAAATATCCATTGGCTTCCCTTCCCTCTGTTGCTGAATTGCTGCAGAGACTCATCCCTTTAGCTACTAGACTCCTGGAATACTTTCATAAAGAGCACTTGCTGGCACTGATCATCTGCAGTTTGAACAGAATATCATTTTTACCAAAATGTGGCAGATCATTTTTGCCAGACTGTGAAAAAATTCTTTTCCTAAAGTTGGAAAAATCAGAAAGTACAAATCATGAGGCTCTCTTTAAAAACAACTTGCAGCACGTAAGGTACTCCATTCCATACATATTTAGCATTTCAATTTCTCAATTTTTTTCTTACTAGATATGATACCAGAGGCATCATTAGTAATTTTTCTTTTGTGCATTTTTGTACTTTATTTGTTCTATCTATTGACTCCATCTTTAATACAGATGTATTTTAAGAGAAATCTGCGGACACTTCATTTCCTGCTGTGCTGCACTGTATGTCCATAATAGAGTGAATACATTATGTGGTAGATGCACTTATTGTATTGTCAGCCAGAAGTATGACTTCTATTAGTGGCAGTTCCCTTTTACTTTCCAAAAACTTATTTCTTTCTTTTTTTTTTTTTTTTTTTTTTTTTCCTTTGGTGGTGGTGGGGTAGATAATATCTGATTTTCTTTCTCTTTGTCTCTTAAGGTACTTCTATTTTTGCTAATTTTCTCTTTCAGGTGTTTGCTAACAGTCTGCTGGGTTAAACTTTGTGCTATTCCATCAGGCAAGTTTGGTAAATGTTGATCAGTGCATGAAATCAGTTCTTAAATGGTTGCAAAATTGCCTTCCTTCAGACTGTTTTGATCACAAGGGCTTTCAAGTGTCAAAGTCATTTGGAGAACTAGATAGATAAAATGCATGAGCACTAAGCTTTTTCCAGGATAGAATAAATAAATGTGTTTTCTACTGTGCGCTCTGCCTTTGATAGTGATTTGTTAAAAGGGAAAAAAGAAAGGCAATCATATTAAATATTTACAAGAGTGATTTAGTTGTGTAATCGTGTGCTATGCATCCCTGTTTAATAGTGAAATCAGCTACTGCTGAAGTAAATGCCATTAAACTGGTAGTGCTGTGAAGGTCACTGCCTATACAATGTCAAAGCAATTTATAGAGAATAATGATTTTTGTCGGCTTTCCAATGTACCGACCTCCCTCCTTTTTGTCTCCTTTTCCAAAAATAACCAAAAAGAAATTTATTTCAGGACTCACTTTCTCTCTGACTCTTCTCCCATCTGACTGATTTGGGAGCTTGAAACCTCCTTACAAGTTTCCCTATTGATGTGCTCAGTGGATAGGCACTGATTCCCTTCTTTTCGGCCCTGAGCTCATTACAGCTGTGTTTGTTGGGATTTCCGGTGGGTCATTTCTCAGCAGTTCGTTTTAAGAGATGCTGAGTTATCACTGCCTCTTTTTTGAGCAGCTAGTTTTCTCTCTTATGCTGTTTCCAGCCATGTCTGCCTGTAATCCTCCTGAAAAATACTTTCTTGTGAGCTCACTCTTTGTCATCAGGAGTGCACGCGCTGCGCTTTGACATCCCACCAACCTACTGTCCTGAGAAGTGTCTCTAAGTGCTTAGAGTACATTCCTAAACAGCATCGTGCTTAATGGAGAGGCCTCTGAAGTGAGAGGTGGGTGCTTCACTTCCAACTGGATTCCCCTGTGAATTGTAGGGGCCTTTGTGCCTCTGCCTTGCACTGGTGGAGTGGGGACAAAAGCCCTTCATTGCTGCTCAAGGAGGCTGCCGCATTGACACTTACAAAGTGCCCTGGAAACAATAAACAATGAGTACAAACATTATCATTCAGCTTCATATCCATCCAGTAAGAAGGTTAATTATTTGTTTTCCTTGTTTTACAGTTGAATAAGCAGAAGCACAGAGAGATGGAGTGAGCTAGAGGAGAACAGGCAATAAATGCCGGAGTCCTCTTGTCCATTCCCATTTCTGTAACCACCGGAGCAGTGTATCTTATAAACCACTGAATAACTTGCTTGTTCTACCAAGGACTGTCCCAATTAGATTGTACTTGTTAAAGCAGTTCTCTAAGAAGATTAAAACTGTGTTTATCTGTTGATAAACATGTACACAACCGTATAAATAGCAATCATTTTTTACAAGGGGAACAACACATATTCTCCGTGACAAAAATCTACAGGATTAAAAAAAGCCATGATGCAGAGGTGCCATCAGTGTACTGCTTAAAGGGTGTGCTGGAAAGTACATATGAGGGCACAGAGGCAGCGAGGGTTTCTCCTCAAAGGCATGAATTTTAAGGATAAGTGGAAAAAAAAGAGGGTATTTTAAGTAGTCAAGGAGTGGAAATGTTTTTCCTCAGTTATGAGGAAGAAGAAAGGAGGTACGCTATCTGCAGTTGGAAGAAGGGACAAATTAAATGGTCAGGACATCCCCCTGCTGAGGAAAGGGCACAAGGAACATATGAGCACCTGCTCCAGAGATCCAGAAGAGATGGGGTGGGAGGAATGTCCACGGTGGGAGAGGAACCTGCCATGAACACTGGTCTTTGGGACCGGATGAGGTGGGAAGATAGTCCTATGCCTTATTGTTTGCTGAATTTTAGGCAGATAGGCAGCTTATTTAGGGTCTTTGATTTTTGTAGCATCTTATTACACAATGCATACAGGAGAAGACTAAATCCTTAGTCTTGCTTTTTCTTAGCTTGGCTTTTCTCTGCCTTCTCCTCCAGTCCCATTAATGGACCTTTCATCTGTTAGTGAAAGAGGCTAGTTCAGCAGGGTGTCTGGAATAGATGTGTATGTGCATGGTTAATTCAGGCCCCATGATTTCCTTTAGTCTGTTTTATCTGGTTCTTTGTCTCTTTGTATGCAAGTCTATGATTAGCATTGAGTTCTTCCCAGAATGCTAGCAATTATCTCACAGGTGGAAGGATTAAGAAAGAGCAGTGAGAATTACACTGGGATTAAATATGAGTGCCTTTGGAGTGTGTTTGTGGATGTGCTTTTTTTTCTTTCTCTCTATGAGCAAAGAGAAAGAAGAGAGACTCCAGCTCAGCCTTCAGGTCTCTCTAGGGAAGAAAGTAATACCCCTGAATATGGAAAAATAGCATCTCAGCTTGGGAGGAGGTCATGCTGAGAAAGGAAAGGTAATGTTAAGGCACAAAATTTAGAGTCCTCAGTTCAATTCTTGGTTGCTCTGGTTTTGCTTCAGGCTGTTTTGATTGCCCACAGTGAAGCTCAGCTTGTCCACATGTGAAATGGAGGCAACGATGCTTACCTGTTTTATGTTGCGTCAAACCAAATTAATTAGTGTGTAAGCGTGCTGGGGTTTTGGGCAGAAAGTATAAGAGAGTAGAATAGGGTGTGATTCTCATGACCCATGCTGTAGGAACGCATTCAGCAGTTGTATCAGATGTTGCTGGTGGTGGGTTATTCCTGTCTGTCTATTCCATCGCTGTGGAGTAAGTGGGAAAAGCACCGTGCTGGTACAAACAGGGGTCTCAGTCCTCTTTTGGGGTGAGAAAAGGAACTGCTCTTTGGGACAGGCAGGCCAAGTGTCCCAGACTTCAGAGGAGCAAGCAGAGGAGTTTGCATGCTGGGCCGTACTGTACCTCATCTGCAGGCTGGCCTGTGCTTGTATGGGGCCTGGCAGATGTCACTCTGGTGGGAGCGTGGACTTGGGGCTGCAGCCCTGGGCAGGGAATTCACCTTCAGCCCTGGCCTTCACATTTCCTGTCCCCAGTATATCTTGAATTTGCAGTGTGAGAGGCTGTGGCTTAGTGCAGAGAAAGCAAGCAGAATCCTAGAATCACAGAATATCCCAAGTTGGAAGGGACCCACAAAGATCGAGTCCAGCTCACAGCTCCACAAAGGACCACCCAAAACATCAGACCATGTGTATGGGAGCATTGTCCAATTGCTTCTTGAACTCTGGCAGGCTAGGTGCCATGACCACTGCCCTGGGGACCTCGTCCCAGTGCCCAAGCACCCTCTGGGTCAGACCCTTTCCCTAGCCCCCAGCCTGACCCTCCCCTGTCCCAGCTCCATGCCGTCCCCTCGGGTCCTGTCGCTGTCCCCAGAGAGCAGAGCTCAGCGCCTGCCCCTCCGCTCCCCTGTGAGGGAGCTGCAGGCCGCCATGAGGCCTCCCCTCAGCCTGCTCTGCTCTGGGCTGAACAAACCAAGGGACCTCAGCTGCTCCTCAGACATCTTCCACTCCAGACCCTTCACCATCTTTGTAGCCCTCCTTTGGACACTCTCTAACAGCTTCCTATCTTTCTAATACTGTGGTGCCCCAAACTGCACACAGTGCTGGAGGTGAGGCCGCAGCAGAGCAGAGGGGCGCAATCCTTTCCCTCGCCCGGGTGGCAGTGCTGGGCCTGAGGCACCCCAGGGTGCAGCTGGCCCTCCTGGCTGCCAGGGCACACTGCTGGCTCATGGGCAGCTGCTGCTGACCAGAACCCCCAGATCCCTTTCCACAGGATTGTGCTCTATCGAGTCCACACAATGAATTTGGATGGAGTTATTGCATGAGCATTCCCACATGCTTTTTGGAGCTCTTCTGCTATTTGTTCCTTACTCCTTCACATAAATCAGTTAACTGTAAACCTTTTCCACTTATAGTGTGGGTCTATTGGCTTTGACTGGAGTGTGTTTGGCTGATTGGGCATCTTGGGGATAGGAGCAGAGAGTCCCCAGAGCTTTGGCTATATATAATATGTATTGTGGAAGTTATAAATAACAATTTTCCATGAGGATTTCAATATCCTTATACTACTGTTCCATAATGATTGCCTCAGCCTCTGTTCTCTTTCCATCTGGTGATCATTATTTGCCGTTTTATTTTTGATTCTGATTTTATTCTTAGTACATCAGGTTGTTTTCCTTGTTTGTGTTGATGGATAGCTGTGATTCAAAAATCTATTTTCTTCTGAGTATATTTTTATCAGAGTAACCCTCAGTAGCTTTCCATCTCAAATATCTATGCCAAACACTTTTTAAAGTGTCTGCTTACGTTACCCTGCTTGAGTGGATTGCCTCACAGCTCCACCACACACCTTGAGTTTGACATGTTTGACTTTCCATCACCAGTAACGCAGCTCTGGGTCCCTCTGCACCCCAATCTAGGGCACTGTTGCCATTCCACTGCCAGGCCTCACAGTGAGGCTGGCACACTTCCCTCCAGCACCGAGAACTTGGTGGCACAGCCAAGCTAGAAACAAGACACACTGGTAAAACTGTGAATAGGAGGCATTGTGTAGTCACTCAGAGCATTAGGTATTTCCTGCTTAATGGAAGAAGATAGTGAAGAGCGAAGCAAAATTTTCTTGTATAGCATTTTCTTAGTCTTTCACAGGCAAATTATATTTAAAAAGTCCCTGCTGCAGATGAAACACTGGCTTGCCAATGAACGGAGATATTAAC
This sequence comes from Aythya fuligula, assembly GCF_009819795.1. Taxonomy (NCBI): domain Eukaryota; kingdom Metazoa; phylum Chordata; class Aves; order Anseriformes; family Anatidae; genus Aythya; species Aythya fuligula. Next base: position 27,351,019 of record NC_045563.1, read on the forward strand.
TTTCATTGTACATGGAGGTTTCACTTTGTTAACAGACTGCTTTAGAGAAAGGGAGGAAACACTGGAAGAACAAGACCAATTCAAGAGTCTCTCATTACAAGATTATCTGTCCTTTTACTGAGCTGCCTATTTATTACATGGCAGGGCTCTAGTTACAGGCCAGTGATTGCCTGGGTTCGGGTGTTTACCTGGTGGCTTCTGGGATGCCACATGAACAGCTGTAAATAGAGCCAGTTATTCAATCCACTCATAAAGAGGTTAGGTTGTCGGTCCCCAGGCTTCACGGGTACAATGACAGAACCAAAGCAGGCAGCAAGCTGTCCTGCCAGCTGACAGAGCTCTCTGCTGCTGGTATTACTGCTGCTGACAGAAAGATTTAGAAATATTAATATGAATTTTCGACGGGTAAAACAAACGGGACTGGGGACAGTTGGCACAGTGGGGATGGGGCAGGGAGATTCAGAGTCTCATTTTTAATCCATTCAGCATACCCCTTACTGTCAGGTGTTGGCATTGCAGGCTGCTCAGGGAGGGAAAATACCAATTCCTCTTGCTCTATTGCGGGACCGTAGGTATTCGTACTCCTCCCTTTCCAACCTCTTTTGCCTACCCTGCTGGTATTACTTCAAAGCATGAGCTTGCATAAGCATAAGTCCACCTCTCCTATTATATTTTCTGGTGTGTGAGACCCTGAAGCCCCCAAGATCTCTTTGTGCTGTATAGGATGATGTGGGAAGGGACAGCCCCTGCTCAGAAGAGTTCATGCTGTTAATGTTAGTTGCAATGCCAAAAATTAATATAACAGATAGAGGCATTTGTGAAGAGCAGCAATAAAATAGATTAGTATTTAGGTAAAAAATCTTGCAAAATGATAGCAAAAATAGACATACATACAAGAATGAAATATATAAAAATTAGCCAAATCCACAGGCCCATGAGTCTGTTGTTCTGTGAGGCAGCCAAACCTTTCTGGGTTTGTCTAATAGTTGTGATTGCTTGTTTGTATGCCTCAACTATATTATCAACAGTGTAACCATTATAACATAACCTCTGGTCCTCATCTGCTCTTGTTTCTTCTGGTTCTGCATATTATGCTGAGGAGAATAAAAAGCTCTGGCAGCTTTAAAACAGTTAGATTCTGAATACAGCTAAATTGTAATCCCTCCCCTAACACTTCCATGAATTAACTTTCAAACCATTTCTTAAAAGCCTTATCAGCCTCTAATAAAATAATGGAAGCAATATTAAGAAAAATGAATCTATAACTATACAGGGTAACAGAACCATGAACAATAATCAGCGGCATTTAATAAACAAAATTCATAGCTGGCATTTGATTACTTTTGGACTGAGTTACAAAATTAATGGATGAAAGCAAGACAGTGGTTGTGATATATCTAGACTTCAATGAGTTATTTGACAAAAAGCCCTATATAATCGTGCTTGGAAAAGAAAAAACAATTAAAATTTGGCTTTCATATGAAATGTTTTCTAAAATAAATTAGCAATACAAAATGCAACAGCATTTTCATGAACTGGGAAGGCTAGACAAATTGGAAGTTACTCTCATTTCTGCCTAGTGCTTTTCTTGGTGATCACAAAAGGGGGAAGAAATGACATATTAATGAAATGTGTAGATTTGACTAGAATGAGAAGAATTGCAATCATCAGTGTGGATAGAAAACAGCATAAATGTCGTGTAAGTGCCGTGACATCCTTCATAAAGCAGTAGGTGGATAATTCATCTGTAAAGAGATCTGATAAGCTGTACCTAGACTAAACTGTTAAGGGCCTTAAATACAGTAGGGTGGAGATATGTCAAACAGTTTGTAAGAATTTTGAAAGGCTTGATGATTAAAATCGTACGAGGCTTGATTATGAGGGAACAGTGAAAGACCTAGTATGTACAGCTAAACTTAACACTGAGAAAGTGGCAAGATATGAATGAAAGCCATCACCTAGAGCACCTAGAGAGCATAAATGTAAAGTTGAAAAATTTTATCCCAGTATCGTCTCAGGAGAATTAACTGTAAGGGGTGCCACTCAGTTGTAAAATGGTGTTTTAGGTCCTGTATCAAGAATGATTTTAACAATGAGAACTATAACTTCAGCTTATAGAGCGATCTTCCAAGTGAAAAGATTGAAGCCACTGAGTTTTTGACAATTAGATTAAAAAACAAAACAAAACAACAACAACAAAAAAAACAACCACCACAATTGTAGTTCTTATTCTTGAGAGCCAGACTTTCTCTTCCCCATCTAGTGGATGAGACAGCGACTTACAGGTGCACTACTTCAGTTTTTTCCCTTCTTCAGAGCTCAAATGTACCATACTAAAGAGATGTACCCTTCATTTTCCTGAGCATCTTTGTCTGCTCCACAGTGAAATCCTGTGTGTGTTGCACTTGTTGATGTCTGTATCTCTGTGGGAGCAATAAACTGTTGTTGTATATAAAAATAGCCCACCAAATGCAAACAGAATGTTTTCATAAAGGAAACTGGATGCTTTGCCATAACTGCATTAGTTCTAATGCACTACCAGTTCTCTTTTTTCTTTATCCATGTGTTAATTTTGTTCTTCAGTCTCCCCATCCCTTCTAGCTTAATTACCCTCCCCAGACTAGAGGCTGCTGCTGCCTTTTGGCTTCATTACCAGCTTTCATTTTCATTAAGAACCTTGCGCTAATGGACTGTTATAAAACACAGTCATCACTGGCAGGTGTTGCCAAATGACTCTCAGCATGATGGCATTTCTGTGCAATGGAGCAAACAGTCTGGACATTGGATTTGTGGAGCGTCCAAGGGCTTGGGATAGAAGGCAAAGAGAGAAAAGTTTGGTGGATCAGTACAAAGAAACCCTCAAATGTTCACGTGAACAATGATGAAAAAAAAGCACAAAGAGCAAGTGGGTTCATTCTGAGACCTCCAATAGTGCCAGCATCTGCATCTGCTCAGGTTGCAAACATCACAGAAGAGCTTCTCAAACAGTTTTGTAGTAGTGGTGGAGCCCATTATCATAAAGTACTAATCCTTACAGCCTTACAGTTTAGAAGAGAATGAAAGCATATATACTATCTCATTGACTGAGTGAAACCATATATCAAAATAAACTTTCTGACTCGTGTCATCTAACACTAGTAGTGAGAATGCAGATTTCTGCTGCAGAGATATCTGTCATAGTTGTCTGTGTGTGCCCTCTGAACCGTTTAGTGATGTTGGAACAAATGTTCATCAGGAAAGTGCAAGGACTTCCTTTATTGTCCTTCAAGGAGCTGATTGTCCCAGTCAAAATAACTAAAGGCATGTCCCAAAAGAAATACTGCCAGATTTTGACTCTTAAGAGGGGAAGAAGAGTGTCGCAGCATTGAAGAATTATTCTTTATTGATTTAAATTCTCTCAACTTTGTTACTGTCTTCCAAAAGACCAGAAAAGCTCCCCAGTTATGTACGAAAGCAAACACTGAGCAGAGGGACATGATGGCTCTACTTGCGGATAGGCAAACGGTCTGCTTTGCATATTCTTTCCTGGCTTCTTTTGGATTTGATTATATTTCCCATTTGTGCTCTTCTTTCCCTTCTCACCCAACACAGGTTTTGTGTCTCCTTTGTGATCTATCTATGCTTTAGCAGCTAGTGACAGGGTGGCATCACTTGCTGAGAAGCAGTGACTTTTCTTCTCTCAATTCTTTTCATTGCTTTCTCAAGGCACTGCTCCCCTGCAGTAAGAAGTCTCATTTGCAGATGGGCCAATCTCACAGGGTAGGCAAGGAACGCTTTATCTGGCTGACTGCAGGCTATGTGTTTTGGCTGAGACTAAGAAGGTGTGCTTTCCTCTAATTCTTGACCTTTTAGCAGTCCTTGGGACACTTTTAAGAAAGAATGGCTTTTCACAGACCAGTGCAGTTAGCGTCCAGCTGTTGCTGAAGAAGGAGGGAGTCATCCATACTGACACGTACCGCAGGGCTGCATCAACTAGCTCTTATTTAAGCAGAACTTTTAATGATTGTGCACCAGATGGGATTGTTGTACTGCTTTCTATGCCCCACCGTTCTCTCCTTCAAGGGATGATCTCAGAAAATACCTTCCAGAATGAGGGAAAATGTGTTTCACTGGGGGGGCTGGAGCAGTGGCAGGAGGGAGAAGACCTTCTCTGGGCAGTGGGGCTGGCAGAAGAGGACGTCAGTAGCCCAACAGACTGCAGCACAGCATGGCCATGGCAGACTACTGGCAGGAGCAAACAAAGAGCCAGGTCCGAGAGGTGATGGAAGGATAGGCTTTCCCCCAGAAACCCTGTTAGAGCTGTGCAGGGTGTGCTGCAGCCAGAAGATTGCTGAACTGTGTGTTGAAACAGGGCAGAGAAGAAGCCCCCCAGCAAAGGCAAGGTGGGTAACTTGAAACTTTTTAATAATCTACTGTATGTCATTGCTTTAATTTTCTCCATTCCCCAAAATTTAATAGTCCTAATGCAAGTTTTAAAACAGCTTGGTTCTGAGTATAAAACATCTGTAGTTCTGCTCACTGCTGCGTGAGCCTTTAAGCCCTGATCACGTCAGGGTCCCATAATAACTCCAAGGAGGCTTCTGACTGAGAGCAGCGTGTGCGTGCCGGCATGTACCACCTGCGTGCCATCCCAGCAGGTGAGGATATTTGACCACGGGCTCTGCTGGTCTTCTGTGACTCTGGCTCTTTGCAACATTGAATAACACCAGAAACTTTCTGTTCACCTGAGCTCCCCTGTGGAGGTACAGCTGGTGGACTTCCCTTCTGCCTTTAACCCCGTCTGACATTAACTCCGTGTCATCATTTTATAGGCTTAAGTGGCTGCAGCCAAAGGCTCATTTTCCATCTTTTCTTTAAGTAAATCTTACAGGAAACTTTAGTGTTTTAGAATAAGGGAAAATTACTCCTAGTTAAAGGAATTTGTAAGCAGGTATAAATCTCTCTTCCCTTTTCTCCCGTAATTCTTTCTAGGTCACACAGTGGAGCTTTGCCAGTACATGCTTAACTCTGACCCCGTGTTTCTTCAGTGTCTTTTCCTTGTACTTGCATAAATGTTGTGTATATCTGGAGGATTCCAGTCTAAAGTGATCAAAGTTAAATGTGTGAAGAAACTGGAGCTCAAATCTCTTCAAAGTGGATTAGGCTAAATAATGAGAATACATCGCTGGAAAATAATCTTACAGTGAACAGCAGGCAGCATGGGGCACAATATAAGTTGCTGTAACCTGATAAATCATAGGGAAAGGTGTTAAAGAGCATCCTAGTGGTGAGTGTTATTTATTAACACTGTTGTTTTCATGTTCCATCATTTTTTTCTGTGTTTTTGTTATTCATCTGTCAGGCTCATGTGCTAGGAAGAGTTTTGTGGTAGGAAGGGTTTCTCAGTACATGAGTTCTTTCTCCTAAGTGTGTCCCTTCTATTGTGTTTGAGCTGAAATTGTATGAAGGTGTGAGGCCAGAACTCCTTGCTCTGTCAGTGGCACCTCCCCTCTGTGAGTCACATTTCTTTGCCAGTATTGATTGTGTTCCCACAATTGCTGTGTGGGTTAGGGAATGACTAGTGCCTCGTCTTCAAAGGGGAGGAGGATGAAGAGGGTCCCTTATGGAATTAGAAACACAGGAGGGAATGAAACCCAGACACTCTTGCCTATTTGGGGGCATTAATTGTAAGCAGACTCTGAGATTTCACTATTCATCAAGAATGGGGCAGAATTTGGTCTAATAGGTTGAAAAAAGCCCTATGATGGGTAGAGCTATTATCTTCCTCCAGAAGGTGATTTACTTGTTATTGCTGGGCTGTGAGTCAGCCCTTTCTTTCTGAAGGGATAAATCATTCCTAGCAGAGTAAATGTCGCATGTAGATGTATCAGTGACTCCAGAAAAAGTTGCCCTTTAACAGCTTCCTGGTAACATTTCCCTTGCTGTGCTTGGGTAAATGCAGTGACAGAATAAAGGGAGCATCTATCCCCTTCTTCAGCCCCTCTTCATCACAGCCTGTCATTGCCACCTCGGGGCCGCGGTGTCCTAAAGGGAATGACTCAGACCACTGGCAGAGCGGATAATGCCACCCCGAGAGGAGCTTGGGCAGCGTGTAAATCTCAGGCCTTGGGACAGGAGCTGACTGGGACCTCAGTGCGTAATCACAGAGGCCGTGCTCCGTGGTGGAGCGCGTTGAGGCAACTTTCTTGGAGTTCAGGGGACTTGTGCTAATTCATGCCAAAGGAGAATCTGCTTGACAGATGAATGGAGCAGGGGCAGGTAGTGCAGGGAGGGTGGGAAGGTCACGGTGTGGAAGGCCATAAGTACTGAAGAATTGGTTGGTACTTAAGTTTAGGGTTGTGAGCCCACAGAGAAATCGTCTGCTTCAACATTCTTGCCTATACCGTCCTCATCACCGTAATAATGTCTGATCTCTTTATGGCAGCAGGCTTACACAGAAGAATCTGGCTAGACTAGGGAACAGAAATGGGATCTTTACCCTTTGTCATGTAGGCCATCACTACAACTGTAGTTACTGCTGGCATTGATTGCGCTTTCCATCCAACTGCTCTTTAGTGACCTCTGCAAAGTGAAGAGGTGAATTTTAGCCCTGCTGTGAACAAGAAGGGGTAGGTGTCCTCCTCATAAGGCTTTGCTTTCTTCTCTGTGGTAACTTCAGAGAAGCTCCAGAACTGCATAGTTGACCATTTCTCCTTCTATTTAGCTCTCTTGGAGAAGTCAAGGGTTGGCCCGTGAAATAGAGGCAACTTCCAGCTTGAAGAAACCACATCAAACCTTTCGTCTGAAATCTTTAAACAATGAACATTGCATTAAGAAGAAGGATCTGTCGATGACTTGTGTATGTATGTGAACAGGTGCTACAGGGCTGGAATTGCTGTAGGACTCGGACGTTGATCTGTACGCAGGCATCGGTCTGTCTCTCACGGCACAGACCAAAGCTGGGTCACACGAGGCTTTAGAGTGTTTTAAGTGTGGTACAGCCAAAGGTAGTGGAGATGTTAACTTAGCAGCATGCTTAATGAGATTGATCATCAGAAGGCTTTTTCAGGGAGAAATGAGGAGAATTCAGAATGGTGACAAAATGCTCCCAAATTGCTGTCTAGAGAAGAGAGACTCTCCTGATTTACTGTCTGGAGAAAAAAGGCTTCCCGTGAGTGTCAGTGCTGCCACACAGCCCTTCAGATAACAAAAGTGTTGTAAGAGAATAGAAGTAGTTGCTGGAATTTATTGTCTTACTGTACCTTAGGGTCCAAAAATGGGAGAAAATCTGTAGTTGTGATATTAAACACCTTTCCTAGCAGCAAATACAGTTTGGTGCCAAAGAGCTGCAGGCTTAGCAACTGGGAAAATAACTGGAATGCAAAGATGTCTTGTAGTCAGATGTCCCAAAGTACCCCTGTTTGAGCCCCACCAGGCAGACCCTACAAGAAGTGGGAGTGATGTTGCAGCTGAATTAGTGAGTCCTGAGTCTTTGTTTCTTCTGCTGATAGATCTCAGACATTCCTCTTCTTTGGACAGTCCTGGAACTGCTCCCACAAAAGTGCTTTTTGACCAGCTCCTGGACTTGAAACAGCCTGAAGTGGTTCAATTTCCTGTTCCCCTTCACCATGATTTAACTCTACCTGTTTTATTTTATTACTCAAAACTTTTCAGAGTAGAGGTGGTATGAAAGAGAGAACAGAAAGTTTTGCTGTATTGATAAAATCTTATACACCGTCTCCTCTTTATGTTCTCTTTGGTAAGAATCCAGGAAAGAGCAGAAGTATTTAATAAGTAAGCTAGATACAAAACTAAGTTTGTAAAGAGAACTGTGAATCATAGGAGTTAAAGATCTGTGGAAGCGCCTCATCCATCTCCCTGCCAGTGCACTTCTGCTTTGTACAGCATAAAGTGAAAATAGTACTCTCCTTGTAATGCCGTTTGTATTGGTATAGTTATCGTATGGAGAAGAAATGAGTGTGTGTGAGTGTGTGTGTGTGCGTGCACGGGTTGGCAGTTGGCTCATTTGGTGCTTAAGTATTCACTGGCAATTGCCAACATTGTTCCTCATTTTATTAGCTTTTTCCAAGTACTTCCATTTTTACTAAGGGCAGCAGGGTTTATGGCAGCAATATTTCTCACAGTGTCAGAGATAAAATATCAGGCTAATAACAGAGTCTCTGGTAATGTAAATTGCAAAGGGGAGACGATCTCGTTTTGAGGAAGTCCTGCCTGGGAAGGTTAAGTCTCCTGTTTGAGAGGCAGTCTGTGGAATTTGGTATGCTTCATGCTCTCTAGGAAGATAAATGATGTCTTAAGTGATGGGAGGTGGGGGGAGATCCAATTTCAGTTACTGCTTTCCCTGGTGGATAATAACTCAGGCTCTTTTACCGAGGGCCTCATCCTGAGAGGAGATAAGCACCCACAGCTCCACCAGTGTCAGAAAGGGTTTGGAGTGCTGAACAGACCCCTGCAAAAAATGCTTTCCAAACAGGCTTTCCCCTGTGGAAGTGGGGTAGGGAAAGGAAACAAGGACAAAATTGTTCTCCCTTGCCCCCTTCCTTTCCCCTTTTATTCCCTCTAAAAAGATTTTTTGCAAGATGAAGAAAAGTTCCTGCCTTTCGCCTCATGCAGTGCTAGATCTCCCAAAGTGAAACTAAGCAGGGAAAGAGGTGGTAATACATTTTTTTTTTTTTTCTGGGGTAAAAGGCACTGGTACTACCCTAAAGTTATGCCAGTCCCCCAGTATAACTTAGAGCTAGGCTGCAGAACAAAATTTCTTTCAAGAAATGTAAGTCTGCGTTTGTTTCTGCTAGAACATCTGAGTGTTTTGCCCTACACCTTGCTTGGTTTGTTCCAAGGTCTTGTAACTTGACTTCTCTGAACACCTCCTTAGGATAATGCCTACGTCCGTAAGGTTGCATGAATATACAGCACACGGTACCTAGCATGCACTTTGTGTGTGCACATATTCTAGGGTGATTGTAGGAGCTGCTGTCAGTCACACCAATGTCAGAATCAGAAAATGTGGAGCCTGAATTTGATATTTAATGAAAAGCGGGGCATGAGGAGAAAACAAAACAAAACAAAACAAAAAAAGAAACGGGCAGTGTATCTTAGAGTAGCACAGAAGTAATTACAAGCTGGTGGGCTGGGTACCTTTGTTTGGAAGAAACACCAAGTTTGAGAGAGAGAAGAAGGTACAATCAATTGCATAAGGCAGGCTGAAGTGAAATCTACCTCATCTTGGCAGGAGTTCAGGCTCTGAGTTTTTAGAACATTAAAACAATGATGAAATTAGGCCACTGATTCTACTAATTCAGCCTTGATCAGCTTCCCCACTTCTAGTAACAATTAAATGCTTATCTCTTTCCTTTACATGCATTAAATTAATCAGCCATGAGCTAAAAATAATACAGTGCTTAGACTGAGACCCACCACATTTTCCTGGTATCTTGGGCCTCTGCTGGCTCAGTATGTGTTCAGAGAACTGAGAATATCTGTGGAAAAAAACACAGTATAGTGTTTCTTAGAACAAATATAACATTATAGTACTCAGTTGTGCCACACTGGTGAGAGGTCACTGGCAGAGGAGGGATGTTGTGGCACAATATTCAGCATGATGATGGTGATGTATGTTTTACCAATGGTTATGTGTTAAGCTAGGTACTAGCCATCTGCTCAGTAAGAAACAATCCTTGAACTAAGAACTGTAAAGCCACAGAGCAAATAGAGATTGGAAGAGGAGAAAGACAGGTCATTAGGAGATCTAGAAAAGGAAGGAGGTCCAAATGGTCTGTTCTAGAGCGTATCCCCATTGCTTGATGAGCTTTTGTCTGTGGACCACTGAAAAAAAAACAAAAACACAAACCCAACACCAAAAACCTTCTGCTGAATTCTAACAGATTTGAGAGTACATGTATTTCAGGATTTTTTTTTTCTGAGGTATAGCTGTATGTTCTGGTGTACTGTACAGCCATTCCCTTCTTAATCTGAGTCATCTGGATGTGAAGATTTTCTCCAATGTTTTAGGATAGAGGACTTGACACTTGGTGCTCAGGAGCTGCGTAGTTGAATATGACTTTGTAGTGGCACACAACACGTGAATTAAGGTGACCACACTTCTTTTATTCTTTTTTTATTTTATTTTTGTCCAGAACTAACTTCCATCTAGTCAGCTCTAAGCATGCACAGAGGCAGTTTACAATTGCCTGCAGCTGGCCAGATGGATGTGCCCTTAGTTCCTAGTGGTTTTGTCCCTCCTGGCAAGGCCATAGTTTGAGAGACAGCTAAGGTGTCTTTCGGTTGTAGGTCTTAGAATCAGATATTTCTGAGTTATCATAATGCTAGATCCGTTATTTCTACTTCTTATATAGCTTTGGGTATGTCTCAATCACCCCCTTTTTTTTTTTTTTTTTTTTTTTTTTTTTTTTTTTTTGCCGGTAAGATGGGACTAGAAATACACTTGGGGATGCTTTCAGTATTAATTTGCTTCTAAAAAGCCCTATGCAAAGCTGTGAAGATCTATACATAAAAAGAATAGTAAGCAAATTGTTTCCCTGGTGAAGCATGTTGGTGCTTCAAAACTTCAAAACACCCTGGTGTTTTGAAGCACCTTGTTGGTTTTAAATGATAATACGTGTTATCACTCCTTGTCATCCTGCTCCCGAAGAAGAACCAGCACTAGAAATTCAGGAGGTGAAATATTGCAGTTAAGATGCATCAAAATACTGTTGTGATATCCAAGCCTGGAGTAGCCCTGAAAGCTGTGGGTCAGATCACAGAGCCTCTGCAGAGATAAGCATGGAGCTCAAGAGCAGAGCAGAAAGAGGCCATGTCCACAAAGGCTCAGCATTTTATTTACTGCAAAGAAACAGAGCTTTGTCTTTACGCAGCACACAGACTTCTGCCATGTGTCTGAGTCAGGCTTGGATTTTCCTCACCCCTCTTCATGATGTCAGTGTAGTCTATCTCATTTGAATTTGTTTTGGAAAGCCTTCAAAGTCATAAATAGTTCAGGAACCACCTACCATAACTTTGGATGCTATAAAATTAATGACAGAGATAAAAACGTGCTACAAAGAAGTGTAGAAGTGTACTGCATAGGGGTGTGTGTCAAGGAAGCTTACCCAGTTCATCTGCCTTTGTGATACTAGCCTTTCAAGTTTAGGTGCCTTACATCACTAGTAAGGGGCAGATTTGCTTAGTGCTTTACCTGGTGATAGGGAAGAACACTTCCTTAAGCAGTGTGCTGCTCTCTGTGCTCCCAGGCCAGGGTGGCAGTCTGCCATGGCCTCCATCTGTGAAATGTGGAGTAGAGCTGATAGAATTGCTCTTGGAAGGAGAGCAAGCTCGGTCTCTGAGTTTTTGAGGGCACACAAAATGGTAAGCAGTGCTGTTCTCCATATGAAACATCTCTAGGTCTGCTGGAAGTGCCAGCTGAAGAGTGGATTTGTGTGCAATGAAGTTGGGTTTGAAGATAAGAGAAATCCCAAATGATAAATCTGGGAGCCGGACAGGGCTGGAGGGCGTGAGTTAATGTTTGGCACAAAACCCCATTTGCTAATGGTACCCTGGCTCCATCACTGGGTGAGAACAAGGACGTTACCACGAGGTACGGGTGATTGATTGCCTCAGAGCGTACATGTAGCACGAGCAGTAATGTGATATAGGGTGCACATTACAAGCAATTACAATATGAATAAGTTATCAATGGAAGGAGGTAGAGGACTGGAAAGCAGCTTTATTAACCCCCTGCAGTTATGTTGAAGAAGTTTGTGTGTTGCTGTGAATTACAATCATGGTGACAAATGCCAGTGCCCAGAGAGTTTCTGATCACAGCCTCTCCAGCAGGCAGTGTTCGACCATAATAATTTAGAGCAACAATCCATATATATTCAAAATAAAAGGAATGAGGAAGATGGTGTGTAAAACCCTGAGAATTTGCTCACTGGTGAACAAACCTGGTGATAAAATCTGCTCCGGGTTTTCTTACTGGGTTCTTTGGCTTTACTGCCTCATGAAACAAAAAGACCTGAAGTTCCTGGTGTTGACCCTTCTTGTGCTGTGGTGTGGTCTATTATTTCCAACTAAGCTGAAAACACAGGGGTAAAAGCCTGGGGGAAAAGTTTAGTGACAAAATGTTGGTCCAGGTCAGTGTCACGTCTTCAGGAGGAAGAACAGGGAAGGCACCGAGTGGTACGTGACAGTGTCATTATGGCTTTACACCAACTTCATGCCTCCAGTTGTTGGAACATCTCATGCAATGAGAGGTGCAAGCCTGCTCATGTGTAACTTAGATCTGCCTACTTGCAGCTGCTCTTCGGGTGGCCTGCTAACTGTGGTTCCACCCAGGAGCCGTGTCCCATCTCTTCATCTCTCCCTTCTGTGGCGTATCACACACTACAGCCTGCGGAAGGGCAGCATTTCTATCCCCCAGGCCTCCTGTCCCCACCTTTTCCTCTGTGTGCAGTGGGAAGTTCATAGAGGGGCTACATAAAGTAGAGGTGATTGGAATATTCTGCAAAATATATTTTTGAAAAAATTCTTTAATGAAAATCAATTTCTCTCAGGGGCAGTGGAACCTGAAAAAAAATATCTGTTAGCAGTATACATTTAAATGCTTAATTTCATTTTTCTATTAGCCACCTGCAAAGCCACCTGATATATTTCAGTGATCAAAACACTTAAATAAAATAAGGCCAGAAAAATTACTACTTTTTTTTTTTTTTTCTTTTTTTTTTTTTCCCAAAATCTGCCCCAAGACCAAGGGCAGAATCTGTCCTGGTGATTTGTTAGGCATTTTCCTTCTCCAAGTTTACTCAGAACTAATGCCCAGCATTGCTGCTAAATGTACCATATAACTGGTGGCTAAATATTTCAAATGAACACATTTTCACTTAAAACCATGAAAAATCCAGTGGTATTTTTCATACGTCTTGGAGTTTTCTACCCCCAGAGTCTTAATTAATTTCTAACTCAGGTGATTCAATTGCTGTTCTTCTTTTCCCCTACTGTTTCAATTGATTACAATTCAGTCTTTACACCCGTCTTAAATATTCTGCAGCATGCTTTTAAGCAGTCTCTGCTCTGTAGCAGAAGTGGCTGCACATCGGTGATGGGAGCAGTGATTTAAGAGTTTGTAAATAAAATGCTTGGAGATCCCTGGTGTTGAAGTTGATAGGTAAATGTAGTGCTGTGTAATTATTGTTTGGTAACAAGAGCCTTATTAAGATTATCTAAGTTTAGACTTGTTTCTGCCTGTTTCCCTGGGTTTCTTGTATCCGTGTTTCTCTCTTTGGCATCCTAAGCTGTTGTGTTTGCAAAGAGCGTACATGACAACCTTTAATGGCTGCTTTATTTAGTTTGTAAAATGATATATTTAGATTCATTTGGAAGTCATCCCCCCCTCCCCCAGTCTAAAGGGAGAAGCTAAGGAAATATCTTCTTTATTTTCCTATTTTTCTTCTACAATCACCAAGTGTTCCTAGCAGGGAAATTGAGGCTTTTATTCATACCAACATAAGAAGATTTTTCTTCAGATTATGGCCTTTTAAATAATAACATACATCTTGGAACAGAAGGATTGTATCTCAGTTTCCCCTTCTGCAAAAGAGGCTACCTTATAGGAATACTTATATTTGTTATTATAATGTTGTATCTACAATATTACAGGTGTGCAAGCTACTTTTCTTGCAATTAAAAAACAAACAAACACAATTTGGTGTCTCAGAGAGTTGTCATCTCATTGAAACTGCATTCAGACAAATCTTACTTGACTTAGGGGAAAGATACTTTGTTTTCATTGAGATTAAGCAGTATGTGTAGAAAACTTGTTTTTAAAAAATAATTTCTTTTTATTTATAAAGAAATAGGCATGGGTTTGGGAGGGGAAGTCTCAAATACTGCCCCCAGCAATGCGCAGAACCAGAGCTGCTCATGCAGAGACCAGACGGCTTTCATGGCTCGTCTCTGTGGCCCTGGCTGTCACCCCTGGAGACACCACTGCTGTGGGGCATCTTTTGCAAGTCCAGCGTTGTGTGCATAGCTGTAGATTTGCTGTGTTAAGTTAGAAAACCCTTTTTTAGCTGGAAATTGTTTGAAAGGCCTCCAAGACTCTTGAATAAAGGCCTTACAATGAGGGGAGGTTGCTCTCCTGATGGGCTCACTTCCCGAAGATGCCAGCTCCAGCCCTGCAGCGCGCGATGAGGAGGTGCTGTGATTAGCCCAGCTTTGTGTGCGGTCAGTGTGCGAAGGACAAACCAGCAGCCGATGCATTAACCGAGAACAAGTTCACTCAGATTAAAAAAAGTTAATGAACGTTTTTGAGACATTGAGATCCTATCAGGGACCACCTGCCTGGAATGAGCATTTACCATATGGTGCCTTTGGAAGCTAATATTGATTCTCATTATTTTAAACGATTGCAAACATTGCAGGTGTTTTGTAATAATCTCTATTGTCTAATTAGAACACTCTCAAAAGTAGATCATTCTGCCTGCTAACGAATATTGATTTGAACAGCTGAGTTTGCCTTGTATGAGTGATGGGAGCGTGCTAGCTGACACTTAGCAGTCTCTTTTGCTGACTGATTAATCCAGGAAGAAGAGGCTAGAGCTGGGTGAGTAGATGTCTCGATTCACCCTGAGGTCTTATCAGCACTGACATCAGTTTTCCAGTCAAGGAAAGCACTGATACGCTTTCAAAACTATTTTCTTTTTTGTCTAATGGGAAACAAAAAAAAAAGAAGGAAAAAAAGTGGAAGCCATTGCAGAGAGGATGAGCCATCACAAAAATCTTTATGTAGGGATGGGATACTTGAGTTTGCACGTTTGTCATTCCTGACACACAGTTATTTCTATTATTGCTGATGTGTAGTCATTTCTTGGAAAGTACCAGGTAAAGCTCATGAGCAAATAGGCCTAGTGAAGGTCACAGAGGATTTGACGGGAGTGCTTTTCTTCCCTTTTGTGCTTGGTAATACTTTTGAAAATGTAGATATAGATAATCAACACAGGCTAAAAGAAAAGCCTAAAGGTGACTGGAGAAACTGGTCTGTATTAACTTTTTTGGTGAAATCCAAGTGGCTAAATGAGAGCTGTTAGGAGTAAATCGGAGAGACTTCTCTCTCTGTTTCCTTGATGTCAGTTTGCTGTCTGTGTTAATGTGGGTAACTTTCTCCCATGAAGAAGATTGTACCTGAATTCCAGCAGGGAGAGAATGTAGGTGCAGGGGCCCTTTGGCTTGTCAGCCTCTTTGGCCCGTAAAGAATTAGAAATGAAGCTCACTTGCATCTTGAAAAGATTTCTGATAAAGGTGGATGTAGATGAACGTTACTGTGCGTGGGCTTCTGAAACTTCAGCATGTAAGTTGAAACCTTAAGTGTCAGGGACAAGTAGATATTCAGGCATCTAAAAGATGAGAGGGAAGGGAGATCACTGGTTATGATCTTTCTTTCTTTACAGGCTCAGGTATTTCACTGATTATTACAGTATCAGAAACCAGTGTTAGCTGTTAGGTAGTTGCTTTTTGAGATCTTGAGATGCAATTCTCCCCACATCTGCTCTGAGAGGCTCATTTTGACAGCATGAGAGAAACACACCAAAAAATGATTGAAGTTCATATTTTTCAGAGCTGCCAAGTGTTGTTCACATGCCTGCTATGATACCTGCACTTCTGATGAGTCTTTCATGGCTTCCTCTGTTTCAGAGAAGATGATGAGGAAAGAACAAGTAATGTACCGCTGCACAGATCAGCATGTTGCCTAGGGATTGGGGGATTTTCCAGTCTTGTCTCTGCTGCTTTTTATAACTCTGTCTTTACGGAGAAGTATGTATTCCATAGGATCATCAATAGTAACTCAAGTAGTTGCAGGATAAGAGAAATCAATCTCAAAGATGTGGGCTTAAATCTAATAGCGCTACCTGATAAGGGAGAAAATGAAATTACTGCTTCCTTCTTGTTTAGTATAAGTGCTTGACTGTAGTTATATTTTAGTGGTCTTGTTTTCATTAATGGGAACAGTATTAGGCAGTTGGCTAGAGGGAGTATGAAGGACCTGAAGAGCGAGGAAGATTTTTATCTTTGTCCCAGAGACCAGAAGAACCTACCTAAGCTCCAAAAAGGTTAAAACTCAATTTGGTAAATTTACCTTGCCAGACAAAATCCTTATTCTCAATGTGTGTGTCACTGACACATGTAATGGAACAAGTGCTTCATGACACTACTAACACGTTATGGTGTGCTAATATGGTGTATTAACAAACAAACAAAACCCACAACAATAAAACACCAGAGAACCAAACCAAAACTTTAGCTTGAAATGCAGCTCAGATTCTTCCTGAGGCTGAAAGAGAATGAGAATGCTCTTCTGCTATCACTGAGTCTCTGTGTGGATCCTAGCCAAAAAGACTTTTCATTAGTATGTTTTAATTGACTTGCTATAGCAAGTTCAGAGAATTTCCCCTGTTTTAATCAGGACTGTTTTCAGGAAATTCCCAGCCTGATTTCTTCACAGTACAGGGGATTTCAGCTACATAAGCAGAAAAAATGCCCACTTCTTCTCTTTTCTCTTTTGTTGCTTAAAAAATATCTGTCTAGTTTTAGAAAAGGGAAATCGGTGAAGCCAATTCTTGGATAGTCTCTGCATTGTTTTAATGACCATCATGATTCACCTCTTAATTAAAACATGTTACTTGAAAGCGCCAGACCTGGCTCTGTCACTAAGTCCTAAATGATAGCTGTTTCCAAAGTTTGGCAGTAGGGCACCACTTAGGACACATGTAATAGATACTATGTAGGTGAAGAAGCCAGGAGCTGTCTTCTGCCCTAGAGTGGCAATGAGAACATGACCGATAGACTCAGGGGCTGCTGCAATTCTTTCCTTGGGCATGGGAATGATGATAGGTTTTTCTTGTTTTGAGAGCTGGGCATAGGGACCAGCCTGTCCTGGCAGCATGGCCGGCAGCAAGCCTGGCTCCATACATCTGTGGCTCCATTTCAGTGCAGCTTTGATAGCCACAGACTTTTATGAAACACTCAGCTCAAAGAGGGGAAATTAGTGTCACGGGGACTGTTTTCTTTATGGGAAAGACTCGGTTGGATGGAACAGCCAATAAAGATGTTAATGTATTTTTCCCATGCATAACCCACATATTTCCCTGGATGGGGTCTTTATTTCTGAGGTGAATGGCAGCATTCTGAGGAACACTTAACACCTAGCTTCCAGGGGACTGGGAAAATGCTTGGTTTTCTGGTAGGAGAGATGTTCCATTTTTAAGATCTAATGATAACTTTTTGGGTTGTGACTCTGGGTGAATAAAGCAGCACTGCTTTCACAGTTAGGAAGATTTCCCCCTGCCTGAGCTGTTAGCCTATTGATATAGCAGTCAGTAACGTCTCTGTAAAGGCTTATGTTCACTTTCACCACTATAGTTTGTCCATCATTATTTTGACCTTGGAATTCATCCTTTTTCTTATTATAGTGTGAATTAAGCACTGCTAGAAGGTGTGTGATTACCTGAACCGGGTGCAGATTGGTACCCCTGTCTAGACCTGATGGGGAGCCTGGGCCCTGTCCCTGCCAGTTGCATGCTGTCCCTCCTGCAAGGAGCACCAGTTCCAGCCCTAGAACCTAGATGCTGGTGTCCAAACCCAATACTTGTTTCATATGCCTTGTTTGTTTTTGGAGAAAATGGAAAATACCAGACTGTAAAATTGTGCTGAAGTCTTTTCTTGCCTTCCCTATGTACTTGCAGTATGTGCTGTGATTGCCAAAATTCACTTACAGTAGAAAATATCGTAGGTCAGGGTCGAGGGTCAAAAATAGTGGTGTGTCTGGTTAAGCATGCCAGGGGACCCAGTTTGTGTTGGTTTGTCTCAGCACCCTGCAAAAATGGTGAAACAGCTTGGCTGTGTGCTGCTGGGGCTGAGGCCTGCTGCTAGGCAGGGCTTGAGGCCAACTGGTGGCCCAGGATGACTGCAGTGGGCACGCAGCGTGGAAAGGGCTGCTGGAGCTGTGGAAAGGCACTGTCCTGTGCCAAGGAGAGGGTTGGGTCTTACACATCTCTTGACTAAGGCTGCGCTGAAACTCAAAAGGTTATCCTGGGCTGGATGAAATTTGGGGCCTGATGGACTGGGAGTTCGGTGCTGGGATTTTGTTTTTGCCCTTGAGACCAAAGGGGTAGGAGCAGGTGTATCCAAAGCCCTGATGAACCCTAATCAGCCTGATGCACCTGTGGGGCTGGGTTTCTATTTAAGCTCTGCCTTGGGCCCTCATTGATTTTTTGGGCTGCGTTAGAGGAGCATTGCTTTGTGGGGTGCCTGGCCGTGGAGCCCTTGATGCAGACCTTGGCATGAAGGTTGACTGCTTGGCATGGTTTTTGGCCCAGCTTGGTCACTGTGGCAGTGACCAGTAATTGCTGCCTGGCGTCCGAGCCCTGACTGGTGGATCGCCTTCCTAGTTCAACCTTGGACCTGCCTCATTGCCATGATACTACCTGGGGACCTGGACTGCTAACTGGACCTTGCTGCTATCTGCAGGTTAGTCTTTCTTGTGCTTGGTTACTGTGGGATAGGCCTCGGTCCTGCTGGGCAGGTTATTCCTCTCAGCTCCTGTCCCCCAGGGAACAGCTGGCTGTTGGTGCTCCCTGGCACTGAGTTAAAATCTCCAGGAGTCCTGGATTTCATGTTAAAGTTGTCATCTTTAGTGTTTTGTGGGATTAGGTTGGAACTGTGATTCATAGC
The DNA here is from genome assembly GCF_009819795.1 of Aythya fuligula. Classification (NCBI taxonomy): domain Eukaryota; kingdom Metazoa; phylum Chordata; class Aves; order Anseriformes; family Anatidae; genus Aythya; species Aythya fuligula. Next base: position 27,369,742 of record NC_045563.1, read on the forward strand.
AGGTTCAGTATAGGTTTGAGATTTACAGGGCTCTTGTGGGTCAACTGAAGGTGGTAACCTGCAAGGCTTTTGAAGCGACAAGTATTATTGTGGACTACTGTAATAGCCAGAGTAGTGCGCTGGAGGACCTTTTCCACACTGTCATGTAGGATATATTGAAATTTTTGGCATGAAATGTTCCACAGAGTACAAGCAATTTCTTGTAGTGATTCTCCTGATATTTCTAAGCTTAGGACCCCAGAAACAATCTTCTGGAACAGGTGAGCATGCACAGCCAGGATACTTGCTAAGCTGCTGTTTTGTTTGTGGAGGGAGCTTTTTAAAAGCGTTTTTAATTTATTTTTGAAAATTTTTATTTTTAGTTCTGCTTGTTTCTTTAGATACTAGATGGGTTTTAATCCTGAGGACAGGAAGTATTGTTAGGCTAGTAAGACTGGGGCTGATGAGCTGTGGCTACGGTTAACTCTATGAACTTCTGCAGTCTTCAGAGTAGCTAATGCTGAGGTTCAAAGTTCTCCTCCAGCCAGGAATAGCACTGGATTTTGAATGGCTTCCTGACCTGAAATTAGACTTAAGCCCTGAAAAACCTTTTCCCTCTCGTCTGAACTGTGTTGAGTCCTAAAACTGAAAATGTGAAGAAAGCCTTTCCGTCACCCAGTAGTCTTCTGTTCTCCTGCATCTTCTTGGGCAACTGTATTGGGGCATAGTAAGAGGATATTTGATAGAGTGATGAACAATGGGTGCAGAAAGACAGGATGAAATATGCATCCTTTAAGTGTTTTGCCCCCCTGACTTTCAAATGATTCTTACTGGTTTTCTTAAGAAAAAGGAAGAGCTATTGAAGACCCTCAATAAAGATCTTATTGTAGGGACAAGGTTAATGCAATCTTTTATTTCAAATGAAATGAACTGGATTTTGGTGAATACTTGGTATCTCAGTGATAGGAAATATCTCATCCTGTGCAATTTTTAATTTAAAGTATATTCTCCTGGGGTGTTTCAAAGTGACAAAACTGACCTCAAGAAGTAAGTGTACATAAGGCTAAACTTCTTCCCCGCATAATCTCCTTTAAGGAAATCCTTCTTTCAGTTTTACTAGGAGAGCTTTTTCTTTGCCTTTTTAAGTGTGTATCTGATTATTGGGATCCTTGACTTCTGCTGATCTCTGGGTATTTGCTTTGGTCTTTGGTAATACTTTACTGTGGTAATACTACAGATGATCAAAATTACTCTTTGCTTTATTGGGTTCAGGTGTGACAGTGTACACCTGAATATATTGTGTACTGTATATTGTATACATGTATGCCATTTGAAGTGTCAAAGGGCTGTTGAAATAGCATAAATGTGGGTAAGAAAGACCTGAGGAATATGCTTGTGCTGGTGATATGTGGTATAGGTCTCCACAGGTCAATTATATTCACACTTTCAAACTTGTGTACCTTCAGAAAGATATCATGACTCCTGAACTCTTGCTGCTCAAGGCATCTGCTAAGCAAAGAAACAGTATAGCAACTAGGGAATTGAAATACAGGCTTTGTTTTGCTATTGGTTTGCTATATGACCTTGAGTAAGTTACTTATCTTTAACTCCTGTGAATTCTATCTCATTAGATAGCAAACTAGAGGGATGGTAGGTGTCCTTTGTGTTTATATTGCACCCATGCCCCGTGAGATGGAGATGACCATGGACAGCTCTAAGAACTACCATGAAACACACAAACCAAATTCAGCAATAGCAAGGAGCTGATAACATTCTCAGTGTCTTGCAATGGAGACCTGTTTTTTGAGGTTCTGGTTATAATAAAACAACTCTTTTCATAAAGACTTATGGTGTTGGATGTAGGCCATACTTGAGCTGTTCACTGTGATAAAAAGCATAAAAGTACATACATGGCTGCTGGATTGGATGGTCCTAGGAGTGAATTTTCTACCTATCTGTGCGTTGGTCTTATTGTTTGAGCTTACCTGGAATAGAAATCTGAGTGGGACAGAGTAAGGGTGGGAGGAGAATGGAGCTGCGCTTGGCTCACCCACAGCAGCTTCAGGGTTTTCCTCCCTGCCACCAGCTGTTTGGCTGTCCCTTATGCTGTTAGCTGTACTTGAGTGTCCATCTGGACACATACAGTCTCCCATGGAAACTGCTGAGAAGATCTCACTGCAGTGGAGATGGAGAGCACAGCAAACACATCACCAGCCTTTGCTGCTCACTTAATGGGTGGCAGCAGCCACTTCTGTCTGTTTTTTTTTTACTGCCATTTTATGTGTGCTAATGTCCGAGATGGCTAGCTAGAAGGGGGAGGTCTAATCCCAAGCCTTTCCCAATGGCATCTCCCATTGTTTCCTCCTGGCTCTTAGTTAGAGGGAGGTGGGTCATGGATGTGGACTGGAAGACTGGTCTTGTGCCCATGTTAAAGGAAAGTGGTACTAAACAGTTCACTCTTTGATTAATTAGAAGAAGCTCCTCTAACAAGGGAGAACCACTGGAGACACTGTTTTTGTCTGCTTCTATTTACTCTGCCTTGTGCTGTGTAATTGCTGCAGTGGCAGCCCTTTGTCCGCAGTGAAGAGCCTTTCTGAGGATTAAGGATTGTTTGCCGGTGTCCTGCTCTTCTGCTGTTCTTGTAGAAATGCCTCTCCCCCTCTTCTGAGCAATTCAGTTCTGTAAGTGATAGCTTGCAGGAAGCTTATCTCTAAATACATGCTCTATGCATTGGTGCTGAACCTTTCTGCTCAGGTAGGAGTGGCTTGGTGTACCAGTAATTTTCCTGACTTAGCATTAACGAGCTCTGGTACCCGCTCTGTTCCCTGCACTTTCTGCATTTGTGCCATTCTCTTGCCTATGCTTAGCTGTTGGCTTTCTTGTACTGAAAAGACTGTTGTGATGGCTGCCTGGTGCCACACGAGCTCTAAAAAGGCAAGTCTAGATACGGTTTGCATACTGAATGAATATGGTGTTTTCCTAGTTTGTTTCATTTTTTTTCAGTTTTTTTCAGTTTGTTTCAGTTTTTTTCACCTTCTTTCTGAATTTACAAGCACAGTAACTTTACAACCTGTGACTTGCTCCTGTTAGATACATGTGTCCAGCATGTTAAAACAAAGCCATGTCCATACAGGACCATTGTGTAGCTAGATCTCTGGACCAGATTATTAAAGCATAGCTCAGTTTCTATGCTAATACAGTTTCTGTTCTTCCCTACTTAGTCTTGTATCTCCTTCTGATGATTTCCCTCCTGTGGTCTTTCAAGAACTGGGATTCATCATATTCTTGGACAAGTAAAAGGACAATTCTCCTTAGCAGAAAGACTTGCTTGTTTGCTCAGTGGGATTTGTAGTAGGTAAGGATTCCAAGTCTAGTAGTCATAGGTAATCAATAAAAAAGTGAATAGAAAGCAAACAAGGGGTTAACTTTATTATGATTTTCTTTAGGAACATTGACTCTCCAAAAAGCTTATGTGAGCAGGCTGTGTGTTGCCTGAATTTGAAATTCAGCAGTGAAATTCCCTTTTCATAGAGGGGCAAAATGATTTGGTTACCTTTTAATGTGCAGAACAACACAGCACAATAGTTAACGCAGATGGAACCTACATTGTGCTTCCTCTTGGAAGATCACTCAAGATAAACACTATTCATTTGGTGATCCAGTTTTTAAAGAATTACAGTGAGCAAGTGGGACAAAGAATGTGCAGCGAATATGAAAATGAGATAGTCCTCAGCTTCTGCAGAACTGTCTGAATAGGAGTGATAAGAGAAAGGAATGGGATACCTGCCTGTATTCAATTCAAAAAAATAAAAAGGACAAGCTAGCTGTGCTTGATAAAATCAAGACTGGCAGCTTACAGAGCTGGGACAATGTTTGTTGTTTAACGTTTGTAGATTAACAAAACTCATTGTATTTTTGAAATATGCTTGCATTTCAAGTTTGGTTTTGCTTGTGCAGTTGTTTCATTTCTGAATAAAATGGAATCAAGCAGTGAAAAGTTTTAACTTGGTGGCGGCTGTAGAAGGAGGATTGCATGAGGGAGTTATACAGCTGGGAAGACTTTCCTGAGCATCTGCCTTCCTCCAGCCACTTGTAATCCAGTCATGGCTGAAGTTCAGAGCGTTTGGGATCTCTTGATGATAAGTGTGCTCTTCATAGGACTGGAAGTCTTCTGAGAAGCATGTTTGATAGGTTCTTGGGCAGACTTGCATGAGAGTCTTGTAGGCACCAAAGCTATCTTCCCTTTCCTTTTTACTCAGGTCCTGCATTTTGATCACAGTATAGAATTGGAATTTACCTTCCTAGTTAGAAGGTCTTGGTAAATTTCTCAGTGACTTTGAGTGAAGCATGCGGTTGTGGAGAGTGATGGTAGAGTGAGCCTCTGGTATTAGCAAGTAGGAGACTTGGGGAGGAGAGATTTGGTGGAAAAGTGGATAGGGACAGATGCAGAAGTGAAAGAAGAAAACTTGATGGATGGAAAGAGAAATGAAGTGCTAAGGTGAGAGAAGACACTGCATCAAACACATAAAGATACACCATGTGTTGCAGACAAGAAAGGTTGGAATGAAGTGGGGATACAAGTTACACAGGAGTAATTGCACATTTATTAACTAGAAAGCTCAATGTTGGCACAACTGCATATAATGGTTGGTTTGACTGTAATTTGAAGAGTGACTGAGGGTCACTAGGAGTTAGCTGTGTCAGGTAGAAACTGATCTCAACTAGTGGATATTCTTAGCTTTGGATTATGGTTCAGTGTATGAATGGGACAAAGACTCTGGCTCCCACACCTTGAAGGAAATGTGATTTAAGTACAGCTTGGATTGCATGTGTCAGTGGCCCTTCTGGAGGTGGGAATCCGAAGCATGGAAAAATTAAAGCCAACTGTCAAAAACATCTATAAAGTTGCATCTCCACTGTAGCTCAACCACTGGAGCTGCTTTGGGAGATTTTTGTGCAGTGACCTAGCAATCATAGCTCACTGCAGCTGCTGGATTACTGGTTGTTAATGCCTCTAAGCATCAGGGTTAATGTGGTTCAAGTTGGAAGGACAAAATGAAGCCATTTGAAAGCAGTAAGAATTTAAAATATTGGACTCAGCGACTTGCCTAAGGTCACCAACCAATTCAGAGCTTGCAGCAGAGCACAGAAGTCCCAGCTCGTCCTACTTTGCCTTGGCTACTGTGTGCATTTGCATCTGCACACATTCTTCCAAGAGAGAAGGTTTTGGGACTAACAGAACTGGGGCTGCTGATGGCCTTGTATTTCCAAAACATTGTTTGTTTCAACCCTTCCGTAGTCATCCTTGGGCATGGAAGTTTATACAGGTGTGATAAAGAAGAGTGCAGACAATGCTCTTTGCTCCTGTCTTGGCCCTTTTGGGATCAAAAAGAAAAAAGTGAGTTGGGAGGAAGAGAATGCAGCCACATCCCAATAAGAAAATAGCAACATCAGTTAACAAATGGATATTTAATTCCTGGTGACTTTGAATATTCCAGTTGCCATAACAACATGCTGAGACTGTGGCATATTTTACAGCACACGCATTTAAAGAACTTTATGAGCCATAACCAGAAAATTCCATCAGGATTAAAAGCAAACAAAACTGAAAACACACAGTTATTAGCTTTCTAGCAGCCCACAGCTTATGTAAAACACAGGAAATCGAGGGTATGTGCTCTCTGCTCAGATGGGAGCAGCCCCACTGAAAAGCGCACGGATGTTTTGTCATGCTGGCAATGCTTTTGCCCATAGATAAGTAAGACTTTGGAGGCTGTCTGCCAGAGGGGGACATCTCATTTGTGGGAACCATTGCATCCCTGACTTGTCTCACAGAATGAACAGGGGAGAAAATGTTGGTGATTGCCTAAGCCTGAGTTTTTTGCTTTCATTCCAATTTGAAATTCTGCTGGTTTGGGTTTAGAGCTTGGGCATGGGACCTCTAACCATCCTACCATCTGCTGGCTGTGGGACCACAAGGGGAGATACTGCTGTGAGGAGGCCGCCTTGGCACTAAGTTGAGGGATCCCAGCTTTCCTTAGCAGCCAACATCTCCCAGGGAGCAATGATCACTTTCTGTGGTGAGCACGTCACCTTCATTTCAGCCAGAAGAGCAGCAGTTCACACATCGTGTTCTATACTTTGAATCCAGCATTCACTCCTTTCTTTGCCTAGCACAAGTCTTGCTCCTCATATGTAGATTGATGTAACCTTGCCTTATTGGCTTCACCATCTACAAACTGGGCTGTGGTTTTCCTAACCTTCTGTTGGCAATGGCATCCTTAAAAACAACCAGAGAAGAGCTAACAAAAGGATGCCTGGCTGGGAGTCATTTTTGGAAGAGCATGTCTGCGTGGCTTATGTGGCCAGTGACTGACATAAAAAAGATGCCTTAATGGTCAGCAGTGGGAAAAGCAACACTGAACACCTCAGAAGAAAAGCCTGCTCTGGAGAAGCTTATCCCACAATCTGAAATTACCTCCCTGACTCCCTACTGCCAAAAGATGCTGCTGTTACCTGCTCAATTACCAAAGCATAGTTTGTTCCCATTCAGTTTCTTCAATGGAATTGTATGGTGTCAGTTCAGAAATCTGTGACACCTGGAGAATACTTGCACAGCACCAAAGAATGGACTTGATACCAAAACAAATAGCACAGAGCAGTCACTGTGTCCCATGTATGTTTGGTTTCTCTCAAGGAATTCCTTCTCAAAACTTTGCTGTGATGTGATAAAATCACGTTTTTGTAGTGGTATTTAGATTTATCCTTTATGATGTGTGTTTTTTGAAGTTTTCCAGAGGTTATATTAAGTTTTATTCTGAAATTTATGGTTAAAATAATTGTCTGAATTTTTATTTAATTTGGCTTGCAAAGGAAGATAACTAATACAAGGCATTGTTTTACAGTGTGCTCTTGGTCCACATGTCCCTGGTGCTGCCCTCTTTGTTACAATGTCTGACTATCACAGCTTGTTCTTTCCTTTTCTGGATGTCACCTATGTTGGTGGGGTTCCTGTCTCCCCTGTACACCACTGCCTACCTCCCTCCCCAGTCTCATCATGCCCCACATGAGGCAGTGGCCTTCCCACTGCCATTGGGAGGCCAAGTCCCAGAACATCGCTGTGCTTGGGCTCCCCTTCCTGGCCCAACAGGAAGCAGTCAGACACGTTTGGGTGGACAAATCACTTCCAGCTAACTTTTCCTTCCTTCAATAATGCATTTTAGGGTTACATGACCTTGTTTTAAAAATTTCCACCTATTGCTCTAAGTAGCATAGTGGCTGCAAAGCCTTCCCATGATCTGGTCACTGCTTGAGTGAGAGCAAAAGTCAAACGAGATCTGTTTTATCTGAAACATTTCTTGCATTGCTCAAATGTTCCTTGTGCCTTAAAACCATTTCTGATATCAGCTCTTTTTAATTTTTTCTCCTGCTTTGTTAGTATGCAGCCCTGTAATGGCATCTTCAGATCTTTAGAGGATTTCAAGATGTAGAACTTAAGAAAGGACCTACAGGATTTAAGTTCCATGCGTACTTCCTAGATACTTTTAATCTTCTGAGGGAGCACAAGAGTAATAATAATCCAGTGTAACTTTGGAAGCAAACTTTAAAATTGATTTTCCCCCCTCTTTCTTTCCCTTGCTAAAGTTAAATAGAGAAGAAGAAAAATAAGAGGAGGTGGGGGGTGAAGCATTTTTCAGGGAAAGTGATCCACTCAGAATATCAAACATCCTGTGCTAGGAGTGGATCTGTGGGGCTATGACCACCATCTCTGTCTTGCTCTGTTTTGCTTTCTATCCATTATCCATCTTTCTTTAGAGGCTCCATTTTGATGCTGGAAATGGATATTTAGTGCATCTCCAGTTAATAGAATAATTATCCTATTCTCTCCTGCCTAGATCAAAGTAGGAGAGAAATTAAGAACAGAAGGTAGGGATGACATTGTGCTGTTTGGTATAAAACACTTTAAGGAGTGAAAGGGAAGCGTTCAGGTTGCATTCTGTTCACAAATCTCGTTACTGTAAGATCCTTCACTTCTAGGGCACTTGATCAACTCCAATCCAGCTCATTTCACAGCGGCGCTGGGGATATGTACTATTGCATAGTCAAGTCTGACCCATGTTTAAGCAAGTGGTTGGCTGTGAGGAGTTGTGGAATGGTTTGTAAGATCTAAGGGTTAGAGTCCAACTTCAAACAATGCCCAAAGTATCTCTGTGGTTATCATCTAAAGCCTTATGACCGATCAGAAATGGATCGTGTGTATGAAAGCACACGGGTGTTGAATGGACTCTCTGATTTATTGGCTACTGTCCTGAGCTCCTTGCTGTTTTTTTCCCCTGTGGTATGAGAGCATGTGCTGATACCTGGGCAAGGTGGTGACATTTGCAGATGTTCGGCAGACACCAGCCCAGCAGCGCTGCCCTAGGGAGGTCGTGGGGAGGGGAGCTAATGGCATCCAGTGAGCAGTGGTGGGCTGGGAGAAGGGAATCTTTGGGTCGTCCATCACGTGGGTGAGGTGACTCTGAGACCTTTCGATTGAATCTTCCTGTAATTGTGTTCTGGCAAGTGGCTGATTTATGAGCGAGCTCTTCACTGGTTTATTACCTGCTGATTTGACCACTTCTTTGGCTGCTGCTGAATCCTGCTGCTGGTGTTCCCAGAGGCACTGGTCTCAGCTGGTGAAAGCTGTGTGATCAGGCCGATGGCCACTGCACTCACAAAAAACAGTGAAGAGCCCCTGTTTTCCCCTCTGTTACTTTGGGTTTCCTCCAGAGAGACATACAGTATCCTTCCTCCAGGCAAGAAGATCCTACTGCTAGGGTTTCTGTCCATCTCAGCAGTGGCTGCTGATAGTTAGAAGCAGCCTGCTGAAATCGTGCCTCCCGGTGGGTGCTGTGGGTGTGCACTTGGGGCTGGAGCTGCGCAGCAGAGGAGATGCTCGCTGGTGTTGTGCTTTGGGATGAGCCTGCCTTGTCCTGGCCTTTCTGCAATCCCTCTGGTGGCTTCTGGAGGACTGGATGAGTAACCGCGTCTGCTGGAGTGCTGTACCACTGAGTGCCTGCGTGGGTTACTTCTTCTGCCTCCCACGCACCCGGGCTTTCAGCTTCTTCCAGGAACATTTGCTCTCGCATGAATGGAATCAGGGTCATAGTAGGAAGAAGTAACGACGTGTCGGAGCTCTCCTGTCGATGAGTCACACCACAATGCCTTAATTTGACTACAGTGTGTTCCTCAAGATGGATCTCTATGCAAAAAAGATTCTTCCTCCCCTGTGCTTGGGGGAAAGACAGATGCTTCAGGCTGCTGCAGACAAGAGCAACAGAAGACACTTCAGGCTGAGAGTGCCATTCTCCCAGCTACACCCACCTTGCGTATGGCGCTTTCTGGTGCTGTCTCAAGTGACCCAAGTGCCAGAATTTCAACCCTGCTCTTCAGGAAGGTTTCCTACTTCAGTAGGTCTCTTTATAGTGGAGATAGCCTTACTTTGAAGCTCAGGTCCTCTTCTTGATTTTTGTGTGTAGAAAAACATCATGACACAGCAAACTCCAGATTTTTGTAACTGTACTACGATAGTGGGGTGCAGCCTGTTTGTGTTGGCTTTGAAGGCGAGCTGCTTGCTTTGGGTGGGAGTGCGGATGTTTGATAACTGCAGGCTGTGGTGCTTGAACCATGCAAGACTTCACTCATCTGTGTCACAAAACCAAATCAAAAAGCATCATTGCTGTACTAAAAAGCTGATGTAGTTGGCACAGTACTAAAGTGACTGAAGTATGTACATAACTTAAAAAAAAAAAAAATCCTCTATGTAACTAAGAGAATAAACCACAGAATGTAAGTTGTTAAATGAGGAGCAAACTGCATATTTCCTAAGCCTTCGTGAGGTATTTATTTTTGTGTGTTTTAAATTGGAAAAACTTTAGACTTTTTGAATGGGTTTCAAGCATATTCTCTAAGAAATTTGACTTACTTGTACCCCGCCTTCCGTCTCTTGGGAAATCTGAGCAAATTTAGCTTAGTAGTACTATAGCTGTTTGTTTTTCTTTTGTAGCTATATATTGGCTGAATTTAAAATCTGTATGATCAAACAGTTTTGTAGTACTACTGCTCAGAGTGTTTGCATTTCATCTTTCTGCTGTAAAAATAAATCCAGTGGCATAATGATGCTCTTGGTTCTTGGCAGAGATCCTTTTCTAATAATTTCTAACATTTGCTTTGATTTATTTATTCCACCCTCCCCACTCACCCCCTTACTCCTCCTGGGCTTTCATGCCGTGAAGCTGGAGGCACTTTGCAGCATTCATGTCGGGATGTGACCGCTGGTGCTTGTTGACCGTGATGCCAGGGGAGCAGGAGCCTACTTGCCTCGGGTTTGCTTTAAGCTGATCAGAAGCTGCTGGGCTCAGGCAGGGCTAAAGCTGCGATGCTGAGAAGGCTGGCCCTGCTGCTCCCTCCCGCAATTTTGTTTAATTCTGATTACAATCAATACTAAATCTATATGTAAAGGAGTGTGAGAGTAGTATTCATAGTGTCTATCTACACAAACACACAGTTATTCTGTGATTAGTTCTCAAGTGTGGTGGCTTTCCTTATCCACACTTGTGTAGAGAAAGATATATGTATGTACATACAAAAATGCACAGATCTGTACACTCAAAAGCTGATACTTTCCTTTTGGTTTTCCTTTTCAAATCAAGTACAGCTCTTCAGCATCATTGCATCCCCCAGAAGGAAGGATTTTATTAAGCAACAGAATGTATAAAGGGGCAATGGAAGGAAAAGGAATGAGGTGAAAAAATGTCAAATGTTTGGTGGGAACATATATCTCTCTTCTCATTGACAGGGAAAGAAATGGGAGCTAAGTTCAAACCAATCATTTGTCACTCGGAATTAATAGGTGTAGCCTTTCCAAAGGGCTAGTTTCAATCCTTTGAAGCGCACTCCCTTCCACCCAGTTCATAAAAATGCAACTGGTGTCTGAGCTGCGGGTTGGTCTGTTTGGTTGTGTGCTTAACAATTGTCTGTAGGTGTAATTCCCACATCAGGGGAAGAGAGGGAAGACTGGAGCAAAAAAAAAAAAAAAAGCTGACAAAGTGATTGAAAATGTAATTTAACAGAAGAACGGAGATTAATAATCTGTTCAAAAGTGTTATTTTCTTCCTTCCCCACCCAAACCCTGGGGGTTTTGTTATCCTAGGTAAGCAGGCAATGCGGTGCTGTGTCTTTACTCCCAGGATTAGGGAGGACATCAGCTTCAGGACTCTTAACTTTTTTTTATTTTTTTTAAAGTTCCCCTCCTCCTCTTCCATTTCCCGAAAGGCTGGGCTAATAAAGTTTTTTGGGGGATGTTGTAAGCATTTATATAACTATGGTAAAATCTGTTTATTTTACTTTTTTTTTTTATTATTAGGAGTTAGCTGCAGCACTCCGGAAGTGGGAGAGCTCTGTGCCATGTATTTCCACACTGACCTCTCCTTGCCCCTCCCATAAGTGATGGCACAGGAGGTCCTTGCTATAACTCACAGCTTCACCTTGTCTCTGCTCCTTTCTTTTATTTTGGTAGCCACCTTTCTGGAGGAGAAGGCAGACAGGTAGCTACAAATTGTCGATGCAGGCAGCAGAAGTCAATAGGAAGGCAGGCGGGAATGAGATTGAGGGAGGCAGCTATAGATTTCTTAGCTTATTTCTTGTGAGTTTTTCAGAACTTGTGTGATTCACTCTTGTCAGATACTATTCTCAGCCACGCAAAGATGAGCACATTCCCATGGTGAACAAAAAAGGCTGTCTGCATTCTTGCTTTTTTCCTTGAAAGTCCTGAAGCTTCATTTTTGGCAGATTCTTTAGTGGTACGGTGCGAATGGGAGATGGCAGAGAGAGGGGAGATTGCCTCTGCCCTTCCTACAACGATGTGCTGCACCCGGTGCCTGTGCAACTGGGGAAGGCAAAGAGGCTTGCTGGCAAGTGCAGGAATAGGAGGAGAAAGGGATTTCAGTGCAACTGAAAGTGAAGTGTTGGTAACGAGTGTTAGGACAAAGAAGAACTTGTCTGAATATCAAGGAGCAAGGTCTTGGTTCTTAGACTGATCTGAATCTACCAGTTCCCTTCCAAGATGAATGTAGAAGTTTGATTATTCAATGCTTGTAAATTAAGCCTAGAGAAAGCGCTGTGCATGGAACAATCCTCTCCCAGCCCTCACAGGGACTCTTGGACGCTTTCTGTCCTTACTGCCTCTTTTGGCTTTCTAAAGGGTACTTGAGAATTCATTTTACTGAAAGAGTTTCATTTGGCTCTGATGTGTTTCTGTTGTCTGGGAGTTTTCTGATCTGTCTGGTCTGCCTTCTCCAAGCCAAAAAATTGTCATTATTTTGCTTTTTTAAAAAAAAAAAGAAAAAAGGGAGGTGGAGATGATGGGAAGTTATGGCTTGGGTTTTGCTGTCTAAATGTTGAGGTCTTGGAAAACTACATGTTATACTTGGGATGTAGGATAAGCTGGAGGTGGGAGAAGGTCTCAAGTCCTCCTCAGGGCAGGAAGCCCCGAAGATGCTCTTGCAAGTCTTGGGCCCGGAGGGACAGGCATTGGCAAAGAGCAGTGGGGTAATGCAGACCTGGCTCGCAGCTGTGCTCCTGCCCAATTGCATTACCTGCTTACTCACCCGTTCTCCCGAGCAGATGTCAGAGCAAGGAGGTGACGGAGGAATTCACTAATACTGCAGGAGGTCAGTAAGTTTGCACGGGAGAAGCTGAAAGGAATGAGGCGTGCTCTGTGTGTGTGTACAGACATGTGCCTGTCTCTGCCCTGCCCTGGGCCTGCTGGAATTGGCTTCAGAAGCAGTTGCAGGAGCCTGCTCTCTCCGTGGAGAGCACTGACGATGCTCCCTCCTCCGCCAGGGATCGTGTGGCTGGCACTCACATCATCCCCAGCGCCTGACAGGAGCGCAGGGAACCAGAGGCAATGTGTATCCCGTAGGCACCTCCGAGGTGCTTATTTTAGAGTTGCAAGACAAGCGGTTGCTTGTAGAGAACACAAGTGTTAATCCTCCCAGTGGGGAGGGAGGAAGCCGTGTTCCTGCAGGGACCGAGACATGCTGCTGCTAATGCAAAGAGGCAACTGCTCCAAGGAGCCTCAGCCTGCCTCTGCCCCACCGTCGCTGAGAGCAGCAAGGATGTGAAAGCTCTGCACGGCCAGGCAGAGCTCGAATTTTACAGAGCTGGTGTGGAGGTTTGGGATGGAGCATTCGTCTCTCTGGCTACAGCTCCTGTTAGCCCCCAGACTTGTTTCATTTAAACCGCTCGCGAGATGAATCGGGTCATCACCTGGCTTGGAGACTGAACGCGCTGTCGTTTCCTCTCTTCTGTCTTTCCCTTTGGCATGGTCTCTGGGAAGAAGACAGCCTCGTTAGTTCAGTCCTCCAAGTCCTTTCTGTGATACTGCCAATTTCTTATTGGTAGTGACAACAGAAGGAGAAATCCATTTCGACTGTCTTTGAATGGATTTCAGCCCAGACCTTACAAGTGAGCCATCTCTTTCTGGGGAGGGAGCATGAGTGGAAAGGGTATGTGCTGCTCTCCAGGAACTGGTTTCCCATGTCTGGATCACCGCAGGTCGTGCAGCTGATAGATGCCGTCAGCAAAGAAGGGTGCTGCTTGCTGGGAGACCTTCAAGGAGATCCTAAATACTGCAAAAAAGATGTTTTGATGAAGTTCCTCAAGTCTTAAAGGGATGTAATGAGATGTAATAATACAAAACTGTGTGCAGTGATGTTCATTTCTGTATTAAATAGAAAAGGAAAAAAGCACAACACCTTTGCAAGCCACGAGACCTTTTGCATTAGTAAGGGCTCATTCCCTGAGGAAATGCTGTTGCTTAATTAATCTGAACTTGGGACAAGTGAGGCACACTGCAGCTCTTTTAAATCACTTCTAGTGCGTATGTGAAGTGATGGTATTTTACTAGGTGAGGATGTTAATTTGGCATTACCCTGTGTGCTTTTAGCTCTGGTTGCCTTGTTGCAGCCTGGTGGTACACAGGTACGAAGACACTGCTGCTTTCTGTGGGGTTGACGTGTTCTGTTCTGTGTGTTCAAAAGCAGGGGTTATATTGTGCCCCCCTTCTATACACAAGCTGTCCAGCTGCTTTCCTGTCTCTTGTGAATGTTTTAAGGACAGAAGACTCTTTCCAGGGAAAACAGTGACTTAATCAGTGGGATGGATGAGAACAAGTGTCTGATTACAACTCTGCAGCAACTGCTTCCACGCCTGCAAGGAGAGCTGCCTGCTTCCCTGCAGGACTCCCCAGGGCTCCTGTGCAGAGCATGTGCTGCCGCAGGGTGCCTCCGAAGCCTGAGGTGTCCCCAGGGACAGGGCTGCTTGTGGGAGGCAGAGGTTAAGGACCAGGAGGGAGGAAAGTCTCAGTAAGCAGCAATATTCTGAAGCTTTGAGGGAAGGGCAGGGGAGAAGCCTGCTATAGTGCAGGTTAAATGATGAGGGGGGAGGAAAAAAAAATCCTTAAGTATTGGATCTCCTCTGTGCTTTAGAGTTCTTTCATTTTTTGAAATAAGGCAGGTTGATAATGGTATTTTCTTTTGCAATATGTTGGTTAACAAGTTATTGCTGTATCATAGCTGTTAGATTAACCTCTGCTCACCATTGGAGCCCCAAGAGTTACTCTATAGACCCCTGATATGTTTAAATAAAAAAAAAAAAGTTACTTCTAGAGCTGAACTGGAGAAGTACAGTCTCAGGTCTCTGCCACTTAGGCACAAATTTATTAAAAAAAAAAAAAAAAAAAAAGGCACTGTCGAACCAAGTGATAACATGTTCAAGTCCGACCCTTAGAGAACTTCCATGCCTGGGAGCTGAGCACTGAGAGCAATTTCATCTTTTGCTGCTACATCAAGAAAGGAAATCAGAGATGGGCCGTGGCATGGGGAAAAATCAGCTTGTAGGAAGAAATCAATTTATTACTGAATAGATGAAAAGACTGCAGTACTCGTTGCAACCATGCCTTAATGGACATACCACAATTGTTCTTAAGCGTTCTTCATCTTGAAGGATCCCAAAGTGCTTTCAGAATTGTGAGGACAGGAGGATTTATTTGCTCGCAGCTGATGTTTTGTCACTTAACAGCACACTAATTCAACTTATGCAGCTAAGGACAGGAATGAAGAAAAATTCCCCATCTCATTGAAACTTCAAAGGGGATAATTACTGGTGTTGGTAAGTGGCGGGGACATCTGAACTAACTTTGTTCTTGAGATGTTTAAAGGAAGATGTGGGGAAAGCCTACAGGAAGTGTGTCCAGATATTTTTTGGTTCATGCTGCAGACACGTAAGCTCTGGAGGCTAACCATGCAAGAACGTTAACGTAGGTACCTGTAGCCAGTATTTCCATGGTTGTCCTTTTGAAGGGAATTGGGTCAAACAAGCTGTTTTCCTATTGTCTTACAAGTTTTATCCTATTGTTCACTTAAGTCCCGTGGTGCTCAGACTTAAGTCTCCCACATGATTTATGCAGAAATACTGTCTCAATCCAGTCAAAAAGGAAAGCTGGAATGCCAAAAAGAAATGGCACTGTTGCACATAAATCTGGTGAGTTAGTAGAAAGAGCTGATGAAGTCGGGCTTCAGAGGGCAAAGGTTCCCACTGGCTAATTGTTTATGAGGACAGATCTGTTAATGACTTGGAACTACTGAAGTGATGTTGACATTTACAGCTGAAGCTTCAGGGGAGACTGATGGATCTCTGGGCCCATGGAGGAGAGGCAGTATTTGAAGCCAGTGCCCTCTCAGGTTCCTCTGACATCTGCTCTAGCATACTTGGCAGTGGCTTCCAGATTACTACCATGTGGTCTGCTGCATTTGGCATACCTGCAGGTTAGTATTTAGAAGGAGGAAAGTGGGAAGGAACAAATTCTTCATCACCAACTCTCAGATTTTGCTCTGCAGAACCGCACTGCTCTGAACTTCGCTGGTGACCGCAGCTGTATTTTCAGATGTGCTAAACATCTCTGCCAGTCACAGGGTAATTCAGTCAGACCTTGCCGCAGTGCACAACCAGAAGCTCATCAGATAATCTCCTACAAAGCAGTACCTGCCTGTGATGGGGCCTCCACTCCATTCTGTTTCATTCCTCTTCTAATAAAATCTGGCATTCTTTAGGCGGTTTTGCCATGCTGGAGATCCAATTGTTTTTTCTAAAATGTTTAAATGTAATAATCTCTGATTTCCACATTATATTAACATATGGAAAGACAGCAAACAAGCTGCCAGGAGTTTTGTGGGATTTCTTCCATCCTTAGACTGACAGGGCTTGTTTAAATCCGATCTGTAATGGCAACAGACATGGGTTTTGCATAGACACATTTTGCTCTCCAAAGAAATAACAAATAGGCAGCAGTGTCATACATACAGATTCCGATGAGGAGCTTTCAAGGTTAACCTCAAGGGCTCCCTTACTTGCGGCTGATGAAGTTGTCAGTGTTTCTCAGCAGAAGCACAGCCTCATGGTTGCTTGCCTGGGGAGAGATGCCACTGCCCGGCATCCAGGGAGCGTGCATCTTCTCTGCTTTGTTTGTGTCTTCCTTTCAATTTATTCTTTCTGTCCTGTCTTGTTGCTTGTCCTTTGGATTGCAAAATAAGCCAACTGTTGAGCTGTGATGTGACCCAAATGGTCTGGCATCATCAGCTGGCTGACTGGTGAGACTTGGCTGCAAAACTGTGAGATCCAGGTCACGCAATGCCCTCCCACAGGTGGGTTGCTTCATGTAGCATGTAAAGAATGTGCACCAAGCTTAACTGGACTACATAATTTTTATTTATAGGAAGAAACTTTGTCCCAGGTGGAAAGTAAAACACTGTGCAACTTGTAGAAGTCAGTCTCAACACGTTTGCTCTGCAGCTACCTGAAGCAGTATGGCACCAACAGCCAGAAAACATCATAAAGGCTGCTCCTATGTCACACGCTCCCGTGTCACTACTTAGTGCAGAGGGACAGAGGTGAAGGAGGCCAGTGCACCTGTGCCTTACTGTGAACAACAGGGTTCAACTGGATGTAGGCAACTGAAATAGATGATGAGGAAAGATGAATCAAGCAATTAAGGTAATTTGTGCTAATGTAAACCATCTATATTCACAGTTATTTCATATGGTGCCTACTTGGTGCATAAAATGTAATGATAAATAGTTCACGTGATTTTGTGTATCAGAGGTGAAATCCCCGCTGACCTCAGTGGGAATTTTTGCTTTCAAACCTGTGACCCTAGCTAAGTCATTCTGCTTCATTTCCTCATAAGCTCGAGGTAAAACCTCAAGCGTTTGGTTGATCTGCCTGCTGATGCACATAGTGGAACTTTTAATGAAACCAGTATCCACGGAGAAATGTGGGTAGGGCCTGCAGAGGACACTGACAGAGGCAGTTCCCATTGCCAAAGCAGTTTATGCTGACTGAGGCTGTGGTCTTGAGCAAGTCACTTGAGTCCTCCATGTGATGTGCAGCTCGTGAGAGCAAGATGCTGCACTTAACAAGTATGTTGCAAGCTGTGATGTAGGATGCAAAGCAATCAGGAAATTGGGAGCAGGAGGGTGCAAATCATGGTTGTATTAATGAACAAATAACTTGCAGGTCATCTCACACGCCTATTCAAAGTACTCAACACACCTCACAATCTGTACAGAGGAGTCTGTAATCACTTGCCTGTATTAGCTTCAGGTTCATTTCATAGAGCTTAGTACATGAAATGAAGGAGGGAAGAATGTATACGCTTGACATGTTAGGGAAAAATCTATTGTAGCATTATTATTTGAACTGAAATGTGGTTATAATACTAGAGTTACACTTAAGGTTTGATGAAAAGGCAACGGGCTCATTAATATGAACTCTTCTGTGAGCACAGAGTTGTTTTAATTTGGTTCTGAGGAATGTTATGAAGGGGAGCTAAAATGGCCTTGTTTTATTGGTGGGCAACTTAAAGCATCAAGAAATGCTGTGGTTTGGATGATCTTGGAGATGGTCAGGAGTACAGGACACATCCAGTCTGCTCTGCCTCTATCCCTGCTGGCCATGATCTAAGATGACCTTTGGCATGGAAAATCTTGCTTCTGAGCCCAAGCTGGGGAATAAATCCATAGGAGAATATCAAAAAGCAAGTGAGGGCAGTCCTTTTATTATTGCTTTGGCTTATTTCTGAAGAAAATTTTGAAAGCATTTATCAAGGATAGGGAATGCTACCAGCCTCTTGCTGCTCAGAGAAAGAGGCTGGCTGGTCTCCTTGCTGTTGAGACTTTTCCATACATGAGACAAATATTCTTTTCCTCGTGGCAGACAGTAATTTCAGCCATAAAGAAACATCGTGCTTTATTTCCAGAATGTTACTTGCTCTGCAAAGGAATAAATATATGTAAGATAAAAATTGAGGCTAGGATGATATATAGTAGAGAAACACAACAATGTTGTAAAAACTAACAGCATGGAGATCAAGATGTGGTTGCAGGAAGAATCATTATTTGAAATCCTTTCCTTGCTGAAGTTAACATTATGCTGGGGCTCTTTTTGCCCAATTTTGCCTTTTATTTCACCTTAGGGGAAATTTTGGTGGTACGTTTCAAAGATGCATGTTTCTCACTTGGAATAAAAAGTTCTGGTTGTGTGGATACCAAGGGCTCCTGACTCTACTGCTCCTCATTAATGTACTGGTTTACTGGAGGAGAAGGTGGTGATAGGACTACTGTTTTTTTTTTTTTTTTTTTTTAAAGTGCAAGATCTGCTTCATGCTTATCAAAGCTAACAGGAGCTCAAGACAACCTGATGCAAATATGCTGCAGTGGCTGAATACAGTTGTGCCGTGTATTTTGCAAATATTCCTAAGTACATGGATTCTGGTTTTGAGTTGTGTGCGCTTAACTTTTGCATTTAAAAAACAATCTCAAAAGATTTTCATTCATTTATTCTTAAAAGCAAACAAAAACCATCCACACACAAAGAAATGTTGGGGGATTACTCAAAAGCAATTGCTTTCCCTAGAGATCCATAATCATATGAAAAATACAAGCTTATCCACAATAGCAGTTTTTTCATTTCTTCAGAGGGTTTAGAGGCGTTTTGCATCCATTCTTAGGTGAAATTAAGCTAAGCATAATTTGAAATGGAAAAACTTCCTTTCACTTTTTTTTTTTTTTTTTTTTTAACTTTGATAACTTTTCTGAGGGAAGAGAGAAATCCCACCACCATTACTTTCTAAAATGAGCCTGGATGAAACAGCAGGGTAGCAAATGCTTGTGAGTTGTCTTACGCTTGGCAACTGGAGCCAAGTGAGTGTTTCTGTGGCTGTTTCCGTATCTTTTTGGTCTATGTGCTTTTTTCAAGTCCCTTCCTCCCGTCACTGCTACCTGGCAGACTTACAGGATTGGGAACTGCTCTTGCCAAGTGAAGTAACCCCTCCTTATGTTCACCACACTGATAGACTTAAGGATCACATAAAACAGTTTCTAGCCTGTGTCCTGAAGAAAAGATACAAAAAGAGTGTTGCTAGCACTGTGACCTTCTGCTGCAGCCGAGACTCAGGGATGTGCCCAGCCAGAAACAAGCAAATCATCAGCCCAAGCAGAGATGCTGCTCACGTACGACTATGAGAATAGTTTATGGGGAGTCTGGACCTTGTTTAGTTGTAAAGTTGAGTGCCCAAGAGTGTAATGCGTATCCAGGTACGTTACAGAGATGGAAGCACAGGGTGGGATGCAGGCTGTTGTCTTAGCAGCACAGCACCATTAGTGCAAGGTGGATCTTGAGGGGGATTTCTGATGGCTTCTTTCTTTGGCCAATATGGATCATCGGTATTGAAAGTGAGTGCTGGTACTGAGGTGGTAAAATACTGCTCTCCGTGTGGGTCAGCAGGTAGCAGTGGCTGAGTTTTTTCTGCATCCTTCTCTTTCTATATCTCTTTCCCTACACCAGAGATAACAGCTGTGTAAGACGCTTAGGCCATTCAGTCTGGTATCACGTTGCCCTGGTTTTTCACCAGTGTAACTGCTAAAAGTATTAGAGTTACACCAGCATCAGAGTGAAGTAATGCTCTGATGATTCAGGCCATTAAGGTTTAAAGCTTTCTGTAAAAACACTAAGTATGGTGATTATCTGGGGCTTGAATCTGGACACTGAATAAAATGCAAATATATTCAGGCAGCACCTCTGGACATTCGTTTAGGGAAGGGGGGAGCTAGAGAGGGAGAGATGCAGGGATAGTGATTTGATTTTTAGCCTTCTAATTTATGCCTCCTTGAATCCACTTAGCAGAAACTTCTTAAAAATAGTGTTCTGTTCATTGCTGCTCTTGCTCATTTTCATTTTACATTATTGCAGGCTCACACAGCTTGCCGTACAAACTGATCATGTGGATCTTGTGACTGCTCTAAATCTCACGGCTTTATCACTATCTAGGACAGAAGCTTGGTCCTCTGTTGGGTGACTACTTAACTATTCCTTTTACTTGCGGAAGCAGTGCGTGAGGCATGCTGAGGAACACGGTACCCTGTGAAGGGTCGGTGTCATTGTTTGGGGCCAACAAGGCACTAGGACGGAGTTGTGCTCCCCTGCGTGTCCCGTGATGTCGTGATTCAATCCATGGCTGCCAGTCGTATCATTTCTCTTAGAATGCATTCTCTGAAAAGTGATTTTGAGGATATTAAGCTGTAAGATTGGGAGGGGGACCCCTCAGATCCAGGAGGATGTTATCTCACTGCACACAGGCCCTGGGAGGGCGCGTGGCTCAGGAGATAAGGCTGCGACTTGCTCCCCGAGGACCTGGGGCTGCAGGATGGCCGTGATCCCCTGCAGCTCTGGTGGGGGTTAGGGCAGGGGGAACAGATCAGAAATGGTCACAAACACACACCCGGGAGAGTTAGAGCTGTCTATCAGGAGCCTGGCGTGCTTCCCTGCTGTCCCTCCTGAATGAAAGGGCTCTGATCTCATTTGTTTTATAGCGTCAGCCTCCCTCGGTTGTTCTGCTGGTGTTTTTGGTAAATCTCCCAAAACGCAGGCTGTGTGCCAATTAATGAAGCAAGCTGTCTGTGTTCAGGGAGGACAGGTGCGTGCGTAGGGTATGTTGCTGTTGGGTTTGGTATTGTTTCTACCTGTAGGAAGCTCAGGGTGGGAGAAGATGGACTCCTTCGAAAGCAGTGCTGCTTTGTAATCTGATTAATGGTGTATTTAATTGCTCCTGGAAAGGAAACTCCTCTAGCAGATGCTGTCAGAAAGGCTAGGTTATGTATGTCAAGTCTTAAGCTTTACAGAGCTTAAAAATAAATACATAAATGAAAAGTAGTGGCGCATCCCCAGATGCGTGGGTGGCAGAAGTGGCTATGTACCCTGGGGAAGATCCTGAATTTTACTTTCTGCTGTTCCTGTGAAGTCCTAAGTGACCATGTTATGTGGCACTGAGATGGCAGGCAGGCCTGTAATCATTGTGAAATTGCTGATACTGTTTATTTTGCTTTTAATGTTTACTTCCTTAGCAGAGGCTTCTGTTTTTGATGGCTCTTGAAACTCCTCCCGTGTTTGTTTCACTGAAATGAATTATTTTGTGTTCTGCTCTCCAGCAAAAACAAGGGAACAGGCTGTGCTGCTGGCTGTGGGTGCTTCGCTGTTGCAGAGACCTGTGTCAGCACTGGGGGGGAATGGGAAAGGATTCTAATGCTTTGTGGTTAGTGGGGTTGTTTGAGTCCATAAAGGAGCTTTCCTGGTCCAGTTGCCTAGGAGAGGCAGGGAACTCTTCCCACCTTTGTGTAAATAGATTTGGGGCTGTTAATTTCTTTATCTTTCTCTGGAGTGCTGCAGATTAGATTCAGCTAGAGATAGTGTGCAGGCTGTGCTAGGCACGTTGGTGCTCTCATTGTCACTGCGTTATCCCCAGTGCCTGGTTGCATATCTTGTTCACAATGTCAGGATTAAAGCAGTCGCCAGATTTGGGGTGAGAAAATTCAATTTCTGCTGTTTAGATTGTCAGGCTTTTGTTTTGTTAATGGCCTTCCACTATGGAAATGAGCATGGTTTGTTTCAAGAGATTGTAAGAGGCTCTCTTTAACATATTCTCTGCTTAAAATAGAGTTGGGCTGGTGGTGGTGTGCTCAGTCCCTTCTGCTATTGCATATTCTGGTTGTGGGGTGCAGTGTTTGGGCTGTGATGTCTGGAAGGTTCTGGAAGCCTTCTGTGACCTACAATGTGGCCTAAGCTGGAGTTGAAATGGAGGAGTTCGTGGAGTTGGGCTGGGCTACTTCAGGAGTACCCACAGGGCTGACTTCGGACAGGGATGCATCCCGTAGCCCTGTCTCCATGAAGTCACAAATACACAGTTCATATTTCTGCTTTCAGTACTCACCATCCTAAAGCTCTCGTGAGGTTCAATGTTTGGGTTAATGATTTCTGGGACAGTTTTCTACAATTTTTCTATATTCTGTCAATGAAATCAAACATTCAGAAGCTGTTGCTTAGCAAGGCAGTGGTGCAACAGAACTTCTCAAGAAGCAGAGAGCTGCAGATGCGCTGATCAGGGTGGTGCTGGCCGCTGTGGGCTTGTAGCCTGCCTTGTAGACAGTTGGGCACATGCTGCTGTGGACTGCAGGTGCCTGTGGGACGTAGTGGTGATTTTTGGAACAAGCCTTGGGCAGGTAGGTCCACCTCACATGGCTTGGTACAGTCCATGCCTGAGGGCCTTGCTCAGGAGGCACTGGCCTGGAGCCCTGGTAGGGGCACTCCTGCCTGGGGAGGTGGGACTGGGGTAGGTGGTGGGGCTTGTCCTGAGGAAGTCTTTCACCACTGCAGTACCAGATGCAGCATCGGGGTGTGATGAGAGGCTGGCCATGAGGGCAGGGCCCTGGCAGGGTTCAGCCCGGAGCCCGAGGCCATCAGCCTGCCAGCTCGCTGCTGTGTGCGCAGCACTCCTGCTGCTGTGGGCTTACGTAACACGTTTGCAGGACTTCATTTTCCACTAGATTGAAAGCAAAGCCACTGTTGATTTTCTCCAAAAAGATCTATTTGAAAGTGCAATTGCCTGGAATTACATGGTGGCAGCGAGAGGCCAGACCTCGCTGTAAATAACTTTCTCCTCAGCCAAACATATTGAGCTCTGCTGTCTGCTGCTGCTTCTCTTTAGATTATTTCAATTGAAGGCAGGGTTTTTGGTATTATTTTTTTATGCTTTGTTTATTCTTGTCAGGAATGGATTCTCATTCTCTTACCTTCCCTGCTCTTGCTGAATTCTGTGATTATGGGGAACGGGGCAGCTCCCCATTCACTGTAAGACCTGTGTGCTTTCATAGCACAAGTCTATATTGGGACCGCTTTACCTTTGCCCGTGAGTAGCCTCAGTGCCCTGTGTGTGCTGTTGTCTATTGCTGCTCTGCTGGGGCAGTGGCAACACATCAGGTTTTGGTGGTGATCAGCGCCTCCATGCCAGTGGTGGCATCGTAGCAGTGTGCTGGTGTTAACTGAGAGCATAAACACCACGTACGCCACTGCGCAGCATCAATGTTCTCGTTTTCATCTTGCTAAGCTGTGAGATGTCCTGCCTGCTTGTGGAATGCTTTCTCCATAGCCCTAACATCTTTATATGAAACCTCTTATTCCCTGTTGAAGACCGAGTGCCAGTAGCTCCTGTGTCTTAATCTTTGAAGCCATTAGTCTCCAACGGTGGGTCTTTAGCCTGGGTAAGGAACTGGTCCTGTGTCCTCCTGTCATGGTGGCTTAGGGGAGCAGAGCTGTTCTGGCTGTCAGCACCTGTACATGAGAGCAGAGTCAATTCTGGCTTTTTAAAAATGGCGTTTTATGGAAAAAATAAGCTTGTACTGGACAGCTTCATCTCAAAACCTTATTAGAGCAAACCCTTACTAGAGAATAGAATTGCAAACAAAGAGGGGAATGAGTGTTTGTGAAGGAAGGAGGAGGAGATGGTATCCTCATACGGGGTAAGGGGGCCTGGCTTAAGGCAGGCATGGCTCAGTAGCAGCATGTAGCACCAGGGAGGTTGTGCTTGTAGCACTGGCACAGAAATAAGTGTGACAGCAAGCTGAGAGAAAAAAGAATGTGGGGTTATTTGGGAGGATTACTGCTACGTTGGACAACTGAAGTTTCACAGTATCTAGCTTTGAGCACTTCAGCCAAGGAATGTGCTTGGACCTCTGGTGCAGCGTTTCTTTTCCCTACAAATGTACACATCCATCCCAACTTCATTGGCTTTTTTGTTTGTTTTTAGTTCACTTTTAAGCTTTTAAAGATTCTTTCTAACATGAGTTTATCCCTGCAGTTCCCTGATCTTTCCCAGTATCTTTCTTTTTTCCCCATCACTTATGGTGCCCAGAGCATTAGAGTATAGGAGGTGGGAGTCATCATTGATCAGTACCCAAAGGGGCTCCTGTATGCCGTGGATGCTTCTGTATCCATCGTATGTTGCCTTTTTCTTCCTGCTTCATTGCACTACAGGTTCATCTTCACCTTGCTTGCTCCTAGATCCTCTGTTAACCTTGAGTGTTCCTCCTTCAGTGGGCAGCAAGCAGGTAGGCTGTGAAGCTGACACGCAGCCCTTTTGAGTCTCCAATTAGCATTCGTTGCTCATAAAAGAGCTGCTGGTGCTGTGCAGGCAGCCTTGCTGTTGTCCTGTGCAGATGCTGCTGGCCTGCTGGAGTGCAGAGGAAAAGGGTTCAAGCAAAGCCCAGCTCCCAGCCGCTGCAGTACGGAAAAGGGTCAGGGCTTGGAGCCAACTCGACTTCGTGGGGAAGTTGAGTCATCTGGTTTCCCAGAATAGCAGGGGAAAAGGAGAGAGACAGCTGCAGGTGAGGCGGAGGAGGCAGTGGTGCTTCCAGGATGTTAATGAAGTTTAGCTGTGAGCACAAACACAGTCCACCTGTGCTGTGCTTGCACTCTCCTTTTCCCCTATGAATCAGCTTGTTCTCTACCTGCAGCTGTCTTACCAGTGTTGGGAGCCCCAAAGGACCAGGGTTCTTTCAGAGGAAAAAAATGATGGAAAACAGGTTTCTTGGCCTGGATGGTGCCTCAGCCTCCTGAGCTTTTGCTCCCTTGGGAGAACTTTGCCAGTGGTGCCCAGGTCTGGGTGTGATGCCATCTGCCATCAGACAAAGCAAGGGTTGGGTTTATGCTTTTTTTTCTTCACACAGCTAGGTTAGAAACTTCCAAGTGACCTGTAACAGAAGTTTTAAAGCTGCTTCTCGCTGAGATCTTGCTCAGAGGAAGGCAGAGCAAGTTTTTCTGTGCTTCTAGTTCAAGGTTCAGGTGTTCAGAAAGTTTTGCAGTTCCCTGTTAAAGCAGCTTGAGGACCGTCCTGGTCTGTATTGCAGCGAAATGTCTTTCAAGTCAGAATGTCGGTGTTTAAGTATTGCCTGTCTGGTTATGGCCCTGTCTCTCCCTACAGCTTCTGCTGGAAATGGCCCTGTGTTACCTGCAAGCTTTCCTGGCAGGAGGATCGCTTACATATTGGCACAGTGATTTGGCAGATTCTGGGCTTTTTCCTGATGGAACTGCAGCCTGTAACTTCTGTTCGTTTGATTACAGAGGAATAATAAATGGTTCTTCTAAAATCCTTCTCTGTGGTCATTTTTTTTTTTTTTTAAAGTAATCCTCTCTTCTTGTGTGCGTGTTGTTATTTGTTCAAGGATGTTGTTGAATGAGGTAGGGCCTGGTTCAGACAACTTGTCTGTGGTGGATCTGTGTTCGTTCCTGGTTCTGCTGAGAATTATCTTGGGCAAGCTGCTTAACCAAAATCTTGAATGTCTGCTTTGATACGTGTTGGACATCTATTAGTCCCATCTGAAACACCGTAGTCCCCTTTTCTCCATTTCTGGTCTCTTCTCTGCCCTTTCTGAAGGTGCCTCAGTCATGTGTCAATGACAAGCGACCAAGAGCGAATGTCCGACTGAAGCTCTGAGCGAGCACTCGGGAAGGTACCAGCCATGAGGTGCTCAAAATCGTGCAAAATGGGTGAATTTGACTATGTTTGCAGCTCACCTGCCCCTAGCTGAGCCAAGGGCAAAAAAAAAAAAAAAAAAAAATAGACCACAGCATGAAATCTGGGAAGTGAAGTTGATTGTATTTTTAAAATCTCTCATTCTTTATAATCTGCCATGTTATTAATAACATGGGCTGATTTTTTTTTTTTTTAATATCTGATTTCTATCTTGACTGTGTGCTCCTTTAACCTTCCCTGGGAGATTTTATTTTTTAAACCTTTGATGGATTTTGCTGACCTCCTGCTGATGTTTTTCATTTATTGGAAGAGAATAAAATAATTATTATAATAAACCCCACTATGTTGCTGGAGGCAATTCACTGGTTGAGGTTTTCATGTGAACCCAGCCCTCTTAATCCTAGCAAACAGGATTCTCCTCTTAATCCCTAATCCCTAAGTACTTTAGCTATTAATCTTGAGAGGCGTTTTCCCCCTCCCTATTTCAGATTAACCAGAGAGTGGTTACCTGGGTTACTGCCCCCTTTTTTTCTCCTGTGCTCACATGAGGTTTGGGGGCTCAGGGAGATAGATGTGTGCCCAATTCTGGGCCTTTGATTTTGGTGTGTTCAGTTTCTGGCCCTTTGGATGCTTCCTTTTGTCTGACTGGTTTGCTGGATGCTTGTTCATCAGGGAAAACAGACAGTGCCTCATCAATTGGCAGCTCCTGCTCAATCAGAAACAGCATCTGAATCTTTTCTTTCAGGGGAATAAGCAGACTGAGCTTATTTTGGCCTCCCAAAGGAGATTTTATTGAAATGAAGGGCCTCTTAAGGTGTTTCACTCATTCTAGTCCTTCTCTGTTAGTTTTCTTCCCCACCATTTGCTGTTAAGGAATTGTAAAGTGAATTTCTGTTCTCTGCCACGCTTCTTTCTGAATGTGTCAGGTTGCTCACTTTCTGCATGTTGCATTACTTAAAGGCTTTGAGGGCTCACTGTTGGCTTGCTCTTGGGACTCTGCTGGCCTGCCAGTTTGGGATTCCCACTGTCCAGTGACCTGTGCAGGCTGAGCCGCAGACTGCTCCCACATGGTTATTTTGAGAGGTGTTGGAAGGGCTGCCTATTTCAACCACTTGACACTTTGTTTGCATCTGTAGATCCAGAAGGCAAAAGATGCTAGGCCAAATCCTGGCAGACTTGAAATTCATAGCTTCTGCCTGTGCCTGACTGTTCCGACCTGTGATTTTGGGGGCCTCACTTCTGAGGATATTCTTTCTCTGTCTCTGGTGGGCTCAGAGATGCTCTTGAAACCCAAGTTGCTTGCTCTGCAGAAAGCAGTTCTGTGAACACACCTCAGGGGTGTCTGCCCAAGCCTCCTAGGCACCTGCATGGCTGTGGGCAGCTTTTGGGAAGGCCACGGCCTGTTGGCAAGGCAGCAGTCCTGGGCTGGAGCTGGCGTGTGCTAAAGTTACGGCTGTTGGTGG
Source organism: Aythya fuligula (assembly GCF_009819795.1). Taxonomy (NCBI): domain Eukaryota; kingdom Metazoa; phylum Chordata; class Aves; order Anseriformes; family Anatidae; genus Aythya; species Aythya fuligula. Next base: position 27,397,141 of record NC_045563.1, read on the forward strand.
GGCTGCTGCACAGCACAGACAGCTCCGAAATATCCTGAGACAGACCCAGGGCCTCAGCTGAGGAGTTTGTTTTGTAGCCCTAGCCATTGGTGGACTTCTCCAGATCTTTTTCCAACTTGTGTTCTCCGCCTGCCTGCCTTGCGTTAGTTATATGGGAAAGCAGAGGGGAGTGTGAATGCAGCACAAGGGGACAGCTTGGGAAGAAGAGCAGAAGTCTTGCATCAAAAGTAGTGGGGAAGTTATGGGGAAAACAGGAGATTAGGAAATAAATAAGGTATTTGTTACAGGGGTGGGGCTTTAAACTCATTGCTATTCTGGCTTTGGGAATTTGACTTTGAAACACCGGGTGAAATAAATGCACATTTCCTCAGCGTTCTTGTGCCTGTTATCTCTTTGTCCCAGGTAAACAGATTAAATTCACTGCGTCTTTTAAAGCAAGAATTCAAGACTGTAATAATTTCTTCCTCTATGGTACACGCAGTTCCCAAGTATTTAACAAGTTATTTATGCAGGAGTTGTACTTTCATACCTGACAGGCCATACCACCACCGAGTGGAAAGAACACACTGCTCTGCAGCAGCATGCAGGGAGAAGAAACTTCTGTTTGCTTTAAGTGCTTGAGAACTTGGTGCTACATTGCTGTTCAGGCAGGAAGGCCATCTCCTGTGCCATCACAGCACTCGGGCACTGCCTGGAGGTGGTGGTGGCACCTTCTGACTCGCTGCTTTGTGAGTCCTGGGCATTTTGACTGTGTTAAAGGTGTTGAAGAAAAAGGGGCGTGTGTAACAGGGGTAGGTGCAGATGGAAAGGAATGCATCAGGTGCCCCGTGAGCTGCTTTGGAAGCTGGGTACCAAGCAAAGGCCTAGCAGATGGAGTTTCTTTGCTTCCTTCTGACAGAAAGCAGGCAGCCCAGTGCTCTCCAGTACTGTGGGGCACCAGCTCTGCGTGGGCAGGTGCACGATGTACGAGCTGTAACGGGAGCTTGTCAGCAGGCAGAAGAGGAGCAGCACAGGCTCTCCTCCCAAGATGAAAAATTGCATTGAGTAAACCCGAAGAGTTTCCTATTTGCCTTGCTGTATGTATCTTTGAATTAATTCTTTCTACTTTTAAATGCTCTCCCTGAATAAAATACACTGCTGACTGTGGTAGAACTGCTGTCTATTTCGTTCCACTGCCATACAATGTGGTTTTCCAGCTGTGTCTCCTCAAAGATCCTTTGATTGCAAAGAAACATAAGCAATAACAGAACAGATATGGCTGTTAACAGAAATGCTGTTCCTCGTCATCAGTCTTGCATCAGGGACACCTGCATCGCTTCATCTCTCTCTCCTTGGCTCCTGCACTGGCTAATGGCACTGGTTTACTTGAAGGAATAATAAAATAGTAAAGATGAAAGCATATGTTTCTTCCCTTTTAACCTCACTGCTTTACAAGGAGAATGTGGCAAGATGAAAGAGCGAAAGCAGCCTCTGGCTATGCCCCTACCCGTAAGTCAGGGGCCTTCCTACTGAAACTGGTGTAACTGGCTGCATCTTTGGTCAGCTGCAGCCGTGATGTGCCAACCCAGGATCCAGGGCCTCGCAGAAAGGATTTGCAATTCAGGTCACTGACAGTTCTAGTAATTGGGCCAGTGGGTTTGTCTGGGGCTCGGTTATGTTTAGGGGCCTGCCAAGATGCTGGGAATCTCGTGAGAGTTTGTTCACCCCCTTGCTGTTGTAAATTATTTCAGGGTTGTCTTAGTGGCATACATGATAATATGTTTCATGGGCATCCTTTGATGGATGTCCTTTAGGTGTGCATATAACACCACAGACAAGCCCCTCTCACTTCATGTGCGGATGTGCCAGGGAGGAATTAGGCTGGGCAGAGGTGCTGGAGCATTTCCTTAGCAGTGAAGCTATCAAGATGCTTGGCTGCCTCTGCCTCCAGCAGGGAGTTCAGGTGGGTATCAACAGCAGGGCTTTGTGGGGTTTCCCCAGTGCCACCTTGACCCAGAAGCCAGGCATTGCCAACTCTTGCTCTTCCTGGATCGCTGCATCAGGTGACAAACGCATGTGAAGACCAATTCTGAAAGCTTTATTTTTTTCTCCTGCCTCGGTTGTGGTTGGCAGGCAGCCCCAGGTAGCTTACCTTCATGACCATATGGGACCAAATAGGTTGTAGCAGGAGCTTTGTGTGACAGTCCAGCAAGCTGTCAGTGTTTAGCGGTGATTAGCTTTTTTAAAGAGCCTTTCCTTTATCTGCCAGAGTTTTTAATTTTTCCCTTTCATTGCTTTGCTTCTTATTGATTTAAAGGAAAAAAAAGAAGGAGCTAAAGCCCTGTTCGGTAATAGAATATTGATGAGAAGGCTGGGGAAAGAGAGAGATGGTGGAAGTCTTTGTTCCTCTTTGACAAAAGATGGAGAATAAGGGGGGAGAAATGTGAATTTATATTGGGGGTGGGTGGGGAAAGAATAAAGAGTTATTTAAAATTGCAGCTAGGAAATCACTCTTCCAGTCTATGTGGCTGCAGCAAGATCAATTTTCAATTTCAGTTTGCCTGCCTTTTGTGTTTGAGACGCTTGCATGCCGTTGGAGGTGGGGGATCTGCCAGCAGCTGTTGGGTTGAAACAAATCGTCAGTAGGTATTTCTGCTTATTTTCAGATGCCCTGCCTCCTGGATCAATTTCACATGATGTAAGGAGGAAGGGGGGAGGCCCCTGAGTCATGTTTATAGTCATGCAGCCCCAGCCATGCCACTGGTTTTACTTCTCGCCTTGGTGTGAGGAGCGGATGGAGCAGGCCCTGGTTCATAGATCCATTTAGCATCATGTCAGGTGCAGAGTGTGAGGGAGAAAATGCACCAGCCACAGCTGAATGGCTTGGTTTTAAGCAACCACGCGGTGTCGGTGCTTTGTATCTCTGTAGGATCTTTGATTAACAACAGCCTGGCTCTTTTCTCTGTTGTATGGCCATACAGGAACAGCCACTATTGATGAGCAAACCTGCAGACCAGAGACTCCGCTGTGTAAATCAGCACTGCTCATTTCATGCAACTCTCTCACATGTGAAGGTTTTGCCCAGCAAGTTTAAAGCAGTGTTTGACATGCTATTATCTCTGCTGCTTCAAATCAGTAACAAATTTGAGAAACAAAAAAGCTCTCTTCCCGATCCTGATCAATTTCTGAAGAAACTTTATTTAAAGATATGGAGAATGGAAGAAAACCATTTGTTCTTCTGTTGTCCATTTTATTTTTTTTCTAGTTTTTGTTACTTTAAACTGTCTCAAATCTGGGGGAGACCCTAGGAAACAAACTAGAAAAAAAAAAAAAAAAGAAAATTGGTCAACAGCATCTGGGCAGGTAAATATAAATGAGGCTGAGTTTACAACACAATTATATATTCCAATGCTATACCTTTCAGCACTTAATGAAGGTGGTACTTGAAACTAAATAATTGGGTGAGGATGTTGTCTTGGAGTGAAATCTGTATTTTTAGGCCAATATTCAGTTTCTCGTGTTGTGCATGGGCAAGTAGTTCTTCCTAACAGTCATGGTAATTGCCAGCACAAATCACTTCGAAGCTATTCAACTGTCTTTCGCACGCAGAGCTTTAATAATTTTGCACAAGCAATTCTGAAAACTTGGGTCTGTAATTTTGGACAGGAAAGTCAGAGCTGTACCCTGCAAAAATACTGCTTTTGGTTTACGTAATCCCACTTTCCAGATAAATTTAAGTAAGAAACAATAAAAATACCTCATGATTAATGTTGCTCTAAATCAGTCCCTTCAGCCTGTTCATCCTTCACATTGCTCATCTCTGAACTCTGACATCACATTACCTAATTGGCACACACTTGGTGATTGTGTTGTGCAAGTGTGAAACTCGTGCCTGTGCATGAAGCAGCTCCTGTTTGTGGGCACGGAGTAGAACCGAGCATTGGGCAGTGTGAGCCCTGGGGTGTGGGGTGCACAGCCGCCTGGGGCACTGTGACAGAGACTTAAAGCCAGGCTGGCTGCTGCTGGGGCAAACTGGGAGCATGTGGGGACAGCAAGAGGGCTACTGCTGCAGTGGAGGGCCCTTGTGAGCTGTCCTGTGCTCTTCAGCCTCTGCTTCAGTGTTTGTAGCAGCTGTGAGAGGATCAGGGCAGCCTTTGCAGGGCTCATCTCTGTGTCCACATCCATTCCTTCTGCCCTTCCACTTGGGGATATAAACTGTTGAACTCCTTCCAACTTACTCTTTCTCTGTACCACTAAGAGGCCTTAGGCTAGTTTCTTGTACCACTCTCCGTGGGTTGTGGTGAGATGAATCAGTCTTTTTGTGCCTGTATTTAGGAGCAGTCCATATGTCCCCAGAAACGTTACTGAGAGATTTGACTCCCTTGAGTGAAGGGTCTTTTTCTTACTATTCTTTGACTGGTGGCTAGCCCAACAGGGTAGAGGCCTGTGATCCTCCTCCTGGGCTTAAAGATCTGATAAATAATGTTTCCCCCATTTGGCAGTTTTTGGCATCGAGTAGAAGTTGGTGAATTCTTCATGAAAATTCATCTAGTATCTGCCGTGGGCCAGGTACAGAGTCTGCAAGCCCAATTATTTGCATCTCTGTCAACATATGTCAGTCTTGATTTGTAAGTGCTTCTGATGTTTTGAGTTCAATGGGATGTGCATTTCTGCCAGTGTGACACGACCCCAAGCATTCCTATTCTGCTCTGAGGTGCACACAGAGCTCTGCTGAAGCCTGGCAGTGCTGTGCAAGAGGGAAGGAAAGAGTTGATGCCAGCTATAACCAGGTAACAGTAGAAGATGTGGCAGCCCTCACAGAGTTTAAGGAGGTGATAATAGAAACTTATAAGGATGCTGAAGGTAAAAATCTTAGTTCTACTGACCTTAACAATAAAACTTTGAGTTCACTATTGGTAGAATTTTTACCAAACCACTGTGAAAGGATGTAAGGAGAGTGCTTGAGACTGAAGTTCCCGAGTTCAGATTTTTACAAATTTGTCACAAAAGTGTGAAGGGATTTCACAGTTTCAAAATACTGAAGAGAGAATCTGTAGCTCTGGGAAGGCCACCTTTCTGTAATATGTGGCAAACTTGGCCAAAGATGCCTGAATACCTGCAGCTGTCTCAACTGCTTTGGTATTTTAACCTTGTGCTATCTCTGAGCTGCTGCTGGCTGCGTGCCTTCTCCCCAGCCAACAAGGGTGTTCTTGTCTGATTAGGAGAAAAGGTGTTCGACACGCTTGAATTACTCCTTGTTTGAGACTGTCCTTTTTCTATAGAAATTGCAAGCTTGGGCTGCCCCCTGTTCCTTTTTCTGTTCCCTTCTTTTACATGCTTATCTCTCTCCTGTTTAAATTTTAAGGTGACTCCTGCATTTGAGGGACTAAGTTTTGTCAGTATTGCTGCTCAGCTAGTTAAAGCTGATACTGAGTATGAGCTTAGCCACTGTGTGCTTTGCCATGGGGGTCTTTTCAGGTCTTTATGGTGAGAAGCAATGCAATTTTGGTCAGCAGCAGGATAGGAAATGGTGATTCAGGAAAACAGTTTGAGTTTCTTCATGTCAGAAATTTGCTAGGGATCAGTGCTACTTCTGAGTTAATACTCTGGACTTGCTCTGCTTTGTGTGAAAAAGGTTTGGATCATGGGGTAACTCGTAAGTGTGGGCTCCAAAATGTTCTTTTGAAGCTGACAAAGGGATGAAGAGATTAGAGTTCGACTGGAATATAGAGCCTGTTATGTTATGTCAGAGTTGGTATGGATAGAGATACAGCTGAGGCTGATCTTGTGTATCCCAGCTCTGTGTCAGCTGTTGGTTGGGAACTCTGGGTGGGTCACTTTGTGTACTGCTTCCAGAAGCACTGATTGTCTTTTTGGCACACTGTTTTCAGCCTTCAGCTTCAGGAATAGTTGAAGCTGATACTTTTTTTCCAAGATATATCAAGCAGCAGCACTTCTCAGTGAAGTCAAAATAGACTACAACAAATAGGCATCAGAACCTGCTTGAGCGAGTAGGGAAATGTCAGCAGTAGGTATTGCACCTCACTGGAAGAGCTGCATGGGCCATTTGCAAGGGATGATCATTTTAAAAATAAATCTATGAGTAAAGGAGATAACAATAAAACTCACTGGCAATATGATTATTCCAGCTGATTACTGTTCATAATGAGGATGAATTAATGACAAGAATATAAGCCACTGTACAGAGAATGAATGCATCATGCAGTAATTTACTTTCTTTCCTATTTGTATTTTTCTAAAGTGTCCTGCCTTACGTTTTAGTTGCATGTTCTTTGGCACTGGGACCAGCTTTGTATACTGTGTGATGCCTGGCTTGTGGCTGTGGGCCCTGGTTGTGCCCCAGACATCAGTGGCTGAGTGAGCACTGCTGCTGCCAGCACCGCCAGGTGTGTGTGGGCCTCTGCAATGGGAGCATACAGGGGTTGTCTCCACAGTGGGCACTGGGAGCGGAGGGACCTGAGCTGACAGGGTCCTTGCTTTGATCATGTTGTTTCTTTAGTGATGTGAAGCACTTAAATGAGAAATTTAGTGCGTAGCTGGTCTGCTCTTCCCGTGTCCCGCTGTCAGCATGGTGCTGGCCGAGTGCCTGGCTATTCCTCTCACTTCACTTTTTTCCTTGCTGAGCTTATTCATTCTCTGGGTCCTATTTAAAGGAAACAGTGGCTTGCGGGGAACATCAGTCCCTCACTCTGAGGCTTTCACTTCGTGATGCTGGTGACAGCTCCCAGTCGGCAGGCGGAGGGGAAGGCCTCTCGGCTCTGACCTTCAAAATGGCTGCTGGCAGCAGGTACTGCGCGCTGCCTCCCCTCCAGGCGCCTCCCTCGCAGCCTCTCCCTTCCTTACCTGAAGGAAGTTGCAGAGGTGAAAGCCAAGGCTGCTCCTTGCTGTGGGAGTCTCCGGGGAGCAGCACTGAGGTCGAACCGCCAAGCCTGAGCTGAGAGGAAAATGAAGTGAGGAAAAGGAGTCGTCACAGCCTGTGTAGTGGGAACTGCTGCTGTGTGCTTGCTGGGGAGTAAATAAGGAGAAAAACGAGGGCAATGGTGTTATGAGAGGGGGCAGGATGAGAAACTGAAGAATAGGCAAGGAGGTGAAATTCAGATAGGGCAGGAGGGCACAGAAAAGTTGTAGAAAAGAGGAACAAAAGTGAGCACGGACTCATTTTTGGGAAACGAGCAAGGTAATTTTCAAGAGTTCTTTCACCGCCTATTGGGGTGTAAAACTTGTCCCATTTATTCAGCAACAATTTCACAACATCCTCTTCCCCAAAAGATGCTATTTTGATCCTGCGTACTTGAAATAGAATCATAGAATATCCTGAGTTGGAAGGGACCCTTAAGGATCATCAAGTCCAACTCTTGACACCGCACAGGTCTACCCAAAAGTTCAGACCATGTGACTAAGTGCACAGTCCAATCTCTTCTTAAATTCAGACAGGCTCGGTGCAGTGACCACTTCCCTGGGGAGCCTGTTCCAGTGTGCAACCACCCTCTCTGTGAAGAACCCCCTCCTGACGTCAAGCCTAAATTTCCCCTGCCTCAGCTTAACCCCGTTCCCGCGGGTCCTATCACTGGTGTTAATGGAGAAAAGGTCTCCTGCCTCTCGACATCCCCTTACGAGGAAGTTGTAGACTGTGATGAGGTCTCCCCTCAGCCTCCTCTTCTCCAGGCTGAACAGGCCCAGTGACCTCAGCCGTTCTTCGTATGTCTTCCCCTCCAGGCCTTTCACCATCTTTGTAGCCCTTCTCTGGACACCATGTTAGCAGCCCCTTAAGATCTCTTACCAGCAAGGCCTGCTACTGGAGCACAGAAGGCCATGACAACTGAAGTAGGTATTAAGTAGAAGTATGTAGAAAATAGAAAGTCTAAATTAAGTAGAAAGTCTACATTAAGTAGAGAACTTGATGATGGTTAGAAGATTCAGTTACCAGAGTCAAAGACTAATGCTTTGCTTTAAGAAGTGGGCAAAGTACGGCAATTGCAAGTCATCCCGGTTCAGCCTTTTCTTGATGGGTGTTTTCCAGAAGGAAGCAGGAAGTTCTGTCCTGAGGTCAACTCCTGTCTTTAGTCCTTGTGTTATCTCCATTTGCTCCACAGACAAGTACGTTTTCCTTAGAACTGGACTGTGGAGCTAAGAGATTGATCAGCTAAAAACGTTTTTCCTTTGTGCCCCTAGTAGCAGAAACGGGGCAGATGAATGCATATAGGTCAGCTATTGCATCTGGTGGAAAAGGACCCGAAATTTATTCATGACTATGATGTGCTACCCAGCTGGCTTTGTATTTCTGTGTGCATGGCTCAGCTGGACGTATTTAACTTCTGCATTCGTTTTTTGGATGAGTAGCTACTTATGTTCTGATGCTCACATCCCTGCTGCTGCTCTTCTGAGGATGGATTACTGTATCTTAAACTGTACAATGACAAATTTTATTTCTTCATAAAATGGTCAAATATGAGTTGGAGAAACAAGCTCATACCTAAAATGCCGTTTCCACAGCTTAAATCATGTAGATAGTGTTGTATTAAGCCAAAATGTTGGGCAAGGTGCAGGATATGGGAGGTGTCTCAAGAAACTGGATGATCTTTACAAATAAGCCAGTAATGAAAACTTTAGTACTCTCCAACTCTGTACCTAGTATTTCCACAGACTTGTTTTTGGACCTCATACCAGAAGTAGTTGGTGACTTTAGATATTTAGTTTGGGCTTGATGTTTGGTTCATGCATAATTTTCTTTTTCTTTCATTTTGAGTGCTGTGAAAATGGAGTCCCAGCTGTCTTGTATTTCATGATTCAAAGAATCTAAAATAAGCATTACACTGGAAAATGAAGTTCTTCATCTATTCAGTGAGAGGACTCTTCAGCTGATGTGTTTTCTAGATATCTTAGGAAGACCGGTTAAAGGTTGGGATAAATATAGTTGGTTGCTGTTCCAATTGAGTGCATTGTTTAGTGTGAGAAGAAATCTGGTCATGGCTCGTTGAGGAGAGAGAAGGCCATACTCTCACAAGATAGAAGACAGACTGGGAAAGATCTTCAAGGAGCAAAACGAAGGCTTTATTACTTCCCCAAGAGAAAGGGATGCATGCAAACTAGTGCCTGATGGGAGGTAGGGAATAGACTTGGCTCCTCTTTAACCCCTTATCACAGTATATATAGGACCTAAAACCGTGTAAATGCATGTCTCATTGTGAATGGAAGCAGAAGTTATGAGTTTTGTTTTCCTGTCTGTCAGGATTGCAAATTGAAGTACTTTTTATTTTTTAGGTAGGTGACTAGTCTGCTGAGAATTAAAGACTTATGGCTTTTCCATGGGATTTCTCAGATCTGAACTTTCCACCTGCATTATCCTAATGGAACACCAATGCCTGATAGTGTAGCAAAAATAGGTTAACTTTTTTTAAAAATCCCTTATTGTTAGTCTCGATTCTTGTCAAATGTGCCTGCTATGGAGCTTCCACTTGAGTTGCCTTTTTTTTTTTTTTTTTTCTTCAAAGGAGAGCTTGAACTGGGTGATGGTGACTTCAGCTCCCTAGTAGCACTTGGTGGATTTTAACTACTGTCTTAGTTGTGTGACCTTCCGTTGCCATCACTGGTATTGTGAATTGGGTTTTTTCTCTCTTCCACTTCAGTACTGAGACGCTGGAGAATGAAAAATACAGTTAGCAAATTTTGTCAAAAGAATGCTGACTTTTGAGAGCAGGTTATAAGTAATACAGACATAGAATGATAACAGAGTTAGAGCAGCAGCTGGAAGGAGGCAAGGGAGCGAGTAAGCAAAAAGTGGATTTCACAGAAAAAAAATGTCCTTTCTAATAAAAGGAAGTGTTGTAAAGTGGGATCAATTACCTGGTATTTTCTTTTCTTTCCTTTTTCTTTTCCTAACACTGTTGCGTTGGTTGAAACTGTCACTGAGCATGGAAGAGCAGGAGGGCAAAATCTGTGCTTCCCTGTCAATGATCTTCTAAGCCTCTTAATGCATTTATTCCTTTCCTCGTGGTCATCAATGGATTCATTATTTGGGCAGGGAGATAGGTGCCCGGGCATTCCTCAAGCCAGTTACTACTTTTCATCTGGATGGAAGTGTTTTTAATGAAAACATTTTTCTGGTGAAGGGGGGAGGCTTGGGAGAAGGAGGAGACCTGAGTGAGGGCAGAAGGTGCCAGGTGAAGTGCAGGGAGCGTGGAGGCTGGCTGTGGTCCAGCAGATGCACCAATTAGATGTTCTCTGCTCTGAAGGAAGGCAGCCTGTGATAGCTGACCTGTATTCTTGGTGAGAGTGGACTTTTTTTCATGACTTGCTTGTCAGATAAAATGAGCGTATATGTGTGTGTGGGGAGAGGCTGAAATTAATTACTGTCAGTAAATGAAGCATATGGAAGCTTGTCTTGACATTACAGTGGTTGTGAATTAGTGCAGAAGAAACTGGAAAAGCAAACAGTGATCCACTATTTGGATCAGAGCTGGCTGTGTTGGGACTGCTAATGTGTCTGTCCCCTGTCCCACCATGCCCCAGCATACAGATGAGGTGTGCTCATTTAATTAGGTGTCTGCTAATTACACTTGCATTTTTGCTTTGCTGCTGTTGGGATTGATAAGGTAAGGATAGGACATGGCAATCCAGTTCATCTGTACCATTTGCCCTGGCAGTTTCCCAACTGGGTGAGAGGTGCCCAAAACATAAATGGCATGAAAGAGAATTTGGGGTAAATGTTCAGCTTCACAGCTGTGCAGAAAGAAAAAAATTCCCAGCAATGCCGATGGCATTGATATTGTAATGTACACTTGCTAAAACCGTCTCAGCATCTCTTCTGCCTCAAAAGGGAACACGAGTTAAATAAGGGACAATAAAAGCTTTAGCTCGCTCCTATTGGAGCAAGTATCTGAGCTGCCACTAATTTCAGGGAAGTAGAATGCAATCTAATGGGATAAATGATTATTAGAGTTCATTCATGAGAGCTTTTTGGCAGCTGTGGGCCACCTAAATCCTTCTCTACTTCAATGCAAGTTTTGTATAGTTCTGGCACAACTTAGGACTTGACTGTTGCACCCAGAGCAACTGTTTGTCCCAATTAGAAAGATGCTTAATGTAATGTGAGCCTGCTGAGGTCGTGAGTTAGTTATGTATAGCCAGATCGTAGCTAAGTTCCCTCAGCAGAAGTGTTTTGGCCCCCCTGAGCAGAATTAATGTCTCTGTTAAGTGGTAGTTATGGCTATTAAGTTTTGTTGGCTTAAATCGGGTCCTTGTGGAATCCAGTAGGTAAATAGGCTTCCTTGGGGAAGCGTGTCCCAGTTAAGTGGATTACAGAGCAAATGATAGCCAGTCTAATGCGGTGGTGAACCTGAAGCAGCCTCTGATGATGCCTGTGCAGTCTTTCAGCATCAAGTCTTCTGAGCTAGAGAGTCCTGAGCCATGCTGATACACTGAAGATGGTTTTAGTCACAGGTGTCAGCTGTTGTTTTAAACAATTACACAAGTAAACTTTGGTATGTGGGTTGTTAAGAGAGATCACACAAAATCCAAAGGGTACAAGAGGATTTAAGAGCAGATCCTGTTCAGATCATAAATTTTGACATGCTAGAATCAAGGGCTTTACTGATACTGAGTGTCAGGAAAAGGTCTCTCTCAAAAAACAAGGCAAAAACAGTTTTCACGTACAATGTATGTCTTACCAGAGGCAGGAAGTCTTCAGTGACTTGCTTTCAGTCTGAATATAAAACTAAGCTCTTTGCCACTGAAGTGGTGATGCTTTTTAAGTCAATTATTTACTTTTCTATGCTAGCCAAAAAAGCACCTCTTGGCCCTGCCTCTCTGTGCCCTTCTGCCCTTGTTCTACACTTGACGCAGAGCCCTTCTCTGACGTGCTCTAAACCCTTGTGCAATGTCACAAAGCAGCTGCTGTGTCTCATGGCAGGTGGCAAAGGTTGTATTTAGTGATATTGAAGCTTTACATCACTTTCAAAATAGCACAGAATCCACCAGAATAAAGGCAGTTAAAGAAGAATAAATTATCATTTCTCCTCAGCGTTTGTGTCAGGTGGAGCAGAACATGTTACTCAGCACATCTGGAGTTTGGTAGAGGGTGTCTGGGCTGTAAGAGCTGAAGAGGCAGCATCACCTCATCAGGTGCCTGCAGGAGGATCCTTTCTTCCTGTGCTATAAGGTAGTTTTGTGTGGAAGGAAGGGAATGGCAAGTTCTTCAAACAATGACTGACTTATGACTTTGCTTTGCCTTTGCTTTCTGCCATGGAGGGAAACTATGAACCTCTGAAACAAACTTCTGCTATGGGAAAATATAAAGCGGGTGTGGGTGTTTTTGGGGGCAGAAATGCAGGGGAAAAGCTGAGCTTGTTCAAAACTGGCCAAATTTCTTGTCTTGGAATCCCAGGTGGTGGGAATGAGGTTGTGAAGTGTGAGCTGGGGAAAGGTGCCTGTGCTTACAGCTCTTTGGTGGTTAAGATGCTCCTCAGTAAGCCAGAGTGAAGAACCTAAATATTTAGTAAACACTAGGCCAAGAGCTGCTCCTTTTTTTTTTTTTTTTTTTTTTTTTTTTTTTTAAGCTCTTTGCCACTGAAGTGGTGATGCTTTTTAAGTCAATTAAAAAAGTCAATTTTAAAAAAAAAAAAAGTCACTCTGTCCCAGTCCCTTGGAGTATGATTTGTGCCATCCGGTACAGGGAGCCCTTTGTTTCGGTGAGTGGTTTTTCACAAGATTGCTGCCTCTGCACATACACCTTGAGGAGAGGGCAAGACTGTTCTGCCTGCCCAGGGTGGCACCCCGTGGTGTGTCAGTGCTCATCTCCTCGTGTGCTGGGGAGATGTGCTTGTCATGCAAGTGCCACTACCTCTGGGTATTTCCTTCCAGGTGATCTCAGTGATGCAGTTTAAAGACTGTATATTGAGTCTTGCAGGTGCTGCTAGAAACTACTGCCCAGGATCACCTAGTTCCTTATCGCCTGGTTACCAGCTCTGCTGTGGGTATAGGATGGGATGCTTCCAGCTCTGTGGCCCAGCCCTCATCTGTGCAATGGGCTCAGTGACAGCGGCTGACCTAGCGGAGGTGGGAGAACATCTACAGGACTTGGGAGCGAATAAGTGCGAAATATCGCAGCTTGTCTGGAAATTCGCTATTCGATTGGAGACACACAACACTGAGCCGCGTATCTTTAGATGATGACTGCTCAGAAATTAAATGGAGTGTGATACAATTTGGTGAGATGATAAATGCTGGGAATTCAGCCCTGGGTAGGTGAGGACAGGTGGAAGAAAGTGGGATAAAGTTGCCGATAAAAGCTGTGTTATCTCTGGAAGCCTTGGTGGGCAAGGTTATCAGAGGAATGCAAGTGAACATATTAATCTGTAGCTGCAAGGCAGCACTGGGGGCAAGGGAAGGGATCTGCCACTTTGAGGAAGCAAAAACAACCTGTTCTAGAATGAACCGGTGGGTGATGGGTTCCCCATCTGCTTGAAAGCAGTGTGGGAAGGGGCTGCTCCTGCAGCACAGGAACGGCTGTGTTCAAGCTCTGTACCCAGTTTGTTCCTCGAAGTCCCAGCTCCTTGCTGAAAGCTCTGTGCATGCAGCCATCGGCTTTGGCTGTGGATTCCCGTAACACAGATATACCCTTGTTGTACTGTGTTCATGTAAGTTTATAAACATCTTCATCAAATGTAATGCCTTTCCTAGAATATGCATTTGTGACCTTTAGGCTGGAAATATGTTGTTTTGAAGGATGCAGAAGTTACTCTGATAATGCTTGTTGGGCTTTGATGGCTATTTGATTTATGGGTACTGAACGTTTGCTCTACCTTGAAATGCCCAATAGATTAATTAGTCAATTGACTTCACCCCCAATGTTCTAAATAAACCGTATGTAGAAAAATCCAAGTGTTACATGAATAGTAGTGAAAGCTACTAACTTGAATAGTGCTTCCTAGAATGCTCTTTCAGGTGATGTGCTTTAGGAAAAACAGACGAAAACATTTCCAGGGCGAGGCTCGCAAAGCGAAGTGTGCAGTGACCAGTGCCTGCAACTTGATCTGAATGTGCTTTGAGCATCCTGAGTACTTGGGCCTTCAAGATGAGCTCAGTGTAAATCCCCAAATCCCTTTTCTCTGCATAGAGCTTGAGCCAGACTTCCCCAAGGGGTAGGAAGATTCTGAATGCAGCGTTTTAATGCTCCCTTTCCTAGCAGGAGACCTGAGGTGGAGAGCTGACATGAGGAAAGGGGTGTTAATGTTACCCTTCATAATCTCTTGAAAGCTCTGCTTCTGGCTTTCTTTTACTCCTGGAATGGTGCAGCTCCCTCTTTTCCCTCTCTGCTTCTGCAGACCTAAGGAGCAGCTTGCTCAGGTGCTGTACCTCTTCGGAAATGTTTGCAGACGAGCCCCAAATCACATAATCTTCACTTAGTTTTGTGATTTGTGGTCCTTTTGCAGCCAGTTGCTGTCTGAATTCAGAAGTATTTTCTGGGCACTTGGCCTGCCTCTCAGTTTTGCATCCAAATTGCGTGGAATTTGCAGCCCTTTGTTCTGGTGTGCAGCTTGGCTGGTGCAGCAGGGTTTTGCTTTGAGTTCTGGAGCCCGTGTTGTGTTTTGACTGGAAGGAATTAGTCTGATTAAGCGGATTCTTTATTCAGGCAAACACACCAAATTGCCACAGCTCCTACTGATCAATTACCAGTTCGCCTGTCTGCCTGTCACCGCTGGGTCAGTGTGCGAGTGCTGCAGGCCTTCCTCCCTCCCCTGTATGCTGCTGCTGGCAGCCCTGCCCGGCTCCTCTGCTCTTACACCTGCTTTGCACAGGTAAAAATGACCACAAGCTCTTCGCAGAGAGGCTGGAGCTTCTCCTCTTCCTCTGCTTTGCTGTTCTTGCCTGACCTCCCTCTGGTGTGTGCGAGCACTGCTGCACATCCTCAACACCCTCACCACCGCGCTGTGGATCCTGCAGCAGCCCCTGGCTTGATGCCGGGAGCTCTTCGTTTTGGAGGCTGTGCACCCCACTCAGATCTGAACCGGGCCGTGGTGCTGGCGCTCTCAGGGTGTGTGGAAATGAGCAGAGCCTTGGAAACCAGCAGCGAAGGCATCCTCCGTTCCCAGCTACTGGTTCGCTTCCCTTCCTCCCCACAGCAAACAAATTGTATTGACAGACAAAAGCAGGATTATGGTGAGGAGATTTGCAAAACAACAGGATTACGGAAGCTAAAACAAGCAAACACTGAGATTATGTTCGGGGTGTGGGTGGTTGGAGCTGGGGGAGCACAGGGACAGGGTGGGAGCAGTAACCGGGCTGTGTGGCGGTGGTGGCGAGGCAGCAGGCAGGGGGGTTTGAGATGTTTGAGGAAAAAAGCGAAGTGACTTCTCCCTGTAAACTCCTCTGGACAGAAGCCAACAGATCTGCGTTACGGTTGTTGATCTTGGTTCTCGGGAGCGTGAGAGCAAAGAGGTAAAGTGCAGGGAGAAGGGCTGGCTGGCTCCAACACACCAGTCCTGGAAGCCACCCTGCTCACCAGGGCAGGATGGGCACCAGCTGTCAGCTGATCTGAACCGAGATCAGCTGTGACCTAATTATTGGCCTCTTAAACCTGCATTATTCCTTTCATTTTCCAGCTCATTGATGTTGTATAGAGAGAGGGTGAAAGAAGGCAGAAAAAAAGAGTTATTGATAATCTACTTCCTATGTGTTTGCCACTCAGCCAGGGTCACGGCTGGATGGCATCCATCAAGGAGCGTGAGGGTGGCTTGTAACCCTTTCTGCTCCCCCGGCAGGACAGCTTTGTGCGTTTGGGGGAATGGAAGTTTAAAACAATATGAAATAAAACATCACTGTGCTCTGGGTCAGAAGGATTTTGTTGCTCGTTTGCTGTGAAGAGGAAATGAGCAGCTGATAACCTATGGAAGGAGGAAATGTGCAGAAAATATTCGCACCCCGTTCAGCACCCAGGCAGGTGGAGGCACAACTAATGGGTTTGTAACCTTACTGCTCGGGGAGGCGTTGTGTGTGTGTGTCACTGTGCAGTAATAAGTAGATGTGTCCCTTACCATAGACGTGTTCTGGTCTTTTCAAGGTCTGCACAAGTTATTAGGATGCTGTGCCTGGGCAGCAGGAAGGCACTGTCTATGGCTACGAATAACACAGCTTCTCAGAACTTTGCTGTGCACCAAGCCTGGCTTTATCCATCCAGGCTGTGATATCCATGGTAATACCCTCCTTGTGAGCAGTTAAAACAATCAGTTTCTTGCTCCTGGGCAAAAATAAACAGTTTTGGTGGTGGCTAGGAGGCTGTCAGGCTGGTGTGTGGCACAGCACTGGGAGCAGAAGAGCAAGGCTGTGCCTTCTGGGTGCAGTGACAGGGCCTGGGGAAGGCACACTTCATGTCTCTGGAGGTTAGTGTGTGCTGAAGGAAAGGAAGTTGGTTGGGGATGAACAGACTGTGCAAAACTATCAATTTCCCCATACAAATCCACTTTCCAACTACCAAATCTGTGCATCTTCCTCCAATAGCTGATAATCCCCCCAATCAAATGACCTTCCCAGTGATTAAAGCATCCATCTCCTGCTCTCTGATTTGCCACCAACACAGTCTTGTTAGGCTTTTAAACCCTCGTGCAATGCTTGCTAGGTTGGCAAGTGCTCTCGAAGCCTCCACGTGCTAACATTTCCTGACAGATGCTTGTTTGCTGCCTTATTCACCAATACAGGCGCCCTGCACTTTGTGCCATCTCTAATGTCCAAACCTGGTGCTAAAGAAGAGAGGGTGGGGAGAGCGGGAGAGGAGGAGAAAGTCCCCTATTGTATTATGCTCTCTAATCCAGCCCAATTGTTGAGACCGGCTGTAAATTGCTGGGATAATTGACCTTCAGTCTTTTGAAATACACTTCAGGGAGTGAAATACATTTTGCATTTTTTTTTGTTTGTTTGAAGCCTCTTGCAGCCTTTCCAAAGCATCTTCTGACAAATTTTAATCAATAAGGTAGTCAGTGGTAAGCCTGAGTCTATCACATCTATTACCTTGATGGCAGTGGTAGTGGCCGCCCTTACTCCTTCGCTTTTGACATCAAAGCCAGCAGTGTGGAAGAGAGGAAAAAAAAAAAAACAAAACAAACAAAAAAACAAAACAAAACAGAAAAACAGATTAGAGTTCAAGTTAAATTGGGATGCTTTTAAAAAGCTAGCACTTTCAAGCCCCTCAAATCTATTACAGTTATTTAGTATTGACCGGCACTCGTTGCACGTTCAGGGCTGGATGCTGCAGTCGCTGCCTCCGGAGCCTCGGCTCTTGGGTGGGAGCCACCCGCTGCAGGTCCGGAGCGTGCAGCAGGCACTGAAGGTGTGAGTGCTGCCTGGGGGGAGCTGGGCCACCGCTGCTTTTCTCCTGTCGGTACACGTGTGTCGCTCTTTGGAGTGGCCCTTCTTGTGTTGTTTCTGATGGCGTGGCTTCCTATCGCTCTTGTTTTAATGAACGGTGGAAAGTTCTTGATGTGGTGAGAAGGTCGTCTTCTTTCTGGTGAAGCTGAAGTATAGCAGTAAAATAGATAACTCAATTATATCTCTTATGACCCAACAGAAATATTTAAAAATAATAACAAAAGGTTCATGTGTAAGAGATGTGCCAGGAGATGCATGATCTGGTGGTCTGTGTGTTGAACAGGAAGTAGGGCAGCTCGCGTCTATTCCTGAGCTTTTTATTGTGGACCTGTTTCACCTCTTTAACAGCAAGAGCAACGGAGCTGTAGCTTGTCTTCTGTGGGATGTCTGTGAACTAAATGATTCTGCCACTAAATGGTTGTAGGACCGGAGCCAGGCTAATTGGCATCCCTTTGGCACAGCGTAATAAATAACGGTTTATAAATCTGGATTAGGTTTGTCATGTTTAAGTGCTGTGAGATCTTCAGAGAATGCACCTTGTTAGTTCTTACGGGCTGCAAGGAATATCAAGGAATAATCCTGTAGCTCCAAATGGTGGAGCAACTGAAGAACCTTTCCTTCCTATTGCCATTTTGTGGTTTGCATATTTTAGGACTTAAGTGAGTAATTTCCCTGCTCTTGGAAGAACAATACTGAAAACCAGCCCTGTGGTGCTGCTGAGTAGCACCGTATCCTTCTGCAGGAGCAGGGAAGCTGGCCAGTCTGGGTAAAATCTGAACCCTGTGAAGCATGGCTGCTGTGGGAGGATGCAGACACTTATAAAGGATTTTCAGAATCAGGCAAACTTGATATATTTTTTTTTTTTTTTTTCCTGTGAGGAACCTTACAGCTGGATATTATGACTTGGGCATCTTCCTGTGAAGGACTTGCTTTGAATATAAGGTTTGGAAGACTAGCTTCTGGGAGAGCACAGGGTTGTTCCAATCCTCAGCGCTGCTTATAGGGGCTTGGATTCTTCATGCCAACTTCTTCCAAGGCAATTCTCTAACTTGCAGTAGACTTCCTCAGGAAACATTTCAGGCTTGGGAGAGGCCCCTGGATGATAAAACACATGCTTTCATAGCTTTCCTAAACTTCTTTCTAGGTAGACCATTAACTTGGGACTCCCCCAACCTCTGCCAGTTCAAAGCTGAACTGCAAACATCTTACGAACACGTCTTTGTACACCAGAGTAAGGTGTGCAGTTCAACATTTGGAGCTTTTGCTGTTGAGAGCTCCTTGTTTTCAATGCTAAATCTGAACTCAGGTCTCAATATTACTAAAATGGCTAAAGTGAGGGTAATGATACTGCTAAAAACCAATCCAAAATTCCTGAGTGGGCAGTGGGGTTGTTGCAACACTTGCTGGAGAAGCAGGCTGCCTGGAGTCTGCCTTGCTGTGTGCGCTGCCATGTCACAGTCTGTCTGATGGTGTCACAGGCACAAGCTGTCGTGTGGCTGTGACGGAGCCAGCAGGCAGGCTGGGTGGTGTGAGATGGGAGCTCAAGACTGAGGTTGGCCTGTGAATGTGGAGTAATGGGGTTTGGCCGTGGCACGAGTCCCAGATCTTCCTGGTGGTGCTCTCAGGAGAGGAGGTGGGTTTGGTGGGTGTGTTGGGTTCTCCCAGCTTGCAGGGCCCCAGCACATGGTCCTGGCCCTAACACGGTGTAGTGCCCTGAAGGGTAAACTGTTTGCACAGCAAGAAGTCTCCTGAGTCTCTGGCAAAGGAGGTTTATTTATCACCCCAGCTGCAAACAGCAACACCCTCTAATACAATGTGGTGCCTCAGGCCAGTCTATACATTTGTTATAGGTACATTAATAAATCATCATAAAAATGCGTTTATTGCCATTAAAAATTTACATGGAACATTTGTCATCTGCATCCTCCCCCTTCTTTCTTCCTCCTTACGCTCACATTGCCACTGACATGGGGCAGACAACACAGGTATGGATGTGGCAGGGGATGTGGGACAGGTACGGGCTCCAGAGGCCAGGGCAGGCACCAGCACAAACCCAGGCCCTGGTTTGCCTTTTCTTCCATTTGGTGGCCTTTAGGCAGCCAGTTGCCTTCTGGTCACAGACCCTGCGTGTCAATAGGTACTGGGTGACTTCGTAGGCCTGCGGGCCTTCAGGGAGGTCAGAGGGTGTCTGAGGTGCGGCTCCTGGAACAGAAGGTGAGGGAGCCTGCTGCTGCGATGCTTCCAGCCGCATCTCGAGCTGCTTCTGGGGCTGGTCACTTCGACTAATGGATCCCTGTTAGCTTTTGAGGCCTCGGCTGGCATAGCAGAGGCTTTGCAGTGAGTTTAACAGCAGCCTTTCATTTGTTTCCTCGTGCTGTTGCTGTTTTATGAGGGAAGCAGCCTGGGAGTTACAAGTCTCCCAAAGAATCCAGCTGTGATTTATGAATTGGCCATCAACAGTTATTATGCCAGCCACTGCATGCATCCATTCTAATAAATTTCCTGCATCTTCCTTAGCAGCTTGTTTTACTCCTGTTTATTGATACCATGGTCTTAACAAAAGCAGCACATCAATTACAGTAATTGCCTTCGGCGCTGCTGGAGATGTGGTCTGAGGACAGGTTGCGGAGCCTGGGCTGGGGATTAAGGGCTATTGGGAGGACCCAGACAGGAGAGCAGAGATGGAGTTTGATGCCCAGGTGGATTTCCCTTAATGTTTTCTATTCCTTCCCTTTTTGATGTGTTTCTGAGAGGGAGAAGCAAGTGAGATCATTGCAAATGTGGCCCAAATGGATCCTGCCTGCTGGGCTATCTCAACTGTACCTCTTCACATCTGAGATGTTAATCAGAGTTTTGTGCAATCTCTAATTGCCTTTTTTTCTGTTTCATTTTAAGAAGCCTTTTAGTGATTGAAGCAGTGAATTGAGAAGCAGGTCACCCAGTTTGCTATTTCTGGATCAGGAAAAGTTTGTGCACCGCTGTTTAAAGCGCAGGGCTTGGGCACAGCCTCTGGTTCTGCCACGGGGTCACTCTGATCTCAGGCAAGCCCTTTAACCTGACATTCACTTTCCTCCCATGAAAGTGGAGTAAAACTGGTGTTCACCACCTCCACAGAACCTACTGAAATTTCTAGGCTGACAGTGATAAAATTCTACTCTTCTTATTACTTACCTTTCTTCAAGCAGGAAGAAATTTTCTGAAACGTGTCTTTCTGTATGATATCTTTGGGCAGAAGGGCTAAAATGCTCATGCCCTGCATTGATACTGGGGAATGACTGCATTAGGATTTGTGTGTTCCTTTCTACCATTTGATACTGTATTTGTGGAAGATGTTTGCATATCTGTATTATTTGGGGTTTCTTTTAGGTGAAGAATTTGTGCGTAACCATTGGTACACAAAGGATGATTCTCTGAGATGACTCTGGTTATGGATCATAGATGGTTCTGTGTTTTCCCCACAACCCAGATGGAGTTTTATTTGCCTTCCTAAAGGAGCAGCTTTGCTTTTTGTAGGAGATTTTTTTTTTTTTTCCTTGTGATGGTAGACAGCGCAGGATTCTTTCTTTCTCTGAAGATACGGCTGTGCTGATGGGGTTGCCACCCTGTACTTGATGTTTCATGCAGTTTGCTTCTGGATCAGAAGTGCTACAGACATAATTTGAGATGCATCAGTGTGCTTTTTGCTTTGAGGCTGTGTATTACTTGTGAGCCAGGGGTACTGTCTTATCAAAGTTGCTTTTAACCATAGATGTGACTTGTCACCTCCTGTCTTTCATTAGGCGTTACGGCAAACAGCAAACATAACCGCGCAGCACTGTTTACACACTGGTGTCAAGCTGTGCATTTAGGATTTCAGCTCATATGTCCACGAGCTGGGCCTCATTTTCTACTTTTACTGTGCTGCTTTATGTTACTGCCTTCCCTGTATAGAGCGGAGCGGTTATCATGCTCTTGTTTATTGGTTATTAATATTCTATCACCCATCTGTCATGCATTTCTTTATTACTTTATCCACGTGATAAGTATGCGCTAAGGCTCCAGTTAGTTTTTCATGTTGGGTTTCTGTGTTAGGCAGTGGATCTTCAAAGGCTGTATCTGAACAGCTCCTAGTCCACATACCCATACCGCGTGCTGGCCTTCTCATTGATACTAAGACTGAAAACCTTTGGTCTGGGTTAGCCCTGCTATATGGTGAGTCTAAGCGCTTGGTTTTGCAGTGATGCTCATCAGTACTCCTCCATGCGACTGAATTAAGAGCACCCTCCGTGACGTTCCTTTGCGGAGCAGACCCCCACCACTACAACCACAGGCTTTCTGCTTTTATTCTTTATTCCTGGATTTATTCCCAGTTTTGTCTGTGAAATGATCATTTTAGTACATGAGCAATATGCTGATTTCCCCTTACGGTTATTGCATTTGCTGCTCATAAATGAGGAATTAGTTTGTCCTTTTTTGGGTCTTTCTGCTTAATAGCCAAGGATATCTGGTCTGTGTAATCTAGGGAATCTTATGAAAAATAGTAATAGATGGTGAAAGAAGCGATGTCTCTGGCAACCTCTCATCCCCATCAGATCCTGAGGGACCCCCCTTTTTCTCCATTTTCCATCCTGGAGGCCCACTTGCATCTGTCACTTGCTGATAAGGGACTCCTGTGCTGCTGGGTGGTTAAGAGATAGGCAAGGGCTGGAGGGGAGGAGGGGTTGGCTGTCAGTCACCTGGGATCCATCCGCAGCCCTGCCACTGAATTCTTCTGTGACCTTCACCTCTGTGCGTACCAGAATAATTGAAATCAGATATAAAATAACTCTAAACGATCCAGTCAGTCCATTTCACTGCCAGTTCAAATCCCCCACTGCTGCTCCGTAATGCATATGCATTTTGTTTTCTTAAGTTTGAAATGTCATAAGTGCTTCTCTTTGAGCAGAGCCTTGTTGAAGCCCGCATTGGGAAGATTACAGCAAGTGTGCACTGTGAGGAGCGTAGAGGGCATGGTTCTTTCATCTCCAGTACTGTTTGTTTTGGAGATTACCAGCTGGAGATGCTCCTGCTGCATGAAGCACACTCTTCTCTTTCCCTTGAGCAAAGCTGCTCTCCATGCAGCATTCACCTCCCTGGCTGATCCAGGGCGGGGAAAGCCAGGGGCTCGATTCTGAGCTCTGTTTTACAGGGCTTGCTCCTTTACCCTTGCTGCTGTTACTTTAGGGAGAAGAACACAGCCCCAGAAGCGTAAATCCTGGATGGTCTCCATCAAGGTAGGGCAGAGATAATTCTGCGTGTGGAAGCCTCCTGTTTGAAGCTTCTTGGGGGAGCTCTTCTCGTCAGGAAGGTGAAGGAAGGTGTGTAGCTGCACAGGGAGGAAATGCACCGAAAAATAGGCTGCTCAGGAATGCCGATGGTAAGTGTGATCTGGGAAGCAAGTGCTGGAATTGCCAGCAGGTAAATCCCCAAGCATAGCTACTGAGGCACCAGCTCTGTATGAAATTCAGTGCTGCTGTCCTCGTCTCTGCAAGGGTTTTCGCTGCTCTCAAAAACATTCGGTCCTTTGGAGAAATGTTTTTTGCAGAAGGATGAAAGATGGGGAGAGACCTCCTGACTCTTCCCTGCTGGGTCCCTGTGCTGATGCACAAGCCCTGGCAGATGAGAGGCCAGCAGGGATCCTCTTTGTGAGGCTGTGTTTGCCAGAAAACATTTAATGCTAGGCATGCGGGACTGGTTTCTGTGTTTTCGGGGCATCTTTGACATTGTTTCTTGCTGTGTCATCTTCAGTGTCTTTTAGAGGATGTTGAATTTGACAGTTCTTAGAGTGCATCGTGGGCTACAGGAGCTAAACAGTTAACCCTGCAGTGGTCTGCGTTGTCCCTGCTGGCTGGAGAGGAATAAAGAACAGCTTAACTGTAAGGAAACAGCGGTGAAATTCCTGTTCAGGCAGGCTTCCCCCTGCACCACTGAGCCACCTTGAACTCCGTGGAGTTGCGCCTCACCCGCTGATTTCTTTTCCCCTGAACCAGGCTGTTCTTGCAGTCTTGTCTGTAGTGTGCTGGGGATTGAGGAGGGTGAAGCAGGAGCACAGAGCCATGCTTTCTCTTGCTTGAGGGCATTATTGTCTAATAGGCAGTTTAGTAAGATGTTTGCTTAGATGAGAGTTAGGGGACCTTGCCATCTCTGGGGAGGATTTATGCAAAGCTGGAGACTATAAAAATGCCCCTGAGCGAGTGAGTTTCCAGAGATAACACTGTCAATTTTACTGGGAAATTAAAAATTAAAAAGGAGATATATCATGTTTTTTAAATACACCCTGCCAGTTGTCCCTTTCAGCCTTATAGACCATTTAAAGGGAAAATACTAAAATACAAAAGCTACCCAAAGAGCCTTTCACAACGTTTAAGGTTTGTATTTCATTAGTGATGGACAGCTATCCTTTGTTCCCGGTTCATTCAGTTGTTGATCTGCTTTCTATAGCTGTTTGAGATATTGTTTTGTCTTGGCATAATAAGGCAATATATCCTGCACTTGTGTTATTTATGCCTGCGTGTATACATGTATACGTGTATGTGTTGGGTAGGTACTACACAGTTGTTTCCTTCACTCATTTTCAGTGCTGTTCCTTCAATGTGGAGGCTGAACAGAACAAGTTACCTCCACAATTTGGTTGTATTTTACATTTTAACCTCAGAACCAGATTCCTAGCTAATACTTGCAGTGAGCATTAAGAAGCCCTGGTAAAGTCCCAGCCACCTGGCAACTTGTGCATCCGGAATTCCTCAATATGGGTCTGATTATGCTAATTTTTGCATTAGATTTTACACAAATAGGACAAAAACCACACAATGTGTCTTGAAGCAATGAAGTTGGAAGCAGTCTTGGAACTAGTGCATAGTTGGGAATGGTTAAATAAGGGGAAATAAGGTTGGAAAGATGTTGGTATGATTTGGGGATGGGAGAACTAGGGGGAAAGGGCTGGGAGACAGGGTGCAGGGTGGTCAGGCTGCTGGGCTGGGGGCACTGGGAACTGGGCTTGGTCATTTGTTCCCTGCAATCACCTTACGTAGCATTAGGATTGCTTGTTTTTGTGAGAGGTTGGGAAATGCCCCTATATACACTGCATGGAACACCTTCCAGGCCCTGTGGACAGAGCCTCTTCCCAACTGAGAGCTGTTGCTCCAGCAGTAACAGCTTTCTGCTGCTGGAGGGTGACAACGGGGGCAGTCACAGGCGCTGTCTCTTGGGGTGGCACTGACCAAGCATGTCAGCTTCAAGAGGATTGTGGGGGCATAAAGCTGCCCCTCCCTCTCTCTCTCCAGCCTATCTCTTTGCTGTCCCGCAGCTGTGTAGGTCCTGCTGCTGTCTCACAGCCCCCCTTGCTCAGGGCAGTGCAGCTTCCCCTTGCTTATAGGGTCTGTAACTCCCTGGCAGTTCATATGTTGATGCTATGGGTTGATCCTTTTCTTATGTGATAGAAGGAAAATACCTGATTTAAATAGATACCATTTTATTATAAATGAACTCGTCATGCTCAGACAATCAATGATTTGCTAAATCTCTGCACTAGCAATCTGTTAGAGTCAAAGTGTTCTCTGCTGGGATAGGGGTCACTACATTTTCCAGTGTTTTAAGTAGTAATGCTTTAAAGTAGCTCATGTCAGACCTCAAAAGACGCTAGCCTGACTGGTCCCTTCTGACTCTAACAGCTATAAATCCTGTCCTTGCTGTGCTCTGATAGAATATGTTGTCACCAGTAACAAACTGTAGTATTTACAAGTCTGAGTGTCATTGCTGGGGAAGGAAGTTGTGTCATTGTCCCCATTTTCTAAATGAGAGAAAGGAGTTGAGGTGACATGGCAAGGATTGGGGATAACGGAGAGACGTGGGAAGGAAACCAGACCTCCTTGTTCCCAGGCCATCAGTGTCCTTTTTTGTGCTCTCATGATAATAACTTAAAAATCATCCATGGCACCAGATGGCAAAATTGTTCTTTCAGTCTTGATCCTGGGCTGAGTGGTGAATAGGCTGTCACTGCTGATGTATATCTGGGAGACACAATAGCTCTGTCTGACAGGCTTTAAGTCGTGGCTCTGTGGTCCATCAGGTGTAGGACTACACTTAACCCTGTGGATCAACTGGCATCTCATGTCTGCTTTAAGAGAAAATCACCATAACCTTGCTTATAGCTAGCTTAAAGAACCACTGTTAGAGGAGATGGTGTTCATACGTGTAACGGGGTTGTGTGGGATCCATCCCGCATGGCTGCGGGCGGGGGGAGGAAGAACTGAGACACCAAGAAACTCCAGCATCTTACTCATATCATGTGTCGGAAGTCCAAAAGGCATCCATGAAAGTTTGGTGTCTGTGTCTATGGAAACATCTGGGCCAGTACCCACAAAATTGCTAGGACATTTTACGAGGTGCAAAAGTGTTATTTATTTTTTTTTTTTTTTGAACAGCCCTTTCTACACTGATTTCAGTAGATTGCTCTCTGCTAGCACTATGCTATGCAATACTCCGTTTTCATTTTTTAATGGTAAAATCAGTTATGGCGGGACTTCTCTTGGTACTTAAGCAAAAAGAAGAAATAGAGAAAGTTATTTGACTTTAAAAAGAGTAAATTTGGAAAGATAGTCCTGGGTATATTTGTTTAGAGAAAGAAAAAATAAATAGAATGAACAAAATGTTAGAAAATGTTTTGTTTATAAGCATCCTAAAATAAACATAATAGTGGAACACAGTGAATCAGAAGAAATTTCTCTCCATCTCCCAACTCTGTAATCTCTGAGTACAAGGGGGAACTTAGAGAAGGAATGAAAGCATCTTGTTCTAGTAAACACAAATGATATGATGGATGTGTGGTTAAAGCATGAGATTGGAGCTAGAAAATAATTTATCTTATTTTGTTGCTTACATCTGGTCTGACCTTCGGGAAGCCCACTAGTGCTTCATGTGCCTCAGATTCCCAGTCTCCAAAGATGGATGCCTGCTTGAGTGGTACTTAAGCAAAGCTTTACTGGGAGGCTTCCTCAATTATGTTGTAAAATATTTTGAAGCCATGGGGTGCAAAGGTTACAGAAGTAGAGGCTTTTATTTATAAAATAGAAATACTCAAGTATGTCAAGTTACTCTCTGAAATTCACTTCTGAAGGATGCTGTTGGAGCACTGTTTGTGACATTACTGTCAAATTTTAGAGATCAGTGATGACTGTGTGTATGTGGTACCTTTGGTCATGGCAAGTTAATTTCAGGTTCCAGCAAGCATCAAGCAGTTCCATTGCATTTAGGTTTGTATGTTGATGCATTTTATCACTTCATCTTCAAGAACTCGTTAATATCAAATAGACTGATCTGGGGAAAATGGTGAAGCATTGATCTTTTGGGTCTTACCAAATGAGCAGACTAAAGTTGGGTGGGATATAAGGGTTTGTTTGTTCTTAATGACCAACAGCAGGAAGGCTTGTTTCTGATACAATCCATCAGAGACCATCTCTTCCCTACCTAAATGGGCTCAGTAAAAATCTTACCTGAAACAAGCATATGAGAACTTAGTGCTGGGCAACCTGCTGCTAAATGGGGCCAAGCTGGGGAAGTGCTGTTTGTGGAGCGAGCTTGTGGGCCAGCGAAGTGCTTAATTCTGTGCTTAACAGCAAGATCAGGGCCTTTAGTTCCTTTGCTTATTTATTTTTAGGGTATGGAATGTTATAATTTACTTTTTCTTTCCTGTGTCAGTATTGCCCTCTACTGGATGAAATCAAAACTACCCACCTCTGTCCAGCCTGACATGCCTGAAGGATGAAGCATCACCTCCTCTCGCTCCTGTCTGGGGCCTCGTCCGTCCCCACCTTTCACAGAAGCACCAAATGGTCAGGGCATCCTGATGTGAGCTCCCGAACAGCTCCATGTCTGCTGCTATCCAGCCATGAGCGTTGGCAGTTCGGGTTATGTGAGGAGTTGTACTCATTTCTCAGGGGTAGCATTGCTCTTGTGCAGTGAGGGGAGCGACTTAGCACTGCTTGGAGTGAGATTTGGCAAGTGGGGCTGCGTGGGCTGAGTCAGAGACTCCAAATGAAACTGGTCCTCGGTGGCCAAGTTTGAAAAATGACAGCTGCCGAAAGCAGTGCAAACTGATGAGGCTCCTGAATGTTATCGTCTACAGCAGCCTTGCTTTTCGGATCTCGTCAGGGACTTCTGGGTGAGATGTCTCAATCTCTTGGAAGAGCTAACACTGTGCTTATGTAGCTTAAATGTGAGCTGTTGCATGGATGATTGCTCTTAACTCATTGCTAGCTTAGTGCAGGATCTGAACAAGACACATCGAGAGCTGGGATCAGCCAGTTTTGCCTGCAGACCAAAGCCTGATGTTACAGTCCATGTTGCGGAGGCGACAAGCTGATTCTGGCCTGAGGGGCTTGGAGCTTCCATGAAAGAAAGGAGACGGAGCAGCTCCTTAGAAAGCTGAACCTAGAAAGGTCTCCGAGACAAACCACAGCTTGCACATACAAGTCTGTACTCCCAAACTCCAGGACATGTTATTGCAAACGCTAACTTTTCGTTCCATTACCTCTTGGAAATCTACCCTGTGGGTGTTCTCAGGACCCGATGCCTTTCTTTGCCTGTCACAGCCCCGGTAGAGCAGCTGTAGGAGATGAGGAGCCAAGGAGGAGTTTGGGCAGAGTGCATTCAGTGGGAAGCACATTAAGGTACGGCTGTGTAAACAGTGAAAGCTCATGATGGTCTAAGCGAATGTACTTGCTGTGGCCATTTTTTCCTCCTGATGTTTTAGCTGTAGAAGTGTGCAGGCATTTCATGGCTACAGGAGACAGCCCAGAGAAGCTTTGCATCGCTGTGTGCCAGCGTTTGTGCAGGGAACCCACGGGGCAGCTCTTAGAGCAGATTTGTGGGCAGCACCCAGGATCCCCTCAGCTAACTGCTGGGTGGGTGTGCTCGCTGCTGGGCTAGCACCAGCCCCTGGGAGCACCCGTGCTGCTGCAGGTCCCTGGGCAGGGAGTGCCCTTGGATCTCCGAAGGCGCGGAGGCCTTACCTGTGTCATCTTAGGAGAATGCAGCGTTTAATCTTACAAGTCACCCAATTACCGTAGCACCCAGGCAATCCGCGTTCATATTTTCATTGAGCATTATCCCTCTGTCACTCTGGCGGTCGGTAGCACAGGGGCTGGGTACGGCGTGTTACCACTGCCCCCTCCCGGCTGCGCCCAGGCTCGCCTCCTGCTCCTCCGAGCAGCTCAGCCCCTGCTGTGCCCCCCGCTCCTGGGGGCCCGGGGCACGGTGGCAGCACTGTGATCAAGCGGGATTTTTCCGAAATGCAGTGTTTTAATTTGTCCTCTGCGCAGTGGAAGCATCTTTCTCTGTGCAAGCCGAGCACTGGCTGCATCGATTCTGCTCCTGCTGCTCAGAAACGAGGTAATAAAAAGGCCCAAACAGTACCTTGTGATACGGAAACCTGGAGGGCTAATAATTCTTAACTCTCTGAGGATAAAGAGACGTAGCTTCCTGTGGTAAAAAAAAAAAAAAAAAAAAAAAAGCTTAAAAAAATGTGCTGTGTGCTTGCTCTGCGCAGTAAAACTGAGGCACAGGAGAGGGGTTGCTCCAGCCACATCTCCCCGCAGAGCTGCAGGATGGCCCCAGGAAGCTCTCATCCCCTCTGTGCCCCATGCTTCAGTTTAATAAAAACTACTGAGCAGAAGGACAATTATGAACATAAATTGTGGGATTTGGTTAGGATTTCATCGAAGGCTTTAGTTTGTCAGATCCTGTTGTCTGTACCCAAATTACCTTATAATTTCTAGTCTGTTGCCAGTCTCTGTGCCCATACCAGATGAGTGCATGTCCTTACATGGTTTTCCTGTCCTTCTCTCTCCCCTATTCCCTCTATGTAAGATGTAATTTTATTAAGATCTGGTTGCTTTTCATCAGCAGTAATAACTCCTGTCCTGGCATGACAGCTGTTGAGCTCAAGTCTTAGTTTCCCTTGATAGGTGCTCAGATTGGGCTGTTAGCTGTTTGTTGTGTTTGGACAAATTTTATTTCTTGCATGTTGTACTGTTCAATAAATTACAGCCGCAGATTTCTGTCCTTAACAGGCCAATAAAGAATCCCTCACTCTCTGCAAGCCCATCTCCCATCATCGTCTCCAGTGGAAAATCTTGAGAGTTTACATGTGCATCATGCCTCAGAGGGAGCTATCAAACCAGACCTGGGACTGTCCTCTGAAGGGGTTTATTAACCTGACTGATGGGAACAAAGGCTGCAGGGTACTGAGGGACTTAACTACTGAGGGTGAAGAGGCTCTGTAGATAAGAACTGCGTACGGAAGGGCAGTTCAGCAACAGGCTGATAAAGTGGAAAGTATTTCACTCCCATACAAGTAACTCAACGCAAAAATTCATAGAATCACAGAATATTGTGAGTTGGAATGGACCCAGGAGGATCATAGAATCATAGAATCATAGAATATCCTGAGTTGGAAGGGACCCTTAAGGATCATCAAGTCCAACTCTCGACACCGCACAGGTCTACCCAAAAGTTCAGACCATGTGCCTAAGTTCACAGTCCAATCTCTTCTTAAATTCAGACAGGCTCGGTGCAGTGACCACTTCCCTGGGGAGCCTGTTCCAGTGTGCAACCACCCTCTCTGTGAAGAACCCCCTCCTGACGTCCAGCCTAAATTTCCCCTGCCTCAGCTTAACCCCGTTCCCGCGGGTCCTGTCACTAGTGTTAATGGAGAAAAGGTCTCCTGCCTCTTGACACCCCCTTACGAGGAAGTTGTAGACTGCGATGAGGTCTCCCCTCAGCCTCCTCTTCTCCAGGCTGAACAGGCCCAGTGACCTCAGCCGTTCCTCGTACGTCTTCCCCTCAAGGCCTTTCACCATCTTCGTAGCCCTCCTCTGGACACTTTCCAACAGTTTCATGTCCTTTTTATACTGTGGTGCCCAGAACTGCACACAGTACTCGAGGTGAGGCCGCACCAGCGCAGAGTAGAGCGGGACAATCACCTCCCTTGACCTACTAGCGATGCCGTTCTTGATGCACCCCAGGATACGATTGGCCCTCCTGGCTGCCAGGGCACACTGCTGGCTCATATTCAACTTGCTGTCTATCACGACCCCCAGATCCCTCTCTTCTAGGCTGCTCTCCAGCGTCTCATCGCCCAGTCTGTACATGCAGCCAGGGTTTCCCCGTCCCAGGTGCAGGACCCGGCACTTGCTCTTATTGAACTTCATGCGGTTGGTGATCGCCCAGCTCTCCAACCTGTCCAGATCCCTCTGCAAGGCCTTTACGCCCTCATTTGAGTCCACAACTCCTCCAAGTTTGGTGTCATCAGCAAACTTGCTCAAAATACCCTCTATTCCTACATCCAGATCATTTATAAAAATATTGAAAAGTACCGGCCCTAAAATGGAGCCTTGAGGGACCCCACTGGTGACCGCCCGCCAGCCTGACGCAGCTCCATTTACCATAACCCTTTGGGCCCTGCCCGTTAGCCAATTGCTCACCCATCGTATGATGTTTTTATTTAGCTGTATGGTGGACATTTTGTCCAGTAGGATCCTATGGGAAACCGTGTCAAAAGCCTTGCTGAAGTCCAAAAAAATCACATCAGCTGGTTTCCCTTGGTCCACCATACGGGTGATCTTATCATAAAAGGAAATCAGGTTAGTTAGGCAGGACCTACCCTTCACAAACCCATGCTGGCTGGGACCAATGACTGCTTTGTCCCCCAGGTGCGCCTCAATGAGTCCGAGAACCAACTTCTCCATGATTTTACCAGGCACTGACGTGAGACTGACAGGCCTGTAATTGCTAGGGTCTTCTTTCTGACCCTTCTTGAAAATTGGCACAACATTTGCCAGCTTCCAGTCTACTGGGACCTCTCCAAATTCCCAGGATCGTTGAAAAATAATTGATAGAGGTTCCGCGATGACATCCGCCAGCTCTTTCAGCACCCGGGGATGAATCCCATCCGGACCCATGGACTTGTAGGGATCCAGGTGGAGTAGCAAATCCCGCACACGTTCAGGGTCAGTTGGGAGTTTGTCATCCCCACCGTCCCGGTCCTCCAGCTCAGGGCACCCTGGGTCCCGAAGCCCATCATCGGCATTGAAGACAGAGGCAAAGAAGGCGTTAAGCGTCTCTGCTTTGCCTACGTCATCGTCTGTGAGGAGACCTTCCCTATCAAGGAGCGGCCCTATGTTTTCTTTAGTTCTCCTTTTTCCATTTACATATCTAAAAAAACCCTTTTTATTTTCTCTCACAGACACAGCCAGCTTCAACTCTAGCTGTGCTTTGGCCACTCGAACTTTCTCCCTACAAACACGAACAGCATCCCTGTATTCTTTCCATGACGCCTGGCCCTCCTTCCAGTAGCGAAACACTCTCTGTTTCCGCCTAATCTCCATTAGAATGTTCCTGGTCAGCCACGCCGGCCTCCTGCCCCGCCTGCCTGACTTGCGATATTTTGGAATTGCCTTATCTTGTGCTTCTAGGAGGCATCG
Organism: Aythya fuligula; assembly: GCF_009819795.1. Taxonomy (NCBI): domain Eukaryota; kingdom Metazoa; phylum Chordata; class Aves; order Anseriformes; family Anatidae; genus Aythya; species Aythya fuligula. Next base: position 27,428,997 of record NC_045563.1, read on the forward strand.
CTTAAAGAGTGACCAGCACTGGTGGACATCGAGGCCTTCAAGAGCAGTTTCCCAGGAGACCTTACTGACTAGTTCCCTGAGCAGCCTGAAGTCCGCTTTCCCCATATCTAGGGATGAGGTTTTGGTGGCACTTTTCCTTCTGTCACCATAAATTTTGAACTCAACCACTTCATGGTCGCTATGACCGAGGCGGCCACCAATCACCACATCTCCCACCAGACCCTCTCTGTTTTCTAGCAACAGGTCTAGGAGGGCACCTTTCCTAGTTGGCTCCGTTAGCACCTGTACCAAGAAGTTATCATCTAGGTGCTTCATGAACCTCCTGGACTTGCTCGTGTCAGCCGTGTGGCACTCCCAGTTAACGTCCGGCAAGTTGAAGTCCCCCATAAGGACAAGGGGAGTTAATCTCGAGGCCTCTCTTAGTTCTGTAAAGAATAATTTATCGGCGCTATCGTCCTGGCCAGGCGGTCTGTAAAATCACTGAGTCCAACTCACAGCTCCACAAAGGACCACCCAAAACATCAGGCCATGTGTATGGGAGCACTGTCCTGTGAGCTTCCTGAGCTCCAGCAGCTCGGTGCTGTGACCACTGCCCTGGGGATCCTGTCCCCGTGCCTGAGCACCCTCTGGCTGCAGACCCTTTCCCTAACCCCCAGCCTGACCCTCCCCTGACCCAGCTCCACGCCGTGCCCTCGGGTCCTGTCGCTGTCCCCAGAGAGCAGAGCTCAGCGCCTGCCCCTCCGCTCCCCTGTGAGGGAGCTGCAGGCCGCCATGAGGCCTCCACTCAGCCTGCTCTGCTTGGGGCTGAGCAAACCCAGGGACCTCAGCTGCTCCTCAGACATCTTCCCCTCCAGACCCTTCACCATCTTTGTAGTCCTCCTTTGGACACTCTCTAACAGCTTTCTATCTTTCTAATACTGTGGTGCCCCAAACTGCACACAGTGCTGGAGGTGAGGCCGCAGCAGAGCAGAGGGGCACAATCCCTTCCCTCGCCCGGGTGGCAGTGCTGGGCCTGAGGCACCCTAGAGTACAGCTGGCCCTCCTGGCTGCTAGGAAAGTGCAGTTACAATTACGACCTTGGTTTCAGGAGTAGATCCTGGGGGTCCTGCTTCAAGAAGGCTGTTTTATGGTTTATTAAGTTATTTTCATCTGTTGGAGTTCTGCCATTCAGCTTTAAATAAGCCCTCTGTGTGACAATGGCCAAGGAGCAGCAGTGGAGGCAGACAAGGATTTCCTGGGAAATGCCTGCCAACCTGCCTCCTTAGGCATGGGGTGCCTGTGTACGTACACACACACATAACCTTCTGATAATGGGGACTTTTTTTTTTTTCCCAATTTGTCTTCTGTGTTATCTGATCTACCAGCAGATGGAAGTCTGTCAGCACAGCTCCTGCCACAGTGGTTAAGAGCATCTGAGTGCAGATGGGTCGCAGGGCTACTTATTTCCCTTTCATCATAGCAGGTCACAGAAGCAGACACCATTTTTATTATCAAAGTGGCTGGCTGTTCTCCTTCCTGTGTTTTCCAATTGCAGTCTTGTTTTCTCTTCTACATTAGTGGAGTTCAGAAAGCATACCCCTCTGTCAAATGCATTGTTCCTTTGTCTTTTAAATAAAAAAGCTCTCTGGACAATATAAAGCATATTCTCAGCAAAGATACTGATAAGCTAATGTACTTTGTCTCTGAGGTGCTGAGCTTCACAGACAGTTCGTTAAATGCAAGTTTGCACTTGTGATGTTCTGCGCGTTGCTCTGTAGTTCAGGAATCAGGATGCTCAGGTCTCAGGTACCTGACCTGCACTCCCAGCAGGGATGGTGAAGTTCAAGACTAAGGGGTGTAGGGGAGAGCGTAATTATCAGAGGCTCAGGGAGTGGGTCAAATAGGGGTGCATTGGCAAAGCAGTTTCCAGAGTTCCAAGTTGAAACTGCAATGGCCTTTTGCAGTGCTGATGTCAGTTACTTTTATCTAATTGGTCCCCCATCAGCTGCCCTGCCAGGACAAGTCTTCAGAAATTCTGCTTACATGGACTATTGCAGTTTTAAATTGAGAGTATCATGGCATCCCTGCCTGGTAAAATGCTACTGTTGCCTCTGCTTTTAGCACAGATTTCAGCCTTAAAGGAAAGATGCTTCTAATTTATACTTTTCCATTAGGAGTAACTTCTCAAGTAGTTAGGACGAACTCTTGTGCAGACAAATTTAGAGAGCTGAGTTTACTTTCACTGCATCCAGCGATTGTTTGCTATTGTATCTGTTTCTAGTTTATTTTCTGTGGTCTTTGTTTCCTGTTTTCCTCACTACCCTCCTTTCTGTGAGAAGGAGGGACAGGGATAAGGCTGCAGTGGTTACTCGTATCAAAGGTAGCTGCTGTAGTGTTAGAGCAGAGGACTCTTCCTCATCCTCGGTCAGATTTCAATGGGTAATGCTGCTGCAGCCCCTGGTGTGGGGTAAAGGCTGTTGTGGTTTGATACATGTGGCAGTGTGGTGACAGCGAGGAAACCCAGGCCATCGTGGCGAGGGGACACGTACACTGGTAACAGGGGATGGGGCTTCTCCCCTCCTCTTGCAGCGTGTTGGAGAAGCTGTGTCTGGCTGGGAGCGCTAATTGCAGTGGGCAGGATTTCTCCAGCTCCTGTGGCCGGGTGTCCAGCCTGTCACAACAAATCCACTGCAGCCTGGCCTGAAGGCTTGGAGGGGAAGGCCAGCCAGTGTTCACAGGCCTGCAGCCACACAGCAGTGGCTGCTGGGACCAAAAATGCATCCCAGCAGACCACAAGGTTGATTGAGGAAGGCTGTGGCACCTTGTTATTTTTCTTTCTGCAGAGAAAGGCTGGGCAGCAGCAGTTGTAGGAATAGGCAGAGGTTATGTACAGAGCTGAGGTGATACAGATATGTTTCAAGCTGTTGTGGTAAGCAGCTGAATGTGCTCTTCTGTGGAGTGGGCCAGGACCAAACCTGCTGATGATTGCAGAGACTTTCTGATGTGTGTTTTGCCTCCACAAGCAAGCAAATGTATCACAACCCATTTCTCTAAAACCAGCCTCAGTTTCTCAGACCTGTGTAGATGATGTCTGTGGAGAAACCTGGAAATGAGTAAGTGAGAAAGTCCCAAAGCAACTGGATCCTCAGGGCAGAGACTCCTCTGGGAAGCAGCAGTGGCTGTCCTGTGCTTTCCTCCAGGCCAGCTTCTGTAGGGCCATTGGGTGCTGCAGCCTCACTCCATACCACGAGCATTGGCCTTATTAAATACAGGATGAGCAGAGTACGTGTGTGCGGGGAGTAAATGAGGTGCTGACCTTGGAGCAGGAAGAGAAGAGGAGAAGGAACCAAGAAACTAAGGAATTGAATACCAAAGTTAATCTCTTTCCTTTCTAATAGCTTTGCACAGTGCCTGTCACGAGGCCCTAGTGAGATTTATAGCTTCCCTTGCATTATTGGTTTACTTTGCTATTTGGAGTCTAAACAAGGCTGAGGAAGGTACATGGCACTCTTCCCGATTGCTGGCAAACTTGTATCAATCAATTTAATTGAAGTTCTTGATAGAATCATTTATGTCAGGCAGAGTTTCCCTTTCCTTTTTACCTCCCCTGCTCGCAGTCCAGCACCTGGGTTTCATTTACTGGGACTAATCATTACGTTCTCAGTGTCAATTTGGGGATACTAAATCTGGAGATGGATGCTACAGGCAGTCCTGGACTTCAGAGGCTGTAACTGCTGATCCTGGGTAAAGCTGCTTTCTGTGCTTGGCTCCAAGTGCTATGTCCGCAGAAGAAAGGTTTGGTGTTGATTTATGACTTGAGCTATACCGTAGCCTCTGCTGAGCATGTAAACGAAGATAGGCCTGGATTTGCTTTCAAACACAGCTCACAAAAAGCCGGCTTCAGGAGAGAACACGGAGAGACAATGGCCTGGAAGGAACGCCAGGAGGAGGACCTCGCGTGACCTGAGCTGCAGATGAATTTGAAAGGATTAGGAGGGGTGACGAGAAGTTCAGAGGCAATATACAGAGCTGAGGATGGTGTGTCTAAACACGAGTGCTCTCTAGAAGATAGAAACCTGCTCCAAGGTTTATGGCTTAATATGTCAGAGGTCTGCCACCTGTGGAATTACCTTGAGGTGACGTGCTGCCTGTGTGTACGTGTGTATTTACAGTTACAGAGTCATTGCTGGCTCTCCAGTTAACTTCAGGTGCCAGAGCTTCTAGACGTTTTTCCATGGGCCATGTAAAACTGATGTGGGAATGATTTACTTTTGAATGGACTTGGGTGGATTGTTATATAGGGTCTCAAATAACCTGATGAATTCAGACATTTTTACAGCAGATGAATGGCATACAAATCAGCTCATAGTAGACAAAGATCATAATTGTTGAGAAAATACAATGTTTGAGTTAATTTCTGTCTATAGGGTGTACTACAGTTATTCTCTTGGAGTGTGCTATCCATAGCATGAGTAGACCTCATGAATAGCATAATGTTTTATGCAGAGCTTGCAGATCTGTGGGTTTGTACTGACAGGGTAAGCAAATGGCCAACGTATACATTGTGGAAATATCTGATAGCTTCTGGATGCTGGTGCTGATTGTATTAAGATCTTCTCCCAACATTTATAGAGGTGTAAACCCTCTTAGAAGACCATCGGAAAAAAATTGTGGATAAATGCTTTTGATATAGAAGGGCAGTACAGCCCAAATTGGATGAATTCAAGGCTGGGGAATGAGCAATAATATCGTGTAACTTGGTGAGATGAACCCTACTGCATTTCTGCAGACTTCCCTGCTTACCTTCATGTAGGTTTATCACATGACGTTAATTAAGAGAACATAAAGTGGTTGAGAGAGAAGCGAGGGAGAGAGGAAATAAGGACATTGAGTACTGATAGTGGGGAGGGAGAGTTGGGATAGTTGTTCCTGATTAAGTTTAAAGAGGAATTGTGAGCCTGATGATCTTTGCATTCTCAAGGCTTCTAATCCGCTTGCTCTAATCCTCTTACAGCATCTGCTCTATTGGACTTTTATCTGATCTCTCTGTCTCTCAAACAATCTGGCTAAGCTTCCCATGTCGGAGTCACTTTTGGCCCTTTTCTAGGGAGCTACCTGGTATCCTCTTGCCCGAATGGGGTCAGTGGACTGTTTATTCTGCAGTCCTTGCGTCTAGTCTGAAACCATTTCAAGGTACAGCCAAGGCACGTGTTAGCCCCCTAGATTTGGTGCAGTGCTGACAATAGGAGCTGTGGCACTCCTAGCTGGTACTGAAATGCGAACTTAGTTTTGGGCTATAGCAGATTTTGGTGACTTTCAACTGGGGGGAGTGAGGATGAAGATTGAATTGTTTGGGGTTTTATCTTCTAGTGGTGACTAAAACTCAAGTAATAGCTTTGGAGTGAATCAGCTTGTTTTAGGCTTTCTCTGTTTGTTAAACTCCATGATGTAACTTGAGTGGTTGATCTACCCTATTCCCCGTGTCGGAATTATCTTTCAGATATTTGAAAATCTTCAATAAGTAGCAAAACACAATACCATCAGTATTTAAAACTCTACAAAGAAATTCCAATGAGCAAACTCCTGGAGACTTTAGGCTTCAGTTACCATATCCTATAAGGTGGTAACAGGTCTGTCTCAATTGCAGAAGAAGAAGATCAGGTAGAAATGACTGGGAAGAATATATAGAGCCTAAATGAATATACAGAACTGCCTTTTCGATTCTGGAGCATCAGAGAACATCTCCCAAGCTTTTGCCTGGGAGAGGCTAAATCTATGGCACAAACAAAACTGAGTTGCTGTGTATGCTTCCCATACAGCCTCTTTCCCTGGGTTGTTGGTAGAATGAACGCATGCTTTCCATGAAGGAGGAAAGAAACATTTTAACTGTATGCTTTACTAGACAGTTAATCCTGGAGGAGAGCAGTCAGCACCTTCTGGGAACTGTTAAACTCTTTGAGAGTTGTGTGAGGACCAAAGCCTTTGTCAGCACACGGATCTTACTCTGTCTCTTCTGAACAAGATGAGCTACAACAGCAAAATATTTGGGGGTAGTAACAAGTTCCAGGACCTTGTGTGGCTTTCATTTTGTTTTGGTTTTAACTGAGCATTGCATGCAATCAGGCAGAAGCTTTGTGAGTTGCCAAAGAACGCAAAACCTACTCAGATATTGCTATTTTTGAGGACAAAAGCCCCACATGCCCAACACATACACAAACGGCAGGACTCAAATCCTGCTGGCTCTCAATAGCTTCTCCTTCTGGTCCCGCTGCCTCTCTGCCGGAGTGCCAATCCGCTGGCTTAATGAAGGCTAACGGTGTAATTAATCACACGCATACGCAGCACAGTGGTTCATGAGACCTGAGTAAATGTGACAGCTGCTCGGAGGGAGGAAGGGGACAAAAGCCCACGATGATGACAAGAAGGAAAACAAGCTCTTTGGTCAAAAGAAAAGACAAAGCAAAAAGGGACAGATCAGCAAAGGGATGGGCTAGAAACCTTTTAGCCGGGGCAAAGGCAGCCTCTGCCATATTTGTGCCTATCGTAAAGTTCCCCTAATGGTTCTTGAATGATTTTATTTATTTTTTCTCTTGGATTCCTTCTTTTTGTTGCTCCTTATTTTTCTACTTGTCTTATTTTTGCTGTTTGATATCTCTCCACGTAATTTGTGGTCCTCTGGATCTTTCATCCCTGACGGACAGTGTGGGAAGGCTTTGACAAGTGCTACTTCGATTTTGGGAGGGATTTGAGTGTCTAGTTTAGTTTGGAGCTGATCAAAAGGCAATTTTTTTTTGTTGTTTGCTGTGATAGATGGACAACGGAGGAATGCTGAAATTTGTTCCTATTCTGAAATCTTGCCACCCCAGTATTTTTCCATTGTTACATGCACTTGAAGTCTTTTTTTTTTTTCTGTTGTATTTCCTGTGCACTTTAAATCTTTTCTGATGATGGTGGTATAGGGAAAAATCCTTCTTAACCTTTTGTGCACAACAGAGAGGTCTGTGGAAATATGGAAATATCCTCGGGCTCTAGAGGTGGAGTTAAAAGGGAAAGATCTGGGATACCTGGTGTTGTAAGCAAAATTTGCAAAGCTTCCTTGTTTGCTTTTCTCCCTGCAAAGTAGTTTATACTTGCTTGAATTAAAACTGTAGGTGTTAAGAAATGTTGTGCACAACTCAATATTGCTCACGGCACGTCAGCACCATAGTCTCTCAGCAAGGAGGTGACCCTGATATTTTTGGCACTCAAGATGCTTGGAAGTATTTTGGGTCAGAAAAAGTGAAGATGCAGGAAGAGAGTGCTTCTGATGGCCAGAATAGGTTAGAAGGATGGCAGTTGTGTTCCTGATTTCACCTGTAGCTGTCTGTATGAATTGGAGCACATCGCTTCATGTTATCTCAGATGGGGTTAAGGGGAGACACCTGACAGAGAGTAGGTTAGCCTTACGCCAAGTGCTACTCTGGGAATTCCCTGTAATGCTCTATCAAGGGATAATTCCTGTTCTTGCAACACCAGGGTGAGAGCAAGTGGGACACAGGAAGGTGTAATGCACTGGACACTGACACAAGCTGTACATTTTATTGCTTTAGAGTAAGGGATGTCTCACCTAGAAAGAATTACTGTATTAGTTTTTGTGTAGCGTACACCCCTGTACTGGGGAGATATCCACTGAGGCAGTTACATAAAATGGTTTGGGAGCCGATACTAAATACCAGCAAATAAGACTTCGGGCTATATCCACAGAAGATACTGATGTGCTCTGGTGCCATCCAACTGTTTCTCAGGTGCTTAAGTCCTCACCAGTCCTTCCAAGTCTGTCTTTTCCACTACTGCCTGATGCTGAGGGTCATTATTAGGCTTCTGTTTTCTCATTCCCGAAGTGCCTGAAGCTCTGTGCAGGGGTATTTCTCTGACAGTGCTGCTCAGCACCAGTGTCTAGCTCATGTCTTCTGGGATCTTGGCACTCAGGCTAACGTTGTTCCTCAGAGCGCAGTGCCAGCCTGCACGTGGAAGCGATGGGAACGTCCCTTTCTGTCTGGCATCCTGGTGGGTGCAACGTGTGTCCTGCTGGTGGGAGCCACTGGTTACACGGCACTTCTCAGCCTGCTGTAGCCAGCAGATAATATAGCAGTGGAAGGTGTAACAGTCTCTGCCTGATGCTGAAGTCTCTTCTCTGCTTGATGTAATTAAATATTTATGGTGACTGAGGGTAGAGCGAGAGGCAGTATGCTTACAAGTGTAAACGTTGCTCTACAGCTGAGTGTTCAGGACACCCACTGGGCAGGACTCAGGGCCCTGTTGTATTTTAATTTTTTTTCCCCCCAAGATGAGGAATCTAATAGGATCTGCTGCATTTGGGTACTGTCTTGACACGGAAAGGTCCTGTACATCCCAGGGAGGCTTAGTGCTAGACTGAGTTGCTGTTTCCACCTCATGGCAAAGAGCTGAGGAGTGAGTATTTGCCACACGAAATGATCCAGATTTGTCACTTGTGCTTGGGATAGCCCTGACTGTTTGGGAGGATGGTTGGAAGAGATTTGGTTGCAGATACCGAATGTAATTGAAGAAATTCCCTGGTTTATCAGAGGCTGCATTGTGGTCCCACTTGAGTAGGACCTAAAGGGAATAGGAACTTGAGTTTTTTTTTTTTTTTTTTTTTTTTTTTTTTTTTTTTTGTAAAGGTGGATGCTGCTCTCAAATACTTGTCAGATGCCACACACAATAGGAAGGGTGGAAGGTATTGTTATTTCCACTTATGTTTTTCCTATTTTCCTTTTTCTTTTTAAATGAAGCTGTGTTTGTGTCAGTAACTAGCAAAAAAAAATTGCAGTGATAAAAATACGAGGGTTCAGGGGAAGGAGGTAGGTTGCTGCTCTGTCTCCAGTACATCTGTGGACCTGTTAATTTAATTAGAACTGCGCAGTATAAATATTGAACTCATTTTAATTTCTTTTGCAGCTCGTTTGGTTTTCAAAGAGCTCCCAGCTCCAGATTATCCTTTCTGCTCTGTGTATTTGAGAAAGACAAGAATTAATAATAATAATAAAAATCCTTGTCTCCAAAGTTTAATCAAATGGAAGAACAGTTGCTCCTTGCCTCCCTACCCACCCAGCCCTTTTCTCTCAGTTCCTTTCTCGTGATACAAAGTGAGGACAGTCTCAGCAGTTCCAGGGGTGGCGCTTCCCTTTCTGTTGCTTTTGAATCCTGCTCCTGGTGAGAATTGGCCTGGGGCAGGACTGTATGGAGAATGAACAGGGATCTGCTAGGAGCTGAGCTGTTCAGAGAAGCAGGCGGTGTCTGTGCTCTGTGGATGAGGCACAGAACAGGTTAGGGGGCCCGTCTGACACAGAGCAGAGGAAGGGTGCTGAGAAACAAGGACATACTAATGGGGAGGCCCAATGTGGGCAAAAATACAGGTGAGAGAAATTATTGGGAGCTGCTGTTTGACAAATTGTGTTGGAGAGCTGTGTGGCCAAAGCACTGGCAGGAGCGATCAGGTGAGATAAGGGGCTGTTGCAGTCTTGTGCCATTTTTCCTCCTGTCCTAGAAGATCACATATTGAACCACTGCCTGAGCTCCCTCATGGATAAAGTGGTGAGAGGCTCCTTGTGCTGGCACTTGGGGCTGGGGGAGTTGAGTTTGGTGTGTAAGGAAGGAAGATAACACCTTAGCACCTCTGTGCACAGCTCCCTCGATGCTGGGGTGTCCCCTTGGTGCCCTGCTACACCAGGTCGGGCAGGGCTGGCTCCATAAGGGTTTATTTCGTGGGCCTCTGTGTTCCCTCGGGACAGCATGGAAGTGAGGCATGGTGTATTTGGGAGCTGTAAGGATTTGGGGTCATGGCTGCGTAACTGGGACACTACCCCAGGGCTCTGCTGCCCTTTGTGGTGCACAGCGTTTTGGCCCAGCATTTCCCTGGGGGCCTGGAGGTGGTGGGCATGGTGCCACCTCCTAGTGCAGGGCAGGAGGGATGGACCCAGTGCTGCTGGGCAGCACCGACAGCATTTTCTTTTGGGGTTGGGTGCAAGGAAGGAGCACACAGAGAAAAATGCAATTCCTGCCTAAATGGCAAGTTAAAGCTGCCTTGTGGAGGGGCTGGGGTGCATGTGGGGGTAATCTTAAGCTTTTGGTTACAGTCTGCTATCAGAGGCTTTTTCATCTATGGCCCTATAAAACAAGGGGAAGAAAAGGCACCCAGCTTCACTGTGGTGATGTGACCTCATGGAAATAGCGAAGGGGAACTTGCCTGACCTTTGGTTCTTTTTCAGTGGAGCTCTACGTTCAGCTCTTAGGGCACTCATGAAACGACAGATTTGGGGGTGAAGTTGCCATGGAAACAGTCAATTTCAGCTTCTGGGAGAGCCTGAAGATACTCCAGTAGTAGGCATCCTTGCTGAAGGCCGGAGAGTGCTTTAGTGTCTACGGCAGAGGGGCTGCAGCCTGCCAGGCTTGTCTGGAGAGTCGGTGCTGCTGCTCGCAGGGCATCCTGAAAGCAGCCGGCTGTGGTGTTCTGCTGTCAGAGCAGCACAGCGTTACAGGGCGTCCTGAAGGTGATCCAGCCCATCCTTAAAATAATCTGGTCCTTATTTGTATTAACAGTACCTCCTACCTGAATGTCAGTAAACTTTTTTAGTGTGCTCCTGCTTCCTGTGCCTAGTCAGATTTATATAAGAATTGAAGGCGATGTGCTTTAAAGCTGAATGCTGGGCAGCATTCATGCTCCTTCGGACCCAGGAGGTCTCCTGCAAGACCCGTCGTCATCGCCGATTCAGCAAGGTTCGTATTCAGCTTTGGTTCTTCTGCCAATTCCTGTCTTTTCCAATTTATCAAGGAATGGCTGTGATTATGAAAGAATACATGTATTTGAATATCTTTTTACAGCCATGCTCGTTGCTTTCTCTGAGTTTGGCATTGCCTTATAGTTCATTTTAGGACATACGCAAACTGTCTGAAGCTTGCACAGTGGCTGTAGCCCCAAAAGATCTTTAGGGAAACATATGGAAATGTTGTGCCCATGCCTGTCTGGTTGAAGAAAAAGGGAAGTGTCAGAATTGTTTTTTAAGATCATGTCTGCATGACTGCTTGTGTAAACGTGTGACTTTGGGCTTGTGATACCATGTGGAAGCCAAGTTTTGCACAAAACAAGTAAAGCTGTCAGTGTGTGGATGGATGGGCTTGTTCGCATGGCTTTCCATGGGTGCAGAGCCATTTGTGGGAGGATGTTTGTCAGTACACATAGGTACACACACTTATCACAGCAAACAAAGGGATTTTGTTTTAGGCATTTTTGTCATCGCTAAGCTCAAACTTCAGCACAGAGAGGCAAGTTCCTTTTGGGCTGCTTTTGTAGGTCGGTTTTAGCGGCCAGCTGGTGCAGCCATGAAAGCAGTGGTTGGCCAGGCCCGGCATTGACACAGCTTAATGAGAATGGCTTAGACAAGACCACCCGGCTTAAAATGCTGCTTAATGGAGGCAGGAAGCAGAGAGCTGGAGAGCAAAGATCTCCGTGCTTGGAGACCAAGGGAAGGAATGCGCTGCGTGCCCAGTTAGAGCAGCGCTGTGTTCCCTTCAACGTGACAAATGGTGTGCTACCCCATGCTGAGATGGGGCTGGCACTGGAAATGGTCACAGATCCCAAACATGGGTTGGATTTTCCTCCAGTACTGAAGCCGTCGTCTGCTCTCAGCCCCAGGCGCTACGGAGCTGGTGTTGCAATGTTCCTGCCACAGCTCACTGTGAAAGATGGGATCAGTGTGCAGCTTGAGTCATTTCGGTGGCCTGGGTCAGGAAGAGGGGAGCTGCAGCGCTCCCTTTTGTGCTCGCTGCTTCACATGGGGAACTGCATCAGCCTTCCTGAAACAGCAGAGAAGTTGCTGGCAGCTGTCCATTGTGAGAAGAGCCTAACAGTGGCCTTTTCCTGGCTCAGAGCAAGTATCCCATCTCCAACAGTGTCCAGAAATGGATGTCTCTGGGAGACTACAGAAATAAGGCAGGATGTAGGGTACTCCATGTCCAGCACTCTCTCATCCTCCAGCAAGCTGTTTTCTCCTTAGGGACATCTCGAGCCAGATGTTTCTCCTTGTTTAGTAATTCAGTGGATTTCTCTTCCATGGCCTTAACTGCACTCTCCTTGAACATCCGTGGACTGAACTGCACCATCTTGGGAAAGATGCTCTGCTACTCAAATGTATGAGGAACAACCTCTTCCGTCTGTTTGAACCCTTGTCTTTATGGGTTTTATTTGAGGCTCCCAAGCATTTACTTTGGAAGAGATGGTTAAAAGTCACTCTGTTTCTTCCTACTACTGTCATATTCCTCCAAAGCTGTCTTTTTTCCAAACTTAGAAACCCTAGCATAAAAAAAACCTGGCTTGTTTGTCCAGAAGCCCTAGCACACTTTTGATCATTCTTAGTGTCCTTCTTTGATTTTCTTCTATTTCTCCCATCTCCAGTTTGAGATAGAGATCACAGCTGTGCACAGTAGTTGGATGAGAAATGGCCCTAGTTTTATTCACTGACACAAAGATGGTTGGTGACTCGGCTATATTCCATTTCTAAGTAATTCTTAACACTTGGTTTTAACCCTTACTGGTTATGCATTTAAACAGGGTTGTGGAATTATTTCTCATAAATGATTATCAGTTGTAGCCTGAAAACCTCTTCCGAAACTGCGATAGGCAGTTCAGAAGCTATATTTTCGTACGTGGAGTTCTGCTTATTTTTGTATGTTGCTTTCCATTTATCTACATAAATGAACCTAAATCTTCATTTCTGTAGAGAAGTGTGCCATCTTCTGTCTGGAAGGCCACCTTGTGTCCCCAGGCTTGCGTGTCCATGGAATGGGCATACTGGCATCCCTCTGCTTACCAGGAACTGGTGAGCGGTGCATGAGGCAGGGGTTCAGTTCAGGAGGCTGCTCTTTAGGCTGGGTGCCTCAGTATGATAGGGGAGGCTGACGAACTAAGGAAGAACTGTTTTTATCTTTTTTTTTTTCTGCCTTGTGAATTCAGTCTCCATCGCTTAACTTTCTTACAGCTTGGAAGGAAGGACTGCTCGAACTGATGGGTAGATCTACATCTAGTGATAGTGTAGGGAGGCCTATGAGAAGTCTGAACGAGCCTTGATTTGCTATGCAGCTTGGTTCTAGCAAAGTCTGCGGAGACTGCTCTGTAGCGAATGTATTGAGTTTTTGACAACACAGGCTCTTTTGACAGCCTTGTGCATGCTTGAATTGGGGAAGCAGCTTGAGGTGTTTCTTGTAACAGGCCAAATGGGATCATAACTAACCAAACAGATGGCAATAAAAGGATAAATCAGGTTTAGTAGGTCTCTTAGACAGTGGAGAGCTACCTGTTATGAACGGGGACAGGTCAGATCCATGGGAACTGAATGCTGCCTTACTGCTGAGGGGATAAGTTGATAGGAATATCAGAGGATTCAAAACTATTTCAGGGATTTCTTTTTTTAAGCTGTATGTTCTGCTGTGTCTGGCCACCTTCCCTTGCCGCAGGTGAAGGTGAGAGGGTCTGGAAGAGCTGTAGCTATGTGTTAGTGGTAGGCTTATGGGACCACAGACAGAAAAGGATGAGATTCGTTGTTTTAAATGCTGTTCTATTTACTGAGGTGACAAAAACAGTCTGAGATGCGAAATTGTACAGTGTAGCAGCAGCTGTGTATGACATCATATTAAATCAGATTTCCTGGGATTTAATGTCAGCTTGGGGTGCTGGATGTTATTTCAAACAGGGATTCTTCTCTGGAAATGATTCTCACTTATCTTACATAAACTTGGTAGGGAATTGAGAGTCCACCTCAGTATGTACTTCATGATGTGAAACTACCAAAGCCTTAATTTACTTCTGAAAACATCACTTTGTTCTCCCCCAGGGCTGTCTCGTGTGTCTCTTCTTAAAGCTGAAATACTCATTTCATATGAATAACTACCCCAGAAAACTCACAAAGTCAACTTAATTCTCAGCTTATTCCCTTGAGAAGACTTACTGCCCAAAAAGGAGATATTTGGTTATATGGTGGGTGAGGAAAGGATTAAGTAAATTCCTAGTTTGAAGGTTTTCTCAAAGGACACCTTGCCACAGCTCCTTCATGAGGCACACCTTGAAGTGTGGAATTGAAGGAGCAAATTGTTCTGGATGCTCCAAGTAACACTCACTGTAACTATCTAAATGTTTACCTGATCAGGGTTGTTTTACATGAATGAGATGCTTGTTCTAATTTTTTTTTTTTTTGAAAAGGAAAACTCTAAAGGAGAAAGTGCTTTAGCTGCAAGTTAAACTGTGGCAATCGTTATGCTGAGGCCCTCTCTGAGGTGACTGAGCAAAGGCCTCAAGCAGATTAATTTAAGTTCTTAAACTATCATTATACCACTGTTAGAGAAAGCGTGTGGTAATTCTTAAGACAAATGCTTGATACACCGGAGATCTTGAGGCTGTTGTGGTGTAGGCAGTGATTTGGTGCTGTTTGGTTGGGTACCAAGCGGTGTGTGGGATGTGAATGAACAGCTCTGCCTCACACAGACACCTAAGACAGTCTGAATAAACCCATGCTCATTTTTTGTAAACTTGATAGATGTTTGTAGTCCTTTGTTACCTTCCTTTTTGGGGCAAGAATGAGAAATGTTTAATTCAAATGAGCTATAAACAACAACAACAACAAAACAAGTTGGGTTTCCAGAGCAGCTCTGGGAAGATGGGTGGTCAGGAGGACAGGGAGATTCAGAGCTTACCGAGTAGTGTGGTGGCCAGGTAAGGGAGAACCACACCTGAGTTGTGCCTTGGCTTGCGCTTTGTGTCCATTTTGTTGATCTTATTTGACTGGTGACTCTTCATAAAGGGGTTTCTTCAGATTTGGGGTGAACCAAAACTAGGGTTAAATGGTTAAATAGCCTTTAATGGATCGATCGTCAAGGGCAGTGCTAATTTTTCCTCCTTGCTGAAGCTCATGGATATATCTTTTTGAGAACTGGCAGAGGCTAATGACCTGCTTTGGGGTTTTATTTAGATGGGGAGAAGGGCTGCTCTGATTTGGAAGCTATCCTTACCTTTCCCCATTGGTTTCAGTATTCCGGAAAGTGTCTTCTATCCCTTTTACGCTTGGGCCTTTCCACACACGCACTTCTTCAGTTTCTCCTTTCTTGCTGCATGATGTCGCCCCACTGAAATGACTGCCCAAATCCTCGCAGGTCTGGAGGGATTGGTGTGCTGAATAACCCGCGGAGGCTTGTCCTGCCCTCATTAACAGTGCTTGCTCTGAGCTCATCACACCTTGCTGCCTCGTCTGCAGGGAAGTTGGTACTGCTGTTCTGTAGAAAGCCCCACCTTGGGTTTGTGCTGTCTTACCCTGGGTCCCAGCACCTGCATTTCGGTGGAACAGCTAGAGCAAGGAGCAATGTGCCTGGTGATGATGGGGGAGTGCAGCTTTTCTGTTTGTTTCCAAATGGTAGCTCCTGTGGTTGGCTTTGAGGACAGCCAGGCAGTGACTAGGTGGGGTGAGGAGTGTGGGTTGGAGAGGTAAATTGTCAGACAAGTGTTTGACAAAATTATGGATTTCAGGCTCCCGAGGGGCTGAGATTGTTCCAGCCTGACTTCTCTATATCACAACATGTTGATTTTCACTGGCTTATCCCTGAGCCAAATTTCCCCCATGCATCTAACATATTTGTTCCTATTTTAATCTGAAAATCACGATTGTGTGTCTTGTGTTTACAGGTGGGTTGTCTGGTGAGAAAATCTTGGCTCATTCTCGATTAAAAAGAAGAGGAGCCTAATTTGTTTTGAATTAAGAGCCTTATTCATAAATAAGGCTCTTTGCCATAGCCACAGAAGGCTGTAGTGGTGGGGGTGGCTCTGCTGGACACCAGTGCGTGGAGAGGAGGGGACTGTCACCCTGTGTCAGGGGATGAGCAGGGGGTGCTCAGAGCCTTCCTGCCTTCAGTGTGAGGGGACCGCCTGGCAGGAGGGGGTGCCTGGTGGGCTCGAGTGCTGCAGATGCTTTGTAGTATTTCAGCTCTTTGTTCTGTCTGAATAGAGCAAATAAGGCAGGCTGGCTAATTTGAAAAGACGCTCGATTAGGCATGGAGTGCTTAATATTCTCCCTCAGTCCCTGGCTGCAGTCGGGCCTCCATACTGCCTTCCCAGAGCTCCAAATGGAGCCGGCTGCTTTTCCCCCACAGTCCTGGGCTGTACGTGGTGTTCGACGACCAATGGGCTGAAACAAATAGTCATGCAAGCAGCTTCTCTGGTGAGCCCTCTTGCAAAACGATCGCCTCCCTAGGCCAGCCTGTGAGCTACATGGGGATGTTGTGCTGATGGGCAGCAGGTAGCCCAGGGGTCCCCAAGGACCGTCAGCATCTGACATCGAGCAAGCCAGAGGCAGTGGTTCGTCAATTAATGCATCAATTAATTGCAGCAAGCCCTTGGTGCATTGCCCCTTCCTGATAAGTGGCCTTGCTGAATAAACAAGGATTATTGCCCGCACTTGTCAGCAACCTCTGCAGTTTTTGCAGTGTGGGAATAGCTGGCCTGACTCGCTGCATGCTGGTGCTGGCGACCCAAAACGCCAGGCAGCCGCCTCATCTGACCGCCGGATGGACGGCACTGCCCCCAGCCCTGCTGGCGTACCACTTCATCGCTTCAACCTCCCCGTGCCTCTCCGAAAGCACAGGAGCCATTTCTGTACAGGAGGGCCATGCAGTGTTCAGTGCTGGCTTTGAGATCTTTAGGAGTGTCTAGGCGCAGCTCCCTTAGTTATCAATGCTTGTGGTAAGTGTTAGTGAACATGTAAGAAACTGTTGGTTTTGCAAGACCTGCCTAACTCACCGTGTTTCACAGCAAGTATCCTTCTTCAGCTGCATTACTTATTGAAAAAAAACCAACCTGTTGAAGTACATCATGTTTGATGGCTCTTGTAAAAGAGGGGAAAATTGAATAAAAGAGGGGACAATTGAATTTTGAAAGTTTTATTTTTCCTAATAATTAGATAATTAGTCAACAGAATTTTCATTGTGCTCTAGATGAGACCTTTCACATGTGCGAGTAGTTTCCACTAGTGAAGCAAACAGTTTGCAATAAGGGCAGTATATTTCTTACTGCATATGCCCTAGTGGCAGAGTTCAAAAAGAAAGAAATTTTCACTTTTTTTTTTTTTTTTTTTTTTTTTTTTTAACTCATAAAGAGCCTTGATCAATTCTGGAAATTTCCCTGTTGTCTGTTCTATCCAGAGCTTTAGAGCTTTTCACAGTGCTGTTGCATGACTTGTAGCATTGCTGACCTTGCTTACTGAAAAAATATTTCTCCAAATTTTCCTTTTACTTATTTTAAGTTAAACAGAAATATGCATGCTGCATGCCCAGGACAGTCCTTGTGGAGAGCACCCACCAAAAGCTGCTGGCTGCAGGTAGCTGGCAGCTGCCAGTGGCCATTTGGTGCATTGAAACGTGCACCCGCAACCCGTCTTGCACACCAAGTACAACTTCTGAGCCTTGATGATAGTGATGCATGTAAGTGTTGGCAGTCCCATTTATTTCTCTTTTATAAGTAAAGCCTATCTAATCACTCTGAGCAAATTTAATAATTATGTGTAATAAGTGAATTAGGGCTATAATTTAAGGGAAAAAGAGTTGATTCCTTGAAATGTTTGTCTTATCATTTAATTGGAAAGTAAGTTCTTTCCTCCTCCTACATAGGCTAAATGAACTCCATGTGCTATCTCAGCCTCTTTGAATTTGTGTCCCATAGACACGCTGTTCCTTACTGTTGGGAAAGGAAGTGGAAGGGACTAAAAGGAGGTATTAAGACTCTCTTTGTTTCAGCATTGCTACACATCCTGTAAGTAGGCAGCGACAACTACAGTAGGATTTTCAGGGTGTAGGAGCATCTGGAGCTTTGCTTATTGATGACCTTTGAGAATTGTTCAGATTTCTGTGTGCAGGCACCTAGTCTAAAAACGTTTGCCCTGTGCCTGTTCTTCTGCAGCATTATGTTACGCTACTGTCTCTATAAAATCCCCATACAATAATTATGGAGACTTAACTGACAGGTGTTCCAATCTTTTAGAATAGAATTGCAAGGAGTTTATATCTAATTGTCATATCTGTGTATAACATCCAGCTCACAGGAAAGGCTGGCGTTTTAGTTACCCTTCCTACTCCCAAATATTATGAAAAAGTGTTGGAGGTTTATCTATCTCTTTCTGCTGATTTCTTTGCTCTGCTGACTGGTGTAGGATGCAAGGGAATGGCTTAAAGCTGCTCTGAGGAGGTTCAGATTAGATATGAGGAAATATTTCTTCCCTGACAGTGTGGTCGGGCACTGGAGCAAGCTCCCTAGGGAAGGGGTCATGGCTGCAGACCTGCTGGTGTTCCAGAAGAGTCTGGACAATGCTCTTAGATATGGGGTCTAACTCTTATGTGGAGTCAGGAGATGAACTTAATGTTCCCCATGGGTCCTTTCCAACTCAGGATGTTCTGGGATTCTTGCTAAAAGAGCGCTTAATGCTAATTGTAGAGGAGAGACCTGCAAAGTCCTTCCTCAGCTTCCTGCTGAGCCCTGCTCTGGGTCTGGCCTGGCCACCCAGACCTGGCCTGAGCCTTGGCTGAAGCTGTGCCCAGCCCCGGAGAGGTGTAGCTGCCTGAGTGGATGTGGAATTGGTCTTGCTGATCAGAAGTGCTTGACACTGAAAGGCAGTGAGGGAGACTTGGTTTCATTGCCCTGTTCCTCATTGTTGTGCTCCCACGCCTTCCTGTCTTCACTCTGGTCAGCTCCCCACACGTACTGCAAGTCCCGGCACCTCTCCTCCCATTCAGCCTGGAGTCTTTGCTCCAATGTCACGCCGCGAGTTCTCCCTCTCCCTGCCACGCTCCTCTGCCTCCGCTGTTCACTTTCACGCGCTGCTCTTGTCCTCTAAAATCAGCGCTTCCATCTGGTTTATTATTCTGGGCAGGCAAGTCAGCAAAACCTGAAACAACACAACAACAAAGCACGGCGCTGCCTTCCCAGAGGGAAGCGCTGACGTGCGTGTTCACACTGCTGCACAAGCGTGTAGGCCTCTAGAAGAGGCTCCGAAGAAACCTCTCATTTCTTAGCAGCTCTGCCTGCTGTTGTATGACACAGCACAGGGACAGGCTTCAACCTTCACCTTGGGATTTCTCTCAAGTCCCTAACTTCTACTGGAGACCCTGTCCCCTGATGGCCGGGTTGCCTGTTACTGGAAGCCGTTCGCTCCTGTCTGTTGAGCTGCGCTGTTGGTGGCTCACCCAGAACAGCTTAATTTGACTGTGTTCATTGGGTCTTTCTTCTCTTAAGGAAGATCTATGGGTAGGAAATGAGACTGGAAGCATATTTGTCATCTGTGCGAGGCTGTTGGGAGCACTGTGAAGATGTCAGTGACTGGTGAGGAGGGCCTGTGTCGATGAGCTGGCTGATGCGTGAATCTCTGTGGTGTCTGTGGCAATAAGGTTTCTTATTTCCCTCAGATAATAGGAGTTTTGCTATTTTGGAGCCCAGGGACTGGCGTTATGAACCCACTGTTCCTGGAAACCTCCAGTGGTCCTCTAGGTACAGCTGAGTCATGAAGGCACAGCTGATTGCTTTTGTTTTTGTAGTAGTAATCAGGCAGGAAAAGCAAACAGGGAGAGGTTAGATGGCTTGTGTGTTGTCATACGTGTCTTCAGCCAAGCCAGGAATAGAATGAATGTTTCCTAACACCCAGCCCTGTGCTTCAAAGGCCACTGCACAACTTACTTGCCGGACTGCAGCTGTGACAGTCCTGTGCCTTACTTCATGAAACTCACACCCATTAAAGAATCTCTGAAGGTGTTGAACTGATCACATTTCCCTAACTTCAGGGAGCTTTGGCTCACTAACAGGCTCTGCTAAGATTATAAAAAGCACAAAAAGTTGCAGTGACTGTATGCAGCTGAAACAGGAGCTGGTAGAAGGGGAGAGGTAGTGAGAGGCCAAGGGCAGGACGACCCTGTCTCTCCAAGTACTTGGTGAGCAATTGTGTGGTGTAGAGGGAATGATGCACAGTGAGTGGCAAAAGCTTCACTTGCTTTGCAGATCTTCCTCCTGTAGACAGGAGGATGTTGGGGAGGAGGCTGCCGAGGGAGGAGGAGGAGGAATAGCCTGCTAGGCTCAGTAGTCACGACTGCGTGAGCTGGTGTTTGCTTTGCAGGTCCCTGTGGGTGGGAATATGTAGGAGAGTGCCTCAGCTAATGGTTTCCTCATTGTTTTACCTGCTGCTGCTGTCTCTGTCTCCTGGTAAAAGGCAGGTTCCTCTCGGCTTGACATTTAGGGCCAGGCCAAAATGGATGCCACTGACAGCACGACAATGGCTGTCTATTATAGTGAGTGGATGGAGGTGAGAACTGGGCCAGCAGGAGCTCCATCCTCCCAGTAAGGAGCTAAGCCTTCCTGAGCATTAACATGCTAACAGGCACAGCTCAGTGTGCAAAAGCAAACCCATAGGCATAGCCCAGGGCAGAAGAAGATATGATAAAGAAGCCCAGCCTAAAGGCGAGGACAGGAACATCCCTACAACATCAGTGAACTTGTCCTGAATCATCCAGAGTGGAAGGAGGGCCTGCATGACGGTATGAGCTCCAAAGCTGCAGGAGATTAATGCCCAGCCTCCTGGGCTGGCTCTGTTCTGCTTCACCTGCAGTGGCGGCTGCAGTACAGTGCCCCCGCTTATTTATTCTGACTGGCAGCACCATGTAATTGCATTTTGTGTTCAGTGAGTATCGGCGTTTCCGACGTGTTTTTCTGAAAGGTCATCTCATGCCAGAACAGTCTTAATGTCATGGTCGTCTCAGGTCTGTTTTTTTTTTTTCCTTGATGCTTCTTAGCTCTCAACGGGAGAGAATGGAAAGCCAATCTTGCCTCTTAGTCCTTAAAATAATGATTTGGTACAGCTTGAAGGTGCTACTGATCTGTGCTTACAGGTGGCTGTTGAGCTGCTGGCTCCAAGAGATGGACAATCTGTGCCTTCTAATAGTGAGGTTGATTCATTCAGAAATGTACTGGTTGATTCTTGGCCCATATCCTTTTAACAAAGCTATCAGTTGTTTCTTGCAGTGTCCCATTGGGGCTTCCCCTGGTTCTTTCTGTCTGATACTTTGGGACTTGCACGCTTCTTAGGCACAGTGGGCGCCTGGTGGTTCCCTAGTTCCCTTCCTTCCTCAGATGCAGTTTGTTACTGATCTTCCATAGTGATCTGCTGAATGTACTTAACGTTAATTTGCTGGGGTGTGCTTTGCATAGTCCTAAGATGATTCTGCACAGCTGGGAGAATCTCCAATGTCCTGTGAAGTGAAGATGATGAAAGGACTGCTACTAGTCAAGCGTGCTGAAAGAGAAGTCTCTGTAAGGGTATTGGGGAATAGAGGAGCACAGGTATGTGGGAACGGGAAATCAACGCGTAACAGAAACCTAAGTGCTTTGAGGAAATCAGCCCTCCTGCAGAGGAAGCTTCGTCCCATTGAAGAAGTGAGTACCCCTATACATCAAGGTAACCTTCATCAGTGGTCACAGCAACTGAGAAGTTGAACTGCAAGTTGCTGAAAAATATGGTGGAGACGTTTGTACCATACTGTACCCCACATCCTTCCTTACACACACAGTTAGCAAGGAGATGAAAACTAGGAGGTATTTCTCTCACCAGTCCCACTGCACAGTTGCTGAGACCACCATAATTTGAAGTGGTCCTGGGAGCTGTGGAACCAGGGGCTGCAGAAATGAAGTTACAGCTGAAGCTGCTACCCAACATTTGTGACTGTACCCCCCTGTAGAAGCGCCTGCCTTGTGGGAACTTTCAAAGCCATTCCTAAATCAAAAGTATTTTCTGGCAAGAGGGCTTCTATTTGGTTAAAGTAGAATAACAAAGGAAAGGGATAAATAGAAGATAATGAAGAGAATAGGGAGTCATTTTGTATGAAATTAGTGTTTGTAGGATTTCCCAGAGAGCTGTGACGGGAGTGCTGAGCCCATGACCGTGTGCCTCAGTAAAGCCCCAGCAGCAGTTTCAGTGGAGTCTCAGTGTTGGACTAGAGGCTTTTCAACTTCAAATTGGCTGAGTTCAGTGCTTGAAGAAATGAATAGCTTGTAACATTAACTATAGAGGGGGAAAACATAGGCTGCTGTGTCCAGGCATACATTCATACACTGTTTTCTCAACTCACTTAGTATTTCCTGGGCTCCTACGTACCCTGCTGTGCTAATGTCTTGTTCCTGCTGTACTACTGCTACCCTGGAGATACTTTAAGGCTTTTTGTCACTGAATTTGGACCCCATTCTCATTCTTTGTCTTCCAGTTCTGTAACTACACTTGATCCTCTGAGAAAGATCACTAGCAAACCTAGTACTTGTGCTGCTGCAGGTGAGCCAGCCAAGGCAAATGGCTCAACGTTAGCTGAGAAGTGTTCTGTCCTGACGTGACTGATGCCACTTCACTCACTTTGTTTCTGTCCTGTGTCTGTTCTCCTGTGTAATCGATGTCATTACTGCATTTGGATCTTGAGCCGAATGTACTCGGAAGGATACTTTGCAGTCCTGGAGCAGGTTCTGTGCGCTGTCAGGTTGCGCTGGCAGCAATCAGTGCTGAAGGAGGAGCTTCACGCTGGCAAGGTCTCTGTCTTCTGACAGATCTCAAATGCTGTAATATTGCACTAGGACAAGTGGAACATCCCCTGTCCCATCACCCTTCCCAGTTTTTGACATAGCACTGCTGGCAGCACATCCAAAGGCTGTGAACCAGAGAGCAGAGTCTGAATTTGTGGTTCAGGAATGTTTTGGTTCGGGGTGTGGAGGGGGTGGGAGAGGAGCCGTGCTTCAGTCAGGGCTGGCCTTCAGGGACGGGGAGCTGGCCACCCACTTTGGATGCGAGTTTCTGCTGGAAGCTTGTGACTTGTATTTCTGAAGAACAGGGTAATAATAATAATAAAGGTAAGTCTTGGCTGCTCCTTCGCTGTTACAAATTGTTAAGTCGCTGTTTGACCACTTGCGCAAAGAATCGCACCCCTTTGGTGTGCGATGCTGCCAGCAGCCATTTGTACTGCATGCAGTCGCCCCGCGTATCTCTGTGGGATACAGGGAAGGCCTTCTCGAGACAAACCTCTCTCGGTTTGTGAGACTATTGATTTTGAGGCCAGGGTTCATCAGGCGAGAGATGCAGTATTTCTATCACGCAATTTGAAGTGCTGTGACCCAAGTGTTAGTGAGCCTTCTGATTGCTGCTCCCAAGTGATCTGAGTGATGCTGTGTACCCAGCTTTCCACCTGGAAGCACAAGCCGAAAGTCCATAGTGTTCGCCAGTGCTGTGCATTCGGTTTAATGGCCTGAATTGGGCTGTAGGGTTTTAATGGAAGTGAAATAACATCATGTGTTTCAAAATGCAAGGGAATAGCACCCTGCATAGCAAGTCCACAAGCTGGAAATAGCAGAGGTTGGGAACAGTCATCTTTGTTTACCCTGTTCTGTTTCCTCCTTAGCCACCCGTTTATAGGTCACTGTGGGAACAGCAATACCAGGCCAGCTGGGCCTGCGGTCTGACTGCTCTCCGAGCTGAGCATAGCAGCAGCAGCAATGGTCCCATCCCTCCAACTAGTGTGTGTAAGCAGCTCACTGAGCAGGTGTTCCTCTTACTGAGCTGCTGGTAATATTCTCAGCTTGCGGTGCTGTTGTTGCACCCCTTCTTCAGAACAGGTCCCTGCTGGTTTCTGATCACTCACCACAGAATGAGCACTGGTGGGGGGGCAATTAGCTTGGGGGGCAGGGGTCTTCTCTTCTTGGCTGTCTGGTAACTGTCTATTTGCTTTTGGTTGCCTTTTCTCCCTGTTCCTCTGAAGTTAGAGCAATGAGGTTGGATCTGAAATCTCTCTGAGCATATGTTTATGAGATTTGTTGCTGTTGATGTTGTGCTTTATTTGTATTGCCCTAGTTGCTGTTAGCTCCAGTTGTGTGCTCTATCCCCTGTGCTCTGCATGTAGAACAGTGACGAGCTTACCCCAAAGAGCTTGGGCTTCAGTGATGGTATAAAGAGACACAGCAGACAGACAAACCTTCATGAAGTTGTTCTGATCCTGCAACTGACTGTTGTTGATGGGGGTGGGATATATGCCACAAACCCACCTCCTAGTTGCCTTCCTGTAGTCACAGCTGTCTAATGTTCCTAATTGGAGGCCGAGCAGAACCTTGCCATGTGGCAGGATGCGCTGTGCGGGGCTTCTCTGCCTGCCTGGGAGCAATGAGGGTAGCTCAGGAAGGCAGGGCTGGCCAGGGTTAACCTGCAGGCCCTTGGGGCTGTGGGCCTTCTCCTGGAGTGCAAGGAACCTCCTATTTAGCCTGCCCTGCTTTGGGGGAAGCAAAGAGAGAGCATCTGCAGCTGTACAGAAAGTGTTGGTCGACAACTAGAAACCTAAAATCTAAATCTTACATCTAGAAATATCTCCCTGCTTTGGGCCAGGGTTTCCCATTTCAATCAATCTGCTGATCTCTCTGCTGAGATGGGCAGCCCCATGGCTCAGACTCCACTTCAGAGGATGGTTCCTGACAGCTTTTTCCGAAACAGCCTTTAAACCAGAGCTGTTCCTTCAAAGACACCGGGGTGTTTCATGGGGCAGCACAAGGTGCTGGCTCTGATACTCACCCCAGTCTTTGCCCTGCTGTCCTGGAACAGAAAAAAAACACATAGCTGAAATAACTCATTGGTGCTCCTGTAACTTCCTAGTTATATCCCTGCTTGAAATGCAGTTGGTGTAACCTGTGCCTTTATGGGATCTGCTGGATTGACCTCCCTGCTCACCTCCTAGACCAGCTCAGATGGCTCAAAGGCACCCGTGCTACTTCTGAGTAAGGCAGCAAAACCCAGAGCAGCCAAACACTTGCTAATTCTACTTGTGTGCCAAGGGTTTCTTCCTCTGATCTGGTGTTCTGGCACTGTCCCTCGGCTGTCTTCTTATTGAGAAGGAGTTTCCAAACCCCTTCTCCTCAGGGGCCAGCAGGCAGACGTGGATCAGGGTGTGTGCTGCCATCCAGGCTAGGCAGGAGGAGATTCCAGCACCTCCTGTGCTGGAGCTTGGCGAGTGGGGTCGCACAGCAGGGAAGGAGCTGAGGCCCGGCACCGTGGCAGTGGGAAGAGGAGGACAAGCTGCTTGATGCAGGGCTGCGTGACTTGCAGGAGGGATCAGCTCCCTGAAGTGATAGCGACCCTAAATGCTTCTGTGGGGGTGCTGCTGCTGGCATTATGGAAGGGGTTAACTCATCGCCTTGCCTCTAGGAGCTGGGAAGGGGCAACGAGGAGAAAGCTGCAGTTCGGGGAAAGTGGCTTTCTGCTTTGAGGCAGCAACAGTGATATTTCATGTCTTGTTTGGTGTCTCCTGCTTTTAAATGTCAGTCTCTGCAGCCAGCCTTATCTCCTGTAGCACATTTCAATTAGGTATTCCAAATTGTGCTCTGTTCTTCCAGGACAAATATGCCAGAGGTGATATTTACTGTTGCAGCAGCATTTTAAATACTCTGTGCTTTCTTGTAATTTTTTTTCCTAAACCAAGTGAATGGCAGTTCCTCCTTTAATAAGAATTGTATTATTAATAATAATTTAATAATAATAATAGGAGAGAGAGAGAAGAATTCTGGGGCCAGCACTGACAGCAAAGTGTTTTTAATGAAGAGGTTTTCTTTTCCCGTGCTTTGCCATTCAGCTTTGAAAGCTATTAAGGCTACCTCTTCATCGAAGCACTCCAATACCTTGCGTTTTTTGTGGCAGCATAAATGTTGCAGTGTGTTTTCTCTAGCTTTGTACAGAGGCTGCTTGGGTGATAAAGTCGACAAGACAGATAGAACCAAACTCCAGTCGGATTCAGAAACACAGACCTCTCCCTTTTAAACAAGGGGCAGGGAAAACAGGGCTGGGCAGAGATGGGGCTGCTGAATTTTCAGGTACCAAGGGGCCAGGGCATAAAGATGGGTGCTGGCAGGTAGCTGGGCTGATGTGTCTGTAGTAAATCCTGTAACAGGGCCTGTGCTAATCACGTTACCCCTCTGAAGGGGACAGCCAAGATCTTTTGGGGTCTGGATGGGGAAAGCTGAAGTGCAGCCCTGCAGGAGCAGGAGGAGCTGCCTTTTGCCAGGGCTCTATGAGAGAGATGCCGGTTCATTAGCTGCCTGGGTGCTCACCATGTCCTGGAGGCAGGGTGCCCTGGGCGAGACATGAAGCAGCTTCTTGAAGAGTGAGGAGCTGGGTCTGGGATGAGCAGAGTGGGGTAGCTGTGCGAGCAAGGGCTGCCTGTGGCTAGTCGAAAGCCTGGCTCCTCCTGATCTGTGGACTCAGTAGGCATCACAGAACTGCACACACGTAGCTCTGGGCATCTCACCCACAGCACAGCGCTGCTGTAAGCACCAGGAAGAAAGCTGCGACATCATTCTTGATTTTTTTCTAATTTCATTTAATGTATGTATCTCCCACCTATCTCTTGCTACCAAGAACAACGTACACAAAAGCAAGATGATCTGCCATGTATTTTCATCCTCGTCTCTGCCGTTTTTCACTTATCTGGCTGTTTAAATACTGCATTTGTTTCCCCAGCTTCTCCATTGTCAGTGCCGCTGACAGCTAGGTGGGAAGCAAGATTGTTGTTCCATTCAATTTGTTTAAGATTTCAGAAACGTTCCCATTTAGTAGTATTGTAAAAGGAAGAATTTATAAGATGTTTCGTGACAAGCAGGAGACGAGCAGACCTGCTTGCCCGTGCTGAAGAAAAGCAAGGAGACAGGCGGATGGTGCACAGCTCCAAACAGCGACCCGTGGTGCATTGGCTCTCACGCTGGACACCGGAGTCCTGTCTGATTTAGGGAAGGGATGGACATAAATCCTCTCTGTACCAAATGAGCATCCCAGCTATGGGACTGGAAACGCGGTGGGATTTCATGTTGCATTTAGCAGGATCTGGAGGTTATTAAGTTTGTGGCAGTCCTGTAACAGCCAGCTCCTGTGCAGAGGAGGGATGTGGAGATGTATGGCCAGACTTCCAGGGAGCAACTGAACCATCGTTTTGGCAGCAGTCTACACAAAAGGGTATCTTAATTCTTCTCTCTGCGCTCAGAAGATATTTACTAACTCCTTTTGCCAGAGGAAAGGCTGCGAGAGTTTCATCCTAGAGCACAGCTCCTGAACGCTAATAGCATTATCCTTGTAATGCTCACTGAAGTATTTCTTCTAATACTAGAGCTTGACCTAAAAGATGCATCCTGGGTACACGTGCTGTGCTAAATTCAAGTTGTTGTTCCAGAGCATGAAACCCTTTGAGCTCCTTCACAGAAAGCAGCGTTTGCATAGCTTGGCTCTAGGAAATGGCAAACTGAGAAATGACCGAAAGCAGGTCCTCGTAGCACGAGGGATTGGGCAGCCTTAGTCATGGGGAGCTGGTAATTCCTTTGCCTCCCCGAGCTGCTGTCTGGGCTCATGGAGGTAAGCACCGAGCTCGTGAGTTGCAGCACGTTAAAGCCGAGCTCCGGGGGCTGGATGAAAACTTGGATGATAATAGCAGCTCAGGGAGCTGCCAAAACACCTCCCACACACTGAGACTTGCTATTTCTGTCCAAATCGGGCAAGGAGAGAGGGAGGAAATAGAGCAGGCCTGTGTGATCTGTGCTGGTGTTCTCCAGAAACACAGCATACTCACGCTGGTGCCAGCTGTGGTTTCTTTTCATCATCCTGGTCAAATGCTGGGGATGGCATCTTTAATACCTTTTTCAGTTTTTATGCAGGCCTCAATGACAATTTTCTAAATGAGATATTCATGTTTGTACAAAGACTGTTTTATCACTTCCTTAGAAATGTTAAATGTTTTTTTTTTTGTTTTAAGTTAGATGGGAATCCAGCATTGTGACTGCTGTGGTTATCTCACCTGCATAAGAATCCTGCATGTAGTGCATGATATTTAAATGAATTACATTGGAAATAATATTTTGCTTTTGTGTGTTTTACCACAAACTTCTTCAGGGTTTAGTGGCTAGGTGGATGACTAATTTGGCTTCCCTAAGCCTTACGTTCTGCCATCTTTAGGTTAAATTGCTTTCATCTCTTAGTCAATTCTACTGAACCCTCGAAGAAATAATTGGCTTTTTTTGTACTTGGAAGAGGGAGAAGGATTAGAAAAAGATAGCATGGACATGGGGTAGAGCAGCAGAACTGAACTCTGCCACTGCTGGTCTGAGGCAAATTACTATGCTTTAGGTTTCCTCCTTTGTTAAAAGAAGTTAATGGTGCTGCTTTCTTCTGTAAAATACCATGAGGCCTTTGGTTGCAGAACAACACGGATAATGGGGTATTGTCACTTGTTTCCATTGACAGGTACATATATATATTTAAAAAGTAAGCTGTAACGAAACATGAAATGTCTGGGCAGGGTGTCTTAGCTATTGCTCTCACTGTTAACTAAGGTCTGCCTCCCAGTCTAGCAGTCCCTGCATTTTCCAGCTAGTTGTAGGCTGGGTTTCCAAACAAGCGGTGGTGATAAAAACAGAACCGCTCATTATTAGCTCCTGCCTGCATTTTTCAGTCTTTGTTCAAATGTCAGTCCTGGTTTGTAAAACATGAACTGAATTCTTTTTGGGGGAAGGAATTACACTTCACATCTGCTATTTCTCCTGGCATGGAGCTGTACCCATGAAGCTCCCGTGAAGATGCTTCGCTTTATTCCGTAGCTATTCACATCTACACATTGCTTTTTCTGGTTTCCTGCTGGAAACTTCTCGTACAGGTAAGAGGCGCTGCATGCGTTGCTTGTGTTCTTAAAGATGCTGGTTGTGCCCAGTCTATCAAACCGAGTAGATCCTGGCGCACTACCTGCTTCTGCAGGTTGCCAAAGGAGTGCCAGAGCACTGCCTGGTGGGACTGGTTGAACTTTGTGCCTTTATCCTGTGCTGATTCCAGTCTCAGAGCAAATGCTTTACCACTAGTTAGCAAAGCAAAACTCAGCCATTTACAGGGAATGGAAATAAAGCTTTCTCTTTGGCAGGGCTTTGGTAAAGTAAGATATGCTTCAGGCTTTGCCACTCACCTCTAGGATTACTATAGGGAAGCTATTTTCCCTTTCTGGGCTTCAAAAATAACATTTTCTGTCTTCAGTGAAATTGTTGATCACATATTGTGATTATGTGCAAAAATATTTCAAGATTAGATAAGGGGCACAATATGCTTGTGCTTAAATATCTTCAGTAGCAGTCCTACTTTCGCAAGAAGCTGCAGAGGAGTGCAGTGTTCAGTGCCCTGCACTGAATAAAGCTTTCCTAACTCTTGAAATTACCTTGGTTTCAAGAGGACTTGGGGCCTTTTTCTCCCTTTCTGCCCTTCAGTGTTGTACAACTGACCCACAGGAACTTATATAGCTTTGCTGTAATAGTAGGCAATGTTTCAGCAAAGAGGATGTAGGACAAAATGTACAACTCAACTACAAAGAAAAGCACAAGAGCTGCACTCCAGGTTAAAAACAAGCAGTGCCAAAAAGTCAGCTTGGTTTTGAACAAAGCTCTGAAGGTTGGGTCTGTTATTGACCAGATACAGATGTCTTCAGATTATTGTTTAGAAGACTGCATAAACTAACTCTTTGTGTGGGATTTTATTTGATTATTTTGCTGGTTCTCCCCGGGCTTGTCCATCATGGTACAGGAATTGGGGCACCCAATCCTTGCCTATGCAGCTTGAAAGGACTGAAGCTAGAAACATCCTCAGAGTTGCTCACCCCCCTTCATTCCTAGTGCATACCTCTGCAGAAACTGAAATACCATGACTGCAAACAAACAGGAAATTAGTTTTGAGTTTAGTACAAAAACACAATATCAGAAGAAACTGAGGGCACTAACCACCTCACTCAACCCTACTTTAGATTGGCAAAAAAATCAAATTTTTGGGATTGATTTTGTATGATA
Organism: Aythya fuligula; assembly: GCF_009819795.1. Lineage (NCBI taxonomy): Eukaryota > Metazoa > Chordata > Aves > Anseriformes > Anatidae > Aythya > Aythya fuligula. The sequence continues at coordinate 27,458,917 of NC_045563.1, forward strand.
TTCAAATTATCAGTAGTTGACCTGCTTTCAACGAGGTACAGACCTTGCTGGCCACCTTCAGCAATGAACGCAGCTTTGCTCTTAAAAGAGACAGAAAGCCTGGCCTGGGTGGTATGGAAAATCCATGTCCTTTCCTGTAGTTGGGAAGGAAGAGGGTCAGTGTCTGGTGTGAGGTATTGCAGGGCCTCTTGCGAGAGAGATGGAAAGACTGGCTGTGCTGCAGGGATGGGAAGGAGCATGCACGTGAGTTGCAAGGCAGTACAAGCAGCAAGGAGGTACGTGTGTGTGCCAAGCACAGCCATTGGGGTTGTCTGTGTTCCTCAGGCTCAGTTCATTCCTCATGCCCTGAGCCCCCAGAGCCTCCTGAAAGGCACTCCTCTTTCTTAACTTCACCAAATTAACTGTTTTCCTCCTGTGATGCACAAACCCACAAACAAAGCGAAGAGCAGGACAGCGATGGTTCTGCACCAGAACGATCCATCAGCCCCTGTCAGCAGTTCACACCTAGCAGCTGATTCTCTCTCACTTAAATATGGGAGAAAGCAGTTGTATCCCCATAAATAGAAAGATATTCAGGCAAGCAAGATTTTAGAGAGAAACTTAGAATGGAAAAATGTGGAAATGTTCACTGTTGATGCAATTTCTTTTTTTGTAAAAAGGTACAAAAACTATTTTTGAATTAATTCCTTAAAAATAAATATATATTTTGTTTAGTAATACAGTTGTTGCAGTGTGGACATGCCGTGACAGTGTCTCAAGAGGTGCATCTTTTCAGTCTCTTCCTGTCTTAGCTCTCCCTGCCTGGCAGCCGGGCTGCCATCTCCCTGGGGCCCCGTGCCCACCCTGCATAGCCTAGAGGAGAGGCTGTGCTGTAGCATCAGATACACATTCTGGGAATCTTTCATTAAGATTGAGTTTCTAAGGATCAGGTTTCCAGCAATTTTCTCTAGCAGCAATTGGTAATATAAATATGTCAATATTATAACTTTTACTGAGAAGTCTTTTTTTGGCTTAATTTTATTTTTGACAGGATCTATGTGCACCATTAAGTATTATCCTAAATCTACATTACTATTTCTGCTCCTGTATTTGCTCCAGCTCCATCTAGCAGCTCTGGAAGATAATTCACAACTGAATGAATGTGAAAATTGCTTTTCAGGAATGTTTAGGAGTATTAATCTTGACGAACGTAGTTCTTTGGGACTTGGTGAGCGTGGTCTGTTGCAGTACCTTGTGCTGCTTTGTGGAGGTAGGTGCACAGAGGACCACAGATGGCTGTGCTGGGCCAACCTTGCAGAGATTTGACCCCTGCTGAGATGCAGAACCAAATGGTTGCTGCAGGTTATGAAGGGGATAGAAAAAATGGAAAACATTTTACACTCATCTTTGACTAAAGGCACTGACAAATCAATCCCTTTGCTTAGAGTGGCTTTTTCAGTGTGCTGATCTCTGCTGGCTGTTAGATCAGGTTCATACAAACATCAGACACAAAACTGTAACTGGGATTTCAGGACTTCTGCTGGGGATAATTGTATTATGAGAGAGAGAATGGTCTGAGCATTTCTGCACATGTATAAATGCTTTTAATGGGAGGTGGAATGATCAGTGGCAGAACTAGAGCTGGTCTGTCATCCTCTCTGCTTGCCAGGTCCTGCAGTGGTGAGAGCAGCCCTCCCCCTGATGAAGGCAGGTTGGTTAAATGAAATTGTAGACAGCCCAATCTGTAAATCCTACCATCCTTTCTAACTATGAAATAAGCAGTCAGGAAGTGAGTATGTAATACCTGCTTGAATTTGCCTTCTGAGCAAGTAATGATGTTGTAGGAAAACCTACGGAGATACCAGCAGGACACTTGCAGGAAGGGGGAGAGAAATCTGTAGTGGAAATGGCAGAAATGGTTAGCGGCAGTTCTGCTGCCCCCACCCAGAGTGCCAGACCCTCCCAGTGCAGTAAAAAAAGCTAAATATATCAATTTCTGCATTGCTTGTTGTTATCTTTCCGTGAACTCACTTTGCATAGTAATTAGTAGGAGAGCCTATCCTTTAAGGCCGTAAGTAATGGGGAGCCAAAACTGCTGTGCTGCTGCTGACCTGACATTCTCATTTGTCACATGGAGGAACGTGCAATAAATGTCAGTAGTAAAGGTAACGTTCATGAAGTAAAAATGTCAGTTTTCAATTTGGCATGAAGACCATGGGATGTGGTGCTTCTGACAGGTGGCTATCAAACCAGCATGCTGGTAACGATGCCACCGTTTCCTTATAAAAGGGAGCTGAAGATGGCAGATCTCACTCCAGCTACCACACCTCAATTAACTGCTGTCTTCTCTCACTTAATACCTCTGCAAGTATTTCAGAGGGTTTCTGTGTATTTAGAAATGGTTGAACATCATGTAATGGGGTCATGCTGTGACTGCAGCAGTTGCTGCTATCCCAATGCCTGTTATACTTCGCATATGGCTGTGCCTGGTGGGTTCGGTGGCAGTGAGTTCCCTGCATTGTTAGGAGTGATGTAAAAATACCCTGGTTTTCTTGCTCCTGCAATGTGAGATGTGAATAATGGCTGCTACAAAATGCTTCTTTGTTTTGCATGCCTTTACCTTAGCCTTTATTTTCAACAGAAAATGAAGATTTTCTGTATGGAAATTCTCTCCTGTCTCATATTTATTTTCTCATTCTCCTAAATACCCTGATGCCTTTTAAAATTGAATGACCAGGTACTGAATGTGAGTCTGAAGAAAAATCTTGTCAGTTTGTGGTACTATGGTTGGGTTGTGTGGGTGTGCATTTGTCCCACTGGCTTTATATATGGCCCTTGTCCTGTAGAAAGTGTGTTGAGTGCTTCCTCGGGCTGAAAGTGTTTGTCGTTCTGTACTGACTCGGAGTGAATTGGTCCAACATTCATTTATGCACCCAGCAATGTGAAAGATGCAGTGTCACAGAGTTAGATGTTTTCTTGTTAGAGGACCCCAGTATCCAGAAGATCTCACTTGTGAGCAAAAAATAAAAGGTTGCTGGGTCCCAGCTGGCACAGACTGGGAAACCTCTGAGATTTCTCCTAGCCCTTGCCTTAGAGGGAACAGCACTGGGATGGAGGTCAGGACCATGGGGGATGGCCAGGACTGTGTGTGAGGAGCTTTCATGTGGCCTAGCGAAATGTGATAGGGATCAGAAATACCACAAATAGGTAGCACAGGGAGAAAGTGTTCACCGTGCTGTTCGTGTTATTGTTATCTGAAATGCTTATTTCCTCAGTGACCATTGCCTCGTGGCTCCCAAGCTGAGGAGCTGCTCAGATCAGTAAGGGAGGCCAAAGCCCTGATCTGTTGGGGAGGACGTGGTCAGTCCGTGGGAGAGAAGGGAAAGGACGTGGGAGGATGAAGGCCTGTACACACACGGAGCTGCTATTTCAGATCACAGTTATGCAGGCTTGGTGTGTTATATGCTCCTGGGCTGTGCATTTCTCCCCAGGAAATGTCCGTGGTGATCTGCCCTGATCCTGAGGATGAGCCTAGAAGAGTGTGCTGAAACCCAGGCTGTGCGCGCTTCCTCAGGCTTCTCCTGCCTGCACAGCCCAGTACTCGGGGTTGTGCCAATGCAGGGGCTTCACGTAGGATTGATTGATACACAAACTGTAGCAATATGCGCACACCCCCCAAACACAATGCCTCGATGTATAATTGAACGTAGCTTCAAAATTTGATAACCCTTTAAAATAAACAGTATGCTCTATCTGCGAAATCACATTACAGTATCCCAACAGATGCGGTATGAGACTGGCATACATAATTTATTTCAGGCTTGATAAGTATTGTATGTAATTATATTAACTATTTATAACTTGCCTCTACCTTCAGATGTATATGCAATGCAGTTCCACTGCAGTGAAGCACATTTAATATAGGAAATACGATATTATTTGATTAATCTTTGCTGTGAAGGACCAAGCTGCATTTGAGGATAGTCTTGTAGTTAAGGCAAATTCTGGGGCATGGAAAATTTTGCTTTTTTTCTGGCTAAAAGTCTCTACTTATGATCTTGGGCAAATCATTCTCTGTATCTTTCTCTTGCTTCATTTGCAAATATTTTTATTGATGTTCAATAATCCATGGGTAGTGTAAATTGTATGAAACTAAATTAATGAATACTTTAAAGCTCATATACTATTCCACTTGGAAGGTGCAGTAGAAAAGTATAGAGAAAAGTGGGTTCACTATTAGCCAACTCTTCATAATCTGTTGTGCAAGATTAAGTAGTTTACTCTTTTTCTGCTGCCCTGCTCCTGAAAAAGCTTTAGCTGCTTTTTCTTTTTTTTTTTTTTTTTTTCTTTTAGCTCAAGGGGAATATTTGAAAGTATGGATCTTGCAATTGAAATGCCGGCAGAAATCAGCTTGCATAGATAGTGAAAAGAATGGGAAAATACAAATGATTAATACCTGCATTTTTCTTGTGTGGTTTAATGATCTTTATTTAGGGGGGAGATGCAGAGTGCAATTTAGGTGGTAAAAGAACCAGTATCCGAAGATGCATTGGGCGAAGATGATACCAGCGGGAGGCTTTTGTATTAGTGGTGAATTCAGCCATCAGGCAATTTCTTCCTTTTGTTAGAGAAATATAATTCTGGTGGGTTTTGCATGAATGTTTCAGTCTGAAATGCAATTGTAATTGTGTTACAAAGGCGCACACATTACGTGTGGGCTTCTGGCAAACTAAACATACTTTGGTAGGGCAGATTTGAGTTCCTAGGAACTTCGTAAAGGAACTTGAAAATCTGTCATACCAGTAGGACTTAACAGTAGTAACTTCACAGGCCTCATAAAGAGCTTTGGCAAAAACTTCCAGCAGTTATAATTAAGAGAATCTCAGCGTTCATAACAGAATTAGGAACGGACAGCGTGAGAGATCAGAGAGGGAGATAATAGGGCTGGTGTTTGCTGCATGGGGCCGCAGAGAAGGAGGAATGCTGTGCTGTAACCTTTGGAGAGACACGAGTCAACAAGGGGCTGTTTACCCAAGACAAAGATGGTTTGGATAAACTCTGCCTGTCACCCTTAACTCCCATTCCCTTGTTCTTTTTGAAGTTATCACCCAGATTTTCAAAATAAATACCTCAGTTAAAACTCAGCAGCTTCTGCGTGCTGAAATCCAGGAAACAGGAGCTGTCAGTCACCCAGCTAATGGCAGGCAGAAAGTGCAGATAAATGTTTGTTGCGCTGTTTAGCTTGTTATAAGCTACTTAATTCAACTCTGCAAGTGTCAGGAGAGAATAACAAAATGTATGTAAGGAGAGAAGGTATCTCCTACCCTTTAAATAAATAAATAAATAAATAAATAAATTATACGTAGCCTGCCACACTTTGCCTTATGCAAAACAAAAACCAGGCACACAGCTGCCTCTTTCCTCCTTTCCCCATTTACCTAAATAAACATATATTACCAATAATTTGTGTTATAAAGCTGCAAAGCTTTAGCTGATGCTTGTATTTCGTTGCTGCAAATAGTCATGTGTACCACAACCAGGTTGATTATTAGGGAGATGCTTCCTTTACATAAGCAGTGTCACAAAATTACCCTTTTCAAACCTGTGCATGTTGTTTTTGCCCTCACAGTTGCACTACTTCTTCAAATTATCACAGTGTGTAGGATAAGACAACAATGAGATCGTTAGCTGTTGCAGTTTTGTTGTATACACTTCTCAGAATATTTGCAAAATACCACGAAAGTCAACTTAACAGGGGAATACAAGATCCTTGAAACAAGAGTCCAGAAAAATCAGATTCGCAGATGAGATTGAGATTTATTTTACTTCTGTGGTACTCATTAGGTTAATATCTGAATGCCCTTAGCAGTCCATATATTCCTTTATTAGCTTTGTCAGTTTTTGTAAATATTGTCTTTTTTTCTCCCTACTTTTATTACCAAAGAAATTATTACCATTACTGCTGTCTTGGACGTTACTTCTTAGCTACTTAAAGGCTGCCACAAGCTCTCTATATAACTGAGGTACAGATGCTGTGATGGTCACTGAACTATGGTCTGATACCGGCATTTTTGGCTTTTGGGCAGCAGTTCAGTATTCTTATGCCAGTGACTTGGCTTACTTTGCCTAATTCCCCTTGCTTTGTTTGACCTTGGGCTGAACGTTTCCAAGGTGTCTGTCAGTGGAAATCTCTGAAGTGAAATAAGAGGAGAGCGGAAGATAGCTCAGGAGCAGAGATGCTCTCTCTCTCTATATATATATATATATATATATTGATTTCCATGGCATTTTTCCAGCTCTGTGTTTTTGGATGACTGTCATTCTCAGTGCCTGCACTGCTGATCTCGGATAGCAGGGTGCTTCCCATGCTCTGACACAGCACGGCAGTTGGCACAGCTTCATCTCAAGACACATGTCCTTTCCAGGAACACTCTGGCAGCCAACATGTGTGTTTGCTAAACACTTGGCACACAGGGAATTTTGTAATGTACCAGACTTGCTAGAGGAGGCAGAAGAGCAGCCATATGTCACAGCACAGACAGCGATATGCCTGGGCTATGAGATGGTGTGATGGAGCAGGCTCTCAGGTCTATCCAGCCACAGTCCCAGGCAGCACAGTCTGCCTGAAGTGATGCACCAGCGAAGCCCAGGGAACTGGGCAGCAGGAGCTGTCACAAACCATGGGTAGCTGAAGGAAATTGGGCAGGTAGTAGTGCTCGGAAGGGAGTAGCAGTAAGTGCTGCCTCCCTCCAGGCTTTGTAGGTCAGAGAAGTGGTAGGGATTGAGAAGGTCCTACTGTATGTGCTTGGCCTTGGACAAGCTGCAGCCCTACAGGTAGAGGTTGAATGACCTGGTGAACTATTCTGGTTAAATAACAAAGCTTCAATTTGGAAAACTGAAGTGGCACTGATGGTTATGTGGCCTAAGGAATAGGAAAAATCTGAATGCCTGTGAAGTGGCTGCATAAATGCCTGCCTATGACAGGCTGTGCATCTTGAGGATGGTCCATGAGGTGAAGAAGGCAATAACAACACATCTCTATTGTCACTGGCTTCTGTGTTTGGTACAGCATGAACTAAACTGATGTAGCTGTATACACACTACATATGTACACTTGCAAAAATTACGCGTATTTATATACAAGTGTGGATATCAGTAGAAGCTTTTTCTTTTGATGGTTGTGGCTGAGGATGTGCTGTTCGAAGGCACGGGTAAAAATCCTTTCTGTCTACCATGAGGTGTGATAAGCTCCTCTTCTGTCTCCAGCCACTTGCCAGTTTGTTCTGTATGTAGTCTTCCTGGGACTCATCTGTTTCAGATCTGTGTGTATGCCTCTTGCTGGAACGCTGGAGATACTGGTTAGATGCAGCCCAAGCCTTGGAGACTGCTTTGCTGGGACTTCTTTTTGAGGGCACCCCGTCTTTTGAGGGCACCCAGTCTTTCTCTCTCTCTCTCTCTCTTTTAAATCTTCCTCCTACTGTTCTCACAAACTCCATTAGCCATCCCTTCCCTGAGTCAGCGTGACAGGATGTGCAGTCCTGCTTCAGTGCTCTGGTCATTCAGGCTGCCTCATCCAAGTCTGTGTTAGCCTCTGCTAGAGGAGGCGTGTATTTCTGCTGGCCTCAACCTTACCGAATGTACTATTGAAAACACACAGCTGCATTTGGCCCTTGAATACTACCAAAACATCTTAAAATAAAAGAAGCTTTTCTGGATGATTGTGGTCATAACCTCAGTCATAACCAGAGTGTACAAAAACTCAAACCAAGAACCACCTTGTTAACAGATTTTTTCGGTGCTGATACAGATGAGTGACCTGCCTACTTGTCTTCAGTCAATGGGAACAGTAACCTGGAGTCCTAACTGTTTAAGGTCTGCTCTACTTGCATAAAAGTATATAACTTAATTTGCATATGTAGATCTCATTTGTAAAGAGTTGGAAAAGACTGGAAGGAAGCCATGAAAATGTATATGAAAACACAACTGAGACTTTCTGAAATTAACATTTGATCTTAAAAATAAAGCATATGTAAAATATATGCTAAATGATGTATAGGTATATCATTATATATGTACTATAGATATATATACCTATATGTAAATCAATGCATAATGAGGTTGGAACTTGCTGCTACACAGCAAAATTTAACTGAAAAACTTGGTAAAATTCAACAAGATACTCATATAAATAATGAGTATCCTGCATTTTTTTATGCATGAAAAACGTTGTTGTTGGTTTTGTTTTTTGACTGTAAAGAATCAGTTCCAAGTATAAAATCAGCTCTAACTTTTGGAGATATTTATCACTATGAAGATTTTATTTATAACCCTATGTGCAACTCCTTATGAGCCTTGTTCTCTCCTGCAGCATGGGCTGCTTGTCAGGGCAGCTTGTGCTGAGGCAGACTGCAAAGATATCCATGCAAACAGCAGGAAGCTGCAGTGATCTTTCAACTTGTATGATAGCATGGTTAAAGTACAGATTTTGTGATGGACGGAGGTCAGAGAGTTCTGTCAGCTGAACTTTCCTCTGGCCATTTTGGAGCTGGTTTCAGCTTTTTGCAGGGCTCAGTCTCAGGGCCTCCCTTGCTTCCAGCCCAGCTGTGTCTCCAGACAAACGAGCCACACTCCTACGCTTTTCATCTCATTAGTATTGCCTGCGGTCTTTCTGGCCACCTTTAAAAACAACAGAAAAACCAGTCCTCAGTGCCTGCAGTGCTTCAACCAATACATGGACACTGCAAATATGTGGAGTCATTGCTACGGGATCACAGTTATTTGTGGTGAATACCTTATGAAGCCTTATAATGGCTTCCTTATTTTCTAAAGAAACAAAGCAGCACTGCTCACCGTATGTGAGCAGAAACCCCTCTAAGCAAGATTACATCTACATAGAATGCAGGCCCTCTGAGACTCGTGCCATGGTAATACACAGGGATCTCTGAAATAGCATTGATTAGGAAGGAGTCCCTCACATGAGGCTGGGTATCTGAGATTTCCAAGCTGAATAAGGGCAAGGGAGAGTGGTTCGGCTCTGGCTGTCTTGGTTTTGTGTGTCCACTTGTGTAGTGAATCGAGAGCCCCTGGCCTGCTGTCTGAGACAGCGTTGTGTGTGTAGCAGTTTATAGCTGCTCTCCCGAAATGCTGCTCCTGAGACAGGGTGGTCACCGTATCCCTGGTTATCTAACCGGGCTGTGAAATCAGGAAAACCTGTTTGTCAGGAGAGAACTTGCTGCTATTCAGTGTGCGAGCATTGCTCTGTTTCCTCACATTCAGAAGGCAGAAGATCCCGCTGTCACGCTCCTGCCTGCCCCTTCTCAAGCTGCGCTGTGCATCTCTACCTGTCCCCGAGCACTGCCAGGCCACATACAGCCCTCCCCACTCCCCGTGCTCGCCATGGCAAGCAGCTCCCTGGTGGCGGGTCCAGCGAGAGGAGGGTGCTGAGGCGTGGAGGGGCTGGATTGGCTGCTGGTGAGGTAATGCTGTGCAGCCCTCAGGGAGATGCAGGGTGAGGACATGTCCTGCCAGCCCCGCTCGCTTGTTTCTGTGGACAAACAGAGCAGACGGGGCTGTGTGAATATCTGGGTAGCAGAGATGGACTTGCAGTTACCAGGGGTAGATCTGGACATAGAGGTTCTCCCAGCTACGTGTCTCAGAAATAGAGAAATAGTAGGCTTCCCTTGTTAGTGTTGCATAATTTCTTATTTTTCTCCTCAGTTTTACAAGTTAGGGCAGCTGAGGCAGAAGGGACACGTGGGAAGAGCTCTGCAGGAAGGAAGAAGTAGTCAGAGCCCATGTGGGCTGTGCGTGCTGCTGGCGTGTTTGAAGGAGGGAATGACTGACTGCTGTCATCAGGGCGGGATGTTGTTCCAGGAAAAGGGCAACCTTAGCAGGTTTTTGTGTTTATTTTTGTCACCCAACTATAGGTAGAAGATAGCCTTTCAGTTAGTAACCTAGGTGGCTTTGAGCCTGGTTTATCAAGCTGAGCCCTTGCTGCACCCCCCGGCGCAGGGCCGCCATTTTGTGCTCCCTTGGCTTCACCAGAGCGCCTGCCCCGCGGGAGCGCCCTCCATCTGGCTGATGGCCCCACAGCCGAGGCAGTGCGTGGCGTGGGACGCGGGGCGAAGCCATTTTCATTCTATCCAAGAGAGGGCACATTAACAAGGTAATTATAGCGCATTACTCCAGCAGGGACACATCAATTTTAATCCTTGAAGCATCCTAGTGAAGTAGATAAGTGAGCACTATTAGGCCCATTTTAGAAAAGAAGAGACTGAATTAAAAGCTAAAATGACTTGTCTGTGGCAAAGACAGTAATTGGTACGAAGGGCAGGGGTTAGAGGAGAGGGGACTGATTCACAAACCCCGCCAGGGAACTATTACTACTTGATTTTGGAGAACTCTCTACTAGCTTCAACCCATACCACTCCAGCTGGAGCAGAGGCAATGGGCGAGCTGGATGCTTGATTCATTGTATTTTGCCGCTCTATTTTTCTGCTGGCAAACTAATTGTAATGCTGTTGAAATCTGTTGATTTGAAATTGTTGATGAATCTCTTTAGCAAATAAGCCCTAGTTTATGTATAGTTTGTAGACAGGTCAGCACAGATCTGCAGAATTTATACTGCTGTTAGTGACCTGGGTATGTCTTGGTGTAGAAGCAATTTAAAAGTTGAAAAATGGTTCTGTTCTCACAGCAGAGACTTTAATTGTTTAATCAAAGAGACCACAGCAGTTCAGAGCTGTATTTACCTGGAGGTGAAAAGGAGCTATTCTAAAAGGCTAATTCTCATTGTTGTTGGATAGCTGTTCAATTTGAGTTGGTCTTAATTAATATTTAATTTTAAAACTTTTTTTTTTTTTTGCAAGATTTACTAGCTCTTGGTGTGGAATATTTTTGGTAACAAAATACAAAATGGTCTTAAACTAGGAGAGCCTTGCAGCCGTGTTTATTCCCGTTGAGATTTCTGCATCACAGTGAAGTGTTAATGTGTGGTTTATCTCGTGCTGTAAATCAGTCTTGTATCACTGGCTGGTCATTCGACAGAGAAACAGACTGATTTCTCAGTCAATTGGCAGCATAATCTTATGAAAAACTGTACTTGTAACTAGGCATCATATTTATTATGGTTGTAGAGTGTGATTAGCCCTCGTTATCCCTGGGTTGGCTCGTATAGGAACCAAAATTGTTCTAGCTACAAGACATCTGTGGAGGGTATATATACCTTATGTGCACAAGGAGATGGTGAAGTGGTCTGTGTTCATACATGAGGTTCACAGTGAACAGACATCTTCTGAAAAATCAAGTTGCAGAGTTCTGCATTCACGAGTTGGGCCTTCAGAGCTCCAGGTGTTAGGTTCATCTGTCTTCAGCAGCTGCATATCAACTTGAAAATGTCCAGTTTTTGAGTGTTTAAATTGGGCGTAACTACTTTTTGTTCCAATACATTAGAAGCTCTGAGGACTCCAAGGGCTATAGCTTTGCAATTTGCAAATATATTTGCTTTATTTACTGTAAATACATATTTTTATTTATGAGTTTTAATCCATCCACATTTTTTCCCCTTTCCTGTGATAAGCATACAGAATCCTCATCTTGCTGGAATTCACAATTACTGAAATAATAGTTACTGAGAATATTTTATTTTCCAGGTCTTTGGATTCAGTTCAGCCCCTGCTGTGCTATTAATATAGCTCTTTTCACCAGCTATAAAAATCAAGACAAATGCATATGAAACCACATAAGATTTTGTTCCTTTTCTCTCTCTAATGGAGATTGAAATACCTGCAGCAACACAGAACCACACCTGAGAGTCTGAATTGGAATTAAACCCCAGAGTCTCTGGCTGCTTTAATCTCCTGATTATGTAAAGTGCAGTTTAAACTATGAGAAGCATTTTCCTTGTGTTGTAGTGACAGTTCTGGACCTGGTATGAAGCTGGAACTGCAGGTGGATGTGGGAGTGGATGAAATTAATGAATAAGTCAGTCTAAAAATGTGGTTTTTTTTTTTTTTTTTTTTTTTTTTTTTTTTTTTTTTTTAAGATTTGGAGAACTTAGAGTATGTAAGAAGAGGGGTGAACTAGTTCAGCTGTCCCTAGACTGCAGTGAAAATGGCCAATGCATATTAAAATGGTATTCTGAAGCCTGCTAGCTGGAATAGCTGCATCATTTTGCACTTGTCTGGATAGCAGCTCTTTGTTTGCAGTGGATGGTACCAGCCACCATGTAAAGATCTTACACTGTGTCAGGGCAACTGAATTAGGTTCAAGAAAGAGTAGCTCTCTCTGTCCTTAAGCCCTCATATAATTGAGTCATTAGCAAGTCCTCACTGCATGCCTACGCTGTGTAAGCAAAAGAGAAGAAACGCTTTGTGCCCCAGTCCGTCCAGCACCCCAGGAACACCTTCTGACCAGTTTTGCACCAGAGGGCTCAGTCTGGCTGTATAGTTCAGGTCGGTGGTGCAGGATGGAAAGAGATTGTCCATGAGAAGGCACTAACCACGTTTGTGTTATTCCTGAACACAGTGGAAAATGCATTTCAAGTTGTAACTAAACAAAGGGCTCCTTTCACAGTGTGTGTGGTTCAGGAGCATATTGCAGTACTTCTAGGTTTTCCTGCGTGTTGTCTCAGTTGCATTTTGCCTTCTCTTATGGGCTGTATTCTAGTGAGGTTCTAAACTTTGCCTTTTGCTTTTGCAGTTTCGGAGGTTTGCATGGGGTCATTTCTAGGCAACTCAGCTTAGGAAGTCACAAGCAGAGGATTCCTGAGGACACTAGAAATGGGCACTTTTTTTTTTTTCCCCTCCCGTGTAGAATATGTTCCCTTGATCACAGAAGACTCCTCAACACTAAAGGAAAGGAAAAGATCATGTAGCAGTCTGAGAGGGGGGTGGAGAGTTGACTAATCTGTCTTTATCACTCTGCCTGTTAAACATAATTATTCTTGCTCTTATGGGACCTCTAAACAGTCCCAATTAGGAATTATGCTAATGAAGTCTTGTGTCATGAAAGCACATTTCATTCCTTATGCTTCCTTGTGACTGCATTTAGTGCTCTGAAAAACATAATATCCTTTCCCAGGACATTTTTGAATAGGAAGTGAGAGGCTTTGGTGCCAAAGGCTTCCATCTAGAGGACCCTGCCTTCTTTTCCAAGTTCTGCTGTAGGATGACTTGATGACTGTTGAACAGGCAAGGCATGAGAAATGCTCACCGCTGGAGTCATTATGGCCTGGAAATCTGTTCCTGAATAGTGGAAACTGAGGCCAAGTTTTTATAGAAAGCTGATTGTGTTAGGGGGATCTGACTTGCTCAAAGGCCTTTTCTTTGGACCTGCTTCCTGATGATTGAGCTTTCACAGAGTATTTTGAGTACTTGAAATATTCAAACATGGATCCTTTTTTGATGTGCAGAAAAACGTACCTGTTTAGAGCAACGCACACCATCCCACTATCAGCAGTATCAGTAAGATTTAGGATTATCATCACCAGAAGCCCCTGGTGGGGATGGGGGAGCAGAAGGGACAGCTCTGTGTAGTGCTGTTGAACAACAACATACAGGAGGATGATGTTAAGGGAGTTTGTTCCTTAACACTGCATTGGTGTGTTAGACATAGTAACTTAAGGAATGCCATTTTGCAAAGGCATGTGTTGAGAGTACAGCATCTATCAGCTCTTCCTCTGGGTATTTGGATACCTCTCTTATATTGAACAAGTGAAGTCTTCCCTATGTGCTTTCAAACGTGTATTTCTGTGGATGAGGGACTAGCTTTTTTAGGTCTCAAAATTCTTTCATGTAAAATGAAAAAAAAATATATTAGCATGTTAGTACACTTGATCCTGGTTCTGCTGCCTAATCAACATTCAGGGTATTCTAAGAGTTATGGGGGCGGCATGAGGCATAAGCAGGGTCAAGTAGTATAGAGTCATAGAAGGCTTTGGGTTGGAAGGGGCCTTAAAGATCATCTAATTCCAACCCCCTTTGCCATGGGCAGGGACACCTTCCAGAAATAGTGGTTATAGTGGTTTAAAAATACCAGTATCCAAGGACGCTGATAGTTGTGGTCGTGGTTGTCACTCTAATGCATTCTTTGTAGTTGATCAGCACTTCCAGTTAAATACCAGTGGCTTTGGTGACTTATGGAGCATTGATTTGACCTTCAGCTATGTTGCCTTGTACCGTAGATGTGCAAATGATTAAATGGAGCCAAATGTGCCATGCCTGGTTTTCACCGACTTCTCTCAAGGCAGGAGCCTGTAGAAAGGATGATGATATCTACATGTATTGTAGATTTGGGGAAGAGTGGGAGAAAAGAAGATGCAAAGAAATAAAAACTTAAGTAGGTGTCTTTTTCTTTCCTTAAGTTTCAAAACTTAAGCACTAGTTTCATCTGCCAGGAAGCTTTCCACAAAACACCCCTAGGGTTTTACAAATCAATACTTAAGTTTAAGAACTGTTGCTGAATACATAATACCTGTCTGTAGCATCTACCAATTAGGTTGCTTTTATGGCTTTGTTGCCTTGTGCTGTTTTGTAGCTGATGGAGTTGGGTGTGGGAAATGTTCCAGAACTTAATCAAATTCCATTGTTTTTCTGAATGTATTTCACAACTCGAATGAAACAACTTAGCTGGTCCAGAACAAACAACTTGTACCTGTAACCAAGTCCAACCACAGGCTCCACAGCTCTGGGAACTCCTTGAAATGACCACGAAGTTGATCGTGAGATCACTGCAGCATAATTTCTCTCTCCCTTTCCAATTTGTCTCGAAGACTGCTCCATCTATATTCTGGTCATAATCGTTTGCTGACCAGAGAATACATTAAAACAATTTCTGCCTTAATCTTACGGCAAATTTCTTCCTTCCCTTTGACTTCTATGACTTACTGAACCCAACACTAGTATCACTGGCCCAACAGGCTAAAATATTCATCAGCATTCATATTTTCAATCACCTAAATCAGCTGTTTGTTTCCACAACTGTTTGCAAAATCCTCTTACGCTATAAAGAAGATGCTCTGCACTTAGGCCTCTCCAGAGGAAAAACAGGATCCTGCAAAGCCGGATGGCAGTTCGGTGCCCAGTGTGGTGCTTAAGATTAGTTCTGTGTTCAAAAGCAAAAGGTCACGGCGGGGGGAAGCCAAAGGAAGGATTAGCATATAAGCAATTCAGGCAGAATATTCTTTTAAACACAGCACAGTTAAAATTTGGAAGAAACCCCTAGTCAGCAAGATAAGAAAAGATGTGTTTAAGAGCTGTGCTGGAGAACTATCATAGGGATGTGGAACGGTAGTAGATGGCAATCACGGGGAAGAGCTACGGTATTGTCAATTACATGTCACTAAAGGTTTCTTTAGAATTTACTTGTGGAAGTTTTGTCAAGTTTCAGAAGGCCCAAAGTAGCGATGTTAGTTACTCTGTATCTGCAAATAACAGAGTAAGAGGGTCTGAAGAGAAAATATCAAGGTATGGATACATTCACAGACTTCAGTTGAGTATTAATACAATCTAGCACTTTGACCATTTAGTATTATTGCATCTCTTAAGGTGGAGCTTGGGAGGGTTAGGCAGGGCTTGAGCAGCAGTGATTTTTAAATAACAACAATAAAAAAAAAAAAGCTTCTCCTTAAATGCTCTAATTGTACCAGCTGGTCACTGGAACAGAAAGCAGTGGGTCATTGCAAGGGACTGCACTTTGCACAGTTGCTGATATTTAATGCAGCACAAAATGTTGTCTGTTTCAATTTGTATACTGTTTCAGGTCAGTAGGATTCAAGAACTTTATGTCCATTGATTGCATTGCACTATCTCAAAGGTGTGCATTAGGTTTATTTGTGAAGCAGCAGAGCTTTGACTCTAAATTATCTGGTTGATGATGTTAGATTTCTGGTGTAGAAGAACACGGAGGAAAGATGAACTCGATAGAGAACCTCTTTTAACAGCTGTTTGTGGATTTTCTGGCTGTGGAATAGAGTTCTCTGAGAAATATTGGAAAGTGGATAAATTGGGAGACTTGCTTAAAACCCATTTCAAACCGTAGCCTTCCTTTCGGTGTTTGCCATTGACTGAGAGGCTCAGGAATACTTCTGTATGTCAAGTAGAATCACATTTGTTGAAGTGACCTGGATTTAAGTTTTTCTTAGGGGGCTTTTAAAGATAAAGCTCTGTGAAGAGAGCAGTGTGAGATTGAACTTCACCCTACTGATTTCTTGAAATTATAGGATTTTTTCTAGGTGTCTGTTTATGGCTATAGTGAAATATATTTGCTGTGTGGTGCTGGACAGCATGAACAGATGAGCAGTCAGATGAAGAAAAGCACAGAGAAAGCGGAGGGAGTGGAAAGGAGAAGAAAAATGGTGAAGAGCAGAGGGCTATCAAAGCTAAAAGGTAGCAGATGAAAATATCCCCACCTCTAGTGCTAGGAAATTGGGAAACCCTGGAAGCACTCTTGGTGCTTGTCCTCAGGCTATGATTTTCTTCTTGGGCATCCCATTACCCTTGTCAGCTTGAGTGAAATTATTGATCTTGTTTTCCTGTTTGTTTGTTTAGGAGAATATATTTCAGCAGGCTAAGGTATTGAGTATTCACAGGCTTACAGGCAAGGTATGGCGCCTTTGTTCTCCTCGTGCATCCAGTTTGATGAGTAGAGTTGTGCAAATCGGGCCTTTGGTGGAGAGTTAGGATGGGTGGAGTTCAGATTGCAATGCCAGCAAGATCTTTGTCACTGTAGTTCAGGACTGCTGTTGTGGCTGTCCCCTGGCTGGACTGCCTGTGTGTCTCTGCTGATCAGCTGAGTGTGGCTGGGCATGTTTCCTGGCACTGGGGCAGGATGGTCTGTGTCCGTCCTCACAGACATGCAAAACAAGGTGGCCCCGAGCAAACTGGGTTTTGGGAGTGGTCACTGGCACATTGTGAACTACGAGCTATGCTCAGCAATCAGTGGGAAGTGAGCTAGTTAAGGTGAGGAGAAGCATATTTTAGGCTGTTTGGATTGCTTAAAATCACAAGCTGTATGTTTAAAAGTCCAGGAATGCACCCAGGCTCCACTTAATTTAAGGTAGATATAATTTACAATTTTTTAAACTGTGATAGTCTCTCCAGTAGACTTCCAAAACCCTTAACTGGAGGGGAAAAAAAAAAAAGAGAAAAAAAAAAAACAAAAAATTGAGACCCTCAAGAAGAGATAACTCACTTGCAGTGAGTGTGGGCAGACTGAAAAATATTTACCCTGAGGTCAGAACTGGCCCGCTGGTTCCTGGTGCTGGCACACTCAGAGGGTGTCAAACCCTGTCTCATTGTGCCTCAGTTCCCGGTAAGTATTTTAGGGATATACTGAAGTTCCTCGCCCTGCTACGTGCTCTCGGAGAGGCTTGGTTTGTCACGGCTTCCAACAGCCTCGGAGGTGCTGCTGCAGAGCTGTGCGCGAGGCAGAGGATTGCTGTCATTACAGCAAGGAGGGTGTAGGGTAATGAGAAGAGCAGAAGGATGAAGGAACAATCACCAGCACCTGTGAAAGTCACAGCCCCATGCAGATGCTGGTCACCAACCCCCCTGCATATTAATGGGGCCCTGGCAGTGCTGGCCAGTGAGGGGCTGCCCCCCTTCCTCTGCTGCTGCTTTCCGTCCTCCGCTCCCCCCGCATGCACGCGCCCCTCTGCTTGCAGCCAGGTTCATCAAAAAAAAAACAACCGGGTCTCCATGGTGATGGCGAGACAGCTGAAAAATGGCAGCTAAATGCAGCTGCCCCTCATTTAATATCGACTCTGGCACTGACAGAACAGATAATGGGCAATAACACACCATTATGCTGCGGGGAAATGAAATGCTTCAGCAGACGCTTGTCATGCTGCAGGGATTTATTTGTTACTGTACCAGCAGAGATTTCTCTCTCCTTCTGTCTATCACTTCTGTCATTCCCTCTTCTTTTTCTCCCTCTCCTTTTCCTGTTTCTGTCCATCTCTGCTCTCATCCCTTCTTCCTTCACTTCCTGCTGTTTCTTCCTTTCCCTCCGTCCTTGCTTTTCTCTTTCCCCACCTCTGCTCTCTTCCATCCCCTGTCATGTTCTCCATCTCTTTTGTGTGTTTTGTTCCTAATACTGGAGCCATGCTGTGTCCGAAGCCCAAGAGCTCTGTGAAGCTCCGAGCTCTTTTCCCCTCTCAGGTTCCTCATATTCTTTCTAGTTTAAACCTACATCTGTGTGCATGTCAGCATGAATCTGGTAAGGATGAACTTTGCTTGACGAGTCTTCAGCCAACCTGTTCCTGTGGACCGTGTTTCAGTTTAAGTTCACACCATAACTGAGGTTTACAATGGAAACGTGGAGGGTGGAGTTGATGGAAGAGATGTTCTCCTGCACTTCTGTGTGTGTTATTTACTGGCTACAGAGTGCCCAGAGGTGGAGCAGTTAGTATCGGGGCTGTGGATAACGATGGTTTCCAAATTGTTTCTAACAGTCTTGCGAGGAGCGGCTGAGGGAGCTGGGCTTGTTCAGCCTGGAGAAGAGGAGGCTCAGGGGCGACCTTATCGCTCTCTGTAGGTACCTCAAGGGAGGCTGTAGCGAGGTGGGGGTTGGCCTGTTCTCCCACGTGCCTGGTGACAGGACGAGGGGGAATGGGTTTAAGTTGAGCCAGGGGAGTTTTAGGCTAGATGTTAGGAAGAACTTCTTCACTGAAAGGGTTGTGAGGCATTGGAACAGGGTGCCCAGGGAAGTGGTGGAGTCACCATCCCTGGAAGTCTTCAAAAGACGTTTAGATGTAGAACTTAGGGATATGGTTTAGTGGAGGGCTGTTAGAGTTAGGTTGGAGGTTGGACTCGATGACCTTGAGGTCTCTTCCAACCTAGAAAATTCTGTGATTCTGTGATTTTGCATCTTAATTATCCACAGTTAGTTTTACTTTGTGATTGCTATGGGGTGATTTTTCTAAAAGTCCTGCTTTTGTGAATCTGGAATGCCACAGAGCCAGGTGCACTGATGGCAAATGGTCCCTCTTGGGCCTTTTAAGAGAAGGACAGAAACTCTGTGGATATAAGGCATCTCTGATGGCTGGGTGAGGTGCAGGGGCTGTGAACTGTGCTGTGAACTTTCAGGCACCTGCATTTTAGAGGGCATGTATCAGGGCCTATGAAACTCATTGCTTTAATTAAAAAGCTGTTGTGGCATTAGGAAGGGACTGGGACTGTCAGCATGGATGTGGCATACATAACTTTCCAGTACAGCTTATTTCCATGTCTCTATACAGAGACACATGAAATCCTCAGGGATTTGCAGTCCTGTGGGTATAGCCGCGTCTGTACGAGTGACCTCTGCTGGCTGTCGGTGTCCAGACATGCATCCGATGGCTGTAGAGTAGGGAGCTGTAGCATCTCCTCCTCCCACTAAATGTACACCATCTGTACGGTATGCGGTCCCGATCACGCCATGTGGCAGAGCTCTGGCAGCCGCCCAGTCCCTTCGTGCTGCAGTTAACATTGTCGCTGTGTCAGGGATCGCGTCGCTTCACCCCTGCATGCTGTTGGTCCTGGAAAACCTGCGTGATGCAGAACCTCTCCGGCTCGTGCCTGAGGGGTCTGCAGACACAGCGTGCAAAGAGCTCCTTTGAATACAGGTTTTCCTTGTGAATTCTTCTGTTAGCGTAGCTTATGCCTTAAATACCTTATCAAAAGGAACTATTACCAGCGAAGTTACATTTTCTGCTACCATAACAAGATCTGTACTCAAGCTTTTTTCATTGTCAATATGATGATTACAGGAAATCTCTTTTTATTTTGTATACCCAACTGGAGTATCTGTGCCATTATATCTTAAGGTAAGAGTAAGCCTAAATTATCTAAGTGATATATTTATACGCAGTGTGCCATATGGACCTACAGTAGGATCATTCATCTTTTCCCTAAGTATGATGGAGTCAGCAAATCTTACTAAGCAGATTCTTAGAAAGTGACTCTTGCAGTGACTAAATGCAGTACGCTTTTAAGCAGTACAGGTCTGCGGTTCCTCTAACCCAACCTCTGATAAAGTAGATTGATCCTGTCTTGGAAATCATCTGCCTTCTCGGTACTTGGATCACTTCTTATATAAATTTCCAGGGCTGGGCAGTAAGTACCTATTGCTTGGATCTTAGCAGTATCCCAGAAACATTCACACCTCTGAGTAAGATCTGTACTATCACTCTTAAGTTCCCTGAGCTAGATGACCTTTGCTTTGGTTAATCACAAGTGAGTGGGATGAGTCTTTAATACAATAGCAGTTAAGATAAAAACAGTAGAGAAAATGAGGTAAAAGGGAGGAAGTAAGGATCCTTTTGACTTGTGCCTCTCTTTAAAAAAGCTTATTTAATTAGAGTATTTCCACAGTGTCAGCATACAGCCCACATACCTGATTTCTTTCCTTTCCTTTCCTTTTTTTTTTTTTTTTTTTTTTAAGAGCGTGTTCCTTAGAAGACTTGTTGGAAGTCACACATGAAACAGGAAACTTTGAAACATCACAGCTTAATGTGTAGTTGCCTGGTAAAATCCCATTCATCCTCACTGATGAGGAGGTTATGTTCCAACAGACTGGGAGTAACTCCTGGGCAGCCGAGTTACCCGGTCTTTCAACATTTTCCACAGCATCTTTAAAACTGACTTCTGTTTTAGAATATCAAAACAAGTGAGAAATTAATTTACATGGGGTTTACTGATTTTTCTGCTTCTGAAGCAAGTTGAAGTTCAAAAATCCTTGGTCATTGTCATTCCATCCACCTCTCCCAAGCTAGGAGATTTTTAGATACAAACCTTGTTCAGAGCTTTCTCTCCACAATTGAAATGTCAGTGCACTGACCCCTGCTCCAATTGCATTCCCTGCTGGCTTCTTGAGCCATGGTGCTTATTAATGAAATAAGCGAAGATGGAAGCGTCTGGGTTTTTCTTTTTTCTTTTTTTTTTTTTTTTCCCCCTCTTCTCTCCCAACAAACCTGCCGTCAGTCATTAAGTGCCATCGTGAGAGAGGAAATGGCTTGTTAAAAAGAAAAGCCCTGATTTTTTTTTTTTTTTTTTTTTGAAGAATACCATCAGGAACAGGCTATGATTAATACACATAATTGAAACAAATTGCAGCTAACTGCAGAAAAGCATCTCCCAGCTGTTGACAGAAGGAAATTGCTGACAGCCTTTTCCCATTCAGTGAAGAGAGAGAGAGAGAGAGAGGACAGAGAAAGGAACCTTGCCCAGCTCATGCAAATGCGTGGCACCTGCCTGCACACACATGTACAAAAGCACTCCCACAACCAGCATGCGTGTCATGTATGTATCTACTTGCACACACAAAAATGTGCAGCTCCAAACCCAACATTTGCAGTTTAATGATGGCTCATTCCCCCATGTGTGTAGGCTCCTTGCATGTCTGTGTGTGCCCGCTGTGCGGCGCGGGCAGCGTGCCCGTAGCGCTGATGCAACGGGAGCTGCCCAGGAGGCACCGCTTGCTCCCCCAGAGCAGAGGCTCTGAATGCACCCGTGCTTACGTGTGGGAAGCCAGTCAGTTGCTGGCTTCTGCCAAGGCAGTTGACAAGTGGGTTGCATTGCTTGTCTTGTGTGGAAGTTTGTTGTGTGTGTGCTGTGTATTACGGGCCCTTCCAGCACTCATCTCCTCTGCAGAAGTGCAGTTGCTCCACAGAGGTGATCCACTGCGCTGGGTGGGCCACGTGAACTCTGAGGAGAAGACAAGGTCAGAGAGCTCTAGCCAGACTCGTAGTGACATCTAGAAAATTGCTTGGTAAAACTAGAATTGAGGATGATGAACTAGTTCTTACTAAACCTCCTTTCTTGTGGTCATCTGTTGATTTCATAATCTGAGCTGCTGTTGGTCAGTCTGCAAGGGCATTTTGACTTTTATTTAGAGTCAAGCAGGAACATGAAGAATGAATTATTTCTCTGGTATCTGCCTTTAAAGCTGATTACTGGGGTGTGATACCAGATGGTGAAAAAATATATATAATAAAAATTCTGCTGGTTGTAGTTCTTCTGGTTGAAATAACGCTACAAAGCCTGTTTGTAACCACATTCATTTTGTAAGTGTTATAAAAATAACCTTCTTGAACTGGTTCCTAATCTGTTATTCCCCCTCCCTTTGTGCTGGTGTTCACTGTAAACACATCAATATCAAAGCAGTTAGCAAACATCCCTTTATCAGAAGTGTATGCTGATCCCAGTGGAAGCTTGGGACAGCAGATGCAGCAGCAGGGAAATAACTGATAAACTCAGATGTTACAGGTTATGGATTGTGTTTATGAGTTAATGATTCATAGAAGATGCAACCAAGGGGGTGAAAGAGGGCTGGAGCAATTGACATTTGAAGTTAAAATGAGGAAACCATGAGTTCATCTTTAGCACCACCCAGGGAGATTGGGAAGAGTCCCAGAATGTGTTAGTGAAAAATGTGAATGCTGAAAGAATTAAAAATAACATCACGGTGGTGATGCTGGAAGGGAGGTAGCTGACTCAGACTGTTGCCATATTAACAAATCACTCTAAGGCAAGCCAGACTCTGAGTTTACCTATTCAAAATAGCCACGTCTACGCTTACGTGTACACGAAGAGAATGTGAGTTAATCTAGCATATTGCCATTGAAGTATGAGCTGCCTTGTGTTTACTGAAGGGTAAGATGATGCTTATGGAAGACCACATCAGACGCTTCACAGTATTCTACACCCTTGCTTATTGCTCAGAAACATGAGTGTCCAGCCTCTCGTGATCACTCTGGCCATGCCTGCTTACCGTGCAAAGCCAAGTCTCCCATTGCTCTGATTTCCTTCTGCCCCTTTAAACTCCCCTTGCAGCTAAGAAGGATCATGTACCCAACTGCATTTTGTCCTCACTGGTTATGCAATGTTAATGCAGTGCTATGCACATAAGATACAGTCTGTTCTAGAAAGAGCTGTGTTTATGCTTTGGTTTTAGCGATTTCTTCTGTTTATAGTGCTGAAAAAGCTGGCACACGTGAAGTCTGGAGGTGCCTGCAGGGCTGTAACGCCTTGAAGGATAATGCAGAACTGGCCACAGTGCCCGTGTCCTTCATCACGGCCTGCTCTGAGAGGCACTTGCACAACTGTCAGAAATTGGAGTTGTTTCATGATTAAAATTCCCATCAAGGATCACTTTAGTCTTTTGGAGTCTGTCAGCCTCAGTTCTGTGAAATGAGATGAGCTGTGCTCAGAAAACACCCCGAGTCACCCAGGACTAGAGGTACTGAAGGAGGTTGCTACAATTCTCTTAAGAGCTTTGAAATGAGTCCTTAATTCACCTCCACTGAGAAGAAACAGAACATTAGGGGCCAATGAGCTTGTGGTATCAGGATGCAATGAAATCTTTAGGTCAGCACAAGTATTTGCTTGCTGATCGTATCCACTTGAGACCTTTTCTTTTTCACAACGGTTCCTTGCAGAGGCCATTCAAGGAGACGTGGCTGGTGAGGAAGGCAGCAGCTCTGCATATAATATATAATAATAATAATAAAGAATGCTGCATCACACTATGGTCAGGCAAAGCAGACTGTAGAAATTTGCAATCTGGGTAGCAGACTGCTGCACAAAAACAGGAAAGTGAATTTCCAGAAATGTGCATACACAGCAGCAGGAACGACCGTGGTTTTCCACGTGCTGCAGGTGAGGGAGCTTAATGGTGTAACAGGCCAGGTAAGCGTATGAAGCTTTGGTGTTGGTATCGACTGTTTGCAGTGAGCTCCATTGCTCCTTTGTCTTCTTGGAGTACAGTTGCACAGTTTCCCTTGGTTTCTTATATTAAAGAGCAGTTACAAGCCAGAAAAAGTTGTGTAAAATTGAAAAAAAAAATATATATATTTAATGGAACTTCCTTCTGGTTTGTAGTTTAATTGCCTGAGTGTAAGGATAAAACTGCATCTATATGTACATGTATAGACCACTTACATAAATGAATATAATTATATAATTATATATAATTTTCTTCCCTCTTATTTTTCTTAGCTCTGCAGAACCAACACAATTCTCGGGGAAATAAAGTTATCTTCTGTTCTGACACGTGTATTAACAGAACAGCTTCTTAAGGTGTGATGTCAAGGCCACTTCTGGCAGCAGTCCTCTGCCAGTTGCCCCATAGGATGTGATAGCATTAGGAAGGTCTGAGTAGATCTTGGTCTGCCACGTCTTTGTTGCTAGAGATAGTGTGCAGAGAGAGGTCCTGGCTCGTCTTTGGCTCCATAAAGTACTGGCAGACCTAGCAGTTACGTGGAGGGGACGGATGGACGGGGACACAACAAACAACAACCCACACACTTATTTTGTTGTATCTGAGCACATTTGATCAGATAGCTGTCAAGAGACAATTAACCCGGAGGCTTGGAGGTTACTTTGGCAAAGTCAGTTTTCAGAATTGTCTTGTATTTTAAAAATAGGGATCCTTTCCACACAGCAGGGGCTTAAATGGTCCTTAACCCTGGCCATACACAAGATTATGGAAGGGTTTGACCTGGGGGTCTTGGCCAAAACTGCCCTCCCTGCTTCCCCAACCCCCTGGCCAGCTTTCAGCTTGAAAATGGCAAGACCCCAGTGACAGTGGGTTAATGGAGTTGTTAAAACGTGGCAACAGGGAGAAGAGGGACAACACTTTGCTAAAATAGGGTTAGAAAATATTTATGAACTGTACAAGTCCCCCTGGTGTTTAGATTAAAGTAAGAGTCCTTGCTATTAAATATATATATATATATATCACCACCACAGAAATCGAGCCCCTTCAGGGCAAACTCATCTCCAGGAAAATAATGGCAGCACCTTTCTGGACTCAGAAACACACATTTTTCAACAGTAGTTATAGCACAAGGGCTGTGTCACACTTCCTGCAGGGAGATTTGAAAAGTCATTTTTGCAGCAGCTGGGCATTGCTTGTATGAGTAAGAATTACATCAGTTTTGACCTTCTAACAATGGGCTTAAGGAAAATAACATGGCCACAGATACCAGCATGCTTGCTGTCTTACATCCAGTGGTATACCTTGGCTGATTACCGTAAAATTATTCCAAATTTCTATTAAGGCCAGTGGGAGCGGGATTTGGCTTCCAGTACTGAAGAGAAGCTCTGATTTTTATTATTTTTTTTTTAGTTGACATCCAGTATCAGAAACTATAGATGGTCTTAATAAGACTGTTCTTTGCAGTAGGTTGAACTAAAAAACATCTGGGCTTATTCTTGCTGCTAAGTCATCTCAAGACGAAAGACTTCGTTGATGATATGGAGCTGCAACTTCTGAATGAGCTAATAGCTGTGATTATTATTCTAAATAGTGTTGATCACTTCAGAAGTTTATGAAAATGGGTGAATTGAGAGCTATTCTAAGAGATGTACAGTATATACACAGCATGACTTCTTAATGTGTTAAAATAAATATTTATGTATCAATGTATATGCCATGTATATTATGCATGTATCTATATACATACACAACAGAAACAGCCAAGATATAATTTCAATCTTGATACACCTGGCTCAGTTGAAGACAAAGTCAAAAACAAACCAAAAAGGAGACATTTATTTTCAAAGTTTCTTTTGGTTTGGTGGGGTTTGAAGAGAAGACTCTATGTTTCTAGTAGTAATTAGCCAAGATGCTTTTTGCCTAAGTAGTGCCTTCTTTGTTCATTAGCATCTCTACCAGATAGAGATGCTAAACTGAAATAGTTACTGCTAAACTGGAGCATTTGCTGCCTTGCTGCTGAGCTTCTCCCCCTCTCTGAGTTCTGTACCTTTTACTCCACTCCTGTTTATCAGTCTTGGCTCAACTTCATGTAAAATCTTCAGAAGTATGCTTATGTTTTCTGCGAGTGCCTAGATGCATAGGGTGCTGTGTCCAGATGAATTTTGTGGAGCTTCTGTCAAATTTCTATCCTGTGAACTTTCCTGAGTGCCACCTGGCTCCAGTTCTGTGCACCCAGGGAGCCACTGAAATGGCCAGACGGGCTTTGTAGAGTCTCAGGCTGTCACTGCAGTGCAGTAATAGCAAAACCCTGAGCATTTGATAATGGTGGACAATGCTGTCTTTTGCACATACAAGGAGACTATCATGAAAAAGATTGTGTTTATTTTCAGATTTGTGTCATTTCTGTGTACCTAGCGTTTGTTCTCGAAGTTTGTGTTATTCTGGTCTGATCTCCAAGCATTTAAATGACATGCAACTATCACAGCCTTCCTATCATGTTAATTAAAAGACTTCAGAAAATGCAAAGTAAATGGTTTGCCCTCGTCTCGCCCAGAGCCGAGAACATTGCAGGGTTTCTGGGAGCCTTCTTCTGGAGCACTGCCCATGCCATCCGCTTCATGTCCAGGTGCTCCTGCCCCCGGAGAAGCCATCTCCTGCTTACTTGGAACCGGAGCTGCCCGCTTCATGGGATGAGCCTCCCCGTCATTAGAGGAGAGTTGTTGAAAGGTTTTATCATTGCTGAGGTTCCTAACTCAGCTGAATGCTGTTTGGTTCCTCTAATGAATGTAATTATCTGTGTGCTGGTAGGAGACAGTCCCACAACAGCAGAGGTATAGGATGGCAGAGAGGTGCTTGTCTTTCTCTCTGCTCTGTGTAGTTTTATTTTCTTGTAAAGCTCCTTGCTGTTTCTGTCAGCTTTGCATATATTTATATAGACATTTATTTCTTTGTGCATGAGCTTAATACCATTAAATACCTCACAAGTGTTTTCTGTCCTCTTCGTTTTCCTTTTTTTTTTTTTTTTTTTGTCTCACATGAGCCTTGGTTTTGCGCACAGCTTTGCTACAGCCAAGCTGTAAGGGAGGTAATAAATTGCGTGTGTGGCAAAATAAGGTGGAATCAAACCCCTGTATAGCTGCACTCTGTTACTTTTATGTGCATCGCTCTTTCCCTTCTGCCTGTAGTGGTGTCGGCAATGGTCTAGCCTTCCCTTCCTCCAGCATTATGTTTTCAGCACGTGTTAATTGTTGTGGGGTACGGGTTTTTCAGCGGCAGGCGGTGGGAAAGGTCAGCTGTCAGAAACAAGCCTGTCCACAACTGATAAGGCGTTCGAGAGATTGGATTTGACTCATTAAGCACCCTCCCTGTAGACATGGAGTCTGCTCTGCTGCAAGGAAGAAAAAAAAAAAAAGGCAAGCAGGAAGGGAAAAAGCCCAGGATGGAGCTGGAGCATGCGCCTGAATGCCCTGGCACAGCCTCCCCTCGCCCACCGACATGCTGCAGGGGCTCGGTGCGCTTCCACCACCTCCATCCCTGCACGCACCCCGAGTGTGTGCTGAATGCTGGGCTTGTGCCCCAACGTTGCATGCGTTCACTCCTGCAGTTACACCTGCTCAGGGTGTGCTTGTTTTCTGCATACACGCAGGTGTGTGAGTGCTCAAGTATGGGCTCCCTGGAGCTGTGTGGGGAGGTGTGGTTCCTGCCCTCGTACGTGCACCGTGTGTGTATGAGGGTGTTCGTTCTGCCCTGTTTTACATGTGTGCATGTGTGGCTGCTCTGAGCTGGTTTTGTGTGTGTTTCAGTCTTGTAAACCTCTTCCCACTGATACATGCTACCTTTCAAGCTGTAAAGAAAGGTAAATCTTCTCTTTGTATGTGTGTGTATATATATATATATATAATCACGTTCAGTTGCATTTTTCTGCTTTTCTGGACAAATGTGCAGCGCAGCCATACTGCTTTTATCTGCATATACATCTACTGGCTGTGTAGAAGTAGCAGAAGCCTAATGTGTTTCTCATTGCATATAAATGCACACATTTTTGCCCCTAAATAATTACTGGCCAAAGCTGCTCTGCCAGCTTGTTAACAGTCCCTTGCCTGTGGCTTTGTTTTGAGAAGAACGATTGTGCCTCGAATTGGGTTTGGAGACTGCTACTTCCATAAACGCTCTTAATGATTTCTCACGACGAACATAAACGAAGGGCAGCGGTGATGCTTGGCAGTGTATTTTGGTGGTGTGGCAGTGCTGGTGCTCAAGGCATGCCTGCTGCTCGCTGGTGCTGAGGCCCTGAGGAGCTGGTGGTGCCGCAGCCCCCGTGGTGCCCGTCGTGTGCACGGCTCTGCCCAGCTCCGCGTCTTCTCCCACCTCACCTTGGCTTTCACCTTCCTTCTCATCTCCCCTTTCCTGCGGGTACAGCTTTCAATACTGCTCGCTGGTATTGAAAAAGGATAATTTTGAGGATCATTATCGTGTTATTACAGTGATTAGCTTTAACTATTTATCTATTCACGCTTCGTGCTGGAAGGATGCCCACAGGGCTCCCTGCTCAGCAGCAAGCGTGACGCCTGCTGGAAGGCTGCAGCCAACGCAAGCGTGTGTGCCTACACGTGCACACCTCTTGCACTGACGCCTGGCAGCTCCTGGCTTTCCAGCACCTTACTTTAAGGTCTTCCAGTAGTTTCCTGTTATAGTGCCCTTCCACAGAGGCAGGAGTTTCTCTTCCCACCATGCTCCTTGGATCCAGTTTAGACCTGAATGCACCTCTCATCTTTCTTTCTCTGTGTCAATCCTTTGTTGTTTGTTCCTGCAGTCAGTTTTGGAAGGCTTCCACCAACTGTCCCTGTGTTCTTTCCCAGGCAGGACCGATTCTGCTGCGTGTAGGTAATCACAGAATACTTTGGGTTGGAAGGGACCATAAAGATCATCTAATCCCAACTCCCTGCCATGGGCAGGGACACCTCCCACCAGACCAGGTTGCTCAAAGCAACCTGGCCTTGAGCACCTCCAGGGATGGGGCAGCCACAGCTGCTCTGGGCAACCTGTTCTAGTGTTCCCTCTCTTCTTAGCTTAAAGCCATTCCCCCTTGTCCTATCACTCCACACCTTGACAAGAGTCCCTCCCCAGCTTTCCTGTAGCTCCCTTTAGGTACAGGAAGGCTGTAGTAAGGTCTCCCCAGAGCCTTCTCTTCTGCAGGCTGAACAATCCCAACTCCTTCAGCCTGTCTTCAGGGAAGAGGGCTATAGGTTCCTAACATTTCTTTCCCTAATGTTATGGCTTTTATAAGGTCAGAAAGTTTGGGGAAGACCTTATCTTCAGTATGGTAATGAACAAATATGCAAAACATACATCCTATTTTGTTAGATGAATATTCATATTCTTTCATCTACACCCATTAAGAAACAGATCTAAATACCTACCATTAGGATAAGTTTATAGAGTTTGACAGTTTGACTTTTTTATTTTTAATAAACTAGAAGAGCAACAGTAGTGTGAAACTTCAGATTGAAACTAGGATTGCTGTTGAAGAATAACAAAGCTCTCTGAGCTGGTTAATATAACGTTGCTTGTTGGCATAAAACTCCATTTTTTTATTAAAAAAAAAAAAAAAAAGCATGGTCCATGTAACAAAACTATATTTTTAGTCCATAAAATATGCGAGGTAAAAAGATGGTGAGTAAACAGCTCAGCTGTACCCTTTTGACACTCCTACCCCTTGTGCTGCCATGTGTGTTGTACACGTGAGCGTGGAGGGGCTGTGCAACAACCCTGCTGTAGTGATACCTGTGCAAAGAGCAAGGCTGGTGAATATGTTATGTCTTGAGTTTTGTGTTCATGGTGCTATGATGTTCTCCTCTCTAGTCAGTTTGCATTTTGCCGAATGTTCAGGCTGTGAGGATACGTTTCTTTTGGGTGTTACGTTCAGAGATTTGCAGCCTTATGTTTTAGAATGGTGCATAGGAAGAGGGTAAACTGGAAGAAATGCAGAACAAAATAAAATCATAGGAAAAAGTAAACACAGCAGAAATTGTCCTCACCCATGCTCAGCAGTGAGGAACATAAGGAAGTTCTTATGCCCAGCACATAGTCACGAGGTGTGAGCTCTTGACAAAATCAGTACCAATGTCTTGCTTTTCTTGCACGTACTTGAGCTGGGAGGGAGGGGAGCAAAATAGTTCAGAGAAATGAAAAGGGGAAAAAAAGTGTACTTAACCAAGAGAAATCGAGAACTTATGTGAATATATCAAATTGTTTCAGGAAAATTATTTTTTTTAATTGATTTATTGAGCATCACATTTAAAAGTAAACGTGTTTGGTGCTTTTAGTGTGAAATGGAGCTGTACTTTATATTTTTTGGAGAAACGCATTTAAGGAATTGCAAAGCAAAAATGTTACATTTCATTTGGGGTCAAGCAAGATCTTGTCACAGGATTGTTTTTCGTTTCTTTGGCCAGTTGATCGGAATATAAACAATGTGTACAGCTCTAAGCACTTAGTGCCACAGTTAGCCTGATAATTGAAGTTTATTGTTGCTTTGCAAATGACAGGCAATGCAAATTGATAACAGTAGAGCTGTCTACACTTAGCAGACAATGGAAAATCTGTGAAGAGAGAGATACCCAGGACACTCTGTGCACTGCAAATACTCCGAATGGACACGCAGCTTCTCCTTGCAGCAGTGGAAATTTCCTTGTTTTGAAGACAAATTCTATTAAACTTCCAGAGCACTTGTTTCCCATAGATCTCAAGGACTTAACCTATATTTTTGTTATCTTTGTACTACAGATGGAGGCAGTTGAGGTTAATTAAGTGCCTCAGGTTGCACAGTAAATCAGTGGCAAAGTCAGGGATAAAATGCTCAGGTCCTGACTCCTACACCTGTAGTTTGTCATTTAGAGCAATTTTGGTGGGCAATTTAAAAGATGGCTGAAAAAGATGATGATACCAACCATATGCTGTAATCTTTTGTAGGCATATGCCATCTTATTTATTCATTTCCATTATTGTAGTACTAATACTTCTGTTGTAAAAACATTTTAGCTAAAAGGCTTTATGAAAGGTTTTTGCATTTATTTTGTGTGGTATTGAAGCAAATGATGCTGATGGCTGATTTCTCTAGCAAGTGGCTAATTCACGCCAGGTTTGCATTCTTCTGTGACCCTTCTGTCTTCTACTTCGCTTCAGAAACAGATAGAAAAGGTAACTTAGAGAGTCAGTAGGGGTTGTGAGGCTCATCTTACTGATGAATCTAGGTTTAAATAATCTCCGTGTTTGGTAGACTAACTAGGAGGTTTCCTGTGATACATCTGATACTGTTTTTCCTATCAGATGAGGTTTATTTGAAATAACTTACTGTTGAGTGAAGAAGAGTTTTCCATGTTTGCTGAGCAAAATAGCTTTTCAGTTGTGTGAATTCAGATTTGTTTAGGTGGCTGTGAACTTGAACCATACTTCTAATAGATGCATACTCCAAAAACTTAAAGCTGTCCTTCTAAAAAGGCTGTTAGCTGTGCCATAGGTATGAGAACGTGATATGTGGAAACTGTTTATACATTTTCATCAAAAGCCTAGGGGTTTCCTTTGGGTTAAAGATACCGTCACTGTCGTTTCTCTTTGCTTTCAGTCTCTGCTGCTCAGTGGCAAAACTGGCCAAGAGAGGTAAATCACTTTGTGGGGCTGGCTGTGGGAATCTTAGGCAGCTTTTGCAATGCAGGGAGCCAGAGTCCCCTCTTTGTTGGAGCCAACCCAAAGGGCATCGTCCAGTGACACGGCCAGCAGCACACAAAGATTGAACCCGGGCCTCTGGAGCTGCAGTACAGTATCTCCAGAGAAAGCATTTCTTCCTCCTGTTTTCACTCAGAGCTCTAGAGTTCAGAGGAATAGTAGATTAGTCAGGTTTGACAAAAAGATGAGCATTCGTTGTATCATGGTTTCCTTGATCTCTTCTGAGCTTCAGTTTGTGGACCTTTTCACAAGCATTCTCATCTAGACTTGCAGGGTGATGTGTGAAGCAGCTGATAGTGGAGGAGAGGCCGTGACTCAGGCCGGGCAGCTGGCGGTCTCTGGTGTCAGTTAATCCTCCCTTTGCTCTTACTGGTGAGATAAAAGTGCTTTTTGGGTACAATCAGAGCTGCTACAGCATGTGCAAAATTGGAGATCAGCACTCAGAGAGCCCGGTCGTGAGTGCCTCTCACCATTGCATTGGGCTCCTGGGATAACGTTGTTCTTCACATCTCTTAAACATGACAAGAGGTGTCCTCCGTTCACTCTTATCTACAAAGTGTCTGATGCTGTTCCTGTGATTCTTCTCAGCTTCCAAATTCCTAATTATGTGGAGACAATAAGTGAGAATGAAGGGACTGAGGAGACAATAAATAACACTATTTCAGGAAATCAGACATCATATAGTATGGTTTAAACCTAGTAAGCCTTTGGGAAACTACTCTTTTTGCTGTGGCACTCCAGCTCAGCACTTAGTTTTCTCCGTTTTAACATAATTCTATGATTTTACAGCCAACATTTTCAAACAGCAAAAATTCTTTTTCTTCTGAAAATTTATTCATAATAATTTCCTTGAAGTGATAAGTGATGTTCTTTCAGTAAGGTTTTACCAATTCAATCAGTTTAACCATCTCATTATGCCATTCAGATGACTTAGATGGTCTCACTTTACAGTTTGGAATATAAATGCAGCGTATGACGTGACTCAAAGCTTGCACATATCAGCATCACTGTGGGTGATGCTTAGAGGATGCTTTGTACATAAAGAATGATTCAGTATTTTTCATATACACGAATAATTAAATATGCTCTGGAATACTTTCCAAACAAATATTTGCTTTTGACTACTGAGAGCAGAAAAGTGTGAGATAGCAAGCACGGGACCTTCTGAGAGGATTTGATAAGTGGTGTCACTGATTCGACTGAGTGGTGTGAAGCACAATCAGTCTAGGAAAAAAAAAAAAAAAAGAAAAAGAAAAAAACAGAACCAAAACTATTCGGGTGCATTTTATTTTTTCCTGCCCAAAGGCTAGACAAGAGGAATGCAATAAAAGGCCCTGGACAATTCAGTGGAGGATGCAGTAATCTCCTGTTTAGCTGTTCCCAGAGTCTGTCACCCTCTCTTTAAAGTAACAGTCTGATTATTATTAAACAATCCAGCTTTGTTTTAATAATGTGAATGAGCTGCTTTGCTTGGGAGGGCTTTCATTAGGATTTCAGCATTCAGGCACTGGACAGCTCTTTCAGCGGGTTGATGGAAACAGTTCACCTTTTCTGTCCTTCAGAGGTGCTAACTGACTTATTTTTTGTGACATTTGATGTACAGTTTCTCCTCCCCTAACCTCTAAGGGAATATCAGATACATGTGAAAGTGACTCGGAGAGCATAAATCTTTCATTGTTCTGTGATGTATTTGAGGATCGTAGATATTATAGGTGACTCCCAGGGCAACCCTTCTGCCCAGAACAGAATTGCCTCTTAGCAGATTTCACGGGGCTTTGCCCAGGCTGGGATTCCACCCCATCCTCGAGGAGGTGATACTGTGAACTCTCAAAGCTCATCATCTAGAACAGCTTCTAAGTCTATTTTCCCCTTGTTTCGTACTGTTCGTAGCTAGAATTTATTCTGTCCTGACTTCACTATGACTCAGGTCAAAATATTTCTTCCAGCTCAGTTAGAATTTTAAAACTTCAGGGCTATTGTTGACAATAAGTAGTAGTATAGAAAAGGGGAAAAGATGTATACTCTGACACTGTGACGTTTAGTGAGGTCCATACCCAGCTATATAGTGACAAGGCAGGAGTACCTGGTAGCGTGAGCAGCACAGAAAGTTTGCCACATTTCTCCCCTGAAAACTCCCAGTTCAGTTGTACTTGCTGGGATCATTATCTTTACCCGTTCATCCGGTCAGAAATAAATTAGATAGTTTCCCTGCCATGCTGCTGAAAGCACAGCTGATGCCCAAGTGCCCTAAGTTCATAGGCACTGAGTGTCATGGCTCTGCTGCAGTACCCCAGTGATGCTGCTGGTGTATCCACAGGTGAGGAAGGCCCATCCTGTGAGCAGCACAACTAATGCCATCAGTAGGAGATTTTTTTTTTCCTTTTTTTTCCCTTTTTTTTCCCCTTTCCCTTCTTCACATTCTTCATACTTAGGCCTTCTACATAGCTGTATTTTAAAACATTGTGTTACATTCTTATTGTGTGGACTTCGTTGACTTGAGCACATTGGTATTTTTCCTTGTGTTCTGGATTCCTGGTCGGTTTAACTGGAAGATTTTTTTAGTCTGCCATGGTGGATGGCCGTGTTTTAACAGTAACGGTTCTGTTGTCAGTGGCCAACTTTAGAAGCAGGTCTTTCATAAGGTAAGTTTTGTACCTCTGGGATTTTTCCAAGTCACAGAGAACCATTAAATGGCAGGGAGAAAATGGCCCAGTAAGTCCTGTTCTACATATTGACTTCTGTTTGACAGAAGGTCAAAGGAGCAACCAGCTGTTCTGCTGCCTCCATCAATAATGTGCTCAGTTTTGGCAGAGAAGCCTGACACTTAGGAGTGTTAGACCGTCCCTAGATTATCAGACAGCACCAGCTTTTCAGTGCAGAGCACAGCAAACCTCTCAGATAAGGTAAATCCCACCAAACACTGGAGTGGTTATTAATTCTGAAGCAGTGCAGGGAGTTTGCTGTTCTCGCTGACAAAAGATGTGCTCCAATGTTGGCTGTAAACCAAAGCCCAGCGAGACAGGGACTGCCTTGGAGTACACCTGCAGTACAGTGGGCTTTGAGAGGAGGTGAGCAGATAAGCAGTTGCCATCTGTTTTTAAGAGAACTGCTTCAAGTTTTCTTCAGGAGACTTCAATGAAGTTACTCTACCTTTTTATATTTTTCTGAGTATCTTCTAGTTGTCTGTGGCCAGAAATCCTAATTGGGATGTAAAATGCTGCTTTTGTTGAGAATTAAACTTGCTCCCCTTGGGCAGAATCAGTGCTTCTTGGACTTATTTCCTGCTTTAAGAGCGCATTTATTTTCAGGCATCCTCCAAAACTCTGTAGGCTCCACACTGTTTGTGGGGGTGGCTTCCTGAGAGTACTGGGAAAAATGAGAGCTTGCTGTTCTTCCATGAATACGTGAGAACCTGTGGAATGAGCCCAAGGCTGAGAGCGAGGCGGTCCCGAACTCAAACACTACTTCTGTTACTGATTGTTGTTGTTGTTGGCTGTGAGTAAATCTGTCAAAATCTGTGCATTCCCTTCTGTATACGAGTCAAAATATCAGGGTTTCTCTAGCTTCTAGGGATGCGTGTTTTGAATATTTGAGTCATCCTTTGTAAGAAGAGTTTTGACAAGAGCACATGGCAACAGCTTTTCTCGTTAAAACAAACAACAACAGAACAACAAGGAATCTAAAAGCTACCCGCTGGCTCTCCTGAGTGGGCAATGTGGCCATACGCAGCACAGGAAGATCCCTGTACCTGTCCTGAGAGCTGAGACATGGCAAACTCTGGAGTTCCTGTAGGGATGAGAAGAGCCAGCAGCTTCGCTCAGGTAGCTGTTGGCTGTGCCTTTGTTTCTGCTCTTGCTGTCAGTCTGTAGTACATAACGACAGCTGATCTGGGTATTTGAACAGGAATAGGTCTGAGACTTGGCAAACAGGCCTTGCCGTGGTAGCGGTAAGTGCTTCATGTGCCTAGTGATCGGTCAGAAAAGGTTCACGTTCTCCTCCTCAAAGCCAAGGGATGACTCCATTCATTCCAGGAAAAGGTCTGTGACCGTCATTTTGAAGATCCTGGGTTTCAGTTCTACTCTGGCACTTCCTGTGCATCTTTGAACATGTCAAGGGTTAAGTCTGAATGTGGAGTTCCATACATGTTTCAGAGGTCTGCAAATCCCAGCTGTTGCAGAGAATTTAGTCATGAATATGTTTTAAAATAAATAATAGGGTTAGATTAATGTTAACAAGTGAAATGGAAGATTTAATTGCTTACATCTGCCAAGTAACCTACTTTCAGATGTGTTTTTTTTTTTATTTTTTTTGTATTTCTACCTAATATTAAGAGAGTTAAAAATGAAATCTTGAGAATCATGTATAAATCAAGAGTCTGCAGACATACTTTAAATGTTGTTTTAACTAAACTTTATTTTTGATGCAGTGGAAACAGCTGTATTACCACAGTTGAACAACTTTGCTTCAAGGTAATGTCATTTATATATGCAGAATGTTACATCCCAAAATGTTACAGCAAAACCAGGGGTTGTTCTACTGTTCCATATAACATAAACCAGGGATTTCTGCTGACTTGGAGTTGGGTCTTATATTTAGCTATTCCGGTTCAGGTGCTTGCTGTGCTGCAGAAACTCTGGTGCAGTACCACTGTTTAAAGAATATAAAAGCCATAAGCACTACAGGGCAATTTGATATAGTTCTTTGAGCCCTTAGCATCTGATCTCCTTTTTGTGGAAAGTCTGTGGAAAATGCCTTCAGAAATGTGCATCACAAAGGTCACTGGTTAACAAATGTCTCACAACTCTTTGGTCTTACAGATAGCACTAGGACATACCTGAAAGTACGCAGAGGTATTCTGAGATCTGCAGCCCACTCAGGGCTTTTTTCTTCTAAATAATACATTGTGAAGAGAACCTGTGTCTGTTTTCCCATTACTTGCTCTCCGGTGGTTCTCACATGCCTTCTGGTCACAGGCATTGCATACATCAGAGCATCCTAACATGCAGGCCAGCATGGAAAGGGTGTGCTTGATAAAAGCCTTTCGTGTGCCAGGGCATGACGGCTGCGTCAGGCTGCTGCTGTGCTGTAGCTTGGAGGAACGCGCAGTCCAGCTCTTTGGAGCTTGGAGCCTAATCTGTGCACTAAAGCCTTTAATGTGTCCATGTGCTTAGGTCCACAGACAGCAGTTACGGAGTTAGTGGTTCAGAGAATGTGTTTTAGAGGGTATCTCGACCTTGTGAGTTGTACTTATGGAGGGGGACAGGAGTGAAGTCTGGTCAGGGGGCCCCAGAGAGATTTGAGAGTTGTGGTCATTCGTGAACTTGAATATCCAGAGCAGCCCGGGGAGGAATAAGGAAACTTATGACAATATATGGAGCAGAAGTAGGTTACATTCCACCACACCTCTTTGATGTACCTGCAGGAAATAAGGATGCAAAGATGGATCAGGTGCGGGATCCCATTTCTGAGGGTGGTAAGCAACAGGTGACTGGAAGAAACAGGCAGGTGATGCAGTTGCACACAGGGGCAGGTTGTTAGTACCTTATATTAAAACCACTAGTAAGAATGTACGAGTTCTCTCTGAATTTTCTCTGCTTGATGAGTCTGCAGTGGTTGCCTTAAATTACCACTTAGATTTCTAATCTACTCCTTGCCTCCTCCTTTGTACTGAGTAGACCAGTGAGATTTTGTCTAAGTGGTTGAGCAACTGTAAATGAGCCCCGTTAACATGTCTTGTAGTGAGTGAACAATCAACCACCCGTGCCCCCCTGCCCCAAAGACATCAGATGTGTGTTCAGTGCCTCGCAGAACTGTGGCTGTGGGAAAATGGCTCAGTCGTAATCACCGTGTTTGACTCCTGCCCTCAGATGCCAGCTCTTTGATCGGAATTACCTGCAGGTGTATAGAGCATGTGTCCAACTTGATTGTAACACATTTCCTTCCGATGGATCAGAAGTGACTAGGCAGGGGAATTATCACTGTGGAGAGTGTTGTTAAGCTCTTGGCTCTGACTTTCAGAACTGCAATCAATATTAGCCCTGTGTTTGGGCTGGTTGTACATTGACACAAGCATATGCACTCCTTGGTGGTCGTTGAGCATATTTAGAATAGAACCACTGAATCTAGTGATTCGGAAGAGACCTGCAAAGACCACATAGTCCAGCCACTTGCTTAGAGCAAGTCCAATTAGAGCAGCAGCTCAGGAGCATGTGCAGTCAAGTTTTTGGTGTCCTCAAGGATGGAGATTTCAGAGCTTTTCTAGGTCTTTCATAATGTTGGGCCATCATCAAGGTGAAACATTTTCTTCATATAGCATCCGAATTTCTCATGTTCTGGCTGTGTGAGTTGCCTCTTGACCTCCTTCTGCGCACCTCTGAGATGAATGTGGCCCTTTCTTCTCTCTGCTCTCCCAATTAAGTAGTTGTAGAGAGCACCAAGGTTTCCCCTGAGCCCTCTCCTTAAAGCTTTACAAATCCAGCTCTCCCAGCCTCTCCACACCTATCACCTTCTCCAGCACCTTAAGCATTGTGGTAGCTCTTTGCTGAAGGCACCACAGTATATTGAAGCTGTTTTTATACTGGGGAGCTCCATACTGGGCAGAGGACTCCTGATGGGATCTAATGAGTCCCTTTGAGAGAGGAAGAATTGCTCTCCCTGGCCTGCAGGTTGCATGCTGTTAATCCAGCCCAAGATGCGCTTGATCATCTTTGCTGAAAGGGCACACAGCTGACCTGTGTTCCTCTTGTACTCTAGAAACCCCAGGTCTTTCTCCCTAAAGCTGTTGTTGAGCCAGGTGGCTCCCAACCTGTACTGTTGTAGAGTAATTTGTCTTACTGTTTGCTCACAGGGCTGTATAGACACACAGTACACTTGCATAAGCACAAACACACGCTACTGCCGCTTTCAAAGTGCCCAGATTTTTAATGAGTTTATTCTGTGATACCCTCAATTGAGATGGCAGAAGTGTGTGCTTAAAACAGCCCTATCACTTGAGGATGATATATGTTCTTGTTGCAACGCTGCTGTTTTGTCAGTACTGTTTCATGCTGCAAGGGCACAGATTTCACCACGCAGTTATTTTTCAAGAAAGGCTATGACAAGTATTTTCCCTTCAGTCTTGCACTAACAAATTGTGGCTAATCTATACTAGGATTACTAAATGAGACAAAATGAAGCAGAAAAACACTACTAATGTCAATGGCCATACCACCAGTACTTGCCTTATGCCATAGATTGTAAGCAATGATGGCTTGACTGCTTGTACCGTATAGTAGTTGTTCATGCTCAGAATTGCTTTTGTGGTTGGGAGTCAAAATACAGAGTGGGCAGATCCGTAGATCTATCTAGACTTCATTGTATGTACAATTTTCCACTAGATATCTTGAGTAGGAAGGGACTACAGACAGTCCTGGAAGCTTTACTATCACAGTCCTCTATCCCTCCCACTAGGCAAGGGTACCTGGCTGACTTGGGGCACACCAGTGCAGTATTGTGGAGGAGCTGGTTCTAAGCAGCCCTGGAACGCGAGGTAGCAGGAGGTAGATTTCCAGTTCACACAAATGATTTTGGGGTGTTCAAATGCTGCCTCTGGTTGCTAAGAGATGGATTCAGTGGTTTCCCCTACAGTACATATTAAATTATTACATTAAATCTGTTTATTTGTTTTTTTTAAATGAGGAAATGATGTCACATGCTATGAAAAATTGCCCATGTTTATTTTTGCTATATTAAAAGCATGCCTAGTAAAGATTCTCTGGATATGGTGATCGGACAAAGTCCTGGGACATGTTTACCAACAATATCGCTTCTTGCAGCTGTGGACAAATGTGTTTTGTGTGGACTTCCCTCATACTTCCTAAGAAGGAACTACAGGATGCTTTGGCTTTCTTTTCTCATTAAGTTGAAAAAAAGGGAAATTTTATGGAGATTATATTTTGGTGCCCATTTTAGATTGCTTAGTGGATAGGTTAAGAACAGAGTGTTAAGTTCAGTGAGGAATCTAAATACCAGTATTTGGGGGACTTTGGTTCCTCTTGGAACAACAGGTGATGGCCATGTTGTTAATCACAGTATTTTACATCATTCTCCTGATAAGATGTACGCTGTCTTACAGCAGTGTCTTTCAATGTACTTACTCTAGGCTCTGCTGCACACTTCTCCATGGTCCCTGCGGTAGCAGTGCTGCAGTGAAACTGAAAACAGCACTGAAATTTATGGGTACTGAGGACCCTGCTGTTAATTCTCTTGATAGCCATACTGCAACAGGAGCCGTGCAGTCATTAGCATGTCATGATATATGGCTGTACAGAACATTAACAGTGCTGTGGGAATTCTCAGAAATTTCATAGCTACCTTCAATCTTTCCTTGGCTAACTGCTAAACAGCCCTTCTGTTTCCCTTTTTTTTTTTTTTTTTTTTTTTTTCCAGCACGAGATGAGAACATGGCCACTTTCCGTGGTTCCGAATACCTTTGCTATGACCTGTCTCAAAACCCCATCCAGAGCAGCAGCGATGAGATCACTCTGTCCTTCAAGACGTGGCAACGCAACGGGCTCATTCTGCACACCGGCAAGTCTGCTGATTATGTCAACCTGGCCCTGAAAGACGGCGCAGTCTCGCTGGTCATTAACCTGGGGTCTGGGGCCTTCGAGGCCATTGTGGAGCCTGTCAATGGCAAATTCAATGACAACGCGTGGCACGACGTTAAGGTGACACGCAACTTGCGGCAGGTAATGGTGATGGGGAGAAAATGCTGGGGAAAACATTCTGTTTTATTCGGACAGGGGCAAAGTGGAGGGACTAATGGGGATGTTCGGTGGGATTGCTAGAGTTTCTTGTTCTCTGGATGTCAATATCTAAAGGACAATGAAAAAAATTAGTGGGAATTTATCCCCATTGCGGTATCTTCAGTTCCACTTCATTAATTTTCTGTTTTTCTTGGTTTGATTTAATAAAATCTTGTGCCATAACTTTACTTTCATCTCCCTTTTTCTTTTCTCTTTGTTCTACATTTTTTATTTTATTATTTCCTTAATTATGATTCAATCTTATCAGTAATATTCTTGTTGCATTTAATTACTGTGGGAATGGAATCTCTTTTTTCCAGCAGCCAATGCTCTACACCTCTCTTCTTTTTATTTAAATTTTGTTAATTTGTCTAGCCATTGCCATGATGTCATAATTCTAATTCTGGAATTATTTTTCCTTTACTTTTTTTCTTTTGTGTGTGCATGCAAGTGTGCAGGTATGCAGGCTGGTGGGTATGTGTGTAATTATTTTACCTTTATAGCTTTTGAATTAATTGGCTGGAGTCTTTCTGAGTCTTCTTGATTCTCTGTTCTGTTCTTGTTTATTTTTCCCATTCTTTCTATAATGAGATTCTACTTTATTTCTTGTGTCTCTGTCTGAGACTCTTCTGTTGGCTGTGAGGATTGGAAAAGTGGAAGGATCAAAAAAGCCAAGCAAACCCAGACCAATCCAACACGCTACAATTCCACTTTGGAAAAGCTTGGTCTGATTTTACCACTAATTTTGCACATTTCCATGCTGCCTTTCTAAGCAGACAACTCTACCAGGTGACGTATTTGGTAGTAGGCTAGCCTTAAAATCCTGAAGCCTTTCTCATGAAATATAAATTGAGACATAAATACATAAGATAAAATTAAATAACCTTGCTCTGAAAGTTGGTGAATATATCATGTCACTCCACATGATAAATGAGGCTTACACTGTGGATAGGAGTTATTTGGTGTCATGCTGATTGGTAGAGGCAGCAGAAATAGCTTGTAAACTGAAATTTTAAAATCAATTTGTGACAACAAAGTGATCTATTTGCTCATTAATGTGAATATTAACACAACCATTAATAGTTTTATTCAAGTTAATATAACGTCTTTTGCTGAGAAAACAGCTTTTATGGTAACTTTTTACAGTAGTGAAAAAAAAAATATTTGTGAGTATAGGCCTATCTGTGAGTATCAGTGCCAGGGACCAGAAAAGGTCTTTACCAACAGATGTTAGTGGGTAATTTCTGTTGTGGCTATTTTACATCTGTTTGTTAAATATTTGGGTTTGAGGGTAAAGGTCTTTCCTATGTGAATTCCTGTATGTCTACATTTTCAGGATGTTTGGTTGTTTGATGACAAATCTGTTGCCAAACTTTCATGAGACTGCAGGGTTCTTGCTCATGGCAGGATTAGCCTATTTTCACTAGTTTATGCGCAGATGCAGATTTAATTTCTAATGCAGTGGATGGGTCTTAATGATCCTATTTTGTGCAAATGCTCCCATCAGTCTAGTAGAGGGAGATGCACCAACTGGTTGAGGTCTGTCAGTCTGGAAGAGCCCAAAATACTGCTTTGTTTGACGTGTTTCTTATTTTCAGATGGTGTCAGAATGTCTGGTCTCTGAATATCTCAGTGTAGTTTTACTGGTCATTTTAGTTAATTGTGCCTTTTGTTTTTGATAGAGATTAGTTTTCAATGGGAAAATGAGCCTGAAGCAAAATGTATCCTTGCTTCATGACAGGTTTGCTTTGGATCTTGAAGAAGTAGAAAGTGGGGAAGGATTCTAGATGAAACTGTGGATGGGAAACTCTCACTCTTTCTTAATCTTTCAGCTAGCGATTTCATATTTTTTGAGTCCATGGTTAAACAGAAATATGTCTCTGCCTCTTTGATTAGGTCAGGACAGCGTTGTGGCAATTAAAAGGAATCTGGTGAGCCTCCTGCCAGTTAAGCAGCACTGGAAATTTCTAATCCTCCTGTTCTATTGACTGTGAATATTTTCCTGTGATCCTGAATTCTTAAAGGGTCCAACTTGTCTTGGCAAGAAAGATGATAATTCAATAAGATGGTTTTGATATTTCCAAAGACAGAGCAATCTTAACAAAATAAAATAAAAATAAATAGCAGAGATGATTTGTGATCCAGTTGTAGCAATAGGTATGTTAGAATGCAGTTCAACCCAAAAATGTCAATAAGGCTGGATTTTTTTTTTCTTTTTTGAGTTTTCCCTGTATACTTTTGTTTTAACTTCTGCCTAAGTTTGGTCACAAAATGATGACATTTACTCAGAATCTAAAAGTACCTAGAAATTGGAACTGATGAGGCCTTAAGGAGAAGCAGTCGAGAAAGCTGTCATCTAAAAAATATTGGTAAGTTTAAACACCAGGTTTCAATAAATACAAGCCTTAAATGCTTTAGCCTTCCTGTTAGGTTCTGTGCTTTCTTACTGCTAATTGATATTACTGGGGATGAAGAAGTCTTAAAACCATTCAATCTCTAGGATAGAGTTGGAAAATGAGTTTGACTGATATTTAGTTAATATTGGCTATGGACATTTTTCAGAATGCAACTGAGAATGGTCATTGTGTATCTTGACCTTTTAAGGCTATGAACGTTAATCTATTAATTTATGTAAAGTCCTGTAATTTCATCATATAGAAGATGTAATTAACATCAAAATAGATTATTTACAAGGTAAAAAGTTGTATACTTTTTTGTTCATTACATCCTATATAATTTTGTATGT
This sequence comes from Aythya fuligula, assembly GCF_009819795.1. Lineage (NCBI taxonomy): Eukaryota > Metazoa > Chordata > Aves > Anseriformes > Anatidae > Aythya > Aythya fuligula. Next base: position 27,501,850 of record NC_045563.1, read on the forward strand.
AATAAATTATCTACTCTGCATCTTTCCTGACACAAATTGACCTGTAAACTTGCAACATTATATAGGTCACTTGGAAGTCTTCTTTTCAGCTATGTCCAAGTTTCCTCAAAGAAAACAACTAAACAAAAACCCAACAGCAAAGAATTGCCCATGAATATTAAGGCATAAACTTGAAAATAAATGTGAAATTCCAAGAATATGATCCAAAGCTAAAATAAGTCCAGGTAAATGGATTATTGGAAGCATTAAGATGCCATCTAGTCGTCTCTGCTCTTTTTGGGGACGAGAGAAGGGAGGAAGATTTGCATAATTTTTTGGCTGTTCCTGGAATTAGAGCAGATCTTTAAATAGCTGGACTTTTGCCCAGTACATTTTAGAGTTGTTAAATGTTTTGTAGTTAATCTAGTAGAGTACTAAGTGCTTCCTATTTTTTTATCAAATGACTATCACAGCAGTTAATCTCCTTAGAGACAAACCATGTGAACCCACAGATTCCCTTGAGTAGTGATTGTTAATGTCAAAGCAAATCTCCTTGTTTATTTATCTTATTATTTCAGTTAAAACTAAGCCCCGTTTCTGCTTTGTGTGAAACCTTTACTAGAAATAGGATCATGGCTGTATTTTACCAGGACTTTCAGAGGGGCAATATGGTTTGGAGGAGCAGAGGAGACTGAAGGTCAGACTTCCCAACCCTGTCTTCAGCTCTGCTGCTGACACTCCGTGTCATTTTTAGCATGCTCTTCCCTCCCCATGGCAAAGCCCAACTTCTTTCTTTATAAAAGTGGGATTCCTAACACAGTAATGTCAATTCACAACCGTTTGAAATGTGCAAGATGGATTTTATGTGAGGCAGCATAGATCTTCCTTGTGTAACTTACTGTTAAAAACTGTGACCGCAATGTGGCAAGGAGTCGGAGCCTCCATAGGCTGCGCTTCTATATTAGCACTGAAGCTAGTCACCGTGCAAAATCTGCTGTGGAGAGATCTTGAGTTCCTCAGCTGCTAAAAAGCAAGCAAAATATGTGTAGGTTCAAGCAGTTGGCATCCATGTATCTTTGGAGGGATTGGCAAAGCATCCGCATAGCTGTGCTAAACTCAACTAAAGCACTAGTTGATGAATTCTCCTTGCTCTGTAATATAGATGCAGTAAAACAAGAGACACAATACATACCATCAATCTTCTGTTTTCCAACCTTGATGCAAGTGACAGAATTCATCCTACACAATTTCTCAACATATTTCTTCCTAACAGAGGAGAGGTTCAACCCCTATGTGCTCAGGTGACACAAACACCCAAGGGCACACGTTTTTGTATGCTTCTCCTAAAAGTCACAAACTCACCTGCTGTAAAGAAACCTGCTGACTGAGAAATTTGTAAGGACGGATTCAGAGTCTTGGACTTGTCTTCATTTGTGTTCTCCAGACAAAGAAATATTGGCCTGCCTCTGGTTCTCTATGACACGTGGGGATAGTGAGGCCTGAAAGACAAACAAGAATATAGAGGTGATGGTGGGTGGAAGAAGGGGGAGTCATGGTTGGGTTTGTGCTGGAGGGGAAAACTGGTGTATGCAACTGTGAGGGAAAGGTTCTTTCTTGGGGGAAGCACCTTCATGGGTATCTGCAAGGTAAGTATTGCACTGCTTTAATTTTGCTTTAGTCCTGGATAATGTATTTAAGAGTTGAAGTTAATGACTAATACCAGGGTGGGAAGACTGGGCAGCGCCCTTCTTCCTTACAGAGTAGATGGCATGGTTCCCCATAGAGTCCTGGTCATATTGTCCTCTTTCTCACTTTGTGTGTGTCAGGTGCCCCACGCCTTTTTTTGAAAGACTAACACTAGACCATTCATGCAATGTGTCATTTTTACTAACCAACTAATGTACTAACACCCTAACGACTCATCTTTGCTTTTAGTTATTTTAATTAACAATCGTTCTGTTCACGATTTTTTAATTTCCTTTCTTCCCCCTTTTCCGCAAAGCACTCAGGCATTGGACACGCTATGGTAAACAAACTACATTGTCTGGTAGATATCATTCTTATTGTCTCTTTTTTTTGGGTTTGCCGTGTGTTACCTGCCTTTTCCTTCCCCTACTCCCCTTTATCCCCCCTCCTTTATACTTACTACTTTAATTTTATTTTGATTTCACTGAAAACACATTTCTTTTTCTTTACTATTCTTTTTTAATGGAAAAAAATAAGACAAGCAATAAACACAAATACTCTGGAAATGGGGTTTGGACATTTCTTCCATTGGTTTCCTCACCTCCCTTTTCAGTTCATCTTTTGTATTCCAGTGGTATTTTTTTCTCCTTTGCTCTTGAGTTTAGCTTTCTGAGTTTTGCTTTTTTCTTTTTTATCCCCTTTTGATTTTTTTTTTTTTTTTTTTTTGTAACTCTGAAGGTTTCTGGATCAGAACCATTGCAGGGCCTCTAGTCCGTGGTGGTGAAGGCTCTCTTTTTCTCTCATCCTTTTGTTGTGGCAACGGCTCTTATAGGCAAAGTGGCCGGAGTTGTCCTCTTTCTCCCCACTTTCCCTCACTTCCCTCCCTCCTCTTTCTCTCCTCCTGCTTCTCTTTCTCACTTTCTCTCTCTCTGACTTTCCACCTGCCGTGGCCGAAAGGAGCTCAGCCGGTTGTTTGTTTCAGTACACACTCTGCATGGCATGTCCACGTCTGGTGACTCGCCCGTCTCCTACTGGCCTCAATATACTTTCCTCCATCTTCCCTTCAAACCACTAACAACATATAAGCAAAACACATCAAATTCACTTGCTCCTCTCTCTCCCTCTCCTTCTGTTCCCCTTCACTCGCCATGTGTTTGGGGTTAGAGGTTTTGGGGACTTTACTGTTTGTTTTTGAGTTTGTTGGATTATTATGGGGTTTGTTTGGTATTTTTATTTTTGATTGCATGCGAGTGTGAAATAGTTTTTCCTCTCTCACTCTCTCTGCTATCTTTTTTTTTTTTTTCCTCTCATCTTTCTGGGCTCCAGATATAATAGCATGATGTATCAGAGCGCAGTATGTGCATGCTTTGTGTTTTCTTTTGTTCTCATCTCTGCTTCTTTCTCTTTCTCTCTCATTGGTGTGCGGTTGATTTATTTTATTGTTTTATTTTATTTTGATTTCTTTTGTATTTGTATTTTGGTTGAGTTAGTTTGTAAAATACATTTTTTTTCTTTTAATTTTATTTTTGTGGTGGGTGGCGGGTGTGTGTGTCTCTAGGTACATGGCATGCACATCCATAATGTATTGAAAGTGAGATCCTCTCCCCACCCCTCCCTGAATGCATGACCGTCAGTGTGCTGTGAGCAAAAGAAACATAAAAAATAAAAAATACCAACCTCGTCTTCATTAGTGCTTTTCTTTTACTAACAACCATAACTAACTGTAATCATTAAAATAAATACTAATTAATCATAAAATCAACTAATATGAGAAATCTTTTTCAAGGACAGTTCCATTTTCTGGCCTGAGTAGACTGCAAGCATCTCAATGGGTAGACTGCTGGCTCAGCCTGAAAGTGCTGATATACCAGAAAGGGAAGCAGATGCTGAAGCATTTCCATTGTGGGTGAAGCAGACCAGAAAATGGAGCTTGGTTGAACTAACAACAAAAGCAACAACAACAAAAAAACCTCTCAAAAACACAAAAACCAAATCTCAACAAAATCTTTAATAAAACCAACATAAAAATGTAAGGGAGGTGATTTGTTCTGTTCAGGATTGTAAGGTCATTGCTTGGATTTTTTTGTCCATTGTGTCCCTTGAATAGGTGACCATCTCTGTGGATGGCATCCTTACCACCACGGGCTATACACAGGAGGACTACACCATGCTGGGCTCAGATGACTTCTTCTACGTGGGAGGGAGCCCCAGTACTGCTGACTTACCTGGCTCTCCAGTAAGCAACAACTTCATGGGTTGCCTCAAAGAGGTAAGTATTTCAAATGAATTATTGTTTCTGTGCTTTTTCTTTCTCAAAATCATTACTTTTTCCCTCCTGTCATTGCACACTCAATGTCTTTTTGTCATGATAAATTTCACGGTGATACTGCAATGTCACTGTAAGGATAAACTTGTCATTCAGCTGGACGGAAGGCATCAGCTGCAAAAGTCATGAGCTTATGGTCAGAATCAAAATTCTGGTGCTTGAATTACAAGAACAATAAAAAATTACAGTAACAAAAAAAGATAAATGGCTTACAGCATGTTTGTGGTGGAAAATTATCATTAGCAGTATATTTGGGATCATTTTTAAGCTCCTGGATTTTACCTAAGAATGTAGTCAGTTGTGAGTTTTCCAGGAAGATACATAGGTAGAATAAACTGCAAAACTGAAAGATGAAGATAATATAAAATGTGTATGCAAATTAAGTGAAAAGAGTTGAAACATGAGAGCATAATGCAGATAGAGCAGTAACGTGGCCTGTGGACTTGAAGTGCACTGTGTTGGTAAGTCTCTGCAGCAGAGAGCTGCTGCATTGGTCATGAACAGTTAGCCGGCTTCCAAAGCCATGTTGTCTCATGCTGGCTGCCTGCCCTGTCTCATAGCTAATCTACAACTTTGAGAAAATCCACGCGTGGGTAACAGAGATTGGAGTGCCTGGCTGGCAGCAGGAACCAGAATAATAGACTAGTGTTCCTTGAAAATAGTAACAAGAAGAAAATAAATGATGAAGCCACAGCTGAATTCTGAAACTTGGTGCAGTTGTTTGGGGTTATGCTGTGTGCAGGTGCTGTGGCCTGACGTCAGCATTTGTCATCTTTCCTAATTCTCCTATCAGAATTTGTGATGATCGCTGTCATTAATGGTGATATCTGTCAACATCCCCAAAATGTACTATAGAAAGCTAACTGAAAAAAACAGCTTAAGTTTTCTGTCAGTCAGCTTCCTAGCTAGTTTGGAATAAGAGTTTGCTGCGAGAAACTTCCTATGTTGTGATTTTATAGTAATTCTGTTTTTCACAGGGTGTGGCAGGGTGGGTCTCATTTTACATGCAGCCAGGAGGGATGCCATAACATCTCTTGGTTCGAACATTTACTATCAGAGGGAAAGCTGAGCCAAGTTTTCATGCAGGAGTCACGGAAACAGCCGTGCTGAGCTAGATGTTGTTCCAGGGCTGTAACTGTCTGACAAGTTACCATCCTACAAATGCTTGACTTGTGGTGTCAGGGCTTGTACCTCATGTGCCAGTCTGCTGATGTGAGTGATGGCTGTCGGTCTGGAGCTGCTGTCCTGCCTGACCTCTGCATTAGTGAAGGAGATGCACGTATGCTGGAAATGAGTGTGTGAGCATCTTACATAGGAAATGGAACTGCCCTGCTGAACACGAGCTGTCATACAGGCATCAAATCTTTCTGTTTTCATCCTTAGAGCCTTGGGCCTGATTTTCATAGGCACTGAGCATCCCAGATTGAAATCAAGAGGCGATACAGCTTCTTAGTGTCTCTTTAAATCAGGATCTTAATTTTATTTATGGATGCTATGAACATAACACTTAGCAGAGGCCATTTTATGTGTGCTTTAAGTCAAGCCAATGGAGCAGAGAAAGCAGTGACAAGAAAATCTTCAGCAGCTTTATTATTTATATAATCATTTGTATTCTATTAGCTTGCACAATGTGCTAAGAGCTGCTTACATAGCCGTCCCAGCCTTATAATACTTTGTGTGAAGAAAAACCAAGCAACCACTTAAGAATGGGAGGAAGAGGGAGAAAGCAGATAATCAGAATGTGCTTTGTAATCTTCACTTGACTAGGCAGTGACAGGAGATGTGTATGAGGAACTGTCTAGACTTACAGACAGGCTGTTGCTGGCTGGTTTTGAGCTACAGCCTGCTTAATAGCAACCTGTTCTTAGTAGTGGCCCATGGGTGCTTTCAGCTGCTGTGGAAATGTGTGCAAAATGGCTTCTGAGGACATCAAGTATATATAATTCACCAAACATAAATGTGCAGTGCAGGATTGTGATGAGGAGACGCTTGGAAATGGGATCAATGGAGAAATGTAATGAAAGCCACGTTTGTAATTAATGCTGTGCATTGCCAGCCCATGGTTCTTACAGAGCCCTTAGGCCCCAGGATGAGTTAGCACTGGTACTACTGGTAGGATAGACCGTAACAACAAATATTTTTCCTGGGAAGGCAAAGAATTGATGCAGACTTCGGCGTGAAAATTTCTGTCCTCACCCTCTAACCTCTCGTTTCATCTAGGCTGTGTAAGCCACCCAGTACAGCAACCAAACTGCTCACAGGGGTGGCTAAGGGCTCCTCGAGTGGAGCATTGTCCTCCTACTTCATCCAGGCGCTGAATTGCGGTGGGGCAGAGTGCCTAATGACTCTCCCTGCCCCCTTGCAGCTGGGTAGGGCTTCTCCAGTCAGCTGAGGTTGGTGGGAGAAGCCTGGGCAGCTCTGTTAGGGTGGTTGCTTTGCGTGGTCAGAGTCGAATCCCTGGCTAGGAGGACCCTGGCCACTCAGAGGTTCCTCGGAGCTCCCTGGCTGCACTATCCAGATAAGCCCTGGTGAAGGTGACCGTGTTCTTCTCAAACTGTGTGAGCCAAAGCATCCTCCTTTCACAACAGAGTATATCTTGCAATATACCCAAATCATAAATCCATGTACTGAATTTGAAGTGTTTTTTTTTTTTTTTTAACATTTTAATACAAATTAATTATGCCCTATTGTATGGTATACTGCGTTTTACAGATCTCTGCAACTATCCTGGTAGTGTTGCAATGTACCTGGCACTGTAATGAGGGAGCAAGACTGGAAAAAATAGCTTTTTTTCATTAAAACTTAAAGGCAGAATATGCAAATAGTGCAGTACATAGACATCAAACATGGGAATTGCCTCGTGTTTGCAAAATCTAAGGCTTTCTGGACCATCAGTCTTAAGATAAATCACTCCAGAGGAACTTTGGAGAGAATCTGATATTTTGTCAGTCATGGAGGAAACCAGGTATAGAGATGGGGTAGGAGCAGGTACAGGCGCATACCTGAGCCAAGTGGGCAGCAGCGTTTTTCTCAGTGGGTGTCGGGGAAGGAGTGATGGTGCTTTAAGAATCAATGAGTGGGTAAACTCCAATCACTGATTCTTAAATATTTGAGAACACCTGGATGGGCAGACCGAGGTAGAAAAGAAACACAGTGCCAACAGCTATGTTGTGCTTGTACTAGAGAGCCTCAGGGAGGAGGTTCTGGTAATCAGGGCTGGATATGAAGAGAGGCTGAGTGAGAAGTTTGACTGTGCAGGGAAAAAGGGAAAACTGGATTTCAGTCTCTGATCATTTGGGAAGGCAGAGAATCAGAATATTCCCAAGGCTCTATTAGGGAGCCAGCCATTTGGATTGATTTACTGGGAGCAGTGCTTAGTACAGATGGAAATGGTTTAGAAGAGCCTAAGGTGGTCCCTAAAGGATGGATGTGTGAGACAATTTATGAAATACTCACATTTTTCTATCAATGCTTTATTAAAATCTCAGTTCTAAAAAATGTTTATTGGTACTAACAGCTTGATGGAAGCAGTGAGGTTTGCATATGGGTGGAATATGGCAGAAATGATTGCAGGGGTCAGGCACCATCTGGCCGTGATGGGAGAAAGCTGTGAAAGCTCAGATCATTTCTGTCTGCAATTTGACTGCCAGGAGCCAGATTTTGAAATGGTTCACGAGTGTGCCTGGTTGCTGCATATACATCTCGGATGCTATCTACCAGCCAGGTCTTTTTTTTCAGTCCTATTTGCATGAGTAACGTTAATGATGGTACGATTTTTGTTTAGGGGACAGATTTTTCTGAGTGGAGTGTCACCCTGGGGAGGAGGTTGGAGGTGCACATAGAAAGAGGGCTGAAAAAATGGAGGCTGAGAGAAACAGCCTGAGTGTAAAGAGGGCAGACAGAGGACATTTTGGTTAGAAGAGCCCTTCCCGAAGAGGGAGACCAGGTAGCCCAAAAGCACCTGGGTGCCCAAGATCCCATTCCAGAGCAGCAGTTTAACAGAGCCCGGGGAATGCACAAAAGGAGGTGGTGAGTCAGCAGATACCAGCGTGAGGGATTTCACTGCTGTGCTGCGGAGGCAGTTACGATGTGGATGGCAATTGCCCACGTGTGTTGGTCTGGCATTGTTGCTCCAGCTGCTCTATTGTGCTGGGACCAGTCTGTTTCTTATCTGTATTTGGGACTCTAGTAATTAAAAAAAAAAAAAGCAGGGGGAGAGAGGCTAATGGAACTGTGTAGAGGCAGACAAAGCATAGCCAAAGGCTGAAAATGATTCATCTCCTCAGAATAAGTCTTGTACTTAATCTTCATCTCCTGTTACTATTCCTGGCCAGGGCATCCCGAACAGCCCTGATGATGATGGCCTTCATTCCTAAATATCCAGATCCAGTGGCCTGTGAAGTTTTTAGGTGCCCCTCACTCTTAATTTCCAGTCTTGTTACCCCTGCAGTGGTGGGTCGCTGTGCTGCTGGACCTCTAGGCTTTGCCTGTGGAGAATCAAGCATCGCGTCTCCCTGTGCACCCATCAAGCATCTGGTGCAACGAGACCTTCACCAGGTTTTTGAGTACCCTTGTTGTAGAAATACAACAACACAGTGGCTTGGGAGATGCAACAGATGCTCAACATTTTGAGCAATTGCTGCTGTAATTTGCTAGTGGATTAAGAGAAAGCACATTGCTGGAAAGATTTAATTTAGAGGTGGGAATGGAAGCACTTGGAAGCAAGAAGCTGAGGGAGTCCTGAATAGCCTCAAACAGGAGGGTGGGGAGATAAACGTGTTTTCTCATCAAATAATATTTCTAAGCTTAATTCCAAGGGTGGTTTGCATTCAGTATTTGTTTATTAGCTCAGAGTCAGGAAGGCTATATTGTTGTTTATTTGGGCAATAGGGTATTTCCCAGGCTGCCTGATGGCTGCCAACATACATTCTATGCTTGGGCATGAATCCTGCAAGACTTTGGTGTGCAGTAAAGAATACCTTCTGCTTCTGGTATGAGTGTGTGCCGTGACATGAAGTCAAGGTGGGCAAGATGCTCCCTGAACTGGACATCTGGGAGCTGAAGCTCATTGTCCATCTATCCTTGTGTTTTTTGGTAGCACTGAAAAAGAAAGTGTTTGTGAAGGGTTGTTTTTAAATGCACATTTTTGTTATACCAGAGAAATGTGTGTTGCCCAGCCTGACCTCTGTGCTGCCAGGAAGGAGTGGCACTGTGCCTGCCTTGTTTTGCTTGCCTGTATGCTTACATGCACGCAGCATCCTGTAACCATAAAAGATAGGATCATGATGGCCTCTTATTTTTCATTTATTTATTTTTTTTTTTCAGGTATAACTACTAGAGTAAAATTTACCCCATACACAAGTGTAGGAAAAAATCGATAATACCACTCAAACCAGGCATAAATGTCTTCTGTGTTTCATGGTCCCCAAACTACATTTAACAGTGTGATGAATGTTAGCTTCTCTGGAGAAGGCATTTGATTCGGTTAATTTTGCTAGTGGCTTTTTTAGGGAATCATAGAGCAAGGATGAGAGAAAAGAGGAACATTTTTTCTGTAAAATGAAGGCAAGGCAGTCATTCCAACACAGAGCCTACATCCATACTGAGAGCCAGGGAGCAAAGAAGAGAGAGGATGCAGATTTCTAGGTAGTGTCTGTGGGAGATCAGAGGTCAGAGGTGAGTTTTTGTGATGCAGATAGAGTATGTAGAAAGCATTTAGCTTGATTTTGGGGTATATTTGCTTAGTGTCCAATGGACTATTTTTTTTCTAAACTGTGATCCTTGTGAATGGCAAAGATCTCACATAGAAAATCCAGTGATATAGAGTTCGATGCACTCTGTCCATTTACATAGTAAATACTTGCACTGAAATTGTAATTGATGATGATTAACATTATTAGCTCATAGGGCCCATCTGTGCCCACAACTTGATGCACAGATGTGATACAACTTGGTCAACATCATATATCTTGTCACTGGTGGAAAGCCATGGATAGAACAAGGACATCCTACCTGTAGTTCCATTTTTTTTTTTTTTGTTCCATTGCTCTTTACTTCCTCCTTGGCAGGAACAGAGTATATCTTCAGCACAGTGAACTGACAGTCACAACTGACTGATGTTTTTACTGGATACTGGATGTTCCTGGAATTACTGCAACCTTGTTCCTGTGGGGAATTTTCATCTTTACCAGTAACAGTTACTGATTTCTTCTTGTTTAATCTTTGATGTCTTCGTGCATTCCTGTGGAAATGTGAAAGGAAGGAGTGTAAAAAAACAGAAAAAAACAAACAAACAAACAAAAAAAACACACACACAAAAAAAAACCCAAGAAAATATTTAGAAGTTTGCAGAAGGCACATACAGGTTACTGTAAAAGTATATTACAGAATCACAGAATTGTCTAGGTTGGAAGAGACCTCAAGATCGTCGAGTCCAACCTCTGACCTAACACTAACAAGTCCTCCACTAAACCATATCACTAAGTTCAACATCTAAACATCTTTTAAAGACCTCCAGGGATGGTGACTCCACCACTTCCCTGGGCAGCCCATTCCAATGCCTCACAACCCTCTCAGTAAAGTTCTTCATAATGTCCAACCTAAAACTCCCCTGGCGCAACTTTAGCCCATTCCCCCTCATCCTGTCACCAGGCATGTGGGAGAATAGACCAACCCCCACCTCCCTACAGCCTCCTTTAATGTACTTATATCTTACCTAGCCAGCTGCACTGCTGCTGATGGGAATGAAATGTCCCTTCACTTTCTCTTAAGGGTCAGCTCAGGTGAGGAAATGGAGAAATCCAGAGCAGATTCTACTCCAAAGTGATCAGAGCAACAGGTGGTGAGGCTGGGGACTGTTGAAAAGAGATCAGTTCTGATCAGGATCAGTCCAAACAGTGGACTTCGCAGCTATTTTTTTGAACCTGAGCAAGGCCTAATGCTTTGTTCTGAAGGAAATGCATCACAAGCATAGCGCATATTAGGAGACTTCTTCTGTGTCTGACCAGAAATGGAAATGATCTCCTTGCAGTTACGGACCCAGTTAAGACTTCTGCTGGATTTGGGGAGACTCTTCATTCAAGTATGTGCTTTCCAGAGGTTAATATTTCACATTCTCATGACACGTTTTTAGTAAGGATTAATGGCCCAGCCCACAGGAACTAGTCTTGTCAGGTGTATGAGTGTGCTGCCAGTGCTGCAGATTTGCTTTAGCCGGGGAAGTATTCAAGGGTTCTTTTCTTTGCATAGCTTAGCTCTTGCCTGCGTTACAGAAGGAAGGCTTTTACCAGCATTATTGCCTTGCATCATGCATGACACAGGAGAGAACTTTTGTCAGCTTGGCTTATTTGCATCTGCAGCAAGTGTTTTGCTGAAATAATGATATTGGATGAGGGTTTGTTGCAAAACGACAAGCTATCCTCATTTACTGTTCAATCTGTTTGTAAGGGGAGGACTCAGAAGATTGGCAGGGAGTCAAGGACATGGCTCTTTGTGTGATTTAGTGCCAGTTCATGAAGTGAACAGCCTACCCAGATGATGATCCTCAGGTCACAGTGGCCCTAGCTTCTAAGTATTGCAGCACTGTATTGTTCAACGTACGACCTTGTAGGTGTGAGATATATACATATATATAGATATAATCTGCTGGGAACAAGAAAACATGGGTAAGTTGAAGCAGGAATGTCCCTGAGCTCAGCCTTGACTGGACCACTAACCTGAGCATCTATGTGTCCCTTGCAACCCTCCATGCAGTTACTGGGGCTCCCTGTGCTGGTGGCTCTCAAACCCCTAGTGAGGTCTTATGCTTCACCTGATACTATCAAACTGTGTGTTTATTTCTGACAACTTTTTTGCCTACACTTTCATCAGATCTTTCAGACCACATATGAAGTGGAAGAATAGTGTGCTCAAGACTTGCCCATATGTCCATGGAAAGTATTTACTCAGCCACAAGTGCGCTCTTGTTTGAGTGCTTCATATCATTTATACCAAGCAGCACCTCCGAGTGAAGAAATCAGGGGCAATGAAGGGAAGAGAAACAATTAAGTAAAGACAAGGCTGGTATTTATTTTGTTGTAAATGAGATGGGATACAGAAAATCTGACTCAGCAAGACCTACAGAGACAGTTCCTCCCCTAATGGCAGGCAGTTCAGAGCAGCAAAGATGGTGCTGGTACTAGAACAACAGTGTAAACAAAGAGAAGGTAGATGAAGGTTCAGTGATTGTCTCTGGACTGTTAAGCAGGACAGCAATTGAAATTGCCTCATGAAATCAGTCCTTAGTGAAGGAATTTGAGTACAAAAATGAAGTGACAGAATCGTTTTGTGCTTAGTAAGATGTGGGAGATGTAAAGAAAGGAGCTGAAGTTTTGACTGAATTTGGTGCAGGAGATAGAGGAGATATTTTATCACATGTACTGAAAAAAATCACTTGGCTCCTGAATTTTTTCTTTAATGAAATTCATAGCAGAGACTACAGAATCTAGTGACAGCGAGCCTAGAAATACAAGCTGTTTTGTTTTAGGATGGTTCTGTCCACATTAAACAAATACAGGTTTTATTAAAGGTCACATTTATTATAATGTCTTACTCTCTGGAACTCTTATCAGCAGGTAGACAGCAGCTTCCTGGCATTCTAGGTCGGTCCCAGTGCATACATTATGTTGGGGGATTAATTTAAAGAATATGTCAGCAGTTCAGTGGCATTGAGTTCCTGAAGTTACCTTACTTTTTGGCCACTAACTTCTTCTGTAAACGTTCTGATTAATGAAGTACATATGTAGATTGAGCATATATTTTAAAGAAAGCATGGATAAGCCAACAGATGTTGGAACTTTCTGCGCAGAAGGCATAAGATGCATCTTTTTACAGTAGTTTGAATGTCCTACCACAGAGCTCATAAGCTAATCTACGGAGCTAGAACACTGTGTGCTCTAACCAGGTCTAACTCTCTACAGGTGGCTCTAGGGTTGGTGTCAGCGCTGGGCTGGGTACCCAGCCAGTTACAGGGTCCTGACTGAGCCATCCATACGTGATCCCCAGTCCTGGTGCTAGGGCCATCTGGGCTGGCTTTGCAGCAGGGCCATCAGGAGCAGGCTTTTCTTTCCTGCGTAAGAACTTAACTCCTACTGAGCTTCTGTACCTGCAGGGGATGCGCCGTGTGCTGTTCTGCAGAAAACGAGTGTTTCCAGGTATAGAACTGTATCTGTATGGGCAAATATAGAAAATGTAATGAGGATCGGAGCAATATAGCCTGTGCTTTGGGCACATAATAAAGGTAATTGGAAACCCAGAATGGAGATGTGAAAACAACAATCCTTATAAATCTATGTGGGCTAATCCATTTCTATTCAGGAGTTAGCCAACTAAGACAGGGTACAATTGTTTGATGGACAAACATGGCTGAGTCCAAAGTGGTCAGCAGAGCAGTGGTGATAGTCATGAAGGTTACTGTGGAAAAAGATTTCTGGCTGCCTTTTTCTTATGGAAATCAGCCAAATGTGGTTCCGTCCTTGCTGATGGTGGTGCTTATCAGCTGTGATCTTAACTTCAGCTGTCCAAAGCCTGATTTCTCAGCACAGGATGAAAGTAAAATGAGCTGCTCCTGCCCTGCTTGGCTTGGTAGTTCATTGAGCTTAAAGGACTCTTGGCTCTGGTGAGACAAGTCAGAAAAAACAGTAGGAGACACTCTTTTATTTGTCATCCTTTATGCTGCATTAAAGAAATTGCTAAGGATGAGTCTTATACTGTCAGACAGGAATACAGACAGGGAGCTTGGAGAGGCAGGATCTACCATAAACTAGTATTTGTAAACCAAACTCAGCTGAAAATTTCAGTTGCAGAATTGTTTAATTAAATGTATATAACAGGCAGTGTCAGCCTAGGAGTGACTGTGATGTTCATCACCAAGGAAGGCGAAAAGTGAATGCACTTACTCTTTTGGCACTTAGGGTTTGAAAACTCAGCAGGCAGAGAGTTAATGACATGGAGCATACACAGCTCGGTACATCCTCTAGTGCTGTGATAAGGCCTCTGACTCTTGACAGAGCTGTAATAGTGATAGGAGAAACACTTTTCTGTATTTGAGTGGCTGCTCCAAGCTCAAGAGCTAAAAGGACTCTGCTCCTTTTCTAATTGTATCCCCACACACACTTCCTTTTCGTGGAACTTGTTATGTTGCTTTTGAAAATACCTGCTGCCTGCAGCAGCAGGACCAGGTACCACTGGGTTTAAGGCTAAAACTTGTAACTTAACCCCATGTCAGTATGCTTTTGGAACTCTTAGCCAGTCCTCAGCCTTCTTGGTAATTATTTTTAGTTCTGTTGGAGTCTTCATTTTATTGCAATCTTCAAATACAGAGGTGGCCAGCAGTGAATATTATGGTCTAGCTGTGCTTTCAGGTAGGTTGTGATCATTCAATTGTGGTATGCAAGAGCTGGGTTTTGATTTTTAGAGCTTTAATTAGTGTGTGGGCTTTTTTGGCTATACTAGTTTATTTCTCAATTGACAAGTGTTATGTTTTTGGGAACAGCAGCCGCTAAACAAATCTTGCCTGATGCTGAAGGCTGTGCTATTGCTTTGAAGTCTGTGTACGTGTGTGTGTGTATTGCGTGCAGTAGGGAAAAACTGAGCTGCTGCTGCCCACCTTGAAAAGCCAATCTGCTGCAGCTGCCAGTAAGGCAGGCAAGCAAGGCTGCTGAGGTTTGCATGCTGAGTGGGTGAGCTGGGCTCCTCCCAGGTCCACCACTCCCTTTGTAGCAGGGAGCCAGCTAGCTGTCAAGTGTGAGTAGGACAGGAGGATGTAGGCAGCAGTAATTGGGCAGCATTTGTTACATGAACTGCATGGGAAAGGCAGCGAGCTCTTTCTGATACAACCAGATTTTGTATTGTCTCTGATTTTCTTTCTGTTCTAATTCTTTGTCACTGCTGCTGTCTGGCTCTGCTCTACTATTGATGTTGTCTGTTTCACTGAATGTCTGTAGTTTGGCATTGTTCTTCCTTCCTCCTTCGAGCTGTACCAGCAGAATTGATTTAGCTCAGAATGAACACTGGATGTATCCAGGTCCCTAAAAAAAACAGTGAGCATAATGCAGATCTATGGAAAGATGCAATTTAAGCTCTGAATTGCTTGCCACAAGTTTTTGTACTCTTTGAGCCATAAGTTCCGTAAGTGGAGGTGCTAGAAATGGTAAGTTCAGCGCTCAGAGATAAGTTACGGTCAGCTCCCCTACCCCTGCTCCTTGTAGCTAGCAAGATATAGATGTACCACAAAAAGAGGAATGCGTTCGTTTTATTAGGTCTTAGGAGGATGTCAGTAGGATTGCTGTATAGCATACCATGGCTACTGGTGACTTCACATCAGCATGAGAGAGAAAACTCATGCTTCTGATTCATAAGCACAGATCTTAGCAGTTGAGTACTGAGCACTGGAAGGAGAGCAATAATTATCTGTGAGCTGCACGGGGTTGATGACACACAACTGAACAATAACTGCATCCAGGAAAGCAGTGGTGCATGGTGTGCTAGTCACACAGCTCCTCTGGCCAGGCTGGAGGTAACTGAGAGGTTGTGTCCAGGTTTACCACCCTGGTAAAGAGAGGTAGCTGTGATGATACCAGCAGAGGTGGTTTCTTACTGTAGCAGTGTTAGCAAGGAGAAGGAAGACAGAGGTTTGGGAAAGGTGGCAGAGATGAAAAATGCTGTTTAGAAATGGCGTAATCATTCCCGTTAAATCTGTGCCTTTCTGGTTATTAGCCATTTTAAGTGGAATGGGTTTTGCATCTAGAACAAGTCTCTGAACAGATGATTAATGGTTTTATCTGTAATAACTTTACATTTTATAGAACCCTGCTAGGAGTCTGCATCTGGTGAGCCAAGCTATTTAAAGCTGTGTTAATTCTGTTAATTGCTCTACGTTTATTTGGATTGCTGGCACCTGCGGGCTTTAGGATGATGTTGGGGGGGGGGGGGGAATATTCTCTCCCTCTTTCTAGCTGAGGAAAATGGAGAGGACCATTTCCTCGGCTAAGAACAGCAGCCTTGGCAGAACATCCTGGCTGGATTGGTTGTCCTTGAGATTTCCCTGTTTTTCTACAGCTGAATGCAGTGAGATGCCAGCCAGAGGCAAGATGTTCCCTTGATTGGGGCAGGAGGTAGGCAGACAATCTGCTTTTCATGCACTTGCCATCATCAGGCGGTAGCAGCAACAGGGAATGAAGCCAGTGATTTTAGAAGGCTGATCAGGTCCGCCCCATTCTGATCTGCTTCTCAGCTGCCTGCCAGTATTCGTTTTCATTTTGTTTTTGGTTGTGAAGTGCTCCAGTGGATTTCAAGCCCTGAACAGATGTGAAGATAAGTGCGCTGCTGATTTCTGAACTTGTGTCAGAGAGAAGATGCAGGAGTGGAATTCAGAATGCTTGGGGTGACTAAAATATTGCTGTGAAATGCTACAAGGGCAGGGCACAAGTTTTCATGCTTATGAGCAGGATTG
This sequence comes from Aythya fuligula, assembly GCF_009819795.1. Taxonomy (NCBI): domain Eukaryota; kingdom Metazoa; phylum Chordata; class Aves; order Anseriformes; family Anatidae; genus Aythya; species Aythya fuligula. The sequence goes on from NC_045563.1 coordinate 27,518,331, forward strand.
GGCAAACCACTGGAACAATCCTGACCAGGCTCTGAAAGGAAAACCTTTTCCCCAAATTGGGCTGCCCTACTTCCAGGAAGATTCTTACATAGAGGATGAGGGCAGCAAAACAGGGGAACAATGGGTTTCTCTCATGTTGTTACCTACTGGCTTAGAAGTGTCACAAGTCCTGAGAAATTTGATACTGTGACACTTCTAGACATCGGGATGTGCTTGTAGCCTCCAAAGGAAGGACAGTCATATCACCCATCTCTGAAGGTGTAAAGAACTGTGAAGAAAATCACCTGTAGCACAGGCGAAAGCTTTTGCAGAGTTAGTTGAGACACGATCTTTGTGACTTGTTGCTCCTAAAGGACAAGAGTGCTGTGTCTTTCCAGCTTTCTTAGGTAGAAGCTGTATGCAGTTAATTTATTCTGTCCAGGTAATGGTAAAAAAACTGGAATATTGAAATTGGTTGTAAAGCGAAGCTTGAAAAGTTGTTCTCCTACTGCAGAATGGGTTCTTCCTCTGCTGCTTTGTACAGCTAACCAGGCAAGCTGTCAGTTTAGCACTTTCCTCTGTTTTCTCAGTTTGTATTCCTGGGCTGATTTATTCTGAAGTTGCCTTCTTCTGAGTGGACAAGAACACTAAATGCCTTCTTTCTCTTCTAGTCAAGCTTGGTGCACCTGCTTCTCTTGCCTTGCCTGAGCATGCTTCCTATTCTTCCTTACCAGGTGATCAGGGATAACGTAGAAATGTAGCACTGTTTCCCTAAGTATGTATTTCTAGTATGTTCTCTTAATTATCATATGCTTAGCTCTTCTGGCTTCAGGCTAGTTTCCCTGTTTACCACCTCTGTGACACATTTTGTTAGAACTTCACAAATCATATATCACAAGAAAAATTAATTATGCATGTAAGTTATTAGGTTAATAACTTTCATCTCAACTGTGAGCTTCACATAAAGTCTATACGTTGCACGTTAATAATTCAGATGACAGCTTTGACATTGAATGTATTTTCTAAATCACTTCTCTCCCTTCTTAGGAATTTTGGGTCTGTGGAAACTGCAGCTGGTTTCTATGCTTTCTTTTTCAAATGCAGTTCCAGTTCTGTTTCCCCATTCCTTCCAGATGTTGGATTTGCCAGTGCACCTGCAGAGGAGGGCGAATAAGTGTTGGTGTTCCCTTTGCCTCAGAGTCATCTTTTTGGTCATGTTTTTGCAACTAGAGCTTATGGAAAGACTTGGTTTGTATGAGGACACCTTTTGGTAAGAAGTGCAGCATATTATCTTTGGTAACATTGCCAAGAATTTAGGACTAGTTGCAGCTTTGTATTTTAACTGAGGCAATCAGGGAATTCTTTGGATTTACTGAAGCCATCAGTAAGTGTGTGGACTGGAGAGTTTGGGAAGATGTACCCTACAAGTTAGAGATGGATGTACCCTTTGGACACTGGATAGTTCCCCCATGGTAGTAGTCATGGCATCAAGGCTGCCAGAGTTGAAGAAGTGTTTGGAAAACCCTCTTACACCTATGGTATATTTTTTAGGTAGTCCTGTGTGGAGTCAGAAGTTGGACTTAACGGTCCTTGTGAATCTCTTCAAACTTGGAATATTCTGTTCTACCTTTCAAAAGTGTTTTGGTGAGCTGTTTTTGCCAAAAGGGTCTTCAATAAGTTTAAAAAAAAAAAAAAAAAAAAAAAAAAAAAAGCAGTGGGCAAAACAAAGAAGGTCCTTGCACAGAGGAAGATTGTTTGGAGGGTAAGAAACAGAATGTAGGGCTGAACAGTTCTCCCATGGAAAGGTCTCACTGGGGAGAACTCTGGGACCCATGCTGAGGTCTGAAGGTTCGTTAGTGGAAGAATAAATAGGAATGTGGGTGGAGAAAGCACAGATTTTGCTAAGAGTATGATGGTATTTGGGTGAGGATTGTCTGTAGAACTGCAGAGATTGGCATAGCTACGCTGGATAACTGGACAAATGTGGTAGGTGAAATTAAATATATGTAAACACAAAATGAGGTGGATAGTGTAAGGGAGAGAAAGTAATCACAACTTTCCATATGTGATGTTGGACTTCGGGCTGATTCTGATGTTTTAGTTAAAAAAAAAAATAAATAATATATATATATATATATATTTGCTCAGTGGTTAATATTGGTCAAAAAGCATTGTGAAGTATTAGGAAGGGAATAGAGAACAACATCATAGAAAATATAATTGTAATTAAATAAAACCTTTCTGCTGGACACTGTCATTTTGTGCTTCTAATCTCAAAAATACACTGTAAAACTGAAGAGAAGGGCAACAAGGATCACCAAAGGTCAGGAGGGACTTCTGTACACGGAATGACTGAACAGACCGTGTACAGCTCTTCACAACAGACTGCACTGAGAAAGGGTAGGCTAGCGGGACAGAAAGTCATGCATGGCATGGGAGAGGAATCAAAGGGAACAGTTCAATGTCTTTTCAAATCAAACAGAGGCATCAAATGAAAAGGGCAGGGTGAGCTTCAGAACAAACAAAACCAAACAGGATATGCAATGAAGTCACGTGAATCCTTGCTGTGGGGTGTTATCATGGGGGGAAAAAAAGGAGGGGAGTGGGGAATCCTGGATATTTTGTAAAATATGAATATACTGCCTCCTGCATATAAACCTCTTAGGCTCAAATTGATGGAGTATGTGAAACAGTTTTAGGGGAGTATCACTACACACCTGTTCTGTTGGATTTGCCTGAGTGATTGAGGAGGCAATTTTCAGATATAGGGTGCTGGTTGTATTCAATATGGAGGTTGTTTATGTGTAAATACTTGCTGGTGCAGCTACGCCACTTCTCCATTTCTAAGATCCCTGTAGTATTTTCAAGCAGGTACTGCATTTGCTTTGCCTTGCACTAACTGCAGCATACTCACCCATCAGAGGCCATGATACACCACAGCAGTGTTCCTTGTACAGGCTTGCACACAGCTGAGGAAGGCACCTGAATGCAGGGTTATCAGAGAAGCAGAGAGAGAATTTGGTATTAGGACATACAGGGTTGGGGAAATGAAACAGTCTTCATTTGAGGAAGTTGATTTAACTGAGATGAGCAATTGAGAAGGGCTAGATTGAGTTACAGCGAAGACATGGAAGGTAAGGTTGTTCAGGCTCCTCTGGCCATTAGGAATTGCTAAGATCCCCAAAGCAATTGATCCCAAATGAGGGTATGAACAAGTGGAGATATAAAACTGCCTCTGAGCTGTGTTGCAAATGTGGCTGCCCTTCTGTACCAAGCGATCTTTCCCTGTATGGGATGAGGAATTGTGTAAAGGCTTGGAGGGAGACCCACTTACAGTAAGGAAAGGTCTCCAAATCAGCATGGGCTGTGGTCGCAGCAGACAGCTGGCTCCCAGGTTTTAACTTGGGCTTGGGAATCTCTCCAGCCAGCACGAATTTTGTGATTATGTGTATTGCTTTTCCTGTGGCTCTAACTGTGGAAGTAACTGCTAAGAAGGTTTATTACTGCCCAACTGGGCCATTTTTCTGAGTGCTGAATCTACGTGGGGTTGTCCTTTAAGGGAAACTTAAAAACCAAGGAGCGTTTTTTACTGCCTCGAAGAGGTGGACTGGTGCTGTGTAAAAAAGGGAGGAAAAGAGACTACCCTACTGGGACAAACTCCAGAGAATCATAGATATTAGAAATAGTAAACACCTACTAGGTCACCTTGTCCATCTTCTCCTGCCAGGAGACCCATTGTTCCCTCTGCTGTATTAACTCAAAAATGTTTCTACAAAGAACTACTCTCTGTGGCACTGTGCTTGTCTTTTTCTATGCACCATTTGGGGCTGCTAAAGATGTTTTAAGGACAAGTAAGGCTTGTCCTCACACCTGGGTTTCTGTGCATTTTGGGTAGTAGAGACTTAATAATTAAAAAACAATAATAAAAAAAGGAAAAGCACAGATCGTTTCTTTGGAAAAAGATATATTGCTGCTATTTAGTTAATTAACTACTGAATTCCTCAACTGAGAGATCATGAGATAAACTGAAAAATTGTCCAACAGACAAGTGGCAGGATCAGGAATAGAAACCAGGAGCTGTAACTCCGGGTCTGTTTCTCAGCAGTAAACAAATACCTACTATGCTAAGTAAATCTGCAGTTATCTGTCCTGTTGTTGCTCAAGTGATCTGTGGCATGTAAGGGTTTCAGAAAGTCAGAGGCTTTGAAAGAACCACTGTGCTCAGCTAGCTCAACCTTCAGTCAATATATAATTTTCCCCACCTTACGCAGAGTGTTACTGTTTGTAAGCAAGAAATATCAAGTCTTAATTTTTGCTGCTTCTCCTGCATTAAATCTAATAGTTTGGGGCTTTTTTCTGAGAGTTGTGTTTAACCGGCCTTGATGCGAAGGCATTAAAAGACAGAATCTGTTGCTTTCTTACATAAGTTGCTGTGAAGTCGAATTGCCCCCTACTTTTAAAAGACTCTGGGCTTTATATGCACTTGGAATTTCTGACAAAATGTTGCTCCCAAATGTTGGTTCCTGTGATGAAATTTTCTTTTGGAACAAAAATGTTTCAGAAATTGTGTTTGTTTTTTTTTTCCCTTACTCGCAATGGTTAAATCACGTCTTTAGATAAACTTTGAAAAGTTTATCTCTTGAAAAACAAAACAAAAAAGCCTTTTGAAGAACCGAACAGGTGGATTTACTTGTCTCTTACTTCAGGGAGTTTATTCTAGTTCTCAAATCAAGTAGAAGCCACTTGATCTATCCTTTGCAATTTTTTAGAGTCCTTTTTTTAAGAAAATGTAGATGTTAGGGTTATACCTCGTGTTCTAGTGCTTATCTTAGCAATGTCACATGAAGAAGTAACATCCCATTCCTTCTATTGCTTATTCTTGTCCTACATCCTGAGACCGAGTGGAGCCCTTTGGTCATAGTGCTTAGTGGAAGCTCACACTTTCTCCTCTGATGTTTCCTCAATTGTTTTCAAAGTCATTGCTTTGCAGAGTGCAGCTCCCTCATAGCTTCTTTCCTGCTTCTGTACTCAGGGCTGGTATAATAAGCTCCTATGCTTTCTTATTCAGCTGTTTTAAAATTTGTTTGGATTGGAAGGGCCGGGATTGCCCTGCTGTATGGATGAGTTTGTGAATGCTCTGTGTTTTCATGTATTTAGCACTCTGTCAGACTTAGTCTTCCCTTCAAGTATTAGCTTCAGCTTCTTATATTGCTTTTTATATTTACGTCTAAGTAATTGATAAAATGTTGACTATTTGTGCTCCGAATATAGATCTGTATGGTGCATGAGAAATACCTCTTTTCAGTAATGATGCCCTCTTGACAACTACTTTTCAAGACTGTCAGTGGAAGACCATCTTATCTACTATCATGTCCTGGTTAGCTCTTGTATAGTGTTAATTTAAGCAGGACTGTCTTGTGATATTCCATCAAATGTCTTTAAAAACGTTTCATCTATGACATTGCCATTGTCATTTAAATGATAACAGGTTTGTTTGACAGAAAGTCGTTTTACACAGAGGAAGGTCTAATGACACTATTGTATTCTTATCCTTTAATACTTTTATTAAGCGCATTGGATTGAAGCTTTTGTTTTACTTCCTTCAGGGTTGATGTTTCCTGTAGGCTAAACCCGTCTACAGTTATACATCTTGCTCTATTTGGCTTTTTAAAACATGAACACAACATAACATTCCTTTGTTCATCTATTAGCTTTCTGTTATTCCAAGATTAAAAATAAACCTTAGTGGATCAGAAATCTCCTCATTCAGCTCTTTTAAGACTTCTTTGGAGCAAGTGACCCAGGTCTGTGGAATTAGGAAGAAAGCATGTTTATTCCTGGTAGCTGATCAACATCCTCTTTTGTTCTTGTAGATTGCAAAATACTTTGTCATCCTCTTGTGATGCAAGCACTTAGATTCTTCATGTATTTATATCTGTCAGAGCAAAAACGTTGAATACTTCATAAATTTGATAGCTGAACCTTTAAAATAAATCATTGTGTTGATGGGATTTTGATGGACTTCTGTATCAAGATATAACCTTTTTTGATTTTAAGCTATTCATGCGTCCTGTCATGATTTAAAGAATTCACTGGTTAATTAGCTCACTGTGAAACATTCCACTTTACTTCCAGACTGAATAGTTGTAATTTGACTAGCCACTGTATATGATTACGCTTCATTATGCTTTTGTCTCCTAAATTAAAGGTGACATCTTCTGTCAGAAATCTTCTCCCCATGCAGATTCCTGGAGCGTGTTTGGACCAACTTGGAACCTGCCTTTTGGTGAAATAGTTGGAATTCATTAGTGTACCTAATGTAATATAAGATTCAAAGACTTGAAACCACTGTAGCAATTCTCTTTGCTCTTTGAAACTTTTAAACATCTCTTTAAAAGCTTGGACAAGGTAACTGACCACAGTATTATTAAATGGTTGCACTAATACTATATACAGTCAGTATCTTTTCTCTGTGATTTCTTGATATTTTTATACTTAAACACAGAGGAATCACATTAGCCTTCTTAGCAACTGCTTTACAAAGGCATTTCATGTTCGATTGGTTATGCAGCAAGACACATGCGCTCTTTTCATAGTCACTATTTACAAGGCTTAGATACGGTTTTCTTTGTGCGAGAGCTACTTACAGTCTTTGATCCTAAATCTGTAATCGAGTGTTGGGCTGTACTGAAATGAGAACGTGTCTGGGTCTGTATGATTATGTATACGTCAAAGTGATGAGCAAACTGCATTTTAGGTATCTTCTTGTGCTTTAGGCATCTTCTTGTGCTTTTGCAGGCTACCTTAGGTGTCAAGACTGTCTTCCAGCATCTGGAAGTCACTCTGTTGGCTAGCCATGCTAGGATTGAAGCTTGGGGCTGCAGCCCTTTCCCCAGTGTGCTGCTTTGGTCTCGCTCTTTCTGGCCTTGGGAAAGCTTGATGAAAACAACTTCATCCATTCAGTCAAAAGCAAGGGTTAGATCTAAATATTCCTGTGTGCATAGTTGCTCTTGCTGTCCTTATTTCTTGCAAGGTGTCCATGGGGATGAACCTACATGGGGATGAAACTACAGTCCCAAGCTTTTGAGAAGTGGCGCAGCTTGGCCATCATGCCTCTCTGTATCTAAAGAAATACCTTCAAATGCTGCTTGCTACCTCCTCTTTTCACTGACAACTCCAGTGCTTTTGATGTGTAATGATAGTAAAAATAATAAAAATTGTGTAATAGCAGTGCTATAGAAATAATGCTACAACCATTGTATGTTCACACCGGGAAAATGAAGCTTGTTTTTAGAAGGCAGTGAATATACATCTTCTCTCTTAGATGAATATATATGCCAAATTCACCAGGCGCAATTAACAGGAACAGCTTTATTTCTTTTCTTGCTTCAAGCTAATTTAAGTGTTTAACCTTTGGGATATACTTCTGCACAAGCAAGGAGAAATGTTGCAAGAAGCTGATGATCCAAATCCTTCCGTTCGTTCAGAAGGCTAGGTAATCTCATATAGGCTCACTTTTCCCATGAAAACTCGGTGGATCTTTCAGGCCTCCAACCTGGGCTATTCTAGGATTCTTTTGCCCTGCTTTTAAGATATATGTTAGCATAAGTGGGACATAACTTGTTGGTATCACAGTGTAGAAATAGCAGGTGAGAACTTTTGGCCTTTCTGTGGCTTTGCAGGGACCAACAGGATTTTGGACAGATCTCTGTAATCCACCTTTGCTTTTGGAAGTGCTTGGGAAATAGTTCCTACTGTTAGTAATAGCTATCAGTTTGCCCACATGCAGAAGAATGGGTTTGCAGAGAAAGGAGTTATGCTTGCAGATGCTAGGACAGTGTGAGATATGTGTATTTTCAAGGGTAAAGGGGTTATATTATAAAAACCATGCAGACCCTATTGACAGAGCGACTGGGGAGTTAGGGAAATAATTTCTCTGTTTTAATTATTGTTTACATTGTTCCAAATAAAAAATAGAGAAGCATGGGGTAGCTGAAAAATGCAGCTCTTAAAAGTACAGTGCTCTAGGGAAAGGAAGAAGAGGAAAAGAGGGTAGTGCAATATAGAAAACAACAGCACTTTCAGCATGCGCTGGTCATCTTCTCTAATCCACTCCTTTTGAGTGCCTTACATATGAAGGACATAAGGCAGGCAGAACAATTCCTGCCTGGGAACAGCAAAACTGTGATGCTGGGTCCCATTGTGGGCTCAACATCCATTCTCTAGCAATGTGCTTTTCAGCACCTGCTTCTTTATTCTGAGCACTGTATTTTGTTTTGCTTGTTTGTCTGCTTTATAATAGAACTATCAGAGCTGGTGTTGGGTTATTTGGGCTTGGGAAAGGACTCCAGGCAAGAACATGGCCTCCACAGGATAGTTCATGTTAGAAATGCTCTGCTTCGAAGGTCCTGCTGCCTCTTTGCTTCCTCCCTCATCTGTTTTCCTTTCAGCTTTGACTGTGGAAAACAGGAAAAGAAATTTTCCTGTTTTCCTGTTTTTCCTGGAAAACAGGAAAAGAAATGTGTGAAGGAGCATGCTTCGCTCCAGCTAAGTCCCTTTTGTCACACTGTCCGATACCAAGCACAGCAAAGTTAGTTTCATCTTCTGAACTGAAATCTTGCTTGTAAATGTGCTGCTGAGTGAGGAAGGGGGGTAGCTATATGGGAAGGCTGAATTTGCAGTCACAAGGATTCTGTTGTAATCTCACCTCAGCCAGTCTATTCTCTAGAAAGTGGTAACTCCATCCTTCTTGGAGAGAGATTAATAAAAAAGGTGTTCTGCTTTCTGAACCACTTTTAGGATAAAAGGATGGCTGTTACTGTTTCCAAATGTGTATAAACCCCAAAATATGCCCTCAATTGGGTACAAACGCAGAAATGCACTGTTCAGATCTGTAAGTGAATACATACACCTTCTTGTCATCAGGTAACAAAACAGAGCCCACTTCCTACCTCATCCTCCCAAGAAGTTATCCCCAGAGAGGGAAGTTCACCGTGGTTCGAGGCTGCTTGCTGCTGCTGCAGTAGTGTCTCAGTGCCCAGTGAGTGTATGGAAAGGTTGTTGGGGCTTGAATGTCAGAACTGGGTGGGCAGTCCAGTTGACCAGAAATTAGGGAAAAAAATTAAATGGAGAATTCTGGCCAAACAAATGAGTAAGGCAGCTTGTGTTTCCTGCCTCTTAGTGTTAGAACAATGTAAGCGCTACAGATCTGCTTAAGAAATTATGCACCAGGATAGTAGTGAGCAAAACAGAAAATATAAGATAACATTGTACATCAGGCTTAGATCAAATAAGCTTTTTTAGATGTGAGAGCAGTCTGCCTTAGATGTAAAAACAAGCTCCATGCAGAGGAGATGGCAACCTTGTGCCTGGACACGTTTAAAATGGCATTGTAGGAAAAGTAAACACACTGAGGGAAAAGTTTATTCTCACTTCATGTTTATATTGTGGGATTTCTAATGTAAAGCTTTTTTACCATGGAGAGATCCATCATTTCCAGCTCTGTGTGGGGAGATGCATCTTTTTATTTTTTTCTTTTAAGAAAGGAAAAAAAAACAAAATGTACTGTTGGGGCTCCAGAGGCCAAAAGGTATTGAGAGCTCTCTGCATTTTGCAGCATCAGGCCCAGTGTGCTGGGTGTCTGGAACCAGCTCATCAGCTGCCTTTTTGTCTGCAGCTCTGTGCTGACTCCAGTCCTGACCCCTCTCCTCACCAAAGAGCTCTCTCAGCTCCTGATTTTAGCGCCCCACCTGCTTTGAGCAGGAAGCATAATTCAGTGCTGAACGCGGTGCTTAGGCCCTAATCTGTCTCCCATTTCAGTGCTTCTGCTGGAACAAGTCACCCTTCTTTGCTTCTGTTTTTTTCTCCTTTGTGTGCTTTCCCTACTGCTCCCTCATTGCACCAGCAGCATGCTGGCAGAGCTGACTGCTTTTCCTTCCTGTGTTGTCCCCTGGCAGCAGCTGGACTCGTGCTCCATACATACATGTACATCTTCCAGGTGAAAGCAAGTCAGGAAGGTGAAGTTTCACTGACAGCCCAAGCATGCTCTGCAGGGCCGCTGGGCTCTTCACTTGCACTGTTTTAGTGCTGTTCCATGAGAAGCAAATATTTATCTCATTCCCTCATTGTTTTCACACAACTTAAGTCCAGTGCAGATGAAAGTTCAGGGACCCTTACCTATAGAGGGTTTTAACTTTGTTCCATGCCCTGGAATTTTTGCAGAAGTGATCTTGAAGTGCCAGTGCTGGTAGGTTTTTGCACAGGACAACAAGTAAAAAGGAAGAAAAGAGGTGGAAACCCCACAGTGTTTTGGTTTAGATGAATGGAAGCAGGACCTCCTCCTCAGTCCATCTAAACCTGTGTAGCGCACTGTGCTGGTAACCTGGCTGACAGTGTTGGCCACAGGGTAATGCCATCTCACTGATGGTGCCTCTGCACTGGACACAAAGGATCTTTGTTCCACCGCAGGAGGAGAGTCTGGCTGCACGCATGCCTCTATCTTGGGTTGCTTTTGCAGATAGGAGGAGATGCCAATGCTCCTGTGCCCTTTGCGATTAGGCCAATAGAGGGAGATGAATGTTGGGATGCAGAATCCCCAGCTGTTATCACCCTGCTATGGACAGTGCCACCACTCTGCTACAGATAGTGACACACCATTTTAAGTTTGTGGACTAAGTCTACACAATACTAAATCCACCAAATAGTTCATCTGTTGTCCTAATTACATCATTATTTGAGCTGTGCTCACTTTTAAGCATGTGCTCACCCATATGTAATAGCAAATGTTTTCAATTTGTTTGTTGCTGGACAAATGACAAAAACATAGAAAATGCCACTGTGGTTGGCACTAATGCCCAACACATTGGAAGCCCGGGCAGTGAGAATAATGCTTGATTGGCATGTGCAGACTGGATTGTTCTCAATATACCTGCCAGGGATGTTCTTGCAAAGCAGGCTCAAGGCATATAGGCTAGGGAAGATAGGTAGCAGGGAAATACTGCATGCCTATGAGCAAACAATATCAATTCAGTATTTTCAAAGACTTTAAACATCAGTGTTCTCAGTTCCAGCATGCTTTATCACTGAAATGAAATGCAGAGTTTCTGTCCCAAAGGGAGTTCTTCTAGCCTACATTTATTTTCGTTGTTACTGTTTTTTAATGTAAATCCCCCCAGTTTTCAGTATTGAATTAATATATAATATTCTGATACTCTGAGAATCAAGTATTTCATATTAATTGAGATGACCCCAAATACTTGCCAGTTGGTTCAAGAAGAGCTTCACTGTCTTATCCAGAGAAGTTCCACATAGCATCTGTACTGCAGGATCCATGTTTTGTTCTACCACAGGGGTCTGAATCTTTGGTTAAGCTGCTTTGTGGCAAAAGCAGTCATGCATCTCTTGTGATGTCAGGTGGAACACTGCTATTGTGTCATGTGAAAGTGCTTCCCTGGGGAGTACAGACAGAGGTTAAAAAATAAAACAAGCAAACAAAAAATTGGGACCACTGTTAAAAGTAAATGCAGTGCCTGAAAAATAAAGTTTTATAAGTTCATATAAAAACTTTTCTGTTAAGTTTGACAAAAGTAAATGTGCCATTTTGGGTTGCAACAACTTGAAGTGAGACATTTCACTGCTAATTCTCCATTAGGAAAATGCAATTCTGTTAGAAAGCCATCCCAATGGAAACATTCATCCAGCTATACTAAATGGATCTATTTTCCTGAGACAGGTATTTTGTATTTGCAGAACCTTAGGTGGATTTGAAATATAATAAAATCAGTAAGTAGAGTGTTTATTTGTTAAGTCATTGTCTGATGCAGTTTTCAGTGTCTTGTGTAATAAGGTTCAAGCCTTAAATGATCAATGGGGCCATCCTAAAATATTTCCTCTCTGCCTTTGAGATGAAATCCTTAAGGTACTTGACAGTAATCATTTCCTCACACACTCGTCACTGAACCAAGCTAGACAGATTTAGCTTGTGCTAGCTAGACAAATCTGAGTTTTCAGGATGAATCTGGAAAGAGCGGGGCATTGTATAACTAGCAAATATCTCTATAAGCTCAATACAGGACTGAATGTAATTGACATCAGCTAGTGCATGCTTGTAAATAACTTTCTGTGATGTTCTGTTTTGTTTCAACCCTTAAAAAAAAAAAAAAAAAAAGACAGTCAAACCTTTATTAGCTAGGTACATGTAGTTCGCTTGTAAACTTGAGCCCTTCAGTTCTGTGAGATATCAGAATTTTGTTAATAAAAGGTTAATCCTTTCTGTGCATTGAACACCATTATAGTCTTTAACTACATAATTTGCCCTTTCTTGTTCCCTAAAATACAGAATCATAGAGAATAAGACTGGAAGGGACCTTGAGAGGTTATTTAGTCCTTTCCACTTCTGCTGTCCCAAGACAAAATCAATGACATCCATGTGAGCTTTGACAGCAATTTGTTTAACCTGTAATTAAAGGTCTTCAGTGATGGTTGCTTCTCAGGCAGTCGCCTCCAGAGCTTCACTGTTCTTAAATTTAAAAAGCTTTTCCCAACTCTTGCTGTAATTTTTGTCCATTATTTTTTGTCCTTTTCAGCATGGATACAACAAACAGACCGTTCTAATATTAAAAGGCTGCTACAAAGAGGAAAGGAACAGTGTTATAAAGTCTCTTTTCATTTTTCTTTATGTTAAAAAAAAAAAACAACAATGCTTTCAATCTTTTTTATTTCCTAGATTTCTGGTTATTGTTATTGCTCTCCTTGGGACTATGTCTAATATGTCCACTCTTTTCTTGAGGTACAATTTTCTGAACTGGGCACAGTCTTCAGCAGAGCACAGCACTGTCTCCTCTCACATTTCCCAGGCTTGTACTCTTCATACATTCCAGGATGCTTCATTCAGTCCACCTAATGAATGATTTTCTGTGGGTAGCTATTGTGCGTTTCTTTCTGCTCTCCTTATTTTCCCTTTGCACTGTATAGGCTTGGTGTAGAAACTATCTCCTCATTATTGTATATTCCCAACTATTGGTAAAACATTGATGTACCTCCTCAATTCCCTTTCTATATCCAGATACATGTCCAAGGTAGAACTTGCTCTTCAGGCCAACGGGAGGTACACCTGTGTCTGTGGTGTCTGTGCCCTGTGGCAGAAGCAAGGAGTGTCATAGCTGGTTTTCTGGGCTTCCATGTCCTGCAGCTTTGATTCTTTACTAGGCCAAATGGAGGTTTGAACAGAATACGAAGCAGGAGGGAAGTTATGATTTATGCATCTGAGTCCACAGTGAAATGCCTTAAATACTTTGCCATGATACAAAGGTTGATTCTACTACTGTCAAACGTCAGTTACTTGTACAACTAAATATTGACAGCTACTCTTGAGGAACAGACTGAGAAATCTTAGTCAAATTTTTCAGGGTTTCAGTTAGCATTTAGCAGTCAAGACAAAGTCTCTTGTTGTTTTCACTTAGAGCTTTTGCATAGTGAGCATTTTTGCAAAACCAATTCTATGACCCTGTAAGCCACCATGCTATGAGGAATATAATTTTGAAAACAACTGGGTTTAACTGGATTTCTCACCGTTCCCTAGGAAGTCTGTGGAAGGGTGAAATTTTCAGAAATCCAGAAACGATATATTATTTTTTTCACTCATTCCAGAACTTGGAAGTTTCTCCACCAAGGAAGGAACAATACCTGACACTTCAACTGCAAAAGAGCGTTCCTCTGCACATCATATTCTGTGCCACAACCAATTCTTCTTAATCTTGCTGCTGCCTAGGCTGTCCCTTTTCAGTAGCTGAGGAAACTTTAGTCTCTGGGACTAATACAGAACCTTTCAGCAGCATTTCTATTCAACTTCATAGGCTTCTCCCTCTGTTCTGTCTTTTTTTTTTTTTCCCAAATGCATATACATAATTTCTTATGTTCCCATTATCTGTGTCCAAAGATGCAATTGTAGTGTCTGTTACTCCCTTTGAGATGAAGTTTTTCTTCAAGAATAGACCAAATGATTTAGCAGACAGGATATCCCAGTATGGAGGATGCAGAAATCTACCCATGTGATAAAATAAATCCTGTCCTTGTTGCTACCTATTCAAAGGAAGGAATCCAAGAAGTAGGTCATTTCACAACACAGTGCTCTTCTGTAGCTCAGATGCTGCAGTGCAATACCAAGAATAAGTAAGGCTGTAGAGTATTTGAAGTTTTATTCTCTTAGCAATATTTGTAGTTAACTCAAGAAGCGGCAGGCTCAGTATATGCAAAATCATTGTACAGCTCAAGACAGATATTAGAATGTCAGTAAATAACTGCAGAGTAGCTTTTTTTTCCCCCTGTTTTTATTTTTTCCCCTTTTCCCTGTTCTCTTCCTTTTATTACTGGTTTAGAATCTCTCTCTGTGTCACTTAGCTGTAAGGCAAAATATGTTAGATTTTATTCCAGAAAGGCATATCTAGTTATATTTGGTCTTCACCTTGATGTATTCCAAGGTGAAAGTTAAGGCAGCAAGATGGACTCCCCTAATGTTTAAGCTTTCCCTGGGATATCATGTGAATGATTTGGGTTAGTGTTCACTCTGCTATAACTGGGAAGAGACTCAAACGTCCTGGAGTCTTATGAGATGCAGAGGCTTATTTTTTCACTTCAAGGATAGTGGAGACCACAGTGAAGTACTGGTTCCTCTTTTCTCAGTAACTGTTAATTGTTATTTTTCAGTGTAAACCTTTCTGAATGATTTTTACTGTGTTGTCATTAGATCAGTGGAAGGAATTTCCCCCTGACTTTTTTAGCTTTTTTTTTTTTTTTTTTTTTTATATACATCTTGTATCTTCCCAAAGGGAGTGCTTCCCTGTATCTTCCTAGAGTTCTTTTGAAACTCAAGATATTCTCTCTTCCTTTTTTGCAATTTTCTACTTAAAATTATTCAGAACCTAGAATGGATTTATAATGTTGAAGAAAAAAAATCAGGAAACCTTGAAATATTCCTTCCTTATTGTTTAAGTGTTCTGCTCACCGTATTCTTATTTTTAGCTAGGTAAATGCATGTTCTTTGTTAAGCATTTCCAGATGAGTTGCAGGATTGCATTACTTTAGCCGACATAGCACAAATTATGTCAGAATCTCTTTTGTTTGGTTTCAGTTATTTATTCTCAATGTTCAATGCGTTGTTTTTTTTGCCAGGCAAATGAACTCCTTTCATTGTGGTAAATGGTGATGACTATCTATAAATACCTGAATACAGTTGTTATCCCACTGAACCATCAAATATGTTTAGACCAGGTATGCACAATGCATTTAGATAATAAATATACTTAAAGTAAGTGCAGCAGCTTTAGTTACCCATCACTGAAGCCTTGGAGCGTCACGCACACAGTCTGTCCCAAGTACAAAGTAAACCTTTATTAGCTGGTGCGTTGGCTTTTATTTGCCAGTTGAAGTGGGCTGGAAACAGGTAGTTCTGGTGAACCTGCTGATAGGCTGTAATTTATGAAACTGCAAGAACGTTTGCGGTGCAGGTGCCTTTAAGGAAGTCTTAGAAAGGCTGAACGTCCCTGTTACCATTCTGAGAAGTGACGCAGGCAGTTGACGAAGGGGAGCAACTCATGACAGAAGAAAAGCAAGCGATGACACACAGGATGCAGTAGGGAAACAACGTGGCTGACCTTCCCAGGTGGTCTTCGTAGTTAGCTGAATTGAAGTAGCCTTCAGGTTGTTGGCCTAGTGAGGTAGAGGATGACAAACTATCATGACAAAAAGGTCATCAGTGGCCATCCCCCTTTTTTGCCTGCCTGTGTCCAGCCTGCATCAAAACCCGCTTCCTGCCTACTAGCACCAACTGCACGAGGAAATGAATGTTGGCTACTGGCCAAGCCTAGCACATCATTTTTCCTCACTTTTGTTGCTCACTCTCTATCTGCATCTTCACTTGATTGCAGAGAGACACTTTTCATCATTGTGAAAAGCCATCTGATTAGAGCTCTCATTAACCCATGAGTGAAGCTTCTTATCATAAGTTTAGATGGAGAAGTTCCTTGAATGCTTCAGGATTGTGAAGTTGCCATTTTTAAGAAACCTCAAAACCAGATTGCCAATTTGTTTTAGTTCAGCTTAAAACAAACTCCTCTTTCTCAGCACATTTAAAGGAAACCTAATTTACTGTATATCTTTTACTCTTTATCCTGCCAAATGTCTGGTTATCATGGAATTCTCCTGCTGCTGATTATCAGAGACTGTGTATCTGTACTTACAATCCCTGACCATCCTTTTATATTAGGCCAATGCATAAAGCAAAGATAGATTGAACCATCCCATTGTTCTTCTGTTAAACCATACTCAGAACCAGTCCTGATGGAAAAGGAAAAAAAAAAAAAAAAGCTAGTTCCATTCTGAGAATAGAAGGTGATTTTTGAGATTGGAATAATAAAGATTACTTTTCAAACTTCCTGTACATAGCTTTTGCCAGTTCTTATTCTTTTTTTTTTTTTTTTTAAACCTCACTTCCAGGGAGAATTATAAAGAGGATGTGTGTCTGCACCAGGACTCATGGACTCATAGGCATCTTGACCCTCTCTAATACAGATACATGGCACAAAATCAGGCTGCTCTCTATTTAAGCAGACATGATCGGCTTTGTTTAGAAAGCCATCTGATAAATATGGACAAATTAATGGGCACTGCGCTCATTGCTGTGCTTACCTCTAAGTTGCCTTGGCAGACACATCCCAGAATGGCACTGGGAGGCTGTGTCCTAGCAAGGGACAGCCCTCGGAGTCAGTCATGGCCTGAGCTGCAGTTAAAGAGCTGCAGGTTTCAGTCAGTATTTCGGAATACCCTGAAGAGCTGCAGGTTAGGTCAGAGACTTCAGGTAAAATGAAACTACGAGGCAGGAAGCGTTCTGGAGATGATAGGCTATAGTGCTGGCTGACAGCTTCCTCAGTGAACATCTGTCCTCCCTGGCTTGCAGCAGGTGACTGTAACAAACTACCTCTTGGAGGTCATATTTTTAGAACTACAGAATTGAATTTCATTCCTTAGACTTTTTACTTGCCTTCGCTTTTAATTATAGGTTGCAAGCTGGAGTCACAAACATGTAACAAAGACTCAGTGAAAGCACTGGTGGCAAGTCAGACCAGAATCAACACAAGCCTCTTCTCCTTTACCAGCCTCTTTTAACATTCTGCAAGCAAGTGTTTCAACTGTCCTGGAAAACGGCAGTGAAGCATCTGTTGATTTCATTAAAATACAAAGATTCTTAGGTTATGAGGCCAGAAAGAGACATTATGATAATCTAGACTGATTTGCTATATAATTAATTCCCATCTCACTATGTCTTTTAGAAAAAACAAGATCCTATTTTAATTTAAAGTTTGCCGGTAGCTGAGAACATGCCATAACCTGTAGTAATTTATTTCAATAGCAAATTACCCACATGTAAAAATAAGTCATAATATTTTAAAACGTGAATTTCTCGAACCTCAATTTCTAGCCCCCAGATCTTATTATTCCTTTGTCACATGGATTGAAGAGCCCTCTATTGCCAAATTCCATTTTCTGCATAGGTACTTGTAGATTGTGATCAGATCACCCTTTAACCTCTGCCTATTACATGTACTGAATTTGAATATTCTTTGCTATGGGACATGCATTCCAGTCCTTTAATTACATTCCCTTTTCTCATTCTTGAACCTTTGGTTTAACAATAAAACTGCAGATATTTGAAGCTGCCTTAGCATTTCATTGCCCAAGCCAGATATACTGGTGTCTCTCTATTCCTGGTCAGGATTCACCTGGCAAATACACTCAAGGATTATTCTTAGTCTTTTGTTTACAGTGCTGAAAGTTCTTGTGTACCTGATGATACATCAAGATCTGGATGTCCGAATGTGGCTGTCAGTGATACCTAAAGCCAGCCATGTGACTAGGTTAGGACTTTCTCCTTATGCACAGGTGTTTCTAAAAGTTCTCAGGCTAGGTTATAGGTTTGGGTTATGAGTTTCTTTTGTTTTGTTTTTATATAAAGAAAATGAAGTAGACAGCAAATGCTTCAATGACAGACATTCAGATCTGGGTGGATCTTTGAAAAGAATGAATTCAGAACACTTGTATCTGTTCAACAGCCTTTCACATTTCTTCCGTAAGTCGTCTTTTGCTTGTTTGGTCTTTTTTCCAAACTAGTGACTTTATGGGTTACAAGTAATTTTGTGTAGTTTTCTCTAGATCCTTTGAAATTTGTCTACATCGAGGATTTTCAGTGGTGGTCCTGGTATAACTAATGAAATGCATGGCATTCTGCAGCAAGCCCCAGATAAACCCAGGGCTGGACCCTCTGCCTTTCCCCAAAGGAGATGGGAGCTGTTACTCAAATATCAAATACATGAAAAGGGGAGAGAGCTGGAAGCTGCATGTGTGTGTGAGTGTATTCCAACTAGCAGCTCTCATATGTAGGCTTTGTGTTATGTTTTTCCTCCTTGCACGGGGAGGGGCTGGGTTCAGCCTCTCCCATGATAGATTTTAGAGGAGAGTCAATAGCACTGTTGTATAAGAACAGTTTTCCCGTGATGGGATGGTTAAAGTCACACATGGTTCATTCAGACATGGCCTTCTCTTGCTCACCAAAGCAGCTCCGTAGCAGGGTGAAACCAACACTGCAGAGTTGCACCGGAAAGGCAACAGTCAGAAAATCCCATAGGTAAGAAGGATTCTGTCCACAGGAACCTATTTCCAATTATCCTCTTTCCCAGGCTGTCCTTTCAGTGAGTTAAGGGGTGGACTACACACAGCCTACTAAACACAGATTCCTGAAGAATATGTGAAAAGCCCTTGTAGGACAGAACCATCAGTCCATTTTCCCGGTGTTCTGCCTCCAGCAGTGACAGTAGAAGTGTTATTAAGGGAGAGCATATGAGCGTGGTTATTTTCAGCATTGTATTTGTCTTACACTCCTGCAACATCCCCTGTCATTTGATTAGGATTATCAGATGGTCCATCCCTTCCTTTTTCCTTTAATATGAATTTGTGGACCTGCTGTCCGTTTGTCTTCGGTTCTTTTTTTGAACCTGCTGATGCTCTCTTCTCTGCCTCCGCAAATTCCTGCAGTAGCAAGTTCCAAAAGTCACTACTGTGTAAATAAGTACATCTAAAACTGTGTTTTAAATTTATTTACATAAACTTACAAGTTTCAATGAGTGCCTCTAGTTCTGTTACTGCTGGATTTGGCAGGGCAGTTCTACATTCAGCTTCTCCACCGTCTCCTGTAAGTTTTGATGTTACTCTTTTCTCAATTTTCTCATTCTTTTCTAAATAGGACAGCCCTGGCCTTTTCAGTTTGTCCTCATAAAGCAGCTGCTCCATGCTCTTTATTGCTCTATTTATTTTCCTCTGTACCCTCAACTCCAGCATTTCCTTGAGATGCAGAGACAGGACTGCATGCAGTGCTCAGAGCTAGTGTCTGTGGAAAGCACCGGACTTGTCACACACATAAAGTATGTGCAGAAGTCTTGGGCAGTCCAGGAGGATATGTGCATGGAGTACATCTCAGTTGTAGCTGTGGCTTCTCTCTGCTGTCTGGCTCTGTTGCATCCATTTGTCTGTCAAGAGGCCTGCTGAGTTACTGGAAGGAGGTGTACGGTCTGTCTAGCCGGAGTATTTGACATGGTTAATCCACAGAATGAAACTACTGCAGGTCCACAGATTGGAAATATATTTTATTCCTGTTGCAGATATTAACAGGCTTGATGTATTTGGAGTCTGTGCAAGGGCAGAGTGCTTTACTGGGAACTAGAGCAAAATAAGCTATTGCAGGTCAATACTGTCCTCTGCTGGGAGGAACTACAGTGCTGTGCTGTGACTCCAAATGGGAATTAACACTTGGATTCCCATTTCACTCTGATGTAGGGCATTTTGCCTTCGGAACAGGGAGATATGATGCTGAACTGGCTGCACGGAGGAAATTCTCCTTTAATGCTTCACAAAAGCTGGACATTCTTCACGTGCTACAGCTGTGTTGAATTGTGATTTCATTTGTTTTTCATCCTGTGGGCATCTACTTCAGACCTTGTTCCCCATCCTCCCTATTATTTGCCTTTTAATATTTACTGCAGATTTATTTCTCTGACTGCGAGCTAGCGTGGTGTTCCAGACTTTATTTCTGCGAGTTGCTACTGGGGTTATGAACTTCTGTCTGATTCTGCAAAAATTCTTCTCTGATCTACTTATGCTCAGTCTGCTGGTGGGTTTGCAGCCTAGAGAATATCAGTGAAGAAGCATTAACTGTTTGGTCGTGAAGTGCCCCTGGGCCTGCAGATTGAGTATTGCAAGCGTGTGTCCAAACATTATGTCTGCATGTTTTAAAGCCTGTCCATACACCAGAGCAGATATTTGTAGAATTAGCAGTGTGTATCTCCTTTCCTTTCTCTTTTCATAGTAAATTGCTGACAACCTGTTCTGCTAGCAGTTTGAAAGCAGACGAAATCAAATCTGTGTGCGCATGATGCCGTATGTAGTAGACACAAAGAATTTTAAAATAATGACTCCTTTGAAGAAATCAGTTTTCAATAGTGTTACAGAACAGAAATTCAATTTAAATTATGCTATTTGCAGAAATGCTTTTCTTGTTGTTTGTGCCAGTTTTGGGTTCAGGAAGCACAGAAGGCTGTTGAGAAGGAAGTGCTCTTTAGAAATACTACAGCTCTGTGCTTTCTCTAGCCCCTACCTCTGGGAGAATGGCGTGGGGCAGAGACAAGTGCTCTTTTGCAGCAGTTTAGTTCTGTGCCTGGGAGAAAGAGAAGAGCAGGACTTTCACCTGATCCAGGCTTGTTCAGGAGTCTCTGGCTGTTTGGGCCTCTGCCCTTGGCTACTTTCCATTCCTGCAGCACTGTGCAGAGCTCAAAGTTCAGGTCCTTAGCCCAGGTTGTGTAAGAGCCCAGGCACTCAGTATGTAGAGGCTTTTGTGTGTTACGCAGGTATATCCATTGCAGGTTTGTGCCTACTGTGTTTTAAGATATATTGGTAAGAGAAATTATAAGTCCTTTGTATATATATATATTTTTTTTTCTTGTAGCTCCTTAGAAGCCACAGGGCAATCACCAACAGTTTGCAGCAACTTGTTTAAGTATTTTACATCTCTCTTCTAGTAGTAAAGTGGGCTTATAAGAATAATAGAGAAATGACAGTGGTAGTACAGAGTTCCCTGCTGCGGTTAGCAGAGATGGACACGGAGGTTAAACTTTGTTATGTATTTTGTATGGTATTTATGCAAATACAACAGCGTGATGCCAGCCACACATGGTATTTTAGATACAAAAGCTTTTACAGCAGAGTGGGTCTGTGATAGAGTTAATTGTTCTCCCTGTCCTTCAGTAAGCGTTCTCTTCTGCTTGCTTATCTGATCTATAGACATCATGGAGTGCCCATTGCTGTCATTCCTATACATGCTCCTGGTTCTGCGCTCTCCTTCTGTCATCATGTCAGATTCTTGCATGGTCTCCCTTCTGCTCCCCACTGCCTTTTGGGAGAAGTTTATCTCCCACGGATGGAAGTAATTGGGGTATTTGTACTGTATGCAGGATTGATGTATGATATTTTTCCTTGTGTCTGACAGGTTGTTTATAAGAATAACGATATTCGTCTGGAGCTGTCTCGCTTGGCACGGATTGGTGATACTAAGATGAAGATCTATGGGGAAGTGAAGTTTGTATGTGAGAATGTGGCTACGCTGGATCCCATCGGCTTTGAGACACCTGAGGCCTACATCAGTCTGCCCAAATGGAATACCAAAAGGATGGGCTCCATCTCGTTTGATTTCCGAACCACTGAACCCAATGGGCTGATACTTTTCACCCATGGCAAGCCTCAGGAGAGGAAAGACTCCAGGAGCCAGAAAAATACTAAGGTAGACTTCTTTGCGGTTGAGCTTCTAGATGGGAACCTCTACTTGTTGCTGGACATGGGCTCTGGGACCATTAAAGTCAAGGCCACCCAGAAGAAAGCCAATGATGGAGAATGGTATCATGTGGATATTCAACGAGATGGAAGATCAGGTAGAGTGGTGGCTTTTTCTTAAGCAGATTTACATGTATCTTTCAGATCTAGACCTAGGGTTAGAAATCAGTCTTAAGAAGCCTTGAAAACCTACTAGGTGTAAGTCACCTTCTTACAAAAAGTTAGTCTTACTCCATGACATTTATCCAGCAAAACAAAGATGTGAATGGCCACGTTGTCATCAAATGTCTAGTGTGAACTTCAGATAGCGCATCACAGAAGCAATCTATTCAAATTTACTCTGAGCTTTCTGATACTCTGGACCTATGTTTGCAATTTCATATGTAATTATAGTGATGGCTCCTTTGAAGGCTGTGGTACGGTTTAAGAACCTTCAGAACCATTATTATATAGTCCTTGTTTTGAGACATTCTCACTGATTTATTTTGGATTTCTATTCAAAAAGGAATTGGATAGAAATCAAATGAGCTTTTTTGTTGTGATCTGATATTACCATCTTCTGGATCTTGTATCTTTCAAGAACCGGGGGGGGTGGATTTCATCATAAGGAAAATAAAACTAATGTGTACAAATGGTAACAAATCAACATTTTCATCCTATTCTGTTTCCTTTAGCATTTCAGAATTTTCAGTCAGGTTTCTTCTTCACTCTCAGCCTGGATACCAAGCCTGTAGCAATCCTAGTTAAAGTATCTGGGTCAGCATTCAATGGATGTTTTTCCTTTTAGCTTCTCATTTTCAAAAATGTGTTTTAGTTTACTTCAAATAATATACTTATCTTGCGATTACAGAGAGGTATTTTGTTAGTTTCTAATGCTGTTTATAAAGCTAGCATACTCCTGGTGACTCTGAAATTGTGTAAGGAAACAAAATAAATAATGTAACTTCATCTTGAGAACATGTGAGCAATTGTACTCGAATTCCTCCTGGACTGGTGGGATCTGAAAGCCAGGCCATGTGTCCCTTCAAAGGGAATTTTGCCTACGTTTGCAAGTGGATTTGGGATTTGTCTGGAGATCTCCAGATGATAGTAGTAGATCCCTAAGTTTGTTTTTCTAGTCACAGTATGTCCTTGGTACAGAGGAGCACAGCACTAGAATTTGCTTGCCTTAAGTTTTCAAAAGAGCTGACTTTTAGATGGTATGCAAAGCCTAGCTGTTTGAACAGGTCTTTGCCTGAAGCTAGTTTTTTCCTTTGATGATGTAAGGAGTTTTTTTGTATTTTGCATCGCGCTCTACTAGGGCTTAATATGTGTGGTTATACATTGCTATCTCTGAAAGACATCGATAGGAACATTTTATAAAAGAAACCCTAAATAAATAAATAAATAAATTGAGCTTTGATTTCTTTAGAATTGCTAAAATTTAATTAACTTCCAAGGATAAACTCAATTACTAGCATTCAGTACTGCCTTCAGTTTTGCTTGCTCACTTGGGGACTGTCTGGTCCCTGAAGAGGCAGCTGCAGGAGGAGGAGAGACAGACATAACACTAAACTCTCTGCTAAGGAAGTTGGTAAAAACCCAAGGGACGAGAAGTACCCATGTTCATCTAGGAGGGTGTGACTGACAGGATTGCTACTTCATGGATGAGACTGGAGGACTGACTGGCTGGTTGTTTGGTTGTTCAGCCTGAACACTGATCAGAGATAACAGATTGTGAATTAAAAGCAAAAAGCTCAACAAAAATGAACACGTCTGCATATTCTCTCCTCTCTCTGCTTTTTTTTTTTTTTTTTTTTTTTTTAATGTGTTTTCTGCTGATGACGAGTGCTGGGTTAATGACCCTAGTGACTGATGATGTGTCTGCCGGATAACCAGGATACCAGCATTCAGTTTTCCACACCATACCTTTAGCAAGCATCAACCACATTTATTGTGTGATGCTTTGGTAGGCGTGAGGATTGTCCCTTCTTGTTTAGTCCTTGGCTTTTCTTCCATGTGCAGACTAAAGAATGGCTGAACCTTAGAGGTGGTGGTGTTTTGTTTTATTGTTGTTGTTTGGTTTGGTTGTTTTTGTTTTTTAAATGCAGATACCTGCAGATACAGAAACTGAACTGAAATAATGAACTTAGCAAATGTGGGCCACAAAATAGCTATTTGGTTTTAATGAGCTGGTGACCTACAGGTTCTGATTCTTGCTACTAAAGCAGCCAGTCCTTTGCTAGGTGTCAGCTCCCTTACTTCTTTGGATTTCAGGAACAGTCCAAAACTTAGGGCTCTGCTGAGCCTATAAAATAGCCTAATATCCAAATATTCACTAATGCTGGGGAAGCACAGCAGTCTTGCTCAAATAACCTCTGGCATCTCTAGTCCCTTCAGGATTTGTGTATGCTTTGGTCTGTGCTGCCTGCCAGAGGAACAAAAGCTGTTTTTAATCTGTGCTCTGACAGAAGTTGACAGGCTGGACATGGACACCTTCTGTCCTGTGACCTTTCTGTCCTTTGGGAATGCTCCTACAAAACCTGTCACAGTTTCCAGCAGGAGAACACTGAGCATGTTACACAAGACAATGTTTTTGGTTGGTCTTTGGCTACAAAACACATGATATCCCACCTGCTGAGAGACTAAAAATCTTCCTGGAAGGTTCTTTCTGCAGTTTCATCAGTGTAGTGCAGTGCTTTGTATACCAGGGATTTGGAGAAAGAAGAAGAAAGAATAACGTTAGCCCATCTAGCTCCTCCTTCATAGGGTCAATTCAGAATTTTTCCATCCCAGCAGTTTAGTCTTAAAAGTCCTGTGCACCGGATCTAGTACCACATCCTTATGGAATTAGGTGCAGGGTACAAAGCACTGGCAGAAAGTTTAGGCTGGTGTCTAGCCTGTTTCCTTTTTTCATTTCCTTCTCTTTCTCCAGGTTTTATGCTTCTCCTTGGTATTCAGTATTTCTTCTCTTTTTTTTTTTTTTTTTTTTTTTTTTTTTGGGGGTGGGGGGGGGTGTTGCTTTTGCAGGTGTTTGCTTTCTCTGTAGTAGCAGCTGTCTGGAGCTTAGTCCTTCCAGTGTTTCGGCTTGTTCTAGTCTTTCGGGTAATGTGTCCTCGATGTGCTGCCTTTGAGGAGTGGCAGTGCAGACACTGTAAAGGTCGCTGTGATCCTGTGGCTCTGTGACACGCTGCTGTTACAACTGTAGGTGTATTGTCACGTCTTCTTTTTTCTTAAAATGTAAAAGGGAAAATGTCTGTGGTGCTGCAGCTGTTTTTTACAAAATGATTCATCAAATAACCCAGGTTCTCTGTGTGCCTTTAATTTGTAACGCCTCTATTGCTTCTGGCACTCTGCTGCCTCTGACATTATTCCTAAGTTATTACTGAACATCACACACATGAAATACCTTGTCTCTGTGTCATACGTGCTGTTCTCCAAGATGACACCTATTCCAGCTGAAGAAAGAGCATATGTACATGACTGCGCTTTCTTACAGAGACACAAAATAGAACTAACTCTATTAACTAAACTCTCCCACCTTATCGTAGGGGTGTATGATAAAAATGCAATGATGTGGAATTAATCTTAAAGCTTGGATAGGCCTCTCTGAGGACAGGCTATCTTAATGCCAAGGCAATTGGATGTGATGATTTATTGCTAGGAAGAGTGAAGTGCTGATTTTTTGCTGAGAGTCTTGTGGGCAGATGTCCCTATCACAAAAGCTGCTGAGTGCTTTTCTGAAGAGGATGCTGTTTTGCGACAAGAGAGACCTGTGTTATGAGCCCTGCTTTTCCTTAGATGTCTGATCTTAAGCAAGTCACTTGGCTTCTATGAACTTGTTCCATGTGTTCTGGTCACATCTGTGTATTAGAGGTTCTGATTAATTTATGTGCTGGGACAATTGCTTGAAATATCTATGAATGGCCTCAGTGTAGTAGGTCCACATCTTGCTTGGAACATATGGATACCTTTACATTTTTAATAGTTGTTCTTCAGAAATAACCTTTGTCTTTCTATACTTCAATTTTCCTATATGTGAAATGGAATTTAGAATACTTTCTTTTTAAAACCATAGAATAATTTATTTTGGAACAAACCTCTGGAGATTTCTAGCCTAAACTCTGCTGAAATCCATGTTTCCTTCAGTGCTGTGCCTGGCTGTGTTTTGAATACCTTCAAGGATGGTGATTCCGCAACCTTTCTGAGGTTCCTGCTTCCACTGTTTGATAACCCTCAAAGTGAAAAATGTTCCTTTCCAGAGAGTTGGAATTTCCCTTTCTGCAGCTATGATCAATGCCTCTTGTCACTCCAAGGGCATATTGCTGGCTCATTTTCAAGTTGTTGTCCAGCGTGTCCTTTTCTGAAGAGTTGCTCCCTACCCAGCTGGTCCCTAGCCTGTACTGATGTGTGGAGTTATTCCTCTCCAGATGTAAGACTTTGCATTTATAGTTGTACATTAAACATTTCTTATAAGCCCTTTTCTCTGTCTTGTAAAGGTTTCTCTGACTGGTAGTTCTGTCTGTCCTTTCATCAGCCTTTCTCCCCAATTTAATGTCATTTGCTGACTTGATGAGGGTCTATTTTGTCCTATCATCCAGGTCCAGCTTTGATGAAACGTTTACTGTGACAGCTGTGTCATGTGAATTAATACAGAATCACAGAATGGTTGAGGTTGGAGGGGACTTCTGGAGGTCATCTAGTCCAACCTCCCTGATCAGGCAGGGTCACCTAGAGAATGTTGCACATTCAGGCAGATTTTGATCATCTCCAGAGAAGGAGACTCCACAGCCTCTCTGAGCAACCTGTTCCAGTGCTCGGTCACCCTCACAGTAAAGAAGTTTTTCTTTATATTCAGATGGCATTGGCATTTTTCAGTTTGTGCCCATTGCTTCTTAACCTATCACTGAGCATCACTGAAAAGAGTCTGGCCCCATCGTCTCGGCACCCTCCCTTAAGATACTTATACGCATTGATAAGATCTCCTCTCAGCCTTCTCTTCTCCAGGCTAGACAGGCCCAGCTCTCTCAGCCTTTCCTCATGAGAGAGACGTTCCTGTCCCCTTATCTTCGTTGCCTTCAGCTGGACTCTCTCCAGGAGCTTTGTGTCTCTTGTACTGCGGAGCCCAGAACTGGACACTGTATTCCAGGTGTAGCCTCACCAGGGCTGAGCAGAGGAGAAAATCACCTACTTCAAATATTCTTTTGCTTACTTTTCCTGTCCAGTCCTGGTACCATCAGATTCCTATATGTTCTCAGTACTTCTTTGCTTTGCTGGATGAATACCATTGAATAATGCTCAATTTTTACATGTTACTGTTCAGCCATTGCATTGCTAAGCTTGTGATGTTATGTTACAAGGTGGTGTACAGACACATGCTGATCCAGTCACTATACGGAAACACTTATGGCTTGGGGTTAAAGAGGACAGGGAGCTGTGTAAGAATCACTGTCTCTGTTAGGAGTGTATTGGGGCAGGGAAGAATCTTTTATTTTCTTCCACTGAGCCTTAAACCTCACTCAATTATTGGAAGAAATGAACTAGACTGAGGCTGTAACTGAAAGCATTGATTGATGTCTCCTTATCCTCCTCTTTTAGGTACTATATCAGTGAACAGCAGACGCACCCCATTCACCGCTAGTGGGGAGAGCGAGATCCTAGATCTGGAAGGCGACATGTACCTGGGTGGGCTGCCAGAGAACCGGGCAGGGCTCATCCTTCCCACCGAGCTCTGGACAGCAATGCTGAACTATGGCTACGTCGGCTGTATCCGAGACTTGTTCATCGACGGACGAAGCAAGAACATCCGGCAGCTGGCAGAGGCGCAGAACGCAGCAGGAGTGAAGTCCTCCTGCTCCCGCCTGAGCACCAAGCAGTGCGACAGCTACCCCTGTAAGAATAATGCGGTCTGCAAGGATGGCTGGAACCGCTTCATCTGTGACTGCACTGGCACTGGCTATTGGGGTAGAACCTGTGAGCGAGGTAAGTTGAGTTTTCTGACCTCAGTTATGCGGAGCTGAAGTTGCGCAGGAGTACTAGAACAAAATCCAATGGTTCCATGATACTTTCTCCTGCCGATGTTGGTCTTTCTGGTGCTGAATTCTGGTCCTCACACTAAGAAAGCTCTCATCTCAGATAGTTTCTTTCCAGTCTTTTCCCACTTTCATTTCACGAGCTTACCTTCTTCATCCGCCACTTCACTCCCTAACTCTGAAGTCATTTTCTTCAGATTCTAGGATCACTTCAGCTGAGTACAGTTTTCCTCCTAAGGCAGACAATCCTGCTGCATGTGACAAGTTTCAGGCATATTACTGGAAACATTATCAAGTTTAAATTTGAATTATTGTGATATTTCTTGCACGAAACAGATGATGAACCCCAGTTCTGTCTAGTCTTCCTCTTTTTTACATGGTAGGATTTCCTTGATGGCTGTTTATAGGTGAAATTATGAAATTACCTAATGGGATTGTGTTAACAGCAACATGTCTCCAAGTTCACCTCTGAAAGCAGATCTGTAGAAGATGGTGGGAGAGTCTCTGCCCCTTATCATTATGTTACTGTAAAGACATCTGATTGGAGATGTGAGGCAAGAGTATTGCTGGTACAGGCAGGCAAATGTATGTGTTCTAGACCACACGGAAATGAATTCAGTAATGTAAGATGTCTGAGCTATACTCTTGAACACCAGGTGGTTCCATTAATAGTTGTCCTTAGTGTACTGGTGACACCCTTTGAATGAGCAGTTAAAAAAATGCAGTGCTAAGATCACTTAAAAAATAAAATACTTCCTATAGAGTGTTTTCTGGTATTGAAACCAAGTTTTTTGTGAATAGTTGCTCATTAACACTTCTTTCTGACTAAGCTGCCCTTACAGTACACCCAAGAAATAACTATAAACTATCAGCCCTATTAATCTTAGGGCTTTCAACACATTCTTTCTATTACCTTTTTGGCACCATGGCATAATGGTTATAGCATGTGTCTCAGAGTTGGAAGTTTGGATATTTTTAAGCCTCTGCCATAAATATGTAAGAAGCTGCTTTTCCACTCAGTGTTCCCCTCTATGCCTTTTTTACCTTAGATCACAGTACTGTATGACCCAAGAGAAACACTGTGGGAATTAGGCACTATGCACAAAATGTGAGGCAGATGTGAGATTTTGTAATTCATTTGCTCTCCAGACGATTTTCTTTGCAGGAATTTTTTATTGATGACTAGAATTCTTTCGACAGACTGGGTAGGGTTTTTAGGCTTTACTGCAAAATATGTGTGATCATTCATAAGGCTTCTCACAGCCAGCAATTTGCAGCATGCTGCCCTAAGCAGCAATTGCAGTTAATTGCCAGTGGTCCTTAAAACAGCTGAAGCGTCAACACTGCCATCCGTGCTGTGGGGACATGGGTGAAAACGTCATGTCATGAGATTCATGTGCATTGGCTGTGCCAATGTCAGCTCAGCAGTTCTCTCTTACTGACTACATTGGATTAGAGGATTCTGGAAGACGTAAGAGGTTTTTCTTAACCACAGACTTGTGAATCGTATTGGCCTGACTCTGTAGCCAGTGACAAGTGAGCTTCCCATTCTTGATCATAATTCTGTAATGCTTCTCTGCTGCCCAGCCACAATCAGTGTGTCAATCTCGGGAATCATGTGAGAAGAGCCTTTTGGAACCACTATAAACATTGCAGCCTTTGGACAGGTTTCCAAAAAGTCAAAGATCAAGGGAAAGGTGGTGTGGCTGTGCGCAGGGTTGGAAAAGAAGATGTGGGATGAGTGCTGGATTTGCAAGTAGCATGAACTCAATTAAAGTAGTATTCTGATCTCTTTCTTTATATGACTGATAAGTACTCTAAGATTAAAAACAAGTAGAGACCTGGCAAAGAGGACTTGTGCTAAATACCTAAGTTCCCTGTGCAGTCAGAGGAATGAGGTAGTTGCTTCTCAGGAGAAATCCAAAGCACTTGTGTGATCTGCTTGCCTCCTTTTGTTGATTTGCCTTGTCTCCTTTCATGGGTTATGTTGAGATCCTGGTCTGATATTCACTACTGCTGCACTCCAGAAGGTGCTAGGAAGGAACTGACAGCACCAAACTGCCAAGGCTCCCAGATTGACAAAAGAGATGATGTCTTGTTGGGGTGGAGAAAAGAGGCTGACAGACAGGACATGATCCCACCTCTAAATGATGCTTTGAGTCCCTTGTAGTCTACTCTTCCTAGTCTGTGAATGCTCATATTAGAGTTCTCCATTCCTGCTAAATGCCTGCTATCTTTTCTCCCATGAACAACTTCCTTCTTCCACCGTTGCCCAGATGTCCTCTTGTGAGGACTCTTGGCCTTCCCAGTAACAGTATGTCCTCGAGTGGTGCTGTGCCTGCATCTGAGAAGGTTATGATCTCCTTGCCTCACCCTGCCCATCAAGCTCTGATGTGCTCCTGTTACACCTGGTTAAAGTATGCATGGTGGAGAGGAAGATTTAGTCATGCGAGAGACTCCTAAAATGACAGGTGTTTGGGGGGGGGTTGTCAGAAATAAAAGGCAGACACAGAGAATTGGATGTGATCAAAGTTATTATGACTGCAAGTATATATTGCACTTAGTTTGCTAGGCCTTGGGTTGTGAAGAGTCAGGCATTAGAAAAAAAAAAAGTTTGGAGCTGTACTCTTCATGGTATTTAGTCATTCTTGCATCCTCGGGTTTTAGAAGGAATAGGAATATCAGAGAACAGTGCAGTGAAGTCTCTATTCTAGAACACCTTGTTCCATCAGGTCTGCCGTATTGCTAGTTGGTTTGAATAAAGGAATCAGACATGGGGTAAACTTTGTGAGAGATGACAGAAAGGATCCTCAAATGCAATGGGTAGCACGTTTCCTCCTGTTGTTTGTGAAATACCTTCTCATATTGAACCCAGCAGGAATTAGGGTGCGTTGCAAGTCTGTCCACAGAAAGGGCTGGAGGGCTGATAGAGACAGGGAGGAGAACAGGAAGATGTGGAGTGGTTAAGCTGCCATGAGGGTTCTTTAGTGGTTTAAGGTACTTAATGTCTTCTGTGCTCTTTAGTTTCTAATTTGTTAGTACTCGACATCAGCCATGGCATCAGGTCACAGCAGCCCCCTGTTAATTGCACTAAATGGAAGTACTCGAGGTGGAATTTGAGGTCTGGCTCATGGAGTGCAATGTGTTTCCTTGCTGTAATAATAGAGTACCTCCTCACAACCCACAGATATTTTTTTTCTGAAAAGAACCCCAAGGCTCTGGCATTAAACAAGAAGGAGGAGATGAATGTGTGTTGTATTCACATAGCTATTTCCTGTAGCTGCAGGGAAGATGCCATGAGCTCCAAAGGGTGATTGGGATCTGTTCTGCTGATCCTGAAAGCTCTCTGCAATGTTTTCCTTCCACCTGAACTTAGCAGAAGCCAAAAGCCCATGAACAAGGTCATATAGAAAAAGAGTACTGAAAATCAGATAGCGTTAGGCCAGTGAAAATTCAATGTTGTTCATCACTCACTTCCTAATGCTTTCTCCTACTTAATTGCCTCGGTTGGACTGCCTTTTATTATGAGGAGTATACTAATACGATACTGCGAGTTGATATGAGACTGCCAGTCATTTAAGACTGAAATAAAGGGCACTGAAGTTGAGATTTTAAGCCTTTCAAGTTAACTGCTCAGAACTGGCATACCTGGAGTCCTTTCTAGGTAAGAATGAAGAATCTTGTTCCAACTCTTTTCATTTGCTGAACTGCACCCAGTGTTTATTGCAGCAGACAAAGATATTCCATTCCAGTTCTCCCCAGGGCTGGAACCAGTGTCCTTTCCTGTTTGGGTTTGCTCACAGATGGGCGATTAAATCCTGAGCAAACCAGGCTTTCTCTGTGTTTTGCATCACACTGTTTGTGAACAGCAATGTACCTGCTGTTGGCAATGCTGATGTTGAGCATAGGGCTACACATTCAGTTTTATTATCTGCCTAGTACCTTTATGGCAATGTTTGCTAAGAACAGTTTAATGACAACAAACATCTGCCCATTATGTATGCAATAAACTGGGATGCTGTAAAATTACTGGTAATAAGAAATGCTACAAAATCATTTACTACATGGTTTAAGTGCTGCATCCGTTGATGTCTCAAGCACAGGTAGCAGCATAGATTTCATTTTTGTTTTAGTGAAGATATTTGATGATGATTACATATTTGAAGGTTTGTTTTAAAAAAAAAACAAAGCACTCAAATATGTTGATGCTTTTTAGACAGTCCAGTCCTTCCAAGTCTACAGAGTTATGCTGTGTAACTGCAGAGAATTTATTTTCTTATAGGACTGATGGTTCCCAGGGGTGCTGGACGTGTCAGGAGAAAAGCCTTTGTTGCAGCGTTTTAATGCTTTTAATCCCAGCTGGATCTCAAATATTCAAAGACTTCAGGAAAGTCAAAATATCAGAATAATATTTATGATTTCATGAGATAAAATCAAAGATCTTAGAGATCAGAAGGTCTATTCTGCAACTCATTTTTCATTAACTTACTAGTGCCAGGTAGGTCCCTGTTGTACAATTTGCCAGAATGTCTCCAAACAGCAGAAAAATAGATTCCATCTGAAATTGGAAAAAGTTCAAGTAATCCCTTCACACCCATTTGCATTTTCACCTTACTAATTTCATAGTAAAGTCTCTATTCAATATGACCTGAGGCATGTTAGCTTTGTTAAGGGCATTTGTGTGAGAAGTTCATTTTCTCACTTACCATCAATCTGTTTGTAATACATGGCTGTTTCCCTCAGTGGCTGGTCCAAGCAACTACTACTGTGGCATACGCTGTCCACAGTTCTTCTCAAGAAATGCTGGCCTATTTTTTTCTTTTTTGGACTTACCTTCTATCTCTCCATAATGACTGGCTGTTTCAGGGTAAGAGATTACTGTTTGGTGTTCTAACTGCTGTTTTTTTCCCAACTATATTAAGCTCAGGCCTTTATGTAAACTCAGCTTCTACCTAAAGATTTTGTAGTCTCCATCTTTGCTTCCTTTTCTTGCCTTCCATGGGGTAAGTTCTATTCTAACATCTCAACAGCTCCCACAGATGCATGAGATGTTGCTCTAGAGCCAGTAAGGACATCACAGCCAAGGTGGGCCTTGTAAAGGAAGAGAAGCAATGTGAAGGAACTATTTCAGTCTTCCAGTTGTGTGATGTCATATTGTGAGCCTTTGCACTCCACTTTGACTATATATCACCAGGACGAGTGATGGCCTTGTAATGCCTTTGTGATATCCTCGGTACAGAAGAGCGTGCAGTTAATTCTGCGGTCAGGGTGATTACATCTTTTTCGGAAAAGATTGTTTCATGGTCTTCAGGCTGTTGAACTTGAACCTTGAAGAGTCTTATTGACGTGACAGTATCTAACAGCATCTGCTGAGCAGTTGGGAAATCTGAGACCGTATAAAAATCAACTGATTCTCTCTCCTATATTTTACAATTATACGGTTATGAATTTTTATCTTGCCTTTGTCTTCATCTCATCTCCATCATTGTATGCTCTTGATATTTAAGGACACGTCTGCCTTCCTTGCTGCATGTGAATTTGTTAGTATGCCAGGTGCTCTTTATTTCATCTTAATATGTTAATTGATGCTACAGAAAAATAATTTCTGCTGTCTTTCTCTAAACTATGTTTCTGGCTGTATATTGCTGAGTGTAGCTATTGCAGGCTCCTCCTATTGAAGAAATATAATCATCCAAAACTATTAGATTTTGTGCCACTGTCAGCTCCTATAAAGGGCACTTGAACAACAAAACAGATGTTACATGGGTGGATCAGTAAGAACATTTAGTTAATGCTTTTTAGCTTGTTATACTTTTGCTAGTATAGGCCTCTTCTACAGGACTAATACTGTAGTGGCATATTTGTTTATCTGTTGTTTTATAAATGGCAGCTCAGACCAATGGCTTCTTAATACCATCCACAAATTACACCACATCTGTAATTCAAGGCACGATGCTGCTTAAATAACTCTCACGTTAAAGGAGAGGTTATCATAGCAGGTGTGTTTTGCTTGAATCAGACTGTATGAAGTGAACATAACTTAGGAAATCTTGGACCATCTGGAGTGATAAGTCACCATGCAGAAAGGAAATACTATTTCACCTTCTCATCCTAACTCTCCCAGGTAGTCATACGTCGTACGTGTCAGATGCATGTTCCAGAATGGGCTTGCTTGTTTCGAGTATGCACCACATCTGCTGTTACCTGTCAGGTAGCTGGAGATAAACTGATGACATCTTCTGGAAGAGTTGCTTCAGACCGTGTGGTATCTTTGAGTCTTCTGTTGCTCAGTGCCTGGTCTCAGTCCCTGTGGCTTTATAACCCCTTTGCTTTTCATACCCTTGCATCAGATCAGTTTGTGTTTCTGCTGAGACTACCAGTTGTCCCTACAAGTAATGGCATTTCTTGATGGAAGTGGCCAGGATGAAGTACATTCATTTGTCATGAAAAATTATTTCCAGTATTTAAACTGACTGTATAGGCCTTGGAGATGTTATCTGTGAAATTAGCTTTCTCTCTCTCTCTCTGCTTTGCCCAGTGGAAGCCTTCAAGCTGAAAGGCAGACATTGGCACAGCACTCTCATTTTCTTTCTCATTTCTTCTTTATTCATCTCAGAAGGAGAGGAAGGACTTGGAATTCATGATGCTCCTTTAATTGACTCTATCTCTGTGTGGAGATAGGCAGTCACCCCTTGGACACTGATTGATTGGATTAGGCTAGTATGTGATATGGAAAGGATATTCATCACCGCAAGCATGGAAAGGTCGTATTTGGTAGTGTATATTGGCTCAGTCAGATCTGCTTGGTTTCTTTGCCTTTCCTCATATGCAGTTAATCAACAGAACAGGTCACAGGGTGGTTCTGGTCAATCCCTCTCTAGGTATACCAGAGTTCAAGGTATGACAGTCCTGAGCTAAACCACTCTCACTCACTGTTCTAAAGGGCCTAAGAATACACAAAGGAAAGATGATTTTCACTGCCTTTATTTGCTTCCTTACCAGCATCCTCATTTTTTTTTTGGTACACAGTCAAGAGCAAGAAGGTTAAAATTAGGAGGTAAGGTAAGGTGCAGAAGAGGGAATCTGTCCTGATAAATGAAATCTCAATTTGAGTTTGAGAGCTACTTTGTGATGATTGCACATGGTAAGTAGGTAAAACCCAAAACATAGGACATATCCATCACATTAGTGCAGAAGTCATCTCACCGAACAGACAAGGAAGTGGTGATAATATACAAGAAGAGCAGCTTGATACTAAGTCCTGTTAGTTTCATGATGCTTCCATTCTTTATGGCCTGCAGGTACTTACTTGTAAAGTTCTGCCTGGAAGGCAAAGTCTTCTTGTGGTCAGCCTAGACCCCTCTGGGTACGGGTTTCCTTCCATCCTAATCTTGTGTTCCTTTGTGCAACTTAACGTTTTTTTCTATTCCTGAACAAGGAAGAATCGTAATCCTTTATGTTGCAGTATTGCTAAAGGGAGCAGAAGGACAGGACTGGTTGGAGGGGACTACCCTTGGAAGTTGTATCAAAGGAGCAGAGTTTAGGATTCAAATGGAGTCATGTGGAATTGGACTTTTAAGTCTGGCTACCCCCAATACCCACAGGCCCCATTTCAAACTGCTGAGAAAAGAAAAATACTGTATTTTAAATAGTGAATTTTTATCTGGTACCTTTCATTAAGTGAGTAAAAATGGAAAATGAGAATTCAGCCCTCAGCTGAAAAGCATGTTAGATTGACAGCTTGGGGAGTCCTATGCTTGTGCGCAGAATGAGAAATATATGCAGAGTAGCTATCCTTTATAGGCCTCATTCCTCTCTTAGAGGAGTATTTGCGTTAAAGATTAGAAGGTAGGTCAGTCTTTCCGACCTGCTGGGTCTTTGGTAGAGCTGCAAAGTAGAGTAGTGAAAGGAAGAACTCTTCTATAGCTCTGATTTCCCCTCTGTTGCTTGTGTGACTGCAAGAGGAAAGCTGAAGGCAGAGCCTTAAGGTACCTTTGTGCACCCAGCCCAGGGAGCAGAGCAAGGCGTGCTGTGCTGCACTAGAATGGAAAGGAGCTTGTGCTGCATGTCTCACCTGCCACGTTAGGACAAGGTTTACCCCTGAAACAGTGACTGGCAAAAGGTGTACTTGCCAAATAGTGGAAAAAATGCAGGAATACAGAAAACATCTCAAGTATTTGATAACTTAAAAAAACCAAACAAACAAAAAAAAAACACACAAAAAAACCAAACAACAGAACACACAATCTCTGGCATGAATCTTTGTGACTGAAGAGAAAAATGAGGTGAATGTGAAGACTCTCCTGATACAAAGCAATCTCACAAAACTGTAGAGTTCTTGCACTAACCTCAGTGTAGGAGATCTGGTTTCTAGGTGTGGAAGGCTTCCAATTAAGTTTCTGGTTAGGGACACAACCAAGTTTTCACTATTTCATTACCAACTCCAAAGTGATGTTCTGTTCTGTTGTGGTTTGTCTTTTTGATGTAAGCCCCCGAAGTCACTGCTGCTCCGTTTTCTGTGGTCAGCCCTCTTGTCCAATCTGTGCAAATCTCCTTTATTCTGCATTTGCATATGTTTGTTCTATTCTCTCTGTGGACTGACCAGTGCATAGTTTTAGCTTTTCCCTTTCTGTCAAGCGTTTCTAGAGGATGATTTAGCACTGCAGCCAAGGTAATTGCTGTGTTTTTGGTAAGTGCAGCTGTTCTTGTTGAACACAGTGTACTGAGGATGTGGCTAAAGGCACAGGTAATATGTGGCAGTCTACTTTGCAGGAGTCCTGGTGTGATGCAGGGAGAACCTCTGTGATGTGGAGGAGCTGGCATCAGCCACCTTGGTGAATGGGGTGGAGACTGTCCAGGATTGAGCAGGGAGATTCCAGACTGTCACCCTCCTCATTTCTGAAGGAGCATCACAATTCTGTGTGTAGGCTGGGTATCTTTTTCTTGCGTCGTTTTATAGCCTGCCTCCCTTTCAGGTTAAGGGGATTAGAGTAAAGGGAAATAGAAATATTTTATCGTGCTGTATTTTAAATGGCTCACGTGGGTTTTGCTTTTATTTTTTATTTTTACTTAAAGTCAAAGGTACTTGGGTTGCTTAAGACAAAAACAAGCAAAAAAAAAAAAAAAAAAAAAGAACACCACAAACAGCCATGTCAAAGAGTAGTGGATCCAGCAGACAGAAGTACTTGTGTCCAAATAAAAAAGGCAGAAAAGTGTAGGCTGGAATTGGTATTGACTGTGCAGCATGCACAGTGCTAATGGACCTGCAGAAGAAACAAGAACATTCCAGCCATAAAATGAAAACCTGGTCCACTGTGAATACAGATGAGAGTAGGAAAGGCACTGCTTTTATGGGGCTCTTTTTTCACACATGGCCTCTTGAGCTAACCTGCTTATAAAGTCAGAGTGACACAATGTAGATTAGCAATCAGTGTCCTCGTTTAGTCATTTCTCCCCAGGTTGATATACAGTGCTGTGATTTCTTTTTTCTTTTGTCTTTTCCTGCTGTCTGGTGACTATTTGCTAAACCAATCTATTGTCTTTTAGACCGTTTTATTCGGAGAGAAACCATAAAAGTTAAAAGTTGATTGTTTATCCTTTTTTGTGTGTGTATTGCTGATAGTTCATTCCTTGGTCTGCACCACCAGCAAGACTTCAGCTGGTAAGTTTTCCAGAAGGAGCTCTGAAACAGCCACCACATCCCTTCTGCTGTGAGTGAGCTCTTCCCAAGCACCCCATCACTCAGGTTAAGGAGGTGTGCTGGCCCGGGGGCTGCAGAGATCTATCAAATAGATGTTCCCCATCAAAGCACTGACCAATAAAACCCTGTTAAAGCTGTGTGACACCCGTAAGTCTCTTCTCCCATGTGGATCACTTGCGAGGGAATAATCCACTAGGCACAGAAGAGATGTTGCGTGCCAGGAGCTGGAGCTCAGCATCTGTTTGGGCACCTGCAAGTGGCTCTATGTTAATTTTTTTTTTTTTTTCCTGCTTAACCACTGTTCCTGGATTACACACTTGAGCAAGTCCTTGATTAAGGCTAGTGTTATAACAGCGTATAAGCGGAGTGTTCTCAAAAAGAGATAGGTATCATTGCCATTTTACATTTTGGGAAACTGAGACACAGACAATAAAGGTACTTACTCAAGATTACAAAAGTAATTAGCCACAGACTCAGGCTGAGGGGGTTGAATTTACTTCATTGGGACTTAAATGTCTGAATCTAAGATATCAGATAATTTAGTCATTAGACTTCTAGGTCACTAAGCTACTTTTTCCACCTCGAGAAAGCTGTCTGAGGTCCCTAAAATAATACTTGCAGACCTCTACAGAAATGGTGATGTAGTCTCTGTTTATTTTATTAGCAGTTCCTAGAGATAAATACCTTTATACCGTGATAGGATGGAGATAATTCATATCAGAACCTGAGTTCCTTCATCTCCTCCTCATCTGTTTTCCCACTCAGAAGAGCACTGCTGAATCACTTAGGCCTTTCAGCCAAGCAGTAATGAAAAGCTGATTACTGTGCAGCTCCCCGTGGGCCAGCCTCTCTCTTATCCTGCATTGCACTAACTCAGCTGTCCTTTCCTGTGTGCCTGGCCGAAATCCAGGGGACTCAGGGACAGCTAATATGTGTAGGAAGTCATTAAAGACATGCTTATAAGACAAAACTTAAGTTGCACAAACTATAACTTAAGGAATAAATGAACTTCTGGGAAATGTTACATGACAGGGAGAGAAAAGACAGTGATTTCCCCAGGATGTGGGTAAAACTGCAACTGTGCTATTACATGTGAAGTCTTTCCAAAGCTGCCTCACAGGTGCTGTTCAGGAGGTGTGCCGCAGTACACCTGGCATGGAGAGCCCACCTCTACAGTGTGTGCAGTCCTGCTTGCTCTGCAGGACTGCTGCTCCCGTGGCAGTACCTGGAGGTGAGCTTTGTGAGCATGGGTGGTTGTGTCATGTGAATTCCATGTCGCTGCTGGGATAGTAAGTACATTTGGTCAAGGCTTCTTGCAAAACAAGCCTTGGCATATATGGGATGTAAGTAGTTCAGACCTTCACAAAGATGCCCAATATAGACACACGTTTTGATTCTCTTTCTGGCTTACCAGCACCATCAGACGAGTTACATTCTCCTGTGCTTTTTCTTCCACAGCTGCAAAAAGCAGATATTTGAGACTTTCCTAAGTCAAAGAAGGGTTGCAAGGGGAAAAAAATCACCAGTCATTAAGTGCTTCAGATGGGATGGGAAAAGCTGAACACCAGCAAAATGCTGATTTTAGTTAATCTTTGAATTTTGGTTTCATGGTTTTTCTCGAGCTTAATGCATCTCTTGGCATGGGAACAGGTAGAAAATCTGACCTAGTGATAGACATCTATTTTCGTGTTATCTAACTCATTATTGCTAGATGATGCATAGTATTTTACTTTGCTCATCAGTACAGATGTGTGCAGGTTTTGGTTTTGTGTATTAATAATTTGAGTTTATATCCCCAAAGGGACAATATTGCCCCGACCACCAGCATTTATTAAAAATCCTTAAAGGTCATAGAGATTTTCTTTTAAAACAGCAGTGGCTTCCTATCTTGTACTACTTTTCTATACCTTCAATGCTAATGCAATCCTTGTGTGTTTTTTCAGGCACAGTTCTGGTGTTTTTTTTGGAGGTATACAAACAACCTTTTGTAGATCAAATGTCGTAGCACTTGAGCCACTCGAGGGGAAAAACTTCCTAGTTGCTTTGGCATTGAAAAGGTAAAATTATTCATTGCCCTTTATGAAGCACTAAACAAACGATGAGATTTTGTATGGTGTGTCAATGATTGGCTGAATATATTTAACTCAGTAGTGATATGAGATTTACAGAGCACAGAAGAAGGGAGCCTTAAATACTTTTACCCATTGACCTTTGTCAGGATAATAATCTTGAATATCAACTGCTCACCAGCCCTAATGAAGTGCTGTTGGACACTTAGCTTACAGGCACGCTAGTGAGAATTATTCGTAGTTTTGCTGGTAGAAATGTATCTTCAAGAAATGTGAGTATAAAAAGTATATTCCCCTAACAAGCTTCTGCTTCCTATTAAAGAAAAAGAAAGGGTAAGGAGTCTCCTGTCAAGTACCTTAGACTAAGATCCACCAGTGTGAAGGAAACGTGAAGGAAAAAAAAAAAGTTGAAATATAGTCAGGAGACCAAAGGGAGGAATTACGGAGAAAGATTAGAAGAGTTCAGTGTGTATTACTTGGTTAAATGATAACCTGAGGGGAGCGTGATTTAATCCACATCGATGGGAGGACTGCCTTCCTCCAGTAAGGGACTTATTTAAGAAAGCTCATAGGAACTGTGGAATACTGGCTTAAATTAAAAAAGGAAAGTATCATAGTAAACACTTTGTTAATAAGCTTTATATATATTTTTTGTTTTACTTTGCTATAACAGAAACCCCAGGGAAAGGATGGAAATTACATCAGTTAAACACTGGAAATGAAAGTGGCTACAAGATCACAGTATGGCCAGGTTGCTATATTCCATAACGTAATGTGGTTTGTAGCATGGAAGGAAGGGAAGGGAGCTGAATGATCTGTCTGGCTCTTCTATTTCTAGCTTGGATGTTTTTTTGAAATGTATTCCTCTGAATAATGAAAACTTGGAAACGTCTTCCAACTTCAAAAGACTTTTTTCCTTTCTAAATACCACTAATAACTTGATATGCTTTCCCAATTAGTGAGAAAGTGAATAAATGTATAAAATATGGAAGACACGGATTCCCAAAGTATAGTTTGTCTGATGCTTAATGAAATTACTTATTATAACTCATTCTGAATTAGGAAGGGTAGAATAATTTATTATGTATAAAAAAAAAAAAAAAAAAAAAAACACAAAACAACAACAACAAAAAAAACCTTTTGATACCTCAGTTTCTTTGCTATATCATATTAAAGAATTGTGGAACAAATTCTACTATTGGGCAAATTGGAAACAGTAGTATGTAACATGTTACGCTGTCAGGAGAAAAGGAAGCTATTAAGGAAGGTTTTTTTTCTTTCCAAATACAGAGTAAGAAGCAGCTATTAGCAGAAAAACTCAAACCCCCATTAGAAGAGGTACGCAGAGTGGTATGAGGAAGGGAAACATGGGGAAGCGTAGCATACCCAGGGTCTGTGAGTAAAGTGCTGGTAAAGGAGAGCCTGATGTAAGGGTCATTCTCTGTGGGCAGTGTCTGAGCAGGAGCAGGTGAGGTTGGTGCTGCTCACTGTGTGGCAGACAGAGGATGGAGGCTTCTCTGACTGCCCAGTTGCCCTCCCAGAGATTGCTCATCAGGAAGAGAAAAAGGGGGAGGACGGGATGTGGGAGAGTACTTTGGGAAGCTCTAAGGGCTGTAGTCTGCCATTTACTTCACTTGCATTACAGTCTGGCTCTGTCATGTGCTTTGTTTGATCTTGAACAAAACATTTGAGTTCTGATGCATAAAAACAATAAATTCTTAAAAGTCAGAGCTGACCTGTGTAGAGTTTAGGGGACAATCTCTTGGAGTAAAATCCCCTTAAAATAAGTTACATGTCTACAGAACAAAAAGTTCATTAAAGATGAGAATGATGCTCACAACAGCCACTGCACTGCCAGTGCCTGGGGGAGAGCAGGGACAGGATGTAGGCATTGTGTGTCAGGTAGAGGCTGCGCACAGGTCCTCTCTCACAGATGCAGTTTTGCTCTCACTGCAGCCTTGAATTTGATGCCCACACAAATATGAAATTTACACTCTGAAGCCTATTTCAAGATTTACAGCTGCAGTCTGTTGAGGCACTTCAGTAGTTGCTCAGTTTTTACATCCGCTTCTTTCCAATAAACTAAAAGTTATTTTGGTGCTGGATAGTAAACTGCTTGCAATTCTGTGTCTTGATCTGTCCATGCATCCAATTGCTCCCAGGATGTCCTCTGCTTTGTCCAAGGGTTTTGCAAGTGACTGTGCACCTATATCCTGTATCCTTTGTCTTGGCAACCTTGTACCTCCTGGTGGATGTGCTAGTGCCATGTTTGAGAGGTGTTAAATCTTGGGACCTTCTCAGACTGGTCTTTTATATATATATATGTATATATGTATTTCACATGTATATATATTTATATATATGTATGATTGATATGTTTCTGTTGAGCTGTGTCAGGACTGAGCAAGAAAAGCGCTATGATTTCCTCTTCCAGATGCGGGTGGAATTGGAGTTATGGCAGTCCTGCAGCAATCCCTGCTGGCTTTGGTGCGTTTGTTGGAGCACAGCTGTGCCCAGCAGCTGGTCTGGAATCAGGGAACTGGGAAATTTGCACAGTTAGCAGATATAAATAGAGAATCTGTAACTATGAAAGATGCTTAACTCTGCAGTAAATAAGTCCTAGTCCAAATAAAAGGCTAATTGAAATCTTAAAAAACCGTCTTGTGCCTCAGTTCCTCCCCTTTTGATTCTCTCTTTATCTGCAGAATTTGAAAGAGAAACAGGTGTTATATCTATAGAGTCTTACCATCTATGTTTCAAGTGATGTCAAGAGCTGTCCTTTTTCCCTTACAGATTTTGATATTTTTTTTAGGGTTTTGAATTATTTTCCAGTTTCCAAGGGAACTATCGACCTCCTCATTATTTTGAGTTCAGCTTGATATTCTGACAATTTTTCAGTGCCTGTCTGATGAAGACTGGGACAAGGAGGGGTTCGGTAGCTCTTGGAGCATCCTAAAGGTGTGGAAGAGCGGCATGGTGCTGGTGGAACAGTTCAGAGCATCGGGCTGTGCTCCTGCACTACCGAGGTTTTGCAGTGTGACACTGGAGGAGCTTGGCTCCTATTTCTCTCTTCACTTCTGCTGTGAAAGAAAGCTGGTTCAAAAAGCATTCTCGAGGGTACCTGAATGCTTTCAAATTGTGCTGGAGATTTCATATAACGGGAATTGTGGGCAGGAAGCCCATCCCATTAGTAGACCTACCCTTTTCCCTGGTTTGTCACAGAGTATTTCAGCTGCTTATTTTAGAAAAAAGGATGTTCTCTGTGGTGTGATCTTTAGCTTTTCCAGGTGCAAATGAGGAAAAGATTTTCTTGAATTGATACCCACTCATCCCACACCAGTGCAGGTAGCAACTTGGTTCCCTGCCTGGCGAGCAGCTGGCAGGGCAGAGAGGCTGTGCAGGAGGACCACTGGGATGAGCTTCATGTCTCTGCCTCCTTCTTCACCCCATGAGGAGAGAGTGCTGCCCTAACTCCCTTGGAAGACAGGCAGTGAGAGCTTCCCAGCACTACTGGCAGAAGTGAGGAGTCGTTCTCAGCCTCCTTCACCCTCTGATGGCCTCAGGCAGCGCCGCCTCCCCGCTGCCCCTCAGCATCCCAGCAAGGGCTGCAGCCCCGGGCCCACAGCCTCCTGCCCCATCGCTCTGCTCGGCATGTTAAAGTCCTATGGGCACCCCCAGGGGGAAAAACTTTACACTCCGTGATTTCAAATGGACGTGAAATATTTCCTGAAGCGCGTTGTTGTGTGAATGCACCTACATGCACCCGGCCTTGTCACCCCTCAGGGATCCATCCCAGCCCTGCAGCCCCTGCACAGGTGCTTGGGGGGAGGCCTGCAGCAGGCATGCTGTGCCCTGCAAATACCGTGTGCTGTCTGGCACATGGGGGAGCCTGGGGTAGGAGCTAGATAGAAGTGGTTCTTGTGCACAGGAAGCTGCATGTCTGCTCCTGTGGCTGGAGAGCTTAACACCCCTTTTCTCTATACATATAGGGATTGATGGATCATGCATTAAGCCGTGAGTCTTTCAACTCTTGAATGACTCTGTTAGTTTAAGGTGATAGCAAGTTGGGAAGAGAATTGTACGAAGGAAGCATGCTTTTCTGTATGGATTCTAGGTGCTCCTCTTCCATCATGTCCCTGACAACTTTCCCTGGCCCTTACGTTCACATTTAAAAGGCGAGTAAGTAAATTGAGCTGTGTTTGGTGATAGTACAGCAAGGCTCTGACAGTCTGTCAGCAGTGGATTCCACATGTATCTCTGCCTGATCTGTTTTGATTTCTAATTTGCATATTGAATATTATTTTGTATATCAAATATGCAATATATTGTTTTTATTTTTGTAATGATTTTTAAAGCAAGTACCTGAAAATAGTTTTTTAAAGAGAGATAAATTATAATCTTTCCTACTTTCAGACCTACTTGTTGAATTGGTCTTAAGAGTCCTGATATGAGTGTGTTTAGCTATTAAGCCAGATCCAGTGTTATTAGGGGCTCAGTGCAAACACAGCAAGGAGGTCCTACTAAATATTGCCTCAGGAATGGAGGGAGGGGAATACTGACCCATTTGGACTAAGTTCTAGTGCGTAACAAGGCTATAAATCATGC
Organism: Aythya fuligula; assembly: GCF_009819795.1. NCBI lineage: Eukaryota > Metazoa > Chordata > Aves > Anseriformes > Anatidae > Aythya > Aythya fuligula. Next base: position 27,562,622 of record NC_045563.1, read on the forward strand.
CCATACATGAGTCACTGAGGAGAGGGATTTGGGAACTGTACTGCCACATCCTGGGGAAAATGGTAAGGGGCTGAAAGGAGAATGCTTTGGTTGTGGCATGAATGAAATGTCCAGAAAATTGGTATCAGTAACAGTGGGGTAATTTATCTGGTTTAGCTCAGTAGCATTTCTGCACTCTTCCAGTGCTAGTAGCTTTCATTAGAAATTAAGACATTATCTGTCCTCAAAAAAAAACCAAGATTGAACTTTGGCTTTAGTATATTCTTCGTCTGTGGTATAAAACCTAGACTCAAATCTGTCAGTTTGAGAAAATAATCACATACCTGATGAAGATACATTTTGTCACTTCAAACATACATGTTTGCTTCACCAGTAGCCAGTGCTGTAGGAAGCAGCATATAATTAAATGTTGCTGAAGAAAAAAAAAAAAAGTCTATCCACATAGAAGACATACATGTAGATCAAAGCAGCATCGGTGTCTTTTTGTGCTGGCTACTAATCCTGGTTCCGAGTTACAGTTTCACCATTAGGTGGCAGTTGCACCTACTCTTGGATTTTCTCAGTGTGCTAAACTGAGGAATTGCCTCTTTTCCTTCCAAACTCGAGGAAATCTTAACTCCCTCTGGATTCCACACCATGGGCACCTCTGTGAAAATCAGCAGCGTAATGCTGGGTGGTATAGTGTAGCTTCTTGCTGTCAGAACCCAAGAAATACGGAAATCAATATTTCATCTTAAATAAATAATGCAATTTAGTAATTAAAGGAATGACCTGTGATGCTGTGGAAGTTTAGAACTGTGTGAACCCATCAGTTACATGATATTATGGGGACTCTCTTCAATATTTGAATCCTTACCTCTGCCCTTTTATAACTTCTTTTGAGAAATGTGCACACTCCCAAGTTCCTGACAGAGGGAAAATCAGTTCGTAATTCTCCTTTCTTGGTTTGAGTAACTTGTCCAGCTGCAAAGTCCCTTCTCCTTATTTCAATCTTAATAAACATCTGGGCTTCCTCTGTAGCTGGTAAGTGTAGGAGTAGAATCTGCAAACATTTAATTTTGAAGTCTTCTGCTAGAGCTGAGGGTAGCTAGACTTCGAAACAAATCCATCTCTGAGGTGCTATTTCAAAGAGCATATCATAAAGACCTTGTTTTAAAGCTAGGCAAAGAGGTCAAAAGCAATGGCTGCAATCCCAATGCTTTGAAATAAAAAAAAAAAAATGTTACTGCACCCTGGGAATGTTTAGACTGATCCTTTAAACTTTTTTGAGTTGAACTCTCAATGAATATTACATGCAGTTCTTTTTGTGAACTTAGGGCTCAGAATTGAGAGACTGCTTTTTCCTCAGCATCAGTTTAAGAGTACTCCCATTGCATCCAAGATGCTAAGGACTGAACAAGACTCAAAGCTGTTCTGTGCCTCAAAGTACAATATGTCCAAGCCACAGCTAAGCCACATGACTGAGAAGCTATGGGAAAGGTTTGCGTTTTGTAGGATTTTCATAGCAGAACAGCACCTGCTGGTGCACAGCAAAGATCTCACTCTGCCTGGTTACTAGTACCGTCGATCAAACCCCACGGCTGTCACATTCCTAGTTGCTCAGAACTTGACTTTCCACGTGAAAAAAATGAGAGCTTTGCTCCACTTCATTTTGGCATGTTTATCTCTTGTGTTCCTCCCTTCATGGAATTTAGTCCAGCTGACACCAGAGGAGTGTTTATGTAGTGCTCAGAGCAAGTGATAAGCTCTGGAAGGGCAAGTGGCTGCAGGTGTAGCCATGTGCCTCCCAGGAGGAAGGGTGTAATGTGACTAGATGCAGCTCTTGTTGCTGTAATTGCATGCAGAATGTTGTTCTTACATGGTAAAATTGCTGTTATGGCAAACTCAGCCCCTTAACTCCCATCCAAGGTAATGATATTGCGTGTTTGGCAGCACTGTGCAAATCCTATTCTGTTGTTTTCCAGAGTTGGTTGGAAATTGGAAGAAGAGATTTGAAAAATATTACGAGGTTTGATTTCTGTTTAACAGAAAGGAATTTTCTGACATAATGGTTTTTATCTTGTGCAAGTTGCTGGCCAATTTTGCTGTTCTGTGGATAGGCTCCAAATAACAGCTGTGGGCTCCCTGCACCGCTCTGTCTGTCCTCACCATGGAGCTTTCTCTGCCTGGTGTCTCTTGCGTTGGGTTTTGTGACTCCTTCGAAGTGCGGGTAGGTGTGGGTGGGTGTAAGTGAAGCAGCTCGGGTCTGCCCGTTTGCCTGAGCAATCCCTGACCACTGCTCCCCGCAGCTGAAGGCTGTCTCTCCAGAGCCACAGCCCAGCTTTCCCATTCCTTTCCTGGGGTGCAGAAACAGGAGGGGGCGTAGACCTCAGAAAGCCCAAAAGAAGGGTTTAGATATCACTAGAGCAACAAGCTGTTGAAAAGTGAAAGTAGTAAAATAAAGCTGCTTGCTGCAAGATCACTTTTCGCCTTCGGATGTTGTAATTATTTTTTTCTTCAGTTTTCATCGGTAATGTTTAATGTTTTTTATCACTATAGAAAAAATGATGTTTAAGACAGTAGAAAATGTCTGAGTTTGTCTCCCTGCCCCCTTTTCAGCCTTGTATAATGAGGAAGATAAAAATTTTCATTTCTCAAGTAAACACAATTTGCTGGTAGGGCCGGTTCTAGTCAGGCTATCTCAGACCCTGGAAAAACGTCATGATGGATTTGCCACAGCCTTTATACAAGGTTAATCTGATAGCCACGCTCTCATCTGCTTTTGCCATGCTTTGTTAAATTGTGTTGGGCTCTGTTCGTATAATCTCACTTTCTCTGATACCTCTTTAGAGGTTTGGCCAAGTAATCCGAGCGAAAGCATTTCAGGTCTCCAGTCCTCCAGACATGCACGTGACTGTCTGTACATCCCCCAAACTTACCTTGCCTTCTATCTTTCAGTGTTCGTGTTCTGATTCATTCCTTGCTACCTTGTTACAGAGTTTAGTCTTACTAGGTAACTACTTCATATCAACAACAGTTAATTGCTATAGCAGAATTGTGCATCTAATTACCTTTGTGGGTAATTTCCAGTAAATAGATAGTGATTAGCTGTCCTGACCTTCCCTGTGATCCCACTCAGCTAAATGGGAGTTTTTTTGCAATTTACTTTCCTAGTTCTCTATCTCCTGCACATAAGAGTTTAGGAGACATTTTAGGTGAAGACAAACTGTTCTTTCCATCCTACACAGTGGCTGTCAGTGGCTATTTTTTATTATTATTTAAAAAAAAAAAATATATATATTTTTATTAGGATCAAGGATCTATTCTTATAGATTGAACTTCCCATCTACCACTGAAATTAGCAAACATGTCACGATCAGTAGCTTTGTTCTTACACCACTTGTCTAAGGTATTTTTGAACTCTGATCTTTAGGAGCAAGTATATGTTGTTTGAATTCACTGCACCTCCCTTGGGATGAGGATATTGACCATATTGTCCCTACTACTGCTCTTCTGAACAGTGAGAGAGTTAGTGCAGATGGGGTGGGAGACCTAGTTCTTCCTTTAGTCAGGCATTAGAATGAGTTGTCCAGGGAAGTGTTGGAGTCACTGTCCCTGGGGGTGTTTAAGGAATGGTTGGACCTGGTGCTTCAGGACAGGGTTTAGTGGGTGACATTGGTGGTAATGGGATGGTTGGACCAGATGATCTTGGAGGTCTTTTCCAACCTTTATGATTCTATTATTCTTGCTAATAGCTTGTGTGATGGTTAGGTTTAGCATGTAGAGAAGTTGTTCAAGAACCTAGAGAACCTCAGAATACCATGGTAAATGAAGCAGTGTCATGCAGGAGGTGCTGACTGATAAGCAAATGATGAATTTTTGGTTTGAGTCAAATTACAGGTCTGTGGCAACCCTTTTCCCTGATGGGCTGCATTTAATCTGGCATAATTTGATGTAATGGGTCAGAAATATTGTAACAAAATACATCACATCTGGTTAGCTGCTAGCAATCTGGAGAGTAAATGTCCCTTTGGACTCTATTACAGTGCACAGAAGTGCGCTAGACAAGATAAACAATGGGTACTTCAGCATCAAAACTCTCTTAAACTAAGAAAACTCTGAGTAAAAGAGAAGAACACAGGATGTGGGCACATTTCCAAAGCTTGTCTGTAAGTGGATGCAAATGTCTTGATATGGAGGGGATTTTTGACTCGTTTGCTATTTCAGAGAGGAGCAGGAGAGATCCAAGCATTTCAGCAAAAGTCCAAGACGGTAATTTGAGAATCTTGTGGGAACAACTGTACTGTATGATTCCCTAGTCTGACTCCATTTCAGTCACCATACCTGGTGATTTCTACATTTGGTGTTGGTTTGAGTCCAAGTAGCATCAGGCCTCAGGAACTATCTCAGTGTACTGACAGTAACAGCTAGAGCAGATTCAGCTTTACTTGACTGTGGTGGCAGGCTGGTGCTTATGGAGCATGACGCTCTTCATTGTGTTCTCACAGCTGCCCTGAACTTAGAAGTGAGTAAAACGGGCAGCACAGTGGTGAAGATGAGAGTTTTAGGGTCACAGCTACTGTTGTAATTTACACATTGAAAGTCCTTTTTGACTACAGGATCTCAAAGAACTTGCAGACACTGACTAAACCTTCACGGCTTCCCAAAGAAGTAGAATTTACCATCTTTCACGATCATTGGAGGCTCCAGGAGCTCAGATGAGAACGATATTAATGGAAAACTCTTCTCCATGAATAGAAATACTAGAGTTTTGGACAGAGGGCTTGGGCTGGCTGTTGTTCTATGTAGTCCCATCCATTGAATGCTAGTCCATACACTTAGAAGACCCTGCACTACGTCCTTGGGCATTCAAGATTGTACTCAGTTGAATAAATACATGAATTTGCATAACATAGCCAGGGTTTTTTGGATTATGAATGGTTAACATTGACTTGACCAAGAAATAGTGATTTTGTAAGAGAAAATTCACTTGGTCATGTTTGGAGTAAGGGATCACATTCCTCGTACTGTCTAAACAAGGAAATTCTGGGTAGTTCAGGTTATCGGTAGCACAGAAGCACCATACATGCATATGTCAATTCTTTTTATCTTTTTTTTTTTTTTTAATCTAAAATTCTTATTATTTAAACATATTTGTTTACAGGTACCAGAGTCATACAGTGGAATGCAGTCTGCAGGACAATCATATTTTTAAAAAAACAGTGCCTATTTCTTACTTGGAAGTAAAACTCAATTCCTTTGATCTGCTGGTGAAATTTACATGCTTGAACATGTATCTCTTGTTTTGGTCCTTATGATCTTGGCAATATTAACTGCCATCCTGTGCCAGCTACTAGTTTCTGCTTCTATTTTCCTCTTTATCATGGTTGAGGTAATTGGCCAGTGGTTGTAATTAGCTGGGTGAGCAGCCCTGGCTATTGCATCTCTGCTGATGACTTCATTAGGAATGAGAACGGACAGAGCCTGTGGGACCCCTGGAAATTAGTGTCATTATTTCTGCGCTGTCTGTGCTGCACCGACCGAGTGTTACCCTCAGGCACCACCTCTAGACTGGTGGTTTTGCAAATGTTTTTTAGGCAAAGCAGCAGCTCTGTGATAGGAGAAGAAAAGGCTCTGAAAGGACCTTCCCCCAGGTCCTAGTAAATGCTGTTTTGTTCATCTTATATTTTAAGTTTGGAAGATGTAGTATGAAATCCCAAATTAAATGTTATCCTGCATTTTTCTGCAGCATGGCATTACTGCCCTGATAGAGCTACCTACCCTATTGTACTGAGCTGCCTCCAGAGAAGACGTTTTCCAGTCCTTTTGAGTGTTGTGATGTTCCCCTTTCTACATGTATGAAGCTCTTTGCCTTACATCAGTTATAAGTAGCTACCCTGACCCTCTGACTATGTATTTTCATCATGGCCGTCTCTGAACTCACTTCTGGTGCCTCCTAAATCAGAGATGTCCTAGGTTGAAAAATTTACTTTTTCAAAAACACTACAATGTATATTTTTTGTGGACAAGTTTAGCTTTTATTGCTTGTAGACCTATCTTTTCCCCCTGCTCCATATCCTATTAAAGCACCCTTTCCAGGATGTCAGATGAGAAAAAGGAAATGGAGTGTTGTTTTGGCCATGCTGTGCACCTTCCTTAAACCAACAGCCAGTAGCAAAATATGGCTTATTGGTTTTCCTTACAGTATTCAAAAAAGAAACAAACAAACAAACAAACAAAAAACCACCAACACACACAACTGAGAGGAGGTTGGCTGTTCTTTTACACAAAGTAATGAATTTAGTTCATAGTATAGATTTCCTTTCCCAAAGATGGTAGGCTGATGATAACTGCCTTTTATTAGCTTTCACAGTTCTGTGGATTTTATAGCAGAGCCCCAACCTCTTGGTAATTTGGGGAAACAAGCAAATTTTAGTGTTGAGATCCACCATTAGAACCATCATAGAAAAAAATCAGTCTTTCAAGTTTAACCGGAGATTCAGCAGCCACTGGGAGGTGTTGGTAGCGTGCAATGCACCATTTTGATGAGAGCATACCAGCTTGTGGGCAAAAAGGACCAAAGGCACGAGGTGGATGTCATTAGTCCATGTCATAGTATGTTTCTGACTGTAATTGTTATGAGATGAATCAGTAGAAGTAAAGTTTTGCTCAAGGACATAGTCAGTTCCTGTAAAGAGAGCGAATCTCCTGTGTCTTCAGTCATGACAACATGCAGTAAGCAGCACTACCATGAATACGATCACACACAGGGCAAAATCTTTTCCATTTTAGATGAATAGCAACTTGCCACTGGTGCAGTGTCCAGTGAGATCAGTGCATTGTGGCTCTTGTCATAGAGTAATCCTAATTGAAAGGGATCTCTGGAACCGTATTGCAACTGCCTGCTTGAAGTGGGGCAAATCTCAAGAGCTGAATAGGTTGTTTGGGTCTCCAGTTTGGTTTTGAAAATTTCCAGACGTGGAGTTTCCACAGTCTGCCTCAGTGTTTGACCACCCTCATCATGTAATGTTTTAAAATTTATTGCAATTCCCCTCACAGTAAATTGTCTGCTGCCTCTTTCTTGCACCCTACACCTCTGAGATGAGCCAAACTCCGTGTCCGCTATAATCCCCTTTTCTTGGTGAACATACTACTGAAAACACAAAGATCAGATGCTTCATGTAGCTTGACGCTATCGTTAAAGAGGACATAGAGAATGATGCGACTTCTGTTTAGTTCCAAAAGCTCTAAACCCTGACACGCGTGTAATGTGAACCCTCAGACCATCATTTTAGCAGTAGATTTCCCCATGCTTTCCCCGTTTCACTCCTAGGCTTTGAGGAGCAATTCTTCTGTTCGTAACCTTCTTGCCAGAGATTTCTTCCCAAATAGTTGCACGCAGCTCTGTAAATGTTAGAGTGACATTTGGACTAAGGTTGAAGAGCCCATGTTCTCCTCCTTGGTTCCCCCGTGTCTCTGCCAAGCTTCAGTGTAGCAGTACGACCTCACTCTTCACCTCCCAGGGCTAGCAGTAACATTTACAAGCTACAGTCTCCTCTGTCTGCAAATATTTCCACTATGCTGCTCAGTGGTGTTACAGCTCCTCCCTAGCCCACTTCTTTATGGTTACAGCCTGAAAAGGGAGATATGAAGTTTGTCAGATAATCAGATAACATTTACCTTTCATCATGGATTAATTTTTATTTTTTTAACCTCCCTACCTGACCGGCGTCCCAGCCCCTTAATTAGCTTATCCTCTTCTGTGTGGTGGTGGTGACAGGAGGAGGCAAAGCATATAACAAGCCTGATGTGCATGGAAGCTGATACATCCTTTTCTAGAGGGTAGTCACAAGTTATCCTCAGGAGCTGGAAGTTATGTTGGCTCTTTATGGAAGTTACACAAAAGTGGGAATCCAGAGTGCAAAGCTTTGTGAGGGCTATTAATGCAGGGAGATTTATAATCCTGGATCCTAATGCACCTTCTCTGGAGTTTAGAATGTCTCCATTGAATTTCTTTGTTCTCGATGATCAGCAATCTGATGAGATTTTTATTTATAATGGTTGCTTCACAGATTTACTTAATTTCTTGAGATTTTGCCCTCTTTGAGCTGAACATTGCCAGGACCAGTTTACTAGATTTGGGTATTACATAAACTCATTTTACTACTGCACTAGAAAAGTGAGGTGTTCATCTTGGATTCACGTAAAACTTCTTGGGTAGTTCTGAAATAAATTGAGAATTGCTTCTGTTGCAATCATTTCAGTGTCTTAACTTTATGAATCGAGCTAAAATTTTTCTCTGAGTAAGGGCATTACAGTACTTTTTCTGAACCCTGCACCTTCATACAGATTTGTTGCCTGAGGCTGTTAATTGGCCTATGTTACCTTTTCTGCTTAGATTTTTGTATGTCTTACATTTTGTTGATTCATAGGCAATATTTTTTCCAGCAGTAATTCGATATTTCTACTTACGTTTGAAAAAAACAACATAGGAAACAGTTAGGAAATATATAACATACTGGAACAGGGAGGAGATGGTGGTATTGCAAGGGAAACGGTGAACAGGTTATTTATTCTGTTCTAACTTTCTAGATAAATACATAGGTGTGGTTGGCACTTCAGGTGTTCTTCAGGAACTTATTTTATGTGAACCCACCACCATTTCTAGGCTATTTTCAGGCTTAAATGTATGTTGAAAGCCATGAAACGTTTTAAATAATGCTATGCATTAAGTTCTGCAACATTTTTAAAATATACATTTGATGAAAAATACTAATCTGGATGTTATCTGACCTATGAAAACATTTGCTGGCATTTTTTGTCTATAGACAAATGAGTGTGACATGTGACAGTTACATGTGACAATTATTCTTACTGCTCCACCAGCATTCCGGCATCCCTGAAAATGTGATGAATGCCTTGAAGCTTGCTCTATTATTTCTCTTGTTTGCTGCTCGTTTAGAAATGTTTTGTACACGTTGTACTGATAAGGGCGTCTTATGTAATTACTCTACTTTCAGTGCTCATTTAGTCTTAACTGATGTACACTACTCAAATTTGGAGCATTTGAATTTAAGAAGGTAGCATACAAATCAGAGATAAGCCAGAGGTGAGAAACAGAACAGGCAACTTTCAGAAAATAAAAACTAAAGGTTGTTGAACATGTGGGATTTAGTTACTCTAGAACAGAGTAAAGAAGTTGGGGTACTGGTGTGCTGAGCTTCCGTCCTTTTGTAGAGCGGATGTATATCCACTGGGAGTAGGGAAAGAACCCGTCACCTTAATGTGATGCAAAGAAAAACTAGGATTAATGCTGCAAAAATACTTGGATATGCGAGGTAGTTACGCACCAGCAAAAACAGCCCAGGTTCCTTAAAATTCTGTTGTCTCTCTAAGATTTCCGCTGTTGTATCTTCATAAATCGTCAGTGCACAGCAGCTAATGCTATTGATATCTTGGCGGGCTGAAGTCTTTAAAGCAGAACAGCTTTGTTCATGCTAATGCAATAAACCTATACTTGCTGATTAGTGGTACTATTGGCAGTGCATTTTTTTAGACAAATAGAACGTCATCTTATTTCTAATGGTTCTCTTTATGTGGGTATTTAAAGATGTTTTGTTTTGTTTTGTTACTGTCTTTGCAAATGCTGGTGAATTACATTTACAGCCCTTCCTGTGGGTCAGCGCACCCGATGCTGGCCTTGACTCGCCAGCTGATTTCCCAGCTTGACCTGGGACCTTCCTCATCACTGTGATGCTGCCTTGGCTGGTCCTGGCCACCACCTAGGCCTGTCCTGCCTCACGTGGGTGCACCATGCCCCTGCCGCTCCTGGCCACCAGGGAGAAACCCTGCACTTGCCGCTTTCTGATGTGCAAAGTCATAACTGCCTGTGAGTACTTAAAAATCCAGTTATATTTATTTTCCACAAAAAATAGGAGCATTGACTCCTGGGCCATAGGCAGATTTTGGCCTGAACAATTAGATCCTGACTCCCCAAATTTCCTTTGTTTACAGGCAAGCAAAATGCTGTATTTTCTTTCATCAACAATTGTGCACCAAGGTGGCATACATATAACATGCTCCCACACTCAGTTTTTGAGGGAACCAGCCTCACAGGGATCAAGCCTGGCTTTTTGTGCATGTTGGCAGTTGTTTTGGATGATGGTAGCTTATTATGCTTTTGTCTGAATGGGAACATCTGTTTATATTTTTAAAGTTGTATCTTAAATTTTTAAAGATACAACTTAAAATGTTTTTTTGCAACACTAACTAAAAATTGGTCCTGTTCATTATGTGGTGTTTGGGGAGCTGGGTCAGACCCCCGGGGTACCTCTGTGCCTTCCTCTATGTCCTGTCTGGTGACACAGATGAGACCCACGGGGATTTAAAATAAATGTTTTTGGGCAAGTAAGAGCACATCTTGGCTAGCTTTTTCTTCAGCTTTGTAATCTCTAGTTGGAGATGAGTGGTTATGAGTGGCTATAGCTGTATCCTGCTTCGTAACCCACTGACTTCCAAAAGTCACAGCTTCCTCTCAGGCAGGCTGCAGGGAGCTTCCTGAGGAACGTGAGAGCCTTTTTAAAATTTGCGTGGGTTTTGTTTGTTTTAAAGTGTACTTTTGGTTTTCAAACAATCTAGGCTGTTTTATTTGCGGTCATGTGTCTGCTAGTGGATATAATACAAGAAAAGTTGGCATGTTTGCATGGGAATGGAAAGAGGTATGCTGTATGCCTACTGGAGAATTTTGCAATCAGGTGAAAAGTTTGCTCTGTATTTCCTGTAGTTTTGAACTAGCATGCCTGCTCTTTTCCACACTAGCTCTTCACTAGGTGCCTTGTGCCTCTCGAATTGGTACTGCTCTTCTCTGAAAGCTCTGTTCAGTGGGGACCACTGGTGGTGGCCAACTCTCCCAAATGTAACCGTATGGGGAATATGTGGTATGCCCTGATCCATTGTCATTGATGAAATCATGAACTTTTCATGAAGAGGAGATATTTTTTTCGTTCTTCTTTCACTGTCCTCTTTCTGGAACCTTCAGGCTATATTGTAGTCTGAGAGATGGAAAAGAGAGACAGAGACTACAGGAAAGCTAAAAGGGAGAAGAAAGGAAAAGGGCTAAGAATGGAGACTAATACAGAGAAAAGGTTAGAAAGCGAGAGAGAGTGTAAGAGGGCTTGAATATTTTTCTGTCTCTGTATTCTAAGAATACGCCTGTTGCCATCTCCCCAGGAGGTTTATGCAGAGCTTTGTGGGGAAGCAGCAGTGAATTGCTCCTTTGGATGCTAAGTGTAAAATTAAAGCTGGCAGGGTCTCAGAGCACAAGATTGGGAAGCTAATCGCTCCTAATAACATATTGATTTTCACAGATCTCTGGCATTATGTCAGGTCCATTTTGAACCAGCACCTGGTTTCTTCCTCCTCCCATCTCCAAGCTAATGGCAATGAAGCTTCTGGCTTTGGGTTCATGAGTAAATACAGCTCTGAATCTTTTTGTCTGTATAAATCTGTACATCTCAGCAACATGGGTGAAACGTCATGTGCTACACATTGCTCCTATGCACGTGTCTGTGAAACATCCAAATATAATAGCTACCCTAAAAGTAGAAGGGTTGGAAGGAGCATGTGTGTATTTTAACTTGAATAATCGTGCTGCTGCCTGTATTGATGGTGCTGTACGGAAGTATTACAGTCCTGTTGCTGCACTTGGCTGAGGACAATCAAATGGATGCCTATTTTCAGGCAGAAGTTGCCAGCACAGGAGACTGAGGTCACCTAGTTGTTGCCAGGTTACATTCAACCCTGAACAGATTTTCTGTATGTGTTGCTCAGCAGTAACATGCAATCCTTGAGTTTTAGGGACTGACTGTCAGGACAAGGAGATAGGATTTATTTCTGTGACTGCTACTAAGCAATACCCCCCTCTGAAGGGCTATTTTTGTAGTTAGAGGGAAAGCTCTGCTTACAAGAAGATGTGCTGAAAATGCTCCCAGATACTTCAGGTGGTGAAGATTTGTAAGGTGAGAGTGAAATTTCTTATTTTTAAAAGATGCAAAGGTGGTCTGAACTGGGACAGGCTCAGGTCAGCATAGGGCACATACAAGGACAGAAACTTATCTTCTCCTGTAGTTGAGCAGAGACTGTTTCAAGTACTTCAGGCTATTTCATTTTATCTGCTGAGCTGTTGCAAGGATTCATTGCTCTGTTTGTAGTAGACTGACCAGAGAAGGGGCAGTAAGAAACACTGTGAAGTAATGCCTGAATGAGGCTGTTATTGGATATCAGCTGAAACACTGTCTTGATTTTCATATTAATTTTGATCATCCCTTCCAACTGGACGTTTGTTTCCATTTTCTTCTGTCTGGTTTGTCTCTTTTGATTAATTCTAAATTGGAATGGCTTTTGTATGGTGACTGGAATAACACAGAACTGGGTCCCCTTTGCATCCCCTAAACAGCAGATTGTGGGCAGTGCTTAGGAAAGGCTTTCCTGTGCACAAACTCACTGTAGTTTGCTTCAGTATTTACTTGGAAGAACAAGCAAGATGTTCAGGAGGTGGGAAACAGACATCTTGCTCAGTATGAGATCTTTTGCCTCTAACATTATCTTTCCCTTCCGGGGTTCCTTACTGTGTTACTCATTCCAAATGCAAGCCATATTTATAGCATTTGAATCTGGGGGAAATTTAGGAATCAGGATTATTTTCCTGACTTTTTGGAATCAGATTTTGATTCTGAAATCCTATTCAAAAATATATTTCTAGATTTTTCTGCTATCTTGAGCAATTCTGTGTGTTTTGGACATTCTTCTTACATAAGTATAATGTTGACAGTTGGCATTTCTTGTCTAGGGGTAGCAATTTTCTGTCCATGGGATCAGTGGAGCTGAAGGACACAGATTAATTATTTTAGAAGGGAAGAGACTCCTTATTAACACTCTTGGTGTGTTGTCTTCTAATGTCTGCAGAAAAACTCCAATTTCCAAAGTACCTAATGCATGGCTCTGTGGGAAAGGAAGCAGCAGAGCTGGGCCGCTTGTGACAGCTACTCCCACTCACAGTCCTAATATTCTCCAGCCCCCTTCTCACAGTTATTCAGGTGCTAGTGCAAGCAACTGTTTCATGCAAGGCACATCTGAGCTGAAGGCGTCAAAAGAGCCATTTCATGCTTGACTGCATTTTCTAATACAATCCGCAGTGAGAGAGGAGGGTAAGGATGGTTCATGTGTACATACGCCCTGCCTTTGAGTGTATGTATAATATACAGTACATTTGGTTCCAGCTTGCAGCTGTGGGTGGCAAGGAAGAGTTGCAGACGTGAGGGGGAAGAGAATTGCACTTGGAAAAGAAGAAGCCATTCCCCCACCTTGAAAAAAGATCTCGCTTTCCTTCTCTGTTTCTTGCCCAAGCGAAGATGTGAGTCCCCGGGGCAGCGCTGACAGCTGGTCCCCAGAAGGAGTATGTATGGCTGAGTGGGTGCTGCGTGTGGAGCGCGTTGTGTGCAGACCATGACCGTGTGGGAGGAGTGCAGATAGGAAAACTGATGAGTCGAGATGCTGCTCATGGCCGTCTTGTTTTAATGGTGCTCACAGAAAAGCTTTTTTTTTGTAGTGTGTTTGTATGTCCCATGCCTGGAGAGGTGCTGCATACCATCTAGTAGCAGTGGGTTGCTGCACCAGCACCACTGCAGTGATATCTGTCACAGGTTTCATCACCAGATACACATCTTCTTTATTGCTGTATCAGTTTGATACATATTCCTTATTTACCACTTCTTTTGCATATTTATTACCACGCTAACATTTAGGCCTTGAGAGGACAATAATAGTTGGCTCTGCTAAGCTTGCTGTTTCCCTCTAGAAGTTTCACTCATGTCAGCAAAAAGGGCTCTGCTGGAAAATACAGAAAATGGGCTGAAATATTTAAGAAGAACGCCTAGGTTCCAAATACTTGTTGTTGCAAATGATGGGATGTTAGCCTTCGGTGGTGGTGGGGGGTGCTGTTGAGAATCCCAAGTAAGAGTGCTTTAGGGAGCAATCCTTCCACGTGCCTAGGGAGCTTTTTTCTGCCTCTGGGCTTTTTATCTTTTTAAACATATTTTGGTGGTAGAAGTCCTACATGGAGCAGTCTATGTCACTGTCTTCTGTAGGAGTTGGCTCTGTGGAGATGGGGTGCTCTGTTTAATACATGTATTTAAAACATTTATGTAGATTTGTAAATTTTGCTGATAAAAGTGCTTTAGAGCGTATTCATGGGCTGAAACAGCAATTGCCATGCCATAGTGGTTGCTGCAGCTCTATCGCAAGACTTTAATTCTGCCCCCCTTAGAGAAGAACATCAGTTCCTGCATGCAGCCCCCTAACAAATAGAGAATGTTAAGTACCAGAACTCCTTTCCTCAGCTGAACTCTCCATTTTCATTGACAGCCTCAGAGGAGATAGCAAGGAAATAAATTGTATTTTTCTATTTTTTTCTCCATACTCTTGGCTTTTGTTGTGCCTCCATCTCCTGCCATTTCCTGTGTTTGAATGGCACTTGAACTTGACATGGATTTTGATTTGTTCTTTTGCATTACAGTGCCACCAGTTGTGTCAGCAGAGCTCCAGGAACTGTTAGTAAGGAGGGGGAAGAAGAAGAAAAAACAAACAAACAAAAAAAAAAACACCACAAAACAACACAAATCTAATGTGGGGAAAAAACTGTTAAGAAACCTGCTTCATACTCACAGATTTTGTCAGCTGAAGTATCCCTTTCATTACAACACAGCTCTGAAAAAGATGAAATGATTACAAGTAGAGTGGATCTATTAACTCAATTTTAAATAATATTTCCTGTGTCCTTTTCCAAGGATTTGTACAGCCAACTTTTCATTATTCCTGAATAATGTGTACCCCTGGAAGCTCTTATTAGTGTAACTAACTTCAGCTTTGGAGACATCCTTTCCTATGTTAGTCCGTTCATTTTCATTCTGCTACTTCTGATTATGTTTTTCTGGATCTCTAAAATAAATTGTATGTTTTGTAGAATTTTGTAGGTCATAAATTAATGACAATTTGCATTTAATGCCTTAGCCCAATTAATTTGATATATGAAATTCAACCACCAGAAACAAAGAAACAAGAATAGGACTTAGTTATGTCTTGCTTCCTTTGTGTGCTTGTTGTCCAATCAGCCTTTTTTAGGCCAGGAACACCTTTATAGATGCTATTATTATACACGGTTTGGTTTTAAGAGGGGTTGTTCAGGGACAGTGGTGTCACAGACTATGATTGTTTGCAGTTTTTCTTTCCCTTTAAAGGAAATTCCTCACTGAATAAGCAACAGCTCTCAAGCGTATCAGAAATAGAAACTCTGGGCATTTCAAAACAAGACTAGATACTCTAGGAGAAGAGCTGTAGGCGTTATTTGAACTAGTCGTTCCAGCTAGTGGTGGAGAAGGCTGGACTAATGGAGATCACATTTTCTGGAAGATGTGAGAAATGGAGATCGCGTGGAAGTGTAACTTATTTTAATTTTTTGAATTTGTTTACTGATTCCTTGCAGAGGCCTCTATCTTGAGCTACGATGGCAGCATGTACATGAAGATCATCATGCCTATGGTCATGCATACAGAAGCAGAAGATGTGTCCTTCCGTTTCATGTCACAGCGTGCCTATGGGCTGTTGATGGCAACCACCTCACGAGATTCTGCTGATACTCTGCGCCTGGAGCTGGATGGAGGCCGTGTCAAACTTATGGTCAATTTAGGTATCGTATGAAAACCTCCCACTGCCCCTTCACTCTTAGTTTGGGCTTGTGATTAGTGTCCTTTAAAAAAAAAAATTGTTTAATTTATGTTGGTTTGATTGGATTGGATTGATTTCTAAAATAGCTGCTGAGACCTTCATAATGATATTCTCTTGTGGAGATAAATTCTTTCCTGCATTGCTGCATGGAGATTTGCTGTCAGTTCTTCGTTATGGACAGTGTTGGTTTTTAAGTCTTTAAGTTCTTAAGTTTCCTTTCTTGGTCTGGGACTGGTGAGCTCTGTGTGAGACATGCTGCTTGGTCCATCTTTTGATCGGTTACATCCCTCATTCTTCCAGCATCACTCAAAACAGTCAAAGCCAAATATGGCAATTAAGCAAATGGATATGGTGGCAAGCAGAAGCCCTGTGAATCCCAAGCCTTTTAAGAATTGGACAGTGTTTAATGCAACTTGATCTTAGATATTCTATTTTGCTAATTATTTTTATTTCATATTTAGTATATCTTTCAGCCTTTAGGGCTTTTTATGTCTAGTAAAAACAACCAACCAACCAAAAAACAAACCAAAAACAAACAGATCTTTTGATCATGGTGGTGTTAAAACAAAGGCAACAGTAATAAAAGTTCATTCCCCCATCCCAGAAGGTTGTGTTCTGTCTCCTTAGAGTTACACTTTCCTAGAAAATAATAAAAGACCACTAGAAAAAAGTCCAACAATAATGACAGTGAAAAAGTTGGGAGGAAATTCAGTCTTCTGTATCCATTTTCTTGCCAGTCTCTAAATGTTGTGTGGAATGACAAATAGTCTTCTTTTTAGAGAACATAAATGCAGGAGGCAAAGCTTTCTTTCACTTACACTGATGCACCTTATTGCTTCATGTGAATCCAGCAATATAACTAAGAGATTTTTAGTCAAACCAGAACTATTTTGATTATTGGAAACGTTAAACCTCTTCTAATGTCTAGGGTACTTCATATGAAGATCTGTGCATGGTCTGCAGAAGCTTGTGTCAGCTTTCAAATTTCCAAACCCCACAGGAGCAAGCTTTCACTTTTTTTTTTTTTTTTTTTTTTTTTTCTCCTCTGAACTAACATCATCTTCAAAGCCCTGCTATGATGATATCAGGAGCAAACCATGTAGTGGCTTTGTTTGTAGAGAGCAACAGTGCTATTCACCCATACCTATAGTAATGGCTCTTGGTTTTCATCTCCTGTTCTAGGTGGATATGATAGGTTTATCAAAGTCTTCATGTACCATAGATGAGCTTGAGTGATGATTTTAAGGTTCCTCATTCTCACCTGAGAGATATGTTGACCAGCAAGCAACCAGCTTATTTAAAAACTGTTTTCTAGCTATTTTTATTTTATTTTTTTGCTTTAAATTTGAATTCAGACCATGACCTCTGCTTTTGGGAAAAGAGAATGAGGAGAATAAAATGCATTTAAGCTAATTCTTACGTCAAAAATAGTCTCCAGCTACAGGGTATAAAAACATGTTCCATATTCTTGAAAAAAAAAAAAAAAAAAGGCAATATGACATGGTTCCTGTCTGGAATATATATGTTTTCCTTAGTGCTTTACACTTTTCTAGTTGAACTACTGAGTGTCCACCTAGCACAGGGGCAGTTGCTGAACTATCAGCAGGTAGAGTGCAAAGAGAATAGATGGACTTCAGCTTTGACAACAACTTCTCAAAAAAAAAAGCACTCTGATACTGATCTCTGCCTATATCTGCTCTTGACTGTAAGAATGCTGAACAGCAATTCTTTTGGGCCATTCTACAAAGAAATCCTGCAAATCTAAGAAATTTTCCTTCAGCTGGGGCTTTCCCGCTTTCAAAACAACAAGGTTACCTTGCTGTTGAAAGAGAGTTTGAGGAGGAATGACACCATTCAATTTCTGTTTACTGGAGGTCACATCTAACTCTTTAAGGAGACTGATCATAGCTAAAATGTCACAAATGAGAGCAGTCTTCATCACTAGACCCTGACAAAATGCCCTTATTGGTGAGAAGCAGTCATGAGCACCACCTGAAGACCCGAGCATGACTTGATCTGTGTCACCATCTCCCTGAGCATCTAGCCCATGACAAATGTGTTTAAACAAAGACTGTTCTGAGTGGTGAGTTATATAATTGTGCTTTTCTTAAAAGTCATTTAAAACTATTACAAAGAGCTGTCTTTCTTCTCCTTTGATCTGTTACATTTGATTACTAATTATTATTTATGTGGTTATTAAGGTCTTTCCTGTGTTGTATTTTTTTAATTTCTTTATTATTATTATTTTAATTTTTTTCTTTTTAACTCTTCTGTGTATTTCAGTTGTAAAGCTTTCCCATACCCCATCAGCCATAGTAAATCAAAAGATGGTATTCAACCCTTCAAAGGCCTGAAGCCTGCGGCCCGCACAGCAAACAGCCCTGAGAACAGAGCGTGCAGAGCAGCCTGCAGGGGCTGGCTTATCCCACCGCCTCCTCAGCACGCACCGACCCAGCCAAACAGGGCATATACATAGTACAGAAGGTTTCAGTGGGCTTGGGTGGGTGGGGGCTCACTGTAGGAGATGGGAGGGATAAGACAAACAGTGAGGAGTAACTCTCTAAGAGAAGGTTCTTCAGGCCTTTCCTGTACGAGTGCCAGAGGCACTGCGGTCTGCATGTTGACAGCAGTTCTCACAGTAGTGTATGTGTTTGTTGTGTGAAGATATGAAGTCCAAATGCGATGCAGATCCCACTTCTGTTGAGAAGGACTCTGAAGAAATGGATCTAGTGTGGAAGGAGGAGAGAGAGAGAGATGAAGCCAGTCATGGCTTGTAACATGCTTGGGAATTACTTCAGATGCTGAGATTTGCATAAAGGGAAAGCAATGGCTGGTCCGATAGGGAGATACACATTCATTTTTTTTTTTCCTGCCGTGGGTGAGAAAAGGGAAAGATTGCCCTTTTCCTCCCATGGGAAAGATTAGGTTTCACTGACTTTTGTTAAAGAATATTTCAGTTTTGTTTCATCCTGGCCAGGCTCAGCTTCAGGGCACTTATGACTAGAATAAATTCTGCCTACATCCTGTTCATCTGAGTCAGTTCTCCTGTAAGGAAGTGTAACCATCCCACTCTTCTACCTTTTCTTAAGATTTCTCCTCAGGGTTATCAAAGACAGTTTGTCTTTTAAAAATCTATTTTTTTAAATAAATAATTCCTTTAAACAAATGAAGCAGGCATATTTTCTGTTTTTCTTTCTTAAAAGCATGTGAACTTTTACACCAGCTTTTCTTTCATGCAGGTCATGCACTCATGTGCAGGTGTATTTATGTTCACACTTTTTCATTAATAACTTTTGAATAATAAATACATACAGTGACCCTTACTTTTTTATATTTTTTAAAAAGATATGAAAAAATATTTGTCAGATGTCCTCTGATAGTAACAGGTGGGTTCACAGTCTGAGAAGTTGGAGCTGGCAAGGAGCTACACTGTAAGATTGGGTAAGAGCATTTATAGGGCCTCATCTGGTTTCCTCCCAGGAAATAACCTGGAGCGAGCAGGAGCAGTCAGGCCCTGATTATCTTTCATGTGCAAGTCTTGCTTTGGAGTGCTCTTCTCCAACCATATGTGGATGCTTGTCAAAAGGAACAAACACTTTGTCCCCACCCAGCGAAGGTGGCTCTCTCAACTAATTCAAGGAGGGAGACAGGCTGGGGCCTTAGCAATGCCAGGTAGCTCAATCATCATCATTTTGTGGTACAAAGATACAAATGGTAAGAAACCCAGGCCTAATGCCCAGAGAATTCTGTCTGCTACTAAAGATATCTCCATTCAAACAGTGAGTTCTTAGTGCTACTCAGATGCAGTAGAGCTGTTTAAGCTTTCTGAAGGAGAGGGTCTTTGGCCCTCTTTTGATGTGCTCTGGAAAAACTTGCTTCCAAGCGCTAAGTAAGCAGCATCTGATTTACACTAGGAATAATAATGAGAGAAAGTAACCGTAGGAAGGTCTTTCCAGCTCATCCTGCTCTCAGTGTAGTTACAGACCACGAAGTCACTTCACTGCTGTCCTCCAAATACCTCATTCAGCAGCAGAACAGCTGTTGAGGCACACCCATCTTGGAAATTCAAAGCAAGGGGAATCTTCTTGTGAGTCAGGAATGCAGCCATATCCAAACAAAGCAAATCACATCAGTAGAAGCTGATAACAGTGCTGAGAGCCCTACATGAGGATTACTCTAAGTCTCACTGTACTGATGGGGGACTCCCAAGCAGTTTCTTAATTACTCCTGAATTCTCCAGCTGCTGCTGTTTTGAGCACAGAGACCTGGCTAAACTTGCACCCCACAACTTACTGCCAGGGAAAGCATCCTCAGCTTTTTACTTGTATCCTAGTTTAGAGGAAAATACTTTTCTTCCCTTCTAAAAGCTGATGTAACAGGGAGAAAACAGTTTCATGTATTAATGATTGCAACTTGTTTTGGGCAAGGCTCAGGACTACAGAAATAAAAAGCACTGTGCTCATTCTTTGAATGTAGCACCTCTGGCTTTGGATGCCTCTCTTTCCAGTGACTGACTTGAGGTTCCTTTTAATTCATTTTCCCAGAGCTTCTGGGCACCTGCAGCTTCCATAGCTTGTCTGACACAGGTGCTGTGAGATTGTAATGTCTTCCTCTATAATATACTTCCAAATCTTGGAGGCCTGTTAACCAGATGGCTCCTAAGACATTCTAGTTTCTCCTCTTCTGGCAGTTGCCATAGTGTTGGAAGACAGCGCCGTGCCTATCTTTAATTTGTAAAAGAGAAAAGGAGTCATAGGATCTTAGAGTACATCTACTGTGTGTAACAAAGTGCTCTGTAGAGACAGCGTGGTGGGCTGAGCACCTTTGTGTCGGAGTGCAGTAGCGTTAACCCAGCTGCAGGACAGTGTGGTGGTGCTGGCGTAGCACCACGGGCAGATGCAAAAGCTTTAGGGCCAAGTGGGGTCCTTACTGACCAAACTGGACCTAGTCTGGTTCAGGAGCTGGTTCTTCTGGAGGAAGTTTTGGCTGTTTCTGCCTGGCACCCCACAGTGTGGCATTGAACAGTCTTCATGCTTGCAGTCAGTATAAGGGCTATGTTGGTTTTCAGTTTAAAACATTGATCCGTTCACCTGGAGCAGTCATTGACTGGGAGGAAGTCCTGGGACATATAGTTCTTTCAGGACTGCTGAAAAACAAAACAAAACAAACAAACAAACAAAAAACCTTCTCTGCAGAGATAAAATACACAGCTATGGCTTTAGTTTCTAATTTTGATGAATGTTGCTGGGGACCAGCCATGTTTCCCTTTACAGCACACTTACTGCTTAGCCCATAAAACATTCCCATGTTGTTCTAGCTGTATCAGCTCCCTTGATCTCACCTGCTTGCAGTGAGACTCTGGAGTCTCTCTCGCTCTCTTTCAGGCTGTAGAAGCAAGGAGGGTAGCTGGCTCCACAGGTAGCTGGTACTCAAGAGCTCCCCTTACCCCACCCAACTCCTGTAAGGGATATAGCCACCACTGTATGGTGATCGTACCAATTGCTCCAGGGCTGTTTGCTCCCACTTTTCTGTTGCGGTTGACGACACATGACAAACCTAATCGCACAAAACCAAACCCAGATTTTCTCAAGAGAAGTTCTGCTTGAAAACAGGCTCTCTCTGGCCATGCTGCTCCCAATTGGTATACCCCTACCCATTATGACTTTTTATCTGTAGACTCTTCCCCTTTCTTCCCCTTTTATTTTTAAGAGTAACATTTAGTTGCAGCTGCTGAAATAATTTTCCTACATCTGCCTGAATAAATACAAAATTAGTCCAATTAAGCAGCAAACTTCTTTCTGTTTCTCTGCCATTTAGTGTAATCTTTGCTGTTGGGCCATATTTCTGTAATAAATATGACCATCTCTGCTGGTCAAAGCCTTAGTTACCTGGCAGAGTGTCCAGACAAGGGTGTCCGGTAGCATGGTGCTATTATTCCTGGCCTTGGTTTCCTAAGAGAGGGTCAGCATAACCCAAAATATGTAATAGCACTGACATGATAGCATTAACCCACACCAGACACCACAGCAACAGATATTCACAGAGCTGTAAGAAGGCATTTATAAGTGTAAAATCTTCTTATGGGTCATATCCTGAGATAAGCTGAGTACGAGTGCGTTAAAGTAGAGAAGCAGTGCTCAGAAGCCCTCTAGCTCGCACTGCTCTACCTCAACCTCATTTTTTTGGGCAGTTCCTCAGTTCCTATTTATTAGACTCCACAGCCATCTCTCTATTTTAATTTCCATCTGCCCCTTCTCCTCCCTCCCTTGTCCGTCAACTCTGAATGAAGCAGGGCCAGCAAAGGTTCCCAGACCTGCCACTTCGCTGCCCATTTCATCTTCTCCCCGAACGTTAGGAGCACCCCGTTCAGTCTTAGTGTTCGGACAGCAAGGCGAAACTGGGCTTGGAGGAACTGGCGGGGCTGGGGACCTTTGAAAGAAATTCCTGTAGTCCCTGCAAAGCAAACAAAAAAAAACAAAAAAGTATTCCCAACCTCCAGAACTAGCTGAAATCTGGGCTGGGCGTTCGTGCGGTTAGCTGTTTGCAAGTGGCCATTTTATGACAGGACACAACTGGGCAGTATACTAACCCCTTCCTCGCCTGAATGGACAGTGTCAAATGTGCCCGTGCACATACTAAAAATTGTTTTGGGCTGGCACGAGGGGAAATGAGTTGAGGGTCTGTCTTTGGGAGAGCTGGAAAGGGTTAAATATTGCACCAACAAACTTCATAGGCTGATTTTACAGGTATTCTGTGTTGGACAGATGGTGTATTTATGCAATAACAATACGAATTAATTGAAAAGAAACCAAGTGTAGAGGTTGACTTGAAATTTCAAGCTTCTCAGAGAAATTGCTAAAGGTTTTTAAAAAGAGAAATTACAGTGGCGTATGACTTGCATTTCAAGGGAGATCTTTTTGTGCCTTGATTTGACAATTTTTTCTTGTAATTCACATCAGTTCGTGTTCTGGAGTAGAAGATACTCTTAGATGCATAGGCTTCTATAAAAAGGAAATAGCTTTCTGTATCAACACGTGGATATATATGTACATTGGTATATCTCTCTATACATATGTGTATATATATCTGTGTGTGTATATATATATTTATGTAACAGATATTTACGTAGAATATACTGTACATATACACCCACTCCTGAACTTGTACAGACTGTATATAAATATAAAATGGCCACATCTCTTTGCGTGTGTCTGTCCCCGGAAGGGTGGACTGATTGTTTTTGGATGTCTGCAGCTGTTACCTTGAAGGATGCAATTTCATCTTTCATTTATTTTTCCCCATCTAGACTGTATCAGGATAAACTGTAACGCCAGTAAGTTTTCCCTCAAGTTTCATTTTGTTCTCTTTCTATATATATTAAAATAACTTTATTTTCTTTGCTGTTTTATAAGCTGTTTTTTCTTTGATTTTATTTTTCTTGTTTCTTTTTTTAAAAAATCCTCTGAAATTGAAGGGCTGGGTGGGATATGAAGCTGGGGGGAGGAGGAAAGACCTTAAGGTGATTGTATGTGAAAATTTTGTGTTAGGTTTCTCCAAGGAGGAGATGAACTGTTATTTCATAGCTTTGCAGAAGAACACCTGAGGAACCTGATGAGCTGATATTGTATTTCACTGGTAACCTGTTGTCTTTATGAAAACTTTTAAAGAGCCACATAAGAATAACAACAGGTACTGTATGCACTTCTCCACAAAAAAAAAAAAAAAAAAAAAAAAAAAAAAGCATGCATATTTAAACACACACAAAAAAACAAATCTTAATTTTTCACTTTGTTTCAGAATGGTGACAACTTAATCTGATATTTATTCAAAGTCATTTTGGGGGGGAGGGAGTATAGAAGAAATACAATTAGATCTTAGTTTTTGAGTATATTATCGGAGTTATATGAGAGCCTTTTATTTAGCATTTAACTCTCTTAGATTTACACAATAAAGTCCACATGAATCCTTGGTTCATTAAAGATCCCTTTCAGTCTGTTATAAGGTAGGGAAGGTTGCTGTAGAAAGATGCTGGCTGATGGAAAACTGTATACCCTTGCATGAAAAATAATATTAAAAGACCATATCCAATTTTAGTCTGTGATTGAGGAAACAATCTTTTCTGTTTACTTCAAAGAGCTGTTTGAAGTTGCTGTAGGCTTAAAACTGAAACACTGTTCCCAAAGAACGGAGCTGTTTAGATCTCAAGTATGGTGGTGTGTCTTACTTGAAACCAGATTCCTTGCTGCACTGACAGATCCTGGGTGTTAGATGATTTATGGAAGACTGAACATGAATTTGGAAGTGCTATAATGAATTAAGAGGCGAGGTTGGTCCATGAATGGTGTTGGCTTGGGGAAGAGTGGCTAGAAAGCTGCCCAGAAGAAAAGGACCTGGAGGTGCTGGTCGACAGTTGGCTGAACAGGATCCAGCCGTGTGCCCAGGTGGTGAAGAAGGCAGTGGCATTCTGGCCTGCATCTGAAACAGCGTGGCCAGCAGGGCTAGGGAAAGGATTTTTGCTTTGTATGCAACACTGATGAGACTACCTCTCAAACACCGTGTTCAGTTTTGGTTCCCTCAGTATAAGAAAGATATTGAGTTGCTCGAGCACGTGCAGAGAAGAGCAAAAAAAAAATTAGTGAAGGGACTAGAAAACAGGATTTATGAGGAGTGAGTGAGGGAACTGGGGCTGTTTAGTCAGGAGAAGAGGAGGTTGAGGGGACATTGCATCCCTTTCTACACCTACCAGAAAGGAGGTAGTAGTTAGGTGGGTGTCAAGTCTTTTTTTCTCGGGTAACAAGTGATAGGATGCAAGGAAACAGTCTCAGGTTGTGCCAGAGGAGGTTTTGCTTGGATATTAGGAAGAGTTTCTTCTTGGGCAGGGCAGTGAAGCATGAAAAAAGCTGGCCAGGGAAGTGGTGGGGTCCTCATCCCTGGAAGTATTAAGGAGATGTGTGGATGTGGCACTAAGGGATGAGATTTAATGATGACATTTGGTAGTTCAGGTTGATGGTTGGACTTGGTCTTGAAGGTCTTCTCCAACCTTGATGATTCTATGAGTCTACGTGTTTTCTAGAGGCTGTGGTCTTTTTATTTACCAAAGAGCCCCATCCAAGCTAGCAGGAAAATTGAAAGAAGTGTGTTGCAACCCTAAAAACAGAGCTTTCAAGTGAAAGTGGAGCAACACATTACAGAAACAGTTGTTAGTAGCACTGAGAGAGCAAGAGAACATTGTTGCAAAGCAGTTTCTTAACATATGTGCTGTGGTTTTGGACTAAGATTATGTCTGTATTGTTAGGCAGCAGACAGTTGTGTCTGTGTCATGTGTTCCCCCCCTAGTAACAGATCAGCTTTCTTCCTGGTCACTGCCAGATTCAGATCCTGCTTTTCAGGAAAGTGGAAGCAATTAGTTTCTTGGTCTTGGGAGGTGGTCCCTAGGAGTCTGCATTCAGAGAAAGAAGCCAAAGCATGGACTGATGTGTAATTATTCCAGTTGTGAGCCCTAAAGTGCTGCAGGAGCTTAATTGTGAGTTCACAGCTTTGAGAACTGCTTCCTCTCCTGCCCCATTGCAGGGGTGTGTGGGATTAGGCCTGTGTGACTCAAACGTGGCAGCTCTTGTTGAATTCCTTTTGCTCATCTCAGTTTGAACACTGTATTTCAAGGTAGAGCTGGCAACCAGGAAAACTGTCTTGAATCTCTGATGAGATTGTCAGTTTTCACCCAGCAGTAGCAGAGGGCATTTGCATAAAAATAGGAACTTCTGTTTCCAAACATTTCATATGTTTTTGATGCTTAGCCACCCACAACTCTATGTAGATGCTTGCACCATACTTCTTGTTGATGTGTGTCATCTAAGCATCCATACCAGTTTCTTTGGTATCATCTGGTGTTGTTGTCATCATCTTCAACTTCTGATGACAGATGACTACTAGAGGTTCATCTGTGGAAGACTTTTCAGGTGGGAAATCAGCTTTAGTAGCAAGGTGTGGTTGTCATACAAGATAAAATTTAGCAGTAACTGGAAGAAACATTTAAAAAAACAAACAAACAAAAACAAACAAACAAAAAAACCAAAGACAAACAGAATCCTATGGGCAGATCAGTGGGAAGACAGTCTGAACCCAGAGTGTTTTTGTTAGTTTTCCCATAAGCATCAAAACATCTTGAATCATTTTGCTTCCATGCATTTTTAATTGTTGAGGTTGCTGCATTTTTAAATACAGTCTTCCTTTGAAGGTTGATATTTATTTATTAAAAAGAAACTTTGGATTTTCCTAATTTATTTTTTTATGATGCTTTGCTTAAAATGAAGAACACCTCTCCTAGTCCCTCCAACACCTTGTTTTGTTGCTGCCTGTTACAATGACTCAGGTCATCTGTCCTGCTTTCTAGAAGAAAACCTGCTGGGAACTGATTGATGGAAAACTATATACCCTTACATGAATAAAATACGGTTAGGCAAGAACAAACCAAATAACATTGTAGCTATTCTTGCAGGCACAAGACATTTACTTGTGCAGAGGGAGTTATCAATATGCAGATGGGTCTGCCAGGGTCTGTCAAAGTCAGTAGAAATGTTTTAAATTAACTTGACAAATGGAATTCCCAGTCGGCTGAAGAGTTTCAGGTCAAGCAGTCACCACTGCTAACTGAATGTAAGGACCTGGTTCGTGGTTTTAAAAGTAAACAGAGCTGTACTTTGGGGATCTCATGGAATGTGTTAGGTTAAAGAGCCTAGCAGCAAGATCAAAGCAAGCACTGAAGCTCATGCTATTCGAGAGGAGTCCAGTGTCTTGTCAGAGGTAAGCATTTAGTTTTCGATACACTTGCTGTTAGCTTTCATTGGATAGAGTGAGAGGTTTTTGTTTGCATATCTTCGGGATGCCATGTTTCTGTTGTAAAATACTGTTTTCCCTCGCATCATTTCTTCTTACCGTCTTTAGTTTTCATCAGTCATATCCCACAGTTCTGGAATGGAAGACTGACATCATGTCCTACAACAGGAGTATTTTTTACTCTTTTCATCCCCATGCCTTACTCCTGTAGTTACATAAACTGATCTCATCTGTTTCTGCATGCTGACAGAGCTTGAATTTAGATGGACCCAGCAGTGCTGTTGCTTACACAGATTTGACTAAGTAGTAACTCTATTTTCCTCTTAGTGTCAAATCAGCACAACCAAAAGTAGTATCAGGGGCCTGAAATAGAATGTGGAGATGCACTGAATGATTCTTCAACATAAAGCAGACATAATGGATAGCAACATATTGTTTGCTGGATTTATGGGGAAAATATGCATAGACTAAATGCCCTTACATTTTTGCATACATACTTTTTTTTTTTTTTTTTTTTTTTTTTTTTTAATAGAGCTTACCAAAGAACGTAGCTCTTTGACCCACATCCTGTAAACTGGTTCTTGAAATATATAGCTCACCTTAAAGAAAGTTGAGGTTGTTGTGATAGTTTTATAATTTGTGTCATACTGGCTGGTGCTCTGATTTTTTTCAGCTTTCTGAAAATATCCTTAACTTGCTTTATTATCTTTTCAGTGATGACCCCCCTGCTTCTTATCAGTCCAAAGGGGATAGTTTTCAGCAATCTACTAAATAATAAGCATGGGGGACAGGGCTGTGTGTGCTGCAGATTCAGTGTCTTGTAAAGTGTCTTCAGTTTGTGTTGTTTCTAGGATAATGTTTGTGTTCTTTTTCTTGGTTGAATTCCCTCTCCTTTTCCCAAACCATTTATGTGGCATGGCATTAGTCACAGTCACATAGTTTGACACTATGCTTATGGGAGGTTTGATCTTCCGAAGGTCACTTTGACTGCCTTCGGGGCAGTGAATACTTCTATCTTATTGCTTGTTATTTCATAATGAGGCCTCTTCTTCTCAGTAAAGCATGCCATACAAGCCGTTACCTATTTTCATGTGCCTCGTGAAGCCTCAGAAAATCCTGATCCTCTTTTCTTACCTGTTGCTAAAAGCAAAAATGGAAGAGAGTGAAAGAAGACAGCTGGAATATGAGCTTGGTTCTTCCTTTTCAGTTGCCATGCTTACTGTACTTAGCGTCTTCATTCAGTGCAGTGTTAGTGTTTCATTTAAGTGCTTATGTAACAACAGCAAATATGAACCTATGATGTGTAACTCTGGAAGAGATTTTAAGTTTTCTTTTTTCCATATCCTCTTAAGTGAATAGGAAGCCATGCTAACTCTAATCTAATCAAAATGTTATAAAAACAAGTGCACTTCTCTGATTCTTAGGGATGTTGCTGTCATTTTAATAAAAGCTTAATAGTACTCTAATGTGAAAACATTATTTGGAAAGTGAAGAGGTGTGATTAAACAGACACATCGTATTTGTGACTCCAGTATCTACTAATGTCATTTAAACATAATCAGGAAGAAATGAATGCTCATACAGCCTGAAAAGTGACAAGCCATTAGTATGTCATATTGTAGTGGTGAAAGCAAGCCTGGCATTTGTTGCATTTGTACAGCTTAGCCGGGCATTTTCTCAGCTTTGGGAAGTCTCAGACTCAGGGTGCCGGTCTGGTCTGGTGCTGCTGCTGTCACCTATTCCCCAACTAGTCCGGCTGGATCTTTGCTAGTGGTCACACACACACACACCTGTGGTCACTCCATTCTATGGCACCACGGACGCATGTGCCCTCCAAGCTGTTGTCTGACTTGAGCTGCTGCACTTGCACCCTCACTCACCCTCATACACACAGAATAGAGATCTCTCACTCAGGACAGAGTTAGAACATAATTTAATAAGCAGATAGGACAGATGAGGTGCAAAGCACAGCCCAACAAGCATGCTGAGCAGCCAACTGAACGTCCCTTTTTATCCCCTCTCTCTATTCCCATTCTTGTTTCTCCCCAAATCACCTAAACTCCTTCTTTGTCCTGCCATTGATTGCTGGTCAAGCATGCTGTAATAAGTCCTGGGCAATCTCAAACTGCTTTCCCCTGCATCCCATAACATGACTCCAACCCCCTTAATCTGAAAGGTGGTCTGGAGAGCTGCTCTGGTGACTTGCAGTGATGAGTTTCATTTCATGCTGGTGGCTCTGCTGGGACAGGGTTTTTGCTTTTCGGCATCCTTAATTTGGGTTCTTGCCTGCAGTTGTGCCCCTGGGCTCCTCCAGCCTTGTACAGATGGGACTTCGATGGGCTGATGGCCCCTGTGGTGGGCCTGGATCTAGCCTGGCAGGGTATAATTTGGGTTCTTGCCTCATGCCAGCATCTATCTGATGTGGGTGTTTCTCTTCGTGGGTACATAGATGAGCTTTGTCACATAAGCTAACAAATTTATCTTCCCTGTGACAGCTACTAGAAAGTAAAGTATTTTGTCTCAAACTTGCTTGATGCAAATCCACTCCAAGTCACCAGAAGAAAAAAAAAACTCTTGACTTCAGCTCTCGGCACAGGAGTTGCTTGGTACCCCTCCACACTGAAGCAGTGCTCCTGAGTTGGTTTTCCACATGGCCATCTTCCAGCTAGGTCAGAGGCAAAAGGTGAAGAGCTTGTAAGAAGCTGCTCTGCTATGCTGCAGTCTAGACAATATGTGTTCTATAGAATAGATTCTGTAATTAGTTGCCCAAAATCCATATTTATTTTTTTTTTTTATTCAGAGAAAATTGACATGAAACTGGAATCTTGTGCATTAGGACCTGAGGGAAAGAGAGATTTTTATATGTGATTTATTTTGCTTGAGAACAACCCAGACAGAGCATTTCTAATGAGAATTTGAGTAGTTAAAAAGGAAAAAAAAAAAGCAAACATGAATCAGCACAAGTGCTGCTTGCTATTTTGGGTGCTACCTTATCAGTACATTTTAAAGCAATTCCGTGAGGCTTAAGATTCAGTGGATGCTGGGTAAGGAGTGGCTGGTAAAAAGGCTCTAGTGATTTGTGTTATTGGGTGCAGAACATTATGTGTAAGGAAAGAAAGGTGTTTGCTGTGTCTTTAATCCTCATTCAGCCAGTGCCATGAAGGTCAAGGTTTTGCTATGGCATAATTAATTTTTGTAACCCTAAGCTGCGTTTGCTGTATCACAGAGTCCCTGCATCCCAGAATATTTTACAGACTGTACATCTGGGCTACAAATACAAGGCAGCCCGTGGTTATCAGGTTTCAGTGAGCCCCAGCTCCTAGTTAGCAGCAGTCAACCTTCGTCTTGGAGCTAATACTGTCATGTCCTTTGAAAGGCTGTAGGTTGATGCTACCCTTCTAGTGCTCAGGGAGAGACTTCAGCCGGTCTTCGAAGGTCATCCATGTGAAGAGGTGGCACTGTTTAGAGTGGTGCTTGCTATAACGCTTTCTGTGTTATTTTTAATTAATGGTGGTGGTGGGACCTAATGGGAAAGAAAACTAACCTTGCAAAATCTGAAATCATCAGTCAGGAATCAATGACCAGATTTTGGGAAACAGCTATGGCAATCCACTGGTTATTGTTCCCACCACAGCAGCTTTTCTTGACTCATTGCTGCTTCTTGAGGTTGTCTTCAGGTTGTACATTTTTATACGTAAAATTTTCAATTCCTGTAGCCTCTGACCCCTTAATGGGATTACAGCTCAAAATGAGAACTGTTGTATAGGGGGAAGAATAAAAAAAAAATCGAAAAAATTAAAAAAAGTCACGTTGTCTGTCACTAAGCTAGATACTGTTTGTATAATGTTGGAAATTACAGAAAAATACTGGGATTCTGGGTGCTGTAACAGAAATATTATGAAATAGGCAGTGGTTGGGCAGATTTTTTAAAAAATATTTTATTATTTATTTTGTATTTTTGCTGAAGGGAGAAAGATGTGCTGAGGGATTTTTGGAGTAACCTTGGAAGACTTCTGAGGGTAGGATAAGTTTTGAAGTCCTGTGTGGCTGGGTTTTGTTTTAACAGTGCATGCATTAACTAGTTGCTTGTCAGCACTGTTTATTCTTCTCCACCACTTGTTAGACTCGGAGCTCCCTTTGTCACGTCTGTGCAGGGAAGGCAGGAAGACTTGTTTCATTCTTGTTGCAGTATTTGCAGTGTCTCAGCCAGGCTGTTGGGGGGGGGGGGGGGGGGATGGAAGAAGAAAGGCTTTGATAGAAAAACTTCTCTACTTCTCAGTTTATTTTGGCTACTTTATTTGTGTAAACTGATTTATGTTCCTTTCTGAGTAGCTGTCATCACTTGAATTTTGCTCAGTGCTGTGGGTTAACCCTGGTAGGCAGCTGAGCACCACACAGGCGCTCGCTCGCTCTCTCTTCCCTAGCAGGATGGGGGAGGGAACTGGAAGAGCAAAAGGGAGAAAACTGATGGGTTGAGACAAAGAGAATTTAGTTAGAAAGAAAAAATGGAAAAAAAAAACAAACAAAAACCACAAAACAAAGACCAACAAGCGATGCAAAAGCAATCATTTCACCACCAGCCAACCAATGTCCAGACAGTCCCTGAGCACTGGTGACCAGTCCCTGGCACCTTGTGGCATACCACCACAAGGTTATAGCAGAGCATGATGGTGTGTTACCATGGTATGTAATATCCCCTTGGTCAGCTGTCCTGGCTGCATTCCCTCCCAGCCTTTTGGGCACGCTAGCCTCCTCACCGGGGTGGGGCAGAGAGAGAAATGGAGAAGGCCTTGACACTGTGTGAACACTGCTCAGCAACTGCAAAGACACTGGTGTGTTATCAACGCCCTTTTGGTCACAAATCCAAAGCTCGGCACCATACATGCCTCTATGAAGCAAAGGAACTCCCTCCCAGCCAGATCCAGTACACTCAGAATGCAGCTGTAGCCCTCCGAGTTCGTGGGTATTGAGCCATAGGGCCTGAAAAGGCAATGCTTTGGCTGCCGTAAATTAGAACAGAGGACTAAAGGTGTCGTCCATGGTCTCCACGCATCAAGCATTTCCCCATTGATTTTTCTTCTCCTACTCGAGGCACTGAGTATGAGGAAACTTGCTGTGTGCATGGCAATATCAGGGAGCTGTGTAGGCAGTACTAGATGTGTTGCTTCCAGGATTAAGACATGTCAAGCTGTTGACTATCTTAAAATCAAACAATGACTGTATTGGGACCTAACTACCGGATGCTGTTTATGTGAAAGAGTAGTGAGAGGATTGCTAATGACAGAAGTTGCCTCTCCGCAGCCAACTTTTCCACACCTAACAGTCCCCATGCCACACGCCCCTTTAAGCAGTGCCTGCTGTTGGCCTGCTACCACAACCCATCACATTGCCTGTGTCTTGCACTGCCAGACTGTCCAGTGAAAGGCACTGCTGGTAGAAAATTTGTCAGGGAGCATAGGTGCTTGGGGAGGAAGATGTAAGTTTACCTTGAAACTATCCTTCAGTGCTCCTGTGTTTGACTGTTGTCCTCTCTGAAAAGAGCTGGGCAAAGAT
The DNA here is from genome assembly GCF_009819795.1 of Aythya fuligula. Lineage (NCBI taxonomy): Eukaryota > Metazoa > Chordata > Aves > Anseriformes > Anatidae > Aythya > Aythya fuligula. The sequence continues at coordinate 27,594,767 of NC_045563.1, forward strand.
GAGCTGTAGGCTTACAGCTCATCTGTGAAAGAAGCACCTTAGAAATGTTTACTGTTTGTGCAGGACTAAATGAGGGGCAGAGAACAAGAACCTTTCTCCAGGGGTTGGAGCTGATGCACACTGGTATATGGTGCCTCTAGCACAATTGTATTGCTGTAGCTTCTCTGAAAACATGCCATTAGCAAACCTTTTGGCAGCTCTATCTTCGTTCCTAGTTGCTTATCTTCTAGTCCTTTTACAAAAACCTGATTCTTCAGGTTTCAGGCCCAGGGAAGAAGTTGTGGACTTCTTGCCTCTCCTGTGCAAAGGAAATATAAAACATCACTTCTTGATACCACAGGGAGCCCGGTGAAGATGCCACAGATGTTAAACACAGTGGTTGAGGTATTTTATATCATCATAAGCGTTTTCTAGCTAGTGAAAAATGGAATATGTTGGATGTTTTCTTTGTGAATGTGAAAAATTAGAAAGCCTGAGAGAAATTCTGAAGTCATTTTCACAGTTAAATCTCTTCTGACTTGTGTCACTTCAGTGGCTGCTGTATTAAATAGTTATGTGTGCACACTTCATTGTGGCAAAATAGCTTTTTCCTCATGGTGGCTTTTACATTATCCAGGCTTGATCATAAACTGGAGGCCAAATCAGTGGCTGCAGTTTTAATTATCCAAGGGTATCTTACTATTTTGGTTTGCTAGTGAATGTGAAGTGGAGAATGTGGAGAATGCCTGGCAAGCTTACCAAAAAAAAAAAAAGTAATTATGCTAATTAACACAAGAGTAGGTTCAGGTAAGGGTTTAATTTTATATTAAGTAACTGTTAGCAGTTTTTTTTAATAATATATATATATTTTTTTTTTTTTTTAGGGAAATCTCATTCAAAATTATTCATTCGAGTATTTAAAACTGATGGGGAAAAGAAGATGTGGCTGGTACTGCTTTTGGTTCATATCAAATTATTTTCAGACTTAGGAATGTTGCTATCTCCACTAAGCTATTATGATCTTTGGGACATTCTAGTGAAAAATGTTCTGATGGTATTAAAACATTTAAGCAAAGTTGCAGTCTCCTGTCTAGAACCGTGTTGTTCATGAATTCTTGGAGTTTCACTATAGCTTCCTGAGGAGGGCCAGTATTATTTTCCATGCAAAACCGTAAATGTTTCTCAGCTGAATTTAGGAAAATTCTCATGTATTTGATATTTTAACTTTAATACAAGAAAGGAAGGGAATAAGTGTATATGTAGAAGACAACTGAGATTTTTGGTGGTCATTATGCAGTTGGCCAAGCTGTATACTAGTAGTTACAACTACAGTGATCACATACAACATAATTACGTTGCTACCACTGCATGTTCTGCCACATTATTGCGCTATTGCACTCTCTCATGAAAATACTGACTATGGTCAGTCTTAGGGATTGTCAAAATATTTATGCCACAAGTCTGAGCAATATCACAGCCCCTTTGTTTGCTGTGGGCAGAAAACTAGCCTCATTTAGTTTCATGCTTTCTTATACAAAAAAAAAAAAAAAAAAAAAAAAAAAAGGAAGAAGAAAGGAAGTTTCTAATTTAGTATTTTAAATTTTCTGCTTAGCACAATTCTAGATGAAGGGGAATATTTATAAGTAAATTGCTTCCTAAGTCGTCATTGCTATTGAAAGCAATGTCAATAAAATTGACAAGTTTTTGTTGCAGCAAAAATTGTTAATTTCTCAACGGTCACACTTTGTGTTATTTCAAAAATATTAAAATGCATCAAAAAAAGTGTGAAAACTATACGAAAGCACAGGTTTTCTTTTTTCTTTTATTTTTCATTTTGCATAGCTCTCATGCAGCTTGTTTTCCTGAAAGCTGAGAAGTTTATCTAGACTTTAAGCTTTTTCCCCCAGTTGCAGTAGGATCTCAAGCTTCCAGCTTGGCAGATTCACTGAGCAGTATTTGGTACAATTCCTCACTTGTGTGGTGACTTCTCCAGCTGTATTTTGCAGGGAATGCAGTATCCAGTAGGGCTGTGTAGAGAGGATCATCTGTGACCCCAAATGTCTGTGTGCCCAGGCTGACTGTGCTGGTTCCCAGCCCAAGCAAGCTTTTCTTCTCTCCTGGCACTCGCTGCTGTGTCTGTTACAGAGGGAGCTGAGCACCACCTCGTGGTGCAGCTGGAGGTTTTCTGGTCTCTGTTTATGTGCTGAGCAGCCTAATATACCTACAAAGCAGCAGCAAATCACTCCGTATTTGTTTTGTGTTGCTTTTTCCCATTTGTGAAAGTATCAGAAGTATGTTCAGGGTGCTCTGTGGAAGGTAATAACAAGGAAGAGATAACATGGGCAGAGCTGTGTGAAAAGGTCTTGAATGCAAATCGATTCCTGACTGTAGCACAGGGCTACTATATCAAAAATGCTTTATAGGCAGCAAGAAACTTTTTCAAAGTGTGGATTGTATCACAGGACAGTGCTAATCAGCACAGCAACAGCAACAACATCAGCAACAGCAAGCTCCGCTTTCTTGTACTTGCTCTTCTTCCTCTCAGATGAAAGCAGCTGATGCTGCAGAACTAAAGGTTTTGGGCTTAAGTGCTAGAACAGCCCAATAAAGGAGACTGAGGGGACTGCTCAGCCTCTGCCAGCTTGCAACTTGACAGTACTGTGTCTTGGACAGCTGCAGCAAATCAGACCATCTTAACTTCACTACTCCATTCCCAGTGATAAAGCTAAGGTCAGGCTTGAAGTAGTAAGTAAAGCATGCTTGTATGAGCATGTACAAAACATCCTTAGTAAAATGTATCATGTGGAATATCTATAGAAAAATATAACAACTTCTGATTTCAGAAGCTTCACAGAATATATATATAACTGGCATATTTTCTAATAATTTGTATGAACGCATGCATAATCTCTCACAATAGCAACAGCCTACAGTGGTGGTGGGACAGCTGACAGGTCGGTAAGCAAGAAAAGTAGGGAAAATATTTAAATAAACCCAGCTATTGAAAAAACATAAGTGATATTTGCTTAGCCAACACTCAGTCACTCCGAGCTGGTTAGGCAAGAATTCAGCAAGGGTTACAGTGGTTAAGTGCTGAAATGCCTTGGTTTCAGATGAAATCCTTAAAAGCACATTAACCCAGCCTTGACCGTAATGGGCTGTAGGAGCCATATGTGAATACAGAGGCTGTTAAAAGCTGACGGTGGTGCTTGGAAGACATGAAGTTACTTTAAACCCAAACCCTCAATTGAAAAAGCTGAAACACGAGAAATAAAGAGTAAGAGTAATTAAGCAAATAGAGATGTAGTCCATTTTAAGCTAATATAATTGCATCTGATATTCATTTTATAAAAATGACTGTTAAACCTCTGAAAGATCTTGTGCTTTGCTTTATCATTAATCCTGTTTGACATTGTCTGAGTTGAGTCAAGGTAAACCTGAGAAATCCGTTTGTTTCACAGCCTCACACAGTGACTCTGAGGCAGGCTTTCTGCCTTCTTGATTGCTGAAACTATGTTATTTAGTACTCAACTCCAGTAGGCAGTTAAGACGTTCTTTCCTGCATTAGATGTAATTCACAGAGGTATTGAGCATAGTCAACTCCCGTTGACTTTCAGAGGGTTTTAGAGGGCTCAGCATTTGTGAAAAAACAAATCTTAAGGCCCTTGTCTGCTGACCAATACTAAGGGGAAATATTCAGAACTGAAAATATGACAAGTGAGAGATATACTGTGTCATTTTTTTCCCATTGTGAGGTAAATGAGCCAAGTGTGAGTCCCCTGGGGCATATTGTGCCTTCATGTGGGCAGGTGGGCAGAAGTTTTTGCCGAAGCAGAATGCAACATACCTAATGGATCGTGTTTTCCCATGGGATTTAATTGCTATGACCTGAAAAATTAATTAGTTTGAGAAGGCTCAGTTACATTGCTCTGAATCAAAAAAAAAGTGCATTTTAACTTACCCAACGTTTATCTCTGGGGATCTGCATCATATTTATATTCAACGACCAAATACAAATGTGTTTTCAGGTGAGATTTTGGCTTTTGCTTTTTCTGATTGGGCCAGAAATTTAACAAACATCCTTTTCCTGATATTGTTGGGAGTGCAGAAGAAGGACCGAGAGAACTGCAGTAAATTAAAAGAGGAATGTAGTGAAATATTTTAGCTGCCTCTCATTTTTGGGAGGAACATTGGCTTTATCTGCAGTTGGGCAAGGTAATGCATTGCTTCATTTTGGCATTCTTATTTTGTCACAGCACAGATAGGGTATTTGCTTCTGTTTCACTGTGGGATGAAATTAAAAATCCTTTCTTAGGAATTCTTAAGCATATTTTGATCTTTGGAGTATTCATTTATGCTGATGATTTAGTCCTTAGAAGACTGCAGTGGTTGTGGCAGTGCTATCCCCATGGAATTGCTGAAGGACAGAGTGTGAAGTCATTTTATGCAGAAGCAGTAGCAGCGACATTATGGGCTTTCAGCCCTGCCCTTACATAGCACCATTATCTAAGCACTTCTGACACTGAGGGGAAGCTTTGTTGCAGCTATTCAGCTCCAGTGCTACTCTACAGTTTTTAGCAGAGATGGAAGTACGAGTGCAGAAGAAGATTATACATTCTCACATTCTTACTCACTGTGTTACCTTATTGCACTGCTGGAACATGGAGGGATCCACCCTGCACTTGTGTAAAAGGATTCTGCATGTAAGTTTATTTCCAGTACACTTTTTGGAAATTTGCAGGCTGCATACTGATTGAAAGCAAAATGCTTAGCTGCTTTTCAGACTGTAATTAAAATTGAAATTGGAGTGTTTGGGACAGAACAACATTCATTAACTGAGAACACTGTTAGTTGTAGCAGTACTGGAAAACATCAAATTCTGCGTTAGATGACAATAGTTCCTGGTCTTTTGCTTCCAGGAACATCCTGAAACTTTAATAGGTCTAGAGTGAAACCTGGACAGACATTTCTGAGGGAAGAAGAAAAGAGAATCTAAGAAGAGATATCCCAAGGGCATTAAAACCAAATCTTAAAATGAACTTTTTCTGAAGAAAAGTATTTGAAGCACTAACAAATTTGTAAGGATATGATTTCCACAGCTACAAATACAGAGGAGAAACAAACCTGGAACTCGTTTCCTAGGCTTCAAAGATTGTGTAGAAATTTGAGTCTGTTTTTACTGTCTTGGTGAAGAAAATCTCAAAATGGAAATGGTACTGAGGGTCGTGTACATCAGACTTATTTTTGCGAGCTTTAAGAATTCTCTTTATAGCTTCTAAGATCTCCACAATGGATAAAGAATGCATCAAGCATCCTAGATACCACTCCCCAGTCCTGCCTTGCTTCCATAGCATTGTCATGCTCAGCTCTTATATGGTCATGGATAGGAGAGACTATAGTATTTCTTATAGGAAAGGATGAGGCAGTTTGGGTAGGTGAATCAATTCACATCAGAAAACCAATTACTACCTGGTAACTGTTGTAATGTCAAGGAAGTACCAATACATTGAAATAGCATGCATCTAGCCTAGCCTGGCTTTGATAAACACATTTTCTCGGTGCCCTCAGAGCAAAGGGTATTACTTTTTCTGTTTTCGCTTCTGTTCTGGATACAGGAAGTCCTAGTTTTGGTTCTTGGTGATGAGAATGGTATCCATGTGCAAACAGACATGTATTTTTACATGACAGCTTAGGGACAGAATCTGCACTGAAGATTTCATTTTTCAAACGAATACAAGTATTAAAGGCACAGGGGGAATGTATGGGCTTTTGCATTTAATCTAGTGATTAAATTTAGTTAGTGTTTCAGTCAGTGGAGAGGACTGAGCTGTCCTAGAGTACTGGTTGGAGCTGTGAGCTAAGTCAGCCTCCTCCAGCGGGCAATTCAGAACCACCTGCACCTCCTGGCTGATCATCATGAGCATTGCCATGACATTTCTCATTGAGTAATGGACAGACTTCTAAAATTGACATCACCAGAAGGTCCTCCAGATAATAATAATCTCTACAATACTCAGCAGTAGCAAGACTTTGGGCAAGTCATTTCTTTACCTGTAGCTCAGATTTCCATTAATGTGTAGCTAATGATAGTCACCTGCTTGCCAGGAGGCTTCAGGATCTGCATTCATGACTGTGTGTAATGGCTTTGATACTGTGAATTCAAAGGTATTGTGCAAAAAAATTTAGCACTTATGAAAGAATAATGAATTTCTGTTTATTACCCACCACATTACACTAATAAACTGCTGTAAGATGCAATGATTTCCAAAATATTAAAGGCCACATTGTCCCACTGATGCAATTCCGTGGAAACACGGCAAGCAATTTTTTCCCTTTTACAACTATGGCAATTAGTTTCTTGAAAGATATCAATATCCATAGGTTATATGTATTTTTTTATGTAGTTATTTAAATACAGTACCATCAATTCAATATAAAATGCCTTACTTCCGAACAGTAAAAGAATAGATAGCTTAAACTGAAATAAAGAAAATGAACTTAAATGAGCAGGAAGAAATGGACATATTTACAAGAATGAAGTAACTGTGCAATGTTCTGTCCGTAGATGATCAAACCTTACCATTATATGTGAAAATATTAGCAGTTTGCTCTTCTCCTCTCCTCCAAATTGCCTGCATTGCTAGATAGTTTCCATAATACTGTATTGAAAAAGATAACCGTGTTTCTTACACCACTGTGTCATCAGGAACAGTGAGAAATGATGGGTCTGCTTCTTAAATGAAAATGAAGCAAATGCTCAGTCTCTTACACCAACAAATGGACTGCTCTAAGCATGGTTAGCATGTACAGTTTTATAGGCTTGGGATTTATGCACTGTACTTCAGATTCAGTAGTAATTTCCATAAAAATGACAGAATAATTAGGGCAGAATAATGTGGTTGTCATTAATAAATGATATTGCTTTTCCACGCGATTATATGTCTCACTGTTCTGGATGACTGAAAAATCTGCAGACTGTGTAACAGGTTACTTGGTTTGTGATATTGTCCCTGTATGTTTTGCTTCTTTCATTATTACATGTCAGAATGAGTTAGCTTCCTTATGTACATGGCAAGCTCTGATCCTGCTCTGTTGTATCTTTTCAGCACTGAGGTGTTTTTTTTTTTTTTTTTTTTTTTTTTTTTTTTTTTTTTTTTCTTCCTGATGCTGAAGTAATACTTAACTTAAGCTGTTTGAGTCTGCAAAAGCTGAAGTTTGCTTTCTTGGATGTGTCAGTAACACTCAGCACATTTTCATGGCATTCATACTTATTTTACTATGTTCCTTTTATATAATGCTGTCCTTACTTTTGGGAAAGTAGGCAATATGTGACAGAACAAAATCAATGTAAATAGATGTGGGGTGTTTCTTGGGTGTGTTAGCATTCTGACCCCGGTTTTGAACATTACTTGAGGAAAAGGGAGACTGAATTATGGTTGGAAGAGTTTCAGTGGGACTACTTGCTGCAAGAAGAAATACTTAGCAGTATATAGTATGACAAGCTAAAATTTGCTTGTATAAGATCTATAAATAAAAGCCAAGTGGAGATGCTAATTATGCCCTAGCAGCAGTGGATTCTACAGTATGATCTGCTTACCCTGTGAAAGGGTCTGCTGAGTTTTATATCTGTGTAGTTTCCCTTTGGTCTACACAGTGGGAAATGTTACTTGAGCTGTGACTGCCATTTCAGGTGGCTTTCTTCTTCACACTCAGTGAAACATCTAGACCTGTGCTTCTTGTTTTCCTCGGCAAGCAGCATGAGGTCAGTGAAATGCCATTAATTTTAAACCTTACAGCTTTGTTGAGGTTCCCACCCTGGAATTTTAGATGGCACTGAAGTGTATTCTTCCTGTTATTTGTATTATGGTGTGTTGCACATGAATGAGCACATGATTCTGTATGTACACTCCAAATTTCACAGGTTTTAACTATTTCTCATTGCTGGCATTTCATTACACGTACAGACGTGTGAGTGTATAGTGCCTAATGCCACCCATGTAATGGGAATCTGATCCTGCTTTTCTTCCTGGGACAAAAAAGCAATATTACTTTGGAATTTGAATCAGGAGAACAAAGTCAGCTCTTATCAGGGAAAAAATCGTAAGGTGCCTCCTGTATAAAGGAATTAAATTTGTTCTTTGATGAGGTTTGAAAAGACATGGGCATCTTAGCTAGGTAGAAGAGGCATGGAGGCAGTGCAGAGGAAAAATATCTTATATCAGAAGAGAATAATTTATGTGTGAGAAGACAGAAGAAGATTGAAAAAAAGCCAGTCTTAAATAAGAAGTGAAGGAGGAAGGTCTAAAAATAAAGAAGCTGTAGTTTTGAGGAGGTCAATTTTAAATATCTAAAAGTGGAGAGCAATCAGTTTTTCACTGGATCTTGAAAAGACTTGGGAAGTATCAGAGGTATATGAGAGTGGAGGGTGATTTGGTCGTGAGAACAAAACACTTTTTTTTTTTTTTTTTTAAAGTTAATAAGTCTCAAGTTAGAAAAGAGAATGAAGACTTGCACTTCTGATCTGTGTGTATAATATGTAACACGTGGCAAATTGGCTTCCAAATTTGCTCGGCTCCGTCTCAACCTTTTTGTCTTGGAGCCCTCATGTACCTTGAGAATAATTGTTCCCTGCCTTTCTGTAAATAACCCCAAACAATAGCAGAGCTTTGGCAGCTGCTGCTTTGATCTGAACATACAAAGCCATGTTGGTAAGGCAGCAGCTTTGGAATATAAAAGAGGGAATCATACTCAAAAACACAGCGTGTGTGTGTGTGTGTAATTTTTGGTATAGATTGGAGCAATTTTTCTTTACCTCCTGACTCCTGGGAGAAATTCAGTCTTTAGAAATTTTGTGCTGCAATTGCTGAGCGCTCTTTTGTGCAGCGTGTGCAAGTACAGTGAGTGCATCTATCAATTGGTGTATCGGCCTTAATAGTTCTGCATGTTTTTGTGTCTTTTCAAAATCTATCTATCTTGTGAGTTAGTCATTCATTTGGCCTTTCAGTCTGTCTAATCTTTTTATGATTTTATTGATTTGTTCATGCCAAGGGTAGAGGAAAAAAAGAAGCCATTTTTAACTACTCGGTAACAGCCAGAAAAAGCCAGCTGAGTTTACATGTCCTGGTTTTTCAAAGCAGGATTAAGACTGTATTTCTGCTCCCACTTGAAAGCATTGCCCAGAAAACCTAAGTGATTTTTGTTTGTTTGATTTTATGATCATGAGGCCTTGCATATGTCAGGAATTCTCAGGAAGGGTGCTAGACACAAGAGAGTTGATGAATGAGAGCTTTTTTTTGCCATGAAAGGAGCTTATTGAAATTTATTAAATAACCAAGAACTCTTTTCCATTAATGTTTTTAAAGTTCATTAAAAAAAAAGAACTTTTTTCCATTAATTTTTCTTGAAGAAGCTTTGCTCATCGTGGTTGACCTGAGTTTGTTTTGTTTCAGTCTCTTTCATGCTGAGGTTGATTTTGCTTTTCCTTGTCTGTTCACCTGATCCAGTGCTGCAGTGTGTTTCATGGGAATGCAGAAGCATTAGCATCTTGAATTTACAGTGTCATTTTAGAAACATTTTGTTTCACAGACACTGTTCTAAATGATTGAAGTTGGATTATTGCTTTCCCTGGAAAAGGCTATAGAAAGGGAAGTTTTAACTAGCAGGTAGATTGTGCAGAAATAATGCAGCAGTAATCATTAGAAATTTTCATCAGGAGCAAGTGTTTATTAGCCTAAACCCAAACACCAGCTTTTATAATCTGTGCCTAGAACTTCTCATTGGACTTTGCCTTCTCCCAGGCACTTGGCTTCTTCTGTGCTTTCAGCAGCTCTTTGCTTAAGGAGAGGTGCGAGCTAGACCGAGATTGTCAGTGAAGTTCAAGCTCTGCCTCTGTTGGAGACAAAACTTGGGCTGCTGATGCAGGGAACTCAGTGTTGGCATAGGAAGTATGTTAAGTCACGTGAAGAGACGAGTGGTGTGGAGTCACGGTGAACAGAAGGATGTGTGTGATCCTACTAGCTAAGCTATTGAGGATTATTATTGTTCTGCGTACTCTCTCAGATGCAGCATGATCTGGTACAGGACTGTTGGTATCCAGGGCCCTTTCCCCAAGTCTCTGTTTTCTGTTGTTTAAAGGACCCTACACTCTTTAGTAGTAACAAACAAGAATTTTGTTTACTTTTACAGGTAGGCATAAGACTGGCATGCCACTGTAGAGGTCCTGTGCTCAGCCTCCAGCTGAACCCTGTGTGTTGTGAGGTGCCAGTGTCTCCATGCTTTACAGACAGTTCCACTTTTCGAGCACTTCTGACCCAGACTAGTAACAGCACCATGACTATGCCTGCTGGCTCATGGATCTGGCCACTACTTTGTTACAGGAATGCTCCTGAGGATTTTTAAGACCAGGCAGGCTTTTTGAGCAATCTGTGTGCTCTTCTAGTGGATGGATGCACTCAATCAAACCTCAAGTGTGAGACAGCAGACTGTCCTAGGTGCTTTTTCAGACAGACTTAGATGTTCAAAACTGGTATTTAGCTTTTGACATGTATGGCCTTAGAATTATTGAACATAGCACATCTGTCAAAGTTGGGAGCTGCATATGCTGGAAAACCAAACCCACATTTCTGAAAATGTTGGTTCTTTGTCAGATCCCCTGTCAGGGCAGAATGCTGTGGCATTTTATTTTTAATTTATTCAACATCCTCTAGATGCTGTAAATGAAAGATTAGAAGGTTGTAATTTAAATATTCAGTGTCAGTACATAATAAAGAGCCAGATTCCTGCTGAGAATAAATATTTTTTAGCAGCAGTGGTGTTCAGCCTGTGGATTATTTTTTCAGTATTCATAGAAAGGGGAAGATGCTGACATACATCACAGTTCGGTGTTTAGCAAGCAACAGAGTGCCAGGAATTGTCACCAGGTGAACTATTATAATGAGTGAAGAAAGCAGCATTAGATCTGTCAAGTGAGAAGGGGATGCTCGTGGGCTTTTGATCAGCAGCAGGTAGCCAATTGTCCCATTTAGTGCTATGTACCGTGAGACTCTGTTCATGAAACACTCGAGAATTCTTGGCTTGAGAGAAACATCGAGACAAAAATAAGGAGTGGCAAAGTTGTATTTTCCCAACTGGATCTCCCCTTTTGGAGCAAAATGAAAATAATTTGTAGCATTAATCTCTGATGACTCACATTTATGAGATTGAGAGTGGTATTCAAATTCTTCAGTATTTTGAGGAAAATAATTCTTGCCTTTGCCTGTGGGGAGACTGGAGCAAGCTGAATATCTCTTGAAGGAAGGATACTTCTGCATTCTTCCTTTTTTATTTCTGCATTCTTGACTTTTTTATCCAACACCCAACCTGCAAGGCCTCTTTCTAGCAATGCTATTCACAGAATGTTATTCGAGAGCGATGACTCACATGCTTGGCTAACGCTGAATCCCTAAAGCATTGCCCTGATGGGACTGTGTGACTAATAACAAGACTTAAATTCAGTTGTTATACTTCGGAGCTAGTCTTAAATGGTAGGTTGAAGCGTTTTTTTAGTTATATTTTTAAGTCATGGTAACAGTGGTCGGTGTAGTACCAGGTACTGGAGCAATGCGATGACTTAGGAGTGTTGAGGCAGTGACCCACAGAAATGACACAATGCGCTTCAATGCCCGACAGCTCACAAACAACGTGTTTTCCACAGAGTCATCTATCTTAAGCAAAACACATAGGCACTGAATTACCTAAGGTTGTCTATTTTCAAGAGTGATTTTACTGGTACCTCTTTAGGCATTATTATCTGCTTTGCATTGTATGTTTTGAGGCTAGAAGACACAATTATGATCTAGCCTGACCTCCCGCTTGACATGAGACTTAGTCATTTCTGCTTATAACTGCCCTCTGAGCTATGAAATATCTGTTTAGAAACACATCATATCTGAATGCCTCACTGACTTCAGCACATTTGTCTTAAAATATGTATCTAAGCTAAGCATTTGTAAGTCCCTTAAGATCATAAGTGACATTTACCAGTTACACAACCAATATAGGTAGCAAAGCCACAAATGAAGCCCAGGTTCCTTGAGTCCTCTATCTTTGATCAAAGCAATCAATCAGCAATCAAAATAAGGCTTATGCCCTTTCCATCTTGGTTGGCATTATTGGATTTTCTGGTAGTATTACTGAAATGGTAAGAAGTAGAAGTGGGGCAGAGCAGGACCTAGCACCATTTGCATGGACAGGACATCCACAAAGTTTCTCTACTTGGCACTGGCAGGGCACAGAAGCTGTCTAGGTGTAACCCCAGCACCAGTTGCTACCCTTGCAGCTGGAAAAGTAACTGGATTGTCATTCTAACACAATCCACTTGTGTCTGCTAGGCTGAAGGCCTTTCACCCAGTGCTGTGGCACACTTGTTTTGTTTCCTTGCTCTTCAGGTGCTGGCTTTTTTTTTTCTTTCTTTGTTGGTGGTTGACTGCCTTGCAATAGGTTCTGCCCAGTCTCTGCTTTGTGATATTCTGGCTTTTTTTCCTTGTGTCTTAAACAGTAGCAATACCGTACACCATTCCAGCATGTTGCATTGCCAAAGTTTTTACAGGCTGAGGCTTTCTGATCCTCATCTACTGGACCACTCTACCTCTGCTCTTAAAATCCCTAGCAAATCCTACTCTTAAAAGGTCTCCTGTTAATTAACGGGTAGACGTGATCAACAGCTGCAGCTTGTGAAGCCCTGAAGTTCAGCTGGAGCTGGGGCAATGGAGGAGCAGGGGGTGCTGAGGGCAGCAGCTGAAGGGAGTTGTGCTGATGGAAGTGCCATTTGCCTAGGGGGCTCTGCTGGTACTAGCTTTTTCTTCCGAGCCCTGGGGTTTGTTTCTCCAGCAGTGGAGCTCTGAGTGGCTGGGTCGTGCACAGGAACAGGTCAGTGAGTTTGGGCTTGTGTCTGGCACAGCCCCGTCTTGCAGGGAGCATGGTACCTGGGGGTGATTTTCTTTGTTGTGTGCAGTCCTTTCCCCTTTTTTCCTCTGAAGAATTTAAACTGAGAAGATTGCGGAGAGGATGGTATGTTTCTGTTTTATAGTTTAGGCAGGTTATCTGTTGTCTTAGACGAAGTCTTTCTTCCCAGATGGAAACCTTGTTGTCTGTTGTAAGCTTCTAGGAAGGCAGGGACAGATTTCCTTCAAATATTAGGGAGGAGAGGAGTTCTTTAAAGACCAGAACAGAGAATGGAGATGGGGCTTAAATGTCTCTATCCTGTGCTCAGAGCTATAGCCTGTGCTGATATTACCTGTGATAGTTATAAGAAACCTTAAGTAGTCTAGTATGCCAGATGGATGAAGTGTGGTGCTTGCCCTATTGTCTAATGCTGCCTACTTCTATTAATCTCTAGCGATATATTTGTAGTTACTTGTCCTGGGTATAACTGAATCTACTGTCCCAATGCTCTTAGTTGAATTAATCAAGATTTCTGAGTGAATTCAAGGCCATGCTGCTTTCCTGCCTCGCTGTTGACTGTTTTCTCATTGGTGTGCATCGAGCTCAGCAGAGGGCTTTTTCTCTGAGTTAGAACAAGGGGGCTGGTCAGTGAGACTTGGGCTCAGACCTCTGTATTCCTTATGGGTGATGATGCAAACTAGCAGCACTGGAGTTGCTTTGTCATCAGGAATATAAAACTTTCCTGTTCACCAAGAAAAAGGTAACGCTGTGTATAACAAAAGAGAAACAAAGAACGTAGAGACCAAAATCTGGAAAAAAGGAGGGTCTACTTGGGGGAGAAGACATGTAGGAATCTTGCTCTCTTGCTCTCTACCTATGTAAAGAAAAATACTTCAAGAAAAAGGTAGCTAGTGGGCTTCATTGGCAGAAATACTGAGCTTATTGGGGAAATAAATATTGGGGGGAAAAAAGTGTAGATTCTAATATGAGTAGTAAGAATAACTGCAACTGGGTTTTGAAACCTGATTTATGATTTTAGGACAGTTTCTCACTGGTTGGTGCTTTGGAAGAAATCCTATTCTGTACGTGTCTTGTTTGTATGCTGACTTCTGTGACCTGTGAAATAGGGAATTTGTGAGCTGTGAACAATGTAGAATATTATTAACTACAAAAGGTCAAAATTAATGGATCAGTTCAGATTTCTGAAAGTGAGAAATAGAAAAAGAAGCGCTGGAATTGAAGGGGGGGGGTAATCATTTACTTTTGTCTTTCTTCTGTATTGAAGTTCAAAACTCTATCTTAAATGTGATGAACTGCAATGTAAACCTCAGTGCTTGCTGCTAAGGGGGGCCGTGCTTACCTCACTGTCTCCTTACTGTTGTTGCTACACTAGCTGCTGTTTTAGGTCCTGTTGATTGCAAACAGTGATTTGTTGGCTTCTGTTAGGGGAGCTCTTCCTTGAAAGCTGAACTGGCTCCTTGCCATCTCAGAGTGAGGACTCTTTATTTCCTGCATGTGCTGTGGCTAGGCAAATGTCACAGGAACGATGCAAAATGTGACAGCGGGTTTGGATGTAGAAGAGAATACCGAGGCATTTTATGTAGCTTTCTTAAGTTTTATTGATGGCAATAACTTCTAATCATCGAGTTGCTGTACTGAGACTGGTGTTCTGCTGCTAACTGGGTCTGTACATCTGACTCTTTTTTTTTTTGGTTACCTTTATTAAGCTTTTGTTCAATAGGCAAGAAAAAGTTAAATCTTGACAGCATTCCAAGAGAACATCCTACAGGGGAAGATTTAATGTGTGCACTGGTAGCTGTGAAGTATTTGGGCTGCTGGTGTTCCTCCTCCTGACTTGGAGGCCGAGGGACTCCTTTCTGGAGAAAACTCGATAACGGGAAGCATTGTGTATGTCTAGGGCTGAGTTATTTGAAGAGAATGAGCCTGGGGTCTGTGGTTATAAAACCGTGAGCATTCCCCATTGCATTAAAGGAATGGGTTTGTAAGAATGGTTTATATTTTCCTCTGGTTTATGTGGCTGAGACATACAATGATGGTGACATGCGAGTTAGCTGAGATTAACTATGAGTGGTGTAGGTTATGAAAGTCTTGGTGGCTTTTTGTGTGGCAGCACTGTGCTACATTAGAGTTAGGAAATGCAGTCTGCCTTTTGGGGGAAAGGATGAGCAAATAAAAAGCAGGCAAATGATAAGTGAAGGCATAGTTTTTTGTTCTTTAAAAGAAAAACGTCACAATGGTGAATAAGTTTCAAGTTTGAAGAAGGAATTAGTTAACTAGATCAAAGGAATATTTTGAAATGGAGTGTGAGTGATGAAGATTTTAAGTGACCGCTTATAGTGTAAACAAAACAAAGGTAATTAGCAAATATATTACTGTATCTAGAAAGGCGCAAGCTGATGATCTCAAAATTGTTCAGTGTCAATGATCAGAAAGTCCTTTCATGTGTTTGATGTTAATGTATTTTTCAAGCCTTCATGGGCCAAATAATTAGTACAAAAGTAACTTTAAAAGATGTAACTACTGATCTCCAAATCATAATTTTTGACTTTTAGTAAAATCTGGGCTACTGAAAATAAACTGGAGTATCAGTTAACAGCTCTTGCACTGCCACTGCTGAGGAGGGGGGAAGATGTCAGGAGTGATGTGTGTTGTATGTACACGCTGTTTTGTTACTTGATCGAGAGCAGAAAAGATGTAACAGTAACGTAGTGTTAAGAGCAAATAAAGGACACAGCTGTTTAAATGTATTGCTGCTCCAAAAAGCTGATGGAGAGAAACAGTAATGTGGGAAGATCAAACAACCTAAATCTGTTTGAATAACAGGTTAAGTGGGCTCATCTGGGTAATTGAGTTCTTAATACAGCCTGTGGCAAACTCATGCTTCGAGGAACAAAAAGTATTGCTTACTTCGGAAGCAGAAGTTGTGAAAAGGATCTGAGAATTGTTTAGCCAGTTGACTTGCATGCTCCCTCTAATTTTGTGGCTTAAAGAACTGGGAAATACAAGCAGTGGAGTGCCCAGGAAGAGGCATTACCCTGCGTGTGGTGTTGGAGACGGCCAAGTAAGGATTTCTGTTTTTTCCTTTGCAGCTGAAGTAACACTTCTCTGTAAATTGAAAAGGGTTCAGAACAAGGCCATAAAAATGATGTGAGATCTTACTACCTGAGGATGTGTACTTCGGGAATGTCATAACATAACTTACGTAGTGACACTAAGAAAACTCTGTCTATAGAGTTTATAGCAGTGAAGGTTAAGAGGGGACTTGATGACAGCCTATTGATACTTATTTGGGGAAGAGATCTCTGATTGCAGGCTGCTTAATCTTTTGGGAGCAGAAAATGTATAATGAGGATTGATGACTGGAAGTGGAAGCTAGGCAAATTGAGACTTAAAATAAGGAACCCATCTTTTTAACGGTGTGGGTGATTAATCACTGGAACAATTTTTCTAGTTGGATAGTGGATTTCCCATCACCTGAAGTCTCTAAATCAGGACTGAACGTCTCTCTAAAAGATAAGCTCTAGCTCAAACTGGAGTTATGGACTCAGGGTACAAATCACTGGTTGAAGTGCTGTGGCCTGTGTTATGCAGGAGGTCAGTGCATATGATCATAATACTCATTCTGCTCTGAAAAATATAGTAATCTGTTCCTGGCTCATCTGGAACTGACCTGGTTCAAACTTGGTGATTTTATGTGTAAATGGATGAGTGATATTTACCTCCCTGAGGATACAACATCTTGGATAATTTTAAAAATAATAATAATAGAAATCAGGCTGTGAAGGCTGCAGAAATGCTGTCAGGAGAGTATATGGAACTAGAAATGATGACCTGTTTGCTGGTAGGGCAGTTTGTGTGCCCTGAAGCTATAGGAAATGGTGTGTGGGGACCCTGTCCACCACTGCCTAGCTGTCCTATAGCGCAGGCTGGTTGTGGGAGAGGTGGGAACGCCTGGCAGCATTTGGTGCTTTTCTCTGTCCTGCCTACTTGCTAGCTCTAATTACAGTTTAGCGACGTGAATGGTGCATATGAGTACTGTTGTGGGTTCACTAACAAGAAGTCTGCAGCCAAGGCTGAAAAAGCAAGTCATTGTAAGTCTCCTTATTTAGTCAGTCACAACTTTCTTATCGCTTCAGCTGCATATCTGTAGTGGTAAGCATTTGAAAGAAGACTTATTCGGCCATGGTCCACGGTTTTCTGTCAGAAGGGAAGGTTGTAATTCTCCCTGTGATGGCATTAAACTATAATTTATGATCTTAGAGCAATAGTGAATGAATAAGAGAACACACGGTTACGAGTACTGTGCCCTTCTGGTGTTTGACCACTGCTCATGTCTTGCAAGAAGCAAATCTAGTTGTCAGGAGGTGCTTTAAGTCAGGTTATGTCAGTGTGTAACGTTCAAGATTGCTTTAGCAAGGCAGAGATGGGTTTAAAGACTCTGGCACAAAACTTACCGGCTTTATCCAGCTCATCAACAGTATTTCAGGTATAGAAAATAGTAGTTGGTTTTAGCTAGTAACTTTCTATATTCTGTAGTTCAAATAAATAATGTTGGAAAAAAAAAAAAACACCTCAGTGGTTTGATTTTTAGCAGGCTTTTAGTATCTGCAATCATTGTGCTTCTCTGCACATCATGCAGAGCACAAACCTGCTTTTCACCCAGCTGAGAAATAGTTCAATTTACATACACAAATTAAAACAGCCTCTCCTGTGCCAAAAATTGGATTAGCTGCACTGGAAACGCAGTGTTCTGTATTGAAGGAAAATGTATCATTAGTCTGTCTGTGTGCTGTTCTTGTACTTTTCTAAGTCCTGAATTTCATTTCGGAGGTAATATCTAGGCTCCTTTGTAATCTTTTCCAGAACTGGCACTTCTACCTTCAGTATGGAAGGCTCCAGTGTCCAGGAGCTACTGCTTGAAACTGCTGCCGCTCTTACTTCACGCAGCTGGGTTACTGTCAAGTTCTCTCAGATCTAGCTCTGCAGCCCTAAACGTCATTTTTCTTCAAATGAGTTTCCTTAAATAAAAGGATGCTTGGTGAAGGTGCAGATTGCCAGGTTTGGATCTTACTATTGCGCTGGCTTTTACAGCAATTTGTGTGCGTGTAGCGGGGATAGGAGTCTTCCACACTACTGTGCTAGACTTGTCTAGAGCTGCGTCAGCTATTTGCAGAAGGGCAACACCTTCACGGTACTTTAATATCTTGCTCCCCTCTCATGCAGCGTAGAAGGAATCCATCATAGCTACATGGCTACTGCCAAACTGAGTGAAGAGAAAGTAAAAATATATTTTTCTTAGGACATTTGGCTAGAGGTGATGCATATAGGATTTTATTTTTAGAGCATGACTTGCTGAAAACAAAGGTCAGAATGATGGATGTTTTGACACCTAGTCATTTTTTTGCTTTGGCTTTTAGGCCTAACTTATCCATTCTCTAAAACACTGTCAAGATTTTTTTATTAGTTTTATTTTATGCTAAACTTTTGACATTTACAGTGTTTTTTTTTTTTTTTTTTTTTTTTTTTTTTTCTTCTCTGTGAGCATTTAGAATGTGATGAGAACGCGAGCTCCCCTTAGCTGGGCTGTATCTAAGTCAAACGGGAGTTGTCCACTGTCAGTACCTTAATGTTTAGTAACCGGACAGTTCTTTGTCATGTCAACATTTGGCTGTTTTGCAAGTAGCACACACCTCCTCTGTTCTTCTGAGGTGTTCCAGCTGAGAGACAAGCTAAATAAGCTATTTGCAAGTGCTCCACAGATCTTCCCATCCTTCCCTTCTGTTTTCTGGGGTATGGCATTGCCTCTTCCAAGCTTTTGTCTGCTCAACCAGTTTCTTCTTATTGATACCAGGAGCTTCTCAAAAATCTGAATGAGAGCTTTCAGGCTCCCAGTTCACAGACTGGGGATACAGAGATGCCTTCCAGCTGAGCCTGTTACTTACCTAGCCAAACTACGTGGGTGAGGATGGGGAGTGTGGAATGGAGGTATGCATGCTCTGTAGATTTAGTGGGCAGTGCAAAACTGAACAGACACCATACAAATGATGCTCTTAGGTTAAAACATGCTCCTCTAGCAGGAGATTTGAATGTCTGAGTAAGGATGACTATGAAAACAGGAAGATAAAGAAAAGCTGAGGAGTAGGATGTGTTCATATGAAGTCTGGGCATATTCTTTTTTTTTTTTTTTTTTTTTTTTTTTTTTTTTTTTTTCCAGGCTTGTTGCATTTAATTGCTTACCATTAAATCTGGCGCTTAAAAATGGTTTTTCTTTATTAGGAAGATCTAAGAGTCTTAGTGTTCTGCCATCCCCCTCCCACCAAATGTTTAATTTAGCAAAGTGGGCTTGTCAAGTATCTTAGAGATGCTGAATCTGCATCTCTGGAAAAGCAGAAGTATTAGAGGGGAAAAGTTTTCAACTTTTCTCTTATAAACTGTACTTCAGTACGTTCATACTTCTACTCTTCTGTAATAATCAGCCTTTAAGGAGAGATTTAGACGAAGGCTAACCTGGTGCCATTTCACTGCTGTCCTGTAAAGCAGTGATACAGCTGGTACCAGGTATACTTGAAATTTCCTCTTCCTTTTTGAAAGTAACTATTATTGGTGGGAATGGGTATTTTTAAGGTATTGACCTTAGCAAGTGTGGCTGGAGATCAGCCTTGAAGGGGTCTGCATATATTTGGATGTTTGTGTTATTTAAGGTAACTGGCCTCATTGTCTATTCTTTAGTTCTTTTTCAGTTTGTCTTGTTCTTTCTCCCACTCTCCTCCAATGGGGCAATGTGTCGTGCAGTGAGACTTTGGTATTCACATGGGGACTTCTCTGTCATACGGATTGATGTTCAGTAATGCTCATGAGTTTTTCAGTGCTTATATTCCTCTTTTCTTTAGACTTTTTTCCTCCAATACTTATCAATCACTATTTGGCACTTCTGAATGTGTGGAGAGCTGAGCTGGTGGGCAGTGTTAACTCAGGCTTATACAGAGGCCGTTCTTGTCTTACCACCACCCCCTGCCTGTGTGCCCCAGACCATGTGGCAGCTTTTACTGCAGTGCTGCATCTGGGTCCTCACACACCACACCTTATGAAATGAATCCTAGCTGATGCTTTGAGTGATAGATTCCTGTCCTTTTTCCTTATTCTTTATACTAGTCCAAGTGAATGTATTAGTCCAAGGAACAGGAAACAGCTTCTTATACTTGTTAATTCAGTCTTTTTTCCACAGATCAAGTTTCTTTCAGTGCCTTTTCTTCAAGGTATGTCCCTCTAGAGAGCTGTGAGTCTTGCTCAGTGTGCTGAGGTGCACGCTGTCTCTTCTTCATGCAGTTGTGTGAATGGCTTCCAGAGGAGAAGCACAGCTTTCCCACTGAGTTCATGCTATGAGTCATCTTCTAATTATTCATGTAATTTCCCAGTTCTTGTTGGTAAATAATCCACAAATAGCACTTATTGCTCTGTGAACTTGTTTCTTAGATGTGTGAAGACAGTCTCTTGTTTCTCAGGAAAATCTTAATTTCTGGTCACTGTTGCTCTGTGAAGAGCAGACTCTTCTGGGAGAACTCAGAGTTATGGGCTCATAAGGGAGGAAGACACATGTCTGATGGTTGAAGCAAAAGGTCAGAAAACAGAGCGGAGTTCTCTTTAGCTCAAGCAGTACTTTAGAATTTACATGCATATTAGAACCCCTCATTTTCCTATTCCGTAAAATGGGAATGAGTATATTCTTCATTAATATTTATTTGAACTGCTCTTAGAGAAGGATTTATGGAATTATAAAATATTGTCGATATGTTTTGAGTCTTGGTAAATAAGTGAAAGAGGAAATTAACTGAAACCAATCTTTGCTTTTAAGCATATTTATAATTTTGAAGCTGACGTGTACGCTACTGATGTGAGATTTCATGGCGTGGGGGAGAGTTTTCTTCAAAGCACTTTGATTTTCCTTTATGCAGCCCTCCCTGAAGTGTTTCACTAATACGTGATTGATGTACACTGTGATGAATGCTGCTGTGCATGTCTGTGGTTGGACTGCCATTAGAGCAACGTAACGTCTTATTGAAAATACAGACGATGCAAATGATCAACCTGTCTGTGTAGGGACAGTAGGGATGTTTCCTTCTGACACTAGATTTGTGGTTGATTGTGTGAGATGTCCAACACTACCTTCTCAGCAGTGTAGGAGAGTATCATGCACCGATCCTAGGAGAGAGAGCTCCAGGGCTTCTGTAGGCTCAGGGATTCAGTGAGGTGGGTGTGTCATGCGGAAAGGAGAGGGATGATACAGCTTTGAACATCTGGCCTGCAGCTGGCCAATGTAAAATAGGCACTTTGAAAGCAAGGACAGCTTTGCATAGGAAAAGCCTGGGGATTTGAGATTATCTTTGTGATGTTATGGTTGACCTGGGAGGAAAAGGCATGAAATAAAAGGCTGATGCTTCAATTAGTCCGTTTGTAGTCTAAATGGTGCACATCTTGGCCCGTGTATGTATGTGTTTGGGTTTTTGAGATACTTGACGAAGAAGTAACATTTAGTTCTACTGTGGTTTTAAAGTTTTTATGTACTTCTACTTCAGAATTGCTGAATATGTAAATATGAGCCACAGCTTCTCAGCTTCATCTTACTCTGCTGTCGCTTGCTGGGAGGCATTATGGACAAATAATTTGATTATAATAGTGAAAAATTATCCCTGATCTTGGATGTCACAGTTCTAAATCTTGTACGCTCAGTGTTGGCAGTTGCCGCAGACCTGGGCTTCAGTAAAGTAATGAGGAGCTTGATGCTACTGAAAATCAGGAATGCCACAGACAAACCCCTTAAAACCAAGTCATAAAAAACTTGACAAAGCGTTAGAAAGTGCCTGATAATTCACCTTTTTATTAATTTTTCTGACTGTAGAATGATGGATGTTGGAAGGAGTTGATGTATATCTGTCTAATTTCTTGAGCAGAATGTGCAGAGCATATGCAAACTAACTCTGGGTTAAAATAAGCAGAGCTTCTATACTGTAAATATCCACTTGATAACCAAGACTCTGATGCATGTAGCTTAGCTTATTTCACTAACATATTGGCTGCCATGAGAAGTAAAGACCAAGGCAGGTGGAAATATTTTGGACTTTGGGGATTCACCTATTCCACTGCTGAGTAGATAAACTCAATTTTGACTGTTAAAGCACCTAAGAAGAGGTCTGAGGTGTATGTTAGATTGAGTAGAAGTGGGGAACAGGAGCTCTCCTTACACCATGAAGTTAAAGGTACTTTAAAGGTGTTGATAAGACATAGGGCACAAGGTTATCTTGGAAGAAAAAAAAATAATCTGAGGAAGCAGAGTCAGAAGACCCTCTTCTGTAGGAAAATATGCTGTTCTGAGTAGTTCTGGTGGAAGTCATAGTGTCAAGTCTACACCCTATGTAATTACTTGCTGCTGCACTCCTGCTTCTTATCCCTCGTTATACTGCATTGACTTAGTCTTTCAGGATTTCTTGCTGTTCATTCTTCTGGCCATGTGTGTGTGACATGGGAGCAGAACCTGCAAAGGCTTCTGGAGGCATGTGGCCTGGTTCCCTTCTATCTGAAGACTGGGGAAAAAAAATAGGGCCCCACTAGTACATCTTTAATGTCACTAGTTGTGCTGGGACAGAAGGATATTTTACAAATACACAGAAAACATGTTATTTCACAGAATCACAGAATTTCTAGGTTGGAAGAGACCTCAAGATCATCGAGTCCAACCTCTGACCTAACACTAACAGTCCCCACTAAACCATATCCCTAAGCTCTACATCTAAACGTCTTTTGAAGACTTCCAGGGATGGTGACTCCACCACTTCCCTGGGCAGCCTGTTCCAGTGCCTCACAACCCTTTCAGTGAAGAAGTTCTTCCTAACATCTAACCTAAAACTCCCCTGGCGCAACTTAAGCCCATTCCCTCTCGTCCTGTCACCAGGCACGTGGGAGAACAGACCAACCCCCACCTCTCTACAGCCTCCTTTAAGGTACCTGTAGAGAGCGATAAGGTCACCCCTTAGCCTCCTCTTCTCCAGGCTGAACAAGCCCAGCTCCCTCAGCCGCTCCTTGTAGGACTTGTTCTCCAGGCCCCTCACCAGCTTCGTCGCCCTTCTCTGCACCTGCTCAAGCACCTCGATGTCCTTCTTGTAGCGAAGGGCCCAAAACTGAACGCAGTACTCATTTGTTTAGCTGTTGAAATTCCATCTGATAAACCAAAGTTATCTCAGCCTATGTGCTATCCCAATAAATTGCTAACAGAGAGTCAGGGTGGAGGTTTAATCGCTTAGAGGATGTAAGATGTGTTAAGCAGCCCAAGTTGAGGTAAGTAGAGCAATAAAATACCCAGTTGTCTTAATCCTTAAAAAGTACTTGTGAAATACCTTCTATCTTTCAACAATTGTGGCTCTGAAAGCAGTCCCTGCATCCTTCACGCTTCTGTAGAGTATTGGTCAAAACTGCTAAATTTGAGTGTATTTTTAGGGGGGGTTCTTATTGCACTCTGGGCCATTAGGATTTTTGTTGCTGCAACTTATTTTGAATCAAAAACCTCTCAAACGGGGAGTAAAAACAATTTTGCGCATTGCGCGTTTGACTGCATGGAGGAAGAGAAAGCTTTGGAACCTGTTTTCTTTGTATGGAGGAATGGAGAAGGCTGTGCCCTCTTAATGTATCGTCCATGATTAATATAGGATATTACATGATAACAATCCTCTGAGTTGGCTTACTGCATAACTTACTGAGCTTCAGTATCTAGAGTTGTCTGTCTATTATTTACATAAGACTTTTTTCCCCCCTAAGTTCTTCAGCAGATGGTTTTTAACTGTATTTGTACATGGCTGTGGCCAAACTCAACTGGATTTTTTTTTTCGATGATTTTAGTTTACCTGCAGATCTGTATGAAACTAGAGATGTTATTTCCCCTTTCCACCCCAAAAGAGAAGTATGAGGTGCCTGTATGTGGCAGATAAATAGCATTCAAAGGGTCCTTAGAAAAAGTTGTCTTTGGTTAGGAGTCTTCGAGTCTTCCTAAGCAGCCATCCACTCTGAGAGAATTACTTTGCTGTGTTCTTACTGCTTCCCTTATGTTTTTGCCAATGCTGATATTGTACCCAAGGGAGGAGTGTTTTCTGACTCAGATTCACTGATATATTTTTTCCCTGCTCTGGTCCATCATATATCTGCAGGTAAAGAATTTTACTTTAATATATATATCTATCTATATGGCTATGCATATTTTCCCTGTTGGTTTCTTTGTGTTGGTCATCTTGAATCAGATAAGCATTTGTTAAATGTTTGTCTCTTATCTCCATTTTGATCTGAACCCACTTAACCAAAAAGAACTTGAAAAGTTTTGTTTCAGTTTCTGCCTGAGGTTTAAATTATGTATTTCAAGTCTTAGAACTTTGAAGTAGTTATTTTCTTTCCATCTACAGGTTAAAAGGATCCAGCAGGGACTGCCTTCCTATTGCTTTAAGATTTCAAAAGCTCTGTTTACTTTTAACACGCTTGGGTTTACAGCACAACACTATGTAGTGGAGAAATGCATACGAGTAATTACGTCAATTACGATCAGCTCTATACAATTCTTCTGTGGTGCTATGTGATTTAAATGTCATTATGTGTCTGGAAAAGGATGGGAAATTGTTGTTGTTCACTCCTGTTTGCTGCTTACAGC
The DNA here is from genome assembly GCF_009819795.1 of Aythya fuligula. Classification (NCBI taxonomy): domain Eukaryota; kingdom Metazoa; phylum Chordata; class Aves; order Anseriformes; family Anatidae; genus Aythya; species Aythya fuligula. Next base: position 27,619,371 of record NC_045563.1, read on the forward strand.
TGTTTTTATGACTGGTTTTGCTCATAAACAGGTGTTTAGAACATTCCTTTGACTAAGTAATACAGTTTGTGCTGCTGTGAATTAATTTATCTTGCATGTCTGGGTAGCATGGTTTTCTTTTGTTTTCACTTCTTTCAAAAAAAAAAAAAAAAAAAAAAAAAAAAAAGCCCACCACCACCACAAAAGAGAAGCAAGGCTCCAAGCAGGTGAGGTTGTTTTGGTAAGCCATGCTTGGAGAAACTACGAGCTAATGATGAGACAGAAGGCCTCCATACAGAGGAAGATGGCTCACTCTGGATGTATATAGGCATCATTCTCCATTTAACATCTCCTTTTATGTTGGTTCCTGTCCATTCCTGTGGAACAAACTTCTCTCTTTCCCATACGTTCTCTACTTTGGTTAGAAGTCTTACACTTGTTATATTCCTTAAGCTGATCCATGGTAGGTGATGCAGGAATTGGATGTATGCACCAAAAGTAGGTATGTGTTCAGTAATACTCCAAGGTGAAGAATTAAATAACTCCATATAAAGTGCTTTTGAAAAAACATCAGCAGATGGTGCTTCTGGAAAAGGTAAGGTGAAATCCCTAACCTCCCACCCTGAGCTCATTATTAACATCTGAAACCAAGTAGGGTGCATCCAGTGTAATTCTCCTGTATGCCTATAGCACATATAGCTGAGTGGAAGCCTCAAAAGGGCTTGGTGGATCCTGTAAAGCTTTTAAGCCATTTTCTATATGTATTTCATTCAGAAAGTACTGACCTCTGCTTCGGCCATTCCTTGCTAGTTATTCAGAGGCAGGAAAAGCAGAATGCTTTTAACCCCATTTGTCACTGTCGTTTCATGTAGAACCTAGAAGACATTTAAAACAAAACAACAAACAAAATACTGAAAATGTGTATATTTCCCTTTTTAAAGCTGTTTCTATGTATGTGTGCATTGGATGGTGCATTGATGAGGATGTGGGGTGTTCTGGCTGCAGCTGAATAATTAGAAAAAACAGCATGTTTGTTAAGAGCGGTCTTGTTATTTGAAGAATAACGTAATCAGGGGAGGAAAATGACTGACAGTTACAGATGTGCTGGGCAGCAAGGTAGCTGTTAAACCACAGGCTGTAAAAAATAACCTTTACTCCCACATACAGGGTACCTTTAAAACATGTTTTGTAATTAATTTTGTTTTGTTTTTGTGGGAGGGTGGGTTGAAGAGACATTTAAGATATTATACTTTAGTTACGTCTCAGAGGAAGAAATGTGCTGGTAGGAGTATGTGCTTTGCTGAAGAGTCTTCTCTTATGCCTCATTTCCACTAAAGTTCATTAAAATATACTTGGCTTGGTCACCGTCTTGGTTTTCTATACCCAGTAAATTATGGTAACTAAAAATAAATGATATGATCACAAAGTAGTTGGGGTTGCAAGGAACCTCCAGAGATCATCTGTTTGAATCCCACTGCTCAGGCAGGGTCAGCTAGAGCTGGTTGCTCAGGACCACGTCCAGTTGAGTTATAAGTGTCTTCAAGGATGGAGGCTCCACAACCCCTTTGGACAAACTATTCCCATGTTTGAACACCTTCACAATAGACACTTCTTTCCCATTCTTTTCTATTCATATGGAATTCTGGTTTGTGCCTCTTGGCTTTTGTTTCTGGGCACTAATGAGAAGAGTCTGACTCGGTCATCTTTACCCCTCTCTCTGTTGTGTTACAATTGAGAAAGTGGCTGTAATGCCAAAAATATTATTCAAATGAGAAGTCAAACTATGTTCCAACTAGCTATTAGGAAAACAAAATCTTTATTTTAAGGATGGTCAAACACCAGTACAGGCTTCCTAGCAAGGTGGCTGATGTCCCATGCCTGTCAGTGGATAAGAGGCATTTAGATGGCATTCTGTCTTTTTTCTTCAATGTCATTTTTCATAGGGTCACAAATGGAAAAACTTGAGTTTTTTTCCTCATTTCATTTTAGATGGCAAATGGATTAACATGAGGAGTGCTGAACATCTCAGTGTAGTCCCTGGTATATGATTTAGGGGCCTGAAGAATCGATTCTGTTATCTCTTAGAGAAAGGAAGAATCGTTGAGTTTCCTAACTAAGAAGTAATTTCACCCTTTTCCTGTGCATTTCTTTTCCTAGAGTCACATAGAGATGCATATAGAGTACTTGCAGCCTCTTTATTTCTGGAGTTAATTTCTGTAGAACAGGGGCTGTTTTTTTTTTTTTTTTTTTTTTTTCATAATGTTACATCCAATCGGGGGAAAAAAAAAAAAAAGGACAGCTAAAGCCTAGTAGTAGTACTTCTGTTTTAGTTCTTCTGTTGCATATGTGGTCTGGAAGCAAAGCTTCTCCTCTTGTGCTTTTGTTGCTCTGCTTCCCACAAACAGGCTGCCTCCTTCCTTTGTTCCTAGTAGATGTTTATGCCTTTTGGCTATTGAAAACGATTTGTGCTTGTTGGTTACATTTATAGCAAAAGCCTAAGGCAAAATTCATTCTGGATGCATAGATCACAGGGGACAGGGTAAAGGTTGAATATGCTTACTGTACTCTTGGCCCTAATCCCAATGGGTCACTGCGACTGCACAGATTAAATCTATCTAGTTGTATTTTAGTTGTCTGTTCAATGCTGGTGTCATCTGAGATTGGAATCAGAGCTATGCCTAAGAAAAAGCAAATTTAGCAGCAGCCTTTAGGCTTTGCTCAGCCTGCTAAAACACACAGAGGCCAGCAGTATGTGGAGCAGCACTCGGAGTGATGCCTGACAAATGGGGACTGTCTCTGTTCAGTTGTGTGTTTGGCCATTAGTTTCTGACACTTGTCTCTGTCTAACACACTTATTTCTGCCATGTTTCATACGTTTAGTGTTGTAGTATTTGATGAGAGAGAGACTGTTGTCTCGGTGAAGAGGTTAGGAATGAACAGGTGGAAGTTCAAAGGCAATCTGAAGAGTTTAGCAAAGAGCCTGACTGATATGTGTGTCCCTAGCTACTGCCTTGTGGCCGTTCTTTTCCATATGATTAGAATAGAAATAATGGATCACCAGTACCTTACAGGCACAAAATGAAGGCCAATGTCTTGCTGTGTCCTCACCAAGATAATGATGAGAAAGTTTATCAAATGTTATTTTTTTCCCCACAGTCTGTTCTCAGAAATTTACATTATACTTCCCTTCACCAAGGATTCTTTTATGTGGGATATCTTTTATCTTTTGGTCAAGATCTGTACTTGGAGAGGTGGAGAAGAGGCTTTTGAAGGGATATTTTTGCTATTAAATGGAGAATGGTGCAGAGACTTATGAGGTCATGTTGAACCCAAGTCCTGTCCACTGTCATTGTGATTCATTTTTTGGGGGCTACAGACATTGGCTGTGACTTTCTCCAGTGTTATTGTGCAAACTTGGTTGGTGAGATATTTAAGATATGTACATGGCTTTGGGAGTGATAGACCTGTCCAGAAAAATTTTCAGTGTCCCTGTGGTCCATGATTTTTTTTCTTTTAGAGAATTTATTTCTTTTTCAGGGAATGTTTGGTTATTTAGACAAAATCTGAAATTCTTCCAGTTATGGTAAAAGAGAGTTTGGCACGCACTCTTTTGTTTTCTCATGTTCAATTCCAGTTTGTGTTTTCTTTAAAGGTATTGTATTTTTTTCATTGTTGGTAACAGAACTAAAAGCCCCAAGAGCTATTTATTAATTTGGAATCAGAGAGGAAAACAATGCAGCCAAATTAGTATTTGGACAGTGTACCCTACATTGAGATTTCAGTCTAAGGTGTGTCAATGAATAAATCATTACAGATAGTTTCTTGTTAGCATCTGCTTCCACAGTAGGTATTGTCATGCAGTTATTGGGATTTTAGCCTGGGAGAGCATGTTCTGTAAATGAGGAGCTCTAACTTGAATTGATGTCTTGTCTGCCCTAGTCTGGATGTTATTACAGACACATTGTTCTGATTCTAGGATCCCAGGGCTTCAAGAATTAGTCTTCCTCCTCATGTGTAAGGGACTTGTTCGATACTGTGCATATTCAGAGCAGCAGTGCTGTGATGCTGATACATGGTGTGACGCTGCTGATTCAATATACCTGCATGGCCTGAGAGAGGCAAACCTGTCTGCTTGCCAAGGATGGCAATGCTGAGGGGTATTGCAGCAAGTTATTATTCTTCAGCTACTCTTAATGTGATAATCTCTACTTGTTACATTACACTGTAATGTTGTGTTATGCTTAACATAGGAGATGAATGTGGTTCAGTAGTATGCAAAATGATTTGCTTATTTAACAAATGAATTATGAGTGCCCTGGAATTCATTTAGATGACTAGCAATAACTATTCCGGGTGAATATAGTTGTCTTGGAGATGGAAACGAAGCTTGAACCTAGACTTGGGGCTTAGCTTGCAAGTGATTGAGGGACCCTCTTATCTAAATAGATCCTTTTCTGGAACAAGAATGACCTGCTGCAGGTTGAGTTTGTCAGGAATACTCCCCCTAGTCTCTGCTGCTAGAGGTCTTCATGCCCTCAATGGCTGGTGGTCAAACGCAGCCCCAGTTGCAGGCTGAGGATTGAGAAACTTTGTCTAGAAATTGTCTTTTGATTTATTGAGTGGATTTTCTCCATGTCAGCATGGATACGCCAAGGGGAAGTCATGCTCGACCAACCTTGTTGCCTTCTATGATGGCATCACCAGCTGGGTAGCTGAGGGGAGAGCAATGAATGTCATCTACTTTGACTTTAGCAAGGCTTTTGATACTGTCTCCCATGATATCCTGATTGCAAAGCTAAGAAAGTGTGGGATAGAGGAGTGGACAGTAAGGTGGGTTGAGAACTGGCTGACTGGCCGAGCTCAGAGGGTGGTGATCAGCGGCGCAGAGTCTGGCTGGAGGCCTGTGACTAGCGGTGTTCCCCAGGGGTCGGTGCTCAGTCCAGTCTTGTTCAACATCTTGATTGACAACCTTGATGAGCGAATGGTGTCTGCCCTCAGCAAGTATGCCAATGACACAAAGCTGGGAGGAGTGGCTGATGTGACAGAAGGCTGTGCTGCCATTCAGCCAGATCTGGACCAGCTGGAGAGATGGGCAGGAAGAAACCAAATGAGGTTTAAGAAGAGCAAGTATAGAGTCCTGCACCTGGGAAGGAACAACTGCATGTATCAGTTGTTCCAGTTGTAACAGGCTGGGGGATGACCTGCTGGAGAGGAGCTCTGAGTGAGGAGAGGTGGACCTGTCCTGGTGGACAACAGGTTGACCATGAGCCAGCAGTGTGCCCTCGTGGCCAAGAAGGCCAATGGGATCCTGGCGTGTATTAAAAGGAGCGTGGCCAGCAGGTCAAGGGAGGTGATCCTCCCGCTCTACTCTGTCCTGGTCAGGCCTCACCTGGAGTACTTTGTCCAGTTCTGGGCTCCCCAGTACAAAAACAGACAAGGATTTCCTGGAAAGAGTCCAGTGGAGGGCCACAAAGGTGATACGGAGCCAGGAGCATCTTCCCTATGAGGAAAGGCTGAACAGACCCAGGTCTCTCAGCCTGGGGAAGAGAACACTGAGGGAGGATATCATAAATGTGTATAAATACCTGAGGTGTGGGGGACAGAGGGATTTGGCCAACCTCTTTTCAGTGGTTTGCGGGGACAGGACAAGGAGTAATGGTCACAAGATGGAGCACAGGAAGTTCCACACCAACATGCGAAAGAACTTCTTCACAGTGAGGGTGATGGAGCACTGGAACAGGCTGCCATGGGAGGTTGTGGAGTCTCCTTCTCTGGAGATATTTAAGGCCCATCTGGACACCTACCTGGTCAGCCTGCTCTAAGGAACCTGCTTTGACAGGGGGGTTGGTCCTGATGATCTTTTGAGGTCCCTTCCAACCCCTTCGATTCTGTCATTCTTTGGTGCCTCTGGCTTAAATTATGGTAGAAGACTACTGGAACTGGATGGAAGGCTAAAATGTAGTAATATTCAAATATTAATTTGATTTAATTTCTTATTCCCTGGAAGTGTTAATGCAGAAAGAAAGGAGGGAGTGGGGAGGAAAGTTAGGTCCTGTTTCTTTTATACTGCCTCTCTTCCAGTTTTATTTATTTTTCTTTCCATTTCACAGCACTCCAGGGCCTTTTTTTAATGCTGTGTGGTTTTTTTTTTTTTCTTTCGAGTTGAAACATAAAGGATTAGAAAGGCCACTTTATTCTCTGCCCTTTATCTGCCTTCAGGAAAAGGAAATAGAAGGAAAAAAAGTCCATTGGAGGCCATAGTAATCAAAATTGTTCTTTGGAAAAGCATTGCAGGTTTCAGTTTAAACATGGGAGGAGAAAATACAGGGACAAATCCACTTCAAGTCTCCAGTTAGTTATTAGAGTTTAAATATGCACAGCAATTCAGGCTTTGATGTTAAAACTGTCAGTGTCTGTAAGATGCAAGATATTTAGAAGCGTCATATTCCCTTTTTTAAGGGCTACTTTTTTGTTCTTGCTATAGCTGGTTGCAGAACAAACTTCCATCTGCTTGGAATTCTTACTTCATGAGAAGGGGAAAGAAAATGGACAGTTCTGGCAAATTACAGTGTTATTTAGTACTTGTAGTTTCTGTGAACTTAATCTGCCTTCTACAAATATGTAGTTCTTGATTTCTGAAAATCTGAGATTATTTCTAGCAGTTTCATTTTGACATTCCATGCTGGGGAGTAGTGTGAAGGTAGGACGTGAAAACATTCTTCAAATTTGAAGACTGGAACCATCTTTGGGAAGAAACTAAGAAAGGACCAAAGTATTTAAAATAATGAGAGATACTGAAAATACAGCTTTATGAAACAGAAAAAAAAAATCTAAAAATCCTGGTGAAAATTGAAATGTAGAATATATGTAATTGATAAAAGAATGCTTTACACAGTTTAATTAGGCCATTATAATCATTCAGTTTGAAAACGTATTGAGGTTTGAAAGCATCAGTCTTCTACATAGATGATTAGATTCTGATTTGCTGTTTATCATGGAGGCTTGAGGGGATTATTATACCTCACATCTCATAGTCAATTTCTAACACAGAAATGTTGGAAAGAGACATGATGTAGAGAACGGAGATGTGCCACTCTTGCTTGATGGAGGTTCCTATAGCTCTCAGTGGCCAGTCAAAAACAGGATACTAGATTAAGCAGATGGGCTTGTTTTTTTAACTGCAAGTTGACTACAAATATGGCATAAACTCTCCTCATGCTTGGTATTTGTAGCTTGCTTCTCACTGGTCATATATTTTGCAGCGAGGTGTTTCTCTGTCCATTCGATGCAACCAATATTCCTCCTTCATATTTAATATTTTGGGTATATGTATTTGGACAAATATATTTGCCTTTTCAAGTAAGATTTAGCTACAATAGGAAAATTTCTGACAGTGTATATTTTTTTCTTTCAGAAGCGAGTGATGGTAAAAGGTTGGCAATAAAGCCATCGTACTAGGAGAGACTGAGAATGCATGGAGTGTGAGTGGCAGACAGTGACAAAGCTTCTCGAGTAATGAATGGTGCTCTTTTGCTCTTGAAGCAATACAAAAACCCAGTACACGGAACTTAAACTGAAAGGCAGCAGATTCAACTGTATTTGATAAGGTGCTTTTGTCATGTTTCATAACTAACCAGTGAAACTCATTAGCACAAGATAGCATCAAGGCAAAAAGCTTAACTGCAGCTCTTTAATAGAAAATTCATCTGGATAAAAGTGCGTCTAGGATTAGGTTATAATTTTCTTTTTATGGAATAGAATATACAAAGGGGAGATATGAGACTGGCACTCATTAATTTTTATGCAAGCATTTCCATCCTAGGGGCTTGAAAGATATTTCTCACATAAAGATTCCTCTGTGATTGCTTAGAGCAACCTTCCTTTGTACCTGCATCAGGACTCTGTATTTCCTGCTCTTAAGCACAGGGTGCTGTGAACAGTTTTACTGGATCGATCGTGTATCAAGTAAGAATCCAGCATGTTTTTTGTACTAAGCTTTGTCCGCTATATGGACAGAGTTGACTATGGCATGATTTTGGGATTTGTTCACCTTTCCCCTCTCTACTCAGACCTAGATTTGTCTGAAATCGCAGATCCAGATGCCAGATTTAGGAGGGGCTCACCAGTGCCTCAAAAGTGTCACTGGTTATGCTTTCTGCAGTTTGGGGAATTACTTGCTGTGGGAACAATGTGTGGGGCACGAAAACATCCCTGACTTCTTGCAGCATATTGTTTCTTCTCTTACTGCAGTGACTGTTGGACACTCAGTATGTATAAACTGCAAGCAAGGGCGTGTGAATATTTTGGAAGTTGTCCATTAACAGCAAAATGCTCTTCTCTGCAAACCTTTCTGACAGCATCAACTTGTTAAGCAGAGTTGTCTTATTTATTTATAGAAGCCTCTCTCCCCTCAGCACTTCAATTTCTTTGCAGTCCAAAATAGTATGAAATCCCTTTTTCAGCTGCGTGTTTTTCTCCGCTCATTCTCTGATAAAACACGTTGAGGGGAGACAAGTCCTTGGCTTCCACAAATCTTACGATACTGCATCATGGTCTGTTTTTTTAGTATTTGGGAACACTAAAAGAATTATTTTGGTAGCCACTTAACATTCTTGGTATTAAGAAGAGGTCGTCTATGATTTAGGCCAGGGACTAGAAATCTTGTTTTATTCTCAAGACTGGCAAAGCTGTAAAACTTGAGTGATGTAGGTGTAGATCTCTAACCTTATAGACACCTGATTGCTACTAAATTGTTTGAAATGTGTAAAATTTTTTGGAGATTTGGCCTACCAAGGTTGATTTTTTTTTTATTTTTTTTTTTTTGGTAGGACCTGAATGTTATGTCATTCTAGGTTTGACCTTGAATGTATTGTGTATATACTGCATGTTTAGCCCCGACCTTTCTAGATTTTTCTCATCTAGTAAAGTAAGAAGTATAATTTAGATTTGCCCCAGTGGAAAAGATTATTCCCAGAAACAAGCTTTTAAGGCATAAAGTCCTTGCACGGGGATCAGTCAGCTACGAGGATTATATGAATAAACTAAAATCAGCATAGGAAAGGAAGCTTACCTTTATGTCTCCATTTCCTCTCTCTGTATCCTATCAATCTGTTGTGATTTGCTGTTAAGAACATATGGAACCATTATAAAAAATGAAGCAAGAGAGCAAACAACCTAAATAGCTTGGCTGAATGTAAATGTGGTTGCTTTGCATTGTTGCTCAGCCCATGCTTTCTTGAAATCATGTAATGTTTTGTGGCTTTGGTAGGTAATGAGCTCCATCTAGCGACACAGAACTTTGCGTGTTCTCCTTGTGCAAGGGACGAATGTGATCCATGTCTTGTCTCTGCTTGGCTGGGTTTTTTAAAATACACCTAAATGGGCAGCATTGTGACATTTCATGGGAACGAAATGTAAACAAAAGTGAACTGTCTCTGTGAAGGCATTAATCATATCTTTACATGTACTTTTTCTTATGGATTACCAACACTTAAAGTTTTTTTTTGAGATAAAAATAATTCTTATCAATTCATGAGTACTGATAATCACTTGATACTTCAAAAACAATTTCAGTCTTTCCCTCTAGTTTACCATTACATTGTATTACAGCTGTAGTGATCTTCAACAGAAACTGAAATTGGTCTTTACTGGCAGAGAATCAGGGTGTTTGCTACTGCCAGGCTAAAAGCAACCAGAGTGTATCTGTCAGAGAGGTCTGGCTCTTTCATGTGTACGCTGGTCTCAGGCAACTCCACTGTGAGTCCTAGGATATACATTATTCATAATTAATAGAGCCTATCTTTTAGCTCATTTAACTGAAACCTTTACTTGCAGTGCTGAAATGTGAGGTCTGTGCTGGCAGCTGCTCACACAAAGGCAAGTTTATTACCTTAAAGTAATTTGTGCTGGCTTCATTGTGCCTGTTAGCAAGAATACAGAACTCCAGGTTGGGTTGGAGAAACACTTCTTCATGTCAGTCATGCCAAATACTACATTAATACAAGAACATTGCTCCTTTTACTGTGGTATCCCTGTCTTTTTCCATGTGCTGAATGTTCAGACTCTGGCCTGAGATCAAGAGGAAAGCTGTGGAGGCTGTGCTGCAGCAGGATGCCTTTCTCCACCTCATAAGTTTGAAGGCCATCTAAGCAAGCATATGAACTGCTTAGAAAATGCCTTGCAGGTTAGTGGTTAGAACTGTGGGGCTGTACTGCCAAGGTGCTCTCTTTGTACCAGCTTCCATGAGAACAGCAGGGATAACTTAGCTCAAGAGCTGCTGAAAGGCAAAGACCCTCCCAGCCTGTGTGTGTATGCATGACCTGTGGTTCCCAAGCTGTTTTTAGAGTAGCTTGTTTCAGGTTAGTTTGGATATTGGTAGTATACAAATACGGGTGGGTATGGCTGAATATTTCCACGACAGTAGAGTAGGCGCAGAATGGTACTGAGAAGCAAAGCAGTCATTTGTGTGCAGTTGGTCTGTACTGAACACCCTTGTGCAGATGCCAGATGATTGCCAATACTTGTGACAACAGTTGTGGCCATGATGTGATGATCACAGCAGCAACCGCAGTCTAAACATAACCTTGAGAGGGGAGAAATTAAAATATGCAAAGCAAAACTTTCTATTTTGAGAAAAGCCATCTGATGTACAGCCTGTCATGTGGCACAACAACCATTTCTTAGGCCTTATGAAAAGAGCTGACATCAGAGATTGGACAGTAGTAGGGTACAGTTAAATAATTCTGTAGACTTCATCAACTAGAGACAGCTCCTTTCCTCCTCTCTTTTATTTTAATTACAGTTCTTCATAGAAGAGAGGGTATCTATATCCCATGGACCATCTGCTGTGAAAGAATGCCCCAACTCTCCCTTTCAAGTTTACAATTTTTGATACTTTTTAATCTATTGTTCTCAGTGTTCTTTGGAGGAAAAAGAGATCCCCTGTTGTGTAGGGGCAACAGAAACTCCTCTCAGGCCACATTGTGCTGTCACTGTTTATAACAGGAGACACATGTGAACACTATTCTAATCCTATACAATTCATTATCTGTTAAAGGAGGAACAATGCTTAAATTGTCTTAACATCTTGTCATGTCTCTTGCATAAAACAAGTATTTTCTTTTCCACCTCATATCTGACTTGGGTATACTTTATGTTGGACAGTGTCTTGCTACTTCTGGAAAGGGGGAAAGAGCTTCAGTTACGCAGCATGTTTTCTTGAGAGCAAAAGGAGTTAAAAAGCTGTGTGCAGTTATAGGGCTAAAGAGAGTTGCCCAAGATGTGAGAGAGGCTGATAGGTGCACAGATCTGCCTTGGGACAGGTCAGGGCTCAGTCAAGAGTTTGAAGATCAGTGGGCCCACCAACACAGAGCGGATATCGGCTACAAGCTTCCTGACCACAAGTAGATGAGGCCTTCTTCAAACTGTAAAAGAAGCCTCACATTTATAGGCCCTGACCCTTGTGGGGCACTTTGTAGCAACCCTATCTGCTGGAAGGACAGTTCAGCAGGACTGAAGGGGATTTGAGTGCCATGTTGACAATTTCCTGTCACAGGTAATTGAGGAACCAACGAGGAAGCAACAGGAATTAGCGCTGCTGGACCTAATGCTTAGAAATAGGGAATAATTGGTGGATGTTAAAACTCAGGGGCAGTCATGGCTGCACTGACTATGAAATGACACAGTTCAGGATCCTAGGACGAGGGAGCACAGCCTTGAACTTGAGATTAGGTTTCAACCTCTTCAGAGATTGGCTTTGAAGAGTCTCATGGGATACAGCCCTGGAGAGAAGAGGCATGTTTGAAATGGCTGGTAGATCTTCAAGGATCACCCTAGGAAGTAGGCCTGTCCCAGGAAGCAGGAAGACAAGCCCAAGAAACAGGAGCATTACACAGTTTAGCAGGGACCTTACAGGTGATCTTTTTTTTTTTTTTTTTTTTTTTTTTTTTTTTTTTTTAAAAAAAAAAGGTCAAAGGGTTGAATTCAGGGACTAGTAAGCTCAGGGAAATATAAATTTGCTCTCTGATGTTTTCAGCATAGGGTTAGGAAAGCCAACACTGATTTGTAGAAGCTGACCCTGCTTCGAGCGAAGCTGTTGGATTAGATAAACTCAAAAGGTTCCTTCCAACCTAAATGGTTCTGTGATTTGTAGTAGAGATCTACCACAGAAACAGGTGCTAATGGTTAAACTGATGCTTCTCCCAATGCTAGCACTTTTCCTTCTGTATTCCTCTTCTATAAATCTGAGGGGTTGGTAGGGGCTATACTTGCACTGAAACTGCTGTGAACTCTTCCGCTATTGCTTCACAGGAAGTATTATTTAATCTCACAGTCAGTATTCCTATTTCCTAAAAGTTATTTCATAACTTCTTACAATTAGCAATTAATTTTTCAAAATTACATTTCATTTTAAGAAGCTATTTCTCTCTGTTATCCAAACTTAATCTTATGTAGTTTTGGGCCATGCCCTTTTATATGTTAATATCCTCAATCAATGCCTTTTTAAGGTTTGTTTAATGCAGGGTTTCTTCCCGAGCCTTTTTTTTTTTTTTTTTTTTGAATTTGGAAAGGAAAAGCTTTGGAGTATATTGTTAAGAAATTAAGGTGTGCAAGCCTCCCAGAGCCACCTACTTCCTCCCCCCAGTGCACCTTCTGCCAAATGAAACAACTTGATCTTTGAGAAAGAGAGAGAAACACTTTTGTGCATGAGAAGCAATTGTGGGGTTGCAGTGTCTTTTACAATCTGAGCTTGGGTGCCAGTATATCATTGTGATGTAAACAAAATAAAAGTCCAGAGTGATAATCCACTAACACAAGCAATTCTTAAAACTAAACTACATTGGCTGCATATTGTTCATCTGCTACTTTTTGTGTCTGGTAAATGGTTGGGCAGAGGGAAAGGAAATAAATAATTCAGGTATGAAACAGCTAGCTATTTTCGTGAACTATGCATCTGTTTTTAGACCTCTTCAAACTCACTGTTTAGGTTTCTCTCATACCTGAAAGAAGTCTGACTGTAATTTTACTAATGCAGACAGAGTTCAATACTTATATGGCATGGTCTGTTCTGTGTGTTTTGTTGTTTTTACTTTTATGTTTTACAAGATTCATGTCTCAGCAAGTTAATTTGCAGTGTAGATGTACAAATATCTAAGCATCTTGAGGCTAAAAGCAGATGCAACAAGTCCTGTGGTTGTGTTGCCATCTGAATAGCCTGAAGAAGGCTGCATATGCAGGTTGTGGAAAAGCAAACAAAAAGGCTGGACTGCAAGTACTGTCCTAGCCTCCTGTGAGCCTCATTTTATACAAGGATGGATAGTCAGCTTTTAATAACAAATATTTGCTTTGGAAGACTGAATAGGAAAAAATAATTGCCTCTATGTATATGTTTTATGACCGTTCAAAGTCAATTTCCAATATAAAACATAATGGGAATGGATTCAAAATGACTGCAGAATGCAATAATTGGGGCACTTCTAAGAGAAGCATGATAATAAAGGGTTTATGTTATTTCTTTTTCCATGTATACCACTTTTCATGAATGTATCTCTTTTTTGGTGCTGTCTGCATGGGCTAATTGAAAGGAAATGCTTAGGTTGAATTAAATAACAAAAAGTGTATGTAATTTTTTGGACAAAGCAACCCACCCTCCAAAAAAAAACCAAACAACTTATGTAGACTGTCCAAATGCTGTGCTAGGTAATGACATTCCTTTGCATTCCTTTGCAGTAGATGCAGTAAGCGGTGATGGCTTACAGGAAAGATATTTTGTCGTCTATATGGGAATGTAAACAGTTTATAGGTTTGTAGAGTGGGGAAAAAAAAAAAGAAAAAGTTGGCTTTGTGTTGTATGTGCTGTTAAGTGATGCTTTGCTTTTTACTTGCACGTGGTAGCTTGAGACAGGTGAGGCATTGGTTTACTCCTTTTTTCCTTCCCTATCAAATTATGTTTTTATTCAGTACTTTGAGTGCTTTTTTTTTTTTTTTTTTTTTTTCTGCCTTATTTGATTTGAACTGTACTATAAGGGTTATGACTTGCTCAGAGCAATGAAATATATCACCAGTATTAAGGGACTCATCTGATGTGATACTTAAAATATAGCAGGTATAATTTCCTTAACCTTAAGCAGTCATGTTGGTGGTGGTCAGATATTTGGTTGAATTTAGATATTCTCTGCATACTGCTTAGGTATTTGCAAAGAATAACTACGTTTGAGCAGTTGGGGCATTTAGAAAGCTGTCATGAATACTTAGGCCAGAGCTTTTGTAAAATACTCATGAAGAATAAAATTGAAGAGCGAGAGCAGAAATAACAATATTGATTAGGTGCTATCTGTAATGAAATGCATCTTTGTAGTGTTACAGTGAGAGAGAAAGTAGTGGCACAGATGGTAAGTTAGGAAACCATTTCCCCTTGTAACTACTGAAATCAGTTGATACTGACAGTATTAAAGCTGAGTTTCTCTACAGTGCTTTTTTTTGGTGCCTTATTATATTAGATTGTTTATATTCTATTTTTCTGGGTTCTTCTAAAGGGCACTATATCTGGCAAGTTGCTGGGAAGCAGGTTGTGAAACCACTCAGTGTAATTTCATTGCCAAAGCTGAAAGAAAAGCAAGAAGAAATCTCTTCTACCTTTCTTTAGTATTTTGTGTAACTGATAAGTGAATGTGTACCTATTTCAGCCTAGTGAAGTACTGCGTCCAGGTGAAGTGTGCGTGAATGGGTATGGGTGTATGTAGAAATACACAGCTAGCCCTCAGTGCACGTGTGCCTTGTATTACATATGGCACTTGGCTCAGTGGGTGTGTGTCGTGTTTACTTTCATAGAAGATCTCTGTGGGCAATTGAAACAATAAAACAGTAAATAGACCATATGTTGACATCTAGGTATTTTTGTCACAGAATTCAACAGATGTGCCTGAGGCAGCAGTAGCTTCTAGAAAATGTTAGAAATCTTTCTAGAAGCTTAAAGAAATAGTGTAAAGTGATGTAAAGAACTCAGAAGTTAACAAAAACAAATGTTACTTATGAAATGTTTTTTAAAATATGCACAAATGCCTCAGCAGGAAAATGTTCTGATCGAGTAGCAGAAATGCTAGTGTGAAGAATGTCATCCATCTGTGGTGATAAAACAGTACTGTATACATCTGGTTCCCCAACCTAAGCGTTTAAGGAACTTGGAAACTTAGAGTAAGAGCTTGTGATGACTAACCTGAGATGCATTTTGTCAGCACAAGGTAATAATCCCTAAGAAGTCTGCGTGTAGATGTAAGATGCTGTTCCATAGAACAACTGAAGAAATAAAGTCTCTTGTCTTTGAGATGTTTGTGGATCCTCTATGGAACTACTCAAATAATGAGAAGTGGTCCCTGATTTTTGTTGTTGGTGTTTTTTTTTGGTTTTTTTTTTTTTTTTTTTTTTTTTTTTTGGAAGCTGGCAACAATGACGCTGTTATGCTGTTGGGAATACCAAGATGTCTCTTGAACTTACCATGACTTCAGAAGATAGTTACATGTATGTATACGTAGTCCTTACTGCACTTCTATGTAGAATATATTGTCTAAAATGAATGTGAAGCTTCCAACAAACAGTTGAGACTTGTGATCCTGGCATTGTTTATACATAGACGGGTAGAAGAAGTGTTGCTCTTGGGCAGTTAAGACAGACTTTTTATTCCCAGTAGAAAAACTTTTTTTCCCAGGTGACTGTGGCATCCTTTCACCTGATGCTCCAGTGTGTTTATGCAGTTACATGACTTCTATTGATACAGTGGTGGGGGTTGATATTTTGCAAAAGAGCTTGCATTTGGAAGACTGCTGTGTATTTCCGCACAAACATCTAGGTCTGTTTTGGTCACAAAGTGGGCATTAGCATCTTTATATTGTAATAGGGATAATTCACCTGTCCTTTTCACCTATATTGAAGAAACCATGTCTTCACAGGCAAATGAGGGTACTGTGTAATAGTTGAAGCAACAACTAAAAAAAAAATAAATCCTTGCAATGTACCAACAGCTGGTCTGGGACAGTTACTTCAGCTACTCATGAGGTTACACTCATTTGGTTACAAATGCTTTTAAGTATCATGGTGTTGGATTGTTGGTGATAAGGTCCCCTGATACTATCCTCTTTGGATTCCCTGCATGTTTTTCCTTTTTCTTTCCAATGATTCCCCCACCAAATAATGCTTGTGTTGCTTTTGAATAAAGTGCCTGGCCTCTGCTGCTTGCAGGCCCTGCTGCAGGAAACCAGGCAATGCAGAGACCTGGAATCCCACCTCAGAACCTAGCACAGGCAAGGTAGGAAAAAGATGGCACTGAAGCAGGCCTTAGGATAGCGATGAGTTTCCATTCCTGGCAGTGAGATAACCTTAGTCAAATGTAGCTTACTAATGTCTTCCAAATGTGGCACAGAAGGTTTAGTGACAATTTATGGTTCTTCTCTGAAGAGAATTACAAAAGGCTTGAGAAGTCTCTTAGCTTGTTCTCCACGACCAAGTGGCAATATTATTACATTATTAAATTTCAGATTTGAATGAGAAACTTGTCAGCTAATTTTCATTAAGAAAGTTATAAAACCTTAATTAAAAATGGATAATGACGAACCCAAAAGTTCAACTGGGCTATCAAACTGGACCATCTATTCATTTTACACTATCAATG
The DNA here is from genome assembly GCF_009819795.1 of Aythya fuligula. NCBI lineage: Eukaryota > Metazoa > Chordata > Aves > Anseriformes > Anatidae > Aythya > Aythya fuligula. Next base: position 27,636,013 of record NC_045563.1, read on the forward strand.
TGTTCATAGTGCAAGTGGAAAAAAAAAAAAAAGTTGCTTTTCCTCTTTCTTGTCATTACTTTTTTTCAGTGATAGGAGTTAAGCAAAGTAGTGATTCTGTATTCTTTAAGCAGTCACAGAGTGGTAGATGCTTGTGAAAACTGTCTATCGCTCCTCTTCTCCATCTAACTGCTTAACTATTAGAATGAGTTGTGGAGCAAATTCTCTCACTTTTTATGTTTGAAAAGTCATTCGTATTAATATACTGAAAAGAATTGCACATTGCTATTTTATGCTGTGTCTCAGTGATCCCTACCTTGAAGTTTAACCTGCTTGATGGAAATACTAGAAATATGGTTTTCCCAAAGAAACCTTTTCAAGTGTCACTTCACAAAACTGATATGCCTGAAGTTGAATTTTTTTTGTTTAAATTCATTTAAATGTTGATTTGATCAACGTGAGCTGTCAAAGTAGAAGTAGCAGTAGCACTCTACTAGGGTAATTTTGGGAAGAAAATCATACAATATTATTGTCTCAAAGTATCAGATATGTCACAGTTGTCCCAGATAATCCTAGAACATGTGCAAGACTGTGACACCGAGCAGCTGAGCTGAAGCCAGTCAGTCAGATGCCAGGCTAGAAACCCAATACCACGTGTACTTTGAGCATACCCTTTTTATATCTAATCTGGTGTGTTTCTGGATGTTTTTTAGGAGCGTCTGCTGATATCTTAGTGAAGAATGTTTGCTATAGGAAGCCTACATCTTGTCTTCTATCCCCCTGTTGTTTCCAAATGCAATGGCAACTTGAAAAAGATATTAGTGTTCTGTAGTTTGATATCGGGTTGCAACAGTAACATGCTGATCTGTATTGATAGAATCACAGAATTTCTAGGTTGGAAGAGACCTCAAGATCATCGAGTCCAACCTCTGACCTAACACTAACAGTCCCCACTAAACCATATCCCTAAGCTCTACATCTAAACATCTTTTAAAGACTTCCAGGGATGGTGACTCCACCACTTCCCTGGGCAGCCTGTTCCAATGCCTCACAACCCTTTCAGTGAAGAAGTTCTTCCTAACATCTAACCTAAAACTCCCCTGGCTCAACTTAAGCCCATTCCCCCTCGTCCTGTCACCAGGCACGTGGGAGAACAGGCCAACCCCCACCTCGCTACAGCCTCCCTTGAGGTACCTATACAGAGCGATAAGGTCACCCCTGAGCCTCCTCTTCTCCAGGCTGAACAAGCCCAGCTCCCTCAGCCGCTCCTCGTAGGACTTGTTCTCCAGGCCCCTCACCAGCTTCGTCGCCCTTCTCTGCACCCGCTCAAGCACCTCGATGTCCTTCTTGTAGCGAGGGGCCCAAAACTGAACACAGTACTCGAGGTGCGGCCTCACCAGAGCTGAGTACAGGGGGACGATCACCTCCCTAGCCCTGCTATTATGGGTCTCCTTTAAAGAGAGTAAGAGGACAGATAGGGGGTGGGGAGCAGCTTAATAGCTTCCTTTCACAAACTATTTTTACATACATAGGAAATGGAGTGAAAATTACCTAAGAGTTTTTCCAGTAGGTCTCCAGGTAAAGTAGTAAAAGACTATAATTGCATAAGCAAATCAGATCTCACAGAGCAGGAGGACTTTAATCCCTTCAGTCCCATTGCCACCTCTAATTTCCCAGCAGTTTCCATTAAGAGGTGCTAAAAATCAATCCAGGAATTGAGCTGAGAAGTTTCATTAATGTGGCTGTAATGGGGGCAGTACTGAGATCAGTGTACCAGCAAGAGGCTTATTTTAATGCCCTCTTCATTGTTCTGGGTTGGGAAGTTAATGTAGCAGTTTACATGCTCTGCTCCATTAATATGGTCCTTGTAATATAATGTGGGCAGCTCTTTGGTCACCTAGAACTAAGCTAATTTATGGGCAAGCAAAGGAGACCTTATTGGTTATTCACCCAGAGAAGTGTCATGTAAAATTAGATCATGCTTCTTCAAGGATTTCTGTCTCTTCTGCCATTCTGCCTTTCCCAAACTGAAGCATACTGACATCTCCCTGTCTTCCTTCTTGCTGAAGGGTTTGTGTATGCTGTGTGAACGTTGGAATAGACTTCTCAAAGGAGGACCATCCAAGGATTGGTGGGATTGTGTGTAAATTCCAGATGTTTGTCTCCAGTTACTAAATTGCCAATCTGTAGTTACCAAGCAAATGTCAAGATTGTCATGAATATGGACTTCATCCTTCAGAGGAGGAAATACCTCATCTCTGGCTTCTTACTCTTTAAATTTAACGCCCAAATAGTTTGGGATTTTGTCCTTTAAAAGTGTGATGTTTTTAGGTCACTTTCAGTGCAGGTTTTATAGTCCCTTTTAAGCCTTGTGCAAATGGAGTTGTGTGACTAAGATGCACAGATTTACAGGTAACGGAGTGTAATACAAAAAAAGTTTGAGGGTTTTAAATCTTACTTGTAATTCTTGAAGGAACTTTTGCGACACGACATGCTGAGAATACGTATTGATGCATCGTATAAAGATCTAATTTTCTCTTAAATTTTAGAGATAGAGTTATGCTTACATATATTCTTAAAACTAATCACTGTGATTTGAGGCTATCATTTTCTTAAAATTGAGAGTAATTGCTATATAACATTCACTGACTGCTTGGAAGGCACTTAGAAATATCTCTTCACCAGTATTCCCATAAATGCTTTACTGAATTGTCTTCTTTTTAATGATCTTCACCTTGCAAACAATCCTTTGAACTGGTCAATGTGGATAACTACAGCCCCAAACTATCAAATATGATTCTAACTGCACCTTGCTTGCTTGTTTCTGTATTTCTAAGGCAGGGAGAGGGCCCAGAAGTGGGTTTCCATCCATTCTGTGGAATCTGTTTGATGCAAACAGACTATCAATAAACCAAGAACACCTGTTTCCTATGAGTACTGTTTTCTGAGGGTCTTGTGCTACTGGTTTAGCTCAAACCAGGCTGCTTTTCTTCTCGAAGGTGCCATCAGTACAACAGATGTAGTGTTACTAGGTACCCTGGAGAGAGGAACGGATATCTGATTACAAAGCTTGGCATGTATTCAGAGTCCTTAAGGACTGGAGAGTTGCTCAGTGTGCAGCTGAATGTGTTGCTTTTTATCAGTGAAGTCTCAGGAGAATTCCAGAGATGCGGAGGCTGACAGGTAAATGAGTTTTACAGGATGAAGTGCTGAAGAGCTTTCAAAGAGCAAACATGGGAGTTGAGTGGAGAGTTGTGTAAAGCCCAGGGATTTGTATTGTTCAGGCTTTTCAACTCTGTTGACTCGTGGTGCAGCGCATGTAATGAAAGCACTTGAAGTGAAGAAATCCCGTGTCCAAGGGTGTAAGTATGAAGTAGCTCTGCTTACTGTAAAGATTTTTTTCTTTGTTAATCACTAGTGGCCCTCTTTCAGTGATGTCTCTTTCCGCTTACAGTTTCCCTTTGGGAAGTGAGGTAATTCCCCTCAAGTTCTGAAAGAAGTGTTGTCATGTGAGTGTCAAAAGAGCTAAGTCTGTGTTTCTGTTATAGTGTGGCTGTCCTTTTGGATTTGCTCAGCATGAAAATGTTGTTGCAGCGTATGGAAGAGATAATTCCTTTCTGTAGTTTTCTTGATCATTTTAGCATCTGCAGTAAAATATTGTAATCTACTCTGGATGTAAAGCTATACCAGGAAGACCAAGTGCAAGACCTAGAAGATCCCATGTTGAACAGATGCCTGGAAAGATTGATATAAAAGATTAGAAGATCTCTACTGGAAAACTTAAATTTATTGTAGGATATTGGGAGCTATTTTGAAGGTCAGGGTACTACTGAAGGACATGCTCTGGAATTCTTAGCAGAACAACAATTGCATAGATGTTTACAATTGTTTAAAACTGGACTTAATTAGATTTGGAAGGGAGCACAGAAGAAATGTCCCTCTGTTACTTAATCATTGCCCTGACAGTGGTGCAGACTACCTTCTATAGATGTCCTCAGCGTTAAGAAAGCATTAAGAAGAGAGTGCAGAGAATCTAGTAAATAGTGAGAACGGTGATAAGGAGATGATAGCATATAGTTGAGAGTATGAGTAAGCTGGTTTTTTTTTTTTTTTTTAATTCTGGAAGTGATGAAACTACCATTTTTCTCTTCTTGCGTTAGATTTTTTGGAATCCGAGAGAGAGCTTTGTTCTCCATAATCTTGCCAAAGGGTATTCAGAGGGACTGGGGAATGATCTTCTCTCAAATTCCTTCTCCCTTACCAAATTTTCCAAAACTTGAAGTTGGGACAGTAGATTAATACTGATAGATTCATCCACACTTTCTAGACAGAAATAATCTAATCTGGTATTTCCTTACCTAAATGGGGGAGCTCTTAATCAACTTTTACTTCGCCTAGGAAGAGTTGAATAAGTTTTACAGACAAAAATAATCCATTGATATTTGTGTTCTCAGACTGGGTCTGTAGCAGTCTTGAGAAAAGAGTGACTAGCTTGAGGTCTGCTCTCTCAACATACAGGTTCCCCATGTGCTGTTACGTTTTGGTGTGTTTCCTCACTCTCTTGATCTTTTTTCATGGTTCTAATTATAATCTTCAATGAAGTTGGGGAGTAGTGCTATTCACAACTTGCCCATGGTGATCTGAAGTGTTGAGGGGCATGTGTGATTAGCCTGCAGTTGCAGGATGTATGAGAGGTAACCCAGACTGCCATGTCGTGTCTTGCAGGAGTCCTCCCCTGCCTTCTGCCATAGGGTGGATAGAATAGTAGAGGAGAGAGCAGTTGCATTTTCAGCATCTACAGGAATAAACAGTTTTAAATAATTTCATGACGATTTACAACACAATTTTCAAAGACGAACTACTTAAGTTTCAGTCTTAGTGCCAGAAGCACTGGTTTGGCAGGGAAAAAAAAAAATCTGAAAATCTTCTTTAAGCTTCCTTTAATTAACAGTGTTTCTGATGAAAGATTTACAGAGATGTTACCACTTCATCTATTCCTAAACTGCATATGCAGAGCACAAAAGTTGCTGATGAGGCCAGGAATAAGACATTTGGTAGTTACAGAGATTTGTGCCAGTGGCTGTTTTTAATGTAGTTGTCTTGTAAGTTTGCCATTTCAAAACAGCCTTCTCCAGATTTTCCAGCAAAATTACTTCGAACAAAAGTTTTCTTCACCAGAAGTTAATGGTAAAGAAGTTGGACCTAATTCATTTACTATAGAACCTGTAGACTTCAGGATTTCTTCTTATCTCTTCCCTTTTCTCCCCCCAAAAACATTACTTTTGGATCAAGAATCCTTTTTTTGCCCCACTAAGTGAGCCTTGTAAATTACAATTTTGAAATGCTTTCCAGAAGTAGAAACTCTGGGGGTATAGATGTCATTATTGTGCAGTCATACATAGAGTAGAATTTGCTTGCAACCACATATGTGATCCTCAGTTAAGTCACTCTTGTCAGCAGGGAACAAATGACAACCACTTCCTTTTTCTTTCTTTTTTTTTTTTTTTTTTTTTTTTTTTTTTTTAACAAGCATTTAAGCCTTTCAAAAGTAAGTGTCAAATCAAGATCATGGTCAGAATGTCAAGGGTAAAAACCTCAAGTTCTGAAGGAATATTTTTATTGCAATCAAATTTTGCTTCAAGTCCTGTTGGTTGGATGAGAATGTATATAGCTAAGGATTACAGGCTGCTAAAAGGAAGGCTACTTAGCATTTCAAGATGTAAGATCTTAGCTTGTATGTTATCTTAAAATGGCCTGAATTTTCAGAAACTAGAGAACGCTCTTCTAATATCTATTATTTTTCAAGCTATTTCATGTCAAGGAAGCACTAGCACCACAATTAATTTGAACCTAGTTTCTACCTTCACTTTTGGCATTAAAGACACATTTAAAAGATGGTAGGCAGGGTGCTTAGGGACACGTTTAGTTGGTGGACTTGGCAGTGCTAGGTTAATGGTTGAACTTGATCTTAGAAGTCTTTTCCAACCTAAACGATTCTATGGTTTTCAGATGTCAAGGGAGCCTGTAACACTTGCTGTGGTTGAGCTTTAGTTTACATCACAATAAGCCAGGCATGTTTGCATTTTGCTATTGCTTTTATAAGATGTAAAAATTATTTTATGTGAGAATGAACTTCAGCGCAAAGTGGTTGAAAGGTTGTTGTCCCTAACAAGGGGCAGCAAAACCAGGAGTTTATTAGAAGTTGGACTTGATGATCCTTGTGGGTCCCTTTCAACTTGGAATATTCCATGGTTGTATGATCCAAACCGTGCAGCAGCGCTGGGTTAGAACTTGACAAACCGGAAGGAAGGATGGAGGCTCATTCCACCTTAAATGCCAACACTTTGTTTTTTTGATGCTAGATTTTTTTCTCTCTCCTTTTAGAGGAACTAAATGGTGCAATAATCATTGATGGTTGCACTGCCAAGATATTTGCCTAACTTAGAAACTTCAGACTCCGAACAGTCTTCTGAATCAGTATAAGCTTATTCATTAGATTTCCAACCCTGTGATATTGTAACTCCTCTTCAAGAATACAGTACCAGTTCACTGTTTAATTTCAGTGTGATTATTGTTGGCTTTCTGTTAATTTTGTAGTGGTCCCACAGCAGTGATTATTATTTATTTCTGTCTCCTAATATACAGTCCAATTTACATTATTATTAGTTTAGCTCTAAGTATAACTCAACACTCTAAAGAAAGCCTCTGAATGTTTTGTTGTAATGAAGTATTTACCAGTGAGGGAAATGGAGCAAGCAAGCATGCTCTCTGTTCCTCGTAATTTATTTTACTTACCTGTGTCATGCTGGATGCACCCTGAAGCTTCATTCAGTATGGTTTCCAGGTGTCAAACATAAAAAGTGTCAGTGGTGAATTATGGCAGTCTATGCTGTTTTGTCAAGATGATTCTTATTACGTAGATCATTGTGGCCCAAGAAATCAGCACATCTGCCTTTCCCGTAAAAAAGCCAGTAGAGTCAGCCATGGACATTAGTAACAGGTCAGATGAGGACTTCTGGGCAAGATATTTTCTGCTTGCTTCTCCAGGGCACTGCACTGTAGTGACAGGAGTTGTTGTGCCAGTTCATCATTGTCTTTAGGAGAGAACTAATGAGCCAAATTCATCCTGGATGCAACTCCACTAAAATTACTCAGAGCCTGATTTCAGCTCCAGTGTGGTATTTCCACTTAGCCTGCTGTGAAGAGGCATACTGTGTTTCAGGAGGATTCAGTAAAATAGCTCGTTACGCATGTGGAATGCACACGACAAATTCATTACTGGCTAGTTTGCAGAAAAAGTGGTGTGTTTACTTGCTTTAGAAAAAACAAATCAGGACACTACAGATTCTGTATTTCAGAACCTGTTCTAGAATTCTATTAGGTTGTTTTATTAGTTTGTTTCTGCAATGGAACAGATGTTTTTGGTAATGTAGGGGTGTTTTTTGACTTCTTAATCTGGCACTTTTTCAGGCTAATTTTTCAATCAGCAGGGCAAATGAGTTACCTCCCCACTGCAACTGCACTTGCTTTACTCTATGTTAAGTGTGTACCTATGAGTACAAATAACATGTCTGTGTGCAACTTGGACATTAAATATCCAAGTGTATAAGTCCCTGCATGAAATAAGTTTGGTAGTTACTATAGGGTTATAACTGCAAATTATTCTCAGTAAAACCTTCTAATTCATTCTGTACTCTGATAAAAACACATATATCTTCATGATAGTGCATGTTTTTGATCATTTGATTGTTCCTGGGATGCTATTGTACACGTGACAAGGTTACAGTAACCTGGCTTCTATGTATGTTGTGTGAATGGCAGGCTTGTATTTGAATCCTACAGCTGATAGCTTATTTAACATTCAGTTGTGCTTCCAGAAAAGCCCAGGATGCTGCTTGCCATTCTTTTCTTTGTTGTTCTGCAGTATGAAACGTTATTTTCCTCTGAAGAAGAGCAGGTCACTTGCAAATGCTAATTTCAACATGAAAGCCTGCAGTTTGTTGTTCTTACTCAGCTTTGTTCTTTAAAAAAGCAATTTTCTACTGCTGTTTTTTGTCTTCCAATAGCGTGTTTGCACTATATATCTAGCAAAGCATTTATTTTTAGTTATTTCTTTGGCTTCTTTGTTCCCAAGGGTCTTGTCAAATGATGTAGTCTTTCCTGTCACCTGTTCTGTATCTCGTTCTTCCTCCCTCACAGCCCATCCTTACTCTTTCTTTCCTACAGTAATTGTTCTCTCTGTGGGCTCTCCTTTGTTCTGCTGTAATATGTCATCCTGCCCCACTTCCTGTGCCAGTATATTTTCTCATCTTTTACCTGCATATCTGCCAACTTCTAGTGCCTGCCATGGTTTGCAGCCTCTTATCTGTCTTCCAGATACTATGTATGTTATTTTTGCAGTGTAGAGACTTTGCTGTTGGGAGGTGTCCTAACCAGGCCACTACAGGCAGAACTCATAGTACATCTTATGAGATACTGCAGTTTTTTCTTTCTTATTTTTATTTTTTTAAGATTGTCCCCCTGTGTGTTACTTTTTTCCTCGCCTACTAAATTTATCAGTGGATGCTTAGGTTCTGTGGTGAAAATGTTCAGCAGCCTTCCAGATGTTCTAATGAACTTGAAAGTCATGGAGTCAGACATGGAGAAAGGAATTTCAGCTTGATTTTTCTTGGGTCTTAACTCCTCCATCTCATTCTTCCTCCTTTCTTCTCCGAAATGCGTTCTGGCCTGGAGTAGGGATGTTTATTGCCATGTATTCTTCAAAGGTTCTGTATAGGACAGTGTTAGGTAACAATATTTCCGTTATTGGACTTCTTATATAGCACAATGAAAGTATGGGCTCTTAACTTCTTTCAGGAGACAAGATAAGGGCATTGTGAGTAATTTAGCTTGTAAGATATATCCTGAGCCATTCAGTCCAGGATGTCATGCAAAGTAAGTTCCATTAGATCAGTTTGCAGGGCCTTGTCCAGTGAAGTTTGAATACGGCTAAATATTTGACTGACATCTTGAGACTTCGACCTCTGTTGCTATATCATCATATGCTTATTTGACACCTTATTTGACACAAAAGATCTTTATGCCTTGAAAGTCTTACCACTGGGCACTGTGGTGTGGGGATCATGTACTACATGCAGAGAGCTTTGCAAGAAGTGCCAGAGCCTTGCAAAAGTGGAATCTTCCACAGCATTCAGATGATTGCTGTGGTTTCAGTGACAAGCGGCTGAGAGCACATCCCTCAAGTACATGCTCCAGTAAAACTATTGTAGTTTTGCTTTCTCGTAAAGAGCTCATCACACTTACACAATAGTTATGTAAGTATCTTGCTGCTACTATTAAAAATAATAAAAAACCAAAACAAAACATAATGAAGTAAATGATGAAATTAAGAAAACTGGATACAAAGACCATATAAAAATGATGAAAAGCTTCTAGGAACTGTCAAGGAGAATATCTTGGAAAGGACTGATGATTACAGACTACTAGAACCAAAGCTTTTAGAAGCTATGCACTTCGGCTCTTCTGTGGGGAAGTCTGTGGTAATAGCATGTTACTGCTCTCATGGTTGCTTGGATTAAACATAGCATAAGTGTGCTTTGCTTTTCTAAAATTATGCAGTCTTGTTAGGGCATACAAACCAAAAGTGAGAAAAGGGCATGAAACAAAAGGGAAATTAAATATGTTGGTCTTCAGATATTTCTCTCAGTGGAGGTACATGCTTCAGCCTTTTTCAGATCTGCAAATCAGAAGCTTATTAAGACTATGATTCAAACCATCAAAGAGGGGAAAATATTACCTTTACTTATGCCTTGTTCATTATGAATGCTGATGCTGAATTCTGGCAAGAATATGCAGCTTGAGTCTTTTTTTTTTTGCATGTGAATTTTACTCTAAGTACTCATGGAATGATGGGTTGACTTGCCCAAATCCCAAGCATTTTCCTTTATCAGTGCTTTTATTAAATCTCTAAATAATACAGATACTTATCCCATGTGAATTATGAGCAGTAATGGCCATTTGCCTCGCTTTTAGCAAACTTATTTGTATATTTATATATTTTATATACTTATTTATATTTGAACACATTTCTTCAGATAAAACTCATTTTACGCAAAGTATCCAAGTTAGGTCAGTTTAGTGTAGGAATCTCAATCACACTCTCCAGGATTTATTTAGACCTTGACTTTATGTTGGTATAGTGTGCAGAATTGGTTTTCATTCCTGTGTTCTGCAAAATCAGGAGTTAAGCAAGAGGGATTTGCTTGAGCCTTGTAAATTATGCAGACTGTCTGAAGAAAAAACACTTAAAGGGTGGAGTTGGCTGTTTCTGTTTCTTCAGCTTGCAGCTTATCAATTCCTCCTGGCTATCCATGTAGTGATAAAAAATAAAACACCAACATTTAGTCAAAAGGCTGAAGCCTTTCTGTTTGCTTTGGGTCACCGTAGCTCGCACCCATGGCAAGTTAAACTGGTAACCTCATCTCTGTGGAAGTGCAGCATGAACTTTGTATTGATACCACTTGATACAATTAAGATGCTTCATCTTTTTTTTCTCACAAAAAGCGTACTGCACATAAATGCCATTACAACTGCTTTTCCATCTACTTTCAAAGTGTAATTGAGTGTACATCCCTAAAACATTTGCCGGTGTTAGATCCTGGCTCTTAAAGATAGTACCTTTTACCTCAGGACCTTGTGGAGGTGCTCAAGATTATAGTTCTTGGTTTGAATGCAAAGGATTTGGGGACATAGGGACTTCTTAACATGGGGGTGTCATTCTGTTCTTCCTCTTTGTTATACCATCTGTTTCTGAGCTTGTTTTACAGAAGTTCTATCTTGCATAACTCTCTATATGCAAGCTGTCTTCTGGTGGAGGTGAAAGGCATCAGGTGTGGTAGCAGAAGGCTTTTAATTTTCTAGCTGATTAGGAATTTCAAATACAAGTCTATCATACATGTTTATATTGTCATAAACTTTTAAATTGTATATACAAAATATTGGTGATGCGTTCGCTTCTGAGTCACTACTTGTAATATTTGTCAGGAAGAGATTGTTTTTTATATAGAGGCTGACAGTACCTGGCTGTCTGACTACAGCTCTAGTTAATGTGTGAAGAAATTTTAAGAAGATTTGGAAACTGGGGAGTGTCAGGTATGTTAGGTAATATTTGCCACCTGTTCACCTGTGTTGCTTCAGAGTAGGCCATTCTTGTAATTACTTTTGGGAAAACTTTTTTAGTGTGTTCTTAGGGTCCTGAGCTAATCTATTGCTTCCTGATTGGTAGTCATGGGTCACAAAGACATTATAGCTGGAATTAAGAGAGTTCCAGTGACAAGCGTGTCTCTTTCCAAAGAGCTGGCCATGTACTGAACTAATGGTGATAATGTAGCACCATTACAATTAGTGATTTTCCTGGTCATGCTTTCCTAGCATGATCAAACTGGTGATTCCTCCTGGATATCAGTAAACAGTCAGAGGTGTAACTCCTAGAAGTGAAAGATGCACAGGGCTAATGTGAGAAAGCATTTTGGCCACATAGATTGCTACCCATTTTACTCAATGATTGTAAGGATTTAGAGAACCTAAGAACAAACCCAGGTTAATCAACTCTCAAGAATGTACCAGGACCTCACAGCACATTTATACGTTATTTCTTTGCCATGCTAATTTTATTGGCTCCTAACCATATCTTGGCATGGTTAGGAGCCACCGTCTGTAGGGAAACCTAACACTGTTAGCACCAGAGAAATAAACCACTAATGTTCTAAGTGATAACCATTTAACTTTTCTAACCACCTGTAAGAGAGAGGCATAATATTTTGGAAGAAGTTTCTAAATATTGCTGTAATGCAGATAAAAAAAAAAAACACTTTTGCCTGATGTATCCAGAGAAACTTGAGTGTGGGGACTTAAGATTTCTCTTTCTTTCTGTTCTGTAATACCTTTGTAAGCAGAAGAGGAATGCCTCTGATTTAGTCGGTGACTATTTAAATATAAAGCTTTTTGAGGTCACTTCTTGTATCTGTTATGTATCTGTAGCGACAGGGAAGCGCAGTGCGTCAGCTGGAACTAACTCTGTGTTTGAGTTCTGCGAGTTTGAATAAATTTTGCATGTGTTCTAAAGTCCAAATTCCCAATGGCTTTGCAGCCTGTCTGCAATGTTGAGGTTTCCCTCAAAGCCTTTAGAAATGCTCCTTTTTTTTTTTTTTTTTTTTTTTTTTTAGAAAGAATTCTGACATAAGGTAATTGATAGCTTCTTATAATTGTTAAATTGGAAGATAATTGATCATAAGTTGTGCCTTTCCATTGATATACCTAGCCTACAGTTAGGATGCTATTTAAGCTGTTCAAGGGGGTAATGTCTAGCTGATTTATATCCTGTGTAGGGTTGTCTTTGTGTCCCTAGACATGAAAGAATATATAACATCTTCCATTTCACTGATATCATCTCATGATATTTCCAGGGTATTCCTTTACCCTAGTTCTTGTCTGCATTGCTTTCCAGGAAATTCTTGCTATTTTCTTCCAGGAAAGACTTGCTATGATTAAGTTTCATAGATCTATAAATTATTATAAATATGTATTTTGCTCCCATGTATATTTTGCTCCGTTTTTGTGTTTATAATGGAATCAAGGCCTGTCTGAGTGTTGCCAATCTGTACTCATTACTGAGATTCTTTATCCCTTGTGTCTTTAGACTTCAGAACTAAAATCATAGGGCATTTTATGAGTGACAGACTGCGTGGTGGGATTGGCCTGTTCACCATATTCTGGCCTGTTGCACAGCCAGCATGTTGCCCATTTGGATGTAGATAAACAGAAAATAAAGAAGGAGGAAGGGGTGGCGGTGAAACTTCAGGATCAGCATGTTTGGAAAATTCCTTATCTCTTTACTTTGCATTTCCCCACCGTTTCTTCCAACATCTGTGCACATGCTTCACTTGCTTCAGAGTGGTGTCTAGCAAAAGCCTTCTTTGCATTAATGAAAGCCTGTCTAAACCCAGCCTTATGCTAATTCCACCCCAAATACCAATGACAAAAGGCACTGGACCTACTCAGACTGAAACCTACTCGTTTTTTTATGAAACTGATTATTAACAGAGTATATAAGGTACCAGCATAGCAGGTCTTTGGCCTAAAGCCAGTGAAGTGATTGTGTGGCATTGGTGTGAGTCTGGCAGACAGAAAAATGTATCATTCTTTGCAAGTCAAGTTTGGGTATGACAAAATAAATACCTCATTTCTAGCTGTGATCGCATTTCCTCATCTTGTTGTGTTAATAAATGTGTTGACACTTTGAAGAAGGAAATTGAGAACTTGTACAGATGAAGTCTTGGTAAGGGGGTTCAGCCACTGCTCTGCATGGCCTTGCAAAGTGTGCTTAATGTGTAGTTAGCAGTATTTGCTCAGGATGAACTGACTGTGGGGAAAATGTGTCCTTGTGCTTTCTCTTTTAGAGGAAACTTGCCAGGTCAGGTGCATTGGCAATATAACCTGTTTTGCCTTAGGTGGGCTGGTGGAGAAATTGAGACGTTAAAGCTTCCTTCCAGTGACAGCCCCTGCATGTATCGCAGGATTCACATCTAATAACTGACTGAGCAAGACTTGAGTTGAATCACTCCTGTGGTGAGTGGCACCCAGAGGGGACGTGGGTAACTTCGTGGGACTGCTTGTTCGGGGGAGACTTGGCCTCCCCTGAGGATGGGGAGTGTGGGAAGCACTTGGACAAGTCTCTCTGTATTAAGTCCAGAAGAACCAAGGTCATTATGGTAAGGGTCAGCTCCCTCTGATTACTGATGTTTATAGGTAAAAACCTATTTCTGTAGGTATTGCACTATACAATATTATACTGTAAAGACCCATACCTTTTGAAGGATACATTGCAAAGGAAAAATTTCGATACAGAAGGTGGCTACTGGTCAGCTGAAGTTCATAGACCTTAATTTATGGGACCAGTCATCTTGGATCGTAATACAGGCTTGTGGGGTTGGTTTTGATGTCTGAAAAGTACATTTTTGTGTTGGTAGATTAGCTAAATAGATACTGGTAAATAAGGACATTAGTCCATAGGCTTTGCATGAAGTGGTTAACTTTATATGCAGCTTCTCTGAATAGAACTTTTTCTCAAAAAATATTCTGTATTTTTCTCAGCAGTAGTACTGCTGAAAGAAGCTGCCAAGTAGAACTAGATGAAGTGTTTTCATTTGAACAGTTTATTAGCTGAAAAGTGCAGATTTATGTTGACTGGATCTATTTGTGAATTTAGTTTGGAGTTGGCAAGTGCTTATGAAAAAGAAAATGGCAAACATAAATATTATGACATTTAATATAAAAATATGTTGACTTCTCATTTTTAACAATGTCTCAAAATTAAATTTATTCTAAAATTATCTCTTTTCCCAGTCAGTGAAAATACAACTTTTGGTTACCAGTGGAACAAAATGTTTTCACAAAACAATTTGGGTTGGAAAGGGATATCTGGAAGTCTCCAGTCCAACTCATGGCTCAAACCAAGGCCAGCTTAAAAAAAATAGTAATAATGAAATTGTCACTTTGGACCTTCTTCTGTCACTGCAACCTTTCAAAGGTGGTGGTAGGTGCTCTTGCATTGGCAGCAGCTGAATCCCGTAGTACATTTGGATGCAACCTCTCTGATCCTGTAAATTTATGTATGTCGGGAACTTTGTAAGCCTGGGGGCTGACCTTGTCACTGACTACCACAGCTCAGAAGGCAGTGACTGAGTGCTTCAGCCCTTTTCAGTTTTGACTTTTATAAACTCCAAGCAGAAGTGTTTCTGAAGTTGTCTTTTGAGGGGGCAAGTTTTGATCAAAAAAAAAACAAGGACATTTTCAGACTGGCCTGAAGTGATTTTTGTTTTCCTTCCTCTGATGTTTCCAATTTGTTCACTGAACCAAAGCAGCCTCCTGTTCTTTGTGTTCCTCAGTGCCAAATGTGATCTGTGCTGTGGCAGCACCTCTCTGGTCCAACTCTTCTGTGCATATGTTTGCATATTCGCCTTAATGTCATAATCAAAAATACATACAGCATTATTTTTCTGTCAGCTAGCATTCTGCAGTAGCTAATCAGATGTGACTCAAAGAGGAAATTCACAGAGAAGGTGCATTTTCAGATTCCATTTGTGTATATGCTGAGGGAATATTTCTTTGTGTGGATGGGAGAACAGATGTTTTGTGCATCGTTTTTGACTATGTGGCTCTTGCTAAGTTGACTATAAATATAAAAGTAAATTTGCTGATCCAGATGGTTGTCCAGTGTTCCTGTACTGATACAAATACGCTTTTCGTTGTTCTTTGCACGAAACCACGTGCCTGCATTTGATACATCATTGAAAGTCAGTTTTGGTATAAAACTAGAAGCTGTTTTGTTTGGCAATGCTACTGAAGTTGAATGAGAAATTAGAAGTCCTTTATTTCCAACTCATTGCAGTAGCTCCTGGCACTTCTTTTACACTCTACCTTATTGAAATTACCATGGCAGCATTAAGTGATGTTAAAAGTGACCCAGTTGCCTGCAGGGTTGTACAAACGGTTTGCTTTATAGGTAAAACTTCTTTTTACCCATTTGGTTTTAAGCATGCTCTTAATTACACAAAATCTTAGCTATCTTTTAAAACTGGACTTGAAAGCGAATAAAAGCTGTATCTGTAAATATTTGTTTCTTGTAAAGTTGGAGATGAAATATAGCAGTGCTCTGTCATTTACTGAGGATTTAAATGTATGTACTTTGCTAATGTTCAAGAGCAGTGTGCTTTACTGTTCCCATTCAGCACCTCTGAAAATTCAGCAATCATTGACTTTGAGGCTTATTTTATTAGAACGGAGCTGCTCTCAATGTGAGATTGTTAATCTTTGCAGTGAAAATGGGTCAGAACTTCATTTTTCTTCCCTCTCCAAAAAGGTGGGAGGGGGGCGAACAGTGAGGCATCGGTGTTAGACCTGTGCATTAACAAATAATAAAGCAATGTGTGTGATGTTGAAATATTTTTATTTAGCGGTCAGAAGTGTTCTTGGCTTGGGGTTTGGGGTTTTTGCTTGGTTCTTTGTTGTTGTTTACAGAACAGCTAGATGATGTTGGTTTCAAACTTGTTTCTTTTCTTCACCTTCTTTCCCTTCCCTCTTTTGGTGTACATCAAATAGACGACGGGAAGATGTTAGATTTGTCTTCCAGACGCTGAAGTACTTTGCTAGGATATGTCACCAGCAACTGAAATAGAGAATAGGATGTTAAGACTCAATCTGTGAGAGTATCACACAGATGCAGAGCACTCAGATTAGTATTTTCTAAGCAGTCTTCTGTGGTTCCCTTAACCATTAAGTGATAAATCCCAGTCGAGTAGGGAAAATTTCTTGGCCATCAGTTTCATATAGGCCATCCAGATCGTTATCAGACTAACTGGAAATGTTATACTTGGTATGAATTTACGAACTAGTGAGAGAATAGTTTAGGATCCATTGATCTAAACCATTAATTAGCAATACTATCGAAGAAGAAAAGAAAAGCTTGGCCTACGGTTCTGCAGAGTATTACACAGTGCTTGATTTCAGAAGAATTAGGTGAGATCAAGTGTAATGCTTACAGATTCCAGTTTTTACTTCTGTAAAACCTGACTCCTGAAGAATAAGTACATTTCTAGATTTGGTAACGGGAACCTTCTGAAGTCTGATCTTCATTCTCCAAGCTTGGGTCTGTTAAATGTGTGGCCTATGTAAATGGTAGTGGTGTTACAACATCGGTTCATTCCAATCAGGTTTTATACAATTTCATGAAGCTTGCTCATGAATGCATGGGTTTCACAGTGCTCCTGTGAAGGACAAAACTAAGAAATAATGGTTTGTTCAACAATTCAGGACACCAGCTGTTCACTGGCTAGAAATAGATGTCAAGGGGAAAAATGCATGGGGGAGAGGTGTGTCTAATGTACCCATCCCTGTAATAACCCCTACCTCCTTCCCTAACAAGCAGCATGAAGAAATAACAAGGCTGTGCTGGTGGTGTTTTTGTGTGTCTTTTAAAATGCAACATGGAGAAGTAACCTTTTTCACAGACTAAAATTCTGTCTTTCCAAATTTACAGTGGAAACTGAATACACTTGTCAGTAAGCTTTCAGTGGGAAATGAAAGTGCTAGAGAGATGTTTGACCAGCTTATGCCATTAATCAAATTCTCCTCTTTGTACAACTTAGCCAGAGGCTAATGTATTCTATTGCTTGATAGTCAAACAGTCTTATTGCTTAAGTGCCTCTGGAACAGCTTGAACTAATATGTAATCCCAGCACAACTAGATTTTTTTTTTCCTTCAGTGTCTTTACAATGCTGGGTACTACTGCTCTTTTAAATGTGGTATGTAAGAATTAATAAACCTTGTAATTGAAAAAGCTAACTAACACACCCAGATATCGGCTGATCTCAAGAAGTTTACCTCTTTTTTTTCCTTGTGCTTGTGTCCTTATCTGTGCATTAAACAAGAATCTTTCTTTTTCTCTGTAAAAGATCTTCTCTTTTGAATATGAGTGTGATCTTGTCTGTGTGCTGAGCAAGAAAAGGAGACCCAAGATGCTAACAGTACTGTTACAGTCTACTTCCTGGTGGGAAGAGATCTGCTGGCTTCTGCCTCATCTTTCCTCAGCTGTTCCAGGATGCTTCCTTCCAATTAAGTGTCTGGTGCAATCCTGTTTAATTCTAGTGATAACAGGCTTACAAATGGCTGTAGTATGAAATATATAAGGTTTGTATGAGGGCATACGCATGAAATTAAGTGACTCAGGTGATACGTTTGAGAAGAAGGATAGCATCACTTTGGGTATTGGAAACTGTCATTGGGAGCTCTGGGGGCAGAGAGGTGTGGATGTGTTTAAAGACACGTAGGGTTAGCTTTACCATCCATTTCCCTTTTTCCCCAGTGTATTTTTTCCTTTACACACTCCTTAGCTGACATGAAAGCTGTGACTTTAAAATCTGAATTTCAAAGGATTTCTCAATACTTGCCTCAGATGTCATCTTTATCTGTAAATCCTCAACTATCCTTCAGTTTGCACTGCTGATCCCTCAGCTTTCCAGAAGCATATGATCCTTCCTTGATAGCTCCATAAGCTAAACCAAGAGCCTCTTGCCTGCAGATCTAAGTAATGCTTGTCAGTCTCCTCATCAGGGTTTCTCAGTTCAGGTGAAGGGGACAAGTGTATGCTTCCAGTGGACTGGAGATTGGTGATGTCTGTAAGTATCTGATTTCCATTGGTGATACAAATCTTGTTGCTGTGACTTGAGTGGCTTTCTGCTAGCAAGGTTCCAATTCTTTTGGCAGTATGTATTGTGACCCCCTGCTGATAGGGTTTTGGAAGCAAAAGGGTTAAATAGCATGAAATATATTATTTGACGCTAGATTTCCAAACAGCTTCTCTCATGGGTGCTCGGCACATGTTTAGTCTTAAAGTCGGTAGTAAGTGTAGATATGGCTTCCAAATGCCAATCAGGTTTGATAACTGTTTTGCAAAACGTGTGAAAGGGAGAGGAGAATATTTATTCAAGAGGATCCAAGCTCGTGCTGTGACACTTCGGGCACCACAACTTGGCCTCATTTTCTGCCTCATAAAACATGGTCAGCAGTATCCCCCGGTTTTGTAAAGGATGCATTAACATTGTAGTGTCCTGAAGAAATGAGGAACTCTATAAATATTAAAATGTAAATGAAAGACTTAGAGGACAGCAGCAAAACAAACCAAAAAAGGGTTTGGCTTGCAACTCAAGAAGAGAAAGGACAAGGGGATGTTTGGAGAGACTGTTCCGTATCTCTGTATAGGACAATTTAGTAATATCTTCCCATTGTGTTTTTATTGGGTCATAGTTATCTTGTATATAAGCTGGAAACATGGTCGTTACTGAAACAGTTTCCCTTAAATAATAAAGTACATAGCAATGCTCTGTCTACCTGGAATACCAAGATGATTTCAGGTAGGATAGCATCAGATGTATTGCCATGTGGTTACTATCTTGTACTAACCATTTCTACTTAAGGGCCAGGAAAGTAGTCAATGACTCTTCAAAAGATAACAGCAGCTAAGGGCTCTATTCCATTTCACGTGGAAGATAACTCTTTGAGATAGGCTTTATGTCTTTCACATTAAACACTTCAGTTTGCACTGCTGATCTCTCAGCTTTCCAGAAGCTAGTGATTGTGATCTTTCCCTGATAGCTCCTTAAGCAAAAGTAGGAGTCTCTTGCCTGGAGGTTGAAATGCCACTTACCATCCTTCTCCACCAGTTTCTCAGTGAGGAAAAGGGGACCGATGTGAACTATCAGTAACATGTGGTTTAATGTTAACATCTGAAAATGCAAGGTCTCCACTTGTGGTTTTGGGTTGCTATTTGCATTTGTTGGTAATATGATTTATACGCATACATGTAGGATGTTCTACCTCACGGTATGTCTGGGGTTCTCAGATATAAATACTGGCTAATAGCCAACAGAGAATTTTAAAACTGTTTGGTTGGCACCATAGGTTGAAATAAGTGGTGGACTTCAGTAAAGAGGCAGCATTGCGGAAAGGGAACTAAACCTCAAGAGTGCACGCAAGGCTTTCCACTGCCTGGACATGATGAATCCTGGTGGTTTTGTAATTGTAGCTGGACATAACTTTAATGATACTGACTGTTATGCTGTTGGAGGGGCCTGAAGCTAGGTCATGTAATAGTCGTAGCAACCAGAGAGAACTCGCATGCACATGTAATGCCTCAGGCATATGGGTGCCACAGAGGTACCTGAAATGAAAAATGTAGGTCCTTTGTATGTTCAGTGTCTCTGGTCTTTGCCCTTGGTATTTGAATAATGAAGTGCTCTGTAGCAGGAGTGTCTTCTGCTCTGATACTACACAGCTAATGAGGGTCACAGTGTTCCTTAAACAGCTTTCTTTAAGTAATGTTTGGGACTGGAGCTCCAAAGACCTGTTTTTTTTTTTTTTTTTTTTTTTTTTTTTTTTTATCCTTCCGACTCAACCATCTGTTCAACCATGTCTTTGGGAAGAGGAGCCCCTGCCCTTGCCGTTTTTTTGTGCTCTAGAAGAGGGGAACAAAGATGCTACCCTGCTGTTAAAGTGGTCTCTGATCCCTTGCTGAAACACACAGGTACCATTACTGGGAGGCACTGTACTGCTATTCCTGTATTTTTCCCCATCTCAGCTGCTTTGTCTTGCTTTCTGATCTCCTCACTTTTCAGACTTAGATGAGAAGTAGCAGGTATAATACTTGGGGAAAAAAAAATCACCACACTCAGAAAAGCACAAAAGCTCTGACCACGATCAGATAATTCCAAAATTCAAATAATTCCTTCCAATGAAGTAGTAAGAGCCATTAGACTACGAGAAGGCTCACCACACAAGAAGACAGCCTCTTGTAATGGAGTTCCTTACTAATGTAACAGCAGCAAAGAACTTTTGGGGATACTTGTTGTGGAGGCTCATACATTTCATTCACGTGTTTTTCCCTTGGAGCAGTTTGAAACTTGTCTAGGCAGTAAGCAGTCAGATTTCCATTATGTGCATGCCTGTGAGCTATGTGGTGAGGCTCACTCCAGTTGTCGCAGCCTTGCCTCCAGCATCTTTTTCTCGCTATCATTGATTCTTGTTTTTGTGGGGAGACGTGAAACTAAACATGAGGAGAAACTGTAATTACCTTACTTACTTACTGTTTGAGACACAGATGAACTGAGCAACCAATTGAGGAGATTAGTGAGAAGCTGTACGGTTTGGGTACCCATACTATTATTTCTGCCCAGGAGTAAACAGAAGAATTCGCTCTCTGTGCTCATTATGCCTGAGGCTTGCTTTGACTAGCACTGCATCAGCAGAAAGCTAATCAAATGTAAAGCTGGCTTAAAACAGGATTTCTTTACCTCTTTATTACTGTTGTGGTCTGCAAAAATGTGTGCATAATTGTAAGGTAACTATTTCAGCAGCAGTCCCGTCCTGCCTTACCACCTCGTGAGGCCGGGCGCTGCCCTCTGGTGGCTGCTCTGCAGTGGCTGCACTGGAAGCTGCTCCCTGGCTGCCTCCCTGCCTGCCATGCATCCACAGACAGATCTCCTGAGCTTTGCCCTGTCAGTATGGCACGTACAAGTATTTCCTTAGGCAAACTGCAGATCAGTCACGATATAGCATCTTCTGAGTTCTTTGCACCGACCCTGATGTTTCGGTTGTTCTCATCGATTGGGAGCAGAAGGATGTTGTGTTGTGGCTCGAGTGCTTTGTGCCACAGTCCTAACTAAAGATGAAGGTAAAGACAGTCTGACTGAGCTCACTTTGAAGTTAATTTAATTAAACTGTTGTAAATCTTAATTTTAAAAGCATGAATGCTTTTTTTTTTTTTTGTACTTACACATCCTTTTTTGACCTCACTGGTTAGAAATATAAATCGCTTTCCTTAGAAGTGGGAATAACTCCTTATAAATAACTTTTTTGCTAAGAATGGGAAGCCATCTGCTATCATTAAAAATTAGTATCTTGAATAGGAAATTAATATATATATATTAAAAAAAAAAAAAAAAAAAAAAAAAAAAAAACATTAACTGATCCTTCCCAATGATGGTTAACACAAATGTTTCCTTGGTGTCTTTTTAAAAAACATTCTTTGGTAGACACATGCAGTAGTTACATAGTCTCTAGAAACATTAAATACAACAGGACTGAAATTGAGGCAAACAAGGGGAATGACCCACTGCCCTTGGTGGAAAAACGGCACAAGCACAGTCTGTGCCAGGTATGTGACCTGTACCATGTACGTGACCAGACTGTCTCCTTTTTTCATTCTTAATCACAAGCTTTTTTCATACTGAGTGGAAGACACACAACATAATTTCTGCACTGTGTTGTTTGAGAGCCTTCTGAGCAAGCTGTTTTCATGTTAAATGCTGCTTGCATCCATCTGAGTCTTAATACAGTTACTGGCTAGGATGCCTATAAAAGAAAGCAATAGTCATCCATAGTGGTGCTACCAGTATTTATAAAAAAGCAAGGAACATATGTAAGTGCTTGTGTGTATGTATGTATACATATATATTTAATTAGTTTTTTTTTTAAGGCTTTTTAAAATACTTGGTATCCAAAGAACTAAATCTAGCTTAACTTATTTTTCATCGAGTTTCTAGGGACCCAGAGGTATGTTTCTGAAAGAACGAGTAGAATAGTCTTGCTACTTTTGATTTATTTGCTGAATAAATTTCATGCACTTAATGAGTTTGGCTGCTGGGGTTGGGATTCTCATTTGCTCTTATGAGGATAACTGATTCAGGGTACATCTAAAGGTTTTTGTGTATGCACTTTTATATTGCTGTACAAATGTAAGTAATTAAACTTGGTTTCTGGGTAGACTGGTGTAAACCATGTTCAAGTATATTGATTTCCCAGTGAAGCTGCTCTGTGTAGGTGTAAACAACTTCTCTGTAAAGCCTGATAAAAGTAGTTTTTTTAATGTATGTTATGTTTTGTTTAACTTATTGTAATACTTGGAGATGATCATGTTCCTTGAGGAAATGAAAAGCACGGTACAGGTAAGGTAGCCCGGTTGAAGGTACTGCAGGGAAGTGAAACTCTTTATTCCTTGTTAGCAGCCTTGAAAATGGGAATTCTAAAACCTGTATATGAGCAAAACAAATGTGTATGTATGTGAAAGTGTTAATTTGACCGAGTTATCTACTTATGTCTGCAATATGCCGAGAGTCTGAGGTTGCCAGTTGTTTCCTAGCAATTAACAATGCTCCTGAATTGAACAGCAGATGTCAGTCAAAAACTTTTTGTCAATACTACTGCTACCTGAAAACACCAACAAAATTCACACTATTTATATTAATCCAAAACCAAAATGTATTGAAGGTTTCCATGGCAGCTGCCAGATATCCTTTTGGGCCCTGCTTGTATTTTAATGTTTGCCCTGCCCTCCTTAGGAACTCTTCACATTTTGTGAAGTCATAAAGGGGTGAGAACATGTGGCAGCTGCTTTATCTTTGCACCCACATCTGATTCCTTTTTGCCTTAATTGAAACTGTCTCTAGAAATTGTGGCTGAGTATCTTTGGGCCTAGAGTTTCTTTTGCCCATCTTTTGAAAAAATAATGAAAAAAAGGTTTTATATTTTATAGGACAATATGGTAGATATTGCATAACATTCTGCATAATTATTTCATGTACATTGCTATATTCATATATATATGCTATATATATTCAGTGTATATAAAGCCTATATCTTAAAAAGGTTAATATCATTTGGGGTGAAAAAAAGGTTGGGAATTTTTGTATTGGAAAATATATATAGAAATAGAGCTTGACATCTTGCTGTAGCATCTTCAAGTGATATTGCAGTAACTGGCTGCCTAATGTTCATTATTCTCATAAAAATTTTCCAGTTCTTTCCTTTGGCTTTGTAACATGACCATTCAGTGTCACACTCTTGGGGCTGCAATGAAGGCAATTTCTCTGCAGTTCTGCTAGCCACATCTAAATATTTAAGGAATAGCTGAATAAGGTCTCACTGGGCTTGGTCTTTTTTCCTGAAAGCTTCAAGGGAATCTGTCCAGCTTCTCTCATGATTCATTCTCACGTTTCACAGACCTGTGCACAAGTTTTTCACAGTGAATCATGTTATGTTAACATGTGGGTAAAAACAACCTTACTGTCCCTCTCTAGAAGGCAGAGCAAGAGGAAAAAACAAAAAACACCCCTCATCCTTCCCTTGGGATGCTGATGGCATTTTTGAGCAATGTTGCCCTGTATAAAACAGACATAAAAAAGTCTACTGCCAATGAACAAAGCTTTGATAGCAGCTGAGCATTCTAAATAAATTATTATTTTTTAAATAAAAGCTTCTATTATTACTGTGGGTCATCTCTCAAAGTATTGTTTACCACTGTAGAATTTATTGTTGTAACTGTAATGAGGAAGAGCCTTTCTCATTCTCATCAGTCTGACAATGTCCTTTCTGGTTGTCTTTTGATATGTTTGACCTCTTCTGTAATGTTCGATAAGGTGTGCAGTAATGAAGATAGCCTTGTTTCATGAAGTCTGTTTTAATCATATAAATGGATCAGATAATGACAGCCTGCACTGAGAGTAAAGGCATGCTCTTTGATCCACCTGTGAGAAAATGGTGAGAGGATTAACCTTCTTTCTCCTTTGCATTTCAGAGTAGGGAAATTCTGTGTGCTGGTAGCCAAAACAGCTGATGCTTTCTGAGCTATGATTTTAAATGCAGCCCTCTGACCGGTTATTTGCTCTAAATGAGCAAGCTCTTGGGGCCAGATGGAAAGCAACTTTTTTTTTCAGAGAGCATGAATTTCTTTTTGTTTATACTTCAGCATGCCTATTCTTGCTGCTTACATAGTCTAGTGGGGCCAAGCTATTAATTAGCAACAGTGTACCTATGCTAGAGAAATAAAAAATTGGACATCCTGGGCTGACCAGAATGAGTTTCTCTGTTTGAAAGCATATACTAGTTATTTGATATAAATGCAATGTGCATGCTTATTGACAAGATTTCAGATGATTTACGAGGTGGTAAGGAGGAGCTGTGGCAGCTGAGTCAAGGAATCTTTGCTCAGGAAGCCTGAACTGCAGGTGGATTTCTAATAAAGTAGTGTTTGCCCCTACACTGAAGGAATACACACTAGCCTGCTTCATGAGGACAGTGCTCACTTGAGTGATATGCTACTCATTAGAGGTCGTTAGGGGGGTGGAATGACCAAGAAGGCCAGAGACACGTGTTCTCAGGGTGGGCAAGACTCTGTTAGCTTAATAGTTAATTTATTGTGAAAGTAGCATTTTTTTTTTTTTTTCCCTGTTATGTTACATCTTTCTTGTTCTCACTCAGAAATGAAACAAAATGCAAAAATTGCTTAATGCCCAGCTGCTATCTCATCAGAAGCATTATAAATAGAAAGTGTTGCCAGGCACCCAACTTCTAACACTGCTGCCTCTTTTTCTGGTTCCTTGTCTTTTATGATAAAAGACTGTTGCACAAGGGGAAGACTCACATCTTTGAGTTTCTTCTCTGTCCAGCTAACCTTTGCTTTGCCACTTCCTACACCTGCATTATAGATGAAGGGTGAGAGAGGTGCAGGACAGCTTGAAGGGGGGAAATCTGTCTTCCTTGGCCAAACACTTGCTGCTGTGTTTGGCTGTAAGACCATACAAATGCCTTACTGCATGTTCAGGGAGAGCACTTGATCCTCACCACTACACATGAACTATTTCTTCTTATTCTGAAGCAGCCACAAGTGTTGGATCAGAAGTCTTCTTCTTTTTAAAAGCTGACCACATATGACTGTATGGTAGCAGCACACACAGTCATCCTGCTCAGTGAGATGAGGCTTGGCACCCAGAGGTAGCAATCCCCCAGTGCAGTTGCTGAACTGCTTTGAGTTCAGTGGGAGTTCACTCAGGGAGCAGCAATTCATTTGCACACTGTCAACTGAAAAATGCAGGCACAATTTTGCTGTTTTTTTTTTTGGGTCAACCCACCTGCTGCAGAAATGTCTTCAAAGCATGTGAAAACAAAACAGAATGGAGTAAAAATACCTTTTGGAAGTGCTCGTCTGAATTTCACATCTGCTGAATGCTCTTGAGCAGTCCCATGTACACATGTTTTTTGGTACACGTTGTTTGGGTAACCCTACCAAAAGAAGCTCATGCCTGTTATTCCATACAAAATGAAGACTTGTGAATAAACAAAAGTATTTTAAATTTTCTTGATGGATTAAATATTAAATTGATCAAGACATGATCAAGACAGACTAGTAAATGCGGAATCATTTATTTTGCTGTGCTTGCTTTTCAAATTTATTAGCACAAACTATTAACCACTTCCAAATAGGAACCTCATTTGTAGACAACCTCATTCATTTGGAAAGAAGTTGGAAGGCCTTGAAATTCATATTAATTTATTTCTGAATTGGTTAAGGTACATTTTCTGTGAATCTAGTCAGCTTCTGTTACTGTCACAATTTTCATTTGAAAGAGTTACAGTGGGCATCAAGTTAGTAATGGCAAGCCAAAGCAGCTCTTTTTTGCTGACTCCTATTTGTGAGGCTGGGGTTGAAAGGGGGTAACAAAAAGGTCAAGCACTTGGAGTGGCTGATCCATGGTGAGCACAGAGCTGCTGTGCAGAAAGCGTTGTGTTTTCAGGTCAGCCAAGTCAGCCCACCTGGCTCCTTCCCTCGGTTTAGCCCTAGCAGCCACAATCATCCTGTGGAAAAGGTCACTGTGAAGCCATTTGCTGCTCTCGTTTTGCCTGCAGTTTCCCTGAAGTCAGGTAGTGTTACAAAAACACACAGGTAGGGGGTTCATTTAGGCCGAGGAAGTGGCTGTGTGTAACTACAGTAACTGCTGCAGTGTGCTCTCACGTAGGCATTACCTTTCCAGGCTGTCCGGGTGCATCCATTTGTAACATGCTCTCAGGGACAGTATCTGCTCCCACTGATGTACATCTAGCATAACTTTCTTGGACTTCGTTAAATGGAGTTTAAGTTCTGTTGATACAGACAAGTTAAACTTTGTGGCTATGACCTAGCTGTCAGGTTTGCATTTGTGGTGCAGTCTGCCTTTAGCACACAGGTGGGAAATCTGCAGAGGTTATGGGACTCCTATCAAGGAGGTATTGTCTGTAATTACAGTATATGACTCCCTATCCTCTTAAATCTATGGATGACTTTTTTTTTTCAGTCACTTTGCAAAGAGTTTTTTTTTTTTTTTTTTTTTTTTCCTCTTGCTCTGTGGTAAAATTGGTTAGCAATTGGCTTTATTTGAAAGCGAATTGAGTTCCCTTTTTGTTAACATGAACTGTGTGATCCCTTATTGAGAGATGTAATGTTCATTCTGCTGTCATCTCATTCTGTAAGGTTTCCCTACCATGTTGTATCCTAGCTAAATGAGACGTTTTCTTTGCCCGCATCCCCCTTAGTAAGGTGCAGTTACAATAATGTTGCTAATTAGGCAGCATGCACACTGGGGGCTGCCTACTGTCCTTGGGTATGATTTCTACCTCTTCAATTCTGTCTCACTCTGTAACATGCTACTCTTACTTGTTAGTCAGCACCACAACACAGATCAGAGTGGGTACATCTCCCTTGTGCAGAGCTTTGCTTGGAGATGGGTACTCTTTCAGTGAAGGTGGACTGTGTGGTAACCAGCTCAAAGTATCTGAATAAAAAATGGATTTTTGTTGAACAAACATGGAGAAATAATCTGTGTATCTGATATCTGGTTTTACCAGTGCAGTAAGGTGAGCTGTAGTGGCTCTTAGTATTGTCCCTGTCCTATTTCTCTGGTGTAGCTTTTCCTTTTTTGGGTTTTCTCTTCTGCCATTTTGGGCAATGGGCCCAGACCTGACGAGCAACAATTCCTGCTTCATTTCTCTGATACTTCTCTGATATATCTATGTCCAAAAAAAAAAAAAAAAAAAAAAAAAAAAAAAAAAGCTGAGTACTGTACAGAAATGAGCATAGACAGTTTTAATTTAACACACACTATTCTTCACTTACCATTTGACAGGAGCGAGGTGTTCCAGTCCTGTAATCTGAACAATTAATGTTTTAAGTAATTACCTGTCAACTGTGATGGGTAAGCAGCAAAAATGGACAAATACGGGTAGCACCAATGCTGTTCTTCTAGGAGCATTGCTTGCAAGGACAACTGTGGCTTAACTTTTTGGAGGGAAAGGGCTCCTCTTTACCTATGGTGACATGAAGTTCAGGGGGCCCAGCAAGCACCCTGTGTGGGTATGGCCAGGATGCTTTGTGAAACAACCTTAGAGGAATCGGCCAGGTGGTGAGTGGTGTTTGGAAGCCTTTCTGTCTTTATTATTATTGTTCGTTTCTTTGGGTGTTTTTTTTTTTTTTTTTTTATTTTTGGGGACTGAAAGACTGAAACCAGCCTGGCGTTTATACCTAAGTGTTAGGAGACCAGTGTAATTAAAGTTGAAAAGAATCCTAAGCACCTTGCAGCTGTTGTAAATGAAGGCTCTTAGGAAAAAAAAAAAAAAAAAAAAAAAGTAAAATGTGTAAAATGCTGGCTCTGCTCTAGTGTTATTTCTGTCACCAGTTTGTTTTTCTAATACTGTAATGCCCAGTACAGTGCTATGTTTGGAAATGAGTGCCATACTATAAGAGAGATTTCTGCCTCTTTTAAGAGGTGTGTGACCACTGGGCTCTGAGGACCAATGCGCTTCTCTGAGAGTAAGCATGACCCTGACTCCCTCAGAGCTGGGAAGGTACCTGAGGGTTGACTGCAGGTTGTAATACACTTACATGGTCTCCTAGCCTGTATCACACCAGGTTGATTTTAGCGACCTTTCCAGTTGGGCAAATACTAAACTTAATTTAGGGTCTGACTTTAACTGTCTTGCATATCACCATCCCCAGGCAAGGGACCTGAAACTCTTTATGCTGGACAGAAACTCAATGACAACGAGTGGCACACTGTTCGAGTTGTTCGGCGTGGAAAGAGCCTGAAGCTGATGGTGGATGATGACGTTGCTGAGGGTGAGTGCGATGTATGGAAGTTCTGGTCATTGCCTTCATGTCTCTGTTCCCAGCCTCTTCTCTGCCTTTACACACATTTTCTCTGTTTTTGTGTATCTTTTTTTCCCCCTGCCTCAGTCACTTCCTGTGTACTTATAAGGGCTATGCTGAAACTAATGTTCAGCTGTGTGAGGCTAACTGTGCCCAGCCTGTTCCAGAGACTTTTGTGACAATCGTAATATCTGAATTATGTGATTATGGGATAGAGGAGCTCGCACATGCCCAGGAGCACAAAGGTGCTGAGCATCACATCCTCTTTTGTCAGGCTCTGTTTGGAGTATGTTGTGAGTATACTCATTCCTGAGCTGCAGAGGTGGTGATTTCCTGTGCAATAGAACGAAAGCTAGAGGTCTCTAAACCTTCCCTCTGTACGAACTTTTCTTCAACAGTAAAACCGTATTTGATAGATGTATTAGAGAATATAGATTTCTGTCTCTGCTGTTTATTTGCAACTACCCGTGTCTGTGTTTCAGAGCCATCCAGAAGAAAAGGCAAATAGAGCAGTTTGCTCCCAACGTCCTTTGAGAGGTTAGGGAGGACCCTAACTCACCAGAGATTTGGATGGGTCTGGTGGAAAAGGTGTCCCTGCCTGCAGCAGGGGGGTTGGAATTAGATGGTCTTTAAGGTC
This sequence comes from Aythya fuligula, assembly GCF_009819795.1. Taxonomy (NCBI): domain Eukaryota; kingdom Metazoa; phylum Chordata; class Aves; order Anseriformes; family Anatidae; genus Aythya; species Aythya fuligula. Next base: position 27,665,194 of record NC_045563.1, read on the forward strand.
CCTTCCAACCCAAAGCATTCTATGATTCTGTATCTTATTCTGACATACAAGGTGTGACAGTTCTATGTTTTTTCTTGTGTTTGCTAAGGGCTTTTTGAGCTTATGATTCTTTTTGTAGAGAGATGAAGTTGAAAGGGGGAAGAAAAGAACAGCTACTAAGAAAGACAAGTGTGTCTCAAGTTAGATTTGCATTAAAATGACCCAGGTACTTTATACTGATCTGTTTTCATTACAGAGCTTTTAGAGGTGATATTTTTGGTCCATTTCCCCACAGCTACAAAAGCCATAAACGTCTTTCTCTTTTTGAATGGTGGTTTAAAATTCTCATAGCTGTGTATAACTGTGGGAACTGGGTGTTTGAGGAAAACACCAGCAGTCTGAAAGCTGATAATGGAATCACAAAGAATGGTAACTCTGGAGGCAGCACTGATCTGAGTATATTCATTTGGTTGTGACCCATGCTGTTTCGCCAGATGCTGCAGGTCCTCTTTGCTAGCTTCTACTTGAAAAGCAATGAGAAAGAATGGCTGCCGTAGGATATACAATTCTGGCACTGCCTCTCTCTGGAAGAAAAAAAAGTTCTTTTCTACTGGTTGAATGCAGTTAATTGTAGGTGAAGTGTTAATTAGATTATCTGGAAAGCTATGAGCAGGATTTTGAAATAAGCCCAAAGATACGGGTTTACAGGAAAATATCTTGATGTACATTTTACCTCTGAGGTAAATATATTCTGTGCTCTAGGCTGAGAATTTGCAAGAGAGAGTCAGAAAAATATGCAAGAAAAAAGAAAATGCCTTTTCCATGTAGGAATTGGCAGAGACTTAATCTACAGTAGCTTGGAGGAAAGGGGAAAATTTATTTAAGAGGGAAGCTTCTGGATTAGTGAAATATGCTGCTAAATGCATCATCCTGTTTACTTTTGCATTTTAAGAGAACAAATCTTCTGGATACGATTTTTTAGCAAGCACCATGAGGTGGCACTCTCTACATTACCAACTCAGTCCCCAGAAACGCCATCTGTTTTTGAAGTCTATTTTTCATGAACCTGAGTTTATAAATAATAACGATACAATCCTATACTAAAATAGGATGTGCATATGTACATGTATATGAATTACATAATTAAAGATGCATTACAGCTAAAAATATCTGTTAAAGAATACCATAGTGGGGAAGTCAAAAGTCAGAAAAGCCAGAGTTAAGACTTTCTGTTCAATCTGCATTCCACTTCCTGGAGTAGATCTTAAATGATGTGGTCACATAGATTTTTCCACTGGATTCATGCTGTCTTTAGGCATAGATCAGAAGTCTAAATTGAGCCCTCAGTAAAAATAAACAGCCTATTTGATTGCCACCTTCTTTCTTATTGCTTGTTTGGAATAATGAACACCAACTAAATTTTGCTCTAAATATAGAGCTGTCGATTTCTTTTTGTGTGTGTGCACCACTCATCAATATGTTTACATAGAACTAAGAAGTTGTAATTGGATTTATTCCTGTGTTTGTTTCATGAAGTGAGTAGGGTTTTTTTCCCCCATTTTACATGTTTGGAAACGGTGTACCAGATTAAAGTTGGATGTATTTGGTACAAATTTGACATGATTTTTAGTCATTTACATGCACAAATATTCAATGTGTCTGTAAATAGGATCCTATTAGTTCAACTCTGCTACTTGGAGAACTAGGTCTACACAATTAATGACCACCTGTGAAAAATTTGTCATGAAGTGAATTATGCATCTTCCCGCAGGAAACCTAAGACAGAGACAGCATCTAGTTTCCCTGGACAGCATTTTGCTGTCTAATCATAAAACCCTTCTACATTTCTTCTGTCCTTCTCCCCACAACCAACCCCAGAATATCAGTGATAAATGAGACGTAAGTACAGCAGGCATATTATTCCTCCCTACAACATGTTACAAGCACCCAAATTCCACAGTGGAGGCTGGGATTTCTTCTGTCTGCTACCACTTGAGCAACAAGCTGCTGATTGTGATACTCTGTAAGGACCAGGGTGGGGGAATGAGAGGTGAACTCTGCATGTGGGGCTGACAGGGAGTGGATTTCACACCATGGTTCTTTAGGAGAAGACATCTCTGTCCTGATTCTGATCTTGTGTTATCATGCACTTTTCAGCCTTTCACTGAACTTCTATCTGTACTATCACAGCAGTCCTATATTTTTTTAAGCCAGTCCCAGTATTGTCACTTTTTACCTTCTTTAAAAGCCTGGGCTCTTCTTTTCCATCCTTCCTCACTCCATTTCTCATGTCCCCTATATTTTGGTTTGGGTGTACTGGGTGTCTGGGTGTACTCCAGCTTTCATAGGTTTGACACCTCTCCCTTCTACCTCCCCACAACCCATCTCTACATTTTAGTTTTATAACCTTTTGAAGTAAAGAAGTAGGATTTATTTATTTTTTAAGATATATTTTTTTTTTTAGAAAGAATATACCTCTCTCTTGTCTTGGAAAAAATCTAGATTTTCATTTGGTTACACTAAAACTGAAATGATCTGTAATCATCACAGTAGTGATTTCAGGAGGTTCATCTAAACAAGCTTTCTCATACACGGTTTCAGTTCCTTTGAACTGACATTTTTCAAAATAAAATACCTCTGGTAAGGAACTGTTTGAGGATTTAAAAGCATTTGTATTCGTACTACAATTTGAATTTCTGAATAATTAGTAATATGTGGCTGATTTCATTTACTTGTGAGTTTGTCCAGCACTATGTGCTTAGGTTGTTGCTTCCCATGTCAATGGTCACTATATAATTTGTATAATTGTATATTTAGATCTACTGCTAAAATTGTAAGTGAAAAAAATAAATTTTATGTAGTATTTTATCTTCAGATTTGGAGTAGATACTTAAACAGTTTTTCCTAATGTTTTTTGCTGCCTTTGTCCAAATGTGATCAAGTTTTTGCAAAGTATAAAGTATATGTACACTTTGTATTTGGTCATGAAAGGCGAAATAAATATGTAACGTTCAAGAGGGCCTAAGGAAGAAAGACTATTAGTTCACTTTGTCTGATTCTTTATATACCAAGATTTAGGATCATCCAAGCGTCTTGTAAACATTTCCAGCTTTACTTTTATCCTCAGTGGAAAAAGGCATGTTGCAGACAGGAAAAGTCACAAAAGGCCTACCAGTATGGTGTTTTTTTTTTTCTTTCTGATGCCTGGGAACTATTTAGGTAAGAAAAAGCAGGAGACTTCAGGAGACAGTAGAGAAGGTGAGAGAGCTTTGAAATCCCAGTGGATCTGTCTTGGGGAAATGAAATAAATAAATATTTTCCCAGAGCTGAGGTATGGGGGTCAGTGAGACTCAGGTATAATCCCAGTGACTCAGATATACCTCCTTCTGTGGCTGGTCAAGTTATGTATATATACTAATTGATCAGTAGATGCAGTCATGCAGGGTATTACTGATAAATTCTTCCTGTCTGTAGCCCACTGGGACCATCAATTCAGGTCTTTATCTGGGTGTTGTTTTTTCACAAAACTAGGATGTGTTTATATATTTTTGAACTTTTTTTTTTTTTTTTTTTTTTTTTTTTTTAAAACCTGGTGGAACTACACCTGAGTGCTAAAATGTTGTTGGAGGAGGAGGTCCACCAACAGGTAGTGTGGCTGCCTAAGCTTTGTCTCCTTTGGAAAACATTCTAAAATTAAGTTACTTGTGCAGTAATTAGAAACATAGAACAGAATGCCATAGAATGGCTTTGGTTTGAAGGGACCTTAAAGATCACCTTGTTCCAACACACCTGCTATGGTGAGGGAGACAATCACCTCCCTCAACCTGCCTGTGACTCCTCTGTTGATGCAGCCTGGGATGTAGTTGGCTTTCTGGACTGCAAGTGCACATTGCTGACTCATGTCAAGCTTCTCATCCACCAGAACCTTTGAGTGCTTCTTCGCCTGGCTGATCTCGGTGAGTTCTTCTCCCAGTCTGTACTCCTGTTTGGGATTGTTCTGGCCCAGGTGCAGCACCTTTTGCTTGGACTTGGACCTCACTAGGTTCACATGGGTCCACTTTTCAAATTTGTTCAGATCCCTTTGGATGGCATCCCTTCCTTCTGTTGTATCAACCGCACCACTCAGCTTAGTGTCATCTGCAAACTTGCTGAGGGTGTGCTCGGTCCCATTGTCTCTGTCATTGATGAAGATGTTTATGTCATTGATGTCTGTCCTGGGACCAGTACTGCTCTCTGACAGGCAGCACTTGTCACTGGCCTCCACCTGGACAGAGAGCTATTGACCACCACTCTCTGGGTGCAACCTTCAAGCTGATTTCTTTTTTACTGAATGGTCCACCTTTCAAATCCATCTCTCTCCAATTTGTAGATTGGGATGTCACATGGGACTATGTCAAAGGCCTTGTAGAGATCCAGGTAGATGAAGTGGGTCAGTCTTCCTTTGTCAGCTGATGCAGTCACTCTGTCATAGAAGGCCACCAGATGGATCTGACAGGATTTACCCTTGGTGAAGCCACGATGGCTGTCACAGATCACCTCCTTGTCTGGCATGTGCCTCGACATTGCTTCCAGTAGGATTTGTTTGATGATTTTTCCAGGCACAGAGGTGAGGCTCACAGGTCTGTAGTTCCCTGGGTCCTTATTTCTATCCTTTTTAAAAGTGGGAGTGATGTTTCCCTTTTCCCAGTCACCAAGAACTTCACCTGACTGCCAGGACTTGTCTATTATGGAGAGAAGCTTGGCAGCTACATTAGCCAGTTCCCTCAGGACCCTGGGATGCATGTCATCTGGCCCCATTGACTTTTTATGTGTTCAGTTTCATCAGGCGGTCTCAAACTTGCTCTTTGCTACTAGTTCTTCATAATTAACCTTATAACATTCTACTACTGTACTCAGATAAACATGCAAAAGAAGGAAATGCTAAAAGGATGTGCATCTGTGCTTGTATGCGTTATGGCAGTACCTAATTTCATACCTGTTCCTGTGCTTCTTCCAATTTTGCTTCCCTGTGGATATTGAAAAGTACAGTATAGCAAAAGGGTTGGCATAGGGCTATTGTAGTAAAAGAGAGGCCTGCTTTTAAGCGCCACTTTGAAAAGTCTGTATTGAAAGAGACAGCACGGTAAAAAGAGGGCAGGGATCTTTATGTAAGTTGTCTGAATATTGCCTGGAGGAGTTGACTTGTCTTCCTTACAGTTACTATGGAAAGCTACAGAAAGTTACTCAACAGTTGGGATTCTGGTTATTGTTTCTAGATGTGGTAACTGTCATAACCAATGGGAGCTGTGAGGTTGTTATGAATTCCACCAAATTTGATGCCACGGATTTCCCAAGATCAAAACTATTTATATAATGATCTCTCTGTTCCTCAGCTTTGTGTATATAAAATTGGAAATAACATCCCTGAATCTTGCAGGAGTTTTCAAAGAAGATTTTTCAAGTGTAAGTTGTACATTGTACTGCTCAACACCTGTGGTGGGCTGGCTGTGGCCAGCTGCCAGGCGCCCACCCAGCCATGCTCTCATTCCCCCTCCTCAACAGGACAGGAGAAAATAGGCTGAGAATAGTTCAAGAGAGGGAAATCAGCAATTACTGTCATGGGCAGAACAGACTCAACTTGGGGGAAATTAATTTATTGCCAATTAAAAATTTACTTGGATGGTGAGAGAGAGACAAAACTCAAACGCCTTCCTCTGCCTCTTCCCAGGTTCAACTTCACTCCTTTCTTCTTGACTTGGGAACTGGGGGTTGTGTCAGTCCGTAACAGCTCCTCTCTTCCACTCCCTCCTCCTCACGCTTTCCCCTGCTCCCACGTGGGGCTTTCCCGCAGGCTGCAGTCCTTCACAAGCTGCTCCAGCATGGGTCCTCTTTGCTAGCTGTCAGGAAAACCTGTTCCAGTGTGGATTCTCCACAGGTCGTGGTTCCCCCCGAGCACCTCCACCTGTTGCTGTGTGGAGTCCCTGTGGCTGCTGTGTGGCCACGTGCTCGGGCGTGGCCCTCCATGGGCTACAGGCCCATCTACTCCAGCGCCTGCACCACCTCATCCCCTTCCTTCTTCCTGGACTTTGGTGTTTTCAGGGCTGTTTATTGCTCTTTTATTTTCTTGCTCCTCACTTGCATGCAGCATTTTGCCCTTTCTTAAGCATCTTTTCCCAGAGGTGCCACCAGCTTGGCTCAGCTGAGTGCTGTGGGGGTGCTCGTTGTAGCTGTCTGCAGCCGGCCGTGTCTGGCCTGGGGCCTCTGGCCTCTCCTCACGGCAGTTGCCCCTTTGGCCCTGACCTTGCTGCTGACAGCTGGACGTGTAAACCCAGGACAGCACCACAGAAACTTTCATGGAAAAAGTAATTGTGTTTTGTAGCAGTCTGAATAATGGACGTACACTAAATGTGGAGAAAATAATTAAGTGTTGAGTAAATGTTGATGATTTGAATATCGTTCCTGTTGTATACTAAATGGCACAAGGTCTGTGTAGAAAGGATACTTCTTTGTGAGACCAAGTAGTTAAAACTACCTTAGTGAAGAAATACAGAGGACTGAAATAAGGTTGTTTGTCATGGCTTTCATTCTGATGTCACCCAGCTTGTCTTTGTACTCTAGTCTTTTAGCATACTTTGTACTTCATCTGTTATGTGTGGGCTCTGTGTATGTATTGATGCCTAGCACGCTTACTGAAGCATTTAAATATGCTTCAATGGTACTCTGAGATGTTTTGTTAAGCTATCTCAAATGTTTTAACCGAGAGGCTAAAATCCATCACAATATGATGAATAACCCAGGTGCTAAATTGATTATTTAAGTATTTATTGGGCTTTTTACCTGTTGCAATCTTGCTTGTTTCCTTCCTGCTGTGCTGCTGGGCAGGGAACTTTAAAACAAGGAGAAATAACATCAGGTTTCAGGAGAACAACAGAATACATATTATCGGGTTTATTGACTATTTTTACTCTGCTTTTTTGAGTCTTTATTTTGCTTACTGAATGTATTCAGACAATGCTCTTGTATTGGTTATTTCAAAAGGGTTTGAATTGTTTCGCAGATACACCATTGGATTGGGTAGGTCACTTCAGGCTTTAAGGGAGAGATCTAGTTTTCCTTGCAGGAAATGAAGCCCATGTAGCACAGGGAGAAACACAGGGCTGACTACCCATGGCCCTTCAGTCCTGTTTTACCCCATCTGCCAGGTTTTGGTGGCTAGTACACTCAAGTCTCTCCACCAAGGCTCCTGTCCAATTTTTCTCATGTAGGATTAAGTTAGTACTGCTGTTAGTTTGGATGCTGGAGGGCAACACAACAGGCTGGGAGAAGAGTGGCTGGAAAGTTGCCTGGTGAAAAAGGGCCTGGGTCGATAGGCAGCTGAATTTGACCTAGCAGTGCGCTCAGGGTACCAAGAAGGTATCCTTGCTTTTATCACAAGTAGCATGGCCAGCAGCACTAGGGTAGCAATCGTACCCCCGTACTTGGCCCAAGTGAGGTTGCACCTCAACTACTGTGTTCAGTTCTGGGTCCCTCACTACAAAAAGGACATCAAGGTGGTGGAGCACATCTGAAGAAGGGCAACAAAGATGATGAAGGGTCTAGAAAACAGATCTTACAGGGAGCAGCTGAGGGAACTGAGGTTATTTAGCCTAGAGAAAAGAAGTCTTAGGGGAGATCTTATTGCTCTCTACAACTACCTGAAAGGGCATTGTAGTGAGGTGGGGGCTGGTGTCTTCTCCCATAGAGTAAGTGATAGGACAAAGAAAATGACTTGAAGTTATGCCAAGGGATTTTTAGGTTGGATATTTGGAAAAATTTCTTTACTGAAAGAGTTGTGAAGCATTGCAACAAGGCTGCTCAAGGAAGTAGTTTAGCCTCCATCATTGGAGGAATTCAAAAGACATGTAGATGTGCTTAGGGATATGGTTAGTGGTAGACTTGTCAGCCTTATGTTAATGGTTGAACTTGATGATCTTAGAGGTCTTTTCCAACTAAAATGAATTTATGATTCTGTATAACCTGTTACTGATCTATGGGCTTTCTGCCTGTTCCTTGTTTCTGTCCTTCAGGCACAATGGTTGGTGATCACACCCGTTTGGAGTTCCACAACATCGAGACAGGGATCATGACGGAGAAACGATACATCTCTGTCATCCCTTCCAGCTTCATTGGCCACCTCCAAAGCCTCATGTTCAATGGGATGCTTTACATTGATCTCTGCAAGAATGGTGACATTGACTATTGTGAGCTGAAGGCACGCTTTGGTCTCCGCAACATTATAGCTGACCCTGTGACATTCAAGACCAAGAGCAGCTACCTGAGCTTAGCCACCTTGCAGGCTTACACATCCATGCACCTCTTCTTTCAGTTCAAGACCACTTCAGCTGATGGTTTCATCCTCTTTAACAGTGGTGATGGAAATGACTTCATTGCAGTTGAACTAGTCAAGGGGTAAGTAAGCATTCTGCTGCTTTCTACCAGGGTTCCATGTTAAAGATAAGCTTAAAATACTTGCATGAAGACAAATTCATCTCATACATTTTCTGTTTGCTGAGGTTTAAAACAAAGCAGTTGGACGTAAACACTGTAGTTTAAGGGACTCCCCATTGGCTTCCCCTCTGTGACTTAGGGAGATTCACTTTTTACAGCATGAAATATTAAACTTTCAAGTCCTTCAGATTCGGTTATGCTAACATTTTGTCTTGTTAACCTTGCAGAGCAGCACAGATGAGGAAATGTGCCCAGGGCCCTGAGTCTCGTCTCTTTTTTTTTCCTTTCTTTTTTTCTTCTTCCCATACAACAGACCCTGTGCATTTCTGCCACCTCCACTGACAGGGGAAAAAAAAATCTTCTGGGCTTCCAAATTTTTCTTGTTTTTCTTCTGGTGATGCTCAAGAAAGAGCAAACTCAATTTACTTTTGAAAACTGTATTATTTTGGCAAGGTCAATGGCTTTAAAAACAAAAACACCTTTGTTAGTTGAATAAATGTTTATCTTGTACTCGTCTAGATACAGTAAACTTGAATTCCACAAATAGACTTTACTAGTTGTATTTATTTCAGTGTAACTAAGGAATTAAGGTTCAATTTGTTTCATTTTTTTCATTTTTAACTTTGCACATGTTTCTGGGACATTGAGTAACAACTTAAAAATAGTCATGAGTTCCTGGCTCTGTGGAGGGTTTAATTTTGCTGTTTCTTTTCTAAAAAGAATATTTCTCTCTGTCCTCAGGTGGATTTCTGTGTTTGAACTATATAAATAATTCAGGGTAACACTCTCATGACTTCAGCCTTTGTTAGGGTCTTTATATTTTGCCAAAAGAAGCGCTAATTGTTTTGCAGCTGTTTGAATAAGCCTATGCTCTCATGTGAATTTTAGTACAATATTTTGAGTGAATTTCCCAATTAACTTTTTAAGGGAGTTATTCAGAACTCAGGATCTGGGGAATATATGCCCTAAATAAGCATATCTCATGTTGTTGTTCACTGCATCTATTGATCTTATCAGTTTTTAAAAATAATTAGTTGTATAGTCAGAAGTTCTTGTAGATCTGCAAGAACTTTATGAAAAAGATTAATAGTTTATTATTAGAATTGGATTACTTCAAATGTCGTCTTTTCAAAATGCAAATTCTTAAACTTTGTGGAGAAAGAACAGTACCTTTTCAAATCGGTGGTTTAAGCTTTGGCTGATGAGAACTTTCTAATGCAGAGACACTTAACTTCGTTGCTTGCTAAAGTTATTTTCATCATCTCTAGCACTCATCAGTAGTGCTAGAGTTGCTACAGAATTTTAACTGTTTTTTTTACTATGCTTACAGGTACATACATTATGTATTTGACCTTGGAAATGGACCTAATGTTATCAAAGGCAACAGTGACCGTCCTCTCAATGACAACCAATGGCACAATGTTGTCATCACCAGAGATAACAGTAATACACACAGCCTAAAGGTGGATACTAAGGTGGTCACTCAGGTCATCAATGGTGCCAAAAATCTGGATCTAAAAGGTAAATTCTAAAAGAATATTTCCTCTCCTCCTCTTTATTCTGGCAAGTCTTAACCAGTAAATGAGAGAGCTAATAGAAATCATGGTTTTCCGAACAGTAAATCTGGAATTTGCTGATTTTTGACTTTCAATTCCAGTTTTCTCTTTTTCTGTTTGGCAACTTCCTGTAGCAGAATAGCTCATCGTATTTTGTTTTTGCTGTTGTTTTTTCTTCAAATTGGTCAATCTACAGTTTTCTCTAGTTAAGATACAATTATGCTTTTGTTAGGAACAGAGGAGATCCTGGAGAAGCACAGCCGTTTACAGCATGTGTCTTGCATTGAGGGGTGATAGGTGATGAAATAGGATGCTACAATGATTGGCAGTGTGTGTCTCTGTGTATAGACATTAAAACTCTTGGAAGCCCAGGACTGTGAAATACAGGGTGCTAGTGCTGATGGGAAAGCACATTGGAAAAGTCAATGAGCAGGCCACATACAATTCAGAATCATAGAATGGCCTGGGTTGGAAGGGACTTAAAAGATCATCTAGTTTCAAACCCCCTGCCATAGGCAGGGATGCCACGTGCTAGATCAGGTTGTTCAGGGCCTTATTTAACCTGGTCTTGAACACCTCCAGGGATGGGGCATCCACAGCCTCTCTGGGCAACCTCTCTGTTCCAGTGCCTCACCACCCTGAGTGAAAAATGTTCTTCTAACCTTTAATCCAAATCTTCCCTCTTTTAGTTTAAAGCCAAGATCAAGTTCAGATTAAGTAATACTTGTGCACCCTGTAGGGGAAATAAGTTCATAATTGCTACTGTTTTACATTAAAGTGATGTTGCATACAGAGTTCTGTGAGGATGAGAGTAGAAAATGATGCTTTAGGTTAAGTTGCAGTTGTACTTGGATGTAGTTTAAGGGTGCCAGTGAGACATCATCTTTGCACAGTAAAGAGGCAAAAATGACCTCTGGGCCTGTAAAATAACCTCCTTTGCTTTTAACCTTTCCTAAACAGATGTTCAGCTCACTGTATTCATGTTGGAAGAGGGGAAAAGCCTGTTTAAACTGTATGTAACTTTCTTCTTCCATGTTTACCCTTTTCTCCTCTAGGTGATCTCTACATTGCTGGCCTAGCTCAAGGCATGTATAGCAACCTCCCAAAGCTAGTGGCCTCACGTGATGGATTTCAGGGCTGTCTAGCATCTGTGGACTTGAACGGGCGTCTGCCTGATCTAATCAATGATGCTTTGCACCGCAGTGGGCAGATTGAGCGTGGATGTGAAGGTATAACTGATTTCAGAGAAGTTCCTCTCTTCTGTACACTCTTACTTCACTACTACCCCCTATGTATCTACTTCTACACTTTATTGTCCATTTTGTTTGTTTCTTTCATCATGACATCCTTCACTGCAATCTGTTTGTGCTCCCAAATGCAGCTGAGGATAGCTAGCCTCTGTCTCTGTAGACCTCATCATTAGCAGTTTTTCTCTTGCCTATTCAATCACCCATGAAGTGGTACCTCCAGTAGTGGAAAGGATGGTACAGAGATGGACAGCTCTTTACATATGCTTTTCTCAGAGCTGTTCATTAACTTAATAATACTTTTTAAATGCTTTGAAAGATGTTCTGAGTCTGCAATTCACTAGTGCTTCAGAGGGCCCTTCTGGCATTTGCAGAAAGAAGTATTTGAGACCAAGTAGAGGCAGGGGAAATGGAAGGTGGAATCTGTAACTGCTAGTTGAAGATCAGACCATAACTGAAGTTCATCTTTGAAGTGGGCTTTCAATGAAAGCACTGGACGCTATTCCTCTAGTATTATCTCTACTGTCTGGAATTTTTTTTATTTATTTTTTCCATAGTTTCTCTCTTCCAGCTGATATGGAAACAGATGTGCTTTGTGGCTTCTTGAAGCATGTAAATAGCAGTGATTTCTTGATGTTTCTTTAAATAATTTACTGTTCTTGTTTAGTTGTTTAGTTCCTGTTGTTTTTTTGTTTTTTGTTTTTTTTTTTTTAAAGAATATCAACATCCATTGCGGTAACTGAGGAATATCCTTATCAATTCCCATAGCATGAGGAATACTAGGCATCAAAAAAAATCAAGGTTCTGTTGGTTGAGTTAAATGAAAACGGCCATTATGTCTACTTCAACTGAATGCCCATCTGCTTTGTTTGCTACTGGTTGTTAGAGGAAGAGTTTTATCAGGACAGGCATGTGGTGTGCATGTTTGCTAAGACATATGTCCCTGACTGGTGCTTACAGACAGGACTTGATGAAATGAATTTACTTATTTCCTTACCATGTCAAGATTTCAGGTTACATCACTTTGAAATATAGACGACACTTGTCAAGACTGTCCCTTCCAAGGACTGAAAGTGTCATCTTCGAGCCATCTTTGAGTACTCATAAAACATCAAATTGGCTCTTCAATTAAATCGAATTAAGTCATTGTCTCTGGGTCCTTTGGTTGGCTGGAAAGTCCTGTGTTTCAGCCCTACTGCTGCTCTCCCACAACAATGCTTTGGTTAGTGAGAATTTTGTCATAAGAACCCACTCAATATCAATTTCAATTTCACAGTATTGGTAAGTTCTGCATAGCTTTAGGCTGTTCTTTTCTCTGCCTTTTTTTGCTGCTTTTGTGTGTGTTAACCACACTGTTCCTTGTGGAAGTGAGCATAGTAGAAGAGAACTTGTGGTTTTGCCCATTTGTAGCTGAGCTAAAGTGCTAAAAGAAGAAATGCATCTTTTCCGTGTAGTTATTTATGAGGTTCAGGGAAAAAAAAAAAAAACAACACCATTTGGGGTTTTTGAAAATCATTTCTGATTACCTTCAGTGCACTGAAAGCTCTCCTTTAATCTTAGTGATTTCTGGTAATTCTTCTATTTAAAACTAGCATAATCTGGCAGCATAGCCTGCATATTATCTCTACTAGTCTTTTTCCTTCAGAGGACATTTCATTAAATGAACATGTTGTTCTCTGTGTGCCTCTGGAACAGAATGATGATGTTTTCCCAGAAGACTTGGTACCACTATTCGGGCTATTGGGTTTCCTTCTCCTTGTACCCAGTGCAGTTCTTTGCTTTACTGTCCTATTATTCAGGTTGCATAATATCAGTGACACTCTAAGAATGTGTAATGGGGCAGTTATTTTGACTGTGTACCTATCTGGTACCTGCAGAGCCTGCTATCTGAATATGGAGATCAGTTCACTCTTAAAAATGCCAGGAATGTGAATTTCCCTTCTCTTCTAAGGCACGTGAAACAAGATGCAAAGTTGGAGGCAGCTAGAAATATAAAAAGTGGATGGGAAGGTCAGTGATAGCCTTCATTCTGCTTTGCTTGAACTTTTCTTGCAAAGCAATGCCCATACTATTTCCTTGACAGGTCCATGCTCAGTGCCAATGAAATGTTGAAGAGGAAGGCGTTCTTTTTGCCAGCATATTTAGGATTATAAAAAATAGGTCACCAGAAAGCTGTTTCAATTGAGTTCTGAATCACAGCAATCCCCATGGCTTCATTTCACCTCTTGACTACTGCCTGCCACTGACTGTTCTAACAGTTGCCCCTGAAAAGTATATCTATCTCCCCTTCCCCTAAAGAAGGAAAAACTCGTTAAGCATACTGGATCCTTATTTAAGTCTCATTATTTCATTTCTGTCTGAAGTGATCTTGGGTGTAGTCTTAATATCCTGAAGTGCTGAAGTCCTGAGCAGCTCCTGCTGTCTCATGATTAACCGTGTTTGGAATAAGCAGCAGCAGGCCTTTTGGGGTCAATAGTTATGCTGTGTTAATTGTAGGGCATGTCATGACTTCATCAGGAAAGGCAGCGGGAGAAAACATGCATGAGGAGTACTGCATGCTTAAAGGAATGTCTTTCCATCCTCACATATGAATCTTGTCTTCCAGACATGGTATGAGAAAGATTTCTGCTAATGCTTGTCTTTGTTGCAGCTTTGCTTTCAGAAGCAGAGCAGATTGCAAGGTGGCAGCCATCTTCTCTGAAGCTGTCAGTTTGATCTCAGGGCAGAATTAAATGATGTGGAGAGGAAAGAAACCTAGGGAATACTAGGATGTGAGATGTAGGTCAGGAGAAAAGCACTGTCTGCCCAAGACCAGTACTCCTCTACAAATGGGTGATGACATAGTTGTATCCTGTTTGCATTTGTTATCTCTATATTCATGTATTTGTGTACCCAATTCCAATTAAATTTCCCAAATTTTTGCAGAAAAATAATGTGGTTTATTGTCTTGGTTCTACCACCATCCCCATTACATGCTTTTGAGCAGGCCATTGAACTTTCTTGGCTACATTATTCTTATGTGCTGGAGGATAATTCAGCCTTGCTGTGCGCCAAAGCACAAGCCTACCACGTTCTGCAGTTTGCTCTGTTCCAGTGATAGACTCTTATTTGAACAGGAGCAGGAAGCACTTTCAAGATAAATTACATTTATGTGAGAGTTATTTCTTTAGGATCTAGAGAATCCGAGTGCATTGTCAGGCAATGTATAGGAGTCATTAACTGAAATGCAGGCATCCTGGAGACTAAAAGTGTCTGGTATTTAATAGTGTATAGTAGTGCTTAACAAACAAACAAAGCGGTTCAGACCTAAAGAAAATAATTACTTTCTATCTGTCACCTACCAGTTATATTCTTGCAATTTCAATAAGAAGTTATCTATGATGGAATTTGATTATGGCAACTCAACTGAGTGACCTCTTTATCCTGTCCATGAAGGACAACATGATAGCTGCCACACTGTCTGTGTGGTGTGTTTTTTGTTATTTTATTTGTTGACATGCCATATAGGGCCACCTTTTTTTGTCAAAAAATGGATTTCATGAGTTTCATGAATGGATTACCTGAGGAGGTAAGGGGGAAAAAAAAAATCCCGAGGTGTTTGAAATGTCAAATGAGCCCATGGAGGTAAAGCCTATCCTACCCCACCCTTTTGTCTTTCGGTCATCTTCAATTTTGTTTTTACAGCTCTTTTGCAATTGCTTCATTTCTGATTTTTGATTCCTGATTGCTCATGAACAACAGACAGCTCTTCATTGTTCTTGGGAAGGTCTGGTCAGGTCTGTGATAGCAACTTGTGTTTCTCTGGAACCTATTCAGCAAAGCCAGAAAACCTTCTTGCTGTCTGTTGTGTAAAATGTTCTGTGTTGACATTTGACCACCACATTTATTTATTTATTTTACATGGAGTATCTTTAGCTCTTACGCTATTTGCAGCTTTAACCACCATCTTTTGTGTAAGATGGTCCTTTCCCCTGCCACCACCCAAAAAAAAAAAAAAAAAAAAATTGTGGGGAGAGCCTGACAGAAAAGGTAGGGAAGTTAAGACTGAAATAATCCTGGCTTCAGTGTTTATTCTAGGACAGCAAATGAGCAATTCAGGCTACAGAGCACTCTGAAGGGATCAAGTCAATTCTCAGAAAGGACAAAGAAGTAGTCTGACTTCATGATGGTGAACCGTTTCTACTAGAAAATGCAGGCACGTACTTCACCTTCTTTGGGCACTGCTCTCCCCACCCATGAAACAGAGGTGATATCTGTATGTTATGAAAGTATGAAATTCAACAGCGCCTTGCAGAGCACATTTAAGCTGTGAGTGGAATCTCCTAGACATGAGTTAAACATTAGAACTTGAGGACAAATCCTTTGTCACTGCTTGGTTCTCTTTCTCTCAATCTCTAGCTCTGCAGCCTATAGGTTGTGGCTGGCAATATTTATACAGCTGTTGAGTTTGAGTAATACAAGCTATTTCCATTTCTGTCCAACAAACATGACGGATGATGCTAGAGAGCTTGAGACAAGATTTCTGCACTGTGTGGAGTGTTGCTGAAAGTTGGAAGATGGAAGAAGTTGTTCCAAGTGACCTTCTTTCCTTCCAAGAAAGTAGACCGATTGAAATTTCAGATCATCTCCTCATTGATTCTAGATTCCTAAAATCAGTTTCTTTTGCTAAGCATCTCATTCCTACTCTTCCTATTAAATGAATGGATGAATTTGAATTTATTCCATCTACAAAAGTCAAGAGTTAGTGACTTACTGCTTTTTCCTCACTGATCCTGAAAGAAGCTATGTAGACATCTTGAAAACGCCATAAAAGGTTGAATGTGGTTAAATATTAGTAAGTACTTAACGCAATTGGGGTTTTCTCCTCTTTACTAATTTCCCACTTGTTCATTTATGTTTCCTTTCTTTTATTTAGACAGCCTTGTGCAGCTTACTACAGGCACTAGAGCTATCTGAAATTCAGGTGCACCTTTTAAATACTCTCATTTCCACCTTTCTCCCCACAAAAAGTCAAACACACTTAACAGCACTGATTAAAGAAAATGTTTGTTGTTGTTCTTCTTGTGCTTTAGAGATGTGGCTTCTTCCTCTCCTTGCCTTTCCTCAACTGTTCTGATAACATCTCACAAAGGAGAATGATTATTACTTAACTAAGTGGTGACTTTGTTCCAGATGTTTGGGGACTTTTTTTTTCAAAATTTAATCTTCTTCCAGGTCCTGCATTAAAATCATAATCCTGTGCTACTTTCCATGAAATATTATAGTTAACCTTTGGAATTCACTAGTGCGTGAGAAGCATCAATGACACAGGCTGGATAATCTGAAACACAGTTTGCATACCAAGCAGTGTGTGGAAAAAAAATCTAATCTCACGCTTAAAATCTCACAGCAGGATAGTGTCAAAAAGGATTTCACCCTTCATCTACTCATTAGTGAAACTTCCAATGTGGTGATACTTCACTTTTTCTCTGTAGAATCAGAGTCTCTCCATTGAGGAGAGAAGCATTAATTTACTCCATGATAGTTTGACAGCTCTCCTGTTCTTTATGATTTTGTATTCCATTGTCACAGTGTTACTTGAATTATGGAAGAAATGTAAGCTATGTTCTTGCTCAGCTACGAAGAAGACAAGGAACCGAGCAGTCGGGAAAAGTGTTTATATACAAATTACTTTCTTAGAACACATGTCAAGGAAGATGCGTGGAGAAATGGGATAAATTGTCTTCTCCCACATTTTGTTTCCCCCTTCCCCTTTTTGTTGTTTGGTTGTTTGTTTTTGCATTTTACTTAAACAACTTCGGATTTTATGGCTCTGTGTAGTGGAGTAGCTCCAGAGGTGGGAAGAAAAATCTGTCTGGCTCAGGAGGGAAGGTAATTGCCATCTTGAGTCATTCACGGGCTGTGAAACAATAGCAAAGGTTCAAAATGTGAAACTTCATAGGAAGCACAGGAATGCCAGTACTGGTTTATTGGGTTGTAAATGTAAAGTAAGAAAATAAGAGAATGGGAGAGCTACCAATCTCTCTTCAGTATCAGCAATTAATATTAGAACTTTATAAGAACAGAACATTGCAAAGGTGAGTATGCACTTCTTAAATATCCATCTTTTGATCAATGAGGTCAGTGATTTGGTGTTTTGTTGTTCCCATTGTGCTGTATAATAGAAATGTGTAATCTTCATTGGCAAGGGATTTGGGAGCTCTTGCCTGTACTCCCATCCTTGTCCTATGTTTTTTCCATGCTGAAAAAGAAAACTTAGAATCAAGGTATAGACACCAAAAATCTATGTGGCTTCACTGTAAAATGGACTATCTGATTACAAAAACAAACAAACAAAACTGTGCCAAATGGAAGACCGTTAGTGGTATTGTTTTGTTTTGCTTTGCTTTTTTATATTTTTTAATTTTCACCAAGTTCACTTTGGTCTTCAGTCAGTGAGACCTTTTAGGATTTTCTTTTTGCATTGTGGATTATGATTTGAATGCAAATAACAAGATCATTCCCACCTAAGTGAAAGAATGAGCTTGTACTGCTGTTATTTCTGTTGATTGCTCTGATGAGATTGCCAAAGATTACATGGGTCTGAAGCCTGAGGAGCTATCTCTTTGCCTGCTGATGCAGGCTTTCTTAAGAGTGTGTTGAAATTCATGAGCAGATATCAGGTCGTGAGGGGGAATTATTTTTTTACTGTCACTTTCCATCCAGTGTCAAGTTCAGTTCTGGGAATGAACAGAGGTTATCTTCTTCCAGAATTGTCAGTCCCCTATGGTTTTCTGGCAGTAAATCCACTGTGGACAAAGATTCAAGGCAATCTGTGCTCTTGTGAAAGGAGATTTCTGTTGAGTTCCAGAGTCTGCACGTAGAAACAAAATAAAAATATTCCTGACTAATCATTTGAAAGTCAAATAGATTTTTGACTTAAATGGATTCTAAGTATTTCTTAAATGAGACAAAATCGCTCTCAAATTATCAGTAAATGCTGAGGGATTGGCATTAAGAATGTGGTATTTTTCTCTTCCTACTCTGTAAATTGTAACCCTATGTGTGTGAATGAAGTACGTTTCCTCTCTCTCGTATGGTTTTGTTATTGATAAGTTTTATTTTGTTACAGTGGTGATGGTTTAAGGTAGCCATGTCCCCATGTGTCCTTGTTCCCTGTGTTGTCCTTCATGCATGTGTTTATTATGCACATTGGCTGTGATGGTTATACTAACTGCTTTTTATTTATTTAAAGTGTTGTGACCCTGGTTTATCTGCCTTTATACTAACCTGTTGTTTATTGTTTTTGCTTTTTCTTTCTTTTTTTCTTTTTGTTTGTTTTTGTTTTTTTTTTTTTTGTTTTGCTAACAAAGTTGAGTTGACCAAAGCTGACCTGCAAGGTAGAGAAGGTTCTTCTTCCCATTACTGTTTTGGACTGAAAGATGCCTTTATGTAACATTTGGTGCCTTTTTACTGGATGCAGTCACACCTCTGGGATTGAGGAGAAAGACAAAACCCAGTCCTTCTGGAGGGAAAGTCTGGGTTGAGGAAGGACATGGCGAACCATGAAGGTGTTTTTGTTGACCTGAGAGGTTTGACTGTATCAATCTGTGGACATCTGTAAGAGCACAGGTTGATTTCCTGAAATGGTTAATGATCTCTCAAGCAAATAGCAGTTGTGTGTAGAGATATGGAAAACCCTCAGAGCTTTACAAGGCAGAAAAGTCAACTTGGATTCTTCAGTATCAATACTGAGGAGTGAGACTGGATGATGAAAACTAGTTTTTATAACTTAGGCTTTGAAAAAAAAAAAACAAAACACCAACAAAACAGAAGTGTCTTTCTGGAATTTCAATTAAATTAAAAAAAAATAAATAACTACACAGTGCCTTAGTAGTTCGGCATTTTACAAGCCAAAATTGATCCAATTTGAGTAGTGGCTGAAGTGATCATGCCTGATTATCAGGTACTTTTATAGATGCTATTTTTTATACCTCTTGTAGGTCTTTTTCAGAAATTTCTACTGGATCACCTCTGATTTTTATAAAGCAGGCAGGGCTCTTTCGTGATGTTGATCCATACATGAAATTCTTATTGACATCTTTTTTATTACTATTACCTGCTAAGTAAAGAGGGAGCAATCAGCGATGTTGGAGGCTGCTGAAAGGCTGAAGACTATGCGGGTGGTGTTAAAATATCGAAACCATGCAAGTGAATATCTTTAAAGAGACTGAGAATAGCTTCAGTAGCAAAGGGAGGAAAAATTGATGAAACCAGGAAAATGACTCAAAGAGGAGAGGCCAGATAGTTATTGAGAACATACCACTTGAATTACAGAGAAGTGGTGGGTTAAACAGTGCTAACGGAAAATCAGTTTAATGAAAGCTAGGTCTTAGGAGACACATTATGAAGAAAAACTTAATAGTGTAATTACATACAAATGGTGTGTATCCCCATGAAGTAAGTAAGGAAATCTGCTTATTAGAAATTAATAGATCTTCGATCCTACCATTATTAGAGAGAGATTTTCCATGGTGTTGAGAAGTCTATCCCTTTAAACTTGGTAGTGAAAGTACATTTCCCAACATCTGAAGAGACTGCAGCATACAAAATAAATTAATTTATTCCTGAATGTTGTGGAAGCTTAAGAAAATGTTCCTCTTTTTCAGGGGAAAAGGAGTAAACCCTCTTATACATAACAGGAAGACAGAAGCACTTCACGCTTGTCTCTCTGTTCAATAGTCCTGAAGCCACAAATCATATCTCTTATGATGTCAGCTTAATCGCCTTGAAATTTTGTGTCTAAGCCATGGGTTTAGTCTCAGGTTTTGCTGTGGTAGAAAATACAGTATTCTTGTTTCAGTCTGAGATAGAAACGAGACTTCCCAATGGTTTACATATCACTGGAATTAAGGTTGTTTTTTTTTTTTTTTTTTTTTTTTTGAATTTAATTTCATGAACTCCTTTTTCGGTTCAGCAGCTGTGATGTTGCTGTCCTTATCTAGTGCACCAGGTGTGATTTTTCCATTTAAACTATTCCTGTTCCATATTCTAGGGATTGGCAGGTAGCAATTACCTTTGTGTCAGAATGTAATCAGCATTTTTTGGTGTAGTTGGCATTCTATGGTTTAACAGAAAAGGGGAAAAAAAATTGGAGGAATCAAAGGAAATATTAATAGGTAACTGCTTTGTCAGTGTAGCAGGTGTTAATAGGCAGAAGCATATTAGGAGGTATCCTCTTACCCAACAGACAACAATTTTGACAGCCTATCAGTCTTCAGAACGGACGGCCAGGAGTTCCTGTTCAATTTTTGATGTCCAGTGAGATGGATGCAGCATGAAGAAGAGGTGGTGTGGCCAAACAGATTTTTTTGCTGTTTTCATTTTCCAGGAGTCCTCAGAAGCTAAAGGCTTTTCGCAGGTGTTGAGATTCATTCCTGCTCAAGTTCATATTGGTATAGAACCTTACAAGAATATTTACAGTTCAGATGGAGACACCTGACCATATGTACACCTAAGGAGAAATGTTTCTCTTGAGTATGTTATGTGGATTATTGGCTTTTCAGGAAACCAACCTTTGCTAAATAGTCTTGCTGTTTCAGAACATGAAACCTACCAGACCACGAGGGCTGGTAGCACAGCTTTCCCACTGCTGTGATTTGCAGTAGGGAAGGGTGTTTTTCCAATTGACTGTATTTTTCTTGTTCACATACAGCACTTTCAGTCTTTCCTTTTGTCCTTTTATTTTCTGTTTGATTGTTGTTTACTTCCTTTGCTTCATTTGCATCTCCTCGTCCCCCACCATATCTCAGATCCAGGCATACTCCCTTTTATGCAGTTGAATTTATTTATTTTTTTTTTCCTTCCTTCAACTGCATGTGTATGAGAGTTTTTCTCAAGATCTAGGTTGCTTAGAGAGGGAGAGAGGCAGGGTGACAAAGAGGGAGGGAGATAAGCAGATAACAGATTTCATCTTGTAGACCCATCCTCTGTGGATTACCATTTTTGCTGCTGATTCCCTTCTCCTGTCACCATGGGGTAAATGTGCTTTGCATGGGATACTTACACATTCATTATCTTAACTAAGTCCTTGTTCCTGAAATTTTTAGATCAGTTGTGTATTTGGAACAGGAGGACCTGACATTGTAACTGATGTCAAATGAATGGAGAAGTCAGGTTTGACTGAGGCACTGGGATGAATAGCTGTATTTTCAGACTGCAGAATGCTGGCTCTTAAGTTATTTCTGACAATGGGTAACTTTAAATATGGATCCTGCCAGATGCCTAACCTTATTTAGGTGATGAAAGGGATGACGAGTTCTTAACAAAATCAGGAACTCAGAGAGCTCAAGGAGCTGGCTTTGCCACCCTTGAAAATCTCTTGGATTTTTTTGGTTCTAGTGTGCTAAATTAAAGTCGCTTTATGATATTCCTGCTTTCCACCACCCATGATTCAAAATACAGGATTTGACTTTTAAAGTCTTTCGCTGAGCCTTGATTCACAACGCCCCCATGGCTATCTAGCTGTTAAAGCATATGAGGTATGGTCCATCCAATGACGTTCCATGGGGTTCAGTCTTAATTTTGCACACTTTTTACTCAGAAAAATCTTTATATATACTTATAAATTGGAAATCTTACCTGTATTCATTTTATTCCCTACTTAACCTGCACTAGGAATGAGTCCTAGAGCAGAATGGGATTCTGCCTAGTGCTTCTGGTTTCTGAGCTGTGATGCCTCTCAGAGCTGTACTGGGCCTGTATACTGAATTCAGAAAAACAGAACATCACCAATTCTGAAAGAAGGGTGCTGACAGAAGTAGTCTGTAAATTTATCATAGGTATAAATTGCCCATCATAATACCTGACTGGCAGTGGTCAAGGTTTATCTTCTTTATGGCATTGGCAAGTTAGGAACCATAAGACAAGCACTTTATTCTACAAAGACAGTAAAGATGTCTTGCATGTGTCGCTTGATCTTTTCCGAACCTCTTTGATGCAGGGAAGAAAGATGGGAGCAGTAGCCCACTTAGGGAGACGGAGAGTGAAAATGGGCCCTTTGCACCAAAGGACCTTGCCTGTTGTAGCTCCTTCTTACTGAGAAAATAACACCGATGCAAATGGGTCCTTTCAAAAGGAATGATTTTTCAATGTATGAAGAAGGTGTTATGTACAAGTCCTAGAATTATTTTCTTTAGCTTAAAGCTTACGGCTAGTTATGATCAAAGCATGAAGCATTTGTGTTATAATCCTGCAGCTGTGCTATAAAGGAAACTGAATTCCTCATGTAACTCAGAAGAATGATAAATACAATGCTGTATCTCATGTTTCTCAAGTTCCTTTCACTGCAAAGTGCTTTCACATAACACAGCAGGAATGACTTCTCTTGCTGAACAAGAGAGCCCTCCTGTTAGATGAGACGTGGCAGTTTTAGCAATGCACAGCAGTAGAATTCAAATTTTTCAGTTTCAGGGCAGAGAAATCCACCATACAGCTGAAACCTCAAGGAAGAATTAGAGAGACAAAGTAACTTTTCCAAACGTATTATGTAGCAGACATTGGGCTACTGTACTCTTCTAGTGTGTTTTTCTTCAAATGTTTAGTGATAAAAACTCATAAACCATATATCTAGCTAGGTAATCTGGAAGAGAAGTTGAATAGTGGACTTATTCCCAAGAAAGTCTCAGATCTTGCCAGTTGTGAGATCGTGAGCTATTTCGGCAAGAGTTAGAGATGCAGAAATAAAGAGTAAATGATGTGGTTGTGGAATTCTCCTTTGCCATCCCATATTCCTAGCGAGTCTCCTCCACTGGTAGGCTTAGTCTGGACAGGAGGTGACAGAGCAAGTCTCACCTCTGCTAGCAGGGTTGCTTTCCTGTACTGGGAAGTTTTCCACTTCTGTTCTTTATCTGCTGCCTGCTCATGTCACATGCCCAGCAGAAAGTACGGTAAGAAGCTGTGTCAGGCCCAGCTGCAAACAGATAACAAAAAACAAGGCCTTTGAACAAAAATGCACACAAGGGAAATAGCAAGTGTTGTCAGGATATTGCAAATTCAAAGAGAACATTAAAGTCAGAATGGATATTTTTTTAATTAACTGTATATAGTGACTTACCAGATGTATCTCAGACTTCCTGAAAGCTTGATCTGAAACTTTGCTTTAAAAATAATTCTGGTATGTTGTAAGTGTTGCCAAAGGACTGACATTAAAAATAGACCTGAAGCCTGATGGCATTGGTATTTTAGAACCATTTCTACTGCTCTTTGTATAACTTCATATTATAACTTCGGTTATAATATGAAGTTATACAAGTTATAACTTTGTATAACCTTTCCTAGTGCCTTAGCACTAAGGGGCATGTGCATGGTAACACAGTCTTTGTTTTATAAGCCTTCCTGTGCTTCTGTCACTTTGCTCCCTAATCTAAAATCCTAATCCCCTGTGACATCCCTGTTAGTTGCTCTGAACAGAATTCTGTTGCTACAGATGGAGGATTATGACACCAGGCAAGGACTGTAAGCAGCGGGAATAGATGAACTCTTGGAGACAAAGATGCTTTTACCATGCAAATGGCCCATAGTACTCAGGAGCGAGGCAAAGCGTAATACCCAGAATCGATGCTGTGCCGTCACAACTGACTCTAAAGACAGCTGATCAGGCTTCAAGCTTCTTTTTATTGTCAGCATTTCAGAATTTCTTGTCAGATGGTGCTTAGGGGTGATGCTTTTTTCTCTTGCTGCTTTAAAAATACTGTTACCATCTTCACAGTTGCTTGTAAAATGCAATTCAGAAACCATGATACTGGGCATAATTCAAATGCTTTGGCTCTCTGACTTGTCACCACTGAGAACACCTCAAGCCCCAGTTACTAGGCCTCACGCAAGCTTATTTCTAGAGTTAAATTCTAATACTTTCTCCTGTAAGTATCCTGGACAAAGGCTATCCCCAACACAGTAATGCCCGTTTTCTAGTCCAGTTGCTGATTAACGAAAGTGTTCTCAGAAAAGTGCAGGTAGAGCAGGAACACTGTCACTGAAATTGCTGTGCTGCTTTGCTTCTTCAGCCATGCTTCTCCTTGGATAACTTGGAAGTCTTAGGCAAGATGACAACTAGTATTCTATTCCAGACTAGTATTCAATGTAATTCCTCCTTTTCTGGGGCCAGAGTAAGT
This sequence comes from Aythya fuligula, assembly GCF_009819795.1. Classification (NCBI taxonomy): domain Eukaryota; kingdom Metazoa; phylum Chordata; class Aves; order Anseriformes; family Anatidae; genus Aythya; species Aythya fuligula. Next base: position 27,689,593 of record NC_045563.1, read on the forward strand.
CTGAAGTGTCAGACCTCAGCCTGATGCCTGCCTGTTGTCTCTGGTTATATCCATGTCTTTTTGTAAGTGGAAAGGCAAGGGAGAAGTGTGTCTGTGCACACACCTAGCAGCTACACCCTGTGGTCTGTCAGTGCTGCTATAAAACTAGAGGTGATCTGTTAATTTCACACTGTGCCAGTGAGACCACTAGGATTCGTACAGCTGAAGATGAGGAAGGGGAAGAGAGGAGGGGAAAAGTGTTGAAAAATGCTGCTCAGCTTTCTTTCACTGTGAAAAAACACGCTGTTTTGATATGGTGGCTGCTGCATCTTTTCAATAGGTGAATTTTCTTTCAGGGATTTTGTTGTCTGCTCTTCTTGTCTGCACTTAGGCTTCTCCTTAGAAGGGTTTTGTTTATTTATTTTTTAAATAGTGTACAGATTATAGAAGAAACTCAGGTTTTTGTTGATGTCTTTGAGTTGTTGGGAGGATTACAGGATGATGTGCAGCTTCCAGTTAAATGCAAGATCTGCAAATGCTTGTAAATAAGGAAGGGCCTAGATGGATAATCTGAATATCAGAGATCCTATACAACTATGGGATCCAGTGTAGGTCTTGGTAGATGGAGGTGGGTTAAAATATTTGAAAAGAGTATCTGTACTTTATTGCTTCCCATCTCATTTGTAAAGTACAGGTGGTACTTCTGATGTAATGAAGAGATAAGGGTGATGTGTGGGATGAGCCTAATGGAACTGCTGTTGCTAACAGACTAATGAATGTTGCTGAAATGGGTAGCATGACTGGTTGCTTTATCCTTATGCTGTTGTCCTTAAGGTTAGACTGAAAATGTTTGAGATTGATCTAAGGCAGCCTAGCCTGTTACCTTCTACTCTTGTTATCTTGCACATTTTTTTTTTCTTTTCCACTAAGTGCAGGATACAGAATAGCAGATATGGCATCTGTAGTTGTAAGTTTCATTTGAAGTACTGCACAATAGGAACAGGATACCTGTCTGGATTACTGAAGATAAAATACTTTTTAGCAAGTAATGTCCAGACTTACCTTGTTTGTAATATATGGCTTGAAGCTTCAGTTCTGCTCTCAGTTGATTCAGAATCCAGCTACTTCCTTGTGGATGACATAGTAACTATTGTTCGGAGTTCCTCTGTGAAGATCCCTCTTTTGCCTGTTCTTTGGGTTGTGTCTTTGCAAGGTTATCTGGGAATGATAGCAACAGTTAGCTCCAAATAAGACACAACGAAAGGCTGTTCTGTTTGTAATGGCTGCTTCCTCCAAAAGCTGTGGAAACCTGTTCAGAGTAGAAAGTAAAGCCTCGTGGAGTAGTCATGTGTTTTTTTGTTGTTGTTTGGTTTTGCACTTCAATGATGTGTTTCCAGAAGAACCTATGTAATGGTTCTGTAGGTAGGATGAAATATTGTTCATGGGCTTGTTTTCTAGGCTGCAGCCCTAAAACAAAGGGGATCAAACTTCAGGGGAAGCACATGGAACTGGCAGTGTATCAGTTTCCCTTGCATCACACCGTATTTTATCATAAACTTCTGTGAATGAGTGCTGAACGTATAAGTTGAGCCTGCTTAAGAGGGAATATCTTGTTGTTTGCTCTTCTTCCTTCCTGTCTGTCACAGTTTGCTGTTTTGTTGTGGAGTGTACAATTGTCTATGTGCTGTTTTACTCAAGTTTGTTGCACGTTCAAGAATGGAAAAGTGGTTAGTGCTTTTTCTGTTCTGCATGAGAATGTTGATAGTAATGGTAATGATGACTTGGAATTGTTGTGGGCGTCACTAAGATAATTTTTTCAGCTTTGTTTCATTCTTTTCTTGCCATCCCTTCTCCAGGACCAAGCACTACCTGCCAGGAAGATTCCTGTGCAAATCAGGGCATCTGTAATCAGCAGTGGGAAGGTTTCACCTGTGATTGCTCCATGACTTCATATTCGGGAAGCCAGTGCAATGACCGTAAGTAGCCTTTTCCACTGGATTAGAGAGGGCTATGAGTTCTGAAAGAGCACGGAGAAAACACAGTTTTACTTGGTGGAAATGCAAAGCTTTCCAATGGTAAAGCCAAGCTTTGTTTCTTGGAAAGGTTATTTCTCTCATTGTTAAAATGAAAATATGGAAGTCTATACTTGGTACGTAGATATTCAGGGGACAGAGATGTTGCTGTTTTTTTTTTAAAGCTAACTCAACGAGATCAGGGATGAAAATTGATGTTAATTGAATTCCTTGTTTAGTGAAAACAGGAATGAATTGCGTGTACTGTGTGTACCATTTACATAGGTACAAACTAGCTATATCTTGTATACTGAGTTATGCTTCAATGTTTTCATTCAAACTTTGGTGGCAGAAATGTGAAATCCATATAAAACTGATGAGCATTGTTCTAGAGAAAATGGGGACTGGTTGGTAGAATTTTCAGTTAAAACTGAATGGAGAATTAAACAGCACCAGTGTTGTGTTCCCTGGTATGTTGATTTGCTTGTCAAATATTATATGAATATTATGTTATTTGCCAATGAATATTAAGATCTTTGATAAAAAAAAAAATTGAACAAAACCCAAGAGTCATTCTTTTGGGGAGAGAGATGAGCCTTCAGATGTTCCCTCTGCTCATCCTCATAAGGCTTTTGCTCCTGTCATCAGGGAGCAAATCACTTCAGCTCTGCTGTCTCCTGACTTCTGTTATTTAAGCAGATGGCTAGTTCCCATTTCTCTTCCCACTCCAAGGAATTGAACAAAGAAGCATATATTATAAACATTGTAGTAAGTATAGGAGTAGTTTTCAATGATTTGGTTTATTGTGTGCTGAAATTTTAAGGTTGGAAGATTCTTACAGTCCACTCTGCCTGCATCCCACAAGCCTGCTGCTTCTCCTTAAGGGTCTTTGTGGGAGACTTTGTTAGTGGTACAGCAAGGTGTGTTGTATTAGTGCCATGGTACTGTCGTACCTACACCTCTTCCCATAGAAGTTTGAGATGTGGCTGAATTGATGGCAAACGTGACAAACTACTTAACAAGTGGTGACAGTTGGTTCCTGCCAAGGGCCCCAAAGCCTGCTTTTCTGTGAGTCATTCACTAAGAGCAGTGATACCTGAACTGCTCCCCACTTTCTCCCAGTGTAGTTGTCTCAGATATTGCAAAGGCCAACCTCTATTCTGCAGCACTGGCCGTACTGCAGGTATGAAGGGTACTATGGGCACAGATTTAGAGGCTTCAGTGCCAGATCTGGTTTTGAGTTGATTTGGAATCCAAAATGACTCCACTGGGACTAGAAGAAACATTTTATATCAGGGCAACCAGATGTGGCTCTGATTTTCTGCTTTGTTTTATTTTTTTAAAACAAGAGGTATGTAAGAAGGGGAAATTGGAAGCTGTATTGGACACCCGATTCCCCATTCCCACACTCCTCTTGTTCAGTCATTCAGCTTAGTCTGAATTATAAAAACATCTGTGTAAAAGAAATGCTGCTTTGGAGCCTGTTGGGTTGTATTTGAGTACATGCTATGGAAATCTCCGAAGAGGTTATTGATACTGTCATCAGTTGTTTCTAATATGCTGGGCTTCGCAGCTCCAGAAAGTCACAGTGCCCTTGATATACTGTTGCTAATGACTTAGAGCAGGCTCTGTAGAGTCAAAAAGCCAGGTTTCTGTGTCTGTAATTGGGGATTCCTTGCTGCTTTTTAGAGCTAGTGGCTGGAAACTGTGCAGAGCAGAAACAATGGCTTGATTTGAGTGGGGGTAACTAAGATGAGGTAGTACCCAGCTTTCCAGTGTCAGGCGTGGCTTGTGATTTAAAAATGCTCACAGGAGGTTGTGGGTTTGAAAATGGTCCAGAAAGGTAAGTCATGTGGATTCCTGGAACACAACAGGACTTCAACTGAGATCTTCAAAACGTGCGTATAACCTCTTCGTGTATGTTTTTGTAGTCTTTACCTTGTATCAGGAGGGGGGATTTCTGCTCCTGGTTGCCTCATTATTTTATGAAGTGTCTGTGGAGAGGGAGAAGTCTTGATTCCTGTTCCTATCTATTAGATATTGTTGTTAGCATACCCCCCAAGTCTAAGGGAAATGCAAGCACTTGTATGTTAGTTAATTTACATATTCTTTAGACTGGATTTATAGTAAGTGATGGCAGGGACAGATAACTTCTGTGTAACTTGAAGCCATGCTATACCTTGCTATTATTTAGAAATGCATCAGACTATTTGGTAGAATGTTTTTTTGTTTGTTTTCTTGTTGTTTGGTGTTTGTTGTCTTGGTGTTTTTTGGTTAATTGTGTTTTCTGTTCTTTTAAAAAAAAAAAAAAAAAAGGAGTCTATTAATTTGGTGGATGGCAATTCCTTTTTTTTAATAAACAAATTATTTCCACTAATATATATCAGGTAACTGAAGTCAATAGAACAGGTCTAGATTTACACAATGAAAATGGTGGCAAAAGAAAAACTATGCGTAAATATATTTCTCTCTTCATTTCTGTTAGCTCATGGATCCGCACCAGGAAATTAGCATTGTCACATGTTTGCAGAATATTTTAGAGGCTCTGAGATGGATAAATTACATAGGTGGTATTCTTTTAAAATATTCTTCATGACCTCTTCAGATCATCTCCAATTATCAACTGTAAGTTATTTGCTACCCTAAGCTTTGCAAAGTCGCTCAATGTTATCAATAGGCAAGGAAGCTTAGTTGAGACACTTTGCTTTTTAATTCTTGTTCCAGGACTGGGCCACTAAGATTCCCGGTTTAGATGTACCTGGCTTGGGACTGCTGTTTCTGAGTGGTGAAGGAGAAGCACAGATAAACTAGGGTGGTGGAGATACAGGGTGTACATCTATAGATGCCCATACACATTTAGATGTCCCTTAAACTGTAGGAATCCAGAGTCCTCAGAATAAGAAATTAATAGAAGCTGTGAGCATAAATATACTCTTTTTAATGTGTTTCGAGTTAGGTAATTTTTTGCACCTATGTTTAAAACAAAACTCAGTTTGAGAAGGTCAAAAAAGTGAATTTGAACATCTGCCCTGTGTCCTGGCTAGTACTTGCACCTATAAAAAAAGATATAAATGGAAGAAATGGCACTATTTGGGAAATGCTAGCTCCATTCTCCTTGCCATTTAAGATGTGTTCTTCCTTTTTTTTTGAAGCAATTCCTCATTTCTCCTTGCCATATAAGATGTGTTCTTCCCTTTTTTTCTTGAAACAGTTCCTCAATTCTTACTCTTTACAGATGTTTTAAGCAGTCTAGCAACACATTCAATAAATCTGGGCTTTCAACCTATTCTCATGATTTGTTTGTTACTCAAAGAAGCAGGAAATCACCATTATTACACTGCAGTTGGTACTTATGGATATTGAACAACTTTTATGTTCCAGAGCATTGTGTGTTGTATGAACTGTTCAAATGTGCAACTTCAAGCAGATAAGGTACCAGAGTTGGAAGTTAACCTGCAATATTAATGAAATGCATTGCATCTGAAGGGAACTCCATCCTGCCTAACTAATTTAATTGAAGTGGGTTAATAGCATGATCTCCAATGAAAACATGGTAGTTATAGACTCTTACCTGAGATATGGCATGTGCTTAACTCTTGGCCTAGAAACAGCTTTAGAGATTCCTTACTTTATTCTTGTTCTCATTTGTCTGGACAAACAATGACATTTTTTTCCTTGCACAGAGAGAATGCATAGAAAACTAAAAACCCTTCAGCGGTCTAGCTACTGGGAATGGTATATGTATGTAAAACTAGATAATAGAAAATACTGCTTGTTACTCAGTGCCTCATGCAGATGGGTAACACCAAGGGTCAAGCTTTGCAGGAGAAATTGCCAGACTAACATGAGTATGTATTAGTGGAGGCTGTCTGTAAAAGATCAATAGCCTGCAGCAGTGACAAGCGCAAGGAGTGTATAAAGCGCTTTTACAAACAGCTTTTTTTATATCATTGTTGAAACAGTTTTTAAGTCCATCTGCTGGCTCTTGATTTGGCTTTTTGGGGGGTATTTTTTCATTTATTTATAAACTCTGGGTGTTAATATATACCTGGTTTAAAAACAAGTTTTCGATTTGTTTGGTAAAAAGCAAAGGCAGCCGAAGTTTATCATCTTGTATATATATCTTCATGTGCTTCCAGTCTGCATGCATTTCAAAGAGCCTGTTGATAAACAGAGCAATCTTCTAACCTTTTAATGGGATTGTTTTCCTAAGAAGTGCTTGTTTTGTTTATTTTTTTTTTGTCTGAGGGAGAGGCAATATTCAGGGCTGTTGTTCTTTTTGCATAAGTTATATTTCTCTTCAAATAATCCTTTCCATGTGATGCATAAGCTATCTACTTCTACTGTCTGTTGGTGAATCACATTTGAAGGAGGTAAGGATCAGAGGAAAAGGAAGTCATGGTGACTTTGCTCTTTTATTCATTGACTTAGCACTGTCGTAGCAAGAGCTTTTGTGAGCTTAAGTTCTGTAATCATAGTGAGTGAGGCTTAGTATCCAAAATCTTTTCTTCCCTTGATTTTTAAAGGAAGGATATGAAAATTAATAAATGAAATCTAAGAGCAATATTTGAGATGAAAGCATACAGCATTTTGGATTGAATGAGGGAGACTGAAAGTGGCCTCACTGCCACGTGTGTGTTCTGGGTGAGGTGCCAGGGATGCTAGAGCACACCCTTCCCTCTTCCATTACTGTCCTTCCCTTCACCCCCATGTAAGTGAATAAATGAGCAAGTGGGTTGATGCTTGTGGAGCATATTCTGTAGGTGAGGTTCCAAAGAGGCAGTGGCAGAACCAGCTTTCTTCATCCCTGTTTAAATAGCATGGCAGATAGTCATGAGAGGAGACTGTTAACATGGAGAATGGCTGAAGTAGTAACCATGACTTCATGGTGATAGCTTTATTCTGATGTGTTTGCGAGCCATTCATGCTCCCCTCTTGTGTTGCCTGTGCCACAAAGTGGTTATGGTTATCTCTAGGGAGGAATTCTAACCCCCAGTTGGGAGATGGTCCCTCTTGTCAATAATTTTTTGTTTGCCACCATCTGGGACAATTTTTGTCCATGTCAGCATACTCAGCTTGATTTACTTGCAAAAGCCATTTTCATTGTTCATGTTTAATTACCACACGTTCATTTGTAATGTGCCCAGCTTATCACTGAGTGAGTCAGAGAGCAAGAGGTTGCTAGTGTGTAGAAAATAAATCTGTATAGACTTCTTTAGTCATGCATGGCTAAATCAGTCAACTGTTTAAATATCAGCACACTTAGGGATTTGCCTTTGATACTACAGAGACATCCACCCTACGTGAAGCAAGAGTCACCTCTGATTTATCTTGAGTGAATCATACTTCGTTACAGCAGGTCAGGCACCCTGCCTACTTCTTCCCTCCTTGTGCTTTGCCCTCGCTTACTCAGTGCTCTTTTATGTACCCTCTACTATAACTAGTATTTTCTGCCTGGAGGCTCATTTGCAGTTCCTACCCGAAGCCTTTGGCATCTTCTGTCCCTGTCTCTGTATGACCTTATCCTTACCTCTGTATATCCTTATCCTCTAATAAAGAGGAGGGAAATGCAACTTTGGAGTTTAATATATGATGTAAATTGTGCTATTGTGATTTGGATTGTGAACTCTGCTTTTACCCTTCTTACTACTGTTTATTTTCATTTGCACTGCCACTCCAAGTAACTGTGAAGTCTTCAGGGCAGAGATGTGTCTCTGCTTCTTACTGAAGCACAGTGGACTTTTCTGTTGCTTGGTAATAATCCACTATGTAATTAAGATTTGGGTGGTTTAAGAATGCCTGATGCTTTTCTGTGTACTTAAAGGCATTTTCCTGCCTTTGAGTAATAGCTGTAAAGCATCAGATCAGGCTGCAGATCACGAGCTTGCCCCGTGTGCCCTTTGGGAGTCATGAAAGAAGGGTAGTGTTAACTTCAGGGAGGAACCTGGGTGTGCCTCTTCTGGGTGAGAGAAGGGGAATTTGAGTGACAGGTGCTTTTTGGAATTGCTTCTTCTGCACCTTTCAACATCTCCTCAAGGTGCCCTGACAGCAGTGTTTCTTTTTTTATTTTTTTTCAAATGTGAAAGCTAGCCAACTTTATCCTTTTGTGATCCCCAAAATGCTGTGAGGTCTCCAGTGAGCAATTTAATTACAATTGCTTCAACAGCTTGGCAGAAGGAGCATTTAGGATGAGAGCTGCAATCAGTCATTGATATCTGTGCACACCTGGCTGCTGTCAGCACATAAGCAATGGCCCAGCCATGCTGCAAACTTCAACAGGACAGGAGGGAGACTTTTTACAGGTGGCAGTGTTAACAGCTTCAGTATCAACCCCTGAGCAGTTCAAGCAGTTTCTTAATTCGCTTCTAACATTGCTCAGCAGCTATGCCATTTTCATAGGTATGTCACAGAAGAATCTTGCCATAATTTAGCTCCTCTTTGGTCATGTCTCTCATTGGTAACTTTTTTTTTTTTAACATAATACTTGGTGGTCCTGGCACTAATTACCACTTTTTGTGTTACAAGTAACTGAGTGAGTGATACTTGGTATTTTGGCCCATGAAAGAGCTGGTCTCAGAAACTGTTTCTTCGATAATGGCAGGTGCAGGGTATGATCTCTGAGAAAGCCCTGATGTAAGCTGACAGTGGTAACAGAAATGGTACAACAAAATAGGAGGCTGACTGTTCTGTCAGCCCACCCCAACCTACGTTTGCTGATGATAATCTCGAAGCACATATTTCTGCTGAATGTAAGTTACTAAGTGAAGTGTTCTGAACTATTGAATATAACAAGGATTTGATGAATTTTAAATGTAGCTTTTTCCTTTTAATATCATATGTCCGTATTTGCTTTAAGAAGCAGTAAAGGTAAAAACTCGAGGAAAACACCAGAATAGGCTTCAACCATCAACTTCACTTTTCAAAGACTCTCATCTTAAATCAGCTCTTTCACAGAAGATGCTACAGTACTGAATTTGGAAGCTGATGGCAAATGTAATGTTGGCTTTTGCAGGCAAAAGCAACCATTATTTTAAGTGTATTCTTTTCCATATAACACTGTGAAACTTCTACTCAATTGTAGTGCCCAGTACTCCAGGTCAATCTTACACCAAGTTTCATCAGCATCACCAAGTTTCAGGGCAGCAGGTGATACCTGAACTTGTGCAGAGAAAACCACACAGTTGCAAAAGCCTGTTAATCTTCCTGCAGCTGTTCCGCTGTTATCTGTGACAGTATATGCCAGTCACTAAAGCATGTGAAAGCACAGGTGGCTTTTATTTCATTGCTTCTTTGTTCCTCTATCAATCAGCCATGACTAGTGCTATAGCATCTGAGAATTTGAATCTCAGGTTAGGCCTGATTTCCTCTACGGAAGCTTGGGCTTGGAGGAGGCCACTCCATTTTCTGCCCCACTTTCTGGGTTTTGTGTGCTCTCCCATCTGTGCAATACCCAATCCAGTTAGATGCCTGTGCTTTTAAGTCATTCTAAGTGTGATAAGAGATGTAATGGTGTTAATGAAATGGGTTGGGGTTCACTTAATGCTTTCCTGGACAGCACGAAGTTCTGTTGCAGCACAAACTATAACTCCTTATCCCTGTGGGGTACTCTAGGTGATTCTTGTTCTTTTCTTAGGCTGCCTACCTGGAAAACGGTTTGCAAAGAGGAGCCTACATTAATGGGTGGGAGCCAGATAGATAGAGACAGAAGGTGGTCTTTGCATTTTATGGACTAAATTTTCTTTGTAGTAATGCTTTTATAAATATGAAATAGTTCTTTTGACTTCAGTGAGGTAACTTGAAGTCTACGTCAGTATTGCTGATGAGATGAATGTCTGGCTTGGGATTCCCTGAGTCCACATATCAAATATGCCTACTTCTTTTAAGAAAGACATGCATATATATGTGTGTGTTTCATATTTTAGACTGAAAGCTACCTTTAAAATTACAATCATTAGCATGGGTAAATATGTCATAAAATATTTACAGGGAACAAACAGCTGAGAGAAAGCCAACATGCAGAGGAATGCAAGCAGTGATAGATTTTTTTCCCTTCTTGTAGGCTTTAGAGCTTACAAGGCAGGAGGCAGGTGTGAGTGGGGGAAAAAGAGAAATCTTGTATGCTTATCCATTTTTTTGCGATGAAAATTATTGATAGAAAAACAAAGGCCAGAGGAATGAGAGGTCCTGAAGAGTATTCTTGTTCATTATCCTGTCTGCCTTATGTACTAATTATTGCCTGTCATTGGAGGAAGGCTACCTATTGATCTCCAGTGGAGTTTAGCTGTGTTTGGGGACATATCTTTGTTACATTGCAATCTTGTTACCCAGGAGCTGGTATAATAATCTCAGCTGTGGAACATTGGGGATTAGATGCAAAACCTTAATTACAGTTATCTTAATAATGATCCCTGAGGGGCAGATTGAAACTGGCTGCTTGGGTACCTGTGAAACAAGCTGTGTGAGGGGGAACAGTTTTTTGGTGGATTTGACTGTTTTTGTGGAGGTGTTTCGCTGCATGCTGACATTTGAGCCCTGTGTGATGCTGGGAGTGGAGCATGGGGCTGACTGCAGTTACCTTGTGTTTTTAGGACTTGGGGGCCATGAGCGAACTTCGGTGACAGTGGAAGGAAATGCCCTTTAGAATAAGAAAAATAAAATAAAATATAAAAAAAAAAAAAGAGAAAAATCAAATAACGGGACTTCTCTTAGAGGGAAGTGTTTAACTGAGATTCCAGTTAGCTGTTTATGTATTAGTGAAATTCTTAGGATAGATCTGAACAGATAAAAATGAAGAAGGAATAAAAAGGAGAGATGTGGTTGATTTCATTCTTTTCAAAATGAAGTTCAGGATTTATTGCTTCATCAAAATGATTAATTTGTTTTGAAAGTCATCCAAGAGAGCTTCAAATACCTGAGAAAAAAGACAGTCTTGGTTTCAAGGTGTTGACCAAAGTTAGATCACCATCCCCTTTGTAGAGGAGGATGATTTAATCACTGTGCTGCAGTGTGAATCCTTATGGCTCTTCCCAGTGTTGGAGATGAGCAGCAGGAGCTCATGCTTCAGGTGACCTCCCTCGTCTGGAAGGGGATGCCTTTCAGGACGTTTCCTTTGCCAACGGCACTCGAGCATAATTGTGAGTGGGGTGGGAGGGAGAGCAGGAAATGTCTCTTTCCATAGGAAAGCAGAGAGACATTTGATCTTCGTGGTGTGCTTCTGTCCAAGTGCCTCAAGCCTCAACCTGAGAGCAGTAGTACTTGTGTTCGCTGGGGAGCTGACTCAGATAATATAACTGACCTCAAGACCAGAGTGTCTTGACTAGACTCAGAATTTAATAATACACCTGCCAAATATAAGCAATTTTTTCTTTCAAAGAGACTCTAGCATGTTGATTTTGAAGGAAGTGTGGTTGAAGCTCTATTTCTCCTCTTGTCTCTTTTTTGAAACCTAATTGCAGTGCTTGGCCACAGCAAAGCTGGTGTCAGTTTTTCTGGCTTCCCATAGTTATCTGTCATATTTCTTTTCCTTTTTTTTTCTTTCTCAGATTACACTAAATGACCTTCTGTCTGTTACATTTCTGCCCTGCTGATCTCAGGCAAATGATGAAGATAGATAGCAATATCACAAGCCATCCATCATACGGTTTGTAGGTCCCATAGAAGCATCTGTGTCTTTAATAGTTTATCTGTCACAGATCTTCCCAGGACTGAAGCTGAAGAGAGGTCTAATACTGGTATTTTGTTCTAATACTGGAGACTTCAGCAGTCAGGTGTCTTGCACCTGGAAATGCAGACTGTCATAAGAGGTGCCTGTGTTCCAGGGTTTGAGTTAGGGATCTAAGCCAACTACATACTACAGAAGCCATTGCTGACATCGGTAAAAGACTGAGTTTTCTGCTTTGTTTTTGTAACATGGGATTAGTTGTGTTACCAGCACAGAGCTGGCTTTCAAGCCCACAGTCAGTGTTGTTGAGTAGATGTTCTCAGAAACAGTGATTGGGAATCTGGCTGCGGGCTAACAGTTGTAGGCACTCTACCTACTTGATAAGGGGTAGGAAAACATCTGGTTTGCAGCATGTGAGAGAAGTCTGTGGGCATAATGTTTGACTCCAGAAAAAGTGCAAAGTGACCTAGTGGGGCATGATGCTGATCTGTAGTAACAGTACTCTGTGCAGCATAAACATGTGGTAGTTGAGTTGCTGTACACAGATACCTGAAATACCTGTCTGAAGCACTGCTGAGTGGCATACGCTTGCATGGTATTGTAGACCAGGTAGGGCACCACGTTAATCCTGTGCCCTTAAATTCAGGATTAGCCTGGGTTTCTCCATCTACAGGTGCAGCAGATTGTGCTGCAGCTTGAAGAATATCTTGAGATCTCATCTTGTTTCAGTTCCAGTTGCTTGCATGCTGAGACTGAGGTGAGGCAGATCGGTCTGTGCTTCCTGTTGTTGAAGCATAAATCTTAGTGGCTAACAGTTTGTACTGCAAGGTTTTTTTGTTTGTTTGTTTGTTTGTTTGTTTGAAAAAAAAAAAAAAAAAAAGGGATGTAAATAGCCCATTTTCTCTATTTTTGTACTTCAGTACTGGCAGTGAATTTAATCAGCATTCACTCTGGCTTGAAAAGTCTGAAGGCTTAAGATCCTTACCTCATCCAGCTGAAACAGATAATTCTGATTGGTATTGGACACTAACTGGTGCTTTGTCTCAGGGGAAGCATCCTCACAGAGGTCTCCAGCATGCTATGGAATTGCTACTGAAGGTTTGTGCACGTGGAAGATTTATAAGACCAAGTCATTTAAACTTAAATTAGAGATCACAGCCCAAATCTCACACTTGAGAGACCTGTAGTAAACTCATATGAGTTATTCAAAATGGATAAACAGTTTATCATAATGCTTCCTGTATTTTAAACAAATTTCATGCTGAAGACTAAGATGAAATAAGAATAAACTGGGAAATATTTGCTAAACTGGAGATAAGTATAGCACTATGCTTGCAGGCAGCAATGTAAGATCAACTTCATCTTGCACAGAGACCCCTGCATTTTCCTACTTTCTTTAGAAGCCATTACACTCAGGTGCTTTCTGCTGTGGAGATGAATTTGTCTGAGTTCAGCCAATGAAGGAGAAACTATCTGGGCTTTCATATCACCTTCAGTGGTGCCAGGAAATTCTTCCTTATGATGCTGAAGAAGTGAACCAGCTGAGTGACTTCAGTCACTCCTAGATGCTCTGTAAGCATGCCTTCATGTCTGGGAGCAAATAGAGGAAAGTGGAATAGCTTCCTTTGTGAGTATCCTGCAAGCCTTTCTTCTAAATGGAAAAGGGCTTTTTTGCTTTCCCAGCACAGAATGCATGGGAAGGACAGGTCTCAACTCCTGGTAAGTTTAGTTTTTTTGGAGACCTGTTTTCTTTGTCCATCTTAAGCACAGGAGATTCAGCCTTGTAGGAAAAGGGTGCTCACAGCTGCGCTCGGCCTGCTGGCAAATAGCATTCAGTACAGATGGTTATCTGCCCACACGTCTCTATTTATGAAGAGGCCCCAGTGTTTATGTTAACAGTGATGAGTTTGAGAGATAAAAATAGGGAGTTGTTTGTTGTTCATTTGTTCTTTATAGATCTGCAGTGAACTTTTTTTTTAAAGCACAAATTCGATAGAGAGATTTGTTAACCTGCTAGAAGAGCAGGCTGTCAAAAAGCCAAGCTGCAGATGTCTCAAGTGCTGAAATACTTATTTCTTGTTTCCTATATTGCTTCTCTTCACTCCACGAGATGGTGCTGTGTTCCCACCAGACCCCAGGCATGCTTTCCTTGGCTTTTCCCTGGCCCTCAGTGGGTGTTTGGAATGCAAAAACCTGAAAGGATATCTCTCTATCCAGTTGCCTTTTCCTACTCTCCAAATTAATCCCAAAAAGAGATTTTTCAAAATCGCCTAAGACTTTGTATAGCCCTCTGCAGTTTCTGTCTTCCTTGCTGTTTACTGTGGCTTTGCCATGACTTAGGAGGGTTTATGAAATACACAGGGGATTACTTCAGGACATCGTAGTTTGGGAGCAGCCATACTGAACAGCAAACAGTGGAACCAAGACGGCATCTTCTTGTCTGTGGTTACTCCTCTTTCACTGCCTGCGAAGTGATGAAGATGTCTGTGTTACAGGAGTCTGCCTAGTTCTACATTAATTTATTTATTTTGGTCATGTGGAAAATATTTTGCTTCAGCCCTGGAAACTTCAATTATCTGATCATGTTACTTAAAACAAAATCATTAGCAATTCTCCCAGTGCATGCTTTCCTACTGATGTGGGAGTTGTGGTTTTGGGAGCTCTTGTGTCTTATTTCTCCTGATTTCATTTAGATTCGGAGTAGAAAAATACTGATTTGGGGCTACTGCCTCAGAAGGGAGCAAACATTGGCTGCTGGAGATTGTACTGTGCTGCTGCTACAGGTAGAGAGGGGCTCATAGGGAGTAAGAGGAGACATCACTTTTTTTTACAAGCTGGCCAGGGTATTATCTTGCCTTAGGTTGCTAAAATTCATTTAATGTCAATGTTAAAAGTGATGGAAATGGCTCATTAGCAATTTTGGAAGTCATAGATAGCGAACTTCTATTTGTTCTGCAAAACAGCTTCCTTCTTCAGAGAAACAGTGCCTGGGGTGAACAGCTTCCCCACCCGTTGAGGAGCCTGCCATTCTTGCCTCCCGATTACAGTGCTCAGCTTCGTGTGCTGTAGGTGCGTGTTCGGTGTCTTCACAGCTCTGCCTCTCATTGCCTCCTTGTTCTGCAGAGAACAGCCTGTCCTCATTTGTTCTCCTGCTTTTGTTCTTAGTATTTTCCAAGCACTTGAACTTGCACTTTCCCATTTTTCTGTTGACTGAGTGGATTCCTGATTTATACCTTCTAGTCCCAAATCCCCATGAGTGGTGGGGAGGTGACAGGTAGAAACGCAGTACAGAATGATGATGTACCTAAATGAGGCAGAGACCAAATTTCCCTCACCACCATCACTTTCCACACCTACTTTTTAACTCCTTAGAGCTGGCCCTGGTTAATTGGGAACAGCTACAACTCCAGGGCAAGTTGCTAACAGTTCTCTCTTCCAAATACCTTTCAGCAGGACTCCTAATGCACATCCTACATTCTTCATAACTGCTACGTTTCACTCAACTTTAAGGCCTAAACTGAACTGATGAGATCCTTGTATAATGATTGTGTATTACTTCCTTGGCTCAGGACACTTTGTGGATGTAAGCTGGAATTCCTGCCAAGAGCTATTAAACCTCGTGAGCAGAGGCATGTAAATGCCACGTAATGCATCATCTTCAGGGCAAGAGAAGCTTTTTATCTGTGTATCTCTAGAAAGTTTTTGAAGTTGCTACTAATTGTTCAAATTCTCAAAGTTCTTCACCGATCTCTCATTGAAAATCTAGAACGTTACTGATTTGTGATCAGATGTATGCTAGAAAGCGAGAGATTTTTCAGCTCAGAGGTTGTTCTTTTAATTTGTCAATCTACCTCTGCAACTTTGGAAATCTAGCAAAGAAGTAAAAGGCTGCACTGCTTGATTTTTTGTTTATCCCCCGTCCTCCCCAGAACTCTGCCTGGGAATGTCTTATCTCAGTGTAGTAATCACAGGTTCGAGGCATAGGATGTTGGAAAGTAAGATCAAGACTTTTTAGATGTGAGCAATTTTTCTGCTACTATGTGGCATTTCCCTTGCCCTCTTCATAATACGGATGTTAGCAAATAGCTGAACTCTTCTTATTCTTAAGTGACTCACATCTACTTGATATAGGTTACAGTTTTGAAGTCCAGACTGGATCATGATGTGTCAGGAACTTGAAGGCATTTTGGATATGAAAGTGGGGAGGAGGCATGGGCAAGGTAGAACACAATCTAATGAGAGCAGCATCAGCTAAGTACAGCTTTCTTCTTACTCACCCTGTCATCACCGGTATAATTCAGACTTCTGACTTTCCTTCTGTGTTGCTGTCTTTACTATGACTCAGGGTTTGCTATTCTGAGTGGGGATAAGGTGTTTGTCTTTTCCATGTGCTTCCTTCTAGAAACAGTCCTGGGCCTGCACAGAGCAGCAGCTGTGAGTCCACAGAGCTCAGTTAAACAGCAGGAGGACACATCAGAGCACAAGGAATTGAATTCTCCAGGGGCAGAGTTTTTAAACTCTTAAGCACTGAGCAAAGTTTCTCTTGTTCGTCATTTGCTTTTTTTTTTTTTTTTTTTAATGCCTCTGTGTCCCCTTTGGCATTTGCTGGTTGTGGCACAGTACATCTTTTCAATGTGGGAGCTGCTAACTATAGCAGACAGTGAGACTGTTTTGTGTCACAGGGAACTTCCTTTTCAAAAGGCAGATGGAAGATGGCAGGGACTAGTTAGCTTAGAATTAGTTACGTGTTTTCCTCTGGTTCAAATCTGACTCAGCCTGTGAGAAAATAACCATTATCCTTTGATGGCAAGTAGGTAGCTTATGTTGGGGGGTGTTTTGGGAAATTGGGACATCTTGAAGAGTCCTTGAGGAAACGCTTTGACATAACAATTTCCCTTGATTCTGGCTCTAATTAGGGCTTCTGGTCACAGTAGAGAGGTCAAAAGTTGAGTAAGCTTCTTTTGATGTTGCTCAGGTAAGTAAATGTTACTCAGTGAATGCTGAAAACTGTAGTTTCTTTGTATTGGGAATCCAGCAGGAAGCTTTGAATGAGCTGCTGCTGGTCATGCTCTTCTCGCATTTGCCCTTTGCAGTCTCAGTTGTTGTTTTGATAATACTGGTCCCCTCAGAAAACACAAGTTGAGACCGTAAGTTCTCAGAATGACACTTGTAAACCTGACAGTGGAAGTATCTCTTCCTAACGGCAGTAGGAAGGTTCTTGGCAACAGAAATCCTATGATTTCAGGCAATAACCAGTACAATGCAGTAATCCCCAAAGACATTTCTGAATAGCTCTGATGCCACCTGAGACCTCTTCATACCAAAGAAAAAGAAAAACCTATCAAATATCCATTTCTCTGGAGAAGTAGAGCACAGCAAGTCTCACAACCCTACTAAGCCTTGACCTGGGCAGTAAAGCCGTCTGCTCCCTTTTGATCCAGAACATCTTCCCTGCCAGAGTTCTAGTGGACTCTGAGGAAAAATCAGCTTCCTCTTTTTATATGAACTGGGTGCAATGTTACTGTTGGCACCCGTTTAACTCCTCCTTTTCTGAATGGAAGTTATAGAGCCCTGTCTCCTGCAGCATTTAGGGAGTAAGTTCTGACTAAGATTTTCCTTTGTAAATAGTCATGGGGTGTTGTAGACACTTCGTCCTGGGCTGCTGCAATTAATGTGTTAGTCTTTGCATTGTCCATTGCTCTGTCCATGACTCAGCTGAATTAAACTGGTTTGCATCTGAAGTAGGTGTAATGTTGGGCCCTTGTGAGACTTTTGCATGCTGTCAGCAACTGTCTTGATAGACATAGCTTGAGAACCCAAAAGCACATATTGGAAGTTAGATATGCATACAGTGCAAATTGATCACCAGTCCTTAGAATGGCATGCTCATTGTTGGTTAATTCATCTAGACACCACGCTTATTACTAGGCTTTGATAAAGGCTTTAAGAAGAAGAAGAAAAAGTTTATTCTAGTTAAATATTTCACTTTTTTTTTTTTTTTTTTTTTAATAAAAGAATTTGAAATTAGTTGTGGGATGGACAGGAGTTTTTGAAGCCTGACTTACAGGTTTGTTTTCAAAACTCTCAAAAAGCAACTTCTTACTCCTGAATTGGGTTATTGGTTCTCCTCCATGTAATGTTAGTTTTACATACAGTCTTCAGATTTGGAAAGAGATCAGCCAACCTTAATTTTAAATGTCAGCCACTTCAGCTCCTTGTATCATTTTCCTTCCATATTTTTTTCACGATATGCCACCTAGCTATTAGAGTTGATGGTAGTTCAAGCAGGCATTTTCTTCTCTAGACGGCAGCTGTAGAGGTTCACTATATGAGGTTTTGCTCCAGAAAGTTCAAGAAAAGGATTCTGTTGCTGGTCTTCTCTGCCTTCCTGTTTTAGAAGAAGTGAACCTAAAAATGTTTCATTTGTATATTTACCTATCAGAATTAGAGAGAAACTTTTTAAAGATGGCTTTAAATTGTTTAAGGAGTTACGTTCAGATTGCATATGAACATGACCGATGTCAGCTTGTTCCAACACGGTGAAGAGGCTAAACTCAATCGTGTCTAACTACAATCGAAAATGTTTGTTTTCAGTCTTTTACCATACGTGTTGCTTGTTTCTGGAGATCCCATTTCAGTTTCTCTCTGACAGAAGATCTTTTTCCTGTTTTCATGAATTAACTCTAAGTTATTTCTTACAAAGAAGTGGATACCATTCTTCTTATGTGGGCAAGGATGCTAAAGGACCTTGAAAGATGAGAAGATTCAGCCAAGAAAGTTAATGGAGGCATGGATATAAATAGGGGGTTAAGAAGTAATCCTTCTATGCCACTATTAAGGTATTTCTTGGTTTTCTGGGATGAGAATGAAGGATTTTCACTGTTCAAATTAAGGAAATTTGAAGGTCATTGACAATAGCAAGGAATAATGGAATTCTGAAACAACCCTCAGATAATTCAGCAATTAAAAAAACAAACCAAAGCGCACAGAAAAAACAACAACAACAAAAACAACCCTGTGTGTCTGCTGTGTTTGTAATGGCATGATGCTTTCTGATGATGAGGGTAGGTAGGCAGATGGAGGTAGATGCAGATTCTTCCCTTATCCTGTCTAGTGCTTCAGCTTCTATTAACTACACAGTGTTAGTCTGTAGTTAATCAGAAGGCAGATGTTCTAGGGATGTCTGTTCTCCTGCCACCATTCACCTTTTTGCCTCATTTCACAGAAGAAATTCGTTATTCTATCTCTGAGTAAGAAATTAGCAAGGGAGTGATTTGCTGTCATGAAGGTTAGTTCTAGAGCTATCTGGGTGTAGCTGCTCAGGGTTAGGCCTTGTTGATGCAGCAAATACACCCTTTGGCTCTATACTGTGTGTGTGTTCTAACTTCCCTGGAGATAAAGGTTATTTTGTGGATGAGCATTGACAAATGATGAACATTTTGTATATGTAGAGATACAATAGTACAGTGTAATTGCCTGAGCTGTTCCTGAAGCTCTGCAACTATGCAATAACAGGAAGCAGCTGGTGGTTTATCTCATTCTACATAGGTTAAAACTTACTCTCCAGTTTGCCTCGGCTGGTTAGGTAAGGTGCATTGATATTTCTACTTCCTTGACGGGGTAACATCACTCGTAGTTTGATAGGCTTCCTTTTCAGGGTTGAGGCAGACCTCTTTTCTGAACTATAAATCTGAAGCGTAGCTGTGGGTAGCTCCCTTCCCACTTCCTTCTGTGGGGATCTGTGTCTCCAAGCAGTCTTGGAGAGCTGCTGCTCTTTGTTCATGCACTTCCTGTCAGGAGAGCATCATACTGCTGATCAACTGCCAAGTATTTGCTGTATTATTTGCTTAATGTGATGGATGCCTCTTTCTCTGCCTTCTTACTATTTGGAGCCAAAATGTGGGATTGTAAGTTAGAAGGTGATTAATCTTTCCTAATGGGAATCTGTGCTGCAAACAGGATCTCACCCACTGTGTCTTCATTAGCCTTGACCAGAGCCTGCATTACCTCAGATTAGGTAATTGGTCATTTATAACTTGGAAGAAAAGGGGAGGGGGGAAGGACTTATGAAAAAATATCAACGAGATTAAGGGCATTAAAATTTAATTCCTGTTATCCAAGAATTCTGGGAGGTGGCATTTAATAAGGCATGCAGTTGAAAATCTTCTATCAACAGCAGATGCAGTCACAGTGAGAGTGGTCTTACCATTGTCTCTGGAAGGAAGCACAGTAGTAATGGATATGGTCTCTGTGTGTACTGTGCTATCAAACAAAGTCAATTTAGGGTTATTTCTAAGGAATGAAGCAAATGTGGCAGGTACTTCTCAGAGTCAATGAAAATTACTTTTCGTACTGCAGTAACATTTTTGGTGTGCACATACATACTGGAAAGTTCAAACATATACATATTTATATGGGCTTGCAAGTGACTTTACTGTGTCCTATTGTTGGTTGACGAGAAGCTCAACATAAGCTGGCAATGTGCACTTGCAGCCTGGAAAGCCAACCATATCCTGGGCTGCATCAAAAGGAGCATGGCCAGTGGCTTGAGGGAGGCCATTCTTCACTATGAGGGTGGTGAGGTACTTGAACAGGTTATCCATAGAAGCTGTGGATGCTCCATCCCTGCAAGTGTTCAAGGACAAGTTGGATGGAGCTTTGAGAAACCTGGTCTGGTGGGAGGTGCCTTTGCCCACGGCAGGGGGGTTGGAACTATGTGATCTTTAAGGTCCCTTTCAACCCAAACCATTCTGTGATTCTATTCATTGGGAATGAAGACAGTGTTTGTTAATTATATTCTTAACCATGCTCTTCATCTTGAGCTTCATCCTTGAATTCTATGGAAAAAAATTAGGAAAAAGAGGGGAGATGATTGGTCTGTTGATACAGGTATTATATGGCCAAAAGAGGAAAGATCATCTTGAAGTGACTGCTGGTCATTAGGAGGGTTTTGTGGCATATAGTGGTGTGATGAGAAGTTTTCCTGAGCCCAGGAGAACCTAAGATTTTTCAAGAGTTTTGTTTTATGAGCTCTGAAAGAGACTACATGTACTGTCCACACTTGACCCCTTTCTGTGGCTTTCTTAATAAGGTAATGTAAAAATTAGTCTCAAGCCTTCTCAGGATTGCCTGCTGTCCAGGTCCCTCTATGAGAAGCTGTTATGCTTCACCCTTTAGCAGAGCCCAGCCAAAATGATTCTCTACGTGGTTGTTCTGGCCAATCAAGGTATTCCATGAGCACACTTCTGATGTGTTGATAGTGCTATTGAATGAAGTTTAGTGTAAAAGGCCAAGAAGCAGAAGTCTGCAAGGGAGCTTGAGAGTCATTGCCTTCTCTACCGTTCTTTCATAGGGAATCATATTTTATAATACCTTTCAGAAATATGTGAAGCTTTATCCCTCAATTAAAGCAGCTTTTTGCCCCTGTGCCCTGTGAAGGCTGTTTAAAAGCCTCACTGCTCTGATGATTAGAAACCTTTGTCTAATTTTTGGCCTAAATTTATTCTTTGGCAGTTTATAACCATCTGTTCTCATACCAGTATTGTCCTTTAGTTAAATAGCCATTTCTACTCCTCAGCTATTGCTGCTCCCGGGTATTTGTGCACAGCAAATGTATCCCCTCTCAACATTCATTTAGCTGGGCTAAACAAGCCAAGCTCTTTTAATATTCTTTTATCAGATAAGCTTGTCAGTCCCCTGGTAGTCTTTCTCTGCATCTGTTTCAGTTCATTTTTCTTGACCAGTATTGTACGTGCATTGGCATTTTTTCATCTTTAGAAGCACAGCCATGACTTTTTGAAGAAGTTTCTGTAGTTCTTCAAATTGTTGCCTGCAAGGGTAGATCTTATCGTGTTTATGCTACTGGCTTTCCTGGCATATTTTGCCTTTCTCAATGCTTGGGAAATAGGGGGAAATAATGGTGGTAATGTCTATCCAGCACTGGCACAAGACTAAATAAGTCTTGTTTGTAAGTCATGGAGTATGTCATATTTCTCCCGGTATTTCAGTGAGAATGTGCAGGCTGCTTCTGCTTATCTCTTACAGTTGTGTCCTGTGGTGCCTGGCTGGTCTGGTGGAGCTGTTTCCTGCTAAGCAAACCTTGGTGGAACTTGTCAGATTTGGTTATGCTGTAGTCTTACTCTTAATGGAGATACGTAGCCATATGCAGTATAGGCACATTTGAGCTAGTCAAATTCCCTTTATGGTCAATGAGAAGAACAAGAGAATTCTCCAGGGCCTGAGTCATCTAATACTAAGATTAAAGTCTTAGAGCTCGTTCCTGTCTATTGCTTATGGACTAAACTTATGAACACGCTTATTAATAGGTTGATGAGTTGAGTTAGTTGATTAAACCCACCTTAGTACTGTTTTCCCTAATGCACATTAGCAAAGTGGAGATAATTACATGCCTTTCGGATATGTGGCAAGGAAAAGTAGGCCCATTCAGAGTTTGGGAAATTGTGTAAGTATGGGAGGTGGTGAAAAGCAGAGAATGGATGAAATTCTGTGTGAATTGAGTTCTTGTGAGAATATCTGTTCTTTGTCAGCAACTAAGAGTATTTGGTCTTTCTCTGTTGGAAGCTGAGGGTGTGTCTTAAAAGAAAAAAGGCAAAGGAAAAAACAAACCGAGACTGCAACAGGTGAAGGAATTGGAGTGTTCCAGTATGGATGTGGTCCTAGACTGTGTCCTTTGGCATCCTGGTGAAATGCAGGATTTCAGCTTCTATGCAGTACACCAACACTTTTGACTGTTTTCACGTACCGCTCCATAACTGATCAAGTGATGACGACTTCTCTTAGCAATTTTGGTAGCACGTCAAGACTGAGTGGATTCAGCATAATAGAGGCTCTTGTCTCTACTCTGAAAGGACATGTAGTGACATCTGACACAAGGAGAGTGCTTCAGAAAGTTACTGTAATGCTGAACTCATTCCATGGAAGCAGCCTGTTATACAAGCCAGTTCTTCCCCGCAGTACAGTAAAATGATTTTTTTTTTTAAAGGGATTGGGGAGAGACAGATGAAGGATAACAAGCCAGGAAATAAGCTGATGTGCCCCATTTCAGAGCAAACAGAATAAGGTTACTTACTCAGCCACTTCATTAGATGGGAAGTCTCTTGCAGGAGCCTCATCTATTGAGCAGATAGTGTGGATCCTAATGAAAAGGAAGGCTGATCAGGAACTGTCTGGTAGCTGATGTGCTGTTTGTTGGTGTAGGTGAATAGAATGTGAGGAGTGATGGTGGCGGTTTTACCCAGCTGGGCAGATGAGCTCCACCACAACTGCTCTCTCACTCCTCCTCAAAGGCAAAGGGAGAGAAGATACAATGAAAAGGGCTCAAAAGGGCTCAAGGATTTAGATATGGACAGGGAGATGACTTAACAATTATTGTCACAAGTAAAACACTCAGCACAGGGAGAGTAATAAAATTTATTTTGTGAGAAACAACAACAACAAAAACACAAAACAACAAACTGAAAACACCTTTTCCACATTCTCCTTCTTCCACCTCCTCCCCCCAAATGGCACAGGGGAACAGGGGGCTGCAGTTAGTCCCTGACACTTGATCTCTGCCCCTCCTTCATGGCCACTCTCTGCCCCTGCTCCACATGGGGTCCCTCCCACACGATGCCATCCTTTCCAAACTGATCCTACATGGGCTCCTACATCCCATCAAATGCTAAGCATATCCTTTTTGAAGCGTATAAATAATACCTTCCTTGTAGGGAAAATCTGCTGAATTACCAGGCTCCTAGATGGGGAAAAAGGTTGTGAAGTCCATAGGATATTTGGGGTTTTAGAGCTTTGAAGGAAATAGATAGTTTTGTCCTATGCCAAAATGTAGGCAGTGTGATCTCAATCTAAAGAACAGGAGGCCATTTCTTGTGTGTAGTGCTCTTGAGAAATTGAGGAGCTGTTTGTGGAATTGGCTATATAGCTGTATAACCCTTTATAAAGTAATTCTAACATTTTTACACCTCATGATTAGTTTTTATATACTGTGATAAGGAAGTACAAGAAATAAGTACAAGAAAAAGGAAAAGACCTAACAATACGTCTTAGCAAAAGTCAATAATAATGTTTTTTTAATATGTATACTTTCCCACAGCCTTGCTGAAATCCCAAAGCAGCAAAATGATCTCTTTGCCTGCAGTGTACCGCCTTCGTAGGGTTCCTTTTCTTTGCTGCATAGCTGTTTATAGCTGTGTGGCTTTTCCCCCTGCCGTGTTACATGTGATCCAGGATGCAAAATGGACCATTCTTGTTTTTCAGCCCAATTTGAATGAAATGTTAAATGCAGACAAATGTCGCCAGTGAGCAAAAAAGTCACTGATTTATTTTTAATGCTATTGTGATTTTATCAGTTGCTGCAAAGAATGACTCATTTCAAGTACAGTTATAGCATCGGCTTTTCCCCTTTAGCAGTCTCTTTGGTGTTATCCTGTTCTTCTTGGATGATACGAATCCTGATGTCAGAACCATGTGATGTTTTTGGCCTTTCTGTGCGAAGGGAGCTAGTAATCAGCACCGGGTCTCTGCTCTGGTAGCTGTTGGTGTAAGCAGACAAGGCTATTGTTCTGCAGTGCCTTTTTCATTGTGCAGTTTTCTGCCCTTAAGAAATGAGATTTCCAAGTCCTGTTGCCAAGCCGAAGTGTGGGATTGTTGCATGCACTCTAGGACCTGATTCTGTAACCCTGAAGGTCTTCCAATATAATTTATGTGTGCAGGAGATAATAGACATGAAAACTTAATGAAAATGCAGCAGATGTATTTTACACCTATGAAAATGACTACAAGGAGCAGAGCATTGGAAGGAGTCCATGAGTCTTTCAGTAAAATGTGATCATTGATAGTTGTGCTTATGTGTCACTTTTCATTGTGAAGTATTTTTTGGACTAGTTACATATCAGGATAATTCTCCATGTGTTTGGGATAGAATATGCCAGCTCTTCAACAGCATGTAGCACTGCTGTCCACACAGTTTTAAGAAACACGTGAAAGAAAACACTGCTGTCCTATTGAAAACAGAAGAAATGTAGAAAATATATTTGGTCACCCTTGAACTGGGTATGTTCTCTTGTTTGTTCCCAGTGGTTCTGCAAGGTTTTCTGCAAGGAGTCACACTGTTTTATTATATGTTTTAAAAGCCTTTCCACCAGCAAACCATTGTGAATAGTGTAGGACAGAAACACACAAACATAAGATCGTTCAGAAGTGTGGTTATGGTAATAGAGTGCTGTATCTCCAGTACTGGCTCATCAGTGATGCTGTGACTAGCACCACCTGGACTGCTGCTCTCTTGGCTTGGGTTCATTCACAGCATCCTGGAGGTAATGTTCTTTCTTTGGAGCATGTGGCTGCTCCCTTACTGAGCAACTAGAAGTAGCTTCTAGACTGTTTCTCAGCACCTCTTTTCAGAGGTTGTAAGATAGTCTGATCCTTAGTAATATCTTCACAAAATTACCTAGGGGTAGGAATCTTAGTGAAACAGAAACCTGATTATAACTTATGAAGTTGAAGTAACATCATCAAATCAAGTAAGTGTCTCAGTTAACGTAAACTCAGCTATGTTTCTCATAAGCTAGTAAGGTGGTTCTTTTCTTTACCTACAGTAGGGAAAAGCTTCCTTGTATTCCATGAAATAATCCTGCTAGCCTTTCTGACCGTCTTCATTAACTGCCTAGATAAGTCTCCTTAGGATTTCGAAACCCCGTGTATTTGTTATTATATGCAGAAGTGCCTACTTTGATAAGAGGCTGCTGTTCTTGTTATTCAAGCAGTTTTTCTGAAGTTCCTCCCCTTCCCCCTAAAATAAGATTGTTATCCCCAATAGACAGTATAGCCTAGAGGTATAGTTGTGCACTAACATCAGTTAATAGGCACTTTCCAGATATGTAACTACTGCTCAGAGACCACATCTAGATTTCTGCACCTTTGGTTGGAAGCTGCCTTATTAAGACTACGGCTGAAGGTCTCTCTACTTCACTCTAGTAGCTTCTTACCAGTTTTTATTTTTTATTTTTTTTAGCAAAATATAAATATTGACTGTTTCTGCAGATCTTCTCTTCAAGACTCATGCTTCTTCCCATTACCTGTTATGATACCTTAATTTATTCAAGAGATAGAGGACTGTACAAGTAAATAGCAAAAGCAGTCCGTGCTTTAGAGATCTTAAAATCTGAACAACTTCAACTCCATTCATCTGATGAGCTGTTGTAGGATCGTGGTTTGAGATGGCTTGCTCATACAGGACGGCTATGATCACAGATGGCTCTTTCTGATGGTCTCTTCTGCTTCAAATGGTAGCAGCAAGAGGCTCTCTAAGGATGCTGGTGAGAGCTCAGTGTGCACTAGGAGGGTCAGTTTATTTGTAACAGGCCAGGAAAGTAGCTTTGTGCACCAATAGGGCAACAGCTCTGATGTGGGGATTGAACGATATTGGGATGTAGAGGGTGACAAAATGTAAAGCGTGTGGTGGGAAGAGGAAAAGCGATGAGAGGACTTCTGGAAGATGTAAAAATGAAGTGAGACCAGGGGTGCAAAACACTTTGTCATCATTTATAAAGAAGTTAAAAAAAAGGGGTGGATAAGGACATATAAATTAGCAGCAGATTGTGGTTTATGGTAATGACAGTCCCAGAGGAGTGTCTTTCTTTTGGTGACATTGAAGTAAATTGCATTACTCAAGATGTATACTAAGGATGGATAATGAGATGCGTGCATGGGAAAGAAGAGACTGCTGTTTTTATGATGGTATCAAGTGACTGAGATGAGTGCGTACGTGTGTCTGTGTGCGTCTGGACATGCGCTTTTGAGAGGGAATGCAGGGGAGGGAGGCAGGCAGCAGAGCAGAGCAGGGTGAATGATAACTGTTTGAAAGGCTTACAGCTGAACTTGTTAGGAGAAAGGGACTTTGGTCATAAATACTGACCTGAACTTCTTTCCAAACTGAAATTAGGCTTTAAAAGACTAAAGCTTTGTCTGGTTGTTATCTGAACAAAGAGGAATGCTTGTTATATTGCGCGTATGTTTTGCGCTTTGAACTGCAACTGTGTGTGGAAAATAAGTCTGGGAAGCTGTTCCTGTGGGGCTGATGACTGGAAAATCCTGGGTCATGTTTATAGCATGGATGTCCAGGCTGGTACAGATCAGTCATGCCTCAGAATCAAACCACTCCCCCTATCATAACCACTCCAAAGTCTTGTGTGCCTAAAGTAAAGAAAATGACAGTGTGTGGACACCACCCACATCTACGTGTTTTTTTTTTTTAAATCACAAATGTAGTGGAGAACAGAATATTTTGAATATCAAATCTACATTTGCAGACAATAAAGCTAGCTGTCAGCTGAAGAGTGTATGTGTATATTTCCCTGTGCCATGGAAAGGGCCGGGGCTATTGGATTCACTGGTATACACCTCTGGAGAGGTTTGTCTACAGGGAGACTGCAGAACAGGTGGTAGTTGTAGGCACGTAGCTGTTCATTTCCAGAGGCTGACCTGCTGTGGCAAAGCCCCCTTTTCTAGCTGTCTGCTTGAATGGTGCTTGAGTTCTGCTGTACGTGCTGCTGCTTGCTGAAAATGAGCAGAGCAGCAGCCCAGGCCCAGGAGCCTAGTAGTTGTGATATCTGCCAGTCAAACAGTGAAGCACGGCAGTGATGGCCTATTTGTGGCTGCCTTCAGCAGACATATCCTCCAGTGATTATAGTAAACAGGGAGGAAGGAATGTCATTAGCATATGTGTTAAACGTAAGATGCTGGCATATGAAGTGCTTTAAGCCAAGAAGCAGCTTTACTAGTCTGGACCAGCTGACCAGCTGTGTGCCGTGCTACTCAAAGATGCTGGCATTAGCCATCTGTGTGGCTACTCAGCTCTTCAACTGCTGTCCTTTCTGCTGTGTGAAAAGGAAATGTACACCAGAGCTATCCTTAAGAGGGTGTTCAACATGATCATATAAGAATCTTCAGGCAGCAGCTATAAGAAAGGAGAGTCTGCATATCTTTCACTCCTACACCAAGCTTGCAATGTAAATCACAGTGTCTTTCCTGTTCACACTGAACCGAAGGCAGTTGTGCACTGTTCAAACAGACTTTTTTTTTTTTTTTTTTCATTCTTGGTGTTTTAAGATGGAAGTTTATTCAAGCAAAATTGTGCAAATGAAACAGCTGTATTCTTTTAAATTTTCAATGGGAGGGATTCTTCTGTATTCTAAATGTTTGAGAAGCATCTGAATCCATAGGATGCTTACTAGTATTTAGGTCAATCGCTGTACCTTTCAGGGAAGTGTGGTTTGGTGTTTCCTTCCTATCGCAGTGCTGTCTTTTCTTAAAAACAAAGAAGGACTTTACCTTGAAGAACATGTTGTCTTAAAGCTGACTTGTTCCTGAGAACAGCTGGGGAGTCTTTGCCGGTGTTGGCTGGAGTAAATTCACTCAGGCTGATGGGTGGTGAAGGGATGGAGGATTTATGACTTATGTGAGTTGCCATACATCACCCTCGGTGTCGCTTGCTTATGATGGCCCTGCCAAAAGATAAAGAAGTGCAGGACGCTCAGTACGGGCTATGGTGACAGGCCAGGGACAAATGTCTCTGTTGGGTAAATTGATTTGAATGGCTCTAGTGAAATATCAGGCCGGGCGGAAAATATGATAGGGTTTAATGATCCTGGTTGCTTTGTGTCCTGGTGGAATTCCAAATGCAGGACAAGTTAATTAAAGTCACATATATGTATTCTGTCTAGAACAGCAGAATGTGTATTTTTTTTTTTTTTTTTAGATATCTACGTATACTAATCTATTACCTATATCCTACCTATCTAAATACAGTCGTGTATTGTGTCTATTGTAGTGAAATTGCCACGAGGCTGATAAATATCAGTTGTAATTTATAGGGTGTTTATCCAGGTAACGGTGTTCAGAATACTTTTTACGGCCTCTAGAGTCTAAACAGGCAGAGACCTAGAGGCATAAAAATGCATTATGAAAAGGCAGAGAGTAGACAAACTGTTTATTTTCTGCAGGTAAAATTTTATGGACATAAAACTTAATATGGTGTTAAGATTATTTTTTTCTTGTCAGTGAACAATGGATTCAGAGCTCAAGAAAAAGTGGTTAGGATGAGGACAATTTAATTACATTTTTCTGAAGCAGAATACCTTGTGTTGCTTTTTGCCATTGCTGTTGCATCCCCAGTGAGCCTGAGCCCGCAGTTCCCCCCGAGCTGTGCTGTCTGTGACGGAGGCGGGCTGAGGACAGGGACAGCACAGAAGGATGACCTGCTGCTGCTGGCTCTGCAGGCTGTGTCTAGTGTGTGGCTGGTACCCAGCTACTCATTGAGGTTCTTACTCCTTTTAGGTGCCCATCAGGCCTTTCAGCTGCTTTAGGGCTTTGAAGAAAGCAAGCTGCTCTGTGCCAGCACACCTAATGCCCTCTGTCCAGAGCGTGTCCCTGAACAGCCTGTTCGGGCAGGGGCCTGTGGGACATAGACCTCCTTGGAGTGATGTTGGGTGTTGTGACAGGGCACCAGGACTGAAGCTATTCCAGGTTCTTCTGCAAGGGAGCTCAATGTGATGACATTTCTCTTCTCTGCTTAGCTCAGTATGTTTCTTAAAGCTGTTGGAAAATGGCTGAATGTTGGAGCTTCAATAATTGTAGCTGGGGAAGCTGAGGCATGGGGCAGGTGGTGACACTTAGGGATGCTCGCAAGCCAGGAAACTGAGAGGCAGGCCAGGCACCCCACATCTGTCCATCTCCCTTTCCACTAAGGCTCATGTGACACACGTTCTTCCTGGTCATAGTTCTTTGTTGCTGTGTCTAGTATATTAGCAAATGCATGTTTTTCAAAGCCCTGACAGGCAAATCTGCTCAAACTTTCCCTTTTGAGTCAGAAATCTTTCTTATCAGCCTCTTCCTTCACACAGCTTTTCCCACCTATGTCCATCTCTAAATGAGGGTCAGAATTGTGATCACTGCCTTTCTCTGAGGACTCAGA
The DNA here is from genome assembly GCF_009819795.1 of Aythya fuligula. Lineage (NCBI taxonomy): Eukaryota > Metazoa > Chordata > Aves > Anseriformes > Anatidae > Aythya > Aythya fuligula. Next base: position 27,719,234 of record NC_045563.1, read on the forward strand.
TGAGCTAAAGAAGTCTTAAAATGTGGTCTTCTCCTGCAGCGTGCAGGTTGTGATCCCTTTTAGGGCTCAGTGAGGGAAGCACAGAGCAGATCTTGAGAACAGTTCAGCGTGCTCCTTGCTAGAGCTCAGGCTGGAAAATCTTGTGGCCTCCTAATCTGTCATTTCCCATTAGTGTAATTATGCAGGAGATTTTCCTTAGTGGAACTGAGAATGCAGAGGGCTTTGGCCAGTGAGCCATGGATAATTGGAGGAAACATTAGTGCAGGGCTCAGGAGCTCAACAGTCTCCTGTAGCCAGCAGTCATGACGGGTGGCATGATGTCGTGGCATGGAGACACAATGTCAATCAATCATGTTTTATTGCTTCTGCTTTTCTGAGAGCAGAAGCATAACACAATAAAACCACAGCACCTGCTATGCATGAACAGTAAGAATACAGTACAAAAAACACATCATGCAGCCCAAATTGCTGGTCCACCAAACACTAGATTAATACGCAGTAGGGAGACTTCTGAACTCAGACTTGATTCTGAGTTGAGACCTGATTCTGTGGCCCAGCTCTAGCGCTGTCCCAAGTGCAGGGTTCTCGGATTAGATAAACTCTATTTTCTTTTAAAGATTGTGTGTATTCTTTTCAGACCTCCAGTCTATAATCTGATCAAGCTTGTGCTTGATGAAATTTCTTCCCCAGCATAAACAGTCCACAGGCAGGGCAGTAATTAACCAAGTCAGTCTGTGATTAATTCTTTGTTTTCATCATTTGTTCAAATAAAGTTAGTGTGGGGATTTTTTATCTGATTATAAACTGCTTTAATTAGATAAAATTACAGATTTTTAATGTTTCTGGATTGGATGGTCATCAGAATGTAATAACAATTATTTGGGTGTGAACACTGTATTTAAAGTATCAATACAAGCCCTAGAAATACTTAAATTTCAACAATTGCAACTAACACTACAGCTCTACCTCACACAGACATTTGATTGGTGATGTTTTGAAATACATTTTAATATCTTTGAAAGATGTAAAATAGCACAAAGCCTCTATTGATAGTATTAAATATACTATGACTGCAAGCCTTCACTTTAAGGAGAAGCCTATTCAGGCTGGTTGGGAAAGGGGCATTTCTGCTGCAGAGCTTGGAATAAATAATGTAGGAGCTTTTTATTAACTCTATAATTAATGGCTCTTGTCAGAGTCCAGATTTCCTCATTACCTCTTCAGAAAAAGCTTTGTTAGGTTTTTAGGAGTATGTGGCCAGAGACAACTGACACTGGCGTCTGCTAACTAATAAACTTAAGTGGAGCTGTTCTGTGCTGCTCTTCCCCCTGCAAAGGTATGCTCGGGGTCACCTCCTCAGCAAATCAGTCTCTCCATTACTGGTGGGTCTTCCCCACATAGCTAATTCTTCAATAAGATGGAAGAGGAAAAAGTCTGTATTTGGGCATAGGACAGTGGTGCTCCTAAGGAATCATTGCTCAGAGTGCCTAGTGCCAGGATGCTAGGCTATGGGCTCAAGCTGCAACACAGGAAAATCCAATTAGGTATAACAAAACGTTTTCACAGTGAGGATGGTCAAATACTGAAACCAGCTGTTCAGAGAGACTGTGGAGTTTCGATCCATAGAAGAATTCAGAAACTGACTGGACATGATTTGAGTTGGTCCTGCTTTTAGTGTGGTAGTTGGACACAATGATCTGCAGAGGTCCCTTTTTTCCCTAAATTATCGTGAGGTCCTATGTGCAACTTTCCTCATTGATGTAGGAACACTCTGCAGAAAGATGGCATTTGTACATTAGCATGGAGTCTCTCCAGTAGCAGATTCTCCAATTCAGGTGCTAATGGCCTGAAGGGCTAAAAGCATTGGCTTAGGGAAGGATATGAACTTTGTTAACAGCTGAAAATGAGAAAGTGGGGGGAAGCAATAGGGAGGCTAAAACATCCATTGCGTTTCCTGCAGGTCCAGAGTAACTTTGAAAGAGTATAGATTTAATGGTGTTCTCCGCTGGCTGTCCTTGTTCCTATTGCTTGCCCAGCATCAAGTAAAAAATTAGAGGCTGCCTTTTTTATAGCAGAGGGCAACTCTTAAATACAGCAGATAAATTTGAATCTTAGCTACTACAACCCTCATTTTGCTTCTCTATAAATGGCTTTATGAGGCTACAAAGAAGAAAGTTTGAAGTAGTCACCCCTCCACACACAAAAAAAAAAATATGTGGATTTTGTTCTTCTATTTGTTGTTTCCCTACCAGAGGCAGCAGAGATGGCAGAGTAAGTAGAGTAAGTCTGCTAGAGGTTACATGAAGTGCTCTGGTTTACCAGATGTCGCTCTTTCATTTCTGAGCGAGGTGGTAGAGTGCAACTGCTTCCTTAACCCTAAATTTAAGATTAAGGGGTAACGACAGTTAGGTAGAATAAAAGTAAAATTGTATTTGGAGGAGGTCATGCCATGTCTGTGTTCTCTGAATGAGGCTGCCTCAAATCTGAAGGCAAGCTGCACACACACATGAACAGTACAGAACTTGAAAGCTCTCCATATGCAGAAAAACCTCTCTCTGAAAGCTTTACAGAGCACAGTATTCTCTGCATCTTTTTTTTTTCTTTCTTGTTTTTAATGAAGAATATTAGGTTGTCCTTGCTTCTGTCACTTCATTTAGTTATTAGTTTTATCATGTCCTGGCAGACAGTACTGTATGAGTAACATTGGAGACCTCAAAGTTGGACATTGCCTGAATTTTACCTCCCCCTTCTTCTGCTTTTTTTTGTATGCCTTGCTTGGATGTGTTCCAGAGCTGAAGTACTGTCTCCTGAATGCTTCCAGGAGTCCAGAGGCACCAGGTCTCCTTTTCAGATTACGTGTTCCAGGGAGTAGTCACAGTTCTGGCATCACCCTGTTTCCGTGGCTCACCCCTTTACTTTGTTGTTCTCTATTCTTTGTTATGGAGCAGTATGGTATTAAAAAGTAACAGTAAGAAGTAAAACATGTAAAATGTCCTCCATTGGTTAGGGGTTAGGGTTCTACTGTGCTTGCCTCTTTCTAAACAATAAATTAATTCTTTTAGGAGATGTCAGAAATGGAAGCTTTATTTTCCTGGTTTATCACAGAATGGATATGAACCATGCACTTCAAATGCAGCCACTTTGGCTTGCAATATATTTCTGAATAACAATTTTGTTTGCAACAGCATGGATTTAAGTCTTATCTACTCTACTATTACTTGAAATACAAAGTACACATTCTTATTTGGGTTTGATCCAAGAAAAAGAAATAGAGTTTCTGTATTTAAGTCAAAACAGGGCAACACAGTCCATTCAGAGTCCAAGACAAAATTTTAGGGAACATATCACTTATTATCAGCACTTCCATTTACTTTGTATGTGATCTTGGAATAACAATTTACTTTTTTTTCTGGTTATCCATTATACAGAATAATGGTGCTTTCCCTTTCTTGTCATTTTCTTGGAAATCAATGGATGAACAAGTCCAACAAAAGTACTGTGTGTTTTTGTTGAAGGGATTTTTCCTCCTTACAGTTTGCATTTCAATGTCCTGCCTATGTCACTTGAACAATGTACCTTTTTAGCTCCCTTGAAAATTGGACCAGTAATCTGATCTTGAGTTTTTCATAGTTGTAATATGAGAATAATACTACTCTAAGCTCTTTGAAGTACTTTGTGTGGGAAAGGAATATGATGGTCCACGACAGCTCTTACGATGAGAAGGGCTATGTGGTGCTACATAAGTGCTCCAAATCTCGAAAAGCAGTTTGGCCAGACATGAGCCTATTTGAAATCCAACCTAAAGAAAAGCCGTGTGATGTAACACTAATAGGTGTTCTGCAGAGGTTGTTTTCATGGGGTTAGTGGCAGAGAAATTTTGTAAACAGTACTTCTTGTAGACTTCCCCTTGTGTCCTTTGACTTTGAAGGCTTCTTTCTGCTTCTCCTATAGATTACTGTTTATTTGTTGAGTAGGCTGAACTGTATCCTTGAAGGCACTTCCACAGAAAGCATTATCTTTTCAGGCTGCAGGGCCACGCTGGCTATTTCCAGTGGTTGTCGTCTTAAAGCTGTGTCCTGTACCTTAAGCAGATGCTTTAGAGACAGCTTGCAGAATCTGACCACCCTTCAATTTGTGTTCACTAACATTTACTCAGCACTTTGGTATTTCTGAGATCATCCTTCTTTTAATGAGGTAGCCCTGTGTGTCTTTAGTGTAGCTTGTGGATGCACTTCTGGCACCAGGAAAATCTGTGAACTTTTTGAATGGCCGTCCCGTTGGGTTTCTCTCTGGCAGCATGATGGCTTGAGGTGTTGTTCCTATGTTAAGACGGATGGGGTATTAGTGTGGGAGAGGGAGGACCCTGTTCTGACAGGCAAAAGTGCTAGCCTTAACTGCTGCTGGTTGGCACTGTCCATGCTAATAAGAGCTCTCATTTGTCTAGCACCTTTACTGGAAGAAAGCCTGAAGCGATTTATCAGCTGTACCCAAGCAATGTATCTGCCTCTGGGTTGAAGCAAGACACATGTGTGACAGTGCACAACAAAGCTGCATGGGTATTTTATAAAATGAATGTTGGATAATTATTAAAAGCTACTGGATGAATGAGAGGCTTATTGTTATATGAAGGACTAGACTCTGGCTGTGGGATTCTTTTTAGCCCACATGGACACCGTCAGTTATCCATTACGTTGTATATGAGTGCAGCACGCGTACATAATTTGTGACAGACGTCCTGCTGCAGCTCCAGCCCTGATTGATTTTTTTTTTCTGGGTACCATGTGATCCTAAACTATTGACCTGTAGATTAGGAAAGGAGGGGTGGAAAACCTGTAGAAAATCTTGAAACTGCTGCTGCTGTTTTTATTATTTTACTTTGTATTTTGAATGGCATAGCCAAGTGCAAATGCAGAGCAGCAGATCTGAATCAGATACTGTTAGCTTAGGCTGATGTTCAAATAGTAAGCCTGACAACAAAACAATTTTTTAAAACTTGTATTGGCTGTTGACTTTTCATCCTGTTCTCTAGAATCTAAATATATCAGGGTGGTGACGTTCACCATACTCTTATGGGAATCATTGCAAAATGGAGAAAAGTACCCAAGTCCTGGTGAGTATATCTCCAAGATTACGGAAATTTTGATTTTTAATTAAAATAATAATAATAATAATCTGTGGAAGAAGTAAATTGTTCCTTTAATGACAAAAGATAGGTAGAAGGCAAAGGAGAGAGGCTTCAAAAACTTTATTTTTTTTTGAGAAGTAGGCAGCAGATGCTATAATATGCTGAAATTATGAAGAAGGAACAATTTATAATGGTACAGGTTATAAGCAAAAGAAGAAAAAAATGTCGTTATAAAACACACAGTGAAAATGTTTTTGAAATGCAGCGGACTCAATAAACTTTAGGGAAAATTTAGCATACAGAAGGTGGTTATATTGCCGTAACAGTAAATCCTATCTCTGCCTGCTAAGCACCGCGGTGGAGCCTGCTTGTAGCTCAGCTTCCCTTCAGTTAATCATACTTAGACCCATCAGGGGTGAGGTCAGAACTGGACTCAGCGTATGGAAGCCAGGAGTGTTTCCTTTACCAGGCTAAAAGCAACATGTTGCTAAGATAGGAGGTTTCGGGGATGGGAGAGAGAAAATGACTGCAAGATATGGCTCAAGTATTCTGAGCGGTAGATCTATGGGTTATGTAGCCAGGTTTTTTTGTGTGAGGGAGGATTAACTTTGCCTTTCCAAAAGACCTGATGGATGCTCATTGCCTTCTGGGAAGGGAGGTCAGAAGTGGAGGGAGCCTCTGGCTTTTCTTTGGGAAATTGCCCTCCTGTAGTGTATCCACCTGGAGGCAAAATCAGGGTCTCTGATCTGTTGTTCTAGTTGCAGAAAATCATTATCACTCACCCCAACCATAGCTGATGCCTCCTTTTGAAAAGAGCATCTAAACCGAAGAGAAAATCCAGGAACAAACAGGATAAATTTAATTTTATGGTCTCTTGGCATTTTCAGTTATTTCCTTCCTGAAAGTTTCACTAAGGTTTGCTCAGCACATGCCAGCTCCTGGGGGGAGCCCAGAGCCCCCTTTGGGCAACAGCTTACATGCTCGGAGCGCTTAGCAGGGGTGCAGCAGTTGGGCATGTGTTCTGGTCGAAGGCTGATAAGTTGTAGAAATTTGTCTGCTGGAGCCTTTTAACACAGACCGTTCAGCTTGTGGGTGGGTGGGAGCTCGTTCACTTTGTAAGCACGTGTGGTACAGGTATTGGGGCGTGTCTGACGGAGCTGTCTTCCAACACGGAAACGTGCTAACAGAATTAGAGCTAGGTGAATATGCAAAGTGAAGCTGATATACAGCAGGGCCCTCTGAGCAAATGGTTAGCTGGAGGTTAAAATAATACTAATCAAGCTCAGCAGAAACTCTCTCCTAAGCAGAGTTTCTATGTGTAAACAGGTGTCTACATTTTATTCAGGTCACCCTGACTGCAAAGTCCCTTTTCAGAGGAGGAGGGGGTATCAGGTGAATGTTAGGATAATGTGTGTTAGGAGTAGTTCATTCCTGTGGGTTGTTGGATTTTTGATTGACAGGAGGCTGGAGTTGTGGGGTGTGGGCTGGAGGCTTCTCCTCAGTGCTGCTGAAGCACCTGTGGCTCTAGACTTGGTGTTTAAGAGCAAACGGTGTGTGGAACCTTCTCTGTTTGCTATTTTGCAGCTCCATTTTTTTCTGTAGGCAGAGCTCCCTCCTTTCTCTGATTGCTCTGCATGTCAAACAGGGTCTCTTGTACTGCTTCCCTATGCAGCTTTTTGTAGCACTTCTATAGACTTAAGGAGGAAGGTTTTCTCTTTCTGAAGTCCCCGTATCTTTGCACAGCCCTTGGAAGTGGCGTCTGACCTCCTTGTTGCAGAGGGCCGGGGAAAGGAGGACGGGACAAGCTGCACCTGTACCACTGGTACTGCAGACAGGGATTTTAGGAAAGAGAAATTTCTGACAAACGCTTACTGGTGAGGAGGAGAAATATATTCTTCCACCTATGCAAGACAGTACAGAATCAATACCCTGAGGCAATTGCAGTTCTTATCTGTTTCAGGTGGATGGAGATATACTGTTTAGAATCAGATTTGCTCAGGTGTTAGTAACCTCCTGCCTGTAGAGACTCCACCAAGATTATAATCACTGCACTGCTGAAAAATCACTAAATTTCTTTCACCTAAGCAATAAAAAAGCCAGTGTGAGATTGAGGACGAGATGCTTTGACAAAAACCCAGTTCTGTCCTGAAGGTGTTTAATGATGTCTGCTGAGGACGATGGTAGGAGTGGGTGTTCGCTGCGCTTCTCAGGGGTCACTAAAGTGAGAGTGAGAGTCTGGCTTGGTGAATAGCACCTCGCTCCTGGCTGGTCTGGAGAGAAAATGTGTTGCTACAATTGAGTTGCTCAGTATCCATACACAGCTTTCTGTTACGCTGAATCCCTTCTTTTGTGCACCTTCTTCCCTGCTAGTCCTTGAATTTTATATTTTTTTAGAAGACCTTGGAATAAGCTGCTGAAGGTCTGGGCCTTCTCAAGCCTTTTCATCTCCAAGAGAGGATGAAAATGAAGCTCTGGGCACGTTGCTCAGGGCTCTAAGCATTAAAATGGAAATCATCATGCAACCAGAAGTTCAGATCCCAGCAAGACTAATTACTTCTCTTCGTTCTTTTGCCATAAATGCTCAAGTGCTGTTTCTCTTTTTGGTAATATATCCTCAATCAGTAAAACTAAGGCAGTATAAAACCTAAGTATGTGAGAGGAGACTTAGATGCTTGTAATTTGCTGTTACAGGAAGTTTGTTGCTGTGTTCATTATTAGGAGACTTTAAAAGCTAGGTAAGCAAGATGCTGCCACAGCATTTGATGGTAGCAGTATGCAAGCTGCTGTATTTCAGCGGTAGACAAAGGCACACCTGAAATGCCTTGACTGTGCACATATTTTGCTGTGTGACTATCAATACAGAGAGAGAAGAAAGGTAGAGTGGCTGATTGAAATAGAACTGGTTTGAGGCTCCAAAAGGCCATTCAGAGTTAGCTCTGGTACCAAAATTGTTTTGTAAATGTTCCTAGTGTGTGGCCCCAGGTTAAGGTCTGTAGGCTTTTCATCTTAGTTCTGTACACGGTACACTTGGTGCTGATGCGAGCAGTAAGATGAATGGCTATTTATTTCAGCTTACCAGAGCTAATCCATCATGGTGCATGTAGCAATTGCATTTCTGCACTCCAAAAAGCTTTTATTTCTGGAGATGAAATAAATAAATAAATAGATGTAAGGAGCTCTCTTCCCCAGTCTTTTTTTTTTTCCTTCTCCTTGCCAGCTGTGTAATAGATATGTTTGTTTATTTTGTTAAATGTCCATAATTTGAAAATTGCTTTATTTAGCCCTTAGCCCATTGCTGACATCAAGTGACTGATAACAGCATTATTCTGGAATGCCAGGAAATAAAAATCAAGATTTCTTCTTGATCCTTTGATTAATTGCAAGCAAATATTTTCATGCCTGTGGATCAGCAAAGACATCACTTCAAGTCGGAAAGGTAGGACCTTTGCTAGTTCCTATTAGTACCTTTCTGTTGGAATTGATTTTTCTTTTTTGATGGTTCAGCAAAATAGATGAAATAATGATTAATACTTCATCATCTGAAGTTCTCTCTGTACTAGTTAATAATTCAATGAACCTACCCACCTCATATCCCCTCTAGTTTCTTTGCAACTTTCTGCATACATTTAAAGAAGGCTTTGTTTGATTTTGTTAATATTGGACATAAAAGCTTTACTGAAGACAAGATTTTATCTTTAGTCAATCATTTTTTGGCTAATTTGCTTCTTATAATTCCAGAGATGGCACAGTGAATCCGCAGTTATCTATGCTATGTAGTAGTGCACTCTGCTATTGTACATCTTAAAACCATTCCATAGTGTTTCCTGTATCATTGGCTAGTTAGGTGGGCTAAATAAATTCCTTAGCCTAACACCTTAGCTCCACTTGATATTCTGAGAAAAGGAAACTACTGAGGACTGATTTTTTTTCCCTGAAGTTAAAGGACAAAAGGACAATCTGGTAAAAAAAAAAAAAAAAAAAAAGCTATCATCTTTCTATAATACTTCATGGTACTTTATAAATGATTTATGAAGGTTGGAGTTAGATTACAATATTGGGGCCAAACCCTTTTCTGTTTAGAGGAGCTGGGAGAGGGGACACCACTACATTTGACCAACATAACTACATTTTTAATGGCTGCTGAAGCCTCGAAGTTTACTGTACACCTGAAGGATTTCTTCTGCTGCATGGCTGTTCTTTCCAAAGAAAAATAGTGTGTGTTTTCTGTCAGTCATACTTGATTTTCCTAGGAGGCACTCTTACCAAAATACTCTATGCAGTGAGACAGATAACACTGAAAATGTTACAGTGCAGCAGAAAGTATAAGCATTATAATCTGAGGTGGACCTAATGTAGGTCAAAAATGGTGGGGAAAGAGGAGAGGAAAAGGTATTTGAGACCACTTGAGATACAAGAAGAGAGAAAAATGGAAGAAATACCACCACACACCAGAAATGACATGCTTTCTTGCTTCCCTGAGAATATGACCATAACTTAAGATTGTTTGGGTGGTTTGTAGCTTTGCTGCCTTCCTTCCTTTCCAGTTAATTATTCATGCACTTGGTACCAGCAGACGGGTTTTGTTTTCCTTTAGGTGTAATTAGAGCAATCAAAGGGTTTGTAATGTTGCAATAAAAATGCACTTTTATTCTTCCTCCTCCTTTTTTTCCTGCCTCTCTTCCTCTCCATTCTGCTGATGCTCATCCGCTGACCACTTTGTGTCCAGCAGTCCTTCTGTCCTATTTTTTCCCCCCTCTTCATTTACTCTATATCTCCTTTGTGTGCTATTGCAGATTTAAGAACCCATCTCCTAGACTGCAGCTTTTCTGGATTCTTGCAGGGAAAATTGGCCTTGCGATAATAGCTATTGATGGTGCTAATTCTTAAATGAACAAAATGAAATTGCCCCCTTGAGGGCTATCATTTGTGTATAGTGTATTTGAACAGAAGGACGGCAGAGAGAGAGGTGACAACACAGGTGAATTTTAATGTGGATTATCTTGGCATATTGCATTGATGGTGGAAAAAGATTTCCTTCATGTTCACCTGGACAGAGATTGTGTTAGGGTTTGGGATGTTTCTTTTTTTATTTTTTCTCCACTTGCTCTGGATTCTTGACCAAGACAGGAATTGAATTTTCAGATGATAAACGTCCATCATCTGCCTTGGGTTGCAACAACTAGGCCTACTAGGTCATCTTCTTTGTTCTCAGTTGCTGTGTCCTAGTGTTTAGATCTGTATATATATTTTTCTGCAAATGTGTGTACACAAACGTGTGTTATAAATGTGTAAACACAAGTATGTATGTATAGAAAGGGATTCTGGTTCAGCTGAAACTCCCTTAGGGCAGTTGTTTTTGTGGATGTGTCGGAGCCATTCAGAGGTTTTGCACAATTTATTCATTGCATCACAGTACCCCCTTTCATGGCTGGTTGAGATGACCTGTGCACTAGACTGTAGCAAGTCAAATTAGCAAAGAACAAGATTCTCAGTAATCAGTAGTGACAAAGGGCAGTCCAGAAGAATTTAGGATAATTTTTGCGAAGCGCTGCCTGAATCCTCTTAAGCCAGCTGTTGAGGGGCTTCTCTTCTTGCTATTGTTACTTGGATGATTATGTTCATCAACATCCATAAGAGTCTTATCTGGTCAAGACAGGAGTGGCTTAACAGATGGGGAGCATGCAGGCTGCAGGAGGTAGTGGCCTTCTGCGGTTTTATTCTGTGAGCAGAAGTATGGCTTGTCCTGCCAAAGGTCTGACTCCTCATAGATGCTAGCGTGGGTAAGGTCTTGGAATATGAATCATGAGAGGGCAGAAACTTGGCAAGGGCTCTTTGGGTGTAAAGGTCTCATTGACAGGAGGTGGCAAAGCGTAGAGGGGAGTAGAAAAACGTCAGCCTTTTGCCAGGAGGATTTTAGGGTACCAGCCTTCCCCGTTCTTTCCTGCTTCCCCAGCTGGTAGAGCAGATCAGCACCAGTCTCAGTGCTGAGTGGCAGTAGCAGCTCTTCTCTTTCTCTGTGGCTGTGGTCTGTGCAATTCTGGCAGTAGGGAAAAATCTGTGGTATGGGCGTTGTGGGCACCAGCTCCCTGTTCCAGCTTCAAAGATAGAAAAAGCAAGGAGGTGCCAAGAGTGGGAGTTCTGAATTGGGCAGCCAGAGCTATTGAAAGGACCAACAATGAGGGACTAGCTTCAAGGGTTTTTTTTCCCTCAATAACAGAGTAAGCTAATTTCCATCTTTCTTGACATCCTAATGCTAATGACATCCTTCTTCCTTCAAGATGGTATTAAAAAAAAAAAAACATGTTCTGGTCTTGTTTTAATTTTTTATATTGTTATTCTGAAGTCTCTACTGAACAGCACAGATACTGCTGCTCTTCTCCATCTTTGCAGACACTGCTGTATCATCCTGGAGGGGAGAGGTATGATTACTCTGATTTTTTGCATATGAGAAATGACAGGGCTTGTCATGTCCACAAAGCTGCAGTGGGCAAGGGGCTGCTGGTGAACATGAGCTCATTTCTTTCTCCTGACAGCCTACCAGTGCTGCCAGGAGATAGCAAAGGTAAATGGATATGACAGTAATACCTCTTCCTAGCAGCACAGCTAGACCACACAGTCAGAGATCCTCTCCATGCAGTGGTGGTCAGGGTCAGCTCTTTGGTGACAGCTCCAAAGAAGACTGACTGTGCTTTGTGGAGAGGCATCAGCTTTTTGGTAGCAGCTGTAATGCCTTCGATGTTTTGTGTGATTCTTGGGGCGTAGGTTGGACAGTGGGACATGAAGGGGAGTCTTGTCAGAGCTGAGGGGAAGAGTGCTTGCTCTTTTGAAGGCAGCACTGGGCCAGGGTCTGTTGAACACAATGCACCTGAAGGTAAAGTTCCTATTTAGGTTTTCCTTTGGAGGGTTGCTGTGTGTTGTTCTTGGAGGTTTGTTAGGTCAGAGCCATTAGCATCATTATCACGGCCAGGCAGTGAGGTCTCCTGACATTTCTTTCTTCACATTCCCTCTCTAGCTGCTTTGCAGATTCTTTCATTTCCATTCCCAGCTATGATTTGGCCTGTGTTGTCACATCCCTTACTGGATACTAGCCCAAGCAATTTCTCTAAGGCAAATGGTGAAGACTCAGTTTTTAGGCTCTTGATTCTGTACTTCATCTCTGAACAGGGTCAGTTGTGGCTGTGAAGTTAGCCAGGCTTTCTTGGATCTCTTTATAGCTGCCTCTCCTCCAGTTTGATGCAGGGACTGCTCTGCCATTCAGAGCCTCCTCTAGAGAAAATGGCTTTGTTAAAAACAATAGGGACAGCAAAATAAACTGCCAGAAAGCCACTTAGCTTGCATCTATCCTGTAACCTGCTTCGTGTGTCTGTGTACAGCCCTGGCAGCTCTCTTACGGAGATGTATCGGGCATATTTTAGGAGTCCCTGAAAAACAAGGGATGACGATCCTATGCATTGTCCTTTAGATGAATATTTATATGATACCATTTCTGATGTAACAAATTTACTGTGCTAATCTCGGTAGAGGTATTCTTGAGTTGACATAATACCATCAGTCAGTCACCATGATCTCAGCAAGGTGGTTTGGCTGATGTATGAATTTGCGATGTGCATTTGCTCTGCTCCTCCAAAAGCCAGTTATGTTTAGCTGTGACATCAGCTGTCTCAGCATGTTGCTCAGGACGTAACTCAGGATTTGTCTTCTACTCAGCCGGGAAGTTAAAGCCCAGGCCCACGTGATGGTGTAGACTGCCAAGGCTTTACTGAGTCAGAGATAGCATCTCATATTCATCAGTCGGAATGACTTAAATGGGAAGTTTCTGATTTCAGTGTTCTTAGTGAGATTTATTTTAGTACGTGACTGACTTTGGATTAAAAACTGTTGTTTTATCTTGGTAGGAGGAGTCTGACTTCTGTTTTAGGAATTCCAAGTTGGGCTTTGTGATGTAGAAAACGGCTGACTGCTGGTAGTGGGGAAGGTGACTGCTCCATGTGCCCTCTGAGAAACACTTTTCTGGGAGGAGGTGGTCTTATTTTCATGTTTGGTAAACCACTGCCTCACCAAGTTACAGCCCAAGTGTTGTATGTTTAATTAGCTCTGTTCTCTATGAAATACGCTGCTGCTTAGCTGGGTTAGCGCTGTGTAGCCCATAAATTGATAATTTGGTTGTCAGCTTCTGTAATGCCCTAGACAGTAACAAAACCCATGAATTTACACACTGTGGATTTCTTCATAAAACATTAATCTCTGGATTGGATTGTAAAGGGTTTAGGTCTTTCATCCTTTTTCTTTTCCTTCAGTAAAAGAAGAAAAAGGAAGACTGGATGAAATTAAAAATTTACAAGTACTTTCAATATTGCAGCGACAACAAACTGTATCTTTCAAAGTCAGTAGCCCCCGTCCTCACTGACAAGTGGTAAAGAAGCATATTCAGTAGCGTTATATTGCCAAGAAATTAAACAAGTGCCAATCTTTCCTGAAAACTTCTTAAAACTGATGTATATAAACACTGAAATGCCTTAATGCCATACTGCATTTCCCTTTGCTGGAGTTTTCTTACTGCTATTAGTTAAATCACCCTTGGGAATATGGAGTAATACTTTTGCTCTGTCCTTAAGGTTAGGGTTTACTTGCATGGAGGAAGTGGTAGATAAGCAAGTGCCCCCTTGCTTTAATTCTGATGGGAAACTGATACTGCAGCTTTGACTAGGGCCAAATCTCCAGGGATTGCTGGCATCCTCCAACTTCGAGGTGAGTTAAGAATGGTGGAGGCTCAGGTTTTGCTGCTAGTTCAAAACTGTTGCAAGGTGATCAGAGTTTAAGGGTGAGGGATGAGCAGCATCAGGTAGGGTCCGGCTTTGTAATTCCATGTTAAAACCTCAGGGCAGTCTTTTTTCTCTCCAGGTGCTGTGCTATTTCTGTCTGTCTGCCGAATGTCCACTGAACAAGCCCTGACTATATTTCATGCTGTATTACTGTTTACTGTAGCTAATCTTAATTTCTATTATTATATAATACAGCGATGAGGCAACCCAGTCACTGCAGATCAAAGGGATTAGTGCAGCTGTCATGTGGATAAGCTCACTTTGTGCCTTACAATACCACCCCAGGCTGGCTTGATTCGTGCAGCCTCATCACAGCAGATACAGCTGAGGATATGTAAATGTGTGGGTATGTATGGATCCTGTAGGTGTTTACACACACTTAGGCAGTGCTGCCTTGCAGCATGGTTTATTATCTGGGTTTGACAGCACCCTTTGAATGCAGGCATCAGTTTCCCATTCGTATGCTCCCTGAAGTTGTCAGCAGTTGTTGGGATGACGGGCGGGGTGGCAGCAAAGCTCTCCTCTCCTGGAGAATATTGCAGCAGCAAAGCTGACCAGGGCTGTGACATCTCTGAGAGTGGACACTGCATGAGGTCTGCACGGTACGCGTTGGCCCCTATTTGCTGTGTTTTTCGTATTTTTTTTCTATTTTTGTCAGTATCTGCTGAGGTAGCCAACCTTCATTTCCTATCTCTTTTCATTTTTTTGCTTTTGTTTTTGTTTCCTTCACCCTTTTTAATCTTCACCCTTGTTAACTGCGAGTCCCTGGCTGCAATCACTGGGTTGTGATCTCGGCTGCTGTTTGGGGTGACCTCACAGTGCGGCCCGGGGTGACCAAACAATGCGGGAGCGGCGCAGCAGGTGGCGCCCCGCTCCCCAGCAGCTCTCACCAAGGACAGCGCCGAGCCGAGGGCTGCTGGTGCTGCAGCTTTCTACCAAGCATGAAACCGGGATTCTGGTCTCCAGGGGTGCTTGAAGTTCCTGAAGATTTCTTGGCAAGAGCAATCTTTTGCCCTTCCAAATTTATAATTGTATAATGATATTTTATTTTTATTATTTTAAGTTTGACTATGGAATTCTTTATCACTTTTGTACAAATCAGCATGCAGTTAAATACTGCAGTTTTGTCACAGGTACATCATTTCCATGAGAGGAGAGAGAAAAGTTGCCAGGTATGCTTTTTTTTTAATTGATTGGTGTATCATAGTGATATTTTTGCTGAAATATGCTCTTTCTGAATAGGCACCAGTTATGCTAAGAGAAGACGGTAGGCAGATGGAGGTTGTTGTCACATAAGTGCACACACTCTTTCAAGTAGTCCACTGATGCCTATGAGTTTTTCACAACAGTGAGCAAAGGGATTAAGCTCAGACTTCTCCTTGGTGCTCTAGTGCCACTTCAAAAAAACAAACAAAAACCAAACCAAAACAAAAAAGGCAAATGAGACCCAAAAAAATGTTTATCTGAGATTCATTCCCTTCCACAGTTGTTGCCAGGAGCCAGGTACTGTGATTCCTATTTGGAACTAATGAATAGTAGTTTAGGGCATTGAATGTAGCCTCTGTCATGATCTCTTTTCAGAGGCATGGTAGGTATTTTTTCTCTTGAGAAAGAGGTAGAGCATCTCAGATGCTTTTCGAAGTGTCCTGGAAGATCTATATCTGTCAGGACTTTTCTGAAAGAATTGGCAAGCTCAGGAAGAAAGGTATTGTATGGGAAGGCTGTAGCCATGTGCTCTGGTAGGTCGCAGGGACAGTGGAGTGATTCTGTGCTTGAGAACACTTTTTGTTTATTTGTTGTTTTGGTTGTTGCTGTTTCCACGGGATGCTGCTCTTACCTGCTCTGGGGATTCGGGGCTCGATGAAAAATCAGAAGAGGCAGGCCAGAGGACAGCACTGGCAGCCACTGGCCCCTGCTGCGAAAGCCAGGCTGGGAGAGCTGTGGGCTGGGTTTGTTGCTCTGATGGATGTTGTGCAGTGCAGGCTGTGAACTGTATCGAATCCCCCTGCTCCCCCGCCTCGCCATTGCTGCTGGCATAGCTCGCTGTGTTTATGTGACAGTCAGACCCATCAGAGGCACAACTTGCCCACTGATCTGTGAGACCGCCTGCCTCGCTTCAGTGGGAGCCCAGCCGGCAGCAGCAGGGGCTGTGCTGATTTCTTGGAGGGCTGGATCAGAGGATTTAGGTTCAGAAAGTTCAGTGGCACATAGCGGCATAGGAAGTTTGGCTGTGCATTCTTCAGGTTTATTTTAACCCTTCAGGAAGAAGGAATTTTGCTAGTCTTTCGTGTACTCTAGCAGGTGTTAGAAACATTTTTTCACTTTCAGTTAATCTGTTTATTATGAACAAAGAAGATTCATCATGATAGAAAGCTACGCAGCACACAGTAGTTCTTGAAAAGGATCCGAGACCCTTGTCTTTGCCATTGTTACTGTGCCAACATGCAGAATGATGCTCAATCTAAGGTTTATATTGGCATGGTTATTTTCATAAATTTCACACACAAGTGAGCATAGCTAAATAAAACCCATGAGCTGCCTTGACCTGTTTGCAGTGGGAATGGACCGGGTCATTTTAACAAATATCTCATACCATCTTCTGGCCCCCAAGTTGATGCAGATCATAATATTTTTCTTTCTTTTGAATTGTAGCAAACACTGATTTTATGTGCTGTGGTTCAGGGAGTCCTGGCATGGCATTGTACCTTCCCCTCAGGACATCTTCCCTTGTTCTGTCTGAGGTTATCATATGGGAGATTTGTCTGTCTGCTGCTTTTGGTTTTGCTGGAGTTCATGGTTCGGTTACACATGGCAGATTATCCTCTGGGTGAGGACAGGGCTGGTAGCTGCACTGACTTCTTCAGCAGTGCTGTGGCCTTTCTGAAGGTAACTCCTGGGAGCAGGGTTTGCAGATTGTGCGTTCCTCATCTTCAGTTTTGGACTTGAAAATCCCTAATCACAAAATAAGGTGACATTTTCAGGTCTTCTGCAATGTAGTTAACTTTCCCTTTGCCTCTGTCGGTGATTGTTGCCCTTTTCACAGCAGCGTAGGATCTTTCTCTGTGCCCAAGCATTCTTAGAGGGCAACAAATCTTCTTAGTGCTAGATTCCTATAATAAGAGGCAGCCCTACATTTCTCCTCTCAGCTCTGAATCTCATTTACTGGGTTTGGTGGCATATGTTTCAGTCCTTTAATTAAGTCCTCCCTTTGTCTCTCTATCTGCCAAAGCATGCATTCCCATTTTTCTTGCTGCAGCACTTAAGCATAATTTGGTGTCAGACACATGCTCTCTGATTGAGGTCCAACCAGATTTACTTGCAAATGTGTCTGGGTCAATAGCATTTGTTTCAATTAGATTTACAAAGAGCCATTTTGGAGCTCTGGTGTGTTAGTCAAAGGGGAGGTTGTGGGGAGAGTAGGAGGGGGAAGGCCTTGGCCCTGCCAGGCACTTAACTAATTTATGATTTAAAAAAAAAAGGGGGGGGAGTTGGGGAAGGAATGAGGGGGTGGCAGGGGAAATTTGATATCATTGGCCTGTGGCCAAACAGGGCTGTAGCAATTTCTGCTAAGGAGTAATCAATAGTTAGAGCTTAGCCTGCTGGGTGCTCTGAGATGGACTGCTTTGAGATGTAAAAATTAGCAGAGCCAGGCATCTTTGAATGCAGATGGGACCGTGGCCACAGGTGGCTAAGCGAGTGAAAAGCATTCTTAGCAGGGCTGAGTCAAAGCCACAGTGGACCAGGAAGAATTAGCTACTACCCATTATTATTATTATTTTGTTTTACTCACATTTCCCCCCCCCTCCCCCTTCCAAAATGTAAGGACAAGATTTTGACATGTGAGGAACGTGAATTCATGCACTGAGGTAAGGAGCTTGATCCAGCTGCCTTGAAACCCCTGCAGTCACTATGAGGAATCTGGCTTCCCACTGATGCTACAGGGATTTGTGTGCTCAGTGCCTTTCATAATAGATCTGCTGAGGTGCTTAACTTGAAATAGACTGGATGGGACTGTTGCCCACAGAAGGCAAACTGGGGATATCCAAATTGTACCCTGTATGTACTGATGTTTTACAAACCCGTAATTATCTTTGCAGGTAAATAAGACTAAGTTTCGAAGAATCTGTGAAAGAGACAAACTGTGTTACTCTCATGGGTCCGTGCTTTCTTTGCAAGATTACTTTTCCCAACTTATAGTTGTCCTGAATGCTCTTTATTCTAAGTCTGATTTCTTCACACCAGCTATGCTATTGCCTCTGTGTGGCATTGCTGTGGGTTGAAATTTGGTGCCTCTGATCACTGCTGCACCTTGTACTGCTAGGCTACCTCTCAGAGCCCTTGGAAACAATGCAGAGGAAGACATTATTCATTACAAAGACGAATATTTAACATGCTTCTTTAATGGTGATAAATTAACTGCATTTTAGACCTCTTTCTCAATGATTTTGGGAATCAGTTGGGCACACAAATCTCCCTTTTCTGCAGACTGACACAGTCAGACATAAACATATGCCATTACTCTGCAGCTCTTTGGAATGGAAGGAATTAAAAAAGCTGGTACGAAAACAAGCACAGATGCCACAGACCTGGTCCCAATTTACCTATTTGGATGATGCTTGCATCGTTCTGAAAAATATTAGGTTTAGTACCTTTGCAAAGCATAAGGGGCAGAGTAGCCCTTCCAGTGTGTTTATTGTGAAGGCACCGGTACTGCTAGCTGTGCTCCCCAAACAGGAAAAGTGTTTGGCTGGTGACCTAAGAGACAACGTACGGTGCAGATGGGTACATTAGGCTTTTGAGTGCCTGTTCAGACCATTTGATCTGGAATCACAGGATGAATAAATAGGGAGCTCTGCTCTGTCATTTTTAGTGGTGTTGCTTTTCAGAACATACTTTAAAAATCCTGCAGGGTGTCAGATGTCGATGAACTGGGGAGCTCCCCGCTGTGTCTGCGATGTGGCTCTGATGGAGCCACTCTGACCTTCGAAACCTGAACCAAGGAGGCTGATTTATGGCAGTAAATTGCATGACCTCGCATCCTAATAGGATCACGCTGTCCTGGTCTAGCCACTGAGGAGAGAGCTGTGCAAGTCTTCAAAATCTGTTGTACAGAGAATTCATCTGCAAAATACCAGATTAGGGATTAAGGAAGCAGCTTGCTCTTGTGAGCAGACTGGAAAGTGGCAGCGAGATGGCTCCTGGCTCCTGTGCTGCTTCAGCTGCTGTATCTTGACCTTGACTCTCTGCCTCTGAGTGAGGGGATAACTGTCCTATTCAACCTCAGGGTGCAGAACTGAACAAAAGCAGTAGAAAAGCAGCTGCTTCGAAGTAGAGGACTCCAGGGTAAGAGTGGGACTGATTTAGTATATTGCTGAGGGGCTCTTAACTCCAGCTGACTTCACAAGTCTTTGGTAGCTTGTGTAAATTCCCAGATCACGGACAAATGCACTCTGTGCTCTGGGGATGCTTTGTATGAAGAGGGCTGCTTGACCTCTGCATCTTCTCCAAAAGCAATGAGCAAAGGGGGCTTTTCTAAGAGGCCTCTTTTTATGGGGTCCTTTTTGAAGATACCTTGTGACAATGTTGTAGCGTAGTGCGAGGCAGTGTGTTTATCTCCATGCTCTGCCAGCCCCTGATGCCGGTGCCACCTGTTTTCCTTCCCACTGCACAGCTGTGTCTTTGTGTACAATTTCTGAAATGGCTTTTTATGACATCTGTGTTTTAGCTCCCGTGGGACCCATCACTTGCAGCCCTAGCTCACAGCGCTCTCCCTCCCTCTGTGGAAGCGGTGCTATAAATGTAACGTGCTTAAATCGCCGCTCACTGAAGGAGCAGAAAAGATTCATGAGCAAAAGTTTGCCCCAGTGGCAGCGAAATACTCACTACCGTGATCTCATCCGGTAGCAGACGGTGTAGCTTTCTTTCATTTACAGTGGAGTCAAAATTATGTAAAAACAAGAGCAAGACCTTGCACAAGCTTTCTGCAGGGAACAGAGCTGTGCTCGTACATTTGTTTTCTTCTGGGACTTGAATTCCTACAGCAGGAACACGTGGGGATGGCTCAGGGGAGGAGTCCATGGAGGGCACGCAGTAGTCACCATTACAAGGGCCTTTGAATGTAGACAACTGACGTGATCCCTGTTCTGAAGCCCTTTGCTCCAAGAGGAGTTATCAGGATAGCTGCTGCCATAGCAGTCAGCCACGTTCTCTCAGGAAATACACACAGAAGCTCTTTTCAGCAGTGTTTGGTGCTGGTGTGTGTTTTGTGAACATATACAAATAGCCCAGACATAAGCCTAGTACCCGTACCCTAGGTGCTGCAGCAGCACGTACAGTGATGCCTGTACCAATCCTAAGTGCAGGCTACAATTAATGGAAAAGGACTATATTATCCTAGCTAGTAATTACTGGAAAAGTCTGGCTGCTCAAAGATGACTGGCATGTGTGTTTAAGAAATGCAGCTTGCTAAAATTCATAGAATATATTCTCTTGTGTTTTTTTGTTGTTGGTGGTGGTGGTGTTTAATGAGCAGAAAACAGGAATGTAATTAAAATAATTACCTAGTGTTGCAGCTATGAGGGCATGTACTTTCACTAACTTGTTAGTTTTGAGAGGGTAAGGAGACATGGGAAGGGAAGGGGAAACCTGGTGTAACCCCTCGGGGTAAGGTGGTGCCTTAAATGCCAGCCCAGGGCACCCCTGTGAGATGTTGACCGAGTCTGGAGCGGGAGGAGTGCAGCAACATCCAGTCTTGCATTTCAGCTGCTGAAAGTGAATATTGTTGCAGTGCAATATCGAAGCTGTGGCATCCCAAAATTATAGGCTCATGCCTCTTATTGCCATTGATCAAATATGCTTTGTTATCACGTTTGCAGAAACAGTCTCACTGCTGGATTCCCAGTGTTTCCTTGTTATGTACTGCCTGAAAGTGTAAAATCAAACATTCTTCTGCCCCGGTCAAAGCCTAAATGAGAGAGACTTCTGAAAAGAGCCCCAATAATTAACTGATTAATTGAAGTTGAAAATGTTCAAGATAAAGGTCACGGCTGGGTTTTGTTCAGCCAAACTGATTTGTATAATTTGTAACCAGTTTATTATTGCTATTAATATTCAAAGAGTATAGCTGTCTGTAATCTGACTGGCCATTTCCACAAGGCTGTCCCTCCCCTCTCGAGGCAGTCCCTTGATTATACTTGAAAATGGTTGAAGATGGGAGAGTGAGGGCTTCTCTCCTAGCATGGTGCCCAGCAGCTCTCTTGTATCTGTTCCTAAGTGTGACTGGCCTTGACTGCTAGGTAGGTACCAGCAGGATTTTCAGCTACACAGATGAAGGGAAAATTTGAAATTATGGGTTGTCATGAATACAGCTGACTCATTTTAGGAGCAGAGATTTTCCTCAAGGCAGATGCTGTTGAAGTCTAGAGATAGAAAGGAATGTGTGACTGCCATAAATCCCAAGTATCAGACCTTCTGAAGAATTAATCTTTTCTGTTTCTCTGTTTTATGAAGCTTGGCTTTTTATTAACTAGTCTCTAAACTACAGGGAGCACAGAAAACTTGTGCATGTCTTCAGGTGCTATTGAAGTACGGTACGTTAAAAAGTTGCATTTTATGAATGTAATCTTAAATTTTGCTGAAGAAAAAGTTTTTCCAAAACACCTGGCTGTGCTGGTGCAAGTCCTGTGATGTCAGTGGGTGATATTGAACTGCTGCTGAAGAGCCTGTGTGAAATAGTAGCACTACTTGTGGGTAGAAGACAATACCTTTCACAGTTGTCTAACATTTTGGCTCAGACTGAAAGACTGTATGAAGATTGTGGGAGTAGCCAAACTCACTCTACTTTAAAGAGAATACTATCATTTTGTAATCTGACACAATGGGATTTTCTTATGAAGATGAAGCTTTACAGTAGAGCACTGTCATTCATTTAAAAGTGTATGTCATCCAAATGTATGGTATAAAATCCTTGGAAGCAACGTGAAGTGCAGTTTATTATATTCCCTGAAGCATTTCAGAGAAGTTAAATAAGCTTTTCCTTTAATAAGCAAAGCCACCATCTCTCAGATGGAGTGGATTGGCTGTGGCTTACAATCACAGCAAGGCTAAGTAGACCACGTTGCTAGTTCATCCCGGTACCTGCCTCCTGCTTGCACCGGGAAGAGGGAGAGCTGCATGGCCAGGACATTGCTGACTGGTAATGATGCTAACCTGAGATTTGAGTGACTCAATTCACTTCTCTTTCTGACTATAGACATTCTTTGTGGGGTGGCAATTTTCTTCGATTCTGATGTGCTTCAGTTTCTTGTAAAATGGAGCTGATATTTGTCCACTTCAGAGGAATGTTCTTAGATGAGTCAGTGTATTATACGTCTGGGACAGTTTGAGCACCTATGGTTTCTGAGGAAGAGCCTGGTGAGAATATAGATCAACCTCTGCTGCTTGTCTCCTTCAGCCCCTGAATAAAGAAGTATCAGCTTGTGCCAGCTTTTATCCATTTGTGTTCTTATCCTTCACTCAGTTCAACTAGATTGATTTGTGGTTTTTCCACTTGCACTTGAGATTTTTGTTTTGGCAGGCATCTCTGTTCTGACAATTTCTTTCTGACATTTGGCCAAGAAAAAATGACACAAACAAATTAAAATTTATTTCCTTGCTATAGGGAACCCCATCCACAGAAGAACTCGAGCTGTTATCTTTCAACCTACCAGAACGGGGCTCAGATTTCTTTTCTTCCCTTGGTTAAACCAATATCACTTTGTGACAGAGATGATAATTTAGAGATTGTCTTAGGAATTCATCAAAAGGTGAAGTCATGTACATGACCACGGGACTGATCTGAGAGTTTTATATCTCTTGCCAGTGCGGTACGAGCAGCCTGGCTGTACCAGGCCACTTCCTCAACTAAAAGAGCCACTCAGTCTCCTTCTCTTAAAAAGCATTAACCAGCCTAGGCCACTTTCACAGCACACAACCACATCCCACCCCCTCAAAAAAAAAAAGTAGTATTGGATCCTCAGCAGTGTGTTGTGTGTTGGTTGTTTTTTTTTTTTTTAATTTAATTTTTATTTTTTTTGTACTCCTAGTGGTACAGGGTCATCTGATCATCTCCTTCCTTCCTTCTTTCCTTTTTCTATTACCTTCAATTTTTCTCCATCGCTGTTTTTTCTAACGGAGGTCAAATGTGTGTATGTAGGTGACACTAATCATTTCGTGCCATTTGTCTCTCTCCTCTGTTCTGGCTCAGCCCCCTTGTGACATTCTGCTGCTCGGCCAATGATGAGTGGGGCCTGGAGTGACATGGAAATGAGCTCAGGAGCGAGTTTATGACACTGCTGGGGTCCATCTGTTAATGTAAATGTTTAAGGTAAAATGCATTAAGGCCTGTGAGCTGACGAGACGTTTCATTTGCACCCTGCCTCTGGGATTATTTCTGGCTCATGCCTAAGGGCAGCAGAGTTCCAGGGCAGACAAGTGCTTTTTCTTCTTAATCTTTTTGCTAGTGCAGGTTTTACATTATGGTAAAGATGCCAGACCCTGGAATGTGAAATGTACTGCTTAGATTCAAAATGTGGGTTTGGTTTTAAAAATTTACAAGGCTTCTCTGTCCCCCCAAAAACTCGCAGATTCTGTTACACTTTCTTATTTATAGGAAAAAAAAAAAAAAAAAAAAAAGAACTCAAGCACCCTTATTTTTGGAAGCAGGAGAGACATCTCATTTTTTTGTTATTCAGATGTGAGAGAGCTGGGTTAGTAAGCAAGAAAGAGTAGTTTATAAGGAGAAAGTGGAATGCATTCACATAGTTCATCTGTTGCTTTGTGCATGTCTCTTACCTTGAAATCAATAACACCAACAGGGGAAGGTAAACTAGATTTTTCTAATGTGTTCTGATAGTCTCTCACGAGTAATTTAAGGAAAGACAGTTTAAAAAGGTCTGAAGGTGTATCACTGTATGCCTGTCAAGGGGTACTCCATAATTTTAATCCTGATAGTCTCCATTTTAGTCTGTGATGGTTTTAGATATCCCTGAACCTTAAGGGAGACATAAGCCTACAGTGTTATAGAGCACGTAGTTTAAAGCACGACTCTTGTGCATTATAGAATGGGAATGCTTATCACTTCACTTGTTCTTGTTTGTTTGCTTGGGGGAGGCAAAGGTATGTGCTATGTATGTTTGATGTTATTCTGTCCTTAAAACAACATGTAGTCAGTATGGATGGGAATAATGTTACGTGGCATTTCTGTGTTCCTGTTTTTCTAAGAGCGTGGACTCAGAGAGTAGGGTAACACGGGAACTGGAGCGTGGGACATTCATCTCAACTCCAGTGACTTTACTAATTTAGGATTTTGATAACGCAGACAAGGTCATATGTAGTAATAAACTGTCTGGTGATTACATAAGTCTCCAGTCTGTATCTGTAAGTCTGGACTGAAACCAACATTTTTCTTGTTTTCTTTGCACAGATAAGTTGTTCATATTGTAAGATGTATATGAAATGTAGATACACTGTCTGGAACCAAGGAAATCAAGCAGATCATAAAGCTATTAAAGAGAATGGTGCCTGGCCCATCAAAACATAGACTAGGTTGGGCTTCAGTCATTTCTTGGGGTATCTTGGGTATGCAACTCTGAATGTGACTGGATAGCTTGGATGTGGCCGGCCCTGGTACCAGCAGTGGAGAATTCTTGTCTGTCTTCCAGAGATAGGACTGGAGAGCAAATATTCTCACCTAATTCTTTTTCCTACCTTGGCAATTTAAGTCTCTGTGAATAACAAGAATGACATTGGCAGTGAAGGTTGATGAAGAACTTTGTGCTGAGGTCTTGTTAGCTTAGCATACTTATTCTGTACTAATTCCTTGCGTGGGCACCCTGCACTGAACGTGCCTTTGTGTGGGTTAGAAGTGGATTAAGCTTAACTGCCAAAAAGAACTCGGGGTATAGAATAAGGGAATTATGGGCAGAATGCTGTTAAGTCACATTGTTATTTGTTCTGTAATAATTTCCCTGTGTTGGCAAGCACTAAGGAAAAGCTTCTCTTTTCATGGTGAGAGGGGAGAAAATCCAGTTTGGATTGAGCATGTCCTTCTTTTCTCCTCTTTTAACTCCAGTTTGCCCTCGGCGCTGAGCTGGAGGATCACACATTCACCTCTCATTCTCCATCTGAGGAAGATTGATGTGCAATTAAGATATCTAAGGAGATATATTAAACCCTCCAAATACTCGGAATTTAGCCATGAATCTTCTTGTTATTTTGTTTTCCCCCACCTTTGTATCTTGTGTGTTGCTCTCTCCTTATCTCTAGCACTGTGGTGACCCTGGTGCATACTCCAGTGAAGGGTGAGAGCTGGAGGTATCATGAAAGCTAGTCACTGAAATCTGCCTCCAGTCACAAAGCTCTTTGAAAACTGACTTGATATCGTGCCTTTTTACCTGTCTTTTCTCCTTTCTCATGCTGTGTTAGGGTAAGTTTTGATGAGTCATGGTTGCTGCAATGTGGCCAGGCTCAAATTTCAACTCAAACCTTGAAATTATTTGCTTTTAGTATCAAAAGAACTTGTGAAGTTTTGGAAGTTTGTTTCATGATAGTTTTTTTTTTTTTTTTTTTTTTTTTTTTCCAGAAAACTGTTAAGAAAGGTGGAAGTGTTTGTAACTTTTGGCTGACCGTAAAGTAGGGGAATTGTTAGAAATTCTTGAGAGACCTGTCATTGTGAGACATTTATTTTCTGGATACAGGTGTTCAGTGTACATGGATTCTAAGACAATTTCAGTCTGTCACTGATTTGCTTTCCTAATACTGTAACAGAGCTCCTCTCCCAGAAAGAGGATATCTTCTTTCTTCACTTTTATCTTGTTCCTCCTATCTTGTAAGTACTTTCTGTGCTTCTTCAAGCATCCTTCTACTTAGCTTGATTTACATCTTTCTTTCTTGTGGCTTTTGGTACAGGCAATATTGCACATACCTGTGTGCATTAGGATTTCAAAAGGATATTCTGACAGAAGACATTTCTTCCGATGTGTAGGAGTTACTACTAATCTGAAATGTTAAGCCCGTTGCTCCTTCTCTTGCCGTATGCATGATACTGTTCTTTTGATGGATGTAGTTGTTTCTTGCTAATGATCAGACTCATGATCCATGTAGATGTACTAATCTAGACAGTGAGTGATGTCTCATCATACATTTAACTTTGGTGAAAACTTTCTCTTCATTAGAGGAGACTGTTTTATCCCTGAAAATGCATTTTTCAAAATTGTTATGCTTAAACTGATGTTGCTATTGCATTTCTGATGTTGTTATTTCTTTGGCCTTGTACAAACCAAAATCTGAGACCTCTGTGTATGTATTGAGTTTGTAACCATTTTGTCTGTGTCTTGTATTATGGATTTGATACTAAGCTAGCTAAATGAAATGGAAATCTTTCCACTCAGACCTATGAATTTGGAAATCAGACCTTTTATGGTAACTGAGAAATAAGGCACGTTATCTTTTGTTCCTTATTTGCTTGTCTGCTGAGGTGCAGAAATCCTCTACCATGTGCAGTTTTTCTGAGAGCAGCTGAAAAGCAAAAACATCAGTAGGTTATATGCCCATCAGTTTGTAGAAGAGTCTTATAATAGCAAAGATTGCTGAATTATACCTCTAGTTTTATAAAAGCTTGAGAAAATTCCCTCACCAGGAGGCAGAAGCCAAACGGTGATTAGTTGTGGTCAACAAGAACTGCACAGGATGTTCAGCTAGACCAGAGCATGAGTTTGTGTTCTGACCAAATCAGACTACAAGTAATTACGTTCTCCCTGCAGTTTCAATTGCATTGGATATTCTTCAGCTCCTTGCCAGAGTGCTTGTAAAGCAAACAAATAAACCCTAACCTGCTATGAGCTTTTAGCTGTTTCTCCCACTGGTAAAGTGGCCTGTCTTTACACTGTTCTGTATGGTAGGAAGACTTTGTCTGTCTCCTGTTCTCCAGTCTAAACGGTGCCTCTATGATTAATTTAGCAGTCTGTGCTCCTTAAAGAAGGTGTTACTTGAGCGGGATTTTGGCTGATCAGACTAGAGGGAATGCGATCAGCTGGTGCCTAGCAGTGATAACACAAGGTCACAAACATGTTAAAATGCTAAGAAGAACGTGGAGGTTTGTGCCTTCCCTGAGCGGTTGTAGCAGAGAGACGCAGAATTCTAGCAGAAGTCAGGACATCACGTACTGGATCGTGGCTTTAATAGTCCCTGAAGAAGCTGACCATCTACATAAGTTGTATTTGCAGCCCTTTGATGCTGCTAGTTGTAAATGATTATACTGCTGGTTCATTCAGTGCCATCAGCAGTGCTGAATCTACACTGCTTAGGAAATTATTTAATAGCCTCTGATAAGGCTATTACAGTGTGGTTAGAGATTACAAAGACCTGTAGTACAAGCTATATCAGTGTGGATGTGATGCTCTACAGCAGGTGTGAAAAAATGTGTTGTAGATGTACTTCTGTGTCTAATTATTTTCAAACCATCTCATAAGGAATGTGAAAGGTTATGTATCCAAGTATACCAGGAGGTGTCTTTGAGTGCTGTCACATGAGCTCTTGAATGGACAGAACAGATTCTAAAGAACAGATTTCTAAGGGAATAGTGGAAATATTTGAAGATAAATTGAGGATGCTGCCTAGCTTCATCCCATTGCAGAGACATATTAATGGATCTCGCTTATGGTTTTCACTAGCTCCCACTCCTTTGGAAATATATGCTGGCATTAACTATTGGAAATAAACTCACTTTGGTAGAATTGTGCCAACACATGATGTGAGTGACACATGATCAAGATATCAACAGATAAGAACTTGAGAGCACGGGTTCCATCCTGAAGAGTGCTGAGGAATTCTCAGTTCAATTAGATATAATTTAATTCAACACCTGTAGTCCATGGTGCAAAATCACCCAAACCTTTTAAAGCAAATGTATATTTGTTCTGGTAGTGGTTGGTTAGGGTAGAAATTAGATATTTATTTTTTTCCAGTATTAATCTTCCATTATTATGTTATTTATTATGCCTTACATAAAGTAGTGATGTACTAAGAAACACTAAGAATCCTGACTGAGCAGCGATCTTGAACAAGTACCTCAATTTACTAATATGAACAATAAGGTTGACCTCACGTTAATATTCTTCCTGAAGTTAAACCTCAGGTATGCAAGAGTTTGAAGCATAAGTGATTAATTTAAAAAAATATTTTTAACGATTATTTTATACGGATAGATAAAAGCCTTTTTTTTTTTTTTTTGTCTGGTTAAGATACATTTTTGTAGCCTAGGATATTTTATTTGCTGTGATTTCTTTTGCTTCAGAAAAGTGATATGAGTTAAAGTATAACTGCCCCAATGGAACAAAGTTAATAGCCATTTAAATTAAACTACAGCCTCCAGTGGATTACCACCTCACTCTCTTTGCTCTAAAATAGAGCCATTTTATCCCCTAGGTTACATAGTCTTTACTTGCTGGTCATGGGAATTTAAATGTGATGCATTATCCACAGGAGGGCTCCCTTATTGTTCCCTGAAGGTAACAGAAACATATTGAGACTTTCAAGGGGAAATTTCAGTTTCAAAATGCAAATACAAGCAATAAAGGGTTCAAACAGTCTTTTTCCTAGTTCACACCAAAATCTGGTTTCATGAGAAATTTTATGCAGACCAGCCTTAATGTACTTTGTTTTACCTCTGAAACTAAAATCAAGGTTGGGAATAATATTCTTTCGTTATATCCGTATGTTTGAGTAATTTCTGAAGTGGTTTTGTTTTCTCTGAGAGGTTAGTGTTAAGTCTGTGGAGAACTACAAAATCAGCTCGCATCAGGGTGGATGTAAAGGTAAATACAAACACCATGTTGTAAATGAGGTGTTTACAGAATGTGATGAATCCTCAGATGCTTTTCCAATTGTTCTGTATTTATTTTATCCTTTTTACTGCAGACTGCTAGGCAAGAAATTGGGCTGAGACACCTGGAGGCTAACATCTTATAATAATCCATGAAGCAAGTCCTTTGTGAACCACTGGCAATGCCAGTTTTCCCATTTTTCTTGCTCTGGCCATGCACCTCTAAAATGACAAAGAGTTCATTTCTTTCAGTCTTTACAAGCCATGGACCCTTTGCTAAGGTTTTTGTGATAGGGAGCTGTTCGTGATGTATCTGGGGAGAGGGATGCAAATGGGTGTCCCATCAGAAGCTGCAGCTTGTCTGGTAGTTTTAGCTAGCTCCTCACCTTGTTGAGTAAAATTGCATCTGGTGGTTCAGCACCAAAAGAACTTGAGTGGAAGCCTCCTGAATCATATCTTTTCTTTTTCCATGTGTAAATTTTGGAATTTGTATTGGTTAACATGGTCATTTCATTCTTCAGTGATGTGCAGCTTGGGCTGATGTCTACCAGTTGTTCTGCTTTACCTTGCCTCTAGCTAGTTGCAGATAGAAGTGTGTTCCAAGTCCAAGAAGTAGTTCCCCTTTCAGGCTAATGTTTGCAGCATAAGCAATTGTTCTGCATAATATTCCCCTTACTCTTCGTGAGAACGTTACATGAAGAAAATGTCAAGTGCTCTGGTGCATTCTGAGCTTATCTACTACCTTTTAGTCAGTTCCACTGGGCAAGAAATTCCCAAGAGAGAATTCTCAAGAGATAATTCAGGAGAAAATTTTTGCAAACTCAGTTAGGAGAACAGGATTAGACTCCAGCTTTTTGTTTGAGTAATAACTAGCTATTAGCTGATAGCATTAACTGACACTGTGACGAGATGCCAAGCTATCTGGGCTATCTCTAGCATTGATGGTTCTGTTGTATTTCTCTCAGTGCTAGATTGACACCAAACTGTGCGGTATTCAGAGAAGAACTTGGGAAAATAGTTAGAACTGGGAGCTATGAAAACAGATGTGTTGCTACAGTGATGAGGGCTGAGAGGCAGCATGATATAGTAGTCAAAGTGTCCATGTATAAGGGTCAGAATTCCTGAACTGGATTCATAATTTTTGATCTTAGATTCCTCTAGGAATGTCAACCTGATGAAAGTGCAAAAACAAAGACTACTGCTTTCATATTTTGTAGGGTTTTTACAGGTTTTATTTAGCATTGTCAAAGTTTGACCTCTGTGGTTTGGAAATGGCACGCAGACAGGGAGTATTATGGTTTGCCATCAAAGTTGCTGGCTTGGGAATGTGCTTCAGGTAATTTGTAGGTGCTAAATCACTATGTGTCCCTGTGAAGAGTTGTCTTTTATATGATGATCCCTTCATACTGTTTTTTAGCTGTTTGGCTTGTTTGTGAGGGTGGGATTCCTTTTTTTAAATGTCATAGATATTTTAAGTATATCTAAGCAGACTTTGTCCATAGTTAGCAAAATGACAACAAATGCAGACCAAATAGGACTGTGCACAGATACTACGATTGGGTTCAATCTCAAGGTCATAAAGTGAATGCTGAGGTTTAAAAATGGTTTAGAATAAACAATGCATTTGTCCAATTCCCTTCCTTTTTTACTTCTTTTTTTTTCCTATACAAACTGAGTGTTGTTTTTTTGTGGTTTTGTTGTTGTTTTTTTTTATTCCATGCTCTTCAGGAACTTCCTTAGCAAATGTTTCTTAGTGAATCTGTTCTTTCCCATCTTTTCTGTATTTCATTGAGCCTGTCTAAATTTGCATCATCTATGCAATTGCTACTTGAAATGTGCATCTTTTCAATACTGACTGGAATATTCCTCTAATACCATTTGCTAGAATATTTGCAAATGCAAAAAGGCTGCAAAAATAACCAAATCACATGGGATGCTGATGAGAAGTATAGGAATTGGATGATACAGCAGTAAAAACATGATTCTGATCTGCAGTTCTTACTAGTAATGCTTTTGTGCAGCTATGCTGATTGAAAGTGGTGACCTTGAAATTTCTTTTCATCATGTAGGTAGAGACGAGGTAAATCAGGGTTAAAAAAACTTGTCTGTAGTGTTAAATGTTAATGTGAATTAAGCCTTTGCTCCTGGCTGTGGTAGATTTTCATGTGGAAAATCTGTTATGCCAACACCCATGTGGTTCTTACAAACAGGTGTAGTAAGAACATGAGTGCAGGGTAAAGTGCAGTGACAGGACAGTGGCTTTAAACTAAAAGAGTATAGATCTAGTTGAGATATTCCGAAGAAATTCTTGGGTACAAGGGTGAGCATTAAGGTACATGATGAAGCAGTACAGACCACCCTCAGTTCCCTGCTGCAGTTGTTCACTGTGACAAAGACCTACTTTGTTCAGAGGAAAATGTCTACAAAATGTCCACAAATTTCTTACCTACTCCCATGTCCTGGAATTTAGGAGGAATTATGAGGATTGCTTTCCCAGAAGCAGATCACAATTTGCCATGTCACCATACCCCTAGAGGACAGCTCAAACTGAGTGTGTGCAGTTGTCCCATGTTTGTGTGCAGTGGCCTCGTGCATACGGGTGACACTTGAATTCAGCTCAGCTACTTTATTTATCATGTTGCTGTTTGCTTTGCTTTGTCTCCAGTCTTTTTCTCTTTCCAGTTGCTCTCAGATGTGTTGGCTTCTATTATTTATCCCTGTACCTGTTGCTTTGTTGAGTCCGCAGCTTGCTGACGTGCAGCTAACATGGGCTTTTGCTTCAGTTGAAGTGCACTGGAGTGTGAAAGAGAGGCCACAGGAGGACAGTGCTGGCTTCCTGCGGGCCCCATGCAGCCTGTCTGCCAGCGCTTCCACAGGACTTGTTAGTGCCGGTGCGTGTCAGCACAGCAGCTGCTGACCCCCTTCCATGGGGTTCTGTGAAGGAAAAGGCTGAATGACGCCAAAGGGTACTCCATATTTTCTTGGCATTACTACAACAGGGCAGTGCCCAGCTAACGCTGTCTTTTTGTCTGTGAAATCTGGAGGTGTTTATAAAATCAAAGGTATCTTTGGAGTCCAGTTTGTGATAGTGTTTTGGTGAAGTGTCAGCAGTTTTTCAAGTGTCGCAATCCTAATATACTTTCAGCATGTTGAATTAAGAATGTCACAGGCGACTGAGTTGCCTGCGAATTTTTCTTGTATTTTTTATTAATCTTTACCTAGCACCTATTTTTGCTGCATCTAGAAATTTTGGTTGTACTGTTTTAATGCTGTAATCACCTCACCAACAATACTAGATTCAATGGTATCTCTTCTTGGCTGGAAACCTGGCAGTGAACACCTTAAGTGACTGAGGTTCTTGTACTGAGTGTCCCTAAGTATGAGGACCCTCTTCCTGCAGGCTCTAGCCATAGTTGCCTACCCCCTGCAGCTTGGATTGTTCCTCACACTTGCCTGCTGCTGCTGTGGGTCTGATTTCTCTGCTGTGTGGAGCTGTAGCAAAGGGTGTCTGACGGCTCTTCTGTTGTGCGGACCTTCAGTTTTTCTTCATCCTTTATAGTTGGCTTTGTTGCTGTTTCTTCCTCTTCCTGTGTATGCAGACAATCCCAAAAGGCCAAAGAGGTGCGTAAGAACTAGAGACAAGTGAAAAGCCTTTTGTTGAAGAGCAGAATACAGTGGAGCCCCAGAAATCCAGAGCGCTGCACTGCTGTTCACTTTCCATGGTTGTCTTGTCTCATAGCCACTTACAGAATGTATATTTACACTGCTCAGGCACAGAAAAACCTTGAGCTAACATGATTTCCCGTAACTTGTCTCCTATAAGTAGCTCCTTAAGGCATAGAAAAAGCTTTTTTAGAAGTCATAAATATATAGGAATAAACAGATAAGTGCTGTACAGCATTCATTCCAGCCATAAAGTTTGTGGGCATGTCCCGTAAAACCAGGGTTTGACATTTTCTAGGCCTGTGATTTCAGGCTTGGGGCTATTGAAACAGGTAGAAAAAGTGAGCAGGACATGGTGTGAGAAAAGGCCTAGGGAAATTATGAAATGATGTAATTTTGTGGTCTGCTAGAAAAAAATATCTAAGTGTATATGAGAAATTTAAATTTCATATTGTTGATTGGTAACACTGTCAGAAATCATACAGGCATCGGAATTAGTTCTCCTTTCTCCAAAAGATTCACTAAGGTTATTGTAGAAAACATTATTTTCTATTGGCTAATTTACTACATTCAGAGAAATACTTGTAGTGAGAATTTAATCTCTAAGATTTGCCCACTGATTAGAGTGTATATGTGCACACTAGCAGCCTCTTTGAATGGAGACATTATTCTGATGCACTGGAAATGGAGGAACAAG
Source organism: Aythya fuligula (assembly GCF_009819795.1). Taxonomy (NCBI): domain Eukaryota; kingdom Metazoa; phylum Chordata; class Aves; order Anseriformes; family Anatidae; genus Aythya; species Aythya fuligula. The sequence continues at coordinate 27,752,401 of NC_045563.1, forward strand.
TATTGTGTGTATTTTGAAATTCCCAAACACTAAAAATGTAGTTGTCTGTGGAGATTTGTTTTGGGCCTGTTTCTGTGATATGATTATTTAGATGCTGTTTGCTGATGCTGTGATGTGCTTACCTGCCCTTAGCTCCCCATGAGTTGTTATGCCTTGACACTTGGCACGAAGACCCCTCCAGGAACCTTGTGGGTGGAAGGTGGCAGCAAAGGGCAGTCTCCTGGGTTAGAGTTCTTGCTGCTATGTATGCTTTTCACTCCTGCCTTCAGAAAACGCTCGAGTCTGATGAGAGCCAAAAATCTGGGGGGCGGAGAGCAAGGGTAATAATAGACCTGTAAGGAAGTTAGTGGGTATCGTGCATCAGAAACCCAAATCTCGTGGGTTAGACACTGGGGGATGAGGGTGTGGGGTTTTTTTGTTTGTTTGTTGTTTTTTTTTGTTTGTTTGTTTTTGTTTTTTTTTTGTCTTCATGGGGATGATTGTGGCTGATGGAGTTTGCTCACCCTGGTTTTTTTTTGATCCTGTAGTGCAGCTGCTGCTCTATTTTCTACATGGCTGGGCTTTACTGCAGACCTGTCGAGCCATAGCTCACTTTGATTGATTTTTCTTTTCTTTTTTAAGAAAAGAGATTGCCATAAGCCAGCGTTATGGCAATGCAGCCCAAATACATAATTATCAGGACAGGGAGACCCAGTGGGCAGCCCAAGCTACCTGGGTTTGACACAGCTAGATTGGCTTAGCTTTGCTTCTTTAATGTTTCTTACAGGAGTCTCGGGCTTTTCCCTTTCAGTGGTGTTTGTATGATCTCTGTTGTCTATTTATTTATTGAAGCTTTTTTGTTTGTTTGTTTTTTGTTTTGGTTTAGTGCTTTTTTAAGCAAAAGGAAATGAACAAGACAAAGTCATTTAAAGAAGATAGTCTCATTGACTTCCGTGTGCTTGTGGCAAGGCGGGGGCACTTTAGCTCTGAGGACTGCAGTTTGGAAGTGTTCTTGGTGAATACTATCTAGAAGTATTCATGGTTGTCTGGTACTTGCTATGAACTGAATTGTGGGTCTCAGCCCAGCCTTAAGGTCTAATGGTGGGTAAAAATTACTGGAGAGAAATGTAGCATTGCATTCCTACTTACCTGCTTTTGTGGCAGGAACTCTAGAGGTCAGTGCACTGCAGAGTGTACATAGAAAAGTCTGGGAGGAAGGATGGGAGGGACTGTAAATGTGTACTTTTTGAAAAATGGAACATGTTCTTGAATAATGGTAATAAAGTAGCTCTGCCAGCTAGGATAACACCCTCAGTTAGATGCTTTTTTTTTTTTTTTTTTTTTTATACTACATCGAGTGTACTGCCTTAAAGTTCAACTGGTGAAGGATTTGGATGCTATATCACCCTGTATTGTGCTAGGTGAATTGCTGTAATTAACTGTTTCCACAGTCTTCATTGCAAAGGCAGGGTAAAACTTAGCTTAAATCTCTTTTATGGTGTCTTGTTCAATTGCAGTAATGCGATAGTACACCTAAGAATAGTCTGCTGTAACCATGTCACATAGATCGTTCTTGTTGTATACTGTTGTCAAATAAAAACATAAAGTTGGAAAGGCTGAGAGCATTTATCGATTTCTCAGTTGAGGCATAAAAGAAGTAGACAACCTTTCCAGGCTCAGTGGCTTAGATCTGGGAAAGAAGAGGGAGGAAGAAAGGGACATCTTTGACATGGATGACACAAGGACAGTGGTTACATTTCTGACATAACCCAAAAGGCCTGAAAGTTGAGAATGCCATGTTTGGTTGCATGGAAGGAGTGGTGTAAACAGGGGCTGAGCTGGGTGGTTGAAATACTTGCTGGCATGATTTAATGGAAAGTATCTCATGGATGGATCCTTTAAAATGTTTGCTGAACAGATGGGTGAGGCTGTGGACAACCTATAAGCAGTACCTCTGAGGGATGTTAGGAGTGTGTCTGTTTATTTCAAGGGAGTACAGCTCCAAAGCTGTTCATGATGTTAACTTTAAATGTAAGCATAATTCACTCTTTCACAGCCAATTATTTTAGTTGGAACATGTGGTGAGTTTTATGTGAGAAGTTTGCACTGAGTTAGAGTTGAATGTCATCAATTTCCTTTGCAGAATTCATTCCTTTTGTTTTGGGCCTCTGTTGGCCCTGGAACTGCTGCTGTCCAAATGAAATGATTGTTAACACCCAATTCGTTTTGCTGTTGCAGGACTTGACTAATGCTAAGTCCTCAATGACATGTGCTAAGTATGATTATTAATGAGGAATACCTACTTATTTCCAGAAATTTTACCTGTTAGACTTGTAGTAGTAATGGTCCTTAATTATGAACATTCCTTCTGTGTTGGTAGCTGTAAGGAGAAGGTGAGGAAGTTTGTAGGTAACATGGTGGCTTCACCGGGGGTTCTGATTGCTGTTGCCAGTGATTAGGCCATAGTATTCGAGTGCATGGAGGGGGTGGTCTTACGCACAGAGCTAGAGCTGATTCCATCTGTCCCCTTATGTGGGATGACTGCAGAGTAGTAACCATCAGTCACTGTCAGCAGCATGCTCTTATTGCAGTAATAGATGCTAGATTATTTATCACTACTACCTTTCCATTAAACACTGTGCTCCTTTTCATTACAGCAGCTAGCCTAAATTTTGGGTGTAGGAGTTCATACATTCCTTTAAGATAACTAAAAATAATCATTAAAGACATCTGTCTCCATCCAATTAAATTTTTGTCCATAAATGAAGTCCTCAGTTCTCAAACAACAAAATATAAAACATCAAAATCCTTCCCCACCCAGAGCACTAATTCTCTTGATACAGCATCATTCCCCAGCAGCCTCATCCCACAGCCACACTATGCTGCAGGTTGGCTCAGCCTGAGCTGAGTTTCTGTCACTGCCTCTACATGGAGAACATGCTCTGCTCTCACATGACTTCCAAAGCAGTTGCAGCAGTTAAAGAAGAGTTTCCAATGAGCCCAGTTAAACCAGTGCACTCGTTTTGGTTTAAACCTGGTTTTCATCAATTTACGGAAAAGCAACCAAGAGCAGTTTGAACACACAAAAAAGTAGTCATTAAATTAAAATAAGCCAACCTTTGGTAGAAGTAAGACCTTTTAGATATTGATTTCTCCTAGATTAATTTTAGATGGATTTGCTCATGGGCATAGCTGTAATGTTTTGAAGAAGTAAAGGTAAGATAGATGGGCAAGAAACAGGATAGAGGGGATGGGTCAGAGAGAGGGATGTAATAAACACAAAGGAAAGGGCATTAGTAGTTGTTTTTTTAAAGTGGTGTTCTCTAAGCACATTTACAAGTGGGTTCTTTATAGCTTTTTTTTTTTTTTTTTTTTTTTTCTCAAGCTGTTAACTATTTCTCATCACTTTCTATTAGGAAAATTTAATCTTTTGGAGTAGCAATAGCAAAACAGTATTGAAGCTTTGGGTTTTTCTGTTTCTTGGTCTAAAATAGAAGTCCCAGTGTCCTCAAAAAGCCAAGTGCTGATTATATTGTTAGAGAGGAGGGAAGGGACCAGGCAGGCCTGATTAAAATACTGCTTGGGGTTTTGGTGGTGGTTGTTGTTTTGTTTGTTTTGTTTTCCCTCAGGAAGCATAAATCTCTGTGCTCCAAAAGGGACCGGCTATGTGTGCGTGTAAGAGAGCAAGTGCGAGAGACTTAGAGTGAGTGCAAACACTAATGCATCACGGAGGACAGGTCATTCTGCTGAACGCAGTTTCAGCTCCTGAGTGTTTGGAGATTAGAGGCAGCAGTAATTTCTGCCTGCTGTGCTTTATGTTAATGTGGCAGTCCCTCGGTTGTATATTTCTGCTGAGACAGCCATTTTTGTGAAGCTTAATTCTGATCATAGAGGAAGCAGCAAGGGTCTCCAGTATTGGTGCTTACCCTTTTAGTCCGATTTAGCCAGGCAGTGAAACAAGACATTTTATTATTATTATTTAATATTGGGATTTAAGGTCTGTTTCTTCGGACTTCCATGTGCTGAAATTGTAAAATTACTTGGGACGAAACAGTAAGTGCTGCCTTTCACCTTTGACTAAACTGTCCAACATTAATGCTGAATCTACCACTTGATCCAGTTCCAGTGGATTGGTATAAACATTTCTCCAGAAACTTGACAGCAATTCCTCAGCCCTAGAGCCTTTGCAACCCCAGAGGTCTTGATTTCCCACTCCAGCTCTTCCATCATTCTGTGTTTTCCTGCAGTTTGTCCCATCAGCAGAGGACAGAAGTACAAGTTACGGTCAAAGAACACACAGTGGAAAGACTGAAATAAGTGTCTGATATTGAAAAAGAAAACAAAGGTCAGGGAACAAAAGAAAAATGTTTTAGGAGTTGAAACAGTTGTTTTATGGGGAGTACCAGAGGAGTTAGGTTTATATTGTTTGATTAAGTGGTAGCAGGGAGAAAGAAGGGTAAATACAACTTTGCTAGTGGTTTAGGATTGTAAATACTACGGAAGGAGACAAGATATTTAGATGACTACAAGTAGAGAATAGGAAAATTTAAGGTAAGTGTTATGGAAAACTTCCTGTCACGGAGATGTGTCTTTGAACTGTCGAGCTTTGGAATCATTTCCCAAGGGAATAAAATAGAAACTCCATGGCTTGACAGGTTTTGAATTAGACTTGGAAAAATGTTACTCCATGCGGCATGCAGAATAATCTTCCTCTGGCAGCAAGATAGCATGTGAAAGGAGGAAACGATGATCTTGCAGAAGAAATTATGGTCTAGTGATTTATACACAGAAGTTTGCATCAGGACACCTGATTCTTTTCTATATTTTATCACTGATTTACTTTATAATACTGGGAAAGTTATTTAATCTCTCTGTGCTTCTGTGTACTGATTTGTAAAAGGAATATTTCATCATCTCAAGGGTTTACTCCCTGAACAGTGTTTTCGGAGCTAGATGATACTCAGGGGTGTTGTGATGATTTTTAAAAATGTGCATAGACTGGAGGTGACTGGAAACTCCCCGTCCCATGTGAGTTACTGCCTTACCTCAAGACCAAAATAGTTGGTTAAAGCATCCAGTCATTCATTTCCTTTCCCCCGACAGATTAAAGTCTGTATGGCAGAGCTGATAGAAAGCTTGTTCTAGGCTGCCCACAATTTGCTGCATTGCTTTTGTCTTTTGTGGTTCCTTTTGTAAAGTAATATTTGCTTGGGAAGACTGAAGAGAGAAAAGCAATCATTAGGCTGTGTTCATTTACATCCAGTGAGGCCCCAGCCTTACAGCGTGTGGTGCAAACCCGGAATGGAGCATGGCACTGCCTGCTTGTTACAGCAGATTGGTGCCATTCCTGTTTTCCACTAACAAGCTTGTTTTTCTGAATTGCTAGCTCTGTCTCCTCAAGAAGCCACTAGCAATCATGCCAATTCCATCACTGTTCTTCCCCTCGAGGATCTTCCCTCATCCCCTGGTACCACAGTTGCGCAGTGTTGTGTGCCTAGCCTCAGCTCTTTGCCATGGAAGAAGAGAAGACTCTTCTCTCCACCTTGATTAAAAGCCCTTGGTGCACGTTACAAACAAGATGTGATCTGTGCTGCCAAAAGCCTGGCATCCCATGCTAAGCATAGTAAACACGTGTCTCACTGGGGTCTCCACGGTGTTATCCTGTCTAGCTTGCTACCAGATTTGAGATTCTGGGGAAGGGTTTCTTCAGCAGCAAGCAGCAGCAGAATTGTGATCCAGTGGCCCCCAGGCAAGCAGTCAGCTAACAAACCTTTAGGGAATACGCAGGGCTTATTTGAAAGCACCTGGGGCAAGTGTTTGTATGAATAATATTCCAAACAGCAGCAAACCCAAAGATCTCATTATTCAAACCGGGGTTTGCTCTCTCTTGTTTCTATTAGTTATCTATTTTAAATTATTTGCTGATCCAGTGAAGGGGCTACATTAATGCAGGTGCTAGTCTCCTCACCATGGATCTGATGTTTTCTTTCACACTAATGTGACTTATCTGAGATCAGTGGTATTATTGTTTATTCATGCCAGTCTAATTGAGAAGACAAACAAACAGATTTAGGCTGTCTGTAATCCTAGAAATTGAATAAATCAGATGATTAAATCCGGGGACTTACCACCCTATTAAAAAGCTTCCTGATGTATGTGGAAAAATAGAAAGCCTTGTAGAAACTGTTGTCTAGAGTTTACATGTCAGTCTGCTCATACCTGTCACGAGATACTACTTTAACCTGGAATATAATAGCAGAAAAGAGTCAGAATGAAGTCAGTAGTTAGGACCCATGGAGAATAAGCCAGCTTGCATACACTAAGTCCCCCTTATGGAATACTGTCTGTTTTGCACTTCGTATTTTCCATTTGTAAATTATGCCATTGTGCCACCTGATCTCAAAAGTAGTTTTCCAACTAGCCTGTGAAGAAAATATTTAGAGTTTATTCCTACATGGAAAAAGAAGGAAAATATTAATTGATCAAAAAAAAAAAAAAAAAAAAAAGGAAAAATATTAATTGCTAGGTGCAGGAAAAGAGCTCAGAAAAAAACAGTATTTTTGAAGTACACATTTTAGCAGCAAGATATCCTCGCAAAAGCAGTTTTTGTCGCACTGGTTTCTCCAGGTCCATGAAGGGAGAACACATGCACCACATAAGCCCAGGCTGTCTCTGCAGCTCCACCTGCTCTAGCACAGCCTGCTGGAGTGCGATCCTCCCACTCAGTATTATCTGACTCATGTTGCAGAATGCTTTGTTGAAAAAAATAAAGAAAATACCAATGTGCAGCAGGCTTTGTTCCTTTGACATAAATAACAATTTCTCCTCCCTTTTCTTGGTGACTTGGCAATTCTCATGTAAATAATTTATCATAAGAAGCACACAAGATGACACAGGGGTCCAAGTAGGAGGGAGCTAAATTTGAATCTTAAATGAGGCCATTCTCTGTCCCTATTTTAAAATGTGGTATTTTCAATGGATGTTGAGCTTGAGTCTTTCTCTCTGTCATTGGGTTTTAGGACCTCTTTGTCAAAAATACCAGGCAAATAAAATCTAAAGGGGGGAGAGAGCAGTTATTTGGTATCTTTTTCTTCCTTACCTCCATCCATCCAGTGTTCTTCCTGCAGGTGCTCAGGGATGATATTAGGGCTTCAGCGGACCTCGTTAACATGAGAATAACAGGTGTCACACTGACTCCTATAAAGCATGATATAAATTTCATTCTTTTTACCTAATGTTTATAATGCAGGGTTTTTAAAGCACAGAAATTACTTAAATATTTTGTGGGAAAGTCTCTGTCAGAGCAGCTACAACAGGGAATAAACCTTCCAAGTAGAACCTGGAAAGGCCTCTGGAGTGGTAATGTGATAAGTAACTAAGGGGAAGGAGTGGGCTAAGGCGTAAGGAAAGGAGCTCACCGTGGATGTTCTGTGTCCACATCTTTTCCTGGAGAGCTTTCTTGACAGCTTTGTAGGTTTAGTCCCAGGCAAAGCTCACTGAGCAGTTCAGGGATTCTCTGTCGTAGTGATGGTCCTATAATGATGGTGTCTTGCTTCTCTTCACAAGTCAGCAGGGTGAAAGATTTGCTGCAATCAATAAAAATGGAGGGACCCTGTAAGGAAGAAAATCATAGTGTATGTCATTTCTGAGGCAGTGTTGATGTTTTACTTATTTATAACTGAAGTGGGCAAAGAATGAGAGAACAGACTTAAGAAAACGATTCTTTCAAGTTGAAGGAGCCAGTCACTAGCTGTTATGCAACAGCTGACCAAATTTAATAGGCAAGTACACAGTCCCTTACACACCTGTGTACTCATTATTCAAGTAGTAAAGGCTTTTACAGTCTCCAACTTAGAGATGTTGTAAAGATAAGTAAGATATAGAAAGGTGTGGTTATCTCTTCTATGAAAACAGGATCCAACAGATTTGAAAACGTGTTATGCGCTTAAATTTTATTAAATAATACTGATTTATATATACTGATATATATAATGTGTAAGAAATCTGTGATATAAGGACTTGAACTTAGGTCTTACTCTCTGGCAAATCATGCATCATGTCATTAAGGCTAAGAGCTTACTGAGGTACAGAGAGATGACTTTTATGTAAATAATTGCTGTAACTTGGAATATTCTTGTTAACAGGAACAGGAAAATTGGAAAGGGCACCTAACCTCATGCTTTAGATCTAGCTTAGAGATTAGGATGTTACCTTTTGTGTGAGGATACGATGGCCTCATTGCTGCCTACTGCGCAGTCCCCGCATGTTAGTCCCCAGCCTCAGAGGTTGGAGCTTGTCAACTATTGCTTCGTGACCCAGGCTGCTGCAGCACGCCAGCCTCTATGTGTGTGTCTCTCCTGAGGCTTGAGCAGATTGCTGGTTGCCTACTCACTAGATGATCATTTTCTCCTTCCTTGTCGTTTGCCTCCTGCAGATGTTGGTTGTAAATGTTTTTTAACTCTTATTACGTCTTTTTTCTTTCTTTTCCTGTCTCAGAAGTGTCTTCATTACTTGTGGAGCTGGTGGTATGTATACAGGTGAAATAGCATATGACAACTAACATCTTAAAATGGTCATTTTCCTGTTTTGTTTTCTCTTTTCTTGATTTTTGAATCTCACATTGTTTTTCTGTACTTTTGGTTTCAGTGAGTGATCTTCTCCACAAGTTAAAAAACTGCTGAAGTATAACTAGCAAGATGTTTGTATTTAATATACATGGAAGTTAATTTCCATATTTAAAAGCTAGGTCACTGATTAAGTAAGCTGTAGATTTTTTTTTGGCAATCACAATAATAAAAAGTATCTATGAAGTTACAATTGGTATTTAGGGAGAATTATTCAGGTTTAGAACTAAAATCTATATGGCTGAAAGAACTACCTTTGTTATATTTTAGAGAAAAATGAAGATGGTGCTAGTGGGGAGAGATGTCTCTATAGTCAATTAAAAATTGAAGGACATGCTTAAGACTGAAATGAAAATAAATCAGACAGAGCACTGCTGCTGCTTGGACTCTATCTGTTCCATAGATAACACAGGACATCATCTCTAGGGCTGTCAATCTGAGGTGTTTTTGTGAGTGCCAATCTCAGTAAAAAATAATTAAATTGACAAAAGCTACCATCCTGGATTATTTCAGTGTCTGGAAGCCTCTCACCTCTGCAGAGCAAGGTTCACTTAAGCCCTTGATTATAGGAGAAAATGAATGTGTTGGTCTCTTTCTGCCTAATGCCTATCCTGTGCTTAATAAAACCACAGTGATAGTTCAGAATGCTAATTTTCATTTAGAAAAAAATAGACTTTTCTTTAGTAGTAGCAAGTGCTACTGGTATGTTGACAGGACTGATTGTGTGAGGTCCCATATCTGAGTGGGTCCAAGTTACTACAGATCAGTTAGAGCAGTTTTTGAAAGTCAGATCAGAGCTCTGCTTGAGGAGTAAGTCATATATAAACATATTGGCATTCTCAATAGTATGAACATTCATTTCCACGTGACACTTTAGCATAATAAATAGAGGAAGGTGTATACCAGTTAGCATGATGTAAGTCAGCAGAGATGGGTTTTAAACCCTTCTGCATGACCACCAGTAATTCACGCTGCCTCTCTGTCAGTTCCCAGTCAGCTGAGTGGTGTAAGTAATATTGGACTGGCACTTCAAGATATTTGAAAGCAAAACGTAGATGGAGAATGATATTTCAGGCATCAAAGGTAGTACAGCTAAGTGGAATGGGTGTAGCTGTAATGATTCAGTAGATGAGTAGAAATCTGGAAAGCTTTTTTAATTGTTACTTGTAGGATGGAATTGAAAAAAAATAATAATTTATTGATAGAAAACAGAGGGTTGGAAGGAATCAAGCATTGTTCATTTTCTTTCCCTTATATCATTAAAATATACTTCAGTGTATTTCTATATGTGGTATAAGAAATATTTAGTTGTTACTTTTACTAAGTTAAAGATTAGACAAACTTGAAATTGAGAGTTTCACTTTTAGATGAAAATGTAAAGACTGTCTTTTGAAACACTATGCACGTAACCTTTTTCAGATTGTACTTAACATTGTTTTGGCTGGAGTATTCTGAATGTAATTCTTGTTCAGAGTAGTTTCAATTAGATTGGATATGCATTTTTGTGTGAATGAAATATACAATTAAATGTGGTATACTCATATTAAGGGTTATTATGTGAATGGACACACTCGTTCTTTATAGTAGAGTAGAAAATGTAGAGATATCTGACCTATTTTAATTCTCCATGTGTTCAGAAAACTCTTGCAGTGATTGAAATGACCACCTCTCAACATCCGGAGGAGAGAAACGTAATTGGGTTATTGCATTTAAAGTGGACGCAAAGCCTAGAAAAATTAAAAGCATTAGCAGAATAATGAAGTGGATGGTATAGTTAGAGAAGGATAATTGTGAAGGAGGAGCCATGACTGCTCCATAAAGCATGGTGCTGCTTTCCTAGGCAGAAGTTCGTGAGAAAAAATGAGCCTGTAAGAAAGGAAGATTTTCCTTGAACATCCCAGATAAAACTAATTGGGAAGCAAAAGTCTTCCACCTCTCCTGCTCCCTGGTGTTATGCCAATGGACAAAGCTTTTATGAAGGAATTTCTTCAATACTTACATCCAAACCTGGAGGATTTAGAAGGTGCCCAAAAGAACTTAGGTTGCATATTGGTAGAATGAAAATTATGTAACCTAAAAGGAAAGAGCTGCTCAGGAAGTGAGAGACAGTCTTATTATGAAATTACCTTTCTGATTATTGCTCTGACAACCAGGTAATGAAGAAGTCCTGGCCATGTTTTGTGTTGGTGGGTCTCAATCTAGTTCAAAAAAAAAAAAAAAAAAAAAAAAAAAGACATTACTCTAATCCTGAAGATCAAGAGCATAATTGACTCCCTTTTGGGAATCTTAGCAGCTGAAATAATTAAGCACTTCGGAAAATGAAGCTGACTTGATGTGAATTAATCAGAATAACTTCTAAAGTTTTAATATACACCCCCAACAGTACCAAAAAAGACCCTGCCTACTGTCCATGGTGCTCATCTTCAACCCACACACGTGCTGAGAGACACTGAAGATGATGACAATATATGTGAATATTATTTTTAATGGTTATAATAAAAATAATTAAAAAACAAAACACCAACAAATGGGAATACATGGAGGTGACTAAAATATCAACAGTTCCCTTCTTCCTACACAGAACTATTATGCTCAAACATTCCCAGGGAAGGCGTCTGCAGCAGATCACAAGCAGGATTTTAACCATTCGCTTGTCTGCTGTTCACATGTCTCTGTTCATTGTTTTGTTTCTTGGGGAATGGGTAGCCAAGGTAAAAATTTTCAAAAGCTTATTAAATTTCCCTGGAATAATTGCATATTCCTCTTCTGAATGGCCCAAAGATAGATGTATGACACTAATCCAGTCCTTCTTTAGTATTTTCTATCAGCCTATCACCTTTATATCCGAGTATCTCTCAGGTTAATGGGTTATCATTATTCCTGCTCTTCAGTGCTGTGGATGCCAGGGAAATGAAAGAAGGCTGTTAAGATATTGACTAACAAAGAGAATATGAAATGTGCCCCAGAATGTCTGTGGTATGAGGTAGGAAAGGAAAAGTGTGGCTGGATAAAGAAGATATCACATCACTGTGTTTCCTCTAGCGTGTGTTTCTTCTTGACTCCCTGTTTGGTGGAGTATTGTCATATCTGCAACTGTTCACTTCCACATACTGGAGACAGTTAAAGAAGGCTCACTTTCGGCTGTAATGATGAAGTCTTTTCATACACTTCAGGTTTAGCAGAAGATATTATGTGTTGTTCAAAAATAGTTACAGAAAGGGTTTAGAGCTGTGGAGGTGGCTTTTCAGTCTCGAGTAAGTTCCTTTTTTGTGTTGTGTAGTACACATTTTATTTGAAGTGAGTCCTTCTAGGAGCAGTGACGTTTGTACATTCCTGGATGGGAAGCCCAGGCTTTTGTGCTCAGCCCAGATGCACCGCTGCAGCTCTGCCAAAGGCTGGTTGGGAGCAGCAGCTCAGTGCCAGTACTTGGGCAGTAGTATCTTATAATCAGCTGGAGTAAAGAAGCCACTAGGGAGTCACTATCTGCGAAATGCTTTCCGTGAGGTATCTGTGCAGGTCCCTAGTTCTCTGTTGCTCATAATCTTCCTCTGTAGTTCCTCTTTCAAACTGGGATGGCTCCAAAAATGACCATCCTGTTTTGTTCCACCAGACTGACCCCACATGCAGGCTAATTAAGCCCCAGCTTGCTTATTGTTTGTGTTCTCAAGACTAATGTAAATTGAGGGAGAGATTGGTGCTTAGCTTTGGCCCTGAATGCCAAACAAGCAGCCGACTGATTTCTAACTAATGCTGCGAAAACAGAAGAAAAAAAAAAAAAAGAAAAAAAAAAACACTCCATTTTGAATGTTTAGCTTGGTCTAAGTAGCAATTTTCCCATGTGTGTTCTTTTTTTTTTTTTTTTCCTAGAGTGTTGAGTGTTTGTCTCTGTTGGATGGAAATACAGAAGTACAGAGCAAAGATGAGGGCAATTAAGAGCTTTGGTGTCTGCACGTGCAAGCATTTGATAGAGATACTGGAATGAAATAGGAATCTTTAACCTAATTAGTTCTGCAAAGAGAGACCCCCAGATTTCCTGTGCCACCCTGTGGCAAAGGAATGCCTGTATGTAGGACACCCTATAAAGCAAATATGGCAGATAAGGGTGTAAGCATTGCTTTTCATAATGCCAACAGAAGCAACAAGGTATTTGGTGACACTCAGTGGCGCTGAAAACTCTCATTTTCTTGGGAACCTTCCCTTCCTGTTAGCTCTCTTTTCACTCAAACATGTACAAACAAACCCTTTAAAAGATGGAGGAGAAATATCAGGAGAAATATGGAGGAGATATCTCAGGTTGATGTTACCTGAAGTGTCTGTTTTCTGAGCATCTGTATAGGGGAAGCTGCAATTGTTACAGTTCTGTGGGATGTAAAGTTGGCATTCGATGCAAAACCAAGGAAAGATCATAATATTTTTTCTTGATTTTATTTTAAGAGCATGACTTCGATGCATGTCCAAACTGCTGAGGAAGTGGGAGATGTTTGCAAACTTCTGTCATCTGTAACTAAATATTCTGCAAAATATATATATAGTTGTCCAGCTTCTCACAGTGGCAGCTTTACTTTATTTTAAGACTCCTCCCAGGGACAGACACTTAAGTGACACGGAGGTTTCAGGGAAAAGAATGGTGTGCTTAACCTGGCAATCTCTCTCACCTCTAATGAGGGGTGTTAAGGTCAATTATTTTATGTCTGCTAAGGAAAGATCACCGGGGAAATAAGAGTTTTCAAGTGAAGTTCCCACTGACTGGAAGAGGGGATTCAGTGCACCCTCAGCAAGTTTGCCAGTGACCCCAAGCTGTGTGATGCAGTCAGCACTCTGGAGGGAAGGGATGCCATCCAGAGGGACCTGGACAGGCTTGAGAGGTGGGCCTGTGTGAACCTCATGAGGTTCAACAAGGCCAAGTGCATTGTCCTGCATCTGGGTTGGGGCAATCCCAAGCACAGATGTTGGGCAGAGAATGGATTGAGAGCAGCCCTGAGGAGAAGGACCTGGGTGTATTGGTTGATGAGAAGCTCAGCATGAGCTGGCAATGTGCACCTGCAGCCCAGAAAGCCACCGAATGCCTGGGCTGCATCAAAAGCAGAGTGGCCATCAGGGCAAGAGAGGTGATTCTCCTCCTTTGCTCTGCTCTGGTGAGACTCCACCTGGAGCCCTGCCTTCAGCTCTGGGTTCCCAGCACAAGAAGAACACAGAAGTATTAGAACAAGTCCGGAGGAGGGACAAAAAGATGATCAAAGAGCTAGAGCACCTCTCCTATGAAGACAGGCTGATGGAGTTGGGGTTGTTCAGCTTGGAGGAGAGAAGGCACCAGGAAGACTTTATAGTGGCCTTCCAGTCCCTAAAGGAAGCCTACAAGAAAGCTGGGGAGCAGGTTTTTACAAGGGTGTGTAGTGATAGGACAAGGGGTAGTGGCTTTAGACTGAAAGAGGGTAGATTTAGGTTGGACATTAGGAAGAAATCCTTTACTTAGAGGGTGGTGAGGCACTGGAATAGGCTGCCCAGAGAAGCTATGGATGCCCTATCCCTGGAGATGTTTAAGACAAGGTTGGTTGGCAATTTGAGCAACCTGATGTAGTGGGAGCTTTACCTGCCATGGCAGGAGGGTTGGAATTAGATGGTCTTTAAGGTCCGTTCTAACCCAAACCGTTCCATCAATTCCTGTCAACAGGAGACACTGGAAAGGACCTTCTGTCCATGATGCAGTGAGCCCAAAGTGTCAGGGTTTCTGCCAGTAGATAACAGAATTGACTGTGACAAATCCAGAGCTGGGCGTTGAAGACAAAATCTTGGAGAGAGAGGCTGAGGGAGCATCTTGCCATTGTGTTACTGAAGAGTATTCCAGAAACAGTGGAAAAGTGGAAAAATGGGTAAAGAATGCAGAACAGCGAAGATGATTTAGTGATGCTTCAGATTTTGGTAATATATTCAGATGACTGTCAAAGAAAAACAAAATGTATCTTAACCTGAATCTGTGACCTTGGCTCAGCAAAGTCACCTCATCTCTGCATTTGCTGGCAAAGTTTCAGTGTGTTTGTTGTCAGCAGTGTGTTTGTAAGCTTTATCTTACCTTCCTGAATGTATGCTTTCATAATGGAAGTTCATACCTCTATAATACTACCTTCTGTGGAGATGTAAGACCCTCTAATGCAGTGCCCTTTTTCCTCCATGCATGTGTAGTCTTCTGCTGCAACTACAGATTTTGGAAGCTGAGAACTTATTTTATGCTGCTCTGGGTATCTGTTGGCCCACTACAGGTTTGTTTTCAATTCCTTTTTACATTCTTTTAAGTGTCCTTAGCGATGTGATTCTTACCCTCTGAGAAATTAGACTTACTTTGTATTTGGGATCCAATCTTGAGTTTCTATAACAAATATTATAGGGAGTAATAATAATTCCATAGCATCTACTCACTTTCTGGAAGATTTGCATGCTCTTCTTTACATTTTTTCCTGCTTGTAATTTGCATTTGATCTTCCTACTTAGGCTTTTCCCTCTTTCCTATGCATCTCTTAGATTTTTATTTCTCTTCTTAGTCAGCATTTGTACAGAGGATCTTCATATTAAAATTTGAAACTCTTTTCCTAAATCAAAGATTATCACAGATTTCCTTGGTGTCTACTGCTGCTTAGCATTGTCCAACAGGGCTTTCAGTATTTGGTAGGGAATCTGATGAAAAACAAAGGAGGAGATGTCAGAGCAAAATCTACTAGCTAAGTAAAAACGAATGATCAGTCCTTTAGATGACTTCCCGAGCTTTTGTATATTGAGGAAAAAATAAATTTGGAGTTCTATGGAGAAATCAGGCTTTAGTGTAAGATTTCTAAACCTTACTCCTTTCTGACAAAATTATGGATTCTACCTACAGGAATTTTCTTTCAAATAGCTTCTTTGTATGAGCAATAAGTGGAGAAAAAAATAAAAAGGAAAAATTAGTAATAAATATAGTAGTGCTCTCTGGGTGCAACATACAATTGTATTTATAACATATATGTAATATATTTTACACAGTATTTTGTTTTGTATTTTGATCGTAAGTCACATTGTTCATTCACAATGAGTCATTCTGTCTGAACCAAGGGAAAATTTTTAATGATAACCCATATTGTAAATTCATTTAAATGAAGAATAAACTATTTAAAAGGCTCAGTAGAATTCTAACTTAAATGAACATAAAATATGTAGTAGTTCTGGTTGCCTTAAAATCTGGAATAGCACTTTGCTGCAGTGCCATGCTTGGTGAGTGCACTTGCTTTATTCTTTGTGGAAGCCTCTTGCAAAACCTTATGAACAGTATTTTCTCTGTCATCACAGCACAAAACATTATGGCTGCTTCACTAAGCAGCAAAATACAAATGCAAAGTACAGCAAAAGAAAGACTAACTTTACGCAGTGAGGATTTGACAAGACCACCATTCTTGCACTGAACTTATGCCAGATCACGTATATTGGACATCATTTATTTATTTATTTATTGTGATTGTTTTTGAGTGCTGCATTTAGGACTGCTGGCTGTTCTGAAGCCATTCCTCAAGAAGGTCTCTACTGGTGGTTGAAGTTCCCTCTTCAAATCTCCTTAGCTCCACTTCTGCTTTCAAAATAGTTTCTTCAGAGATCATGCATTTAAGAATGCTTGGTTTGCATTCCAGTTCTTCTAAATATTCCTGTTGCCTTCTCTGTACTTGTTTTTTTCACCTCTGTGTCTGGGTATTTGTCCATTTCTCTGAGTGCTCCCTTCCCTGTAAAAACCTGCAGCAGGTGGGATCCCCTGGGGTTCCCGTCTGGAGCCCTTTTCCCCCCAGGAAATCCCAAGCCAAGTCTGAGTGGGAAAGTATTTCCAAATTGCAGATATTGTACCCCCTCCATCTCTGTGACTGCTGCCTGGATTTCTAGAATAAAACTTTTCTTTTACTGTAGATTCTTATAGCGCTTGACTCCTTAGGAGACCCTGACATCTTCTTTGCTGACCATAGAGGCACACCTACCTATGTAGATCTGAAGCATCCAACTGCTCCATTTCTGGTGCTCTCTAACAAGACATATGATAAGCACTCAAAAGATTCTTGGCTTTAGCTGTCTGTATTGAATCTAATTTTAAAAAGAGAGAGAGAGAGAAAGCAAGCATAGGAGTTGGGGTTATTTTTGGAATAGAAATATTACTTTATTTTTTGTTTTCTCTCCCTTAGTGAGCTTTGTAGTTGGACACATGGTTAGAGAGAGAGTCTGGCTTTACAGCTGGAGCTATATAAAAATAGGTTCAATTAAAAAGATGTGGAAAAAATAATATAAAAGTATCACAAACATTTGGTTTTCTTAATAAAAGTGTGAAATTTACAGAGACCAGGATGGCACAGTTGGGTATAAAGCTTTTGCTAGTAGTCAGTTGATATGACCTGCATGAATCACTCTGGGCTTTTCTAGTCATGAATAATACCCATATCCAACGCATACCAATAAAACCTTTATACCATATCCCACCGTATTTTGTTGTCTTACCATATTTAAATGATAAACTGTGCACCTAAAATATTCTGCAAATTTCTCCATCTGGACCCTGTTACCAGAGTAGCTGGAAATGATTCACTGTCTTCAAGGGTTTCATAATGCTCTGAGTAAGGAAATGCAATCCACCCTAATTTCACAGGTAAAGAGTGGAGCCACAGGGGGCCTAGTGACTTTCCCAGTGTCATGGCAGTGGAAGGTCTCCTGTGTGCTGGGTAGGGAGCCAAATTATTGAGGCATTCTTCAGCGCAGCGGAGTTTGTGACCTAGATGAATATGTTTGGTGCATCTCGCAACGCTTCGGTCCTGTTTCTGCTGGGTGCATCTGTAATGTTTGGCTGCCTTGCAGGTATTTTGCCTCTGTGCACATCTGGAATGCTGGCAGTTATGCAGGCATAGCCATTGTGAATTTCTGGAATGGTTACCAGCTAGCAGTTAAGATTTGAGCGAATTATGTCTTATAATATCCTTGCAGAACTGAGCTGGGTTACCAGCAGTAGCTGCAGTGAACTTAGAGAACTTTGGTTAATGGAAAAGTGCCATAAGCTGTGCTGTCAGTGGGTAGAAAAGGTCAGCTGTGTATTCTGTTGGGGAAAGAAAATTGTGGTAAAGGTCAGAAGGATTAAGACATTTTCAATCTACCTCAATCTGCCAGTCCCTCTGCTGCCTTTCTGCAGCGCATGTTTTATGGAGTGTGGCGTCTAATTAGAGAGCTCAGACACCCAACAATGAAAGCCCATCTCCAAGTTTTATCTTTAGCCCTTCAAGCTGGGATTAAGTTAAAGAAGGCAAGAGATTTTTAATAGTAAGTGATGTTAATCTGGAGTGAAACACACTTCGTTATTGAACACAGCTCTCTCTAATTGAATACTGAAATCACAGCACTGGCTTCAAGCTGCAAGGTGCTCTGGGCTTCTTTGAGAGCCAGTGGATTTACTCTTATTTCTACTACCTCCATAACATGTTTTTTTTTTTTATTATTAATTGCATGTCTTTCACAAATGCAAGAAGACAGCATGTTGTCTAACACAACACTACAATACAGCAAATTAGTGCACATTTCCAGGAGATTTCCAAAGAAGCTGCATATTGAAACTGAAGGAAATCTTCAGTTCATCTGTACATAACCAGCCTCTGGAACTTACTGCTGTGCAGTGTTGTGGAGGTTAAAAGTCTTCTGTTAGAACTTCTGTATGGAACGCTGTATGTACATAATAAACAATCTCTCAATGATGAAAGGTGGTTTAAAAAAAATAAAATTAGAAGAAATAATAACTCCGGAATATAATAGACTTTAGAACATAAACAAGCCATCATGTAAGAAAGGAATACATATGTATTTAGGCCAGATACTCAGTAACTAACTACTAGAAGTATTCTTGTACTGAAGCATCTGTTACCAGCAACTCCAAAGCACATTCTTTGTAATGCAGCTAGCAGCCAAAATATCTGTTCATTCTTCTCTTCTCCTGCGTATTTCTCAGGAGCTGTGACTTCTCTGTGGCTTGGGCCAGGAGGCAGAGTTGAACATCAGATGCTAGCAAACCATGTTCCAACCAAAGCTTAACCAAAATTTCCAACTTGTTTTCAATACTCACTATCTTTGATCTGCTAACAATTGTCTGTGCTTTTTTGATGGAATTTGCTGAAACTGATAATAGCAAAAAGGTCTTTTTGATCTTTTTTTAAAATAGTGTAATTACTAAATAATGGAGTAAATAATACATATTTCTACTGTAACTGTTTGTGAAGAGGGAGTCAGCACTGTGAGGGTGCAGCAGGAGGGGCAGTGTTTATCAGGATTGTGATTAACAGGGTTGTGGTGAAGAGCGCAAATCCACCGTGAATGAGACCGCTGCAAGCCTCTGGCTCTCTTAGCAGCAGAGATACCTACAGCAGCACTGAGGGAAAGATAAGAGCTAATGAAAGGCGAAAATGAGCTTTGTAAACACAAGGTTTAAAGCTGATGGTGTAGTCCTTAGGGACCTGAGAATGCATTTCCTAGTGAGGAAAAAAGTTTATTAAAATATAAAGGTGGAAATATATATGGCAGATGAATCTAAGCCTAATGGTTTGCTGTTGTCCATGTTGCGCCTACTGCTTCTGACGTGGAGTCTTTGCTTGCGGTTCCCATGCAGCTTTCATGAGAGTTTCTTCCGAGTGGAACTCTGCCAAATTGGGTCCAGGTTTTTGAGTATGCACACTTGCTATGAAACACCTGGAGCTGGCATTTCTGCTTGAACGGGCTGCATCCTGGGAACCTGTGCCATTCAGAACCACCAAGCTTCACAGGCAGCTTTTTCCTTCAACATTACAAGCCATAGTGTGTGAATCCTATTTCAGCGATGGGTAGGAGACCTGCAGGAGACTCTGTAGCTGTATGTGCTTTCTTTCCTTTGGCCCCTTACTGGGTCTGAGCTCCATATGAGAGGAAGAATTTAACTGGGCACCTGTGACTTATCCAATTCTTGTTTTGGCATAGCCAGTAGTACATCTGGCTTTACTAACTAAAAAGTTAAAAGCTTAGTTCACGCTTTTTGCTTTCTCTTGCACTGACTGCATGACCATCTTGCTTTGAGTTTCCTTGAGTGCTGTTCATTCAACTGGCTGCTGAGGTAGCAACCTGTAACTGTTTCTGGTTTTGTGCCCATCTTGCTCTATTCCCATTTCTTTCTGAGCTGCCAGTTATTTTGTGTTTCATACTCAAATCACTTGTCAGCCAAGGTTCTGCAGAAGTCCTTCTTCCTTCCATTTCTGCCCAGGTGCTTTCTGTGATTCCTGTCCAGCTCTTATCAGACTTCAATATCTTTTCCCTTTTTTTCTTCTTCTGTTCGTACCTCTTTAACAGATAGTTAGCATTAATGCTGTGCCTTGCCCTGTTGTTTTTTTTTTTGTGTGTGTGTGTGTGTATGTATGTGTGTGTGTGTCTAATAACACCACTTTCAGCTCATTCAGATATTTCCTGGCAGGATCCTTCCGATCTGCTCTTCTTCCTGATTAAATCATTTGGGAAAAGAGAACTGTAGCAACACATGCGAAGAGGGAACTTACTGGACAAAAAAGTGAGTTTAGAGCCTGTTTAGCTTGCCATTTATTATACCTTGGGAATTTATTTCTAGTTCATGAGTCATTGGGCTAGGTAGCAGATGGAAAAGAATTTTTGCTCGCAAGAGCTGGGTGATGCTACATTTGGACTATAGTGTTTTTGACTCTTGTTACCTAAGGGTAAATCTGCATCAAACTGTCTTATAATTGTTTTACATTTGGCCAGATTGGTGAGTAAACAAGGTGGTCTGGAAGCCATATATCTGGCCCTGTGCTTGAACAAATAATCTTAACATCCTAGCAGCTCTTCAGCTTCCAGGAAATAGTTGAAGCAGCGAGTAAGCAAGCCGTGCTTTGGATTCAAGAAGCATGTTGCCAAATGCTGCAGCAAGCATAGCCTTGTTGAAACACTAGTGACTTAAGGGGGTAGCTCCCAGAGGAAACAGGGACTCACCAGATAGGTTTGGTGAGACAGAGAGGTTGACTACAATCCACGTATGGCTCCCAGTTGTGTCTGGATGTTCCATGAAGCTAAAATGTCAGGTGAAGCTAAGCTATGCTCATGGGTGATCGGGTAGGTGTATTGTTCTCCTGGAGATAGTGTTGAAAGTGCATTTAAATGTCTTGGACAGTTTTGTTTCCTTTGCTTGTTAACCCTTTCTGTGTCTTTACAAGCATGTGTTCATGCTGTAAAGACTTGGATGGTGGTGTTTGTGTGCCATTAAACAGTGGTTGAACCTCTCCTGGAATTGGTTATAATTTATTTTTAAGGAAAGGAATTTGTGATCAGACTTCTACTTGTTTAAGGTAATGTTAACTTGCTCTATTATTAATGGAATACCACCATTTCGGGACATCCAAGAGTCTGACCCTTTGCAGGTGTGCTGACAACATATATTAAAAAGCTAACCATTGGGAAAGCATAAAAAAACATTTGGATGAAAGAAGCTATAGAGATAGGGTTGCTTTCATTGCAGTTTTAGTAAGATGTTGCCAGATATGATGAATGACCTCGCATTCAGGATAATTTCATGTGATTCTAGTATGCCCATTCATCAGAGAGCACTTTCCAGCTGTGTGGGATAGTATAGTTGTGTACAGGTGCAGTGTGTAGAATGTGTTGTCTTTAGTGGTTTGTAAATGCCAAAGCTACAGGATGTAGCAATTACTTTTAAAAGCTGCTGAAAAATGCAAAGGAGAAGTCCCCTGAAGGCCCTGTTTCATACCAAGAATTTTGTAACAGAGCATGTCATGGAGATAACGTCATGATTTTGAATACAGAGGAAGCAGAGAAGTTTTATCAATGCCATAAAAATATATATATATATATATTCTATATGTTGCAGTTTCAGTGATGAACCTTTCTTTGATATGTTTTTTTTTTTTTCTCTTTAAATATTGGGCTATCATTTTATTCTGTTTCTACTATATCTAGCAAAGGGAGAAACTGTTTCCCTACTGAGACTCCAGCATACCAAACGGTTGTGTGCATACATTTCCCTTTAACTTCCCTAAGCTGAAGGATCCTACATGAATTTCAAAAGACTTTACTAAACTCTACTTGGTAATGTTTAAGAAAACAGATATACCTTTTTCTCATGTTTAAGTAAATCTGGTTGGCATTGATAATGTACGGAGCCTATTACCCTTGTGTTACATAGATTTAAACACTGAAATAGGTGGTCATGGAGGAGTACTTTGGTAGAGAGGGAGCTCTTACTTTGACTAGTGCAACCTTACATTGATGCCATCCTTTCTCTTCTGGAGGCTGAGAGTAGATAAAGGGAACACGGGCCAGACCAGCAGCCATGGTGGTTTGCTGGTTCTTTTGGTAGTCTTAATAATTTGCTGCCAAAAATAACATCAGGAATTTGGTGAAGAAGGGCAGTAGCAGCTTTACTGATCCTGCTTTGAGCTGGGCAGTGCATTTTTCAGCTGCAACTGCAAATCTGAGACAATTAGCACAGTACTTTTTTTTTATTTTTTTTTTTTTTTTTTTTTTTTTTTTTTTTATAACAATGTCATATATTTATGATGGATTATAGCAGTTCTTGCGGGGGTAATAATATTTTACAGTCAAGAATATAGATGCCTAAACTTAGGCTCTTGAGTCTGTTTTCAAGCACCTAAAGATGTGGCCTGATTTTCAAGTTCTGAACATTGTACAGCTCTTGGCAATTTCAGCAATTCTGAGAATGAGGCCATTTCTGTGGATGCTTAAATATGGATTTTGGAAAGCCTAACTTTGGACATCTATTTTTGAAAATCTTGGCCTACATTTGTGGAGAAAATCTTAATCATGAAAAGATTCCCGCAAAGCTCTCCTGGTGCAGGTGCGTATGCAGATATGCATGCGCATGCATAAGCACTTGGCACCACGAGCGAGTTCTCACTGCTAGTCCCAGTCTGGCTGTGCTGGTTGTTAGCTTGGTCCTCCCTTGCAGCCTCTTTCCCCGATTTAGTCAACAGTTCTATTTCTGGGGCTGTTGTCAGTGAACGCGGCATCCTTTGTGCTTCTGGTTCTGAAAGGGTGCGATGCTAATGCTGGTTGCGCGTATGTTGTGTCTGCAGATAACTGATGAGAGAATTAGGGCCAGGAAATGGGAATGTCATTGTAGTAAGCGTTCATTAGCTTTTGCTTAACTAACACTGTTGTTAAGAATTTTGCTTGCAAAGTCCATTGAACACCCAAATCATTTGCTAGCTGTTTACTTACTGTACTGCCATGAGGAAATCATTGTACTTGAACACTCAAAGTGCTCCTGTCTGGAGATGGGAACAGTCCAAATGAAATCTGTCAGGAAAAAAATAGGATGGAATTGTCTTGTTTAAATCTCGACCCCCCTTTCTCAAGTGTTAAGTATCTCAAGTGTTCAGTTTCTCAAGTGTATCCTGGGATGAACTTTGAGAGAGAAAATAAGGGTTCCTCTGTCTTTCAGATCTGCACCTGTTAAAACCTTACGGATATTTTGAGACTGTGTTTTGTTTTAGATACTATCAGAACTGTTCTGAATGTTCATATCATATGTGGGTTAAATTGTCAAAATCTTTGTGAGATCTAAAAGTATGTATTTTCAAATTCCCTTCGTCCTGGAAACACTCTTTCCAGCAGATTGCATTTAAAAGAAGTAGCTGGCAAAGTTTCTGCAACATCAATTTCATTCTGAAATAGGAAATACTGTGTTTTTTTCCAACACAAGGGACTGTCTGTAACCCCAGAAAATATACAGTTTTTAAAAAAGCAAAATAATTTTGGAGTCTAGAGTGTTCCTTAGCTACTTGCAGAGTTAGTGAATTAAGTGCCTGCAGTGCCATGGGAGCAGCCTTGTTTTTCGTTCTGTCTCCCCACAACTTTTCTGAGATGCCAGGGGTTCTTCCAAATAGAACTCTTCTTCTTATGTGCATCTCTATTAATAAGGTATAGTACCTACAGAACTCTTAGTTTAATATATTTATACACACAGCATATAAGTAGGTGTGTGTGTAGCAAAACAACCCATAAGAATGGTTTCTCTGGGATGTTGTACCTCTATCCCTAAGCACCCCAACATCTATCTGTTCCTATTATTTCCTGTGCTCTGAAGTTCATCTTCATTGTCACTGTCCCTGTTGCTGCAAACCTTTTACTCGAGGAGGAGGGAGAGGCACGTGCCACTACACCGGTGTGCAGCACTGGTGTTCAGATTGAACACGGTGAGTTTGCCTGCATCATCATTTTCACCTTTGGTGGGGGAGTGTCTTAGATTCCTTCCATTCGCCTGAGGTTCTGACATGGCATCCTCTTAAATCAAGCTTGAAGGGAAATTGATTGAAAAGAAAACACCATTATGGGAAAACAATTTATTCCCTTCCCCTTGACAGAAGGCAGAGTTTTGTCTATATTATGGAATAAATATTAGCTGGCTGTTTGCTTTAAGAAGTGGAAGCCACTCATTCCCCTGTGATGGCTTCAATCATTATTTGAAATGGGATTTTTCTTCCGCTCACTACAGTCATTTCATGTCAGGACCACATGAGCATGAGGTATCCCATGCCCTGCTGAATACCCGGCTGTTTTTTCTTCTCTTGCATGTGCACACACAAATGCACCTGCATGTATGTGTATACCTACACAGGGGAAACTATTTTCCAGACAGTTTATTGCTGCTGGCCTCTTCTGTATTTGTCCATAACCCTGATCCAGCAGTCTCTACTGGAGTGTCGTGACTGAAAAAAAATGTAGATTTGCTCCTTGTTATCCTATAGTTTGGCTCCTAGAGTGGTCCTCTTTGGGTAGACAGGGCCCAGTACTGTTAATTTTCCTCAGGCATGATCACTTTTAAGTATCCAGGACTTTTATCTGAAGATTTATAAGCCTAGGACCCTGTGCCAAGCCTTTTGGTTGCTGTAGAAGACACAGGGTGGCTCAGGAAACATGCTGCCAGTGAAAGAAACGGTCCGGGTTCCCAGCTGTGCTGCTGGTCAGGGCTAGCAATTGGGGCAGATTGGTGTTTATCAGTGATTGCTTGAGCCGTCATACGGGGCTTTGGAGGCTGCGTGCTACCACAGCTAGGCCGTGACAAAACAATTATGGAACGATTGCACGTCTCTGCAATTTTGCCACTAAAGTCTCCTTGAGATCACGTCAAGAGCCCTAGAAAGGAAATTACAAAATGAAGAAACAGCAATTTCAGGCAAATCAGGCACCTCCTTTGCCTGCAGTGTGAGCAGGTAAGGTGACCTAGAGGGGCGCGTGCCCAGGGGTGAGACAAAGGCTGGGCCCTGGGAAGGCTCAGGGGGCACGGAGGGGCCGAGGTGTGTGCCTGGGGAGAGTGCTCTCCTCCAGGAGCTTGCAGGGCTGGCAGCAAGGGGTCAGGGACAGGAGGGAAGTTTGAATGCCAGGCTGAAAAGCTAGGCATCCTCTATTGGATAGGGCAACGATTTGCTGCCTTGCAGGCTTCTGTCCCCTATGCAGGCTTTATACAAAGATGCAGCTGTATAGGACAGATAGGCAAAGGGAACTTCGAAATACTTGGCAGGCAGGCAGGAAACATTAGTGACATCTTTCTCCTACCCTGAGAAAGTTCTTGAGGCTCTAGTACACTCAGAGCCCATACAGCTCACAGTGCTGAATGCACATGTATGAAAAGCTATGCAAGTCCCATTCATTTCCCCTAACATTTTCCTTCTCTTTGTCTGAGCAGTGACTGTAGGCTGTGTGTCCTGGAGTGTTTCTGCTGGGTGGCTCTGCTGTAATTCTCCTCACTGTTTGCAGAGTATCATTGGTAATTTCTATGTAAATTTGCTCAGGGTAGCAATTTAGCAGCTTTTCTGTTGACAAATGAAGGAACATCTTAATAGCGGAGAGGCTGCTTAAGTCTCTTTGGAGGGAGCTGAAGTGGCAACTTGAAGGTCACGGGAAACTCCTGTTACTGTGCTGCGGCAGAGGGGAGCCCTCCTTGGGGCATGTCCTGCTCCACTTGGTGCTGCTCATTCTCCCAGGTCTCTGCTCAGCCTGCTTTGAAAGGTGGTCACTAGGGCAAGCCTTTCAGTGTGCCATGGTGCTTTAAATAGTGTGCTTCAGCAAAGAAAAAAAAAAAAAAAAAAAGAGGGGGGGTGGGGAGGAGGAAGCCACAGTATTTAAGAGTTTTTGAACCTCTTGTGTCTTGAAATTAAATCAGGGAGAAATGCTGGCAGGACTCACCGTAAGCAGAGGTGACAGTAGAAGCAGAACAATTTCACCCATGACCTTGAGCACTGAATGTACTTGGAACAGAGCAACTGTCTTGCCTGGAGTGTGAAATTGCACTAGGAAGGAGATATACATGTATGTACTCTTCTACATAATCCCTGCCAGATTTGCAGATCGCCTGACAACAGTATTCATACCCTTGTCTCCTATTATATTTTGGGGTGAGAAGCTGGATTATTTTCGTTTTCAGTAGTAGTTCTACTCCTTGTGAATTTGGTTTGGTTTTGCCTTCCTTAATTCTACAGCGTACCTCACCCAGCCATCTTTGGAACAGTCACAAATTCATGGTTGAAGTTATAAAGGTCTCTACAGTAGATTGAGGGCTGAGTAAGCTAGAGGACAAGTAAAGAAACAGCAAATGTTTTTAGGTATGTTGAAATAGGGAAGTCTATAAATCAGATCTGATTTTTTTCCCCTCTTTGTCTCAGTGTGGATGTCTGTACAGTGCTAGTAACCTTCTGGAAAGTAACCAACAGATACGCTGGGATCACCACAGATGTAGATAGCTATGATGAGTTGCCTAGAAAATTAGGAAGGAAAAAGTCTTTCTTCTTCTAATGCCAAAATCATTAATAAGCAGATGAGAAAGCCTATTTTTATTGGGGACCTTTTGGTCCGAGTAGGTATCTGCAGGTAAACATTCTGGTTGCTGCTTCAACCATATTGAAGTGAAACATGCACAGCTGCCTCCCAGAGGACAGAAGCCAATGCAAGAAATGACAAAGAATTTCTAATTCAAACTACTATATGGTTATCTTTTTTTTTGGTTGTTGTTGGCTTTCAAATCCTCTCTCAGCATCAAGATCCTAGTGTAGTACATGGGTAAATGTATATAATGACATGACTTAAACCCTTAGGAATTTACAGTCAAATAGAAGAAAACAGCAAGAAGAATACAACGAATGGGGAAAAAGGGAGAGTAGGAAAAAGTGTACTAAGTACAGATGTAGAGATAACATGAAAATTTCATATCAGTTGTGTTTACTTATTAAGTGCTTTATAAAATAAGATGATGAATTTGTATCTTGTACAGACCCCAACACAGGCAGGCAAATGGAATGGAAGCATTTTATAACAACCAAGTAAAATTAATGAGAACCTTTTCTCTGTTGAAATGTTCGAAAATCTCCCAACACATTCCCATCCCGACAACTTCTTTTACCCCAACAAGTAAGCCAAGCAAGTGATAGGAGAGAAACAAAATAAGTGTTTCTGCCCAGTATTCGTACAATTAAGCTGCCAAAATAGAGCTACAGCCTCAGCTTTGCAGTCAGAGACTGAAGTGGCATTGTGCTTCTGGAATATGTTAAACTCAATTAGAGCAACAAAAGAAAATACAGAAGAATGAAACTGCTGTATTCTAATTCAGTCTAAAGCAAATAAACAATAGAATAGTCAACCAGTGAAACCGTTCCTGCAAAGGCGTTTTTAAACTGATAATCTAACCAAAAGGAAAAATAATTGGTTGAATTATCAGTTCACCTCTTTTAGCTCGTGTTCATTCATGTCATAGACTGAATGTGCAAACATATAACTCTACTGAGCAAATATTTCTTGGAGATGCATGGTCTCGGTAGGAAAAAAATTGAATTAAACTTTGACTAAAAAAAGCTGGAATTCCTTAATTGTACAAAAATCTATATAGTCATCATTTATTAGTTTTTTCTTCTGGTGCATGCAGTCCTGAGATCAGAAATGCTGAAATGTCACCAAAAAAAAAAAAAAAGAAAAAAGTTGTTTTTTCAATCTTGCATGGAAGTAGGAGATATCTTAAATTTCCTCAAGCAGCATACTTCAATACATTGTGATCTGGTTTCAGAGAACAGAGTGGCGTTCTGATGAAGTTTGGCATGAGTTTTACAATATCTTACTGCTGTGCATGTTCCTACAACCATAACTTGACAGAGCCTGTTGCACTCAGCTGTATTATAGGGTCTGAATTGTTACCAACAGTTCATGAAGATTTTGCTTCAGGCAATGGCAGGCATGCATTTTTTGAAGGCATGGATGGGATTATGACTTTCCAAAAATTTACCTTATGTGTTACAGTAAAAAGCAAGAAATGGCCATGACTTCTGCAATGAACCAAAAATTGTAATGCCTCTCATTGGCATGTTCCATGCAAGTCCAAGGAGCCGCAAGTCTGCAGGAGATGGTACTGAGCCCATCAGCAGATTAAGATAGTCACGATTTGGTTTTGGCTTCCCTGTTTTATCACTATTGCTGTGAACTTGCATGATCAGAATTTCAAAGCATTTATCTCGCTAAGGGGCATCTCTCGATTTCTTAGGAAAAGAGAAAGGATACATTTTATGTTTTATTTCACAACTGTTAGTAGTGAACATTAAGGCAGATTTGTCCTGGATATCTGAATTTTCACATGGTCATTCCAGTTCTGAAGGGGTGAACCCACATAATTAATGTTTGTGCCTTTTAGTGTACTCAGTGAAGTGGTTCCAAAATTGTTGGTATTAATTGCTACCAACCTTGCTTTTGATAGTGATGGGCTGCTAGTGCGATTTAGTTGTGGTCTCATATCTTGATGACGAACTGAGCATCGAAATGTGGTATCCCTTGTGTGCATAGATGGGGCTAAATTTAATCCATGCAGTATCATAGCAGGCATCATTCGGATTACAGTCTGTGTCCTGTGATGACCCTTCTACAGGATTTGCATTACCTTTAAGTACTTCAGCTAAGAACTGCTGCTATACACTGGAATGCCAATACCTAGCTAATTCAAAATGAGGCATGTTAGAAATGCCTAACATCATATTGATGGATGGATCAGGGACCATACCCAGGAGGGTAGGGCAGATGCTTGTCACATACCTTTAAAACTCATCTGAAATCTGACTCTGCTGCACAGTGACATGTAATCAAGACTGACTCCTTTCTCATTGTGTAAATGCAATAAGAAGCCTAAGATGTGGAAAATGAGGTACGTTATGAAAGCATTGAATGTATTCAGTTTAAAGTTTGTGTGCAGCTTAAAATTAAGATAACATAAGAGAAACTTACCTGCAGGGCAGTAAAGGGATCCCATAAAGAGAGATTACAAAGGGAAAAAAAAAAAAAAACAAACAAAAAAAAACTAAGGTCTCCTTCCTGAACAGGGAATTAGGGTTCGGTATTAGTGCAAACTATTTCACTTTCAGAAAACTGAGACTGTAAAAGAAGGCATTTAGTATAACTGCAATAAATAGGAGTCCTTTTAGACAATCTCGTAATAGAGACTTGTGACTGCAGAGGAAGGAGGCAAAGAAAGTAGAGCAGAAAGAAAAAGCTGGGAGAAAAACAAACTGAAGGGAAAGAACAGTCAGGAAAGTGAATCCATGAGGCAAACAGGGGCTGAAAGAATACCAGGACCAAGCTGTAGTTCACACTCCCAGTGTTGCTTACCATGAGATGGTTTCCACATACTCTGGCAGCAGCAGCCAGGACACTGCAAGGAGACGGCTTCTTCACGAGCTAAGCCCACTGAGCGTGGTAACACTGAGAGAGCAGACCTGCTGCTGCCTTGCCTGTACTGTGAAGTAGGAGGACTGATGTTGGGGTGCATGTGCCATCATCTGGACTGCAGGCTTCCACCACCAAACATTTTGCAGCACCTGGGTGGGCTGGCTTAGATTGTAGCTGGGAAGTGGGAGGCTACTTTGTGTTTCTTCAATCACATTCCAACTTTTTCTTGTTCTCCTTTTCTTCCATTTCTCTATTCCTTCCACTTTTTTTTAACCCTTTATTTGCTCTTCAATATATTTCTCTTTTATTCTCCTGCTTCCTTCCCCCTGTTCCCTTCCTCCTTTGCTATGTGCAGTAAGTGATATTTTTAACATTTTTCAGCACTGCCTGTCTGGACTGTGAAGATTGAGGATTTGCTGGCAATAGGTAATCATGTGCTAAATTGCTAGTCAGGCTGCAGGTAGCTATTGTGGTGATGAAACCTGGGCCTGGCACAGGTTGATTAGTAAGAAGAAGTCCTTTTCTCTAACAGAATAAATATATTTATTCTAACAGAGTATACCTCAGACGGTATCAGGCAAAAGCGTGAAACCTCTGGGCTGTTCTGTAGTGTCTCTAAGGATCCTCAGTCTCTCTGGTGGTGGATGATGGTCTCTCTCTCAATCAAGACCTAGCTTTTCACTGATGTTGTAGGAAAATAGGCTTTAGCTTCCCCAAGAGGTTGTATGGAAAGTGATTGAGATACAGGTAGCAAATGGACCTGGACGTAGGTGAAAGTAGAGCAAATGGTGTGTCAGGGAATGGACAAAAGGCCATGCCTGATTTTTCTGAGTCCTTTTTGTCTCTCTGTTGTAGATATGTTGTGCTTCGGTTATGCCACCTGTGAAATATCTGTGTTTGTTTTTTTTTTCTTTACTACGATGCTTTTGAAGCATTTGTGAAGCTCTTGAGGGAGAAGCTAAATGTGGAAATGAGTTTGGTTTGTATGTGCTTCAAGCTGCCAAGTGGATTGCCTCTGCTTCTTCCTGCTCATTTCCCAGTGAGGTGGAGGGAGATGTCTCCCTGAGGTTCAGGAGCAACGCTGGTTTGGAGTTTGATCCCTTCCAAATCAAGCTCTCCCACAAATTGCACCGTTACTGCTCATCACAGCTTTACTTTCATGTGGACGTTTTCTACTCAGGAATTGCCATGCAGATGAGATGACAGATCTGCTATAATCTACTAAAATTGACGCTTTAGGATTTGAGGAGGGAGATGTCTCAGTTCTTAGACCATTACATCCATAGATGCAGGCTGAACAAGAACTTCGTACGTATGCTAGACCAACACTTAAAGATTTAATTTCAGCTTGACCAATTTGATTTATATCAGCAAGATTTTCCTTCAGACTTGCAGAGAAGTATCTTGCTGTAGACCTATTTGATGAATAGCTTGATATCAAATTTAGACTATTAGTCTCTGGGGAAGAGGTCTGCTTGTTCTCCTAAAATAATATTTCTATTCCCATCAAACTTTGTTTGATTTTATTCTGTTTGAGGCCCCGTGTCAGTTAGGTTGAGCAGAGCCATAGGAGATGGAAGTGGTGGAGGAGAGCCTGCATGGTTTGTAGAGTTTATACAGGAGAGGATGGCCCAGTGGAAAGTATCTCAGCCATTTGATTTCATCCTCTTCTTGACTGTATTATGAAAAATGAGCCTGTCATTAAGCACTTCTGGCACCAGACATCCCACAAGGGGGCATTGGTGCTGGTGGTCACAGTATCCTCAGGCATTCAGCCAGGCTGAGGGCTCCTAGGTCCCACCGGTGTGTCCGTGGCCTTGATGTGCCTCGTGCATGGGTGCTGTGGTAGCACATCGCACCTTCCCGGCGGGCCTGGCTGTCCCCAGCTGACCTCCCTGTCAGCCTGCTGCATAGCACTCCCCATTGCTGTCTTAAATCCAAATTCTTTGGTCAAAAATCATCTTTGTTTAAAAAAGGAGATCTTCATGAAGTTATGGAGAGGCATGAAAACATGACCTTTTCTGTTTCTACAAGAAAATAAAATGAACTCATCTATTTCCTGTCAGTCCTGCTGTGCAGTACTGGCTTCTCTTCTGATAGCAGTTTATCCATTACTTCAATACCAGTTTATGAGGTGTCTGTGCAAACCAGCCGGAGGTGCTTATGGGGAGCAGGCCAACTGATACTTACTGGAAGCTGGCCTCTTTTGGGAACACCCAAGCCATTTTCCAGAGCTCTGATTTCTTACACCTATTGGTAGGAAACTGAAGACAGAATATGGCATGGTGTGTGAGCCCAACGCTAACTAATGCTTCTCTGCTGCAGTTGATGTGAAAAATTACGGTACTTTTCACTGAAATAATTGACCACTTCATTACTAATTTTGGAAAATGTGACTGCTGTGGGGATTCTTCCATTAGATTTTTTTTCACCTTGTTATTTTGAGCGAGTGGTTTAAGTCCTGGCAAAATTCTGAATTCATGAAAAAGAAGGTTGCAGTGCTCTCATGCAAGATTTGAATGGCCGCAGGTGCTGCAGGACGCATACCAGGTGCAGTGGAAGGATGGTGGGGACCATCACAAGGATATCAGAGATTTGCAAGCACTGTGGCAGAGTTACTACAGGGGAAGCTCGATTATCATTCTCACTATTTGTATCTAGTGCAATAACCAGGTTATTTCTACTAGATACTAGAATGACTCCTAACCCATGGAAAAAACTGCTCCCTCTCCCCCCTGTTCCCACTTTTCAGCAGTGTTGCAAGTTCCTAATCGCATCACATTTACAGAGGCACCGATGCCAACACTAAAAGCTGTAAATTTTCTTTTGTCCTTCCCCTAAGCTGTCTCAAGATTTTTTAATTTCTCAGAGGAGGAATATGTGCCCCTTATTAGCATCTAGGATTGTAAAGATTAGCTTCTTTGTAGCATCGACTAAATGAGATCTGAAAGGGTTGGCACATAGCCCCATCTCTTGCTCTGTCTGTGTCTCCCACCCTCATTTGCTTTATATATAAAATAAAAATGTCAACTGACTCAGAGATAAACTGTGATCGGCATTCCTTGCGTCTCTATAAAAGCTGCCGTGATTATTCATCAGGGCACAGTGAGTGCAGGAAGAGAAGTGATGACATGTCATTTGGGTATAAGCACCTAGCACATTCCCTTTCAAGTTAGCATTGAATCAAAGTTTCCATCAGGCCTGGAATTCACAGTCAGCTATTCAATGTTTTTGGTTTTGTTTTTGTTTTTTAAAAAAAGTGTCTATTGATGACAAGAATGAGGGGGCGAGTCCTGTATTGGCAAACAAGAGGGAGGATTTTTGGAGCAAGGTGGGTAGGGTAGCTAGGCTCACAGAGACGTAGGAAGTTTGTTGCCTTTCACTGTCTTGATTTTTGGCTGATTTCTTCTGACATTAACTCCAGCATTAGATTTTTCACATTTATTACTGCAAGTTCAAAATAAAAATGAAAAGAGGACTCGGAAGGAACAGATTCTGTTACTATAGATGGCTAGAGTGGTACTTATTATATCTGTCTCATTGCTGACTTCTGCCAGCTCAGACAGCTTCTTTCTCTGCTCCTTGCCTTAAACAAACTAAGTCCCTATGGCAAAGTCACAGCACAGCCACACCCTATCCAACTCAGTGCTGCAAAAGCACTCCATCGATCAAGCCACCTAAATGTCACTCTGCAAACATCGTGACACTACAGCTCACCCATGTCAGCAGCACGCAGTTATCCGCTCACTAAATTATATAGCATAGCACCTCTCCTTCTGCTGCCACAGAAATAGCATAACCAACCTTTAGCTATTGAGGTTGACACTAACAAATTTTTGGCCATCTGCCTTCATGGTTATGATTATGCCTCACACTGTAATCAAAGAGATCTCTGCAGTGATTAGTTATCAGGTAGCGGGGAAAATGGGGGAGGGAGGGGGTGTTAGCATCACAGCTTTGAGAGAAAGATGTTCATTGCAGTCATCTATGTAGATGGCATGCAAACCAGGAAAAGAGAGTAGTGCTGATTACCCAGTAGCAAAGGTGTTGAACCTGCTTTAAAAGTCAACAAGTTTTCTTGGGTATAGAATTGTTTGGCTGTTCTTTCCATTTGAAAAACAATAACCAATTCTTCAGTGTGGTATTACTGCCAGGGAGATTAAAAGCTCATTCTTGGATATTAAAATTTGCTGCTTAATGCAATAAGCAATTTGTAAATACTTTTTAAATTAAAGCACTGGATGTGACTATTGCTATATGTGGGGTCAGATTATCCCTTTCTTGTAGGTATTTATAAAAACATTTCTCTATTTTGTAAGTTTAATAGACATTAATGTGAGTGTGTAATCATGCAGTCATCTAACTTAGAATGCTATTTATGAGCAGTGATTTAGCATTTGCTACTTATCACTCCCCCATTTAAAAAGTTTTATTCCTCTAGTCAGGAACTGGAAACAATACCATGCTACCACTTGTGCACTGTGAATAGAGAATAATTGAAGTGAGCAGTTTGCAAATGTTCTGGAGGCGGAAATGTGCTCAGATGAACTATTTGGTGGTTGTTTCTGAATAACAAATCCATTCACAGAAATCTGGTTCAGTCCACAAAGAATAAAAAAGGGCCAAACCTGCACTGAATTTTATTTGCAGTGAATTATTTATCCAGCCGTATCCATTATTATTTAATATTTTATACATAGTACTGATAATAAAAGGCTTTACAAAAGCAAGTTAGAGATGACGCCTTCAGTAGAGTGTAAAACCAATCATAAGAAAGAGTGAGTGATAAGGCAGAGTTCTGCTGTTGCTTGTTTCCACATGTGCATCAGAGCCTTGTGGTCTTAGGAGGAAACTCTGGCTGCATCGAGGTGTGTATTCCAAGAATGGAGATGGGCTATGAAGTTATGATCCAGGTTTTTAGCTATTTATCCCTCTCTCAGAAATACGGGGACAGCTGGGGTTTGAAATTTGGTGATGATAAATACACAGCTGCGTAGATGCATTCGGCAGCATTTGCCTTTCTGCTTACACATTGACAACAGGAATAGATCCCCAGCCCTTTGGATTTGGTAGTAGGGATTCAGAAGCTCAGAGGCTCATCATTACCACACATGAACCAGTATCGCTAAGAAAGCTTGTCACCAGAATCTGCTCCAGCAAGTTTCCTTTGCTTCCTGGTTTCACCTATGGTGTATATATTCAGAGTTGCATTTACAGTGCTTTCTGGTTTCCCTGAAGGTCTTTAAAAGATGTTTAGATTTAGAGCTTAGTGATATGGTTTAGTTATTGTTAGTGTTAGGTCAGAGGTTGGACTCAGTGATCCTGGAGGTCTCTTCTAAGCTGGATGATTCTGTGATTCTATAACAAGGAGCAGAACTCACACACGTGGTTGCAAAATCCATGTAGTGTTTAAGAGGCTTACTAGAGAACTTTTTCCCACCTTGTAGACCTGTTAAAGGAATTTGTTTTACTAAGTTCAGAAAACTGTGCTCTGCATTTGTCCCAAATATGATACCTGTTCTACATGGTTAAATTCCATTCACTTTTGTAACTTCTGAAAGGTGAACTCAAGTGAAAATTAACAGCCTGCGTTTTCATACAGGTTCACAAAATTGTTCTTAGTTCAGAACATACTTCGGATGCCTTTGTGACTGCAGAAGTGGTAACTTTGTGAGATGGGAGCTGAAAGGAACTGAGGAAGGATGTTTTTCCAAAAGAAAACTGACAGGGAAACTGTTTTTCAGAAGCTTAATTTTTCCGCAGTATGGAGAAAAACAGCTAATCTCTTAGTTGAGAAAATAACTTTGCCTTGTGAGCTTAATGTAAAGCCTCCCCAGTTGTCTCAGAGTGCATTTTTAATGTAGAAACATTTAATGATTGTAATTGTTTCCACCACTAATGAGTTTGCTGAAGACAAAAAGTATAGCAGCAGTCAGATTGTGTCGCTGTATGAATGATATTCATGGAGAAGCCTGGTGACATCAGTCCTGTGTTCTGGGAGAGAAGTCCTTGTGGAAAAACCACAAATGGAGGTACTTGTTTTCAGTTTCTCCTGTTTCAGCACTGTGATTTGGGTCCAATCTGTGTGATCCAAGAACGGGTATTTTCTGTCAACGCACAGGATTTTTACTTGTGCTATTGCTAAATTCTGCTTGTGTATCAAGCCTTGTGCATTTAGTGGGAGTGGTATAAGAATAATTGGGGGGGGGGGGGGGGGGGAAGATTTCCACCCCCTGGAAAAAAAATAAAATGACTTCATGGAGCAGAGCTTGGCATTAATGCTTAAACAGATGGCTATGATGATGGGACTGCAGGCACCAGCAAGTCAAGGTAGAGCGGACAGAGAATATTTGTTTTGTACATGTGCATGATAAGTGGGAGCAGTCACATCACTTGTTCTTTTTATAATGTGAGTCATGACAAAATTACTTTAGCTTTCAGGAATTTGAAAGAGAATGAGGGGAAGAAAACACTTGGCATCTGCAATTTAATGCTTTTAACTGGAGAAAGAGAGCTAAGCTAATACTCAAGTGTTTCACGTGTTGCAGGCAGGCGCTAATATACCCACGGGGTAGTTAAAGACTCCTTGGAGAAACCTCACAGCCACCTCATTCTCGCTTCATCACGACAGCCTCACTTCCCACAGTCTTAAAAAAAAAAAAAAAAAAAAAAAAAAAAAAGACCAAAAAAAAAAAAAAAAAAAAAACGGTGTGTTGCAAGAGTAAGGTGGGAGATGTGTGGATCATTTTTCAGTTCTGCTCATCTCAATAGCTCTCCTGCTGTTCTTCTCTTCAGCTCGGCCCTCAAATGTTTAAGTCATTATCTAATAATTTTCTCTGTGTAGAGAGTCCACAGGTACAAGTTTTTTTCAGGTCAAAAAACAAAATAATCCAGGGTGAGCTCCCAACTGTTGCTAGTCTAGAAAAAAAAAAAAAATAGCATGGTGGTGTTGGACATGCCTGGTGAATTTCTTCCAAACCTCCCAGACTGTCACCAGCGGAGCTGGAGGAGACCCTTTGCTGTATATTTCCATTCTTTAAGTATACGAGCTATGCTGCCTGCTGGAGCAGCTCCACTTCCATCCTGGAGGAGCAGCCGTAGAGGCAGTAACACAGTTTCCCAAGAGCAAAGTAATTACTCTGTGTGTGTGTGTGTTTTAATAGGAAAAAAAGAGAAATGTAGTTGCTGTTTTGCTGAGACTATTACAGAGGTAAGAGATGGAAAAGCCCTGCCAAATTGTATTTAGTCTGTTCACCTGAGCACAAAGCAGAATTGTTACCTACCAGTATCACCTGCACGGATTTTTCTGTTCTGTACCAAGGTAGCATTTCTCGCATATTCATTGCTGCAGCACCGCGGGGAGTTTCACGTTTCCATCCAGCGAGTGACGCGGCACAGCTCTGCCCGGAGCTCTGAACTAGGCAGCGTCTGGGGCTCTTGTCTGCTTTCGTGTCAGCAAATTGTCTCTGGCTAACTCCCCTGTCCTGAAGGGGATGCTCCTGGGCTCAGAACCACTGAAGGGAAGGGTTATATGGATGAGGGGAGGGAAAGGATGAAGGAGAAGAAAATAATTTATATTCTGGAAAGTATAACGCAAAAAGTGATTGCTGAGAAATCTCACTGGCAACCAATTACTCACTTCATTGGCAGCCAATTATTCAGTGTTGTGAACTGAGCACCCCTCAAACTCTTTTAAATCATGGGGTGCTCGTTAGCTTGTGGGATTGAGCACCACGGTAGTAGGTTCATAAACCTTAAGTACCAGCAGCTCCTAGACACAGTGGGCTGTGAGTCACGGCAATCACGGCAATTCGGGCTCTATCTTAACAAGTTTTGTCTCCACGCCTGTGTACCCAAAGAGGCTCTCCCTGCCTCTTGAACATAATGGCAATGTTTCAATGACATAGTTGAACATAATGGCAATGTTTCAATGACATAGTTGATAGAGCTTTAGAACATCTGAGATAAAAACAGAATAACCAGGCCACGTGGCACCAATAAATTTATTCTGTTCTTTCAGATTTGTTCAAAGGATTTTGGTGTGTACTGGTAGACTTTGTGCTGGCTCTTGGACTATCTGTTTACACATCTCTGATATCTCTGGATCAGCTATATTCACCCCTAGCTAGTATGATGATGGCCTAAATGCTTTGTCATATTCTCTGGCTAATTTAACAGTGGTGCTGCTGTGGACTGCTGCCTGATCTGCATCAAATTAGTACTGTTAGGCAGTCTGGATATCAGCTATTAATGATTGTGCAATCATGCCCTCTTGTCAAATAAGACGTAGGAGAGAAGTGACTTAAGTCTTCTTTCCAGGGTAAGGGATTACGGATTATTAAAGATGCTCAGCTCCATTCTAGCTGCACGCAGATATTACTGCTGATTTCATCTGCCTTGCTTTGCCCTGTGTCTGTGCCACCTGTGTCTGAAAGTTTATGCTCTAGCCCAAGCCACCATCATAAGAGAGTGCTTTCAGGGATGTGAGTAGGCCGCATCCAGCTCCTGCAGCCACTTCAATTCCTGCATGTTTTCAGAGCCTGCTCTGTGATCTCAGAATGCTTTCGGTGATGTCATTGCTTTCACGTGGCAGCAAGAAAGCAGGATGTGCAAAGGGCGCCTCTGAGGGAAGAAGAAACAAGGAGCTTCCTTCACTGCTGTAGGGAAGCACCAGGTATGTTTGGCACTGTGATTGAGCTCAAGGATTTTTTGCAGCTCTCTGCAAATTTTGGTATCTTTTACACCACTGAAGTCAGCTGTTAACCTAGCTCATCAGGTTGCATGCAGAAATTCAGCTTTTGTTCTCAGAGTCCCAGGTGGTGCTGGGAGATGTGCTGATTCATCTCAACACTTCAGTCTGTACTAATGGGTCCTGCTGGACTCAGTTCGGAAATGAAGGTTGTCTTATTTTGGAGTAATCCTTATGGAAAAGAGATCTCACCATTATCCCCCCCTGCATATATGTTGATGAGCCGCAATGATGTGCTGTCCTCTGATGGTACATGAGGATGTTTTCCTCTTGTCCTTTATCAGGGAAGTTTGAGAGTCAAATCACCTGATTTATTTTCATCTTCATTAGTATGAGTTGTTTCCTGCTCTTCAGTATAGCTGTAAAGATGGCTCTAAAATTATACGCTAGGTATTGGAATACAGCCATTTCTGAGGTGAAATGTGACAAATTTTTAGATGCGTGGGTTCCTTTGCTCTGTCCACTGAAATTCCCATTTTGTCCTTCCTCTCTGGTCTTTTAAGCTTTGTGAGTTCACTTCCACTATTAACCTTTCTCTTAGCAGCATTTTCCTGTCTCTGTGCTGCCTCACATTTAGCTGATCTTCTGCTCGCCCTTTTTAGGACTCATCTTTTTCTCTTGATTTGTGCTGTTGCCTATTGCTGTATTATCAGAACCAGTTCCCTTTTAAACAATAGAAGGAACAGCTTTGTAAACATTCAATATTCAGAAGACTAAACAGGATTCTTTAAGAGTTGACTTCCCCTCCACCCTTAAGCTGCCAGAGGTTTCATATGTGGCTATATGGGGCAGGGAGAGATGGTGGAAGAGTGGACTCTGGAGGATGGGTGGAGCAGGGACAGGGGAGAAGACATTTTCCTCTTCTTCCTTTGGAAGCTTTCCCCTGGAATGGGAATGAGGTGCCTCTGCGTAACAGCATAGACCAAGAGCAGAGAAACCTCTAGGGCACTGCTGGGTTTCCTCTGTCTCCTTTTTCACCCTGCAATAGACAACTTTCTTGGGAGAGGTTCTTCATGATGTTTTCTTGCTTTCTGAAAGAGCAAAGGGAGTAGTTTGTGTTCTGAGTACTATTCCTGCTGTAAGAGCAAAGCTTTTTGAAGTGAACCAAGCTTTTCCCTAGTTCTCAAGAGTTTGCTCTTTCCTTGCTCTGTCCTCAGCCAGCAAGCATGAAGTCTCTGGCACCACAGAGGGAGGAAGTGTATCCTAGAAAGGTGGTTCTTACTTGTGTATGCATATAAAGCTGTTTCCTGGAGTCCTGAATAGAGAGCTGGCTATGGTCCCAGCTGGAGATGAGAGCATAGTAAATTCAGTCAGTGAAAAGCCCGCTTGCACAGGGTGGATAGCATAGGTCACTAACAATCTTCTCTTCCTTTTATTGCTGTGATTCAGAGGGAACAGGACAAGTCATCAGAGGACCAGCATCCTGGAGTGAACTTGTATCTAGGATTGACCTCTTCTCCTTTGCTTACTTTCTCATCTCTCCTCCTTCCATTTTCTTCTATTATTTAATTTTCTAAACAAACGTCCCCCAGCGTGCACTGTGTAAATATTGTCACTGAATTACTGTCTGTTTGCTTAGCTCATTAGAGAAAGTCATGATAAGCTTTTTAATTACAAAATTAGCTTCGCCAAATCAATTTCTTTCATTTAATGAACTGAAGAAAACTGCAAATGGGAGGGGTAACACTCCCCTTTTCCCTGAAGCATAGATTCACTACCTCCAACCCCCAACTTCCTACAGAAAATCAAGGTAGCCAAGAAATAGATTCACTGTGTTTTTAAAAAAATTGTGAGCTGAAGAACATCTTGAGTCTCCCCTTGTTTGTTTGTTTTCTTGTGTAGTTAGTCCTTCCACGGGGAGTTGGTTTGTGCTCCTCTTTTTTGATTTTTCCTCTTTGTATTTATTTTATGTTCACTGTAGAGCAGCAGTCACAAAACTGATTGTGCTGACAGCAAAACCATTGGTGTAGCTTTTATATTGAGCTTCTTGGTGAAATGTTGCTGCTTTGTGAAAGGACAGCATCAGTAGGAGGAAACTTCTTCTGCAGTTCCAGAGGGAACTGGTTGGATGAGAAGGCTTTACAGGCAGTTCATTTCAAAAGAACTGAAGTTTAGAAAGGAAGGAAGACAAACTATATATTATTTGAGTTGCTTAAAGGCCTGGTGGATACATTTGCACACCCTAGTTTTGCTGAAAGACCTTGAATTGAATAGAGTGCAGTGATGAAGGCAGAATAGCCTGAATCATCCTAGCACATCCACAGGTAGGCTTTGGCAGAAGTTGGTGTATTGAGCATTATAGCTCTCAGTGGTGGGACTCTATCCCAGTGCATGTGGTTGTCATCCCGGTCTGATGAGATGATCACTGAGATGGCAGAATGCAGAGTATCTGCATTTTCATGATGGATTCACAGTCGTGCAACCTCAGTGGAACCATCAGGGAAGATGGGATTGTGGTAAGGTGCTTGTTAGATGCTTCTCCTATGAGCAGGAACAAGTAAGGCATGAACAAACTTCGCATGTTGTTGATTTAATTTTGGAGGAAGTTCTCTCCAGTGAAGTAGTGGGATAGACAAGTATTTAAAGTAGTGTCTTAAACTGCTTCAGTTGAATTTGCCAAGGCTTACTCGTCAGAGCTGTCAGCTGGTTTGCTTGTGGTTTTGTATGTGTGCTTTGTTTTGGTTTTGTTTGTTTTTAATGGGAACTTGCAGCAAGAGAGAAGGTTCCTCTGGATCCTTGTTTAAGATTTGCTGCTATTCTTGTTTTGGTATATTGTCAGAGTGATGTTTCAGAAACTTTGGGCCAAAGTTGGATACCAAGTGGGTGGTGTTATCCCCAGGTTCTGCTTCAAGTCTAAGAACAATTAGATATTCCTGCTAATGCAATCAGAAGTGAAATAATTCACAAAGATAACACTTAACTTGTCACCTGTACACTTCAGTGTCAATGTTCTGCA
The DNA here is from genome assembly GCF_009819795.1 of Aythya fuligula. NCBI lineage: Eukaryota > Metazoa > Chordata > Aves > Anseriformes > Anatidae > Aythya > Aythya fuligula. Next base: position 27,793,448 of record NC_045563.1, read on the forward strand.
GAACTGTGTGGGGACAACCCACACCTCTCATAGCCTGCTCATCCTTACCCATCTCTGTGGGCTCTGTCAGCTCTGCCACTGGGACAGATTTTCTTAACAGTTCTGGTGACTTTACCTTATTATTTCTACCCTTCTCAATTTACCACCTGTAGAGTAGGGAAATGCCATGGCACTGAAAAGAACCAAACCCCCCAAAATATTTTTGAATCCTTAAAAAAAAAAAAAAAAATTAAATAAAGCCAGAACAGTTTGTGCTCAAAATTAAGGTAAGAGCCAATCCTTTTTCATTCAGATCAACTTTCCAGTCTCTTGACAGCTTGCTTATTTTTTAGCTGAGAGAGCACAGGGGCAACCAAGGACTTAGTGTGGAGAACAAGGTAAAGCCAAGTGCTCAAAGCTTCTGGAAGGGTTTCCCTGACACACAGAGGAGCTTCCTTCACCAGGCTGCTGAAATCATGTATGGACATAAGGAACTGGCTGTGATTGCCCTATAGATTCTGATGGAGCCAGATTCTCTAGTGGTGAGCCTTGCTTTGGACTTGTTCTTTAAGGTAATGAACCAAATTCTGAAGCCTTTCCCTTCTGCTGCTTTCCTAACGTAACTTTGGTATGTATCTAGTGGTTTTATTTATTGTGAAATTCTGTTGTCATAATGCTAATTTCAGACTAGCAAAAACGGTGCAACAAGGATGTGCTGCTGAAGAAGAGGTAGACATGGCTATGCCTGTTCTCAACTTTTTAATACTCCGGATTGCCAGAATAGCTTTATGTAACTATAAATAGGATAACTGCAATCAAAGCAACTTCTTGGAGACTGAAGGGCAGCAGTTAGCCATTTCTGCCTTCCACCCTCACACTGTGCTAAGCATAGCTCTTCTACTGCTCGCAGCAGAACTGGAGTGTGTTTGCCAAGAGAATCCATGTGCTGGAGACAAACAGGTGTCCCTTATGTCAGATTTCAAAGCCATCCTAGAGCTGCAAGGCCCATGGCCTCCTGGGGTGCAATAATGAAAGAAAATCTAATCTTCTGTGTTTAAGCAGTAATAAGAATCCTCAGTGAAGCAGAACCCTCTTCTCTGCCTTTCTCCTGCTACCTGCTGTTTCGCATAATGATTATACCTACTGGGATGCTGCACCCAAGACGACTTATTATAGTAGCTTGGCTACTCTGTGGGGAATGCAAGATGGATCTTTGCTTTCAGCTCTTGCTTTGCCACACCTCACAATAACCTAGTGACCAGAGAGGTGAACAAGGAGTTTGAGGGTATTTGGCATCTGGAATTTAGTTTCAACTCCATTTAAAGTGCCATGGAGACTTCTGTTGCAAGTTACAGTTGTGATAAGCTTGTGAAGGTCAATGAACACCTGTTATCATGTATTAGTGCTTTGTATATACAGGATCCAAGCCTATGTTTGGTGTTTGACTAATGCCTGTGGGCAGACAAGCTAATGGAACACAACTGGACCTGTGTTTCTGGATCACCAGAAGTTCTTCCTCCGTGTAATATAAGACGGGACAAAAAGATGCTTCCAGAGGGACTGGGCCTGCCTGATTTTATATAGATATATATATGTATATGTGTGTGTGTATATATATATGTATATATATGTATATGTTATATATATATATTTTTTATTATTATTTTTTTCCCTGGAGAACCCTGCCTTCCAGAAAAAGGATGCCTGGCTTGGTGAGATTTTCTAGGAACTATTTCAATTAGGAGCTGGTGAAAAGACACAATACCACAGAGGTGAATAGCTAGCAAGAGCCCACTGAACCTTAGCTGTAACCCCTATCTTGTTCCTTTCTTGGCAAGGTAGAGATTAACTATTGGGAACCAGAGATGCCATTTCCCATTGCTTAAAAACAGAAAATTTATGAGTAACGTGGACATTTCACTGTGAAAAATCCCCCCGGGGATTTCAAGTGGTGTGTCTTTGCAATGGACCAGGTTAATCCACAGCATAAGTAGTTGTATTGCCGTGGAGTGTACGTGAATTGCTCTCCAGAAGGAAGTGGGGAGAGGGCACGCGCTCACCCTCCTCTCCCGCTCTCTCCTTGCCTGCCTGCGCCTGCTTATGTAAGCCTGCAGCTTTTCCTCCTATTATCCTGACTGCTGATCCGTGCCTGATGGCGGTGTCAGGCCTCCAACACCACGACTTCTCTGATTGCTGCACTCTGTGCTCTTTAACATGACAATTAAAAATGATTTACAAATGGTCGTTTCAGTTCCAAACAGAGAGCAGCAAGAGGCTGTGATACTTGCCGTGGTATCAGAGAAACCCAGCTATCTCAGCAGCTGCTGCCTTTGCATTCGCCGCTTGTTTGTCTCCGGGGTTTTATATAAGATGTCTGTCCTCAAAGGGCTGCTTTATGAGAGCTCTCTGTAGAGCCAGAGCAGTCAGTGGAGCAGAGTCAGCATCTTGGGGACAGCGGCCTGTTCCAGTAAGGAGACTTTTGGTAGGTTCATGGGGCTGTTACGGGGATATCCCTGTAAGGAGGGAGAAGGCTCTGCAGGAGGGCTAGTGGGGACTGATTATTAACCATCAGTCAGGGAAGAATGAGTACAATTTACTCTTTTCTTACTGGCGGTCTTTTGCTCACAGAGGAGGTTGGGTCTCAGATTGATCCATGAGCCTGCTGGAGGGTATTCATGCAACCTAATTCTGAGTAACTGAAGTGCAGGGCAAGACTGCCTTGACTCACTGTACAGTCTGTGAAGAGAAATGAGATCCTTCAGAGAGCTTCAGAGCACTGGTATCAGGCTCTCATCCTGAATCGCCTTCTGAAGAGGGCTGCTAGGTCCTATAAACACAGTGGGAATTCCTGCTTCTCCCCTCTTCGATATGCTGAGGAGCTTTGCCTGCCTAGCAGTACTGTACTTAAGCTTGGAGAGGTTTAGCTGGTCCTGTGGCTTCCAGATCTGAAGATCTGATGCTTTTATCAAACACTTATGGTTAGTTAGGGTCAATTATGTCTCTAATTTCTGACAGAAGCTGAGAAAGAAGTCTAGTGCATGTCTGAGCTCAGCCCCTAACTCTGAAGAAGATAAGCAGCATTATGACAGGTCAGTTCTGCAGGACTTGGTTTACTCTGCCATAGTCTTTGGAAGGATTTTTCCAGTCATTAATACTTTTAAGTGAAGGAGCAGCACTTGCTATGATATTATGCCCAGAACTGTGGTCAAGTCAATCCATGGAAGTGAAGGTGAATGCAAAGGACTACTTCCCCTCCCACTTCTTCCTTCACTCTTGTATGTTTAGTTCAAGCTTATGTCATTGCTTGCTTCAGCTCAGTAGGAGAGGCCATCCTGAATTTTGCATCCTCTTTACAGTAAAGTCTTTCTGCTTACTGTTCACCAGCACACACAGACCCCCAACATCTCCCTCTGTGTGCTGCTCTGCCCATTGCCACGACTGTTCCTTTACTGCTGGGAATGACAAAGTTGTGGGAGTATGCACAACCCTGTATCCCGAAGGGACAGCACCATGGAGGGAGTGAGGGCGAGCCACCTAATCGGGGTTGCTGGTGTAGGTGAAGTGCTGAAGGATCTTCTGATAGAGTGGGGCACAGTCATGCTGTTTCTCAGAAGCAGACGCATGATAACCCAGAGTTAATTGCTGCTGCCGTGCAGTTCAGCAGAATCTGTTCGGTGGTTTCTGAGCCAATTGTGGTACCTTCTGCTGCCAATGAAAGATTAGCTCTGGTACAGAAAGATTTTGCTGCTTTTGAATGCAGAGAGACAGGGGTCATAAATGTCTTCAGGCCTGCCCAGGTGGATCACCAGTAGTTATAACTTTAAGGCTTGTTCTCATAAAGCATGGGTGAGCTACAGTGAGTTTAGTACAGCTGTGTACTGTTCTCCACTCCTCATTATTTCCCTCCCCCCAGAGGAGTAGAAATTACATTCAAAGGATAAATATGTAAAGTAAGAAAAATGGTATGTACATGTGATCTGCATGCTACACTGGCATGAAGTAGGTGTCCTCTGGCCTTCCCCCCAAAAAATCCTCATTTTTCACAATGAAAGCAAGAAAGAAAACAAATTGGAAAAAGAGATTTAGACTATATTAAAATGGTAAGCATTAGATGAATGAGTTGCAAGTATTTCAGCTCTGTAAATATGAAAAATCCAGTGATCTCAGACTCCTCTGCTATAGCTTCCAGCCCCATAGGGGTCTTTTGCAATTGTTGGAAGACTGGAAAAGATTCAGTAGAGTTCCATTGGTGGAGTTGGTTGAGGTACCTTGTGGCACAATTGCTGTGGTTTAAGGAAAAGAAAGGGATGAGTTTTGAATAGGGTGGCAGTATTACTGCAGAGCCCAGTACTCAGCTATCTGGGGAGCTGTTGATCAGGACAGAAATGTTTGAAAAAATAAATTACGTCACCTCTCCAAAGTTTGTGCAGTTCTATTGATGCTTTCAGTCATTCTCTGCTATAAGCTCTGGAAATACTTTCATAATCAGGGGGAAAAAAAAGATAGAAAAATTGCAGTGTTATTTTAAATAAGAGAAAATTTTCAACTTGATTTTTTTTTTAATGGTCACATCACCACAGACTTGGGATGGAGTATTTTGTTATGTCATACAGTATCATGTGCAATATGACATAGTCTGATGTGTCAAATACCTTGACATGAAAGAGACTGACACCACGGGTCAGGACCTGGGGCCCTGATTAATTGCTAAGCTAATTAAAAAAATAATAATAATAATAATAATAAAAAAATAATAATAATAAAGTGAGTATTGCTTGTTTGACCAGATCTTTAGGATTCTATTAAAATGCCACTGTCCTGACAACTTTTTAACCCTGGACTCCTCCAAAGTACTCATTATTCAGATTGTGCTTTTGATTTCTTGCTTACAGAACACTTGACAGAGATGAAAGATACTACTACTGCTTTAAGAAGCAGGAATCAGGAATGGACAGAAATGATGTAACATGCCCCACACTGACTCAGTTGTTTTAGAACAAGGGATGTAACTTGAGCCCTCTGACTTCCAGCTCCATCCCTTCATAGTACTTTGCAACAAAAAGGATGGTGAACCTCAGAATTACAGCAAGAGATGGAAGTCAAGCAGTGGCTTCTGGGGTAGTGACTGAGCAAAGGAGAGGTTTCTTTGCTAGCTGGAGGTTGTATCAGGTGAGGTTAGAATTTCAAGGTAGTCCCTCAAAACCACTGAGTTTTCCACATGGCAACGTTCCTGCTTGGTTGTGCTCTGCAGGTAGGAAAACTTCCACAATCTTTGTATGTACACACCAGGCATGGCTCCATTTCAGTTCTGTTTCAGAGTACACACTTAAATCCTTTTGAGCAAGAGTTAAACTGTCTGGATTTCAGTCGAGCATGTTGCTCAAATCAGAGGAGGTAATTAATTCAGAGAACAACTCATTTTTCTGCTCCTCCCATCCCAGCAACATAAAAACAAGATCAGTCTGTAGAGCTGAAGCGTTTGCAGCATTCACAAGTGAAAAGTTGTCAGACACTGAAACACAGGTAAATGCTTCTGAAATTACCCTTAATTACAGTGTTGTGTGTGTCTGTATCATATACGTTCCCTCCCTACCACCCAGCCTCCTTCCTACCTCCCCCACCTCGGCTGTGTTCACTAGCTTCTGAAAACCAAGGAGTGCGTGTTGCAGACAACAGAACCTTTTCCAGCTGCTTAGGCTAATGCAGGATTTGCAGAGACTTTGTGATGGGGCTGTTCATTGTGGGCTATGTTAAGGAATGAGGGAGCTGGATAGTTCCTCAGGATATATCTGTGTCCAGCAGCCATCATGCAGAATCTTCTTGTATAGCTGTTGTGGATGAATCTTTTCTTTTCTACCATACAAATGCCTTTGGAGAAAGAAAGATGTAGTTCTTCTAGCTAGTCTGATTATCAGAGGGACAGGCCAAGTTGCTATAAGAGTTCAATAACCTGACATTGGAGTTTCATCTAGGCAGCTGACATCATCATCCAGTTGTATTTCAACTGAGATATTCCAGTAGTGCCTATTGCCCATGATGTAACTAAGGTCTCAGGAAGGGCTTTCCTTCCTCACAGAAGGATTTGCTTTGGGGAAGTGAGACCCTGTTCAGATGCACATTAGGAACATATTGTATGTTAAATGCGTACAGCAGAGTTGCTCTGTAGAGCATCCTGTTATTTCAGGCTGCCACATAAACGTAAGACTTACACCAATGCTACACTGCAAATCAGCCTTGGCTGGGGAGATAGTTCCTGTGCTCCAGTCCAGGCATGTTTGAAAACGTGGTTCCATTTACAAGTGAGGCCACAAAAGACTTGGCTTTACTTCTGCATTATTGAGAGGTGTGTGATGGTGGGGGGAAGCAGGGCTGAAGACATGGAGATTGCTTTGCAAGGGGGAAGTATTCTGGTGCAGCACAGATAGGGCCTGTATCATTTGCATGCCCAATGCGGGCATGCACACAGAAAAAAGATGGTGTAACAACTTTCCTCTTTTTCTTTTCCCTATCTTAATTAGCTCCTTCAAAATGACCCTCTCCTGCTTGGACTCCTCGTGAACCCTGTGGCCTGTGGATAGCACTTGTGAATATGCATGAGCTGATAAGAGAATCTAATGTGTGAATCACACTTAAAACAGACCCACCCACTCACTCCCTGACATCAGCTTTTTCAGAACTGTGAAGTGAGAGCGATTTTAAAATTAGAAAGCATGTCATTGGGAACTTTTATCAGCCCTCAGAGAAAATAAATAACCTCTCAAGATGTGAGAATGGATTTAACTAATGCAGTTATTTATTTATTTTTGCTTTGCGGTTAAAAAAAATGCTTTTATATTTCTTCAGTATCAGTGCTCCTCTCCAAAAAAGTGAACAATAATTGTAATGGATGTCAGAAAATACTGTTATCTCTAGTTCTTCTCCCATGTCTCCTGAGATCCTAGTGTGCAGTTCCTGGGGGATTACTTCTGCATGTGGTATACACGCAAATTATTTCATTGGGAAGAACAAAGGCAAGAAATAATCCTCTTTCTGCTATGTGTTTTTCCTGAACATTTGCATTTTAAAAGTAAGCAATCTTGTGTGCTTTTACAGTGGGTGAGTAAGAAGAGGGGAAAAAAAGAAAACAACTAGGAACTGAAATTGCCACATTTTTGCAGAGTAATTAAGCAGAGAGGAAAACAACCCAACATCTTATTTTTTTTGTTTGCAGTTGTTTTTCAAGTGTGTGACTTGTGGGTTTTTGTATTGTTTCAGAGATTGCCAATATTGATGTGTGCTAAAAAACAGGACAGGAGAATTGCCTACAAAAGAAATCAGTTGACTTCCTGCAGCCTCACTACCTTGTGCTGCGACCTTACTGGATTTCACATAGAGTTATTTAGGGCTTGGAGAGATCATCTCCAAAAACAAACCAACAAAAACAAGAAGCCAAGAAACAGTGGTGTGTTTTTGTTTATTTGCTTGTTTTTACGGGAAGTAATAGTGATGAGTTCAGTAGATGGTCTTTTGCCCTTCAAAGTGGTACTGATTCCACTGCCCTTTTGGGATAAAACATAGGTCTATTTCCTGACTGTTGGTGTTTGTAAAGATCTTCTGTCAGTTTTCACAATTGCAGATATGTTAAATCCAGGGTTCTGGTCTAGTTCCAATTTGAGGAGCTATTTTCTGCTTAGTTTCTGCAGCAGATTTGTATTGGCTGCGATCTCCTCCTCCACTTGCTGTCATACATTTTCATGTTTGCTGAGCTCTTTTAAACAGCCACCACATTCCCCTTCTGTGTGTGTTAGCAACTACTTCTGGAGTGGAACATGGCAGCACAATATTACACTTCAGTTAAGAGGAGATATGATAATGCTCTAACAAATCAAAGCCACAAGAAGAAATTTAAGGTAGGCAGAACCCAATTACTAATTTGGAATTTTGCCAGGGTAGTGGGATTAACAAGCTTACACAGAAAGACTAGAAAGCACTTAAGGATGAAGCAAAAGATGCCTTCGCCATGAGAAATGGCAAACACCTGTGCCATCCAGTCCTTCCCTTGGCATTCACTGCAGGCTTATTCGTTACATCATTTTCACCAGTGATACATCCAGCCTAATTATAAATGACTAAAGCCATGCAAATTCCACATTCACTCTGTGGAGGCTGTTCCAGGGGATTCACTGCCAAAGAGAAATGCATCTCAGCGTTCCTCCTTTGTGTTCTTTTGTGTCTTTTTCTTCCTAATTGCACAACTAGAATTGCTTCTTTCCACAGCTTCTATCTTCCCTCACTAGTCTCTTCATTCCATGCCCTTTGAAAGCATGGTAGACATTTACCTTAGCAGACTGTTTTCTGCAGGCTTGCCTTTCCAATCATCAGGCAGGTTTTGTCAAACATCCCCTGCAATCACTTGTAGCTTCAGCTACAAGCAGCCTGAGCTGTAACACTGACTTAAAATCACTACCTGCATTGGATGCTGGAGTCATTTACCCAAAGCTGTAAGGACAGGGTCAATGTTATGAGGCATAAGAGGGATTATATACCCAAGGAGGCCAGACTCGTTCACCCACTGTCTTCGATTCCTTTTGTTCAAGTGGGTGTTGCTCATGCCAGTTTAGATGAACTGCCTGCTAGATCACTTTGGAAGAGGTAGGCTTTGCAATAGAAAATGATTTATGAGATTTGTTGGGGCTTTTGTTGGCCTCTGAGATTTGCTGGAGCTTTGCTATTAGCCTGTGAATATTAGTGGTAAAACATTCTCTTTGTCCTATAGGGAACTTTACAGTTCCACTGTGCAGCTATTGCACTTCTTAACTTATGTAGCACAATCAGTAAATAAGTAGCTGTAACCATTCCAGTTAGGGGCTGGGTCTCATTTCAGGACAGGAACTCTTTTCACAGAAAAGGCTTTAGTGTTTCAGTCAGACTGCTGTTCCCTCAGTGTCCTTTTCTCTCAGGCTGGGATGTCTGCCTGTGCTCAGAACCAGGGCTCAGGAGTGATGTTAGCTTTTGATTATTACAGATTTTCTTTTCATATTTTTTCTAATATTTGCAAAATAGGAGTTCTGTGTTTTTTCAGTGTATTTCAGTATGAGTATCAAGCACCAAAAGCAGCACACAGATATTCTTCTCAGGACAGAGAATGTTCTCCAATATGTCAGGCCTTAGTCCTACAGTGAGCTTCTCAGAGGAGACGTCTACATCTGCAGGTCTTGGTAGCTGCAAGGTCACATTATGTATCACCTGTGTCTTCTGAGTTTATGTAATATATTTGATAGATATTCCTAAAATTACTTTTGGAGGAAAAGAGAGTCTGTTTAATTTCTTTCTTCCTGCTAATTATAGAACAAATTAGACTTGGTTAATCATTTGTCTTTAGAAAAATGATAAAAGGCTGCAATTATTAAAAAGAATACAGTAAACAAAAATGGTTTTGATTGCTTCTGCTGACACGTTGTCTCAAACAGAACTTGAAAGTCAGAATAGATCAGATAATCTGACAGAGAGCCAAAACTGAACAGATTGCTGGATTTGTCTGCTGGGGGTTTATATTCATTTTCAGAGTGCGTGATTGAGTGGGACCAGTCAGGAGCAGAGGTAGAAGGTAAGATGGAGCACAAGTCCTTAACGGGAAGAGAAAATGAAAGCTTTCAAAGTATCTAGGAAGTGTTTTTTGAGATAGTAGGAGATGATATGAGGCATCCTTGGCAAGCCTGAGGGAATCTTAGTAAAACCAGCAAGTTACAGAGTCTTCAAGTTTTATTTTAGAATAATGCTTTTAGACCTCACTGAAACCCCAGGGGGGAAATTTCCGACATTGCATTTGTTGCAGGTATGTCCTTTGTTATTTAATTTTTCTCTTCTACTTTTAGCATTAGCAGTTAGAACATTACAATCCAACAGACTTTGTTTGTGTTCTGCAACTGGAGCTGTCAGTCAATCCGTTGTTATCAGAGGTTTGTTCCATAAACGTTAGACAACTGGGGCCCAATTATCCTATCTATTAGGCAGTGTAAATTCGACAAATAAAGGTGCAAGTTACAGTTAATCTTTGCTGAGAGTGTCTGTGTTTTATAAAGATGCTATCATATGGTTTCAGAAGAGCAAGGGGAGTATGAAGGCACATAAAAGACTCAGGGCTGTATGATATGTAACCATGGTTGTCTTTAGATAAGGTGTGGTCAGATCCACATCCTTCATTATTTTTCTTTCAGATTCGGAATAAAAAAGGGAAGAACTTAAGCTGCTTTCAGTAACTTTCCTTTGGCCGTCTCTTTCTATGGGAATGCAATGTATACGGTTACAGTACCACTTCAGGATTCTCCAGGGACTCAGGATATCTATATGATACACTTACTCTTCACACAAGAATTGATTGATATTGTATTTGGGAGTTGGCAGAGTATTTATGAGTCGTTTATTTAGGAAGGCTAACTTTTAGTAGCAGCTCCATCGTATAGCTGGTTGGAGGAATTCTATCTAAACAGCCCCATTCAGGAACACGTTTTTACTTCTCTAGTTTACTTGAATACAGAGTGTGTTGTTCTTTATAAATTAATGTTGCCGTATGTGGTAGCTCCAAGAGGCACACCAGAAGCACACCAGTACATGTACATGCCCAGATTCAGCAGAATACAGTACTGATGTTTAAGAAAAGGTAGACCATAAAATGGGATGATTTCATATCTGCCCATACTCATCCAAATCACCTAGAGTTTTCTTCTCTGTGTCTGATGTAGCTAATTTATTACAGGTTATTCTCTTTTATGGGATTTAGGAAGGCATTCCCATCATGCATTCAGTATTAATATGCAAAGCTAATCAGTTTCATGTTGTGCCATCAGCTGCCCCTGCATTTTGCTCTGAAACCCAAAAGTTGTTGTTTTATACCTGTAAAATATCTTTTGAGTTTCTCATTAGAATTAGGTAAAACTATTAAAGAAAATAAAATGCTCTGGAAGATGTTTTGAGAACATGGGCCACTTCCTCTGTGTGCTGTTCTGAACCAGAACATAGACATCTTTCTTAGCTCTCTTCAGCCCTACTGGCACCACCTGACAGCATCCAGGGGTGTGCAGGTGTTTGAGATGCCAACATCTCACCTCCATATGGTTGGATGAGTCTGCAGCTTTTCCTGGCACAGTGTTTAAATCTCATAAAGGAGTTTTTGAGATCACTGTGTCTGTATCTAAAGTAGTCATAACTTAAAAAAAAAAAAAAAAAAAAAAAAAAAAAAAAAAAGGCAGTCATACCTAAAATATACATAGCTGTATGTCTGGGCCTACATGTGAAAGAAAAAAAAAAGTGTCAAACTTTTTCCCTCACTTTTTTCCCCTTTCTGCCCTGTTCTTTTCATTTCTTTCCTTCCCCTTTGGAGTGTGTACTCTTTTGTGCGCCCTTTCTTACTCTGTTCCCACTCACATTTGTGTTACACTAGTAATGGGGCATGATTGCACTGCACAGCATGTGAACATTAAGTAAAAGGACACAGCATTCAGGGAAGAACACGAGGTGACCAAAAGCATTAGGGTATGAATGCTGAGCAGACTTTTTATTACTCCATTTATCCTTCTCTGGCACCTGCCTCCACTCTGAAATCATGGTTCACTTTCTCCTCTGCGTTTGAAGAGGAAGCTCCCCTTTTACCTCTTGCATGATCTTTTTGTTCCTAGGGCTCTTTTTTTTTTTACACTCAGTGAGACACAAGCCCAACGATCCATACAGAAAAATCAGCTCCCCACTCTGGAGTGTGCCAGCTCTTCGCTGAGAATTTGGCACTATTGGAATTACTGTTGATTACATACAAAAGCATTCTCTTGGTTGATGTGGTGTTTTGATAATGCTTTAGCGATGTTGGTGTAAACAATTAGTTAATATATTATTAGAAGGGCTTAGCAGGTGTTCAAATGTGCTGGTGGGATTTCTCCAGCTATCCGTTATATGGAAAGAAAGCAGAAAACCTCACTGCTGGAGGTGTTCTGGGGTTAGGCCTCCCTTTCCTCCCCTTTCTTGGTCTCTCTGTTTTTTTCATTTTCCCTGTTTTTCTTTCCTTCTTTCCTTCTCTTTTGCAAGTGTTACTTTTTTATTCTTTTTTCTTTTCTTTTCCTTTTTTTTCTTTTTTCTTTTTTTTTTCTTTCCTCCAGACTGAAAATGATGTTTGCTGCTTATGGGGTATTGATTGTATATTATCAGCCGGGCTCACACATCGACAATTACCCGTGGTGCCAAGGTAGCCGTGACAATGAGGGCCGGTTGCCATGGCACTGAAAGAGGCCCATTGCTGCTACCAGGCGCCTGCTCCATAGCGATAATCGCGCTGCTCATTTCATTTTAATTGAAATTTGAAATCATTTTCTCTGGGAAGAAGCAAATGGACCTTTTTCTCCATATGTGTTTTTTTTTTTTTTTTTTTTTTTTTTTTTTTTACCCACCACCAAAAATAAAAAATTACAAATATGAAAGATTTGCACATTTCTTGTAGCAAAATATTAACTTCCTGACAGGCAGTCAACACCAAAAGACTGGAGTCAACATGGAGCTTCATAAAAGCAGTTTTTCAATCTTTATCATTCAGTTCCTAATTAATTCCCAGTTTCCATTTTCACTAGTTTAATGTTCTGTTTGCTCTACCATGTTCTGGTTTTTGCTAGCAGCTGATCCAGCTACTCAGCCTGTTCTTCTCTAAACTCACCACTCGCTCCAAGCTACAAGCTTAGATCTGTTTTAACAGTGGATGAGAGAACTTCTCCATTATTTTTTTCATCATTTGTATTGTTTACTTTCTAGTATAAAGAAAGTTTTCTGCTGTCTAAATTTACACACCTCCACTGATGACAGTGAAAACACTGAGAAGTGGAAAACTAATGAAGAGGTGTAGGGTCTAATGCTTTCTTTGGGGGAAGAGAGGAGGAAGAACTTGAAAACTTGAAAGCTTGACAGTAGTGAGAGAAGGAAAAATAGAAAAAAACATTTCCTGATGGCATGAGGTGCAAAAGGAAAATATCTCCTACTGACAGTGGTGAGGTTGGGAGAAAGACAATGACAAAAGCTGACAAAGAGAGAATTAGGCCTGCTGTTCTTGAGGCTGCTTAGATAAACTTAACCCTCTTAGAAGCTGGGAACCACAGTGAGATGCTTTCTTTCCTCTAGTTCTGCATTGGTTCTGAGCCATGGCTGGCTTTTGTAGGGTGGTTTAAATAGTGGTTTAAATTAAATGTATATATTGACTCTGCCACTGTTACCCATTTGCATTTCTTTTTGTGACCATGGATTCAGAAAGCCTCCTAAACATGCGCCAGTCCTGCTGTCTAGTAATGATAAGTTAGACATGTTTCCCCTAACAATGCGATACATATATACACATCTATATTTTTTAATGTAGATATTCTTTTGATTCTGTTTGGACTCTTGTGGCTTCTGCATTCCAGGAATGGACTGAACAAACAGAGGAATTTATGCTTACAAGCTACTGTTTGAGAGAAAATGTGGGTAACATGTACTTTCTCATTTCCTGTTACTTTGTTGGTTGAATCCTTTCCTAATAACCTTCTGATTATTGGAACCTGAAGGGCAGTTCTCAAATCTGAATGCTAAACTTCAAAAGGTTAAGGCTTGTTGAGGCTTGTCTTTCATCCAAAGCCCTCTGAGTTACACTGCAAATTTCAGGGGCGTACTTCATGGAAAGATATTAACTGCTCACATGGTCCTCTGCAACCTCTGCTGGGAAGAAGAGCCCTCCTTATGTGCTGCTACACTTCCCTTTCCCTGGCTGTTTCTGCGTGGCACTGTGCTCCATGAAGCATGCTTTGCCCAGTGCAGCAGCAGTAAGTCTTGAAAACTGTATTTATTTTTATTTTTTTCCCACTTTTCTTGGATGTTGGCATTGCAATTACGGGAATGGTCCGACTCTGATTTCCCATCTTCTTACTTGAAAGCAACAGATGACACATTTGTCAGGTCATCCGCTTTCACATCTCTTGCCTAAACTAGTGTTGCCAACCTCTGACCTCCCCTGACAGGAGCAGCAAGCGAGGGCTGTGTAGGTGGGTCGGTGATGCAGCTTTAGCAACTGCAGTGTCACTGGGTGCAACTCCCATGTGTTTTCCTTAAACTCTGATAAACCACCTTTAGACCCTGATAAGCAGGTTGGTTCTTATTATTTGGTTTTATTTATTTTTAAATGCCACTTTCTTAACTGGTAGTTTTTAAATAGATCACAGGTTTTACTTTCTGCTCTAGGGCCAGATCAAAGCGCATAGCCACCAGATGATACAGTGCACTGATACAGATTAAACTTGCGTTGCTGTTGTAGAGTTATTCAGAAAGTGTTAGTGGGTTATCTTTGCAGCAAATTGCAAGATTTGTGCTAGGTCCGGTTTGTTTTCTTCCAACTTCATGCTAGAATAAGTATCGTCCGTCCTCCCATAGCCAACTGAAAGCCACTATAACCATGAAAACCAACCTAAGCTCTGAATTAAGTGCACTGGTCATTGAAAAGAAACATAATGACCTGCTTGCAGCACACCTAGATCACAGGTTGTTCTGCTGGCTGATTGCTGCATCTTGTGGGTTGCAGCAGTGTTTTTCAAAGGGAAGCCTTTCCTCCGCAGCTGGTGAGGATCTGCAAGCACTGCGCTTACTGGGAGAGTGGCTGCTGACTCAGGGGAACTGCAAGTGCCCTCACTGGGGTTCCTCTCACTGTGGTGGCATGATTTTTCTGTGGAGATCTCTCCAAATGCTGCCTGAATTTCAGCCTGATTAGCATGTGAGGTCCAGTGCACTTTCTGGTTGAAGTGTTGTGCTTCAAGCCTGTCTGCTGCAGCCTGCTTTGGAAACATCTGTCTGAAAGTAGATCTAAGGCCCTAGAGGGGTTTTGAAGTCATTACGGGTGGCATGGCTGAGATTAAAGCAATAAGGGAAAAAAAAATAAAAAAAAATAACCAAGTGGTTAGAGAGATGGGTAAAGTGTGAGGTGTAATATTAAGCTGGAAGATGAGCAGGAGCAGTGAGGGAAATGGAGGTGTATTTGTGCCAGGAGTTTTAACAACCTGCACTCTACATTGCATATCCAGACAGTCTGCTGCCCAACTTCTCCCCCCTCTTCCCTGAATCCTCACAGACCAGCAGAGTTCTTAATTAAGTGTCAAACAATTGATTAGCCAGAGCTCTTGCAATGCAATTCCATTGATGAAACCATTTTGTCAGGTCGACTGATATAATTAGACCAAGCAAGATGTGAAATCTTCAGTGTTTTGGGCTACAGCCCAGTAATTATTTAATTTGTAATAAAAAGAGTTAGGGAGGGAGATGGAGCAGCAGCAGAAGTCAAAACAATTGAGGAAAAAAGTTCACAAAATGTTTTTCTTTCCCTTCCTCCCCACCATTCTTTTCTCTCACGGGAGTTGGAGCATTTGCAGAAAGCTTCTTAATGTTTGAGCAGAGAGAGTTTTGGTGAGCTGTCAGCACTTGTCCATTCCTCTTGAGACGTAATATCGCCTTCCTTGCAACTCATCAAACTGCCATGCCTGATTTACACAGAGCTAAACATACTACTGCTGTTGGGATGATCATCATTACTGAGATTGTGCTGTTCACTTGCTAAGCTGCTGCTACTGTGTCTGAAGGAGTTAGGACGGAAGCATCCTTTTGACAGTAATTAACACTTATCTGTGGGTCCTTGTGCTTTTGTGGAAGAATGCCAACACGTGCCCATTTTGCAGATGGTGAAATTGAACTTTGGAGAAGAGGTGTAACATGATCAGTACTTCATTGTGGAGCAGAAGTGTGGCTGGGAATAAGCCCAGACCTCCTAACCTCTAGTCTAGATCCTGTGGTACCGGACAATGTTTGCCATTCTTATGGATGGTACCAGGGTTTCCTCTTCCTTCATCTTCCTTCTTCTCCCTTGTGGAGAATGACCTTCTACACAGTACAGTAATGGGCTGCTGCCTCTGTGTCCTGGTTCAAAGCACTTGCCCCCTGTACTGACCATTTAAGACCCCTTTTTACCACAGCATGTTTCCTTGCACGCAGCATTTGATGATAGAGTCCTAACAGTTTTGAAACATTAAAATGAGGGAGGGGGGTTATGCAGGTAGGCAGTAGTGATACTCCAGATTCTTACTTCCAAAGCCTGGAGAGCAGCAGTCTGAAAGCTCTCCCTAGGACTTCTGTTGCAGAACGTGACCACGTAGCAAATTCCCAAGGGAACTGTGAGGCCAGAAGCCCTCCATCTATATCTCCTATATTTGATCCAACTTAGTTGCTTTCCTGAGCTACTCTATCTGGATTTAAAGAGAGTGCTGTTTTTTTGTGATTTTTTTTTTTTCTTTTGTCAAGAACAGGAGAGAAAAAAAACTCCACTTTAATAACAGAAGTAAAATATTCCCATGTGCTACAGGTTGGAGAGAGAAAACGAGGGAAGGGAAGAGAATATAAAAGAAAATCTGGTTATCAAGTGAAAAACACATTCCAAAGATGTCACATGCTTTGCAGTGCAAGCTTTTCTCCCTGAGCTGTGATTATTGGATGATAGCTCTAGCCTTACTCCATCCCCCGCACACCTTCCTCCTGCTATTACTGAACAGACGGCATGGGCTGTCTTCCTCCTCTTCCTCTCTACCAGCCCTGTCTTGTATTCTTCGTCTCTTGAGGGAGAGGGAGATGTGCACAGCTGTGCGTACTGGAAAGAAGTGAGGCTGACAGAGGCAAAGATGGAACAGAAGTACCAGCTGGGTTACTGATGATACTAAGTTAGAAAAAGTCCCTGTGTGCATTTCTGAGAGTGATGCACCACTCTCTTAGGGCCAAGGGGCTCCCAGGTTCCTGTCCTCTGGTTTCTGCAGGGCAGGGAATATTACATTTTCAGAATAGCTCATGACAAAAAGGTGGAAGGTGAAAGATTTATCTACAGGGGAGGCAGCTGCAGTATAAGGCTGGAACAAAATTTTAGAGTTAAGATGAGGTGATAGGTAGGCTCCTCATTGCATGGAGGAGCAATGCCTTGTCGTCTGCCCACCGGAGTCGTTTCATAGAGTAAAGGTCTGTGCTGGCTGGTAAGGCAGAAGGCAGAGCCCCTGTGGAAACGTAAAGCTGGTCTCTGTCATTGTGGAGTCTAAAATCCAGCAGTTAGCAGGTGCAAAGGAATTTCCTTGGAGACCCCAGGAATGGAAACATATGATAAGCTGCTAGGATACAGTCATAATAGCAAAGCTCTAAAAAGCAAGTGGATGCTGTTTGTCATCCTTTAGAGAAGGATGCTTTTCACTGAGATGTGGCCACAAGTGTAGGAATCCGGAGATGCATCTCTATAGATTACTTGTAGGTTTTGGCTATGCAATTTATTAGGATACAAGACCCAGCTTGTCACAGCTGTGATTAGTTTCTGGATGTTAATAAGAGATCGTTTATCTTGTGTGCGTGTGTGTATATATAACTATTGGCACACACACTCACAGTATAGGTGTGTATATCTTAAGCTTGAGAAGTGACATGAAAGTTACTCTTTTCCCTGCTCTTTTTCTAATGTATGCAAAAATATACATTTCCTAATTGTAATTACCACTTTTTTTGCTGTAATCTTGAAATTTTACCTGTTAATTAAAGAGCCAGGACCAGTGATGAGCATGAGTGACCTACAGCCACTACCCCCATGTTCATACTTTGCTTCTTCTCTAGTTACACAGCCTGTGCACATTTTGTACAGTGTGTCAAGAAATGTTTGTTTCTTACTGTTTAGGCAAGTGAAGTATATAGATCAAACATGGGAAGCCATTGAAAGCATGTTAAATCAGAGACACCACTAATGTAAGGGCATTAATGAGGGACAGCCCATGGTGTTTGGCAGTATCGATTCTAATGTTAGGTGGCTGTTAAAAACATTAAGCATCTGATCCATACTTTTTACCAGCCTAAGCAGAGTGGGGATAAACATCTCAACACACACTAAATGACAAGACTGATGCTGCTTTTGCAGGTATAGAACCTAGGGGATGTGTTTCTCTTTCAGCATGTGTGCCCTGGGGTTTGACACCTCGTGCAAAGAACTTTGAGAGTTATGTCTGCTCCGCATGATGCAGCCACGGGGTAGGGTGGTATGGAGAGATCCTGCTGCTTGAGCATGGGCTAAGTAATATCTAGGATCCATTCAGCATTTTTGCAGAACTAAATGTATGTTATTTCTGACGTGGAAGGAGTTTCCTTGTACCTGTGCTAGTGTTTCTGGCTCATGTTTGGTTTCATGAGTGAAACCATGTGCTTTTTTTGTTTGTTTCTTGGTCATTTTTTGTTTCTGAGTTTCATGAGTGCCTTTTTGGTTAGCTGCAAATATGGAAGAATAAATATGGAGTAACCATGTTTTTCAATATCTAGAGCATTCAGTTTGAGTTTTAGGGTAAGATGTAGGAAGTTCTTCCTCTGTCTGCTGAACTGTGCACTTGCATATAGCTGCCACTACCAGCTGGAGTAAGAATCTCTCAAACTGTGTCATAACTCTATCTCCATGGATGGTGATTCTCTGTTAGTTCAAGCATAAAGATAAAGACATGTCATACGGTGCTTTGAATTTGTGCATAACAAAATATATGGTTTCTGCCTCAGCAACTTTAGGGTCTAAATCTCATTCCTGCTGTTGCTGTGGAGCTCTGAGATGGCCACAGGATGCAGGAGGGTGCCAACCTTGTGGCTGCAGATCTGTTGTGTTATTCTGTTCAGATCTTTTGCCCATGCCTGGTTTTAGAGTGCTTTGTCAGAGGCTGTCGCTGCATAGCCTAGACAGTGATGGGATTCCTGTGGGTGTAATATGTTCAAGCTGTGAGTCGGGATGTCACTCATAATGACTGATGGCTTCAGGTGATTAAGAGGAAGTGTTGTCAGGCTTCCTTGGCAGGCCAGCAAGAAGGATGGTGGCAATAACTTGGAGACATATGTGGAAAGGGCAATGTCACTGAAACCTGCAGGGCGGGGTGAAGGGGATTTGGAGGTACATTCAGTATTTGGACTTCTTTCTTTTTTTTTTTTTCCTTCTCGGAGAGCAGATTTTGGGCACTTTCAGAGTGGAATTCATGAGGAGGGGATGCCACAGATCTTCAAAGCTATACTGAGGCCTCAGCTGTAGGGAGGCACTCTGTGAACCAGCAAGCATAAAAATGGATGCAAAGGAGAGCAGTCTTTCAACATCTGGCTTTCGTTGCATAGGACCAATGAATGAAGTGTGTCAGGGAAAAGACAGGTAGTATGTTGTACGTATTTTCTGCACCTTAAGCTGAAATTGAGAACCAGGTGAAATTAAAACTGTTTTTTTTAAATGCACAAAACTTTACAGTTTTCTTTCTCTGGATTTCACACTTGCAGATCTTGCTTTGTGAGAAGTTCTGATAAAACAGGTATTGTGGTTTTGCATGAAAATGGTGCTGAGGGCAACGGTTTACAAAGCTTTGGAAGGAAGTTTACTTTTACTCACAAACTGACTCATTCTTCCTGAGAAAACACGCATACTTGGAGGCTGGAAGTCTTTCTGCATTGAAGAAATGGGACAATTTTTAACATAATCTGGATGGAGGGCCAAGCAGGGAGGTGAAAATGATGCTGTTTTAAAGAATTTACGTTTTGTGCATTTGCCGTAAATTCTGCTGGGCACAAATGTGAAAAGTGAACCTGAGCAGTGCCTGGCCTTTCTGTGCTGTGCAGTGGGGCATGGTGCGGGGTGCATTGGTCTCGCTCTGTATAGAGCGGGTCAGGGCAGAGAGATGTGCTATACTCATAGCAGTGTTGTGGTATCCATATAGAGCTGTGGGTCTCTGCCTCTCAACAAAGCTAATTGATGTGCTCTCCAGGTGTGCTGCTTCTGACTGGTGTAACTCAGTTGCAGCTGGTTCATGTCTTTTTGAAGGATACTCTTCCGTCTGCTGCATTGCTTTCTGGCTGTGTTGTAGGCCTCAGTTGCCCAACTGTGAAAGTGATGTTAATAGCTCTTTCCTCTTTCACATTTTGGGGAGATGTGTACATTGAAGGTTGTGAAATCTGCTTCTGCCAGGCAGATGAATATGTTAGGTTCCAAAAAATTGTGGGCAGGATCCACAAAAGCACTTCGGTGTGTATAAAGTTCATCTTAGGTGGTAGTGAAAACTGCTTAGGCAGCATAACTGCCTGGGATACCATATATATATATACACTTTTTCTGTTTTTTCACCAAAATGCATCTTACTGTGTTACTGCGTATGCCCAGAAGTGTTGCTGACTTAGCTGAATCGAATACCTGTGTATTTATCGTTTTATGTTGCCTGAGCTTTTTGGATTCTCTTGTGCTTAACTTATTGGTGGGTACGCTTTTTAGGCATTCCCCACCCCCACCCCTTCAGCTATTCAGACCATTGAATTTAGAAAATTTTCCTTCTTCCATGGTCTGTGAAAATGCATTGCTCACAGTCCAGGTCCTCTGTCTCTGAGCCCTTTACTGTGGTTAATGGGGAGAGCCCTTAATCAGCCCTAGGCCTCTAGATGTTTGGGCTGTGTATGTACTGGGAAAGTGACCAGTCATTTAACTGTGCTTGTCATCAGTTGGTCTAAGCCCCACTCCACTGATGAAAGCAATTTTACTATTCAAGAACATGGAACAAGTAGTTTCCAGTAGCTGCCACTGTGATTGGAACCAGGTGGAATATGATCTCAAACCCATTTGCTCAAATAATAACAGAAACCATTTGTTATCCATTGTGACTGCAGACTTGGAGTTGAAAGATATACAGATTAAGATGCATTTGAAATATTTTTCACTCTCATTAAAGTCAGCACAAGTTTGAGAGAAAAGAGATGCATCTTCCTTCATGATTTATGCATTTTTATATAATTGTTTAAAAAGTCCAAAAATGCATTCTTTATTTCAGATAATGTATGAGCTGGAGAGGTGTAAACTTCAGATCACAAGCTGAGTTTACAAGGTTGGCAATTAGAAAACAGAAAAAGAAGAAAAAAAAAAAAAACACAACATTTTTTTCTTGAAGACTAAGTGCACATGATATGAGACCCATAATGGCATTTTAACTGAGTTGCTTTCCCAGCATAATTGCACTCTAAATTGCTTTAAATAACATCTAAGGAGAGACCAGCTATTGGCAACTTTGGCAACACAAGTAGGTTTTTCAAAGTCTTTGTCAAATTCAGGATAGAGATCAACTAAAGAAAAAGCATAAGAGTTGTTTGTGATTAACACTTTGAAAGTTTTTAAATCTTTTTTGTAGTCATTTTGTTTTTACTCAACAGAATTATTCTCACTGTCTCTCTGTGCAACTTGTTCATTGACAACTCCATATGCAAGATCTTGCGTACCGTAAGGCTAATGTTACTGGTAGTCCTTGAGATTTGCCGTCGGAAAGGCCTGAGGCCCAGAGCAGCTGTGCAGAGGCGAGAAGGGCTGGATGTCTCTGCAGGTCTGTGTTCTCAGCCTTCGGGCCTAGCTGGGTGCTAATTCTTGCCTCATTTAGCTGATGGTTTTCAGGGAAATTGTGTTTGTGCTGAGTGTATATAGTAATAAAATTCGCCCAGCTCTTGCTTTCAATGCCACTGCCAAGTCTGGTAATTAATCAAGACTGTACTGTGGTCGACTCTTTCTTATTTTCCTTTCCCCCTTTCTGAAGTGAGTAATGAAGAATGATGTCTTCACTTCTTCACCTCCACGTCTCATCGCCTGCTGAACACTCGAACTAGTCCCTTTGACAAGCAGCCTGCACCAGAGAGAAAGTGCCACAGATGACAAATGTGGCTTTGGAGTTTGGCAAGCGTGAGGTTGGCTTTGTGACACTTCTCTGTTTGCCACCATCAATCTTCCCCTGTCAAAGGCCCTTTTGTCCTGTCATTGTTGCTGTTTGTTTCACATTTTGTGTTGAGTCCTACTTCTGCATGGGCTGGCTGGACACTGTAGTTGTCCTGCACAGTAGGAGAAAAGCTCCTCTACCAATGGGCAAAGTACTATAATAATGGTTAATAGAGGTCAGTGCTGCAGGTCTGAAGTGGCTATTAATAAATAACACGGAGAAGAGTTAGTGTGAATTTCTGATTCTTTTCCAGCCCTTGCTTTCAGTCTTCTTTCCCTGCACAATAAAGTTTTAAAAGAAACTTTAAGGTTAAAATCAAATAAAAGCCTTCAACCAAGAGGTTTTTTTTCTTCCATACAAAAGTTAGATTTTTAAATGTTACAAGTTGTCATTGTAATAACATCTGCTAATCATCAGTAGTTTCTACATGAATATCAAAGCACTTCAAGTCATCTGAGAATTAATTCTCAGAAGCCCTCTGAGATAGAAACCGACAACATCATTAAACTCATTGTTAAAAGTAAGGGAAACTAAGGTACTGGAATTGGAAGAGACTTTAGATTTCATAAAGAATCAGTGGCTGGTTAGGAATTGGAAGTTAGGTCTGGTCTCTCCAGAGAGGCCTCAAAGGTCTCTGGTCTTTCTGACAAAGTATGTTGTAGGCAGTAGCTAACTAAAGTATTAGGGAATACATTGTGTATGTTATCTCTAGTGCCATCACAGTGTTAGAATGGCTTTCCATGAAAGCAACAGAGTTTCTAACCTGTTACTTATGAAGAACCTAATTTTTAAGGTGGCCTATTAAGTCGTCTGCAGTTTTGGCACATTTTTGAAGAGGAGATGATGATTTGATGCACAGTGAAGTCATTTATTGCCACACTTTGCTAGACTGAAAGGAACATAAACCTTTTAGTAATTTGAATTATTCAAAACTGTTAATTGAGTAACTTTACGAAATCAGAGAGCTGGTCATTTCACAATAGCACTATGCAATCCAGTTAGAAGGTTCCAGAGAAGATGCTGCAGAAGCTCAAAGAGTATGTCTTATTATCTATACACCTAAGTAGAGAGATCTAATTCCATCTAGAATTTCTGCAGAACAACCTTTGTCCCAACTCTTATTTTAATGATGAATTCACAAGGCAAGACTTGACTTAGACAAATAAGCATAAACGTATTATGTATGGCCCTTACCTTTAACTACTGCTGTTGAGGAACTAGTCTCCTCTCTATCCACTTAAACACTGTTGGAATGGAGGAAACATGGCTATTTCTCCCCCCTAATAATAGAAGGGAATAAAAGAAATCTCTAACGAAAATAAATAAATAAATAAAAAATCAGGCAACAAACAGTATGAAAGCAACCATGTGAGTTATTCTTTCTGAATATTTAAATTTCTTCTGATTACAAGTATAATCTATATTTTCTAAAACTGAAAGAAGCCCTTTGTGGTGCCAGAACATAAAAATTGTGAAAAAAAAAAATCTATATATATTATACATATAAATATATTATTGGTGTTGAGGAGAATCTGAGATTGGGTTTAAGAGAGTTAACTCACAGAAAAGTCTTGTTCACTCAGTACCCAGTATTTCCTAGTATTTCACAGTATTTTGTTTCAATTAATTTTCATTGTTTCACTTTTATGCTTAATCAGTTATTTTTTTCCATTAATTTAGGTTCCTTCAAGTGGCAACTGGGTCTATGCATTTTTTTTGAATTATTTATTATTTTTTTTTACAGATATATGTGAGTGAAATAAGCAAAAAATGTCAAGGGAAACCATGGGCAGGCACTCTTCTTTTTAAGTCATAAAGTTCACTATTGCTTTAAGATTCTTAAACGTTAAGGCCAGAAGTGGTTTGACCTTCCTGTACAGAACAGGCACTGGAATTATACCCAGTGATCCCTACACTGCGTGTTGAAGCTTGTGTTGGTAAGGCGAAACCTGCAGGACACCCGGTCTGGACTTCAAGATATTAAGGGTTGGAAAACCTTTCACTTCCCTTGATTGTTTACTCAAATTATTCAAAAATTATTCAACCTGGCTGGAAGATATTGAGCCCTGTTTTTCATCAGAATTTATCTGGCTTCAGTTTGCAGCTCCCAGCCAATTCTTCTTATGTTGTTTTCTGTTAGGTTGAAAAACCTGTTAACTCCTGCTGTTTCAATCCATTGAATGCATCTACATGTTCGCTGTGGACATATTTGTATATGTGATGTAGTATGGTGCAGAGATCACTGAGCTGATTGGAAAGTTAGTCCAGTAAATCCACATAATGCAAGGATTATGTTAATGCTTCTGTTGCATTTAGCTCATTCAGTGTTTTGAGAGAGAGGTGTTTTGGCAAGTTGAAAAGACAGAAGCAGTAATAACATCTTCATACAAATATGTGTTGCACCTTCTTTCTTTGTAAATCTGACTCCTGAACACTTGCTGATCTTTATATATGTTTGCCTGTCCTGTGTGAATTATATTGTGAATCTCTTGAACTCCGTTTCCCATATATTTAGAATCTATTTGACAATATGTAAAGTAGACATACAACATCCAGAAATTGGCTTTTTTCCTCTGTTCTAATTCTTCAAGCATATGGCCTCATACAGTAAATACACCCTACCATGTGCCAGAACATACAGTGTATGTGTGTATATATATATACACACACACATTGAGGGACAATCTGTCGTTTTTCTCCTTTCACTAAAAGCACGGTTTGCTTTTCGCATCTCCTAAGGGAGTCAAACAGTTGCATGTGAATTTATGTGAACAAACTAAATATGTGCAACTTGAGTCAATTCGTGACTAAGTAGGGATGAGATAATTATTGAAAATCAAGGAATTAGAAGTGTTGCTTACATTGAACCATAGCAAAAAAAAAAAAAAAAAAAAAAAAAAAAAAGGTACAACAAGGGAACAGAGAAATGTCAAGAAAGGAAGCTTCAGCTGAATATGATAGAGGGTAAATCTCACATCAGTAAGATTCACCAAGCGTAAGTGGTGGTGGGTTTAGTAGTTGTTTATTGGGGCTTGGACAAAATGGATGGATAATTCTTGTTCATTGGTATGCACTGCCAGGACTCATGTGTTGTAAGGGATTCCCCACTTGCCTAGGCCAAGGTACAGAATAACGTGTTTGCTGATTGTGAGATGAATCTGTAGATAATATATTTAGCTGTTATGTAAGTTTAAAAACAAAAAAAAAAAAGGAATCTGAGTGTATGACAAATAAAGACAAGTGATTTGGCTGGCTGGAGCCAACAGCAGTCAGAAGGTGTCTTTGACTACCTGTTGTGAGGTGATAGCAATTGGTTGCTGGCATCAGACCACATCTTTTGATAGCTCTTGACAGGAGTTGGGAGACATCTTTTGAACACCTTCACTGAGAGGTGTTGACAGGGCTTGGAAGGTGGTTCCTGAAAATATTTGCTGTAGGCACTGACATCAGTCAGAACCCAGCAATTGTTTGAAGGACCATTTTCTGATGAGTTATAAAACATGAGTGGTTGTGGACTCAACTTGACAATATCAGACTAGAAGGCAAAAGTGGTCTTTCCTTGCTCTGTTTGCATTAGTTGATGTTCAAAGCTGTGCAACAATTATTGGGATAGAGAATGAGCTGAAATGACGTTCAACAATATTGCTTACTTCATGGGAGGTTGAAGTGGAGGAAGAGAAGGAATGGTTGGAAACAAACAGATCTACTCACCACTTTCCTTTTGCGTGTACCACAATGGGAACAACATGCTTTTACTGAGCGGCAGAATTGTACAGAACCCCACATTTTCTAGTTTCTGCTAAACTAGGATATATGATCAGAGCAGCAGGGAATGTTTGTGCAAGCTGCTATGTCATTATAGAAGGCTTCACCTTCTGAATAGGTTCTCCTGAAACTTCTCTTAGGGATGTTTAATGTGTGTTTTGATGTCATTTCTCCTGTGAGTTCGTTTTGTTTGGTGATTTGCAGGTTGTAGGGAAGGAGGTGGTGATATTATTTGTCTGTTAATGGTCTCTGAATATCTGTGGCCTGTAGAACTGATAAGCTGGAGAGCACCAGCATGTTCCTAGCTCTGAAGTTTTCTCCATATTTTCAACAAAAGAATGTAGAGATGTACTTTCAACTGCACTCTTGTTTCTCCATTCCCTGTGACTGTGTTCCAGCTTGACAGTCTCATGTGTGAATGTGAGTCATTGTGCTCTAGAAGATGCTACACATTGTTCTCAGTCTAATTTTATCTTTGGTCCTTATATAATATGGTGGTTGGTACCTCCTAGATGGACAAACGCCAGCAATGTTTGCTCCAAAACTCTTCAGACTGAAATGTGAACTTTGTTATTGAGAAATGGAACCCCCTGTGCAATACAAAGTCAGGCGTCTTTGGGTTTTAAAGATCACTGCTATGGCCAGTGAAGCCCTCTGTGATTCTTACTGTTCATTCTTGAAATCTGTTTATTTGTATTGAGGTCTTCGTATGCTACTGGGTCACTTCTTGTGCTACTTATGTCACTGGGTAAATGTGTTATGAAGAGGTAATCCCTTTCCCACAGAGATTATATTTTAAAAAGAAGATGAGATGATGGGTAGAGATGATCCATGGACAGGGACAGCATGGATAAAGGTGACGGTTCTGACCAACACAATATGCTGTAAATACAGCCTTTCTGAAACTGAGAGAATAACGAGTGCTTGGTTTGTGGCAACTTGCTATGTTAGCAAGTATTTGGAAAAGATCCTTGCATTAAGAAGAGAAACACAGGAAAAGAAAGAAGTAGCATTTCACTTCAAATGCTCCGCAGCTGTAATGATGAAGGAAGTATCTATGTTGTACAAAACAGGATTGATGTGTTTGATATTAGCAGCTCTGAGCATGCAGTTGGTGTAGCCAGAGCAGTGCAGTAGTTTGTTAAGCCTGTGCTTATCCAGCACAACTGCTAACACATGTCTATGAGAGGATACAGAAGTGGAATGTTCTTTTCTAGCTGACTATATGAAGCCCCATCTATCCATGGGAAGCAGCTCTGGTGCTGAGCTTTTCTTTGCCATTCCACTGTATTAACAGCCAACTGTTACTACAAAACATACTCTGACTTGAAATATTCTGCAATAATGCTACATTTCCAAATGATTCTTATGCCACACTAGAAGTTACTAACTTCTAGTATTAATTTTATTTCTAATATAACTGTATATTGTTATATTGCTATATACTACCGTATGTTAACTACTATATGTTACTATAGAATAATGTATAGTTATATATTTTCATATAATGTAAATGTTCAAAGATGCTTGGGAAGAGCCCTTCAGTAGTCATTGAGGATGTCAGGTAGGAATTGGCTTCTTTCAGTAGCAGCTGCCAGGACTGCATTGTCACGCTACAGATTTTTCTCGGTCACAGTTGTAGAATGGAAACACTTGGAGACAAAAATATACATGTCTTTGTCAATAAGAGAGAAGGGGTTTTGTTTAATTTGGAAGTACTAACTGCTATACACTTGTTTCTGTTTGGGTTTACAAAGGCTCATTCTGATCAAGTGACATACAGTAAAGAATAAAATTGCAAAATGTTGTTGTCAGATGCCAATGCGACCCAACAAACCATCATTTCAGGAGCATTTGCAGTTCTGGCTCTTTTAGCAGATGCCCTTAGAGCACCTTTATTGCAAGTTAAAGGCTGTCTGCACCCTTTTTCTTTCTGTGAAGGGTGTCTACATTGGTTGCTATATAAAAGAGGTACAGAAATTATTCTCAGAAGCACATTGTAATAAACATTTGTTGACAGATTTGGTTTCGTTGTTGTTAAGTGTAAGCACTATGGAATAACAATAATTACAACGCCTTGCTCACATGCAGAACTTCTTTTCTGAAGAACTCATAGCACCTCAAAGTATCTTTGTCCCCTTACATGTACAAAAGGCATGTAAGTGATGTACTGAGGATGAACTGAATGTGGAAGATCCAGGAGTAAAAATCAGGAGCCCTTCTTTGTTCCGCTTTCTTTTCTGATCTCTTGGTCATAGTCCGGCTATTGTGTACAACATGGTGTTTTGCAGTGGTCTTTTTCTTCTATGCTCTTCTCTGCATTTCTATTGCTATCATTTTAGTATCTGTAAGGTTCATAACCAGTTTGAAAGAAAACAGGTAAGACTGGGAAGTACTTCTGTGTTATTTCAGCATAGTATCCTCTCATCTCAGTTTCTTCCTCTGTCCATCTCCATCTGCCTCCACTGATTTGAAGTTTGATTTGAACTTCTTTGTAGGTTCACCTTTTGCATACAATGAAGTATAAATCTTCCATCAGTCCTAGTGGGGGAATTTTGAAGTCATTAGGGAAGAGTAAGCAAAGATATCCCCACAAGGTGCACAGCTATCTTTGGGGGTAAGTTTGAGTCTCCGAAAATTAGCCACGTGCTTATCCAGTTACCTGTGTGCCATAAGCAGGAAGCGTAGATGAAGCTGAGGGGACCAAACTGAAATAACATCACTTGGAAGTTTGACCCTGTTTTGTCTGGAGGTGGAGCCATTTGTGCCTTTTTTTGCCCAGCAGGACTGTCTTGGGTGTATGTCTCTCAGTGGTACTGGTGTAACTGATGGAGCTGCCCTTGGGGTGCACTGATGGCAGGAAGGAAGCCCTTCTGTTGTCCCCATGTTTCAGGGTCTATGCAGCTGAAAGGCTAACTGAAACACTCCTCACTTACCCTGATGGAGAGCTGTTGTCTTCTCACCTTCCTTGTGGACATTTAGTCCCTCTTCTCTCCCCTGATAATACTGTGTTCCTTAAGCTTTTGAGATTTGACTACCCTGTTCAGTTTGCAGCTTAGCAGTGGCTTCTGGCCAGTAATTGTGCGTTTGGTGCAAATCCCTATTTTTAGTTTCTTGTGGAAGTGTGGTGCAATATGATTTATTTTTGTATTGCTACACTGAACACTCACTCCTCGAAGAGAAAAAAGGTTCTTCAGATGTCATAGAAGAAGAAGCTACTCAGGGATTTGGCTATAGGAGAGTTCAGCAGACTTTAGATTTTTTTTTTTTAATTATTTTAACTGAAAAATTACACTGTGTTTTTTCTCTAAGACAGATGTAGCTCTTAAAGTCAGGCCTCAAATGCAAATAAGCTAAGAGTCAAAATTAATTTTCTGTGAATAGTTTCTCGTACAAGTTTAAAATTGTTCCGTATACCTTTTTCTCCATTTTTTCTCGTTCCACATTGCATGTCACTTGCTATAATATTCACAGAAGGAAAATACAGAAGGGACTCAGTGCAACCAGCTCTATATTTATCTATCTGAAAAATAACAAAATTCAGAGGTGTTTGTCTAGTCCTATATTTAATATTGAAATGCTGCAAGAATTCTTCACGTTTCCTGTCTTCCAAATATCTCAAAGCAGTTGATCATCCCCATTAAGAGACAAAGAAACTTAAGTCCAATAAAAGGTTTTGTGAAATGTCCACAGCTGACATGCAGCAGAAAATAGAGCTGAGGACAAGATCCATGTCCTAAACCCCGAGGCCGCTCTGCCATCCTCACTGCAACAACTGTCGGATACATTCCCTCTTGTCCCTTGTCCCTGCTGTTCCAAGGTCAAGAATCAGGGAATTAAGCTTCAGGAGGAGGCAGCTTTGCTCATGCAGCCCCCTGAGCTGAAGCCTTGTTCTGCAATTAGTGCCGCCTCAGCAAGCCGGCTTGGAAAGGGAAACAAAAGAGAAGCCCTTCCAAATTGCAGTCATTATCTCTGCAGACTTTCTTCTCAAAACTGTGAGCACCACATAGGAATAGCATACTGATAGATGCAGGCAGAAGTAGATGCATTCACGCTATGTTGGCTGCAGGGGTGCTCAGGATTATCTGTCTTGAAAGGTGAACCTGCAGCATCCAGACATCAAGATAGTGTCTTAGTCATGCAGAGTGCAATGCAAATACTACCACGTGGTTGCACATTGCTCTTCCGTTGGAGATTAAAGAATGTGGAAGCATCTTCAAAATAGGGATCAGTGCTACAGAAGTTTACTAGGTAACTGGCTTTTTAATTTAAGTTTGTGGATTTGGTAGTAAGGTGTGGAAAAAGATTTGCTGGAATGTCTTTAGTTTTTGACTTAGAGGTGGGTGGACTACATCTAAGCTATATAAAAAGTAATTAAAAGCAAACCTATTGTCATTTGGCTTAAAATAACTGCACGGAGATCTACAAAAGAGGTCTGAAAAAATGTTAAGTGTGTACAAACTGGAAGGGTTGAAAAGCATTATAATTAGATCACCCAGTCTCCTGAGGAATGTGTCATTGTTTCCTTTGAGTTGTGGAAGTCCTAGGTTAAACAAAATATCTGCTGATGTGACTGAGAACTGCACGTGTTGGTAAGGCTGTAGTGACTATCTGTCATAGCTCCACAGGAATGCTCTGCCTCTAGACTTTATACAGCCTTTGGGGGATTTTAACTCTTTGTACTCAGCCATCAGGTTCAACTAGGGTGCAAGGCAGAGCTGTGCAGCTCCACTGGTCTTTGAAGAACTATTTGGCTTCACAGCCCATCTGTTACTGGTGTTCTTCCAGGAAGACTGAAGATACGTAAGATCCCCATCACAGACATGCTTCTTTTTGGTTCTGTTTAACAACAAATAGCAGACAGAACAGCCTTGTCAAAGCATGACAGATTATTAGCAATTTCAGAGACAGCATTTGAAGTTTTCTATCAAAGAAGAAAAAAGCAAAATGTACACATGCCCATTTCCTCTGGCTAGTGTCCTTTTTCTAAACACAGAGCACTGTGACTATTTATTGCAATGGGGAGTCCAAGGCTTTATCTTTCCAAGTCCTCAACTGGCTTCTTTGTTGTGATTTGTAGCTCAGGTGTTGTTATATATTTTGACGTATCTGGCTTCAGTTTGATAAAAGTTAATATTCATACGATGTTCCTCCATTCAGTTTCCCAGAGTGGCAGATTTTTAGTTAGGTCAAATTTACTATGAGCAATTTACTAATACCTAATTTGATTGGTCTATTTCAGAGAAAAAGGAAATAGGCTTCTTCAGTCACAGGAGGTTTCTGTTAAAAGTGGATTGGGAAACTGAGGTTTGCATATACTTCGTTGAAATACTGATGGCATTTGCTGCTTCTTGCAAAAAGAGACAAAATGACTTTTTAGAAATTGCGTGTTATGACCAATAGTTATTACTGCATAAGGTGGTAAGTTGAGTTTTACAGTTTTCTTGTCTTAGAAGCTTCACTGAGGTTTCCCAAGTCTTTTGGGTCTTCACAACAGTGTAGGACTGGTTCTTAAAAGATATTTCAGTCGCTTCAGGGGTAGCATGAGAGATCCAGACTGTTGCTTTCCTTGTGATAGCTCAGAACTTATGCTTTAGTTATTAAGTAACTGCAGAGCAGGAAAAACTGTGGAAGTTAAATAGATTACCAATACATTCCTATTGGAAAAGCATTATGTATTATAATTGTTGTTTTTAGTATTATTTCATGGTTTTCAATGCTCTTTAAAATCTAGTGAGTATTTCAGGCCATTTTAAGCTGTACCAAACAGAGTGTCCTGTCTGTGATCAGGGACTGGGATCAGGAGTTTAGCAATGCAGGTTACAGTGCAATAGGATTGAAATGAGTAGCAGCAGCTGAAAGCGAATTGGTTACATCTTGCTGCAGACATTTGGCTGGTGTCACTTTTAGATACAGGAACAGCTGAGCCATTGATTGGATCAAGCAAGGAAGTTCTTGTTTCATTGTGTTTTTTTTTTTGGTAAAAATTTTCATTGAGAATATAGGATTTGATGGGCCCCTAAATTAGAGAGCGTTTTGTTTTGTTTGCTTGTTTCTTTTGTTTGTCTTATTTTGTTAAAGTTTGATTTTGATTGTATCTGTATCTGTCTCTTTTTTTTTTTTTTTTTTTGGGGGGGGAGGTATGTGGTGTTTCACAAGAGGATGTAAAAGTCTAGATTCTCTGTGAGTCTCTTGATCCAGCTGAAGTAGCATCTATTGCATCCTCCTTTCAAAAGCAAAATTGCAAGAAATATTAAAAAAAAAAATGAATTTAATTGCTGCTGTAATTCATCAGAGGGATTCTAGTCTTACATTTTAGGAGCAGCGAGGTATTTCTTAACCTTCCTTAGCTAAATACCACGTTGCTGACCATTGCAGCTGTTTGGGCTGTGCAATTTGTTGTCTTCATCACATTACAGTGTATAAGAAACCTACCATGAGTCAAGAGTAAAGAAATGAACCATAATGTTCCTCTGAATTACCTCCTCCATGTGGAAACGCACCTCAAACCATGTGTGATGGACCTGGACTAGTTAATACGCCGTTATTAGACCTAGCTAGAGCTCTGAATAGAGGATACATCATTTAGCATAAGTATGGCCTTCATTTGGATGCCCTGCCCATTCTAATGGCACTGTTTCCATAGCAGCTAATGCACTTCGGGGAAGAGGGAGACAGGAATCAAACTCGTGACTAACATGGCTGTCCCGAGCTCGTGACGATACAAACTTTGCGGCACCCACGTTGTCACGTATCTTGCAGTGTGTGGTATGTCTAGGGAAGTCACTGAATAGTACACTAGGGTAATTAAACTCTACATTTCCCTAAGAGACTGTTCTGATTAGTCATTGCTAACTACCTTCCCTTCATTGAATTCATGAGAAAGAACCGGGTTTGCCAAACTAACCCCTGCACTCTGAATCAAATTACACTTATACTGGCTTAAATCTGGGTCCTCAAGTTGTAGTATTCTCTTGTTGGACTTCATCTGGGTTTACAGTCTTAGTTTTTAATGTCATGACCAGCCTCTGTTGACCAGTAGCTATAGCTCCCTGGTGCATACTCTAGATTTGGTGGCGAACAGCCTGGTGCGGAGCACGGTACAGATCCTGTACCACTTGGCTCCTGGCAGCACGCAGTGATACGGGGGAATGTACTTGAAGGAGCATGGTACCATTGTAGGTCTTTGTGGCACGAGCTTCCATTTTTAAGCTACAGGACACTTCTTGTAACCTTTCATTTTAGCTCTGAGTACTTGAATTTTACATGAAGCTACCTAAATCCTCAGTTCTTATCTGTTGACTGGGGTACAGTTCCATTACACACGTATACGTATCTGTCTGCTGACACATTCAAATTTGGCTTTCCAGCCTACGTTTCAATTTGGGCCATGTGGGCTTAGTATCTACCCTTTTTCTAACCCAGACATCTAAAAGACACCAGATGACTTCAGCCTAGGAAATGCCGCCGTTGTCTCTGAAGGAAATCGTCTGACTTGCCCAGGGGTAGAGGCCTACCTGTGGCAAGTCCCAGCCGTGCCGCCTGCGGTGTAACTGTGCTGCCTCAGGTCCCAAAATCAGGCAGTCCAAACCTCGGCCAGTGACCAGCGGTCACCCCCATGTGCTGATGACTGCTCTTGGCAAGTCTAGCTAGAAGACACATACTGCAACCAGTAAAGAATAGGTAGGAGTGATAAGAGCACCAAGTGGCTTGTGAGGCTTTCTCTTATACGTGTGCTACCAGTTCGTGGTTGTTTCTTTACAGGTATTCATACATTCATGCATTTACAAGGGCTGGGACTACATAATTGTTTAGGAAACAGTGTTTCCAGTGTGTCCCCTCTGAATTTTTTTCTACAGTCCTCTGGGGATATCTGTTCTATCTGTCGGTATTCAGATTTTTCTTTTAAGTGCTTTATAAAGCACACCTTCTGGGAGAGGGTACTGGCCGGGCACCTAGAAGGTCTGTTTATGCTCTCAGCTCTGCCTCTGCTTGCTCTTTGATGCTGGCTTCATCATTTTACATTCTCTTTGCTTTAATTCCATCTTTTGTTGAATGGAAAAGCAACTACTTTCCCCTTCAGGAGAAAGATACTCTCCAACTTTACCATCACCTCCCCTTGGACCAGTGTGAGGAGGACAGGCATGCTCCCAGTACGTTTTGTATTGCCGTACCTGCTGTTGTGCTGACAGGTTACAGTTGAGATTTTGGAAGAGAGGGAGTGTCTAAGGCTTTAACTTCAAGTCTT
This sequence comes from Aythya fuligula, assembly GCF_009819795.1. Taxonomy (NCBI): domain Eukaryota; kingdom Metazoa; phylum Chordata; class Aves; order Anseriformes; family Anatidae; genus Aythya; species Aythya fuligula. The sequence goes on from NC_045563.1 coordinate 27,827,231, forward strand.
AAATTTTGTTTACATTTTCTCATTTCAGTAGCACTTTTGGATACCTAGTTCTCAGGTCCCGCTTCATCCATCCTGAAACAACCCAAATTATACCAGGTCAGCAAATATTGGAGATGAAACAGACTGCAGTATTTCCCGAGGGCTTAAACACAGGTAGAAGAGCCATTTCTCACCTGGCAGTGCTAGAATGGCAGGAAGCTAGAAGTGAATCAAAGGACTCTTGTGGTGCAGTGGAGGAACAAAGCGGACAGTCTGTAGTGAATACTGACACGAGCCACTCAAGCCTGGAGGCCCCAATTTACATTCCCTTGTCCACCTAGTAGATTACATGGTCACAGAGAGTGGGACAGCTCTTTTCAATAAGATTAAAGATAGACAAGGTCCAGAGAGCCTCTCCCTGCAGTATAAGCCCAGTGGTTTTAAGTCTTCTAGTATCACCTGAGGCACTGAGGTTTCCAGCACACTGACTTAGGGTTAGAGCAATATTCTCTCTCTAAGCAAGAAAAGCAGTTTCTTTTTAGATCTTTTAGTAGATTCCCTTAGGCTGAACTGTGTGGCCAGTCACATTATTTTTTCTATGTCCAGGAGTGCTGCAAGAGGCTGCCCCACATCTCCAGTTCTACTAGGTGAAGAGAAGTAGATGGCATTGTACTGTCATGAGTTCCCTGAAGCAATCAGCACTTCTATGCTAAAGGAGTCTTAAATTACTGTGATTTTTTTTTCTAATAGATCTGTATTCAGCTGAGGAAAAGCCTCAGGAAGGCTTTTGGCTTGCATTGGAGGTAAAATTGGCCCACTCAGTGAGAAGCTGTACATTTCTTCGTCCTGTATTTGCCTGAGCTGATGCTTCATTGAATAATGTGACTCATTATTTACATGGTATATTAGCAATAGATCATTGACTGGTACCTGTGGTTAAATCACAAAAGGAGGAAGATTAACATGCTTTGCATCTTGAAATAATTTTTCTTTACCTCCAGACTGTGCCATCTCGCTTATTTATGTGGAAACAGGGAGCTACACTGAAAGTTGTCAATTTATGTCGCATATTGTAGCAAATAGAAGGCTGCTGCAAGTGGGCTCTACACCACACACACAAAACTTCCTGATGTGGGAGCTGCCTGCTCCAAAAGCAAAGGAGCTGAAATAAGCTGACTGGCAGCTGCACATGCCATCTCGTGTGCTCCTGCTAGTGATTTTGCTGCTATAAGTCACAGACCTTCCTTGTACTGAATTTCCACAAGGATTGAAAAGAATCTGTGCTTGGAAAACAAGCTCCAAAGCATCTGTAGGAAGCACGGAAGATGTGGTAATAAAGGAGAAAAGCCAAGGAAGGTGTAAGGCAGAAGGGAACAGGCAAGAGGGAAGGGCAGGAGAGAAAATAAAAAGAGCTGTGTTTGGGGGCTGGGGAGACATTCTGGTGAGGACACAGTCTGATTGTACAGTGAAACACATTTCCCAGGGTGCTAGAATCGCTACCCCAGTGGGCAGCAGCACGTCTGGGCTTGCTTATCATTTGCCAGCAATCTGTCTTGCCCTTCCAGCTTCTTGTTTTCTCCTCTCCCATTCATTTTCCCTGCTGGTCTTTAGCATGCTCTCTGGAGCTAATGCTGCAACAGGGCCTTTAATATGACTGAAGAGCTACTGGAACCAAACTCACTGGGAAATTATTTTTAATGAGCAGAAGCGTGGCACTGAAGCAGTGAATTCCATCTCTAACACAACAAAGAAAGATCCTTACAGTGGAAATCCTGCAGCGCAAACTCTTCAGATGAATAGCTTGTTAGAGGATAAAGCAGTTAGGTGAATAAAAGCCTGATTACGTACCTGGAGGTAGAATGTAATAAGAATCAGAACAAGTAAATGAATAATTTGGCTGCTGCTTCTGTCTGTGGGCTGTGCCTGAGCAGTCTTACCCAATACCTGCTTCTGAAAAAGCAGCGGTATTACAAGAGGCAGAGTATTCAGAAGAGGATTTTGATCTGCATTTGACTGCCTCTTCATTTGTCTCTGAGCTGGGACTGTAAAGTGATAAGGAGGCATTTCAAGCTGTTGTCTACACAGGGTGGTCAGTTGGGGCAGGGCACGTGATAGCTGCAGTCGTGCTGAGACTCCCATGCGGTGATGTGACAATGACATGACATCTCTGCACAGCCTGGCAGCATGATGGCACTGCATTAGATGGGGGTGGTATGGGAGCGGAGTGCTTACACCTGTATTGCAATCATCATCTTTCCTTTGGTCAGATGTGGGTATTGCTCAGAAACACACGCTACTCTGCCAAGCTCCCTGGGCTTCTTCCTGGCTCTGGTGAGCTCTTGCCTCCCCTGAGCTGCCTGCTCTAATCGCAATCCCCAGGCAGCATTTATTCAGCTTGGAGTAAGTGGTTAGTGTTAACCTCTCGCAGACTTAAGTGCCGCTTGCGCATTGCTTCCCATTTATTTATTCTTTTTCTCATTACAGTCTAGCCCCATTTCCCTTGGGCTTTTGTGTTGCGTTTCTTTTTCTTTTATTTATTTAGGCTGTCAAGGTCCTTCTCTCTAAGCAAGCAGCCATGTAGTTCTCTACAGGCCTAAGTGTGAAAAGTTCACATACCTAGTATCTCATCAGTGTGTTTGGGATATACCCACTATATCATTACACACTAATCCAGATCAGTGCTGCCAAGGGAAGGGAAAATCCCGGAATCTATTCCCAAACTTGAAAGTACACTTGGTCCATTTGCCAGCACAGAGCTATCTTTCATCTAAGTCCATCCAAAAAGCCAACTACCAACTGCGATTGCCTTTCTTGTGCTCATGACCACTCAGCTTCCCATTGTCATCCCGAGTAATTCCCGTCAGTAACCCGCTACATCTCTCCACACAGGGATGGCACCACCACCTCTTCTAGGTAACTGGTATGCAGTCCAGACTGCTAGCAAAACTCCTCTGCCCAAAATAGGTGGCGAGTGGCTCCATGTCTGATCCAGCTGAATTCATCACCTTGCCTTGTTGAACAAAGCTGGACTTTGCATTTACAGTGGAGTTTCTGTTTGTCTGCAGAGAGAATCTCATCTCTGTGCTAAAGACAAAGTAGTAATTTTCCCCAATGCCTGGCACACGCACAGCAGTCATCTTTTATGTTTTCCCCAATGGTAATTGCTACCTTCTCTCTTCTGTTTTTTCAGACAAACAGCATTAGGAGATGTGCTCTGAGCAAGCCTCTAAGTGAAACATGCCATTGCTTTCACCTGTAGTTTTGCACAAAGGCTCTGATGTTTTAGGTGTTGCGAATCTGTTCATCTACTTGTCACAGATTTCCCTATCACATTAGGTATCAGATAGTGTGAATTTGCCTGCCTCCATTTCCTACCTTGTAATTAAAGATAACATAGCGTTCACTTTGTTAAGATAATTTAATGTAAGTCTATGACGGTGGTGCTTTTTCTTTAAGGACTTCTGTTTGATGGTCTTGAATCACATTTATATAACTTAATGAATCAAGCATAATAGCTCCCAGTAGAGGAAGACAAGAAATAAGAGATTTTCCCAAGGTTATGCAGGGAATCAGTGTCAGAGTCCCTAGCGGCTGAACCCTGTCTGTTAGCTCTGAGTTAAACTTTTATTATGGAGTTCACTTGGATTGTAACAGATGATATGTGTTAAGAACCGAATATGCAAATCAAATTTTTTGAAATGTGACAAAATCTGCTCTAATGAAGATACATTTTAGTAAGCAAAAACACTGAAGAAGCCACCAGTAATAATAATGTCTTCACAGAAGTTTTTGGCTGAGTGTTATTGCCATATCATCTGAATAGAGAGAACTTTACAGTTTGCCTGGCATTTTGTCTCTAATACATACAATACAGATGTACCTGAAGTGTTATATCATCATCAAAGCACAGAACTGTCAACAAGTGCAAATATGCATCCTTCTTTACTTTTCTGTTCTGCAGAAAATTAAGAAAAATGATTACCTAATCACACACACTCATTTTAGTTCCTTATTATCTCAAATTTAATTTGGAGCAAAATTTGCACTTTTATTGTAATTAAAATGTTTTTGTTTGTTTTTAAATGGGGAAAAAAATGCTTTCCCTCTGCAAGGAGGGATGATAGTCAGGAAATAACACATGCAAGTGTGGCTCATTGTGGTGTTTGCAGAAGGAAGTGCTGAGGTTTGATAGGATAGTGTTTTACATTTTCTACTCCATCCCATTTTGGGCTACTGTTTAAATAAAGTTAATGTAGCCAGGGCTCCGCTTTCCGATCTCTAAGTGTAAATCTAGGGCATGCTGCTTAAATAAAGTAAAATAAAAATCTCTAGCATTCAAGAGTAATTACCCCAAATATTGCTGTAGCACCCTTGTTGTAAGCAGCAGTGAAGTCTTTATAATAAAAAGTAAACTGCATTCTTTGGGGTTGTTGCAGATTGATAACATTATAACAGTTGAATAATTTGTACCATTTCATGTTACTCTTCCATCTGCCACAGCACTTTAGCACAGCAGCATCTAGGCACACTGTGATATTTTCGTGTTTTGAAGTAGGGTACTGATTCGAATACATTTATTCTCTCTACATCGAAACTAATCTGTGGAGACTCCCCTTAAGGCCATTATTCAGACTGAGCATCTGTCTGAATGGAAAAGCCCGGCCTGGCACCCATTGCAGATGGGGGTGGGAGCAGAGCAGCTGTGCTTGGGCTCCCTGAAAACAGCTGGATTTGGCCAGCACAGTTACATAACCTCAGCCTCGCGTCCTCTCACGGCAGGCGCCTGCAAGAGCTGAAGCCACGACAAAAATTGTTCCTACGGGCTTAAGCAGGTCACGAATCTCTTCCTGCGATGAGCAGTAGGCAGTTTGAAGTGACAGACCCTGTCCTGGCATGTTCGAGGAAGAACCGCTTCTGAGGCGGGAGGTTGCAGGGGAGCAGCCAGGTGCTGCGTGGGATTGATAGTGAGCAATAAAAAATATTTGCAAGGGCAAATAGTGTTAATTCTTTCTTGGTACTTGAGGAACGGGGCTGTTGAGACAAGGAGAGCTGCTCGGCCCAGCAGTACTCCCCTCAGCTTTGTTTTCTGCCTGCGGGCTTTGAGAATTTTATGGGAGAGCATCTGAGCAGTATCTGGCAGGGAATTAGGCAGAGATGCTTGCGGAAAAAGAAGCAATAGATGAGCTTTCATCATTGAAAGAGAAAGATAAGAAAATGTACGTGTAATAAAAAAAGAGTGCCGAAAAAGGGAGTCCTGAGAATAGGCTTAGGAGCCAGGGGCTCAAATTTGATTTCTCGCATCTTGTTCTGTTGGCTAAGTCACATCACCCGTCTGCCTGATTTTTCTTATCTGTATAATGGGGGACATATTACAGACCTCTCTTTAAGGGGAGGTCGGAGAATTAATGGATGCTGATAGAGTGCCTGGAAGATGAAAAATGCTGAGTATTACCACAGCAAATAGTAACCCCTTTGACTCATTTATGATCTTATTACCACCAAATGTCTCTCCAGCTTCCTGTCGTTTCAACTGAGCCTCCTTCTGATCCTATTAAACACCAGGGGGAAGATCCTCTGCTAGTGTCAGTTGTCACAGCTCCATTGACTTCAATTATTTCTCTTGCACAACATATTTCATCCAAAGCACTTCAAGTATTTTAGAGATATTGGCCAATTAAACACCACAACCTCTACGGAAGGCATGGAGTCATACCACAGTTAGAAAAGAAAGGTTAATCAACTTACCCAAGGTCAGGGAAAAAGTCTGGCAGAGCGAAGAAAACGGACCAAGATGTGTGCTCCTAGTTCTGCAGGTTGCCTTGGCCAGGTTTTGCTTTGTGCATCTGAAGGGACTCTTCCAAGCTTTGCGTTTTTCAGGATTTTACTAGTGTGAGACAAAGCAGAACTTGCTTCATTTTCAAGCTCCTCATACATGTTTAGCTTTTATCATTCTCATTTTATTCACAGGAAGAGAATTGTGGAGCCTACACATATAAAAGCTGTTTCTTCAGCTGGTGTAAATAAGAAGACTTCCCAAAAGCAATGGGAATGTGACAACTTATACCTGAGGATCTGGTTCCTAGGGCTTATTTCTAGAAACATATGGCTGTAAGATTCCTAGGGATTTTCAGCCTCTGGTCACTTATGCAGAGTCTTTCTGAAGCTATGGGAAGCTAAACCACCTACTGGTGGTGATTGCTTTTTCCAATATATTGCAAGCCAGGACTTTATCATCGTATGTGCAAATGTTTCTCAGTAAGCTAGTTTGTGCCCTCATGCCTCCTGAAAGTCCAAAATGGTTGCATCAAATAGAGGTACTTAGAATAGACCCAAGTAGAAATACTTTCAATTATCCACAGTAACTCTGCTGTTTCTGAGATGGGATTTTTATTTTTTTCCCCCCAATGTAGGGAGTCTTTGTGCAACTTCAGCATTTTATTCTGCAAATTTAGACTCTCTTTCAAGGAAGCTAGTGAATGCTGTGATAGTGGAGTTTAATTTATAAATAGCCAGCAGACGAGCATGAGGAGAGGCAATGAATAACCCACAGATGGAACAGTTAAAGATCAGTTGTGACATAATCGCAGAGCAGCAATGCAGAGCTGAGGAGAAGCGCTCTGCCTGTTCAGCACTCAAAGAGAATCCACAAGTGTGGTGCTTAATTATAGATACAGTTTTAAGACCCAAATCAACTTATGTTTCTTAAAAAAAAAAAAATTCTCTTGCCCTGTGAAATTTCCTAGCTATAGCTGTTTAGGCAACTTTGATGCAGTGCTCATATTGCCTGAGTAAGGAATAATTGTATGTTATTGACTTTTTTTTTTTTTTTTAAGTTGGAATGGGAAACCTATCAGAGGTATGAATAAATAGAAGTATTTCTTTGCCTGAGAACTTCATTTCCTGAAGCTGCTTTAGATCCTGATAGTGTACTGTCTTTGACTTAAAACCAGAAAACCAGATCATGCCAAAATGCCAGCTATTTATTATTGAGGTAAAGAATAAATGAACCCTAAATGTGCTGTGCTTTTATATTTGAGGGAAAAAAAAAAAAAAAAAAAAACACAAAAAAAAAAAAAAAAAAAAAAAAAAAAAAAACACCATATCTCTGTAAAGCTCATGAAGACTTTTACATTGAGGTATATTTTCACATGTTAGCATACACATTTGAGTGAATGCAAGTCAATTCTGGGAGAAGCCAAGTTTATAAGAACTCCCAGGAACACTGGAGGAAGGTCTTAGCTGTATAGAGAGAGAAGCTAGGGGAGAATAGCCAGCTGAAATTCAGATTGATTACCTGTGTTATTCACATTCTTCCCCTCTGCATGTGTGCTTCAGAAATTAGTGTTCTAAAGAAAAGTCCACTCTCTAGAAATTCTTTTGTCTTGTTCAGTACGTCTTGGGGTAGTGGGCTTTCCTGACCTTTTCACCAATCGTACCTTTACCAAAAAAATTGCTCAAGACTCTTCACCTGTGAATAGAGGTGAAGCTATGAAAAGAAGGCTCACTCCAGCCTGGAAAAATTTCCACTGCCATGAAAGTGAAACAATGGGTCTTGACCAGGAGGAGAAGGGGAACTGCTGCTTTGACAGGAACCCAACAAAAAGTAAATTAGGCAGTTGTCCTATATACTTGATATATCTGAGCGCTAACTCGGAAGATGTTGCCTGATTGTCTGAAAGTGACTATTTGGTCCTCAGAAAGATAATGGTTTGCTGTGGAATAAGCAAGGTCCCCTTCTCCAGAAAACAAGCACAGGATGTCTTTGTGTGTTCCCCATTTACCTCCAGTGAATGTGTAAAAGTGCTAGCATCTGTCTTAAAGGGTGTAGAACTAAGAACAAATGCACATTGTGAAGTGCTCTAATACGTTATTGTTAGGTGTAAAAACCTTTTTCTGTTGACAGCTGCAAATAGTTTGTATTATTCACTGTTAACGGGTCCCTAGGGACTTCCTGTTCATTGGAAGAATAAGAAAGCAAGATAAAACATTTATGTGCAGGCTAATTCTTTTTGCTAGGACCTGCACAGTTGGTCTAAACTGGGTAGCAGACCTGCTACAGAACACTGAAAGGCCAACTTTATTTTTACATGGCATTTCACAAGTCTAAAAGCACTCCTAAAAAGCAAGTTTCTCAAATACTAAGAAGTGACCTGGTCAACCCGACTGCACAGGAATACCGTAAACAAGCACATACTGTGTGCCCAGCATGTCCTGCTGCCCAGCAAAGGGTATGTGGGGCTCCCACCAGCTCCAGGTTGATCCCTGGCTGATCAGGTATCCTGTCCATCTAGCTCCTGTTTCAAGTGCTGGTAACAGGTCTACCTTGACTACGGGGCAAAGCTTCTGAAAATACATGTTGTATGTGGTTGGGTAGGGTGTGGTATATGAGGGTCATTGTGCATGACCTAGTGGGGCACCCAGGAGATGTAGGAGTCATCTCCAGAGGGTCATTAGAGGAAATTCACGGATCTCCCTGTTCAGGTAGTATTTTGTGGTCAGTGAGAAGGAGCATTGTAGGAGCTGCATGCTGTCTGCCTGCTGCAGTGTCACTTCTGACACTTAGCAAATATGCAAATCTGGTTCTCACTCATTTTTCCTAGCTCTAAAGAAATGTTAAAATGTATAAAAGCCATCATCCTATCATCAGTTTTGATGATAGCATTAAACAGTGTATTAAAGCATTCCCTTTGGTGTACGATTCATACCTCTTAGCCTGGAGGTGCATTTCTTATTAAAATGTCTCAGATCCACACATTGTGAAATAATATCTACTGAAATTCCCTGTTTTTATTTATGTATTTAAAAGATGTCGGTAAGGGATTTGGGGAAACAAATGAATTTACTGTTTGGTAATAATGTAACATCATAAAAGGTACAGTGCTTATTATGAGAGTTATTTTCTAAGAGATTTTTAGGCATTTCATTTAAATTGGCTTTGAAACGAGCAGTGTTCCAGATGGACTAAAACTATCAGAATGTCCCCAGGGACAGCACGTTGAGTCGGGGAGATAAGGGGACAGCAGAGTTGGAGGGCACTTTAGGAAACGTTGGGCTGTAAGATTAGCTTTTGCTTCCAATCAAAACAAGTCAAGATTTACAGAAGTGACTAGCAGGTTTGGTTACCTTGATTTTCATGATTGGAAACGGGGTTTAAAAGCTCACTGCAGAACGTGTTGATCACTCTTCTCCTGAAACTCAGCTTTCTGCAAGGGTTTGCTAGTTGAGCACCCAAGTATTGAGGTACCTAACACCATACTGCATGCCATAAAACATCAGTCTGGCTGAACAGCTGCAGTGTTAATCTGGAAAGGGGTTAAGTAATAGTCATCAGTTCTGTTGTCAAACAGGGAGGAATTGCAAGCCCCAGAGAAAAAAAGACAATATAACAAATTGTCTGTGTTAGAGAATTTGCCAGAAGAGTTATAGTCACTGCTTATATCAACAAGCTTATATCTTCTGCCAGTGTGGGGCAGAGATAGCTGTACTGGGGAAAAACACCTTATTTGTCGGTGTAATAGCATCTGTAACACAGAGGTTTTCCTCAGAAGAGCTGTGTCCTTTGCAGAGGTAGACAAGGTGAATAATTCACCCAACCAGAGCCAGACAGGGAGAACTTCTTGTTTGGGTGCCCACATAGCTGCCTGCTTGGGGCATCACTGTGGATTTGCAGAGGTCGTTCCTGTGAGCATATATGTATCTCAGCAGCCTGTGAGATCCTGCCCTTATGGGGCGCATATACGCAATACGACAAATGGCTTAATACAATTCTTTCCCATTCTATTTTCTTCCTTTATAATTCACTTATTTTAATTTAAAAGCTTAATGAAATATGTCTTTCTGGCCTGTAAAGGTAGTGCAGGCTCCTATGATGTAGGTGACAGCCTCCCCACCGTTATCAGTGCTCTCTTTCATTTGCTGTTCTTCTTCAGCACTGAAAATGTAATCAAAGTCACTGGGACCCCAGTGGACCTCAACCTGTTGATTAGAGTTGGATAAACTAGACAAATTCCGGTGGGAATGGAAGGCATTTATGATGACTACCTGGCATTTTTCTCTGCCCTTTTTTATGTACTTGTCACTGTATTTTCCCACATCAATCTCATAAAACATTCTTTTGCTCATGCTTGAAATATTGATATTATCCTACAGCAAAGATAAAAGCACATCACAGAGCAATATGGCTTGGTGATAGAATTATCTGCAATACACAGAAATCTCTACTGATGTTTAGGGCTGGCATGGTATTAAACACATTACTTTTGCTGACAGGCATTTTCATTTCCTTGCATCATGCAGGTAGGGGAATTTGAAGGAAATCTAGTTTTCAGTTCTAGATTTGTTCAATAAAAAATGTAAAACAGAAATGCTGGTGGATGTGGTAGCATCTCTTTAAATCAAAAGGAACTCACTGGAAGTTTAAGTAAGTTTCAGAGAAGGCTGTGTGGTTTTGTGTGTACATGTATGCATTTGTATGCATGTATTTATGAATATATCTATTAGTACATAAATATATATTTTGAAACTCACAACTGTTCCATATTTAACAAATCTGAAAGGAACAGGGAGAATTGAACATCAAACAGTTTAAAATCAGTGTTGGTGAACCGCACTTGTGCTCCTTTGGTACAGGCTTTATGATGTGATCGTTGCGAACGTCTTTAATTGTTATTTCCCCCCTATGACTTTCTCCCCATGCTGTGCACAGCAAGGATGAGCTTCTGGCATTAACTGGAGATTTGCTCTAAAAAGGCCTGCCTTGTGCGTAGGATGCCTGCTTCAGTTGTGCTGAAGCAGCATGTGTAGTGGATGGGGCGGGGGATTCTCACCGGGGAGGGAGGTCTTTTGAGTAAAAAAGCAGTAAGGGGCATCTTGTTCTGTCTGCCCCTCATTTTCCCCCATGGGCATGGTATGATGCTGGATATGTTACAAAAAACAGGACTTTTTTCCCAAGCCATCCCTGAATTATGTGTTCATTGTGTTCTGGTCCTTGACTGGAGATCCTACAGCTTGGATGGGAACAATATTGTGCCTGAAAGCAGCAGTCAGGTCAGCGCTAAGCGTGCTTCCACTGTGCGAGGTGCCATAAGGTGCTAAGCTCTCTGTGTAACCGGAATTTGCCATCTGAAATCGCACATTCAATCCTAGTGGGCATTTTGACTTAATTCCTCTGTTCCTGAGTTCTACGTTTGTAAAGTGAGCCTATCACCTCAGGAAGGTGCTGTCCAAAGTAATTAGTTTTTGCAAAACAGTCCACTGCTCCGCTGAGTGGCACCGCAGAAAGGCACACGTGGAAATAAATTACTCTTCAGAGCCGGATTAGACTTGTGTGCGGGAGAAGGGGCCACAAATTGAACAATGAAGATAAACCATGGTATCAAATAACTCTGTGTTCAACAGGCGTTATTCTTCCTGCGCGCTGTGTGAAGGAAAGGTCATGGCAGAACGAGTATTGTGTGCTCACGTAATTACAGGCTGTATCAAAACATACACGCACCAAAACCGGGAACTGCTTTTATGCTGGAGTTATGCAGGATTTTGTGCCTGCAGATCAACCTCTATTTATGTTAAAAATAATAATGCTTACTACTGGTGGGCTCGGCTGGGCGAGGAGAATAGTGGCAGGGGTCTGGGCAGAGCCTGCTCCCCTCTCAGAGCCTGTTCTGCCCCCAGGGCTTCAGCCCTACTTCCCATTAATCAGCGATGATTAGCATTGCTCTCTGTGTACTCTGCGGCACTAAATTCCTTTGGAAAAGTTTGATGCCCTATGTTATTTTGGAAGCTTTTTTTTTTTTTTTTTTTTTTTTTTTTTTTTTTTTTTTTTTATATATTGTCAGGATTGCACATACATTGTAGAATAAAACTGAGCATTCTGCTGCTGCACCAAATAGACTCAGACCTGCCCCAAGCACACCTGCTGCTGTGCAGAAGGTGTTGGCTCTGGAGCGGGATATTCGGGGGTCTCTTCCTGCTACCACTGCATATTTTGGTGTTTTGTATGAATCTGACATGCAAATTCTATTTTTTTCTTTAATTGATGAATGATTTGCAAAAATTGAAAGCTGGGCTGAATATCACCAAGGTGACTGTAATGAAATTTGTTAATGGGCCAAATTAGCGAGCATACAGAAAACAAGATGTCTGTGTTACTGTATGATTTTGTCAGGCAGTTTCCCCACAAAAAGCAGAGGCTTACCAGGCTGGTTTGCACAACTGGTACAAAGAAGCTGTGCTGCTCCTTAACCTCTGCTAGCAGCACGCCGTCTCAGCTCTAGCAAGCCACAGGCTGTACTTAGCACATGACACTGTATATGCCCACCCCTTGCTTGAGGACACCATAGAGGTGAAATGTGTGCGGTCTGCTGGGATCATGCTGACCAGGGGTTCCTACAGCTCCTTTTGCACGGGTGCTGTTGAGGTTGAACTCTGTAGTCTTTGTAAAGCAGCTTTTCCTGCTGGGTGTGACCTCAGCTGTGCTTTCAGGTCTCAGACTTGACAGTTAGGAGGAAAAAACAAAAACAACAACAAAAAGCCACTTTTCTCTCATCAGAATGTCAAACATTTTTGATCTGGTTAATTCCTAGAAGGTGAGAAAATATGTGTAATTTTACAGCATTCCTTTTAGAGCAGGAGTACCAAAAGGACTGCTCTCACCGTTTCTAGTGAGACAAGAACATACTGTCTTTTGAGATCCGTGGGAGAAACAGTTGCATTTCTCAAGAAGCCCTAAACCAATGTGAAAGCTTTTAATCCCATCCAAAAGGAACAAGACAGGTTATCTCCTGCTGTCCCCTTGAATGTGCCAGCAGTGAATCTAATACATGAATATGTAGACTCTACGTATAAACACACCCTACAAGCAAAGGCTGATCCTGTGCAGTGGAGTTCTGTCGCCTTTTACGTTGCCTCTTGTTCTAGGTACCAGTAAGGTCAGTGCTATTGAGCACGTTTCTTTGTGTGGCAATTTGTATTGTGTGCAGGGCTCCAGGGGACAGTGTGGGGGATCAGACGGCTGTAGGCTGTGAAAAGCCTCTGTGTGCATCCATCATTTTCAAGGCAGCGGGAAGGCTCATTCTTTTTGCCAGGCGTTAGCTGCAGGAGCTTGGATGTGCCTCCACCTCGGAGCTGCTGCCGGCCTGCTACGCAGGGAATATTCAGCATTCAGTGCATCCATTCTGCAGCCGCCTGGCAGAGCACCGAGCTTGCAAGAGGGCATGAAAGAAAGCATAACCCTATTTAAAACTACTCAGGCTCATCAGCAGGCTGTAGTATTGCAGAAGAGGAGGGGTAATGTGGCTGCATAGCTCTTACTCATGCAAATAAGGTGCCAGCTGGCAATAGTGAGAAGGGAATAGTCCCTGGAAGTGAGAAACGCTGCATGCCACAAGGTAAAGAGGTGGGGTTGTGCACGTGCTGGCCTTGCTCCTTGTCCTACTCTAGCCCATGGAACAGGGAGACAGGATGGGGGAAAAAAAAAAAAAAAAAAAAAAAAAAGGGAAGACAGGTGGTCACAGAGAGGGGAGACAGAGGAAATATCTCAGATTCTCAAGGGGAAGACAAGTTCTGGGAAAGCTAAGGCAGCACGCAGGGGAGAATGCTGTTGCCTAGCTAAGTTTTAACTAGACAAGAAGGCTAGTAACTAGCAGTGGGGAACCAAAACAACTCAATTTTAGCTTTTTATTCCCTCACTCCAAAGGCAAATAAATGCATATTTAAATGATCAAAGCAGTTAAACACTGCTCCAGTGAAGTAGCATTCTGTTGCATCTGCCTAGCAAACACCTGGATGTGCCTCCACAGAAAAGAGATTTTGAAGTGCTCACTGATCAAGGATTCTTGTTGGGTCTTAAATGTGAGATGTCTTTTTATTGCTAGTGCATAATTTAATTTTGAGGCCACTGGTGTCTGATGTGTATCTTAAAATCTGAGCTCCTGCAGGCACATGGTGTGTCAGTGTATCTGCTCATTTAATTCTTCTGAATATAAATTTTCTAGCTATTACAGATAGAAGCATGAAAATACCCCCAGTTTCCCTCTACCCTTCCTCAAAGCCAAAAGGAAAAGGCAAGCGAAACAAATGCTATTATGTTATGTACATCCCTTTTTGCACTGAGGGGCCAATTCCCAGTTTGGGACCTTAGAGGCTGGTAGATTTAGCAGCCTGGGCTCCTGGATTGTAGCCTGTAGTGGGGTGGCCCCCATTTCTGCTTGGGAATGGGCCGACTGTGGCAGGTGGTGAACAAGGAAATGACCTTTGTGAGACTTAGTTTTTCCAGAGTAGAAAGTCCATCTTGAGCTGGCTGGCTGAGCAGACCCAGGGATGGCCAAGGCTGCAGTGGACTCATGCAAACTGTCTTGCAGAGGGCTGCTTTGCAGTGATCCTGAGGTTCCCCTTCTCAATTTTCAAGTTTTCAAAGCTTACAAAATGACTTGAAGAACAAGTTTTGTCTGACTTGGGACCGCACATCTCACTTGACAGTGGTACAGGACATGGAAATGCGTTAATGCAGTTCTGCTTCTGCTGCTGTGCAGTGATGCCATTTTGCAGCATGTTTTGTTGAACATAGGATGTGTTCATGAACATCTTGAACATAGGATACAATAATTTCTCTGAGCCCTAGAGTTATCTACAGAACAAAATGGGATGCTCCTCCTGACATGTTTTTGGTAAGATCAGAAATGTAATATATTGTCCAGAGCCATTTTTTCAAAATCTGAGAACACTGAGGAACGAGCTGGACCAAGCAGCTAGGAGTGACCTTTGGGATGGTGAAGGAACCGTGGTTGGTTGCTCTAAGAGGGAAGGAGATGATTGAGCACAGCCACCAAGCACAGCCAGGCTCAGCAGCTCTCCCTAATTCTCTGGTTTGTAGAATAGTCAGCGCTGCCTGCCCTTGTCTGTTATTGCACGGTTCTCATAGCAATTTACTACACCACCCGTCTTTCTCAGCACGTCACAGCTACCAGAGCCATGTCTGGATGAGCACCAACGTGGAGGCCCGAGCTGTTCCCACTCCGCCCTTTTTAAGTGAAGTTTCCCCAGCTGCACTGTCTGCGGCAGGGCTGGTGTTTCGCTAAGGCCTCGGCGCTGCCTTGTCTGTGGAGGTGCTGCAGGCTCTGGGGTCACAGCTCCAGGGGATTAGTCACTGCCTTCAAGCTCATGCTAAAAGTAATAATAATTAAAAATTATTAATAATAATAATAAAGCAATATATGGCTCAAATGTATTAAAAAAATACAGAGGGAGTAGTTTTATGTAGGAGAAAGACCCTTTAGGTCTGCTCATGCCCTATCTGGAGTCATTTTCTGCCTCATCTTTCCTTGTGTGTTTTCCCATCCTCCTGCTTCCCTGGGCAGAGTCGTATCCTGCACGATGCTGCGGGTGAATGCCATGAGCTGTGCTGTGGGTCGCTGCAGTCAGCTGGCCCCGGGAATGGTCAAGGGCAGTGGTCTGAGAGAGAGGGCAATTTTTAAATTAAAAGGGGAAAAAAAAGAGCAATCCATTTTAGATATGGGAGAGAAAAACATTTGGAAAGCTTTTCACTTAACAAGGCTCTTCTGTGACATTTAGATGCATTTATACAAGTTAAAAAGGAATTTGGCACCTTCCCACCTCACTCAGCAGGCTTAGAAGAGAAAAAGCAAATAAAAAGACAAGATTACTTGATATGTTGCTTTGTTTTGTTCACATGAAGCGTTGTGCCCGTTGATGTTGGCTGAGTACTATTACAGCCCACAAAGGGCCTTGACAGCAGAGTCATATTCAGCCAGGACCAGGGCTTTCTTTCTAATGAGGAAAGATAATTATCGTGCCAATCTCTGATCGCTTTTTACTAGGTGCATTTAATCTAAAGGAAGATAGGAGCATCTTCCATCTAATACAGACTTGAGAGCGGGGCCAGCAGGTGTAACAGAGTAATCACTCTGAAGGATTTGTTCATTATTTCCCAGAAAGACAGAGGGGAAAAGTCTTTGTGTCACTGTCTCGCTCCGTCTTTGCTGCTCTTGAGTTCAACTCGTGCCGTTTGACCACGATGGCCCCACTTCTCTAAGGATCTTTAGATCCCATCAGAAATGCTCCTGACAAGCATTTATAACTGGGTTTGACAGCCAAGTGCTCTCTCTTTCCCCCCCCCGTCTCTTTCTGCTTGAAAGGGAAAATCTGAGTTGTGTTGGATGAGAAGTGGCTGATGTGGAGTCTTTTCTGAGGCGTCTGCTCCTGTAGCTCTAGAGCTGTGTGGGCGCAGTCGTACGCTCGCGTGCATTTTTGTACAGTGCAGGTATCTCTGTAGATATGTGTGCACCTATCTTCATTCACGTGGATGAATGTACTTGTGTCTTTGCTGTGAAAACACACAGGTGCACATCCCAGGGGAGCGTGTTTTGAGCACATACTCTGGGAGATGTTTACATTGTGCACGTTAATTTGTGCACTCAGTGCATTCATATCTACAGATTTATGGCTTCTGATTATAGGGGTTCTCTAAGACTTCTGGGAGAGCTATAATTTAGGATTGTCTCATGTATCTTTTTCTCAGTTGCAACATAAATTCATGGAGCTCCTGGTTTTGCACACTTGTTCCTAACACAGATTATCTCACTAATCCCATTTAGTACTTGGTCCCGCAGTCACACCAGAGTGGTTGCCACTGGCTTGGGAGCAAGTGGCTCTGGATAGCACTGTATATAAAGTGATTTGCTTCCAGGAAAAGGACGAACAATTCGATTGTGAAATACAGCAACGTTAGGAAAAGGGGTCTTCCTTTAGGACAAGGTTTTGGGATTCTCAAGCAACATGGTCAGATATAGAAACTCCAGCTAATCTCACTAAGATTTCATTTATTTTGTCTTTACTGTTACAGTTAATTCTTTTACAACATCTCAGTGTTCACCATTTCTAACATGGGGTAGGTCTCTGCAGTGAAGGTGCACACTGAGCCTGGAGACAGCTGGTGGGAACATTGAGCTGTAGGTGCTGTGGAAGTGGGATTTTTACATGTTATCTGGATTACTCCAGGACCAATAATGGAAAAGTTGGCAGGATTTGACTTGTTGGATTTAGTTGTCAGGCTTAACAACTCATTGCAGTGAATGGAAGCATACAGACCTCACAAGCCTGTAGTTTTATGATACCTGCAGGCTTATCACTGCATTGGTTTATGTGTGGTTCAAGATCTTCTCCCCATATACTTCTAGATCGAGACGAGTATATCTTGATCACCTAGTCCACTAAATAAGCAATTTTTCTTGCACTCTAGGAAGGTACAGCAGTGGTGAAGGAGAACATCCTGACCTCTTTTGATTCATGCACACTATTCACTGCAACACAAATTTCTCTCAGCGCAAGATGAGGCACTAAAGTCGCACTATTGGCTCTGAGGAGAGAAAGCTGTGAGTAAATCTTTTTGATCCACATCCCAGTGTCCAGCTGCTGAAACAACTGTTAAGACAGGTGTGTCTAATTTTAGCTTTTGAAACAGCTGGGCAAAGTATTGGCTGTGTTTCAGCAGTTTTTGCTTAAAGAGAAGGCAGGTGGCATTCTATGAACATGCCACTATTGAATTAGACCTATTAATACTGGTGAGTCAACTTAACTTAATTCTCTCAACACACTAACAAGAGCATTTTGGAAGGATTGGAGAAGAATGACAGGGTACCTTGGATAAACCAAAAGGGAAAGAGATTGCAGTGTGCATGTTCTAGCAACAGCAATTTAATCAATTTAGGTGCATCTGTGCTACCCATCACTTTGCTGGCTGTTTGGATTTCTTTTGCCTGGGTGACTTCAGGCATATATGTCCAATCTGTATTTTTTAAATGAAGGCACACTCCACTGAAATAAAGATTATACATGCACTTAAATAGATAGATAAGAATGAGAGAACATTAAAAACGCCACTGGCAGCCCTGTTCTCAGTGATTTTGTTTTTTGTTGCAAAATCAAGCATTCAAAGTTGAGGCATGCTGCAAGTAAATGTTACATCTTCCCCTTTCTACATTCCTTTCAGTCTTTAATTACAGGAGTTACATGTTACTGGGGACTCCTGATTTCTTTGTAAGGCAGTAACAATCATTGTTTGAAACACGTTCGTGTAATACAAAAATGCTGTGGTCTGTGAACCTCCTGCTTTAGTCACTATAAAAACGAGGAGTGTGTTGAATAATGAAGAGGAATGAGGGGATCTAATAATTAAAGGACTTGAATTCCACCTTGACTACCTGGGTTGTACTCCTGTTGTTACTGCAGGTTTCTAGAGATATATTCTTCCTGGAAACAAGTGAATATGTTGCAGAAGCGAGTCCTGAAAAGCAGGAACAATGGGTTGTTACTGGTGTATGCTTTTATTTTGGTCTATTTATATCCACCAGAACAATGGCTTTGAAAGCCCAATCACCTGGATAGTTCAAAATCTCTGTTAGGAAGGAGTAGAGAAGGTAATGTAAGATATTTTAAAAATGAGACATTCTGTTCACATTCCTTAGCAGCATCTGATCGTGCGAAGGAGGGTATAAGTAGCATCTAGCTCCTCCAGATGTCAGCTATTTAGAGAGACACACACCAGAAGTTCTGTGGACAACAAATGACTGAGTCCCACGCAGGATGCTCTTCTTGGCGAGAAGAGAAATGGGAGTGAGTGGGTGAGCCTGTGTGTGTTCGTGTGCAGGATGGGAAGGGCAATTACAAAAATGGGAGACGGAGAGGGAGAAAAGTGGAGATGGCTGGAGGTAAAAATACTTGCTAAATGCCAGCTGTCTCATGGATGGTGTGGGATTTTGCCTGGAGTAGTCTTAGTACTTTGTCTCGTCTGATTTTAACCCTTCAAGCTTTTTTTCACCATGACACATGTAATGTAAGCCAGGTTAGGCTCTGTATCAACATCTGGGTGTGTATCATTTTCAGCCTGTAACTAGCAACCTAAGAAAGCCGTATAATGAGAGCCATTTGTTGTAATACAGCTTGCTGTGAAAAAGTAAAACAAAACAATTAGACCTTTCTCTGTTGAAAGTAGAAGCTTTTCAGGAACATATTTCTTTAGACAAAAAAAAAAAAAAAAAAAAAAAAGCTAAGAAGTTCTCTAAGCCCATCAGTATTTCTGGAATGGAGCAAGGAGTCTCGTAGAACCCACAAGTCCAAGGATGGATTGGGGAGTTCCCTCAGGTGCACGGATCTGGGCTCTAATGCTGAATCCTGCCAGGAGGGGGATCTGGTCCTGCACTGCATGCGTTCCCAATGAACACCCTTGTTTCAGACCTATCAGGTCAATCTCTTCTTCCTCCATGTATAGTTCAGATGTAGTTTCAGATTCAGATATAGTTTAATGTTCTCTAACAACGTGGAATGAGTTCAGTTGGTGAGCTTAAACTAGAAAGAGTGACTCAGCTGGTGGTTATGGGCTTTGTTGGAAAAGTAGGGAACTCGGAAATGCCCGAATGAGAGAGGATCCAGATTGTGTGCCTGTATGCCATCTGTCGGCTCTAACATCAGGGGTCCCCTGGGGTTAGCTTTGGCCATTCTCACTGTTCATGATTTTCCTTGAAAAGTATTAGTTTTGAGTTAGCTTGACATCAAATGAAAACGAATATCAAAATCTCCATTTTCTTAATGGAGTGGAGTTGTCTTTTTCACTTACCCTGTGTACAATACACATTCCTCACTTGAGTCAGAGGTAAGAAAGGAAAGCTGGATTTTTAGAAGTTTCTTGGCAATGAAAAGCACGCCTCCTTTCAAAATTGTTAGTTTCCGTTTTGAAAATCAAATATCAAATGTAACTGATAATAGGATGGGGATCTCTGGCTCCCACTGCTCTAAATAATGGCCCCTGCGCTTCTTTCCCTTCCTAGCTGACTTGTATGTGCTGTTGAAAAACAGAATCTGTTTTCATCTCATTACTACTGATCATCAGTAAATAAATAACGTTAAGGATGAAACAGTGGAGGGGTACAATGGTTGTGGGATCGGTGATATTGCAAACACAAAAGTTGTCTTGAATCCCATCTCATACCCACCAGAGCAAGATTGTTCCATACAGTTATTTTTTTAATCCTACTTTAATCCTACAGCAGCGAGACTTCTGGCACTTTCTTTGGGCCCATTTCCTCAACCGAAGTTGGAGATGCACTGTCACACTAGTTTTGAATTTTACATTTGTGAAATACTCTCCTGCTGCCTCAGACTACATTAGATAATTTATTTCTCTTTCTCCATGCAATTTCAGCTCAGTGGCTGGCTCTGATACCAAAGCAGTGTTTGTGTGGGGGGAAGGAGCAGCAGTCTCCCTGCATTTGTGTCCTAGCCAGGCTAGGTCTTGTTGCCAGCACTAGATGAAATCTTCTGTTTCCAGTGGAGAGTAATGCTTGATCAAAGTGGCACAGAATTACTCACCTTTGAAGGTTTCCTTCTGCTGCTGCTATTGCTGTTGTCCTTTAACTAGAATGTGCTTCATTACCATATATATGTAGTAGAGCTCTAAGACATTGAATTATCTGTCTTTCATAGCATATTGTTTGGCTCTGGTACTCTTTTTACAGAAAGGTTTCTTTCAAAATAGCCTGTAGTGAGAAGCTGACACACTATAACTTAAGTAGTCACACTACTTGAGGCCATACTGTACTTGAGCAGAAGCACGGTGTTATTTTAGTCTGGTTTTCTAAGGAAATGACACTTCTGAAGTCACCCTAAGGTCGTTGCCTCTTTGGTCGCCTGGCGAACAACCACCACGTTTGACAGAAGGGCAGAAGCCCCAGAGACGCTGAATTCCTATAGCATTTGTTCCTCGTCCCCGCTGAGGCTGCGGGCTGGTCTACCAGCTGGCAGGCTTACGGCTCTGAACCTGCACAGCACAGGCTGCCTCTTCCTCTGCCAGGACACGACATGAAGCAAGGAGAAAGCGGAAGGGGAAATAAGGAAATATGACAAAAATCTGAGCATGTCAGAGGAGGGAGGGAGAAGGAGGGGGGAACTGAGCGTGGTATGGTGAGGTTATTACAGGGAGTATGGGGGGGTCTGATAAAGGGGGCACACGATGCCAAGTTTCCTACTCAGTTATTTCTGTAGTTCTGATGTCTGTAGAACAACTTCTTTTTGGGTAGCCAGGAATATCAGATGTCCTCTTTTTATCTGCCTACCGCTAAGTTTCTGAGGATTACATGCAGCGTAGGGGCTGGTAGTGGGCAAGAAGAATCTCAGTGTCAGTGCAAAAAAAGGTGTTATACCAAGCACCTGTATATCTGTTTATTTTGTTCATCACACACTGCTGACTGTCTCTTGTAGGTTTTTTTTTGGTAGCTTGGGCTGTCACAGAATAGCTATGTGCTGATTTCTGTGCAGGAGGAGATGAGAAAGCAGAGATGAAGCCAGCGACAACATGATTCAGAGTTAGTCATCCCGAAGACCACTCAGTTTTCTTTCATCCTCAGGATAGCCACCACACTTCTGCCAGTACCCTGAAGGAGTCAGTGACAGGCTGCGTGTTGCCTTCCTGAATGCTCATTTTTGGTGACTGATAAAAAGAGAACAAGCAAACATGTGATGAAATGTGGCATCTAGTTAGAACTAGGCAGACATAACCTTAAGGGATGATTTAAGGGATGGATTTGTCCAGGGTGTGGGTGGCTTTTCTGTGACCAGCCAGAAGTTCATAAGGAATGGAAATATGCGTGACTCTTCCATCATAGGGATTTCTTTATTTTTGGCCCTTTTCTGGGATCTTCTGTAGTTATCCCTGGTTGGCAGTCTGAGGAAGAGATAAGAGGCTACAGAGGAGAGAGAGGGGCAGAAATAATGTGTGCATGCAGGTGTGTATGTATGCATCTGACTAGTTTAAACATAATCCCTGCATTCCTGTCATTAGCTTTTCCCTTCACATGTTACAATGAGTAGCTGGAGATGTCTGTCTGTCCTGTCCAGTAAATAGCACACCCGTGTTGGAGCAGTGCATGCTTATCTGTTGTATACAGCTTATCAGCCAGGGAGTGTGCTGCTCCTTCCCCCTTCTTTGTTCCCTCTTCCCGATTTTCACGGTTGCTTGGTGGTTAAAACCTGTGTATTCCTGATGCCTGCACTTGCTCTTCTGCTAGCCTTTGCAGCTCGGGTCAGGATTTATTGCTGCTGGGTGCCTCCCCCTGCTCCCCCCACCACTAATTCCTCCTCATGTTGCTCAGAGACGAGGGTGCCAGGTGAAGGGAAGCGTTCAGTTTGAGAAAGCAGGCTTCTTGCATCCCTGTGACTAGTGCACACACGTTGAATCACGGGCAGGATGGGGGATTTGACAAGACAAGGAAACTGCTGGTGTCTCAGGAGACCTGCAGTGCTGGAGGAGCTTGTGGGGGTGGAGTGGAGCTGAAGACCCTGGGGAATGGTAGGAGGGTGAGGTGCTTCACATGGAGAGAGGTGTTTTTAAAGCAGTTTGTACTCCTTACGTTAATTCTCACTATTGTGCTTTTGTTCAGCTTCTCTGCTGGAGACCTGGTGTCCCAGTAAATCCTCCCATCAGTTGCCACAAGTGGACCTGCACTGTATTTTGCTCCCACCTCTTTGATTTGCCTGTGTGGGTGTGTTGCATGCCTTGAGGCACGGGCTTGCTGCCGGGGATTGTCCTCAGCAGCATTAAATGCAGCAGCAGGGAACAGGTGGCTGATACTGTACTGTCACCCATCCCAGCGCAGTGCTACGGTGACCTAAGCTGCATTTTCTGAGATGCCAAACCTATTAAAAATCTCGGTGGAGATTAAGGTTTTTAATAGGCCTCGTATCAGGGCTCAGCCGTATTTTCCATGTTACAGAAAATAAAAATTGAAGTAGGTGGCAGGGCGTGAATATGGGTCCTTCTTCTATGCAAGAGGAGTAAAAATCATACAAGTAATGTAAACAGGGCTATCATCAGTGAGATGATAGAGGTAATGTTCTTCTGTATGCAGTGCTAATGAGACTTCATTTGGAGGACTGCACCCAGTCCGTGGCACTGCACTTCAAGAAAAATGGAGATATTTAGGAAAAGTCTTTAAGAAACTAGCAATAATGATCACAGTCTAACAACCCTGGTTCTCTAAGGAGGAGTAAAACAAATTTCTTTGTCTAGTGAAGACAGACAGCAGAAGTCCTCAACTATATAAAGGGTACCTGTAAGGAGAAAGAAAATAATCTTTCTTCTGTGAGAGGGCAAGAAATAACAGAAGTAATATTGCAATTAAAAGCAAGTGAGTGTGACACTGTGTGTGTGTGTGTGCGTAAGGGCAGTACAGTTTGCCAGGATGGGAAACCTTAGAAGATTGATAAATAGGGACAGGTATAAGCTTTAAAACAAAACTTTGCTAAACTCATTCATTAACAGCATACTTTATGCTAATGGTTAATTATCAACCACTATCATAAATTATTCCTTCATGTACAGAACTGTTAGACTCTAATGCTTATGCCCCAGGTACCTGTGACTGCACAGTGCCATAGAGCCAATTCCCTGCAACTGAGAGCTGTTGCCCCGGATGGTCCTAGTTGCAGAAGGTGAAGAGGAGGATGAGAGAGGCTGGAAGTGGTGGTGGTTTGTCTTCTTTGCTAGCTTCTCTTTTCATGCCCAATGTTTTAATGCTACTTTCATCCTCTCAGAAGTGGGATCCTCAACTGCTAACAGGGGTGTTTCTCTTGTTCTTTTTTCCACTCCCTCCCACCCCGCTGTTCTTTTTGTGCCTTCAGCAGGATGTCCTGCCTGTTCACATCCCGTATGCTTCTCTTGTCCTTCACGTTGCAACTTTCTGTTACTTGGATGACTCCTATGAACACGTGAATATATTGTTTTCCCTTTTGGTGGTCATGTTGCTCGCATACTCAGTGAAATGCTTATATATACCATAGAAGTATTGCAATATATAATGTTGTTATAATATTATTATAAAGTTCCTTCTGGGTGTAAGGAATGCTGATATTAATTAAATGAGATAAAAACATTTTGATTTACAGATGTCAGAAGCCACTTCTTTAACTAAAACAGCTTTCTGAGAATAATAAAAAAAAAAAAAAAAAAAAAAAAAAAAGCTGCTGATAAAGAAAGCTGAGCACTGGTGTATATAGAATTTCCAGAGACATTTATTCTTCATCACTGCACGTTAGACATCACCAGGAATGTCACAGGTTAAATTTATTCCACCTTGGAGCAGAGAGATGGACTAGGTAGACTTGAGGCTCCCTGCCTGCCTTGTCTATTACCAGCCTGGTTACTTGGAGAGAAAATTTCTTTTCTGTCGTGGTTGAGAACAGCCGGACTACATCCTGCGTGCCACGCTCGGGTTGTGGTGTACCACCACGCAGGTGGTGTGGTGCAGACACGGTAGGTAGAAATGGCTGCTTCCTCCGGGTGAGGAGGTGTTCATCTAACGGGCTGACTGATTGCTGTGCCCTAGTCAGGAGGTCGGTTTGCCACAGACCGTGCAGCATGGGCTCTTTAAGGGTTAAAAGCAGAAGAATCATTCCCCACAGTGTCTCCTTTTGTCCTTCCAATTTTTTAGCTTTGGCTGCTCTGACCTTCTTTTTCTCTTCATCTTCTGCACACTGACAAGGTATACATCTTAGGAAATTACACCTATCAGCAGCTCCCACACGAGCAGGCTTGGCCGCAGGAGACGCTTCACTCTTTGTCTGGCTGGCGGTGAGACACTTGTGTCATTGAAAGATTTTCCCCCTACATCTCTCTTTGCTTTTCTTTTAATTCTTTTTTTTTTTTTTTTTTTTTTTTTTTTTTTTTTTTTTTTTGCATTCGGGAGACTACCACAAACACCAGTCACCTGGCAGTTATTGCTGTGAGATGAACAGGTGATTACAGGCAAAAGCCAGGGAAGATGATAGGTGGAAGGGAGAAGAGAAGCAGAGGGGGGAGCCTGTGCAGTGTCTATTAGAGAGCTTGCCTTTCATTAGCACAGAAGCCAGTTTAAAGGAGCAAAAGCAACAGTTTTTTTTTTTTCCAGCTTTTCCTTTCTGCATCAGACAAGATTTCTTTGAGTGTAAAAGGAAAAGTCTCCCTCCTGCTCTCATGGGTAAAAATTAAAACAGTTCCTTATCTATCACAGCAGCTATTTTAACTCCGTCTATTCCCTGTCTCTTTCTAATTCAGCCTTTCAGGTACCATTTGAGTTTTAGATTTCAGAGCTCGTCAGAAATTATTTCCCTGCACTTTTCTTCCACCCTAAAAAATTCATGACATAAATGTTAATTCTGCAGCGTTAATATTTAGCACTAGCATGTAAGGTGCTGGGCTGGCAGACCTTGGACACCTAAATCTAGATCTGTGTAATAGATAGTGCCAAGACAACGGTAGGTCACACTTCCTCCCCTGTGCTCTGCTATGTGTCTAACCTTTCGCTGCCATGAGGCTCACTGGTGGCAAGGGATTGATTGCAGCAGCGTGTTATCCAAGGCAGGGCTCACACCTCGGCTGGGAACAGGCTGGTAGCCTTCACCTGAAACTTGCCAATGCTGATTCCAGGCATGGGCAGAGCAAGGTACACATATATTTTTGTTTCCACAGACACAATAACTACTTGCATCCATAGTATCAGTTGCTAGGAGTTATGCTAGAGATTAATTTGGCTCAGCATAAAACCTGGCTAATTGCAGAGTTGCCTGCCTGTCAGAGGGGCTGTTATGAATGATAGACAATGCAGTTCTCAGTGTGTGCTACAGGTCACTGCCGTTTTATTCTGGTATCTTCAGTGAAACATAGGTAGTAGTGGTACTCAGGTGTGAACTCTGTAACAGAAAGTTCAGGAAATGAAATCTATCAGGCTCCTTTTTTTTACACTGGTGATGGAATAGCTATCTAAGGTTGAGCACTGGGCAACCCTGATTTCTTCAAACTTGGCCATTCTTCTATGTTCTATAGTCTTTCTCAGCTTGTAAAACCTTTGATAAAAAGGCACATTGCTTTAAATGGTACAAGAGGTAAAAGTAGCTTCTGTTTCTCGGCCTGATGAGATTTGAGAGTTCTCACTGAACCCAGCGTGTACTGAGAGTGAGCAGGATCTTGTCATCATTTTGAGGCAGCTTTAGGAGAAGGGAGGCTTGGTGGGGCCATGTAGACAGCTGAGGTGTCTCTGAGGCATACTCAGAGAAGACAGAAAGGAGATTAACACGCTCAAGGCAGTTGCACTAGTCACTCCTTTGTAAAGTCACGACTGCCAATATCTGAACCTTTTCATTCTCTTAGCTTCACAGACTAGCAGATTTAAGCCAAAAAAGAACTGTTTGCTCATTAAGCTGGCCCAACATATGTTGGCTCGTGCCTTTCCAAGCAAGTCTGTAAACTCTCTGGGAAAGGGACTCTGCTTCTGTAAGTTTACATAGCGCTGAGTACACTGGATTGTCTTTTGTGCATTAATCTAATGAACAGGGCCAATTCTATCATGTTAGTGTCAGTTTGCGTTAGCAAATTCTGACATTGCTTCTTTCTCTATCACAATTGATTAATGATTACCAAAATGTGTTATATTGGTGCATTTATTGCTCCCACACTTGTTCTTGCTTGTTTCCACTAACCCAAGACTGTAGGTGTGAAATATCAGAAAAGGCTGAACTTTGCAAGATTTCCGACCCTTAAACTGGATGGTTGGCAGAACTGAATTTATGCCCCTCATCTTCTGTCAGAGCTCCCCGTGGTTACTCTTGCTTTGGGCTAATCTACTGCTAGCCCAGGCTAACTGCTTGTAATCAGCTTGCATTTCTCCTCTCACAAATGAGTATCAAGCATCTGATTGCCCTTCACTGATGTCAGTCCACTGTCTCTGTTGAATTTACTCACCCTGACATAAATGAGAGCAAATCTAGGCTCCAGCGTTTCTGTATTAGTTGCTGGGGGCAAACCACAATCCCTTGGGGCTGAGCTGGGAAAAGAATTAGACCTGCCTGTGTCACTGGTAACACCGAGGCTTATGTCTCGGATTTGGTAGGTAACTTAACTGGATGCTGAACGAAAGCACAGAAGCCCTGAGAACAGATTGCTCTTTTTTCAGAGATACAGAATAGAACTGAGAGCTAGGGGGACTGCAGCTGGTTGGGGATGCACAGAAAAGGTACTGCACAGCAGCAGCTGTGTCCATGGTCTTCAGCCCCATTCTGGCACACCTCTCCCCTCTCCCTCTGGTTGAGCAAACGCTGATAATTCCTTGGTGCTGTTGGCTCTTACTGCCAGAGAGGCGGCTCTGACACGGGCAGTGGGGTGCTGGGGATTGCTCTCAGAGCAGTTTGTTCTGCCAGCGCTGCTGAGGAGCTACCAGTATCCCGGTCACTGCTGTCCTCAGCAGTATTTGAAGTAGCTCACTAAAGACAAAGGTGTCTTGTACGCCAGTCCTAAGCTCTATACAGCAGGCAATCTTCTCTGGTTTATTTTATTTTATTTTATTTAAGCCTCTATTTTAGGATTGTAAGCAGAACCGTCTTTCACCCTCCTCCTTGTTCTTGGGGAAAAAAAAAAAAAAAAAAAAAAAAAAGCAAAGAATGAAACTATTTTGAACATTGAGAGAAATAGTTTGAGTCAGGGAAAAGCTTTTGGGTCAAAACCTGTCCTTGCTGACTTTACTCTCTTGACCTTATCATTTAGCGTTGCATGGGCTAATGCGTTAGCCTCTGCTGGGTGGAGCCAGCACTGTCATCTCTGCGTCTGTCACCCCTTATTGCTAAAAGCTAATGGACATTCCCCTTTGGATCTGGTTTTAGAAATCTGTGTTTTTAGAGTAGAGCTGACTGCTTTTTCAGTTATGAATGCAGCAAAATAGAATATAGAATATCCTGAATTGGAAGGGGCCCATAAGGATCATTGAGTCCAACTTCTGGCTCCACACAGGTGCACCCAGAAACTCAGACCATATGAACTAAGTGCACAGTCCAAACGCTTCTTAAATTCTGACAGGCTTGGTGCCATCCTTGGGGAGCCTGTTCCAGTGTGCCACAATGTGAAAAACCTCTTCCTGATATCCAGCCCAAACCTCCCCTGTCACAGCTTGACCCCATTCCCACGGGTCTTATCGCTTGCTACTAAAGAGAAAAGATTGGCAACTGCCTCTGCACTCCCCCTCATGAGGAAGCTGTAGGCCGCAATGAGGTCTCCCCTCAGCCTCCTCTTTTCCAGGCTGAACAGGCCCAGTGACCTCAGCCATTCCTCATACATCTTCCCCTCTAGGCCTTTCACTATCTTTGTAGCCCTTCTCTGGACACTCCAATAGTTTTGTTAACAACAAAGATTTAATATGAAATAATGATATATAGAGTTAGACCTGCTAACATGAGTAAGGTAGACTACACAGTTTTCCAGAGCTTGATGCTGTCTTGGTCTCTTTGTGGGATTTTAAAAACCCAGAAACATTTGGTTTATTATTTCTTATTTCTCAGAACATGTTGGCCCCCTGCTCTTGCAGTAAAAGAAACATATATAAGAAATAAAACTACTTTTCTCATATCTGTAGGGAGCAAGGTTATCCTTGAAGGCACCCATCGCAGTTCTGAAGACACCAGCACACTTAGATTGTATCTTTACCCAGATGAACCTAATAGGAAAATAACAATGCCTCTTTTGAAGTAAATCTATTGGGAATAATGTTGTTCAAACTGTACTTCTGCCTCTAAACTTCCCCGTGCCACCCAAGAGGGGAAATCAAGTTGAAGTCTGCCCTGTTCCTGCAGTGGTGCTGCTAAATAAATGAGTCACTTGTGAATTACAGGGCAGTAAATACATCCACCAGCACCTCATAAAGCAATGCAGAGTGAAGTTCCAGTACTTTATGGTGTCACCAGAACCCTGTGATGTATTTATAGCCAGCTTCACAGTTTTTCCTTTTTATTTTTTTTTATTAATATTATTTTTTTATGTTGTACAGATTGGCTCTCTTGGCCTTCCTCCTTTTTGCCTGAGGCAGTTTACCCGGTGGTTTGTAGCAAGGGAAGGCTGGTAGGCAGAGCTCGGCCGGGAGGGCTCCCCAGCACAGGGACAACACCCAGCAGCTCCCTGTTTCTCCTATACAGGGTCTAGTGGGAGTTTTTTGGCTTAGGCCAGGGCAGCTGGAAGTGGTGCTGATCTCCTTTGTGCACCCCCTGCTCCTGCACTGGTGCCCGGTACGTGGGGAAGAGCTGGTGGCAGAGCGGGTGAGGGCGGTACCTCGGTGTGGGGATGGGTGAGCAGAGAGCTGAGGGAAGGAGCAGTGACTTGCTTGGGAGCTTGGTAACTCTAAAGTAAGGCGGGGATGTGGGCTGTCAGTGTTAAATGGGAATGGAGAGCCCGAGGGTGCTGCCATAGGCAGTCCTGGTGGGTCAGCAGCCTTTTGTGCCAGGTTGTAACCCCCTCCTCTCCCCAGCTGGAGTTTAATGGTAAAGTCAGGAGCACGGGGACACTTCATGACAAAGCCACGCTGCTTCCGCGCATCCTGCCGCACACAGGGCAGCGCCTCCACTCCTCAGCAAAACTCCGGGCGGCCGAACAAGTGTCCGCCAGAACACGCACAGCGCTCCCCGAGCGTGCGTCCTAACGGGACGTGCCAGTGGGAACGGAGAGCCCCGCTGCCCGTTCCGTTCCCTCCTGCTCTGAGCCTGTGTGTCCTGATCTGCAGGAGGTGCGGGGGGGCCCGGCCCGGTGCTGCGGGGCCCCGCGAGGCGCCCCCCGGGCACCGCCAGGCCGCGGGGCAGCGCCGGGCCGGGCCGGGGGCGGCTGCGGGGGGCGGCGCCGCGCCACGGCCGTGCCCATCCCCGCCCGGCGCCGCCTCCCCCCGGAGCCAGCCAGTCCCTCTGCGGAGAGCAGCCGCCGCCCCCATTGGCTCGCCGCGGCCGGGACATTTGCATACGGCTCGCCCATTGGCCGAGCCGCTTCCCCGGCTGCGCTTCACCTGCGCCGCCGAGTTGGCCGCACTTGGCGCGCCGGCCGCCGGCTGCCCGCCCCCGGCTCGGCTCGGCTCGGCTCGCACAGCCCCGGCCCCGGCCCCGGCCCCGCTCCCGGCCCGAAGAGCTGGCGCTGCCCCCCCGGCTGCACAGGGTTAACCGGCATCAGCCCTCGGCCGCCCGGACCCGGAGGACGGAGGATAACGAGCCCGAGCCGCGTGTGTGTGCGCCCGGCAGTCCTGCATCGCAACGCGTGTAGTGGAGAAGCACCAGAACCCCCCCTGGAACCGGGATAAAAAAAAAAAAAAATCCAACATTTACCTGGGGTCTCTGGCTTTTTCTTCTTCTTCTTCTTCTTCTTCTTCTTTTTTTCCGCGCTCGGTAGCCCCTCCGAGCTCGGTGCGGGCCGGGCCAAGTCCCCGAGCAGCCCGGGGTCCCGGAGGACGGAGCCGGGGGAGCGGAGCCCCCGCTGCCATGTGCGGGTCCCCGCCGCTCCCCGGCAGGCTGGGACCGGCCGCGGGGCTCCTGCCGCTGTAGCTGCAGCCCCGGGAAGCGGCGCATCCTTCTCGTGGTGCGTGTGCGGTTCCCAGCCTCCCCCCTCCCTCCCCTTCCCTCCCCGCACACGCTCTCTCGCCCAGCCACACGCCGTCTCTTTGCCTCCTGCACACACGCCCGCCCGCCCCGCAGCCTCGGAAGCGGCTGTCCTCTCCGCTAGCATGGGTCCCCTGGCATCATGAACCTTGGCCTCTCTCCCCGGCTGGAATCCAGACCGCCCGCCTGTAGGTGCCCCGTGCCTTGACCATGCACCTGAGAACAGACCCCAGCACCTGCCCGGGACGCCGCCCCGCCTGGACCCTGTGGATGTGCTCCCTCTTTTGGGGATGTATCGTCAGCTCTGTGTGGAGTTCCTCTAACGTGGCTTCTTCTGCCTCCTCTTCCTCGTCCGTATCCCAGGCTCAGTATGAGCATCACTTCCACGGCAGCAAGCACCACTCTGTGCCTATCTCAATCTACCGCTCCCCCGTCTCCCTGCGAGGAGGACACGGTGGGTGCCCCTCTTGTTTCTTTCTAACCTTTCCGCGGAGCAGCCGGAGCGGCGGCGGGGGAACCGGGAGCGCCCCGCGCACGATGCCCGCGGCTCCCAGGGATTTGGGGGGGGTCCCCCAGCCCACCGACCCTCCCCGGCCCCCTGAGCCGAGCCGGGTGCCGAGGTCGGGCCGCTTCCAGGGCCAGCCGCCCCTGCTGGGTGCTCCCAGCCGGCCGGGAGGGTGGGCGCCGGGGCCGGGTCGGGTCCCCTTGGGCTGGCGGCAGCGGCGGGCGGAGGGGGCCGGGGGGTCCCGGCCGTAATCGCGGTGGCCGCGGGGCCTTGCTGGGGATCTGCGGAAGGCGCCCACCGTGATGCTCTTACCCTGCCTTGCCCGGCTCTGCCCAGCTTTGCCCTGCCCTGCCCTGCCCGCTCGCATCCTTCCCACTCGGGGCGCACGGAGGGACCCGCCGCTCTCCTTACCCCGGCTCCCCGCTGGGTGCCTGCCGGTGGCTTCCCCTGAAAGCCGGCGGTGGGAGATAGGGGGAGTGGGTTTCAGCCCCGGCAGCAAGGGGAATTGGGGTGTGAGGGATGCCGAGGAAGGGAGACCCGCCAGCATCCTGCCTCTGAAACGCTGAGCAGCACCCGGCAGCGGGACCAGCAGTGCCCCTGCCCACTTCTGCCGAGCCTGCCTGCCCTGAGAGGAGTTCGCCTGGGCCCAGCCGACCTGGGGGCTCCCCCTCACCTCCCCCTTCCCCTGTCCCCTTGTCCTGTGCCCTTTGCCTTCGGCCGCAATAGCCGGGAGAGGCAGGCAGGCCGGGCCTGTGCCTGCCCCAGCAGGGCTGCAGGTCAGGGGCAGGTCCAGCCAGAGCGAGGATCCTGCAGCAGCCCTGCTCAGCCGCTTTGTACGGCAAAGACAGCGGGAGCGACAGACTGGAAAGGTGACTGAAGTGTGCTGTCACACCCAGCGCTGTGCTTCTCCTCCCTCCCAGCCTGCTTTTCCCGGGGCTACTCCAGCTGGAGCTCCTCTGGGGCAGGGACAGGCTGGTTCCTCACTTCAGCACAACCGGGACTGTCTCACAGTCCTTGAGCACTGCTGCAGCCACCAGGGCTCCTGCTGTCGATGATTAATAACCGAAAACTGAGTTTCACATGGGTGGTACTTAACAGATGGTCTTGCTGCCTGGCATGGCACTGGTTCCCTTCCCATGTGGGGCCTGAATGTGCTCTGCCTGCTCCTTGGGGTGCAGGTGAACTTTGGAGTGGAAGTGGGAAATTGTGAGGCTGACGGGATGATGCCACGTCTGTCTGCAGAAGTGGCTGCACACCTCTGGCTCAACCCGCTTCGCTCAGCGCCACTTCAGTCCCAAGCCCTCGCCTCTGCAGCACGGTGCTGTTCTACAGCACCCCGGGCTGCCCCCTCCCACACCGCCTGAGCACCTGCAACCTGCCCTGCAGTGCTTCCTGACACCCTCTTCCCGCACCCTCCAGCAGCCCTGCCAAAGCACCTCCTGCTATCGCAGCCCTGCTCTGCTGGTGCTCGCTTGTGACCCGCAGCATCTGCCTCCTGGCTTTCTTCCTGAGCCCGTTCCCTCGCCACTGTGCCTCGTCTCAGACCTGCAGTACCGAGCTCCTATAACCCTGCCCACGTTCCTATAGACTTAACTGGACGGCCATCCCTTGTTGTGCCATTTGACCTCCTCACGCTGCTCTGCTGCTCACCCGAGGGCTTACCCGTGACACTGCTGGTTTCAGTGTCCCTGTAACCCCTACGCAGCTCTGCCAGCGCATCCTCCTAGCACCCACTGCAGCCATGTCATGCGGCATTTCAACCTACCATCCCAGGGCTCTCCCCTCCCTTCTTCTCTCCTTCCAACCTGTCCTCTCCCTCCTTTCTGACAACGGTTCTTCTTATTCTGCCCCTGTGCAGGCTTGCCTTTTTAGCTAACTGAGTGCTCCTGTGATGGAAGGGGGATAGTGAAGTCTGGCTCATAGGTCACTTGTGAGGAAAGGAGAGAAGGATGTTGCAAAATGTGATAGTGGTTAGCCTTGACATAAAATGCAGGTGATAGTCTGCGGGAGAGTCCATACTGTTTCCTGGTCAAGAAATGATAGTTCTTTTCTCCTTGATGACTTTTCCATCTGCCCTGAAAACCCAGCAAAGCCTCATTTAAGAGCCCTGTGTGAAAGCTGTTATCAACTTCAGTGAGAGACAGGTATTTTTTCCTGTATCCTCATTGCAGTAAGGAATCAAGGGAAATGGAGAGCTCTTGGAGCTCAGGCCAGCACATAAGCCAGCATGAGATTTATTTTTTTTTCCTTTCTTACTCATGCCATGTAGCAAAGCTGGCATGGACACCCCCTTTGGCCACGAGTAAGGGGAAGAGTGTGAGAGAGAGAGATGAAAAAGAGACCACAAAGACAGCTGGTCTTGTAAACACACACATGGTTTATTTTTGTGTTTTCTTTCTCTGTTGCATGACAGAGGCCCTTGGAATTTGGATGTGTGACAGTGTTGAGGACTCAGATCCCTAGGAGGCCGTACGCTCCCTGTGCTTGTTGGGATTTTGATTTTTTTCTTTGCTGGAGGGAAATAAAAAATTCTGTCTGACTCCTGCTCTGCTCAGTGGCTCCGTGCTCACTGACTTCAGAAGGAGGGGGTTCAGGACCCCGACCACCCTGCCGTGCCGCCTTCCAGTCCCGCAGTGCCGGCTGCCGGCGCTCAGTTTTGTATCTAACTGTGTTTTGCTTTTTTTCTGACACATCCCAGTAGATTTCAATCTGTTTGAAGTAGTCTATTAGTATCTAGAACAGAGGAAAAGTAAACGTCTCCCAAGCGATGAACGCTTGTTTGGAGCCTCTGTTCTGCGCTCCTTTGAAATCAGTCAAAACCCTTCCCGTGGCTTAACATCAGCAGGACCAGGCGTGGGTTGTGCAGCCCTCACAGTGCTGGTGTAAGGAGAGTTAATCCTGAAACACCAGGCTGGTGCTTGCCGGTAGTCAAGCTGCAACCTGCAGATGTACTGCTTGGCACAGTGCGTCGTCTCAAGGAGAAACTGTTTGTAACAGGCTTACCTCTCCATCAGCAGGTGAGCAAACCTGCACCAGCTGGGGTGTTCTGCAAGGCAGGAGAAACCCTTTTTGCATGTGAGGACCTCTCCAGACTGCCACAATCTTGCTCCCCATACAGCAGGAAGGGAAAGGCACGACTCCTCTTTGTTTCACTAAGTGCTCTTGGGACAGAGGGATGATAAATGTCCAGCCATGGAACAAAGTTGGGACTGTGTTTACTGAAAATCCGCATGTGCAGAATCATTCTTCACCCCCTTATTTAGCACCCTGCTGGGTCAGCTGCCTTCCCAAGCCTGCAGTAGTGGCTTCACAGCCCCTCTTTCCGTATCTTCGTCAACTCAGCTGCTAAATAATGCATGCCTGATCAGGTTAACAGATAAAATGAAGAGATTTGTGTATGTTTTGTCTTTGTGATGAATTAATTACTTTGGTTTCTCCTTTTCTTCTCTGGCTGTATTTTTCTGGCCCTTCTTTATGGGTGGGTTTCAGGGGTGCACAGAGATGTGTGATGCCTCGTGCAGGTTGCCCCAGTCCTCACAGTGCTGCTGAGCAGGGGCAGCTGTGGGAGAAATGGGGATGTGGGGAGCATTTCTCTTTTGGTTTTCACCTTGCAGGGGCTAGGCTCGCTCAGGCTGTTGGACAAGCCCCAGCAAAAAGTGGAGGTTTGTCACAAGGACTGGCACGGAGCAGTCAGTCACCAGATCTTGCAGGTGTAACTGTCAGGTCTTTGTCAATTCTCAGAAGTCTTGTCATTTATATGAAGCATTTCTATCTCTTGTGTCATTTTTGAAATTAGCACATGAGAAGGAATGCTTGGACAGATCAGGGAGTGTTTCCATGAAACGGGCAGGTACTCTGCAAACCCGTGTCAAAGCTTGCCGCACACTGTGGCAAGCTGTGCCCCTGCACCCTCTGTACAATACACACGCTCTACTCCTTGTTGTTCCTCCAGCATGACCTCTTCCTTGTCTGAAGTGCCTTTGTTATTCCAATCCAGCCTCTTCTGTACAATAGAAAACTAATTCCTCGTCCCTGGCACTGCCCATTCCCCAGTACCAAGCTGGACCTTCCTTGTTCACCCAGGAGATTACTTTGAGAAATGGTTGGTGCCTTTAACAAAAGGGAAGAAGTCTTCCTATACAGAACAGTCAGTGATCCAGTAAAATTAACTTCATTCAGAGCTTAAATTAGGGTTGCAGTTCAGTTCTGCACAAGTGAAAAGCCAGAAGTCTCTCTACTTTCCGTGGCTAGTCTCTGTCAACAATGAAGCCTGTATTTTCTGCAGACCGGTGACTCTGTGTGCTCGGATGTTCAGATTCCCTTCCTCAGAACCACTAACAATAACTAATAATTTTAAAGAAAGGTGAGGTTTCTTTAAGTTGTCTCAATCTGGCTATCCAGAAACATAAGCACCCAAACTCACTAGTCCCTCTTAGTTTTGCTTAAGTGTCTCTAGCTGAGCTTCCCCTTCCCCCTGTGCTGAGTTTCCATAGCTCTTCTGAGAAAACACAGGATTTGGTAGTTGCACACAGGGAAATTCTGGTATACGCAAAGGCTGCTTCCTCAGAATGAGGTTACTATTATTTTGTGCATTATTAGCATAAGGCAGTTTCTAATAGGGTGCTTTGACTTCTCAGTCTGCCGTCCTATGGAGTGCTCAGAATTTGCTGTTCCTGACGTGGAGCAGCTTGCGTTGATCTGTAAAATCAAAGCTTAAGTCTGTTCACCTGGTACTTGATCCTGTGAGATCCCAGTGATTTTATGAAATATGAAACGAGAGAAGCCTAATGTTACTGTTGGATCCTGTCACACTGATTTAATGTATGTCTCTCTGCCCTTTGAAACATGTTCAGACCGGTGCTGCTGAAGGTACTGTTTCTTAAGAAATCTTTCCAAAAAAACCGTTTTGATAGATACTTAAGTGTTTACTCAATATTTCATAGCACATTTTTGCAAAACTGGGAATGTTAGTACTGAGTCAGAATTAGATCAGGGCTTTCTTCCTCCCTATATTTATTTTTTTGCAAGTTAGCCTGGCTCCTTCTTCACTTTATCATTTCTGCTTTTGGATAATATAGCCCTGACTTGTCAAGCAACTGACACACTCTGCTGCAGAGGTGACTGCATTTCAAAGACAGATGAAGGATTCTGCTGTATGCTCTGTATAGACATTGAAGTTGTAAAGAATATTGGGATATGTGACTCAAGCTCCACAGTCAGAACACTGCAGAATGAGAATGGTACTTTTAATAGTATTCACACACTTGGGGTTGGAAAAAAAGTGTAAGAAAATATTCTTAAAGATACCGGTCAGTTTTCCTTCTCTCTCTCCCTTTCTCCACCACCCTCCCCTGTATTTGCTGTAGCATGAAAATACGTGCTTGTATAATGTTATGATAGTCACCAGGATATTACATACTTGGAAGCCTCAAATTCTTTACTCAAGTCTTACTAGAAACAGGAGGAAGCACCTGGGTAATCTCAGGTGGGAATCGCCCAAAGGACAGGATGGTCTCCAGCTGGAGGTGGGGCATTTCCACAGTGTCCCTCAGAAGGTGGTTGCGTGAAGAACTGGAATTTGCAAGTGCAAAGAGTGTGAGTTTTGTTTGGGAAGTAGGGTAAGTGACGGGTTTTTATTCTCTCCGTTTCCATGTGCTGTGACTCAGGAGGACCCTGTCTACTTGCTCAGGATGACAGACCCGTGCCGCTAGGCAGATATTCTTTGGTTTTGCATTTCAGTTGTTCTGGAGGGTTTTTGTAACTGTGAAAGATCACTTGCACTAAAGAGAAAAAGGTGGTTTTCCTGTTTTCTGTGTAACCTCTACACACAAGACTACAGACTGTTGGCCAGTGGCTCAGGCTTACTGCGTGACCTTGGTGAAACATTGCCTTTCTCTCTGGCTTATTTCCTTCATCCATGAGACAAAGACAAAACCATTTCTCTCCTAGGTGAGGTGAGCAGTTCTGGTGCACCTGTGTGCTTTGAGATCTGTGGCAGGGAGCCACAGAAATCCCGATATTCCCCTTGTGCTTTAGATGCACTGATGTCTGCTTGAAGGACAAGCGAGACACTTGCGTGTTCTGAAGGTAGATCCCAGTCACGTCTTCCCCTTGGCTCAAAAGCCTGGACGGGCTGTAGCGCTGGTGCCACCGTCAGTGTTTCTGAAGAAATCAGCTGCCTGAGCCAGGGGCCAGCAATTCACCACAGCTTCCTCACCACTCACAAATTACTTCTCTTGCACTCTCTTTGTATGTGTGTGTGTTGTTTTTGCACATTAAAACATAACTACGTATACCCCTGAGTGACTTTCCCCCAAACTATGAATTTAAAGTACTTCCGACACTGTCTTTTAGAATTTGAATATAATTATATGCTTTGGGTGTAAATTGTGGTTTTTGCTACATAAGAAACTAATGGAAATGATCTGCCTGTTCCTGTAGTTTACAGATTATACGCTTTATATCTGGGGATGTATATTTAGGCTGCTTTTCTGTATGGTATATTAAAATGAAAATGAAGTTGGTGTGAGCTATAGTGGTTGCTAAGCGTGAATAGCAGGCTGATAAAGGACATTACGAAATTGATCCAGTGCTAAGGTTTATTTAACATCTCCTACTTTTGCACCTTTCATCTGTTTGCATTCTTGATGATGGAGAAGAGGAGGATACGAAGTATTTCACAGACTATAGAGGACCATGTGTTGCAGAAGCTCAAGGGACAAGGTGAATGAATCAGAAAGACGTAAGATGCTGCTAAAAAAAGATCCTCCACTTATTCTGTAAATACTGCACAGCAAGGAATTAGGAAAGACTTTGTTTTCTGGAAAGTTCAGGAAAAGAGTACTATCAGGCTGACTTGCCTGCTTACCCTCAGGCCAGGGTTCATGTAACAACTGCAGAGCAAATCAGTCTCTACTCTCTCCTTGGAACATTTATTTATTTTTTATTTTTTTTTTTGAATTTAGAATGGGTTCAGCATGTCTACATCAAGCAGATCAAATGATTGGAAGGGGAGAGGAGGAGAAGTTTGTGTTTTTTGGAGTATGTGTTGTGTTTTTTTCCCTAACAGTCTGGGCTTTAACATCTTTCTGGATGACATCCCCCGATTGTCTGGACCTGTTTGGCGAACCCTTTGGTTCCCTGCTCAGCCACTGCACCGCCTAGTGAGGGTGTTCAGGACTCCGTGTTGTGGCTGGATCCTGCAGTTACAGCAGCCTTCTGCTCCCACCCCACCTGGTTTGCTTAATGACCCCAGCCAGTGGAGATGGTACAGAGCTGATGTGTCTGGAAACGTTTCCATCTACCTGGATCTGCAGGTTTGCTGTTTCAGCTAGCAGATGTTTCAGTGCAAAAATGTACTCCACCACTGGAGAAGGCTTCCAAACATAGTATGAGGGCAAAGCTGATTATAAATACTTTCTGAATAGTGTTCGGAAGGTACTTTCGCTCCCAAGATTATTGGAACTGCCCTGAGCTCGCAGTTATATAGACACATTTTCTGACTTACAAGTGCTTTGGATCTTTTGATACCTGGTGAGGTAAAAATGGAAACAGTAGGTGTTTTCTTATTGATTTACTTATCTAATGGTAGCCTATCTTACACTTCTCTCACATTCTGATTATTCTGCTGATAATTATGATGTCCTGGGCTTTCACAGAAGAGTTTGTGGACTCTTCATTTCCACTGAGTACAGTCCTAAGGAATGCCAAGGGCCTGCACAGGACCTAGAGAAATCTGAATTTTATGTGGCCAATATCTAGTCATCTGCCTCCTTATCTCTCTGCAGGACTGCAGAGTAACCTGCTGCTCCCCCAATGTCATCTTTTCTCTGCAGTTAGGTAACAAATGCCAAAGATATTCCTAGTTTCCCTGATGTTTCTCCCCTGTCTGCAGTCCAACATATTTCCATCAGTGTAAGTTTGCAAGATACTGATGGCATTGAATGCCTTTTCACTTTTTATTATCTCACCACAGTCTGCTCTCCTTCCTGTGCCCTCATGCATTCAGAGGCAGTTCATTAGAGGCAAGGAAAAGGCAAAGAAATTAATTTTCCTTGAGAAACATATTCAGCACCTTATAAGGGCTTGAAAAAGAGAAACAGAGCATAAAATTCTTACTATTTTCTTTTTTTTTTTTTTTTTTCCTATGTTCATGGATGATCACAGAGAAAAATGTCTGTGCCCTGCAAGCGTCCCTTTACCTGGTGATTTGCTTTTCTGACACTAGGCACTGCGAGCAAGTCAGGCTTGCAGGTGCCTGGAACAGGGTAAGGTAATGGGGGAGCCCATCCTTCAGAATGGATGTTTATTGGCTTAGGAAGAAAGGGGTATGTCATATAAGTAAGATCCAGGTAGCAAATTCTGCTCGGATGAATGCCAATGGTGTGTATGTATAAGCTTATTTCATTTCAGACAATTGTTATTCCAGACAGGTTGTTTTCTACTTAACAAGCCATAGACTCAGGCTACTTTTCCCGGCCATTCATTAGGAAAATATACGCTGGCAAAATGAGCCGCCTCCCCTACTGGACTGATTAATACTCGATAGCTGATTTACAGAAATAGTGAATCATGAGCCCTTTGGGATTCCTTGATGAGAACTTCTGCCACTGATGTCAGTGAAGCCAAGTCTCACTTTGCAATGGGCAATGCTGAAGAGGTTTCTCCTGGGCAGCAGCAGTAGGGAGAACTGGGGACAGTAACCCCCAGATGCTT
The DNA here is from genome assembly GCF_009819795.1 of Aythya fuligula. Taxonomy (NCBI): domain Eukaryota; kingdom Metazoa; phylum Chordata; class Aves; order Anseriformes; family Anatidae; genus Aythya; species Aythya fuligula. Next base: position 27,866,862 of record NC_045563.1, read on the forward strand.
TCCCTAGCTCTTGCAATACACTTGAAGGGGTATTTTTGAACTTCGTCCATGCTATTTGGTCCTTTGAATTTTGGGAACGTTGCAGTGTTACAGCCTCGTCTTTTCATGAAGTCCTGGGAGCTCATCTTAGTGGTGACCTGAGGACAGGTAACTTCCCATGCAGCCAGTTCTACAAAGAAATATTAAACTTCAACACAGAAATACAGTGTCAGAAAAATGGGAGGTGCCTGGACTGCATGGTTAAATGCAGTGTTTTGTTTCAGTTATTCCTTTCTGAGAGTGAGTGATTCTCGGCTGTTAGTGAGTGTTTCATTTACTGCTGCAAGGAGCATTTTGGACATGAATTTCCCTTCACTGGTTCCAGAACTTTGGAGAATTTTTGGAGACACACACAGAGCTGTCCACATCACCCCAGCCTCTACTTTCAGTGTACCCTGTTCACGCTCTTTCTTCTATCACTGGTTAGGTCTTGCCTCCAACTGTTCAATCAGTTCACTTTAAGAAAAAAATGTGAACTAAATTATCTGGGTGATTTCAGCTAGCAAAGAAAGAACGGGGAGGGAGAGAAGAAGAGGAAGACGGAAATTAAGATGAAGTGTAAATCAGTCAAGGGTACAATTCCCATTCGTTCTTTCTCTTTAATCAGAAGTAAAGGAGGTAAGGATTATCAGAAGAATCATTAAAGATCCAAGTAGTTCTCAACAGAAGACATGGACCATTTGAAGCTTAAGGAAAAATAGATTAAGTAAAGAAAAAGGAAATGGAAGGGGAGTATCAGAGCTCAGCAGCATGTTTGTCCTGTTGGTCTGAGCTGAGGATGTTCAAGGTGCTCTGCAGAAGGCTCTCGGGTCTGTAGCTTGCCCACCGGAGCCCTGTGCTGCTGATGTTCAGCATACAGTCATCTTTCAGTGATGTTTTTTCTTTTTGCCTTGGATCTAAATTTGACAGTATTCCATTAGTTTTTACAAATCCAGCTTACTATGATGATTGAAACATCCACTTAGCTTAATTCTTATTATTTTTTTTTTACTATTGCCTGTGTTCTTATAAGTCTTATTGCCAATATTTAGAACGAGGCATTAATACGTTTTGTCTATTACCTACTTTTCTAAAGAGTCAAGGCACTTTAAAAAAAGTGTTTTCTGTGGAGAGCAAAGAGGCGACTTCCATTCTTGCTTGGCATGGGAACAGCTGTGAAATGCTTCCCCTGTATTGCTGAGCGGGTCTCTGGGATAGGCCCAGGTAGGGGCTGTGCTGTGCTGCAGTGTGCTGTTATGCTTGGGCTGTGCTTGCCCTGTGTGTGCTCCTGCTTTGTACAGGCAAGAGCAGTTCTGTTCAAGTACAGTGTCTGAATAGTGGGCATTTTTGTTTGCCCCCCTCAGTACATGTACATAGGGATATCTGTAGTATTTCTCCTCAGGGAAGCTTGCTTCACTTCAGAAACCCTGTCTGTTTTTTATGTTTCTGTTGAGGTTTAGGATTATGCGTAATTCATGTCCATAGGGAAGCTGTGTACAGATTCCAGAAAAGGCCAGGGGCTGTGTGTCTAGAATATTTCCTCTGAACACCAAGTTAAGACAAAGCAGTCATATCTGCAGGAGCAATTTGTTTCTTCTTTTATCCCATTTCACCTCTCGAGTAACCATCCTACAGCAAACCTTTTTCTAAAACCTTTCTAGATTTCCTGTTGGATTCAGAGGCGGCTTCTAGAGAGGCTGCCTCAGTCCCTCATCTTCATGTAGCTGAACTGGCCTGTGTTTACAGAAGTCCTATTTACTCAAGAAGTTTAAGATATGGCAATAGAAAGCAAGTCCCTGCTGTGATGCCACAAGCATCATCATCATTTTATGGTGTAGTGCTACTGATTTCTGTTTATAATTATTTAAAAATAATTGTTAAGAATATAAAATAGTTATTATTACTTATATGATCCTCATATAAAAAAAGAATGCAGTGCAATGGATGGCTCTTGAAAAAAAAAAAAAAAAGATTTCTGTTTTTCTCTGTTTCTTTCTGAGATACTTAAAGAAAGGAAGATGAATTCTCTACAGTTTGCCGAGGAAAGATCAGGACTGTGCAGTCATTCCAAAAGAGTTTGTAGGAAGGTTTTAGGATCCTGCCATGCAGGTCTAGGCTCTAAAAATTCACAGACAAGACTGCAGCTGTAAGAAGATCATTTGGAGTCTTGCAGTCTACAGCCTTGTAGGTTATAGTCTTTCAGTAGCAGAGATTCAGGAAGTAAAAAAGATTTTTGGTTTATATTACAGTTGAGTCATGCTTTCTGTTGGTAATCTCTGAAGACAAGATTTAGAAAATGTATGAGTAAGTGTAGAAATTTACTGATAAAGAAATCCTGCATTAGGATTGAACTAAGCAAGGAACTAAAATGTCCCAGAATGCTGAGCTGCAGATAAACTCACAGTACAATCAATGGTATGTCAGCACCAATTTTGGTTATATGTTGATATGCAATTAGAAAAGACATATCCAACCTGAAGGAAGAAATTAATCACACAAGATGATAAGAATTGCCATACACATTGGTCCATCTGGTCTGGTATTCTGTCTCTGGCAGTGGCCAGTGCCAGATGCTACAGATGGACGCAAATAACCTCTTTGATATGTTTAATTGTATATCCCAAGGGAGGGTTGTGTTTTTTTTTTTTCCTTGACCTCACGAATGATTATCACCTTATGTTGTAAAGAGCAGAGAAGAAGACTTACTGCAGTTTTATCCTAGTTATAATAATTTCACTCGCCATTCTTATTACTAAGTCTATTTCTTATGATAAATTTTTGCTTAGCTATTTTTATATTGCTATCTGAAAGCATTTTATATAGCTTCTTAGAGCATCACAGGATTGATAGAGGGCAAGCAACCAGTTTTTGTATTTCTTGTTCTAAGAAGAGAAAATGGGGCATGGAGAAAGAAAGCGGTTTGCTGAGTCAGAAACAGTTGCCACATTTAAACAGCCTGAATTCTGCTGAAGCCCCTGGCTTTGCTGGTTTTTGTCACTTGACTTCAGGCCATCAGGGTACCTAATCAATAGGCTTTTGTGGATAATAGACTTTAGGCTATCTGAATGTGGCCGTGCAGAGTCAAACCTGACAGTAGAACCCGGCACTAGTAACGTCCTGTCCACTGCACCATTCACATTGCTTTTACTTTGTGGTGTGGCTATGTTTCTGTTTAGGATTTCCTTGCAGAAATGAGTGCACAGGGAAAGAAGGCACATGCATAATTAGTGTCATGCTGCCAAGAAGTGTTGACTGTCACCTGTGTACTGCTTGATTAATCCATGCATAAACCTTGACTCCAATGTGTCTCAGATACTTGTGATTATTGTTTGTGGGCAGGTCTTTGGTGTGATGTATGTGCATTGGGTCTTCTTGGAGAATTTGGTTCACTGCATATGCCTTGTAGCACTGAGCTGTACAATGACCACAGGAAAACTGGATGTCCAGAAATGCCAGACACATGTACACAACCCTCCAGCTTCCTCAGCCAGAATTTCCAGGTAGAAGTGTAAGATGCCTTTGTGGAAATCTGCATATGGCAGCCATACTTCTTCCTCTTCCCAATAGAAACTTGCATCAGTGAGTTCAGAGGGTTGGAAATACATGGTATTTACACGTGAGAGTGCAAGAATACCCATTGCTCTGCAGAAAAGCTGGATTTATTTGTATTTGTGTGTAATAATAATAATAATAATAAATAAAAACAACAACAACAAACTTCAGGCGTGCTAAATGCTGCCGAAAATGTCTTCTCTTTTGCCTCCAAACTGTATAAAGTTAAGCCTGTTGTGACCATTTTCAAACAGCAGCTGCCATGTACTCACAATGTATCAGTTGCAATTTATGGCACATAAAAATAAGTCCTTTCTGTTCCTTGTTTTCTTCTAAACTAATGTAAGCCTCCCAAAGAGCAACTTTTAGATAAGAATATCCTACAGAGGCAGAGTGGTTTATGCAGAAGTGATGTCTGAATATGACTCCTTTGACCATGCTTTCTGTGCTAGCTCTAGGAGAGCTCCACCTCTACATGCTGTAAGCTCACAGGTGGTAGTGTCGAGATGAAATATGTGTGTATTTCCTAGAAGTTTGGGAGCCCTAACCAGCCCAACCTTACTTTTTTCTTTTTCTTTTTCTTTTTTCTTTTTCTTTTTTCTTTTTCTTTTTTCTTTTTCTTTTTTCTTTTTTCTTTTTCTTTTTCTTTTTTTTCTTTTTCTTTTTCTTTTTCTTTTTCTTTTTCTTTTTCTTTTTCTTTTTCTTTTTCTTTTTCTTTTTCTTTTTCTTTTTCTTTTTCTTTTTTCTTTTTCTTTTTCTTTTTCTTTTTCTTTTCTTTCTTTTTTTTTTAATTAATATTATTTTTATTACAAACCAGAAAACGTTTGGCATCAAGACAGAATGTATTGTATTGGCATTGTGTTCCTGGGAGACTAGAGGTGCCCTTGTTGGCACAGTCTGTACCTGCATGGCCAAAGAAGTAGCTGTCATCTGTAGTTCCCCGTTGCAGCCTCAACTGTAGCAGTGTGCAGAGCGTTCATGTAGATGGTGCTAACCACAGATGAAAATAGCGATCTCTTGTATTTATCTAGCTATTGGCAGACTCAGTAGCAGAAAATGAATGCCAGGAAACATCTGGTCTGGGCATAAAGAACTTCATTCTGTTGTAACCTGTGAAGTGACTAGGGTAATGTAGAGACAATGAAGGGCTGTCCCATACAGTATATTCAAGATTTCTTTCTCTTTTCACTCAGTGAAATGTGTCCACGGTGTCTAAAGGAAGGCAACAAAGATGGTAAAGAGTATAGAGGGCAAGATATATGAGGTGTGGCTGAGGTCCCTTGGTTTGTTCAGCCCAGAGCAGAGCAGGCTGAGGGGAGGCCTCATGGCGGCCTGCAGCTCCCTCACGAGGGGAGCGGAGGGGCAGGCGCTGAGCTCTGCTCTCTGGGGACAGCGACAGGACCCGAGGGAACGGCATGGAGCTGGGACAGGGGAGGGTCAGGCTGGGGGCTAGGGAAAGGGTCTGCACCCAGAGGGTGGTCGGGCACTGGGACAGGCTCCCCAGGTCAGTGGTCATGGCACCGAGTCTGCCAGAGTTCAAGAAGCAATTGGACAATGCTCCCACACACATGGTCTGATGTTTTGGGTGGTCCTTTGTGGAGCTGTGAGTTGGACTTGAGGATCCTTGTGGGTCCCTTCCAACTCAGGAAGTTCTATGATTCTATGAAATAGGACAAAATTCTGAAATGTTGAAAATGTTGAGGTGGCTATTCCAGGGAATTAGAGAAAGTGGGTCCAATTTTCTGCTTTCAACAGCTACTGTTTAAGGAATATATATAGATCATATCTTTATGTGAGACATCCAAGCATCTCACAAAATTACTGTAATACAACTCTTCCCCTGTACACAAATATACCGTTGTATATATACATTTGTTCATGACTTAAAACAATATGCAGAACATTTAACAGAAAATGATAGGAAAAAAGAGTAATTAAAAGTTGTTTTCCCAGAACTCATTCCTTCACTAAAATGTCTGTAGCCCTCAGTTTACCTCCACAACAACCTTACTAAAATCATCACCATAAACAAATTTAATTCCATGAAGCGAAGGCACAGACAGCCTGGTTTATATAGTTACCCCAATAAAACATCACAGCAAAATCATCCAAAGCCATGGGTTTAACAGATAGTCCAGGATACGGCATACTTCATCCAGTGCTGCAACGACCCTCATGCAATCTAAGCTCATGGGACCAGAAGCCTGCCCTGTACCCTGGTGAACTTGCACAGAGCTTCAGTAAATAGAAACATCCAGTTAATAGTAGGAGAACATTTTTCACAAATAACCACTCTAACCTATCAGCCCTGATCCTCCAGGGAGTACTTCAAAACAGTTTCAAAAGATCTTAGAAACTAAAATTTGTAACTCTGTTAGACTCTAAAAATCAAGGCCTCAGTATAGCAATATTGATTTATAGTATATTTCTTCTTACATGCTGCTGCCTGTGAACTCCTTCACATCCCATAGACATTAATTAGTTCTCTCTCTGTCCAACTGAGGGGCAGATCGTATTACCCGTCCTTTTGCTAGTACCTCTCCCCACGGATCTGCAGGTAGCAGTGACCTGTTCTCTCAGATTTACTAATTTCTTAACATAACCATGTTCAATTCAGAGCTGTTAACCTAAACCTACATGTAGCTTTGAATGCTTCCGTTGCTCTTTTAGATCTGATTCCTGTTTTGCATTTTCTCCCTCTCTGCCAGTTGGACTACTAAAGGCAAACCTTGCTCATTTATATCCTTTGATCATCATGCTTATAACAACATCATTACAAGAGTTTCAGTCTTTGACATTTTTAAACTAACATTAAGTATTTATTAATTAAGCTTTCTAAACAACACATATTTTTAATGAAACTTGAAACCTTGTTGTTAAATGCCTAATTTTTTAAAAAACTGAATTTAGAACAATTCCTATAAATAGCTTAGTTCTGACGAATTACCTTTCAGTGGAAAATTCGTAGCCAATGCTGGTCATAAAAAGATCTGGACACAAATGCAAGTATAAACGCACATCTATGCCATTAGAACCATTCTGAGAGCCTGGGTTACACGAGCATTAATCCATTTAGAAGGCTCCCAAAATAGTTGCTGTTATTTCTCCCTTACTTGATACAGTGTGGCTTGAACAGTGGAAAGAATGAGAAATATTTGTGGATATTTGCTGTAGGTGACTGGGGCTCTGCAAGCTAATGTTCTAAATAGTTCTCAAGTTCTTAGCTTTAAAACTGGATGTGCGTTGCAAAGTGGCTCTGATGTTGAGATTTTATTGAAGTAGATTTTTTAAACTGAAATTGGTAGAAATGGAATTCTAAAAAAAAAAAAAAAAAAAAAAAGCATTCAAAGGCCATGGAGCAGTGTTGTACATCAGTTCGTGATATTTTTTTTAACCATCGCTGTGAAGTAAATTTTAGATTTTTCCAGTCTGTGGTTGTGGACATCTTCAAGTGTTGTTGATTCTGTTATGAGAGTATTTTATTGTGAACTTCTGCACTAGTTCTGCACCAAGAAATCCAAGTCTGTAACTAGCTACTGGAGCAAGCCTGAATCATGGGTCAGTCGCACCTTTGCTGCTAGATGCCATACCATATAACATTTTAGTGGTTAATCATAAATAAATTTTAATTTAATTAAATTAATAATTAAGTAATAATAATTTAATTGCTTAAACAATTCACTGGTTAAGCAATATATTGTTTAGGATAAACAATATGATATGTTAATGCGGTACTTTACAATGCTTTATTTCGGCAAATATGAGTCACATTTGCATAAATAAATAATCCTTGCATGTATCTACACGCTACGGATATGCACACCTAACCTAGATGTTTTAAAACTTGTTTCTCAGCAGCAGTTATAGAATAGAATATATAGTTTCAGTGGGATCACAGATGTGTGGCACATGACTTAGCCTTCATTTTGCAAGATTTCTGTCTATATTTTTCTTAGAAAACTGTTTCTTGACTAGCATCGTTAATGCATAGCTGTGTACTTGACAGCAGGGTCTGGGAATCTGGATCTGGATCTTCCATTTTCTGTTTTTAGTCAAGTAATTTTCTGCTATGTAGGGGAAGTGTGATAGTGACCTAGCTTTTTAAAGCCTTTTGAGATGCATAGCAGTTTTTGACTAAGTCAAGTATTATTGTAAGCATACACATAGAAAGAATGATGTATGTCATATGTCTTCATATGCACATTATATTTAGAAGAGAGTCCTTGATTTTACCCTTAGCTTGCCTTTCTTTAAACAGCGTACATCAGAAACTTAATCCTCTGCATTGTGTGGTTATTGGACTAGGTATTTGAGGGTATTTTTAAAGTGTATATTCATTAACAACCTGATCTTATCCAGTTCCACATTTAATCTGTGCTGAGCTGCCTAGATGTTATTCATATTCCCCTACCAACAGCAAGTCAAGGTCTTGGGGAAATAGACTTGATGCATTCTGCTTATCCCCGATAGTTCATCATCTGAGATAAGCCAGGGTTGTCTGCAAACTGCAATCTCATCAGGCAAGCTCAGATAGCATCTCACTTGACTTCTTTACTTATTCCATTAACACTACTGTCCTGGAGATTTGGGTTGCTCAGCTTTACCATGCTGGCAAGCACAAATGATTGACAGAAGATAGAGCCATCATTGGCTCCCCTCTAAACATGACAACCCTTTTAGTTGTTACACTGAACCTCTCTGAGGCTGTGCTCCCAGAGAACATTTAAACAAGAGTGAGAGGAAGGATCACAGTGCAGTGGCTTTTATGACAGCCGTGTACCATTACATCATCATTTAAAAAGATCTTAATTCATGTCTCAAGAAAGGTTTTATTTTCTCCCCTTCTGTAGTTGTTTATTTCTAATACAGATGTTCAGTAGTTCTGGCATGTTACAGGTAAAAGGCAAGTAGGATCCTGATTCGTGTGGTAAGAACCGCTTAGTGTTCTGTACGTTTTCTTGCAAAGTGTGTCTGAGTGAAGCTTAAGAGTGTCCTGAAGCTGTATAGTTCATAATTTGTACATGAAATTATGAACATATGAATAGCTAGCCTCTGAGAAATGCTGACTGGTAGGTTTGTAGGTGGGTATGCTGGTGTGTTAGTAGCCTGTGGGAAGTTCAGTCTCTGTTGTGTCCATACTGAAAGGGATTGAATGCCAGCCTCACTTCAGTGCTTGTCTTTGCAGAGAAGAAAGGAAAGGGAGAGAGCACAGCAAGGAGAGAGTTAACTGCTTGCCTTTCTTACAGCACTGGGCTGGAAAACACTTCTCAACTTTCAGTATAGCGGTTTTGATGCTTTTGCTGTTTCTCATGGTTCAGAATGGATGTTTTTCATGTTCTAAGGAATTTTGCAGTTATAACCATTCTGATAACAGTTCCAATAGTATTTTTGATAAAGGAATTAGCATTTAAAATGTTGCAAAAATTAAAAATGTTGAAAAGTAAAATATTGCTGTTTTTAAAAGACCGTTTTTTCAATTTAAGAAGCCTTTAGTTTGAAGACATTAAAGCAACCGTATTATCTAAGAAAATCTGCACCAGAATGCTGCCAAAGGAAGCAGAGGCTGGGAGGGGAGGAGGAACAGGCTGCTCCTTCAAATCTAACCATGGGGATCCTCCCCTGGAAGGGAAAAATGCTTATCCTAGAGAAGCAGGTCATCTCCCTGGGTGATGCCAGTAGCATGTGAAGGTGTGGGAGGAACACAAAAGCGTTAAGTGGATTGAGTTGAATCACCTTGTGTTTATGACTGACCTGTAATACGGAAGCATTTTAATCCTTTGCCCAGCATGGCTGGTTATTAAACTTCCCCAAGCAGTGTAAATCCCTAACAGCTGTTGACTGCAGTCCGCTTCTGTTTTGAGGGATAGCCATGCACATGCCAAAGATTTCCTGGAGAGTCCAGTCTGTTGGATTATTTCACTTGTTGTATGGCACAGACAATAATTCCTGAAGTTTCTGCAGTCAGGTTTGTAAATGCCTGTTGGTGCTGGGGAGAGTTTCAGAGGCCAAACACGGTGTCTGATGGACCCACCTGGAAAGCTGCACTCCACAGGGGAGGGCAACACATAGGTCCTGCCTCTTCTGTGTACTTTGTGTTGGGATCTGAGGAGGACTGTTTTTCATCTTCCATTCCAGACAACAAACCCCAGCCTTTCAGAGCATGGACATTGCCTCCATAACTGGTTCCTGCAGCTGGGAGAGAGAGTGCTGTACATGCAGTTGTATAAGGTACCTCTGCAGCCACCCAGCACGCTCTGTTTCTTAGTTGTATGCGCAAATACCATTGGATTTTTCTCACCATCTAACAGCCAGGCAAAGTTCCTCTTACTGTGGTTTTCTCCAAGTCTGATTCTTGTATATTCCTGTCTGATCGAAGAGCTGTGGACTGACCTCATAGAGGATAATGTTGGTAATACAATTAATGAAGAAAAGTTGGGAGGTTTCTCAAGGTTAAATAATAAATTCATGATCTAGTACAGTAAAAGGAATGTGCACAAGAAAAAGCAAGAGAGCACATTAAATACAGCCCAAAATGTTGTCGATTCAGATACAGCAGGAATGTGGTGGTTCTAATCCTAGTTATATTGATGTAAATTTGAACTATTCTGCTGTTTTTAACAGCGGTCTTGCAGATTTATGTTGATATCAGTAGCAGTGGAACGTGGACCATTTTACTAGTAAATAAAAAGCAGCGCAGGTAGATTTTTAGAAGCCTGCTTAGACTATTATCTTCATTTCCTCTTCTGGTGCAGGGAACTTACAACCTGACAGCAATGTGGCTGCAGGGCAGGGACTGCTCCAGGGCAGAAGGCGGGTGCTCAGGAGGAGGAAGGTGGCCAGCTGGGGCAGCCTGATGCCGCAGTTCCTCTGTGACTCAGCCAGGCTCATTTTAGCACATATGCATGGTAGGGAGGTTATATATTTAATAGGATGAAGATCTGAATGGGTGAGGTGAAAAAAACCTTTCCCTTTTGCTTTTTGTTGACTCTGCTGTTAGTATTTTAAGATACACAGGATAACTTCTCAGTAGGTATCAATATATTGACTCATTCTATTCATTGACTATGTGAGAGCTATGCCACTCTCTCTCTGTTCTTTGTCTGCTTCAGGTGTCTTAAAAGAAAAAAAAAAAAAAAAAAAGAAAGAAAAAGAGAGTAACAGATTGTATATGATCTAATTTCTTCCCTCGTCCATCCGGTGTGTCAGCCGTTTCATGACAGAATGCAAAGGAAGCTGTGATTTGGAAAAAATAATACATTCAGTATGTTGTAATGCTACACTGTTTGTCCCTTCCCCCAGATCTTAATAAGAAATCTTATTTTGTAACTCAAAAGAGAAGAAGATCAAAGGCCAGGTAGAATGTTCCTTGCAGACCTGGAGAAATTTTGCATTTATGGATGAACTCACAAAGGAGTAGGGGATCTGGAATCATTAAGCATCAATATTAAGTATACTAAAGCTGTCAAATTCTACTTTTAAATGGGTGTTTCCTTATTCCCTCTGACTTAGGACTGAGAAGATGGCTCAGCATGATGTTTGGGAGGTGGTTCTGTGCAGGGACCATTGACAAGGCAGCGTGACAGGTCTTCGCTGCTAGCAATAAGCCTGCCGCTTCAAGGCTTATCCCTAGAAATGAGGATGAGACCTAGGAAGTGCAGGAGCACGTTTTCCCAAACCTGACTAGAACAGATTGCAGTTAATAGTGTTGTTGTGGCTGTAATGGTTTTAACATATACCGGAGCAAGGTTAGTAAATTAACCGATGTAACTGGACTTATAACAGTCTAGCTTTCTAACATCTGGCTGAAATCAACTTTGCTTACTCCAACTACATCAGTTCTGTTGAACTATATCAGTCATCTCTTACGGCAGGTTTTGCTGTGTCCTTTCACTGAGAGATGGCTGCTGTCATAGGCACATACTGGTCTACGTTGACCTAGATTTCATCTGAAATGTCAGTTCTGGCATTTAAGCACTGAGCTCGCTGTTCTTGGTGCTAGGGAGAAGGTTGCCACTTGCAGAGTCATTTTTAGTATTAGACAAGTATCTGGAAATCCTCATCAATCACTGCCCCTGAAGCTGTCTAGTGCTTTCTCCAGATTCTGGGGTGTTAGTCCTCATTTCTGGCTGTCCCAGTTCTGTTATTTTTATCCTGACTCTTTAAATTCTTCCTGCAAACTTACTTGGATACTGATATTTTCATCATTTCCTGGCCTACACCATTTCCTCTTGCTTTTGTGAACTGTTCAGTTGCTTTCAGGCTCCATGTCAGAGACTGTCATGCAGCAAAGCGGTTAAGAGAATTAGACCACCACTGAATGGTTTGATACAACTACTAAGTAATGCTGGTTTGATTCAGGGCTAACAGCAAAGCAGGGTGCTAGAACTGAACAAGCAAAGGTTTTCTGAAGATAGTGCCCTATTCACCCCTCTATTCAAGGAATAGAGGAGGATTGCTCTAATGTTGGGAATTAGTAACTAAGTTCTCTTTTAGTCCTCCAGGTAGCTGATAAAACTGGCACGCATGCAGGAAAGCTTTTAGGGAGGTGTCAAGTGTGGGAATGCAGTCTGCTGGATAATATGCTGCACTTGGGCTTTGGGATTAGAAGATACCACTGCCAACTCCTTAATGCAGTAGCTAAAACTCTCAGGTTTTAAAGGATTAATACCATTTATTTGCTTCATTTCCTCCCACCCCCAACCCTGAACCCCCAAAGCAAAACTTTCCTAATCAGCATGTAGCTCCTGCTGAGCCAGCTGGCTGCTTCTTTTTTTCTTTTTCCTTTACACAATTTTTCTTCCATATTGAAAAAGCCTGAGAAAAATGGGTGAGGTAAGGGAGAAGGGAGGGAGGACAGGGGGACACATGCTTCTGTAATTGATTTAACTCTTTCAGCTGTTTGTCACTTTTCTGCTAGGATGCCTAGGGTAGCAGTGATTTATTATTTTTTTTTTTTTTTTTGTGCAGCAAATTTAATGCTCTGTGTATTTGCAGAGGAGGGAAGGCATAGGGAGTGTTTTCTTTAGAGCTGCACAGCACAAGAGATGAGAAAGCAAGAGCCCTTGTAAGGCTGCGAGGCTTGTGTGAGCTGAGGAGGGGAAGAGGGAAGGAAGGGGCTCCTGGCCTGCTCCAGGGCAGCTCTGAGCCATGGAGCAGGGCACAACAGGAGGTGCAAGAGCAGAGGTGCTCCTGTCTGTGAGGTCACCCCTGCAATCTGTTTTAGTTCTGCCTGAGACCAGTTTAACCCTGTATCATCAGTATTTCCCACATCTTAAGTGTGATAAAAGGCGTGTTTCACAGGGTTTAGTGACTGTCTAAATGGGGGTGATGTTTCTCATTTCTACCACACCAGATAAAAAATGCTTCTCCTACCTGGTATTTGAACAAGTAACTCATTTAACTGCTAAGGGATTTTCATTACTTCGCTTCTTATTCCACTGACAATCCTTTAGAATGGTGTCATGGCGTGAAGATTTGTGAGACTGAGGTCAAGCAGTGAAGATTATTTGGTATTTTGAAATTACCTATGGTTGCTAGAATTTTTCTCTAGATGCGAGAGGTGAGTGACTCATACTTTATTATGTGACTAGTGTCAGGTTAAAATCCCAATTCCTGTCTCCAGTTACAGAGCAGACATACGTAAGAGCTTATAAAACGTTACAACTTTTACACCTGTAAGCAAGTGCAAATGAGATAAATTTACTATTTGCAGTTTCACAGCTGTTTACATATCTAGAGCCATCTAAAACTATCATACTAAAGATAGGACGGTGTCATTAATTCCATTTCACTGGAAGTGGAGATTCATAAGGAAACTAAGTATCATAAGATCACTGAGGCCTAGAGGAAAGAAGCATCTCATCCAGGTGCACAAAACTGTTCTGTTGCAGAACAAGCAGAATCCAGGAGCTGTAGCGTGTCCCTGGCTTGCTGCACTGAGCCATATGTAAGTAGTAACGTTGGCAAATTCTTTCCTATGTTGTGGTTGTGGACATTTTTAGGTTTATACTTCTAAGCTCCAATCGAGTAAGCCACCACAGCACTTGAAGACCAATAATCAATAATCATCTTCAGTATTCTGATGTTATGTTTCCTAGATAGCTACATTGATCAGCACTCTAGAAATAGCATAGCTAGGTAAAGAAGCTGAATTATACCTTATTTCTGTAACATCAAGAGCTTGGCTGACAGGATCTAACTTCCGAACAAAGAAGTGTATACCAAATTGCTGTGACAAACAACTTCCAAGTACAGAGAGTTCAAGAAAGGCCATTCTGTGGCCTCTACATTGTAAGTCTCGGACCAAAAATAAGTAGGGCAAGTGGGCCTATGGTAGCTGAGCAGCAGTGGTCCTCTTTCGTTGAAAGGTGAAAAGTTCTTGTAAATTGCTAAAATGACTGAGACGTTTTCTCCTTTGGGGAAAGAAAGTCCTGTGCAGTGGCAGTACGTTGGTTGTGGACCTTGCACCACTTTCCATTTTCAGTGATTTTAGGTGTGGAGTTTTCCTAGAGACGTGTGGTGGTTTTACTCAGCTGGGAAGCTGGGCTCCACCACAGTGCTTTTTGGTGTCCAGCGTGGGTCCCTTCCCACGGGATGCAGTCCTCCCAGAACTGCTCCTGTGTGGGCTCCTCTCCACGGGCTGCAGCTCCGGCCTTGGCCCTGCTCCTGCGGGGGCTCTCTGTGGGCCGCAGGGGAACTGCTGCTGTGTGCCTGGAGCACCTCCTACCCTCCTTCGGCACTGACCTTTGTGCCTACAGAGCTGGTTCTCACTACTCGCTCCCCCACATGCTGTTGTGCAGCAGATTTTTTTCCCCTTTCTTAAATGTGCTGTAATAGAGGCACAAACAACATCACTTACTGGCTCAGCTCTGGCCAGTGGTGGGTCCCTTTGGAGCTGTCTGAAACTGGTCCCTATTTAATGTGAGGCAGCTTCTAGATTCTTCTCACAGAGGCCACCCCTGCAGCTCCCTCCTAACAAAACCTTGCCATGCAAACCCAATACAAGGTGCTGTCCCAGAGCATTAACTGAGGCCTGTTCTTAGTAGCATTCTCTGGGATGTTTGCCATTAGTTACCTTTTTTTCATCCAGTCTAGCTTTGCCTTCTCAAGTTCTTCCCCAACTCTTTCCCTTCTTTTCCATCTGCACCTTCTGTGTCCTTGCAGATGGCTGTACCCCACAGTTAGGGCTTTATCTAGACAGACATATTTAGCTGTGTGTAGGAACTACAAGTTGATTTTTATTTATTTATTTTGAAAGACTCCCTTAGAGAACTTGGCTTCCATCTGTTAAAAATGCTACCTCTGCTTGTCCTCCCTGGTGGAGCCTTGAGGGAAGGGAGGATAAGCCTCTCTCCCTAACAAGCAGTTTATATTTAGATGAAGAAAAAAATAAACCAGATCTTTGGGCTACTTGGGCAGATTAGGCTCCTGATGACCAGGGTTCCCACTTCTCAGGTTAATCAGATCTGGTCCAGATCTGATTCACTTTTGACTTTACTTTCCACTGTAACAGGCACCCCAGTCCATGATAAATGTTTCTCATTCCCTTCTTTCAGAGGTAGGGAGGGATGGAGAGATGGAAAAAAGTGTGAGAGTCCTCTTCCTTCCTTTCCATTTTTTCTAATTGCTTCCACATAGAAACTACACTCCAGCCCCTTGAGCACCTTGAAGGATTAAATGCTGATCAAAGGCAGGTTTAACCATATCCCCAGGACAAGCTGCTTAGGCACCAGGCAGCACAAGCTCTGGGTTAGCACAGCAACCAGAAAAGCGGAATAAATTAACAATTATCATTGTGACAGGAATAGAGGAGAGTTTTGGAAGAGGAAACACTGGGAGGGTTCAGGGGGGCAGGGTATGGGTGATACAGATGGAAATGAAGTCAACGTTTATCTCATATGTATAGCCAGGAGACATGCTCTGCTTCTGATCTTGGCTGATTGCTGGCATCTGCTGCCACACACTGCCTTTTCCATCCTCAGGTTTGGGCTTTCCAGCATAATAGCATTAGTGGCATTAGATAGGAGTTTGTGTTATTAGATACAACCTAAGGGAGGAGGAAATCTTTGGGGAATAAATTAACAGACCCCTCAGCTATCCTGCCTGGCACTCAGCCCTTCAGTTCCTGCCCCCTCTGTTCCAGCCCAGCTCTTTATAGAGCTGTAAAATGTTGAGTATCTTAATCATCTGTTTATTTCGCAGCGATTTCCCCTAGTGAGTTCTGCACTTGCAGTTTCTGGCTTGGACATAATCAGAGCACACACTGCTGCATTGGAATTTCCTGGCATTGGCAAAATCTGGGAAGATGCACTCACTGACTGTTGAAGTTTGTAAGTGGTGGAGATATTGAAAGCTTTGAGAGCAGATGAATTAGACTACTTAACTGTTAGTGCAAGGACTGAAGGATCAGGCAGCAAATGATCAGAACCTAGTTTTCAGTCTTCAATAAGATGGCACCTAAGGGCCAGCCAGTTACACAGAGAACAGAGATGTGGAAGGAAGTATCATTTTGCTCTGCGAATAAAGCCTACATCCTTATACTATCTATTGCCGCTGTGCAGTAGGGCCCAGTTCATACATTCTCTTGAAGTAATAACACTTGCTGGTGTAAGACTAAATTGTGTTCAACCTTCTTCATAGAGAAGCAGGAGAGATGCCATAACCCTTGCCTCTTTTTCTTGAAGCCTAACTCCAAACCTTTTGGTGACTGTGAGCATGGTGGCAGGCTTGTGCTGCTGTAAGAGCAGCTGTTCCTAGGAGAGCAGGGGTGGGCAGAGGGGAGGCATATGTAGGGTCTCATAGATACTCCCGTCTTAACCTGAGGTAGAATTAGAATAGAGAGAGTCAGAGTTCCTGTTTGAAGTCGCAGTTCACTCTGTGCCCTCATGGACAGTGTCTCAGAGGCATATTCTGTCTCTAGCAGAGGGATAATCAAATTGCATGCTTCAAGTCATTATCTAATCACTGTAGAGGTCAGGAAGGGGTCTCTCATATCTCCCCGTGGTGCCTGGGTTTGCTGGATGAGTCAAGCATGCTGCAAGCTCTTTTCTCTCCCTCAATGGAGTTCAGAGGCAGGAGGCATGATTTGATGGACCATCAGTCCAATTCAGTATGAAAACCCAATGTTCTTCTGAAAAATCAGCAGTCTCACAGAAGAACCTCTCTTGCACACTGGTATGGAACTGGCAAAGGGCTCTAGCTCTCTGTTAGCTATCAGATACAAATGTGAGCAGCATGAGCAGCAGAAGCCTTTCACAAAGGTAGGTCTTTACTTGTACTAAATAATGAAAGGAATTCCTTATGAGTGAATAAACCTGCCAGAAGGATTCCACTCGCTCACTAAGAGTTTTCCTTTGCTGTGAGGCTACAGTGCTACATAGATTAGAAACCATCATTTGCTACAACATTACCAATCCTTTATAACCAGAATTTAAATAAAATGACTGTGTGACTTCACTTGTCCTTCCTGAAGAACAACCACAAACATTGTTTTGACCCCGTGGACTGTTTTGTTGGAACGAAGATTTTGGCATAGGAACCAGCAAGGCTTAATGATTTACTGGGCCATCAAAGTCTTGGAAAACAAAGGGGCCAAGAGACTAAGAAGAGTTCATAGTTCATAATACTTATTCTACTCTGGAAACGTTTGATGTGTAGTCAAGCCATTCACCTTTGTTGGCCACAGAGGGTCATCTAAACCTTGGATTCTGGGATGAAGTGAAAAGACTGAGCTGTGCATGCCTTGCGGAGGTCCAGTGAAATGAAGGCTTTGTTGAACTGGCATTAGTAAAGTATAAAAGGCTCTTTACTCAACCTTAGCTGCTGCATTGTGTTAGCATGACTGGTTGAGGAAAGAGCTTGTGGAAGAAAGGGTTGTCCAGTAGTGTTAGAGGTACTCTGCAGGTTTTATAGCTTTAAGGTGGTTTTGTTTCATTTGGGAAGCAACCAGCCTTCCATGAGCACATCCTCTGTAAGCTAAGTAAAGCTTTGCCATGGCCTATGTAGGTCTTTTGTGCCTCTGTGAGTTGTGTTCTTGCAGTAACATGTGCTTCAAGAATTTTTATATTTATTCTCAACACTTGTGATGAATTAAGGAAGTGCTATTATCTGTGTTTACAAGCAGGAAACCAATACCATCAGATTATAGCTAAATTTACCTCTACACATGTACTGTGTTGCCCCATGAAGTTCTGGTCTCCCAATCATCTACATCGTTTGCCAGGATTAGACCATGTGTCACCTCCCCACCATCTGATTTTTCCAGGTTTTCCATCCATGGAAACTAGGGTGTCAAGTGGGAGGACTGACGTGTACCTTGTTTTTGCCCTAGTTTGGATGTGGGACAGAGTTAGGGTACAAAGATGGACTTGGGAGCATGGCAGCTTCCCAGTGCCTAATGCATATGCCTTCCCCTCAGGATGGGGAGAAACAGGGAACCTCACAAAGACTGGCTTCTCTATCAGCCCAGAGAGGATGGTGCAGGAGCAGAAATATTAGTGGTTAACAGACAGTGCGAAGAAGTTAGTGGCGGTAGAGGTGTTTGGGAAAGACAATATAATAGAAAAGCACCTAAGAGACTCCACTTTCAGGACACTGTGATGCCAAGGGCACAGGGACAGACAAGGAGGAGGGGAGACAGACAAGAATGAAAGTTCCTAATCAGCTGAGAGAAACAAGATGGTCTTTGAAGCAGCAGTGAGAAGCCTTTGCGGATGTACAGAGACACGTAGGAGACAAACCTCATAAAATATGCAAAGTGGCTGTCATTTTAGTACCTCTTTTCTTTCTTGGCCAGGGGCAGTGTTCCTTTGATGCTGCATCTGTGGGGTTTCGGGGAGACACGAGTCTCAGCAAACACAGGCAGCTGAGGGTACATATGCACATACACAGAATTACATGCACATACGCACGTGCTCATGTCATTTATCACCAAGTGCCACCAGACTTCACATCGTTGAAATATTGTTTCTAATATCTGGCATGAAGCTTTGGAGGCTGATCCCTGTGGGAAAGGAACGAAAGGCTTGCAAATGGGGTCTTATCTAGGATGGAGGCATCACTGCCACCAGGAGCTTGTGCCTCAGGAAAACTGCTCTTCTAACCCATGGGGCAACCTGGGACAGGAGTGGTTTGGCTGGCTTCTCACCTGACCAGCAGGAGCTGGGCCTGGGGGATTCACCGTGTCCATGTTTTAACACCCAGGGCAATTATGTGATCTGAAAGGGCATAAGGTATTCACACAGCATTTCTGAAGCATGTCAATATTTTGTCTCCTTTTCACTCCTTTGTACTGAGTGTACCTGCTGTCTGCCACCTCAGGGAGGCTATGATCAGTTGTGCTGTGCATATATCCTGATGGAGTACTTTGAGCTGAAAGCTGTTGACTAGCGAGACTATATTCCATCCATCAGAGTTTTCCAACAGGTTTTAAGAAATGATACCCTAACACCTAGATTATTTCTTGGCCGTTTTTGTCAGGAATGAGGGAATCATACACAGTGCCCTTGGGATGCTCCTGTAGGAGGTGTGCTGCTGGTTGTGCTTTGCAACATGTCAGTGAAAAGGAAATTACATTAGAATATGTGGCTTTATTGCAACGTTTGTTTCTTTTAGTTTTGGCATTTGTTTGGCCTTACTGGGAATTGGGATTTCTCACCCTGAGCTCTAATGTGAAAGACTCTGTGAGTTTTTGATGCAGCACCTCCAAATCAGTGGGGGCCTGTTCTCAACCCTTCTGAATTCTGAGGGTGAACTTGACATTTGTGCATGTTGATTTTGCTCCTCTATTACTCTACTTCCACCACAGCCTGTGGTGTGGAGGTTGATTCAGTCAATCCATATTCAGGCCAAACATCCATAGAAGTCAAAGGCAGCTGTTCAGTGTCAGCACTGCAGGACTTGGTGCCACAAAGACCACTTACAGCTATTTGGGATATTTATGTGATGTGGGGTATTTGGCATGTTGCTATCGTGTCTGTGCCAAATTTCCATGTTTACATCCCAAGTAAAAGACTAAAAGTAGCACAAAAAAGACCAAGTACAGTATAGACTAGCTGGTGTTGGACCAGAGGAAGAAGAAGGTGTATTCACAGGCTGTTTGACGTAGTAGTTATGGTGTGCGGGAGTTGGACAAGATCTGTCCCATGGTCTTGTCACAGGGAAGTCAAAAGATTTGCACCAGTTCTGTGCAGTGGGCTCCCAGGTACCCTGGACCCCGTCTTAGGACAGGGCTACAACTCTTAGCAATTTTTATGCTGTCGAGCCTTGTGTTGCCTTCTTTCTCTGTTGTTTCTCCCACATTTTGATCAGTTTTCTTGATAGTTGTACTACACTCTGTACACAACCTTTTAGGTATAAATTAGGCACCATGAACCCAAAAACGCACACATAATACCTGTAGCCAAGGCACATTGTGCACAGTATATTCAGACATGTAAAATATCCCTGATGTTAACGTACGTATAGATCCAGCCTGCTAAAAGCCAGCCAAACCCCTCCACAGCATGTTCTCAAGTGTTCTGGCAGGCGCAGAGCCAGAGTTGAGCCCAGCACAAACAGATGCTTCTCTTCTGGCTTCACCGTGCTTCAATTCGGTGCACACGCCTGCTGGGCAGGCTGTTCCGCACTGCCCTTCTTTCCTGTAGCTGGGGAGGAAAGCAAATCTGCCTGCAAGTTGGAAAAGGTGGGCGAGGGCAGCAGCATCTGTCCCATGGCCTGCGGACTGCAGAGAGCCTTCTGTGGGTGAAGCCGCCCTGCTGGCACTGGAGCTGCACAGGGCAGATAAAAGCAGGCCTCCCTTTTGCTCGTCTCCTCTGCAAATGCTGTCCATCTGCACTGACACTTGCACCTTCTGCCAAAGTGACAACATCATTACCTCTTGCTCAGTATTTGAGGTACTGAAGTATTTTCTGCGTAGTTCACTGCTGAGATGGGATAATGCGTTTGGGTGGGCAGGGGAGTGCTCCGGGCTGCTGGCTCCCCACTGTAGCTCTGCTCTAGGGGTACCTGGATTGCCAAACAAGTTACTTGCTGCCTAATCCTGATGCCTTCAGGTGGGGAATCCATCCCTCTCAAGCCTGAATGGCAGGAAAATCCAAGAAGCCGTGATAATTATAACATTAAAAACATTTCACCTCAGAAATCAGGGAGTAGGTGGAAAAGCATATAGGAGCTGATGGAAAAGGAATTGAAATGACCCTGGGAGAAAACTGGAATGCTGTACTTCTGAAGCCAAGGCAGCACTAGAAAGCTGAGATTATCCTCACAGAGCATAATCTTCTTAGGCTTTGTTTGCAGGCAGCGCTGGGCTGTTTAAACAGAGCGAGAGGTGGGGGGGAATCCAAACCCACATGCCTGTTATTTAAATGCAGACTAATTTTGCTCCCTGTGTTCTTCACCCTCCCACTTGGGATTCTGTTGGTTGGCTCAGAACAAATGGCTGTAAATCCAGAAACACACTTTTTTTCCCTTTCCAGTCTTGCCATTGTGCTTGCCACAGTATTTCCTCTGGGTCTCCAACTCCCAGAGGATGGAGAAGAGATTCCTCAGAGCTGTGACTTCCTCAGCAGCTCCTGACTTGTATGGGTGCAGTGCAGCACTGTGACAGCTGAGAGGGAGGGGGAAGGACTCAATGTCCTTTTTTGTTTTCCACCTTCAAGGGTTCTCACTACCTTTACTAGCTTCCCAACATGTGCTGTTCTGGGGCATGCACCACTGTGTGGCAGGTCGGATGAGGCTATAGAAGCTTTTATACTCCCCATAAGAGAAAGATATATTCTTTAGCAGGAAAAATGCTTCCACTTTTCCTCTTAAAAATCTGGTAACTTTTGTTGCCAAAACCCCAAGGTTGAACTGGTTGTTAATTTAGTTTTTTCTTCGAAAAAAAAATCAAATTCCTATCAGGAAAACTACAATCCATTTAGACCCATTGCTTCTCCCTCCATAGCAGTCTGATGTATTTCTTCCCATCAACACTTACTTGCCACATAGCTTCAGTGCCAACCCTGGGACAGCAATGACAGCCTTGGATTTTGGTGTTTAGGATGTAGGGAGGCACCCAGGCCTACTGGTGGGTTATGTGGAACATGGAGAAGGGCCATCCCTGCTTCCCTCCTATGCCACATATGCCAGCTCTGTTATGCTGAGCCAGTCTCCCAGCATGAACCTTTCTTTATGCCTTATCCAGCAGAGTTGGCTTATTTTCTCTCCTTTTCACAATGTCACTGCTAGCTGTATTGCAGTATCCTCTGAAAGGACAAGGGTGTACAGTTATGCCTCAAGCAGCTGTTTGGAGAAGAAAAGCATATGTATGTGTATAGGTAAACGGTGTCTGGTGAGTCTTTTTCACAGACTGCCTGGCATTGAGATGCTCAGAGTAGTCCAGACATTCGGAGAAGACACACTACTGTTAGACTGCACTGTATTGTAAATTGAGTGCAGTTGAGCAAGATATGGTTAAAAAAACTGTGTTGAAATGCATTGGTATTAAAACAAAGAAAGTAGGGCACCCTTACAGAGTATTTTAGGAAGCAGCGATTTTTGCAAAAGACTCCGGGGCCATGACTGTTACTCAGGTGAATATGAGCTCTGAGGTTAACGTGGCCAAAGGACTAAATCACTCCCTAGCTATGTAAATGGGAGAGCAGTGAGTAGGAATAAATAGATCTAGTTTTGGTAAGTGTGACTGCTATCCATTTCTTAAGCTTACAACTGTTATTATATTAGAGGGTGTTCATTATTAGATGCAGGAACTGTTAAACGATTGGAAAATTTGCCCTTTAGTGAAAGTTGAAAGGTATCCACCTGAAAAAAGAGAAGGTAGAGGGGTGATGATCATAATCTACAGTTACCTACAATGGTAAACAGCAATTTAATAATAGAGAGCTTTCACATTCTTAGAAGTAAAAGCATGACATTATCATGTGGCTGGAAGTTTAAGCTTGACAAATATAGACTAGAAATAGCCTGCCCATTTTAAATAATGGGGATTAAGTAATAATAGAATGGTTTTCTACGTAGCGGGAAAGCCATCATCACTGGCAATTTTCAGTCAAAAATCCCCTTTCCCGCCCCCTCCAAAGGATTAAAAAAAAAAGCAATACTATAGTTCAGACACAGCTATTGGACTTAAAATAGGAATTAAAATGAAGAAGTCAAGCAGCTTGAGTTGTGCTGGCGTTCAGAGCAGATTTCTTCATGGCTGTGGGGGAAAAAAAGTTATGAATATCCATCTCTTATGTCTACTGCAGAATGTGCACTGTTGTAAGCCCAGCACTTGATGGCTTAAGATAAAGGCTTCTCCTCACTCCCTGGTGGTTTTTTTCCTTGCATTTGCCCAAATCCCCCAGCCTCCTCCCGCTGTGTACAAAACTGCAGTGTAGGTGACTTACAGCATCAGCCTTTTCATCCTAACAGGAAGTAAGCTAACACATTGCTCAAGTCATTTAGGCAGACTGAATTTATCTTGCAAAAGCCTGTCTGCTAAACTTTTCTTTCTTCTGCTGACTTGTCGGAATGAAATCACATAATCCATATGTGAAATGAAAAAAATCAGTCAAAACCATTCTCATAAAACACCAGCATCTTATCATTGTCTCGGATCCTTTCTCCCTACCCATTAGATATGAGGAGCTTTTTCTTTTTTGATTAGAAGGACACATGTTTTTTAACAGGTAATTCCTTAAAGCTGTAATTTACAGCTCCTCCTCCTCCTCTTCACCAACCCACCTGTCATGCTCAATCTCCTGTTACATTTTGCTAATGCCACCGAGTGCTGGTCATAAACCATTGCCCTAATTACTCAGAACATGGGGCTGAACGGTTAGTTAGCAGCACTATTGCAATTATGGCAGCTTTTCAGGTCTAATAGCACTTTATGTTTCACTGCTTTTTATATGTCACTGGTTAAGATGATGAATTAGAGGTAGTACTGCACCACCTGCTCCCCTTCTCTCGGCAGTGGTAGCACACCAAGGAGGATGCTGTGTAGGTATCAGCTGGTAGCTAACAGGCAGCACCTGCAGGTGGCTGAGGCACTTGACCTATGTTCCTTTGTGAACAAACCATTCTAGGTTTGCATTTTACCATGTTCTCTCAAGCGTGTGATCTCTCTCTGTTACCCTACCATCACTACTGTGTTGTTTTTTTCTCCTCGGTCATTCTCAGACAGCATTGAGGTAAGAGCAACAAGTACAAACCTTGGGAGAAGGCGCATATTGCACTGCACACAACTTTCCCCTCTCTTAACTTTTACTTCTTAAAATGTTGTATTAAAGGAAAGATAGAAGCTGTGGCTTTGAACTTTTAATGTATCACAGTATCTTTGAACTAACTGGTGCATGAAATGTTCTTAAAATTCTTTAAAAACATGATAGAGAATTATGATGTGTAGCTTTTTTTTTTTTTTTTTTTTTTTTTTTTTTTTTTTAAGGAACATGGGGGATGAACATCAGTATAGAGAACAGAAATTTTGAGCCTGGGTATGATCTTGATGTTGTTGGGTGTTGCCTTGTAATTAAGAGCTTTAATTGTCTGGTCTTCTGCTCTCTGAAGAATTCCCTTTTACACTGCGCTTTATCAGTTTTAGAAGATAATATTTAAGCAGCACTGCATGACTGCCCTCGTAATTGGTAATAAAAAAAAACAACAACATGTATTTTTCTTGTCATACCTCTGATTCCACCTAGAGGGAAACTGGCCCTTTACTTAGAGCCCTTAGAGGAATTGTACCACAGGCATATTAGTTTGGGTGTGTGTAGTGCAGCTGGGTAAAGTGCTGAATTGCTATGTTATTTAATTGATTTAATGTGGGTACAGTACTAGACTGACAGCCTTTCTGCCAGCTTCCTCCTTTTATTTACAGCATATTTATACAGTGACAGTCATGTGAGCTCCCCACGTATGTTTAGCCTGGCTTAGAGAGCTGGCTTATCTGGCCAAAAAGGGAATCTCCATTACGTACTCGTTCCTGGTTTTCTCCGTTGAGGTGTTCCTCAAGGGACTGCATTTCTCCTTGCTTTTAGGGTGCTTGTAGGAAAACGTGATGCACTTATGTTTTTTTGTTCCATTGACCTGATTTTTAGGGACAGGATCAGTATCTATGAAATTCATGCCAGGAGAGTCTTGAGTGACCAGCAGACACTTTCCTTTGATTCTGCCCTGGATCAGCTCAAAACCAGCAGTCCATCAGTGAAGCACTATGTGGCCTTTTCTTGTCCACTTTGTGCCATGTTTGAATCTAAACTTATGTGAGATAAGTTTCCATATTCTCTTCTTAGTCCCAGAAATACTCTGAAGCTGGAACAACAGCTGGAGACAGAGAGGAGCCTGATAAGCTATGCAAAATACGTCAGGGAAAGAAACGTAATAAGGATGTTGATTAATGTTTCCTTGAGCAGAAGCGTATGTGGCAACTAAAGAGGTTCTCCATGTTGTTGAGGAGACATTCTCTGAGGAGAGCAAATGCAACACACAGCAGAGCTGTGGTTTGTCTGCCATGAGGGTAGCTAAAATATAGAAAAGTTTTAAGACCAAATTGAACCATACTGTTGAAACCAGTAGTACAGCTGCAGTATGATGTATCAGCCAATCGCTAGAAAAGAGCCAGGACCCTTATGACCACATTTCAAACAGGTTATGGAATTAAACTCGAGGACTGTAAAAATGTACTTCATTTCTTTACATGTAGGCTGCATTTATATAATGTAAATAAGTAAATAAATAGGTAGACATTTGTATTTCCAGTATCCATCTAAGGTAACGTGCAATAAGCAGCTGTGGTAATGAATTGCCACATTTCATGCCAAAAAATTCTTTCTTGCCTTTGCTACTGATATTAATGACCAGATCTGAGGGTGCTCGTGCATCACATGCACCATTGCGTAACAACCTATACCAGTTTTGTGATTTATTTTCAGCCTTCCAGCACATGACTGCTGTAGACTATTCTCCTCTCTTGTCCCAAATTTCTGTTTCTACCTCCCACTGTCTTCCTCAGCCTGCTGCTGCTTTGTGGCTAGTGCCAGCCTGAGTATCCTTTAAGAAAATGCCCTTAAGGGATACCGTGCCATTATGAATATGTCCCAGACTTTTTCCAAGATATGCTCAAAATATTTTTTTTTCCTTTTACTTCTACACCATAGGTTGTGTCTTCCCACATTTCCTTGATTTAAGCTGACTCAACTTGTATTTTCTTGAGTTCAAATCACCTTATTCTTTGCAAAGCTTGGCACATGCCTCACTTGAACTTGGCCAGTTATGTCTGAATTTGGACTTCCATGTGCTGAAAGCAGGCCAACCTGTTTGACTGGCTTAGCAAAAAGAGGCAGTAAGTAGAGGAAGTTAAGCATCCTTGGGGTGTGATGTGGTTTACAGAGATCCCAAAGACAGTAGGGAGACTGGCTACAAGACCCTAATAATTGCCTGAAAGCAGGGAGGAATGTTTAGCCCTTCAGTCCTCCATCACTTCCTGAGCATTATCATTTTTCTCCAGTCATTTCTAATGACTGGAGGGGCAGATGGAATGAGAGTGACAACATGTGATTGTTTTACACCAGATCTCTAATGCAAAACTCTCTTAGCTGGGAATGTCACCCCTGGGCAGAAGCCTGTCCTATGTTGTGTTTAAGATGAGTATGTGTGCAATGTATTTCAGATTTTTTCCTCACAGAGCTTCTGTTGCTAATAATATCAAGACAATGAAAGTGGTGTTAAGACTTGCACGTGTTTAGTGTGAACTGGTCATGATATTCTGTTTGTATACCAGGACCTGATGTATGCTTATTCTCTCTGAAATTTTCAGACTTCCTTATTTTCAGACTTCCTTACTCACAGACTTCCTCTGTGGTAGCCCTTTCTTGCTGTCAGCGTAGTGTCTTTTTGTAGGATTTTTTTTTCACCTGTCTTGCCTTTCTGGTCATTTTGTAGCAGACTAGTGTTTGCTGCCTGCACTGTCCTCTCTCCTACCTGGTAGAATTCTTTGTTGATAATTTGTTCTTTTCCCACTCAAGTCCTGAGAAAATGGCAAACAGTCACCTCCACTCCCTGCTCTTGATAGTGTTGCTGATGTTACTCCTTTTCTCCAAGCTGGTTCTCAGTCCTGAAAAGCAGTCTCTCCAAATTCTGATGGGAGTTTGAAATCCAGAGCAGGACTTGACTCAAGGCTGAGCCTGTCTTTGGGTGTAATACGTGTTTGCATTCTCTCTGCTGCGCCTAGCTCATCCTTCTGTCTGCAGCCTTGCAGAGATGAGGAATGGTTCCCAGAGCCATGCTCAGGAGTTATTCAAATACACTGAAACCTGCATAAGCAGGGCAGGTAGGGGAGCCTTTCCTTCGATCCCCTTGGTTTCAAGGAAAGGACAGGATTTAGAGCTAGGCGTTTTTGTGCTTCTGTGCATGTGGAAGCTGCAGGGAGAGAGAACAAAGGAAATGCAATGTAGTCTTTTGGCTGCAGCTCTGGGGCTAGCTGAGCCTCTTGAAGTAGAAGTATTGTTAGCCCTTTTCCCAGCAGCACGGAGATAAAGAAGTTTGACCGAGAAGCAGGGACTCTGAAAAGAGAGTCCCCATCCCCAATTTGTATTGTAATAATTAGTCAGTATGCTCTTTCACAACAGACAGCAGAAGCCAAAAAACGTAACGGAGCCAAGCCTCTTGATTCCTTGTTCTCATTGCTTTTCTTCAAGCTTTATCATTGAAGTTTATAGGGGACAACATTATTCCACGCAGTGTACAAGCCTTCAACTATACAGTTGCTTGGTGAAAGCGTGCACTGGAGCACCGGGAGAGAATTTTCCTTTGTTTTTACATTTATTAAAGAAAGAAACAGAATGGATTAATTATAAAGCTAGCAGTGCACGTGACCTTATATTATCATTGAATGTCATCGTCAGTTTAATAGTCACTGAGTAGACGGGGGAGAAAAGCAACAGACGCATGTGAGGGAGGCCCAGGTGAGACAGGATGGTGTCCTGGTGCTGTAGGAAGCCCAAGTTAATGATGTTGCTACCTGGCCACCCCAGAGTGCCGCTTTCTGGAACAGCAGCTCACAGGCTGCTCTGCTCTGGAGTCAGCGCGGGCTAAGGTTACCTTCACAGCTATAATTTCATTACTGCCGCTTTTTCACGGAAAGTGATTTTTTTCATTTGTTCAGCAAATGAGGCAGAGGAAGAATGGAGGGATATGTGGCACGGAAGTGATTTCCTAAACCCCAGGTTGAATTTGTGTTGCTCAAGATCTGGGAATAAGAGCCCTGGATTTGGTTCTTTCCTTGGCGTGCCTGTGGTCTGAAAGGAGTGCTACAGAAGTTGGAGAATTTGTCTTAGAGTGAAATTGGCATAAATGGAAGAGGGTTCAGGCTAATTTTTAACATAATTGCTTAGTTTCAAGAGGTTTGTCTGAAGAATCAGTCCTGGTTAATTCTGCTTCTGTACAGTTTTCTAATGTGATTACATGAAGTTCATTCAATGAACCAGAGAACCTTAACTCTTGCTTTGCCTACCCACAAATGAATATCATTGCTTGCCATGTCAACTCTAGGGTGAAGAAAAAGATCTCTTTCAAAGAATTTTCAATACCTTTTCACAGAAGATAACTTTCTAGAAGGCAAAGACCATGGTACCTCTTATCTCCAAATTATTTTGCATAGGAAAGGTGGAGAAAACATTCTATCCCTTCTTCTTAGAAGAAATTTGTGAGGACTGGGAATAAGAAACAGGCTGAATTTAGGAGAATGACAGCAGGAACCATATACAGAAAACACTGTCATTCTAGTCTGGAAGAATTGACCCTTAAAAAAGAATTAGGAGGCTTTCTCATGCATTCCTCAGCTGTCATAGGCGTTATTGACGCTGTGGCAGCATAAAAAGATTATGAGGTTTGAAGGAGAGGAAGGGAACCATTTTCTGCATTCATTTCACACGGGGAACATCTTCTAGCACTTATTTAGATATTTATTCATTAAGTGAAGAAAGTGAAAAACTAAGAGATCAAGTTGTGTGCCTCAATACCATTAATAATCTCAGTCTGAATATCTTTAAGCATAATTATCTTCAGGGAGGACTATGTATTTTTTATCTTGAAAGTCATACTTTTAAGAAATTATTTCATTTAGATGTAAGTGCTTACCTTTAAGTGGTTTTATGTCTAGCAAATGAAACTGATGGCACCTGTACCTGGAGGTAGAATGCATTAGGACTATTCTGACATTGCTCCTTTTACTTCATTGTAAGTATTCATAATTTAAGTGTTCAAGGGTTCAAACCTAGTACTGCACACACACAGCAGTGGTTTGTGTCTGTTTAGCTAGTTCGTTATATCATAGAACTTTGGCTTGACATTAACCTGGAGGGATTGTAATGTGGTATAAATTAATTTGGTAAGAACTACAGGTTCATTATCCAAGAATGAGATACATATGTATGCCCCAAATTGTAGATAAAAATACTGAGCAATTTAAAGCAGTTAAGGCTTCCCATATAGGTGATGGGAACTGTCTAGCTTGCTATGTTGTAAACTGGTTACTGAATTTTTTCCTCTTTCCTCTATTAGAATCAAACAAAATTTGTCACCATTTGGCAGTTCTTCACTGGCTTTCAGATACAAATGTTGGATGTTGCTGATAAAAGCCTTACAGTTGCTGCCTTTATGTGACAAATGGATGCCAGATATGGTCTGAAACTAATTTTTAAGCACTTAAGGGCAATTTACAGTACTTGTTACATTAGATGCAAACGCTGGTTTCTGCAAAGTCAAAAACAGTTTCAAGGATAACAAGTAGATTGAATTAATATAGCTGAAATTATATTGGATTGCTTCAAAGGCCATTTGTTAATGTACAGAACACCTGGAAAATCTCATATTCTGAAAAAAAAACATACCACCACCCACCTAAGCAAAGACAAATCAATACAGAAAGTACCTATGCAAAATATAGCAGAGCTGAAAGGACGCTTGGGGAGGATCTGCATTAAAGCCTTATGGGAACACTGAAAATCTCATCCAAAATTTCAATGCACATTTGTAGTTTTCTTGTTGTTTGTTTGTTTGTTTTCACAGCCACTAAGAACTCTTCTGCGTTTTACGTGAAAAATCCATGTGTTAATACTCAGTATTTAGGTTTCATTTTTCACTTCCAAATTACTAAGCAGAATCTGAATCAGTATTGTTGCTTTGCAGATAGGTAAATTGAGGCACATGAGATAACATTGACAGCTATGAAGCGTGTCACTGATGGCACTTCAAGTATCAGTCAGCTCCCGTAAGTTATCGTTCAATAGGTTACACCGTGTCCCTAGCTGCTTGTGCATCACTTCACCCATCTTGATGTGATAGAGCAGGGCTCTTATTCCACACACTCACATGCACACACACCAGCACGTTCCTTTTCTATTTGGGAAGAAAATAAATGTAAATACTGCTGAATTTGGAAAAAAAAAAAAAAAAAAATCTTTTTTTCTTTTCTTTTCTTTTTTTTTTTTTTTTTTTTTAAATGAGTATTTTAATAAATAATAAGGAATTTCTAACCAGGCCTTGCACATTTTTAATATGTTTTCCTCCTCCCTTCCCACCCCCCCCTTCAAATGCAACCAACTTGTCAGGAGAGAAAAATGAATTAGCTTGTGTAGTTTGCTGCTGGTACCTTGGATTTGACCTCAAATACAAAAAATAAACAGTATAAAGAGTTTGTTTTCCAGCTTAAATGATTTGGATATATAAAAAAAAATCTGTATGGTGAAATAACAGTTTTCAGGGAGTGTGAACTGATTTCAGCAGAGCTGCACAGATTTACCTTGGCTGAACACCTGGCTCAAAATCAGATTCTGTTTCACAGCAGAGGAAATGTCTTAAGACATTCAGAGAAAAAATAATTCAAAGCAATATAGAATAC
Organism: Aythya fuligula; assembly: GCF_009819795.1. Lineage (NCBI taxonomy): Eukaryota > Metazoa > Chordata > Aves > Anseriformes > Anatidae > Aythya > Aythya fuligula. The sequence goes on from NC_045563.1 coordinate 27,897,313, forward strand.
CTGGCAGGGTCTTTTTAATAAAGATGGAACTTAATCATGTCTCAGAGAGGAGCTGGTTAAAGCTTGTAATGAAGAGATTATTTGGTGTCATTTGTTGTAGGCTCTTCAGCAATTATCTGGAATGTGGTTTGGATGGCATAGCTATACCCTCTCTCCCTCCAGCAGCACTTGAATCATCTTCATGTTGAATTTCAAGAGCCACTAGAGAGAAGAGAGACAGAGGCTGGTGTCAGATCCTGGCTGACAAACCAGGTTGGCTTTGCAGTAATCTTATACGTTGTAGCAGGAGTGCAAAAAGCGTGAAGGGGGTTCTGAGAACGAAATGCTCGTGTATGATTTACTCAGAGCATAGGAGAGATTAAGAATGAGTAAACCATTCCAGAGAGATGGAGAATATTCTCCTTTTCTTGGCTGTTTGGCTCTTTTAGAAATAGAACTGGATTTGTGTTATTGGTTTGGAAAACATTTGGTGTAAATGTGTTCTTCAATTGCTTTGAATGTTTGCATTAATAGAAAAGATGGATTAGACCAAAAGTGAAAATGTCAGTACTCCAGGAGGAACGTTGTTGTTTTTTTAGCTCACTACAAATAAAAGATGGATCCAATTAAAAGCCATGTATGAATATACATTTCAAGGTATATGTGCCCAGTTATAAACCTGAACTTTTTTGATTATGTTTGTCTTTGCTTGGAATTAAGAGTCATTAGAAATGTTGTGAATGAACATATACTCCTCTGAGATTTAAAATGCAGCTTAGTGAAACAAAGGACTCTGAACAAACGTGAAAAGGTGTTGGAAATGTCAAATTACATCCCAGGATATATCAGCAGACCTGTCATATTTCCAGTAGAATTAAGGGATCATTGGTGCTACCGCATACAACACACGTGGTAATTCTCTTAGAAAGTGTGTGTGTTTCTGGTCGCTTCTCTTGAAGAAAGATGAATTTCTTCTGGAAGAGATAAAGAGAAGAGCTCCTATGTTGACTGAGGGAAGGGAAAGTCCTTCACAGAAAATGATTGTCAAAGAATTTGATTTATTTAACCTAGCATAACCAAGGCCAGTAGGGAATATGATAACTCTCTGTGCATCTACATCAATCAGTTGAGCACCAAGGAGGACAAGTGCTCTTTGGTCTTGTAAAGGCAAGTTTTCCTTGAAAAGAAAAGAGTGTAAATCTGAAATAGTTAAATGGACTTTGGAGATAAAAGGAAAATTGTTAGCACTTAAAACTGCTTTTGGTGTTGGCTTTTTTTAGATAGTTTGCAAAGAAATTTGAGTAGGGAGAAAAAGGGTCAAAAAAAAATAGTGGTTTTTTTGAGATGGAGCTTGAACCTGTTTTCAGACAGAGTTGCTGTGGACAGAATGGACAGATGGAGAAAGATATGAGATCTCTGACTGAACTTGAAGTTGTTCAGACATGACTAAGATCTGATCCAGAAGTTGCAGGGCTGTGATAGTCTGCTACTGCAACCCAGATAATGAGACCTGTTGAGTGGGAGGATGCATTAGCCTGGGCACAGCACCACAGCAATGTACCTGCAGATCTGCAGCTGGTTCGTTTTGAGCCAGTACTGAGCACAGACAGGACTAAGACATAGTTATGTCTTTTTCTGTAGACACACTTCGAGTTTGGCAGAAACAACTGAGGCAAAAAGCCATTTGTGCTGCTTTTGTACTACAAAGATGGAAGGCTAGAGTGTGATGCTAAAAGGCTTCTTGCAGCAAACATAAAAAACATACCATGAATGGTAGGAAGGAGCCCTAATTGTTGTGTTTATCAAGATATGTTATGAATCCATGTTTTGGATTTCAAGGAGTTGTAACTACACAGTCTCCCTCTAAAGCCCACCTCCAGTGAAGAGTATACATCCTGTGTAGCTCTACGTTCTTGCATTCTTTCTTTCTTTCCCATACTCTGAATTGTAGTGGGTGAATTCATGACCTACAGTAAGGGAGATGCTGGGGAGGTGGAGTGGTCTGACCAGGCAGCTGGCAGTGTGGGCTTCGGGTTTCTAGCCCAGTGTTGGAACTCTCACTGCCTTCCAGGGCCAAAAGAGCCTGGATCTGTTGACCATCTACACATGCCATTTGTTTAAGGAAGGGGTACAGAAGAGACAGATTGCTTGAAGAGAATTTAATGAGTTGTTCATTAACTGAAGATGCTTTTATTATTGTTTAATTATAGCTTTTGAACATGTCTTGAAAGGCTTACAGATAATGGGAAAAGCACTATAAACTCTGGAGTGTTTATGGGGCCTTAATGTTCTGTTCTTCCATTTTCCACATTACACTGGGAATTTCTTCTGCCTTTGTTGACGTGCTGACAGCCTCTCTAACCTGCAGGAGATTGACAACTACTGCTGTGGGGGCAGTCCTACACTTCGGCAGGCTGAGATCTGTATGCAAGCATGGAATTGCAGTCCATAAGGAAAATGCTATTTGAGCTGCATAATTAGAGGATAAATTGTTATTTGTCAACCAAAATAGAATAAAGAAACCTATCTTTATCTGAAGGTTTATCATTAGTTGAAGCAGAGGGAGGATTTTTAAGTTCAATTTCAATAAAGAGAAGATAATATAGAGCTGAAATTCTTAAATTAGCTGCCTTTATTGTAGTTAGTACTTTGGTTAATCTTTTTAATTTATCACTTAGTACAGGGCAATTACCCACCATATGGAAATAAGCCAAAGTTTTTGTATTACTAAGATATGTTTACAGTGTTCAAGCTAGAATTAAACTATACCAACTGTTTTGGTGCAATAGTGGTAACAGCTCTGTTGAGAGCTCTAGGTAGATTTCAGATGGTGACCTCTTGATCCCTCTTATCAGTTCAGTAGTAGGTAGAGAAGCTCTCCTAGGGAAACTTGACTTTGATTAATGCTGTCCTTTCTTTAATTGAGAAGGGCTGATTGATAGGATAAAACTTTATGGATTTATTTCAATCATTTAATGGGGCAAATCATCAATTATCATTATCTAAATTAACACAGATTGGCTCAAAGGCAGAAGTAGTAAATTGCTTTATGGATTACCTCAGGTACAGTACACAGGTAATTTATTTGGTTTAATAGATGTAATTTTTGACCTGGTAACCTGATGTATATAGGTTCCTTAGGTTTTCACATGGAGGTAATTGTTATCTTCTCCATTCATTATTTTCACATAACATGTGTGTTCAGCAGGTTTTGCTAGTGTTTAAAACACAAGAAAGGAGTAGTGGAGAACATAGAAGAAAAGAGGTAAACACCAGTCTACTTCTGTAGTGGTAGTTATCAAGTGGTCATTTATTTTTTGTAAGATTGGCTGACTTTTTCCAGTTTCTAGTGGAAAAAGTTGTATTAGTCTGTAGACTAGTAGCTAGCCCACTTAAGAAAGCACACGAATAGTTTGCTGACATCCTCAGTGACAGCAGCTGAAAAACCGAAGGAAATGTGACCTTACTGGAAAATGTCTTTCCCAATTTAACACATTTGCAGGAATCACTATTAATCCCTCTTTTTTAATCCAAACTGTAACTGTTCTGTGAACTGGATATTCCAGGGTCTAGCACTGTACCAATGCTAACGTCACTGCAATTTGATCAAGTCCTATTGCAAATCACTTTAGTCAAGGCCACACCACCCATGTGTTCTTTAAGCAAATGGTTGTTTCCAAAATACAGAGAATTATTTCAGTTCTTGGTAATTTGCTCATCCTTAATGCCACAAATATTCTAAACAGAATTGTTCTGTTTCTTAGTTATGAAGTAAAAACACCAATGCAGCCAGCTATCTTTGTGTCTTCCTCTGCTCTCCTCTGTTCTGTGAGAGGAATCGAGATGGAAGAGTTATTCTGATGTAGATCAGAAGAAGGGAGGTTGTAGACTCAGAATCGCTACAGCCATGTAGACTAGATGGGAAGAACTACAGGATGGCTTGGAGACAAACCAGTTATACTCTGAAAATGTTGATGGTATCTAAAAGACCTTTCTTCTGTATGTCTCCATTAAGCACAGTGCATGAATGTAAGACAAACATTAAGCCTGTGCTTAAAGCTCTTGCAGTGCAGTATTGTACTTGATTAGAGCTCATTGACTTTGTTGAATTGGAGCCCTGGGACTGTTATTTTGATCCATATATCTGGAAGTCATAGATTCCCGTCTATGGTGCTACTACCTTCACCTCAACACAGAAGATAAGGCCGGAAGATGCTTTTTTGATAAATAAATAATTGAACTTGTTGCATCTTTTTTATTTATTACATTTTTAAGGAATTATTGACTTTATGAAGAAATCATTAGTTATCATCAGCATTTTGAAGGACAAATATAGCCTTAATGCAAATTGACAGCTTTAAGTATTCCCTCCGATAGCCAGATTCATCATTGCTGGCATGGCTAAATGCAAAGCATGTGTGGTTTCAGATTGCTGCATTGGATCTGGAAAAGATGTAACCTGTAATCTCAAGGTCAAAAGTAAAACTTGGACTTTTTCTTTTCAGAGTTTTCTTGGCAGATATTTATATTCTAAACTAATTAATTACATTTACTTTATATTATAAACTAATTAATTGCATACCACTTTAATTTTCCTTAAAAAAAAATAAATAGTAGTAAACCCTGGTAATCCCTAAAAACTTCCAGTGTTCAGGAAACCTTTCAAAACCTAGGTTTACGTAGCCACTTTTGAAGGGGGGTGTGAGGAGGACAGAAGGTAAAACCCTTTCTGATTTTGATAATGCGGTGTAGCTCTGCAGATGTGTGGTTCATACTTTCAGCAAATTCCTGATTAGTTTACATGCAGAGTTTGCATACACAGATCCTGGAGCATCTGAAATCTCAGAGGGAAAAAAATCAGGTACAGAATAAAATAAGTGCCTGAAAGTGTCCCCAGGTGTATTATCTGCAACACTGTTCCATCACTATTAAAACACTACCTTAGTAAAGGAAAAATGAGGTGACCTGGTAGCAGCACGAAAGTGTGTTACAGAAGGAGAATATCAAGCACTAAAGGGATCTTTAATCTGGAAATGAAAATATAACCAAAACAGTAACTAAAAGCTGAATCTAGAGAAATTCAAATGAAGAATCAGATACATTTTTCATAGAGAAGGTGATTGATGGTTTGCGCAAAAATATCAAAAGTACTAGGGAGTTCTCTCTCTTTCTTTCTGCCAGGAGGTTTTTAGGGAGATGTCTTTAGTTTCTTGAAGTACCTTCACCCTGCTTGCTTATGGGAATGCATCGTTTTGAAGTAGAGATGGTTGCATGCCTACTATTTTATTTTGTGCTAATTGGAGACCAGCTAAAAATGAATGAATTGTGTTCCTACTATCTGGTCTTTCATGGCAGACTCTGCTGCAGCTTCCACTATGCAGTTTGAAAAAGTTTATCCACATCCCACTGCCCTCATTCAGGACCTTGGGATTTCAGAAGCCTTTGGATTATGCCATAGCTAAGAGCGAACTGAACGCTGGTAGTTTTTGTTTGTTTTTTTCTCCCCTGTCAGCACACCACTATAGGCTTGTTCCTACTATCACATGATTTCATTGATTCGTTACTAATTTACAAGGGAAGGTACTGTTGCAAATGAGACATCCCTTCATAGCTGTATCAGAGCTTTGTTCTTCTCACTACAACATGCTCAAGCATTAGGAAAGGTCTCCCTTGTTAGATGTTTGCAATACACAGCATGGATCTAAAATTAAAATTCACTTTTGAGTGTGAAATACGAAATCCAAGAGGACGTCTAATGGTACTCCTCAATAGACGATGCCTAGCAATAAACTAGCAATGAGGACAAAGATCAGAGGAATCATTTGTTAGCTGATGGCATGTTGTTGTTGTGATGATGGCTCTTCCAATTGCATCTTCTGCTCTATTGCACACCTAGTTCTTTGACATAGTGTAGCCTCAGCTGCTGGGATCAGCTTTAATTTACTGTAAGCTGAGATGAGCTGTACCCATCAGAGTGACAAAAGATGTACCTGAACCTTTTGATGAGGCTGCAGATCTTTAACACATCCCAGACGTGTGTATTTTTCCCCCTCACAGTTCAATGAACATCTACTTCAAGAAGCAAGGAGAGAGTGAATAGCTGTTTACAAAGATGTGAGCAAAGCTGTTTCCCTCAGGCCAACATACATTTAAAAATCCATTTTAACACATGCACTTATACTATCTGTTTCTTACAGAAACAGTCTGTCTACTGAATCTTACCACTTGCTAATTCTTCTATTAAAATAGAAGGTTAAAATGACTGTTTATGGCTTTCGTACATTTATTTCTTTCCATCGTGATACCTAGGGCTATACATAGATGAGGATCTTTCTTCAGTCACAAAGAACTTTTGGGAACAGGGCACTCCCTGGAACAGGCTTTCTCTGGTCCCTTGAGTTGGAACTACCCCAAGTCCATTTGAGAGGCTGCCGCATCAGTCCTGCTAGGGTAAACCTAGCCTTCAATCAGCAATGTCCTTCAAGCAGTTGCTGAGATGTGGAGTGGGGGTTGTGTTTAGTAAGGTACTGCCTTGTGACCACATGCTGTTACAGGCACAAGGCCAGCACCTCCTGCATCATTGGCTAAATTTTTTATTTCCAATGTGTAGCTATCTTTGATGATGATTTAACTCAGTAAGTGAGCCTCCTAAATAGCCATGTTTGCATTGAATAAATCAGCTGCTGGGTACAGACCTGCCTTCTGCAGTTATCACAGCATTGCATGCATGTTATGAAGGAAAGAAGTGGAAAGCAAAATGACCCCAGTCATTTGCTAACGAGCAACCTTAGGTAATCATCCAGACATCCTTTTCTATTAACAGAGTGAAGCTGAATATCTCCACAGGATGATGAAGAACCAAGGTTAAACTCTGTTTGCTCAGACACGCTTGTTCTCTGCCTCTTCCTTGGATGTTCACACTCTGATCCTAGGTGATGTGGAGGCTGATGGAACCTGGTTCATTATTTCTGTATAACCTTTCCTGACTCTATCCTGCAGCACTGTATTTTATATATGATGTAGAGGCATCACTGCTGACATCCATACAAATGTAGGGAGAGAAAATTCTTGATCTGAAAGCTGTTGCTGAAGTGGCCACAGAAGCTCATGCAGCCCACTCAGAAGTACTCTGGTTTTTCAGTCCAGCTGCAGATCATGATCTTTGGCATATCTTTAAAGCTTTTCTGAAAACAGTTTATTGCACTTGTGGGTGGTTTTCAGTATATCTCATAGCTCATGTGACTTGTGTACAAGCACCTGCTTGCTTTTATACGTAGAGATTGTTGTACTTTCCAGATGGAAATGATTGGGACCTTATGAAAATCAAAACTGCTTCTCGGTCTTAAGAAAAGGTAAAGTTGAATCCTAATGAAATTCATTATAAATAATAACATATGTTGCCTTCTGTGAAATGGCTTATGATGAATTTTCTTCAAAGTGCTGTATTGTTCAAATGATTCCCTTTGTTATGAAAACAATCAAGATATTGACTGCACAGCGGATTGCATGTGGCTTCCGAGTTCTATGAGATCTAAGCTTACAGGAGACAGGGAGGGAATTGGTAGATCTGATAGAAGTATACTGGGTTAAAAAATTTAAAAAAAAAAAAAAAAAATCACCGTCTGACCAAGGCAGCACGTTTCTCTTGTCAGACCAGCCTCCTTGCATTTCTATGGAGGACCATTGTAAATGGAGCAGAAGTTTAGTTTAGCCACAGGAGTGTTTTTACAAGTGTCTCAAAGGTTCTTATGTGCTCTCTACCATTTTCTGGAAGGAACTAATTCATGCTAGGTAGCTAACCACTCTGTTTCCTGGATTCCTCAGTTGGAGAGATAAATGGCTTTGGATAGCCTCTAAAGAAGCTGTGAAACTGATGGATTTGCTTTTGTCTTTTCATGACTGGAAAGGTTGAGCATTGCTGGCCAGATCCAGGTACCATGCAGAGGTATGGTAGGCTCTGCCAGGGCTGCTCTCTCTTCCATGCTGTCTCAGCCTGTGCTTGGTTGGCTGTATTTCCAGCGTGCTTTGTTTTTGACATAAAATTTTCACTGCTGTCCTTGGCCTCCACACAGGCCAGGCTGGTGTTTTTATCCTGAGTTGAACAGATGTTTGTAGATTTGCTAGTCCATTATGGCCAACTGCAGCTTTTACTGTTCCAGTTCGCAACCCCAGCTCTTGCAAGCAGTTCTGCCATGGCCTTCAGCATCTTTGCAGTCCTAGACCAATGCTTTTTGCTGCTGAAAATCAAATGTGACTTACATTCTGCCTTTGTTCCTTGCAACGTGTTTTTGCCCTGGTGAGCATAGTTGCAAAAATTTGCTCTGAGCAAATCATCTGAGCACTGAATGATCAGGAAAAGCCCCCAAGCTGCACTGTGGCACTTCGGAAATAATTTTCTCGAGATCATTTAGTGGGTAAAGCTATTTACAATTTCACTTCACTCAGAAATAATTGCAGGAGGGAAAGAACCAATGATGGAAAAAAAAAAAAAGAAAAAAAAAAAAAGAAATCCATTATATTTATGTGAATGTATTATTATTTATTTGCTTATGTGCAGAGCCACTCTCTTAATAGGATGTAGACAATTGGGAGTTCTCTGTTCTCTGCATTTGTTAAAACCCTTTGCAATGTCTGCGGTTCCTACAACTGGATGTTTTGAAGGGTATCATAAACACTGCTAATCCCCACCTGGAAAATGCAGCTGTCTGCGCCAGGAAACAACTCTTCTTAGAGGCAGGCAGTTGTACAAACTGTGGAATGGAGAGAAAGGATGGAGGGATCTGTGAGTTATGGGCTATGGCTGCCAGTCTGAGACATTATCAATATGGCTATTATGCAGTGTTAGGTTCTGATCACACAGGCCCCTGCCAAACTCCTCTGCACTGAATAGCCCCTGATAGCTGCATAATGGGTGAATGAAAGACTAATGAAAGAAGACACAATTAAATTCCAATTCTGTTGACCTGCTGGTTGGTAACTGTCCGTAAATCTTTGATTAGAACTCAATTATGCCTGGCTTTGCACTAACAAAGTGGGATTTTGATTCAGATCTGGATTCATAACTTGGGAGTCTGGAAAAGGTAGTGAAGCTGAAAGGCTCTTTTAGTGGTGTATAGGCTTACACAATGTGGTTTGTTTTGCATACCTGAATTTTTCACATTGAGTGGTTGAGTTGAAGCTTAACTTTACCAAATGTACAGCAATTATGCATGTAAGTAGTTATCTACAAATTTATTAATCTGTCACTTGTTTGTTTATGAAAAGCTACTGATTATTTTTCTTGGAGTACGAAAGCAACACTGAATGTGAGAGTTGTATAGCAGCAGTGTTCAGAAGGTATGATTATTGGGTAGGCACATAGAAGATTACATAAGCCATATTCTTTACAGCATTTCTCCTGGAATGGACGTACCTCATACTGGATAGTCATTTTCACAAAGCACTGAAAGTGCTTAGGTTAAAAATGAATTAGCTTGTTTGAACTGCATATAGGAAGCTATGTTCAGATCTGGAGCTCAGTTTGTGTTATTCACGTCTAAAGGTTTAACTTTGAATCCAGCTGAGCTGATAACTCCTGAACTGTGCCTTTTAGGTTTTAGTCATATTATTTCACATGCTGTTATATACATTATTTATGATAGGGATTCCAAAACATTTTAAACATACATTATCTTTTGGGACATCTCTTCACTGATTCTCAACCCACAACATCCTTGTAACATCAATATAAACTGCTTGCAAGGAAAAGTGAGATATTAGGAATGCGTATGTTGGTGTCTTTCTTTTTAATGCAACTCTGTCATTGGAAGTAAGGAGACAGAGGAAGAGTTTTGTGATGAAATCATTCTCCCCAGACAGTCAAAAAATGTCTTATGTACCCTTTGTGCTCCACAGACCACAACTAGGGCGTTTCTGCGTTGTGCCACAAATCTATTTTCTTTTTAGCTTTTTATGACGATGACTTTGCTTTTATATTTGTAATATGCTGTTAATGTTATGGGCAGCACCTTGCAAAAAAAAAAAAAAACAAACGCATTCTCTTGTATTATCACACTGTAGTCCTTTACTCTTAACTCTTAGATACTCTTAAACGTACAGTGAGTGGAACTGAGCCAGTCCACAAATGCAGAACCAAGTCAGAATTCTGATGGTGTCAGACCTTGACGTAATGGGATTTGTATTGTCTTTTAGGAGGTATGCCTTGCAGAATTGTGGCTGTCTAAGCATTTCAGATTTTGCATTATACTAAAGTTTTTACCATGTGGTGATCACTTTGAAGTCCACAATAGCATTAAAGAAACAATGGAAGAGCTTCTGCTCCAAAAGTATGCGCATCTGCTTCATGAGCTGAAGGAACATCTTTGTCAGTGTTAATTAGCTCTAATACACAGCTGCATGTTCCTGATTGTTTCTAGTCATGGTCAGTTATCAAAATAGAAATAAAAACATAACAATAATAAGAGAAAGTATAAAAACAACACAGAAATACAGTTATTATTTTCCTGAAATACCCTCCCATGTTCCAAAAAAGAATCTTCCAAGGTCAGAAGTTTTATTTACGTCTCTGGTTTTAAATCATCAGTGGAATTTTCTTTTGTGAATTGGTCTAATGACTTTTTCAGTTCATTTGTACTTGTGGTAGAAAACTGGATTCTGTCCTATAAAAATGGGTATCACTACTGTAATTAAGAATTATGTGGAAAAAGCCTTTCCTTTTATTTTTCATAAAGCTTTGGCTTGCTATTCTGATGTCCCCTCCTTATTGGGAAATAGTGACTAATTGTTCCCTATTCATCTTCTCTGTGCCTTTCATGGCATTGTCTGTTCCTCTCGTAAATCTTCCTAATCATGTCTTCCAAGTTGAAGAATCTTCATCAATTTAATTTCTCCTTGTACATCAGCCGTTCTCATTTTGCCCTTTCATGTACTTTGTCTGGTTCTGTTGTATCGTTCGGAGGTGTCTATGACTCCTACTAGGATGATTTTCCCTCTGCAGAAAAGACTAGTACACGTGTTTGAAATATATGCAGTTCAATGTACTGCTTATCAGTAAAAGGCAGCCAATTTCAAGCACTGCTGATTACCCTCTATTGCTCAAAGGTGTACCTGAAGTGCACCTCTGTGCACACCTGATGGGCACTGATAGAGAATCCAGCTCGCATATTGATATGTACAGACAGCGGTCTGTCACGGCAGGCTCTGCTGCAGCTTCAGCTATGTAGTCTGGAAAAGCTTATCCACATCCCACTACCCTCATTCAGGACCTTGGGATTTCAGAGGGTTTTGGATTATGCCATACCCAAGAATGAACTGGACCTTGGTAGGTGTGGGTATTTTTTATTTTGTTTTTCCCTTGTCAGGTCACCACTAGGCTTTTGGGGGGTTAAAGGAAAAAAGGGAGATTTTCCTATAGCTTCACCAACTCTGTTGTCTCCTGGTCTCCTGGAATAAGCAGAAGAAGAAAAAAAAAAAAAAAAAAAAAAGGTGCAATCATTTGAAAGCCTTGGAGATTAACTAGAATAGCTGGGCTTTTGGGAATGTCAGCTTTCACTTGTTACTAATACATGTAGCTTTGTGGAAGCTGTACTTATTTTCAGAGAGGAAACAAATAGCCTATGATTTGAGTCATCTCCCCTTAAATGTGTGGTCTAAACCTTTCATTTTTCCTCATTAGACAACAATATTTGGGCCCACATGTTGTAAACATTCTCTTAAACCTCAAGTCATAGAAAATCAGAAGGAATACAGGAAAATTAAATGGCATTTCCCCAAATCCCCACAGGAGAAAAACAAAATATTGAGTTTTGGAGGAGGAAGAAGGGGACTGACAAGGAAAAGAATAGGAAAACAAGAATTCTAATGCATGTTTAATGCAGTGCTTTGATTTGTTACTCATTTTAAATAACTGCATTCGTTTAGGGAATAACTCTTTTATAATAACATCAACCTCAATGGAAGAATCAGGTGCAGCAACTTGTGTAATATTTTGATCAATTTCCGTAATTGAAAATGCCAATTTTCAAATGAGTGCCTGCATTCATTTGCAGAATATTTTGCCCGTATGCGGCACTAGCACAGCTATTCTACTGCATGCACCTTTTTTATTCTAAGCTTACTAAACTGGGATATTTAGAAATTAAGTATCTTGACATTTTTCCTGTGGGTGGAAGTCACCTTCAGGGAAACCAGAAGAGTTGTTCTTGCAGAGAATGAAAGGGACTGAACAATATGAGAGACCAATGTACATAAAAATTTCATCAGACTCTGAAAGTTGTCCCGCCCTTGAAGGGGTCGCAGTACATGTAATAATTTATTTAGAGTCAACAGGGCTTTGTAAACAGTCTCTTTGTTTCATGACAAAGGAGAGGAGAGCATATGTATGTTTCTATACAAGAACATGGAGCTGATGGCCTGCTAAGCACAGAATGCTCTAGTCTCTTCAGAGCCTTAACATGTTCTTCCTTATATTTTACCTAGTCTCACTTACAATAAGTGGTAAATGGTTATCAGTGTTCATATGTGACAAATAAGCACCAGGAGAAAATGTTGCAGTTCATCACAATACATCAGGGGAAGATATTTCATTGTGATTATGAGTCGTGGCTATTAAAACTTATCATCCAGTGAACTTCAGTATAGTCTGTGGTACTTGCTTGGCTATTTATGAGAACATCAGTTAGGTGATAATTATTTATAATTGAAATAACAATATAACGTGATTCTACAAATGTTCAGAGCAGGAGAGTCTATCACAACACAGGTCGAAACAAAGCATACTTGTGTTTCATATGCTGACCATCACTCTTAAAATCATCAGTTGTCAATTTTGCCAGTAACTAGTGTCTAGTAACTCATGCTCTGTTGGAGATCTCCTGCATTTCATAACCAGAGAAGCATGAAATAGTCAAAAGCTGGAAGATCTGAATTAAGGTGGTGGCAGCTGCTGTTTCTCCCAGGAATTATGGGAGAAGATAATAAGGAAATGGGATTTTCAGTTGCTAAAAGATTGGATTATAAAACAAGGTCTTTGTGCATTTGGCCTCTAATTTTCACTAGCTTCCCACCACAACCATTGGGTTGTGTTTTTAAAAGTACAAGTAGGAAGGTCATGCTAAGAGGTCGAACCAAGAAGCAGTAGAGATGTCCTTGCTATGGCACAGTCCCTTGAGGTTCAGGCATCTAGAAAGAGGAATTCACTTTCTAAGGAGGGATACTTTAAGAAATCCTGACCACAACAATCATTTGTCTGTATCTGTTGCTCTTCTTTTTTAACATACCCTGTGGTGGTATTTAGAATGGAGTATATTCCTGTTTAGAATGGGAATACATTTATTTTGTTAAAATTAAGCTGATAAGGAATGAGGATCTTGTCAGAGGTTCTAATTTGCAATTCAACTCCTGAGTCTTGTTCTATATCTGCCCCTTCTGACAGCATTATAGTAAATAAGCCTGTCAGTTTTCTTTGAAATAAGTCAGCCAACATTCGGTGAGTAGGTGAAAGCACAGCACACGGAATAATGAAACTTGCCCCAGGGGACAAATATAATAAGTTGATAACTAAGATATCCAGGTTCCTTGTGGGCTACTTACATTAACCATGGGAGTTTTAAATAAATAAATAAATAGGAAAAAAATAAGGGACTAACAAAGAACTAAAAACATGTCAAAACTTGTACAAAAAATAAAGATAATTATTATCATAATGATAACAGAATGTGGAATTTATTAGCAAATCAAAGTGGTTATTTACAGAAAACTGTACTGGTATTTCTCAAAATTATTCAAAAATCATAAATGTTCAGTATAAACTGATATAGATACATATTTTCAATGGTATTTCAGCTAATGAGCATCAAATACTAAACCAGAAGGCCCTATTAGCATTGGTGTGTAAATTAGTGATAAGAAAGACTTTATAAACCATGTCAAGTGTGGTGTTTGTGTACGTATGGTGTTAATGATGATTTTATATTGTACATCCTGTATGGAAAAGTACTGTGTATTGATTATTGTGAATTCAGAATTGTAGTCTTTCTTTGGGGATTTCGAGACCATTGGTAGAAACCTACATCGAGGGTCATATCTCTTCAGGAGACTTGAGGATTAATTTCTGAAGGACTTGCTGCAATTCACTGAGGGCTGTAACCTTCTATAGGATTTTTATTCATTCCAGATAAAATGACCAATAGACTAAGGCATCTACCATTTTCCTTTAAGAGAGAATTTCATAGCCAGGTAGAGCACACTGTCAAGAAGTTCTTTTGCTAATGAACCTTAATTTTCCTTTTACTGCTCCTGTTGAATCTTTCACAAACAAATAAAACTCTATAATTAACCATGTTTTCTTCAGAGTGGAAATGCTGGCCATAGATTAGATCTCTTGCTGTCAACAGCAGGTATTTATTCTCCTAGGAGCAAACAACAAAGCACTTCTCATTAGTTATAATTTGCAGGCCTCAGAAAGTTTGATTAACAAAATTTGCACAATCCTGTCTCTCTATTCCTAGAGTTCCAGAAAGGATAAGACTGGGCCAGAAAAGCACTGGTGTTTAAACCTATAGCTCGATGTCTTAGCAGTCATAGGTCAGCAAGGAGAAATAGCCTTTCAATGCTGAGTCCTGGAGTGGAGCTGGTACCCAACTAGTAAGAGGCAAAGAACGTGTTTTGATTCTGACATATATTTGTGATGCTCTTCTGATTGCTGTAAGGGAGCTGCAACAATGATGATCTTTTCAATCTAACACAATTTTAAACTGTTTTTTTTTTGCCCATATTCTGATAAGGAATATATCCTGGCACAGGTTTATTGGCGCTGATAGCGGGCTCTGTGGCTGTTGGAAAATGTTGATACTATATTTCAGCATCTCTCATCTCGATATCTACTCTTTAGCAGATTGAAAAGAATAACAGAGACTTGAGGTGTTGTATTGTAGTGGATTGTCAACAGGAAGAATGTGTGATTCTAATGGGGTGCATATGTCTCTTCTTATATATCATATTGTAGGAAATGTTTTATCTTTTTTCCTTCCTTCCCCTTTGAACTTTTTTTTTCTTGCAGACTTGCTTTGACATGTTTTCATCTTTCATTTCTCCATTTTTTCACTCTTCTCACACCATCTTTAACACTTTCCCTTTTCTCACACACACACATTTATTTTTCCTTTTTCTTTCTCTCTGTTTTCTTATCTTCTTTTCAATAATAATTCTGGACCAGCCAAGCCAAAACATACCCCATACATTAGAGAGTTTGGAAATGTAATATTGGAAATCTTCACTGTGGGAGAAAAAACTATGCAGGAGCTTTGTGAAAATGGGAGAAACCTGGATGAGGAAGTGGGGAAATGCTTCGTGTGCTCCAAGTTTATGGTTTTATGTGCTATCTCTGTATCCTGCAAGCAGCATGAAGTCTGCTAAATTCTGCACTGTGGGGACATGGTGTAGATCACAGGACTATAGAGTTCTGTTCCAGAACTGGTATAATCAAAGTATAATGAAGAATGTGGTCCCATGTGTGAGATGCAAGAATGGTAATTCATGGTGTTTTTTGATGAAAATAAGGATTTGAGAGGGTGATTAGTACTTTACAGAGAGCACACTACAAGTAGATGCAAATAGCTGTGCAGCTTGTATTCTAACTGGTAGATTTTACTTACAGGGCCTGGCGACTTATTCACCTAGATCTAGTTAATTAGTATATTGCTATCCTGTGTATTGTACAGACATCTCTATTTATTATATCCCTCATGACAGTGTATGGGCACCTTATGTAGATACGTCTTATAGTTATGTCCCATAAACAAGGGGAGGGGAAGTTGCTCTAGCTAGACTCCTAAGTTTTCCTTATGCTGTCAGTAAAACAGGCTTCTGATATGTCCAGGGTGAAAATAAAATTAATGTAATGTTCTGACTGCAGTCATTGGCAATAGACTTCACTGGAAAACAGGGCAGTAATGAAGTGAAATAACATCCACAGTAAAATATATATAGAGAGAGAACAATAATTGATTATAATGTAGAAACATGATTCTCATTTATTCCTTTTTAGGAAGTGATGCTGGTGTAGAAGACATAGAGGCAATACTGAAGTGCTTGAGAAAAATACACGTTTAAGGATCCTTTAAACTAAATGAGTAATGTGTCCTTACTATAAATAAGAACGAGGTACTCCGTTTCTCCAGAGTGGTTTATAGCAGCAGACGCATAGCTCTGCAGCTTGATGAATGCACCAGTAAGGACACAACCAATTTTGGATCCCCGGTAATGCACCTGTCCAGGCCTCCTAGGCACTAAAACTTTGTTGCTGGAAGCAAAATATCTGCATGCTACTATTTTTTCCTGCTTTGGAAAAAATGTTTAGAAGACTCTGAAGTGTGTCACACTTTGTAAATCAAAAGCAATATCAGATTTCTACCTTTTTCTGCAGTGCCTCCACTTGGTACCTTACATTTGCTCTGTTCTCTGTGGGGTTCTGAGGCTCATTTTCTTCGCTTCTCTTCTGACTTCATTGTTTCGTTTCTTTAATTGATCGCTTCCTTCTTTCATCCGCCAATGATGCAGCTTTTGTAAATGTGCATGGAAAAACATGATTTATTTGTGATGTTTATTCCAACTCTCTCTCCCTGTCCTGTTCTGTTTTGATGCAGTCTGCTCCTGGAGCTGTATGCATCTAGCAAGTGACCCTGTCCTGCAGCAGTAGCCTGCAGTGTTGCTGATACAAAGCTTTCAGGGAAGCCTGATTCCTGTGAAACATTGAGTGAGCCCCATTCTCTCTGGTAACAATCCATCTCCTGACGTTCTCAAATGCAGGATTGCCTCAGATTCTCTTCTCACACAGATTTTCCACCTCTATAGTTCCCATGCAGGCAGTGGAGATAATCTTTATTGGCACTGGTGTAAGCAGGAGGTGGCTCCTACCCAGTAACTTTTTATTTTGCTATGGTGCCTAGCATTCTAGTGTGCTCGGTGTGAGTAATATTATGTATGTATTTATCTGCACTACAGCTTAAGAGAGCAGCTTTGGTCCTATAGCTGTTGGAGTATGAATGCTCAGCAATATTCTGGTTAGCTGTGTCTGGTTAGCACCTGCACTTCAGTTTAATGAAGGTGGCTGAGGACCACAAGAATTCCTGTTTTCTATGTGTGTTTTAGCTAGAACTCAGCAAAAACTGAATAACACGTAATCTCTAGAATAGTCTGTACATATCTGTGCAAAATTAGATTGTGCTCTGTGACAATAATGAGGGAATGATAATAGCAGACAAAACCTATTTTTTTTTTAACTTATTCCTTGACATTTTTATTCAGACTTCTTGTCTATGGTGACTTTGATCTGCTTACATGGGAGTATTTTGATTCTGTGATGTTAAGGATGATGTGTCTCCCAAATCTGAAGTGAAAAATTTCTGTTGTTTGCTTCATTATATTTGCAGGGTTGCATATAGAAATTAAATGAGTGTACCTAGACAGGAAAGATTGCACTGAGGTGAGAATCTCCTCCTTTTGCTGCTCCAGCAGGTGCTTCAAGCTGTAATTAGAGCTTTCTTAATGTAGTAGAAATGCATAGCCTGCAAGCAAGCAAAATGATTTCCTGTACTTAAAAACTCGTTGTGTTATTTTGTCTCATTGGACTTTCATTACGGCTTTTTGGTCAGTAGCTACTGCAAACAAAATTTGTCTGGTTGAGTAAAGTTTCCAGGGTTATGTGCTATATGACTTTAAAGCTCAAGTCTGGGAACTGGGACAAAAACCATCAAGCAAGTGCTGCCATATTTCTTTCTTCATCTGTTCTCTGCCTAAAGAATTTGTCTGCTTTATTTTCACGTCCATATGATGTTATCAAGCTTCCAGCTTCTGCTGGATCTGGGACTGCTCCTTCATCATGTGCTACTGATCAGCTCTGGCCACTTCAAAGCAACCTGTGCAGGTGATGATCTCTGCCCAGTGTGCCTCTTGAAACAACTGCTGTAAGCAATTGGCATCTAAGGACTTACTGAGATGGTAAGCCATGGACAGATGTGGTTGACACTTCAATTGAGAGTCAGGATCTAGGGCACAAACTAAATAAACTAAAATCCAAAAAAGTGTTGATTGCCTTATTCCAAAAGGGAGTATCCCAGCAGCCCTGTGCCATCAACTGAAGGAACAGTAGAAAAAGAAAAGTCCTTTTTTACTGAATCATTGGCATTTTTGGTGGGGGCATTGACTAGGTGATTAGAGGGATGAGAACTCTCAGAAATCACTCCATAGCTAATTTCTTAGATGACCTGACTTCCAAGTACCTACCAGACACAACCAAGCCCTTTTTTAGCTTGTGAGATCACAGAAACTCGGGATCAGAAGAAACTTTAAGAAATCATCTCATCTGTCCTCCTGCCTCAAGGCAGGATAAACTGTACCTGTGTCATTCTTGATGGATGATGATTTAGGCTGTTTGTAGAGACTCCAGTGACAGAGACTCAACAACCTCCCCAGGCAGTCTATTCCAGGGATGGCATATTTAAGTAATGGAAAGTCTTTCCTTATATCTAACTTGATTCTCTTTTGCAGCAGTTTAAGGCCATTATTTCTTGTCTTGTCCACCCTTGACCAGGAGAATGGCTAATTTTCTTCTTTGGAGCAGCCTTCAGGTACTTGGGGGCTATTATGTCTGTTTGTTCCTGATAAAGCAACGGCCAAAAAAAGGTATATGGGAAAAAGGAAAGGTTGGTAAAAGCAGAAGATAAACAGTTCTCGGTCATCATAAAATAAATATTTAGAGTATTTACTGGTCTGAATCAGTTTGTTTTTCATGTTTTAGTGGCTTTTTACACCAGAAGGGAATCTGGTCTCAAATTTGCTTGGTAAACACTAGATTTATCATTTTTTTTTGTATGTTTTTGTTTGTTTTTTTCCCCAGTATCCAGCCCCCCCCCTTTTCTGTGCCACAAAAATACAGATTAGAAAGAAGATGGGGGGGGGGGGGGCAGGGAGAGATATTAAGCCTTTTTTTATTCCTCTGTTATTGTGCAGAAAATTACCCAACAGTAATACTTGGTGTAATTAGGGAAGAGTGTGTCTATGCTGTATGGATTAGAATGATTCCATGATGCTTTTATCAGTAACTTCAATTTTGTCATTGACACCATTGTAAGCTAAATCAGTGAGAAAAATATTAGAGAGAGCAAGAGAGAGAGAGACAGCTAGAAGCAATCCAGCTAATGGAAAGTGTACTGAGTAAAATGTTTTGCTTTTGAAGTATGCTGACATCTCAATTTTTTTTCCCCTTTAATCCAAACTTGTTTATCTGCTGAAGTAAACAGGAGCTCAGAAACAGGTTCTGCCTTTCTCTTAACCTCCTCTCACCCAGCCAACAAAGCAATGATTTTAGCAGAGATTTGTAAAATGCTTGCTGTGCTATTCTTCTGCCCTTATCTAATCTCTTTTTTCTTACCCTCTGCGTGTAGGTGTTTTCTTCCCTTTCCTTCCCTTCTTAGATATGTGCTTTGCAGCTTGTGGTAGCTTAGTTCAACAATGAAGGTGTTAATTAGCTCACAAGCACCTGGCTAGTAGTTCATATGTCTGTTGCATTCCTACTGTGCAGGACAGATAAAGTATTAAATCATATTTGCTACTAGAATTATTAACGAAGTGCAATTTATACAATGGGTCTGCTGCTATGGTGGTCAAAAGAGAAGCATACACATGTCACAAAACACAGGCAGGTTTTTAGTACCATGCTAAACTTTTGAGCACTTGGAAATTCTCTTTGAAACTTAAAAATGACTAAAGGAATATAGTAGAAATAGCTTGGCTTCTTAATGTGCGTCATGGTTGTTTATTCTTCCTTATCTTCTCCCTCTGACAGTCTGCTGGTTTAAGTCCATCCCTTAGGGGTCATTTAATCATAACTTTATGTTTCCTCTTGTTTAAGCCCCAGAGTTGTTTGCAGCTTACTTCACCACTGAACAAATTGTGCTGAAGGGAAGTGAGTCTCTCCCAGATGGGGCTTTTGATGTTACCTTCATGTAAAATAACATGGGGACGCTGGGATGTGTCATGCTTTTTCAACCCCGGCTGAAGAAGTCTGGGAAAAGGATTCCTGCTTCTGCATTAGTTTTGCTCTTGGGATGTAGTAAAAATTGCATACTTAAGGGGGTGGGAGAAGGGTTTGGGAAGTCCACATGGGAAGAGTCTCTCTATGCTGTTCACTTAATGCATCTACTTTTGGTCTCTAAATAACAACGGGTCAGCTCTGAGCTCTTTGATGTTGTGGAAAATCAACTCCCTCCCTGTGTTTGTGGAAAGAAGTTATCAGAAATGTTGTCTTATTGCACCAAAACTAGAAAAAATATGTATTAAGGTGTATAAAAGAGGTACCTGATGTCGTATCTGCCTCAGGGTTAAAGGCAGAGGCAAACAGTGAATTAGTAAGTATTTAATGATAACTTAGTCTGCTTCTAAAATGTTATATTTGTGATCTTTTAGTCTTACAGAGTTTGCATTTATCCTTCGGTTTTCTTGAATCTGGGAAAAGGGGTCTAAGGAGCTTACAGTTTACCCTTTGCTTGCAAGTGTAGTATACCATCAGATATATCAAACCAACTGGGAATTGGGACTGGAGTTCAGCTCCCTATCTTTTCAATTTAATTACACAGGTCTGAGTTTCTTTCCTGCCATCATTAACAGTGTTTACAGTCAAACAGAAACGTTCAAATATTTTAATAGGAGATGGAAAGAATTGAATCTCTGTCAACTCTTGGGAAGTCAAGATTGCTCCTTCAGTGGCAGTTGGGATAAGTAAGCATAAAGGTACCGTAGAAAAAAGAAAAGGACAGTCAGTGGCCTTTGACCTCTGTGCACAGAGGGTGTTTTGATGAGGTGCTGCTGATTTGAACATATGATGAGTAATTCACCAGTGGGAAATGCAGGAGGAGAGCAGATAGAAATTACTTTTGTTTCTCACTGGAATTTTGTTTCGACGTGTTTCCTGGGCATGTTTCTCACTGATGTCTGTGCATTTATAATGATAACAGAAGTTTGGAGACTTGACAAATAAGGAGATGTTTCTAATTGTTATAGAACATTTAAAGCATGTAGAATGAAATTTTTCCCGAAGTCTTGACAAAACCTGGTGAAACAAATTGCAAACAAGTGCTCAGTGCTGTTCTCTGCTTAGTCAGCAAGAGTCTTGATGATGCATTGTGAAGATCAGTCAGGTGTAGAAATATGTGACTGCAAAACCCACCAAACGATAATGATTTAAAATACAGCACATGTAACTTTTCACATGATTCATTTATAGAACCTTTCCTCCCCCCACTTAGCAAATTCCTGGAACTTTTTTAGCAGGAGGATTTGAGGGGAGGGCAGAACATCACAGCTGCAGCCTGTTAAAGGTTAAGGAATGGCTTCATTATTTCCTGCAGCTGGGACTCAGTGACCAGATAGATCTGGCCACTGTGGAAGAGGGCAGTCTAGGCAGAGCTAAAGCCATGAGCCTGTTCAGTAGGGGAAATGTGTTGATTGTGAAGCTGGAAAGATACCCGGAATGTTGGTGGACAATAAGAAGACTTCATAACTAAAGGCAAGAAACTTAAGGAAGGAGCTAGGGATTTTTCTGTATTTTAAAATAAGAAATGTGGTGGTGGTATATAGCAGTGGCTTTTAAGATTTGGAAGGTCTGATGCAGGGCTGCCTAGGTATCTCATCTTTGGGATGTAATTCTGAACAAATACATTGATAAGGATAGTCTTAGCAGAAGGGGCTTTGAATGATAAGATTATTATGCCAAATCTGGTCAGTTGTAGCAGCGGGAGGGGAACAATGAAGTAAAATGCCATTCTTGACGGGCAAGAGTAAGGAAATGGATGTTGTGTGGTAGCTTTTGATATCAAGAGCTTCTGTGTGCAGGACACTGTAGCTATGGAGAGCTGTAGAAAAGAAGGCTTTCCTAGCAACTGTAGGTGCTGGAAGAGCTAACCTGTAAAGTAGGTTCTGGAGTGAATGTTGGCCCAGGGGCACTGCCTAATATCTAGTTTACTGTGAAGCTTTTCCATTTTCTCTCAAACACCTGCCATGGACGGTATTGTGGTTTTGCTTCCTGGAGTGACAAGGGTATGACTTTTTTTTTTCTGTAAGCCTGCATATCCCCCACTTTGGAGGATGTTTTCCTTTGCTGATCTGCAGTAACTTGACAAATGGCTAAGTACTGGAATGAACTTAAGGTTTTGAATGCTGGGAGAAGGTTCTTGCTGCAGTATTAGATACTAATTCAGTTTCCTGCTTTCTTTTCTTGAGGTAAGTGTTTGTGAAGAAGGGAGATCCACCTGGGAATGCAGAGTTCAGTAGCCTCAGTCTGTGCCATCAACCAGAAGTCAAGTAATACGTTAAATGGAGTAGAGGACACTCACAGGAGGTTAAGATGCCTTAATAAGTGTTAAAATCCAAGTTGAATGTTTTTTTTCCTTCTATAGACCAAGATAGCTTCAGACTACTTGTAATACAGATTATCATATGTCACAAAATAGCTTTTCTGGGGGAGGAGAAAAAAATGGTGTTTTTTTTTTTTTTTTGTCTGTACTCATCTTAAAGAAAAGGAGTGTTAATCATACGGCAGTGCTGTGTATTAACAGAAACTTCAGTGCCAGGTAACTTGCCTCTGTCGAATAGTCTTCTTCTTTTGGTGTCTGTAGTTTGGCTCCTAGAGCCAGTCCACCCCTCAGATGGCCTGACCTGTGAGCTGGTGTGAGTGCCACAGCTCAGCCTCTGCAAGTCACACAGCTGCTGCGTCTCAAGGGCTCAGCCTGGTTTCTGCATTCTGGTAAGAACTGGTGCTATTTCTGGTCAACTGTAATAACATCTTCAAATTTCTCTTGTTTGTGTAAACTGCATGATCAGAAGACCCTACAGTATCACCGTAATTCTGCTTGAGGTTGATTTTTGCCAGCAGTCATCAAAGTGTTTTCTGCTGGACTACTTGTAATAATAACCTATTAGCAATATATGGTAGTGGAAAGGGTAACAAACACTGGGGGGAAGGAGGGAAGAAAACCGAAGTATTTGTTAAACATCATAGCAAGAAATGCCAAGCAGTTATTTAGTGCTGCACATTACTTCATCATCATTTGATTATTTTACTGTTTCATTTCTGTTTACATACCACATTGATTCTTTTGCATCTGGGTTTTGCACAATTCTTTCAATAACATACGGTTCAGTGGCTATAATTATAGGATTGTTAAAGTTCACATTTCACTATTCATCTTGTTATCTCCAGTAATGGAAGGTTGAAATAAATGCACGTAATTACATGGTTGGTCCTAAATTATTTTTGTATTGCTGTTACTAGGACACACTTGGAAAACAAAACTTAGTTTCAATGCTTTTGTGGTGGGCTGTTTCTTGTGAAATGCTTTCTTCATCTGAACTTATGTGCTTTGGTGTTCTTGTGCCTCCACCTCCATACTTTTGAAAGCCATGAGTTTCATTTTATTTGTGTGTGAGTGTAATAGAGGGTGTTATTCCCCTGTGCCCCTCCCAGATGCATTGGTAATACCATTATGGACATGCTAGCCAGCCCTCAAGACCAGCAAGCAAATGATGATCGATGTCACTTCTGATTCTTCTGGATCTTCCAAGTTGTTTCTTGGATCTACTGATGAGCCCTCAGAAGTCTTTTGCTAGAACAACCTTAGGTGGCAATAAATACAGCCTTAGACAGATTTTAATGTTTGCTGGCCTCCTGGCGAACTTGGTGTAACTAGTTTTAAACTTTACTTGAAAGTAATTCTCAGACTAACAATGGGGCAGAGGTTGGGAAGATAGGTCTCTGCTCTTGAAAGATGTGGATAAGAGGGGTTTAATAGCAGTGTTAATTTAAGGTGGGTGTGATTAATGTGTTTTGGCTGTGCCTCCCTCTCAGAACTATAATTTGACTGCCCAGCATGGATGAGTTGTGTATGAGAAGTAGGAATATGTTAGTCCAAAAGGTTCTGTTTGCCGTCAGTGCTCCTTATAAGCTACAATTTTTACTTCTCCTTCCTAGCTGTGAAGTGTTCAAGTATCAGCTGGAGGAAACTTACTTCACAGTTTTACCTGTGTTGGAGGGGAAGACAGCAACAGGTAGCTTGAACTATTTAAGTGAAGCCTAAGAAAAGTAGCTTGTTTTTTGTTTGCCTTTTTTGACCTACTGTGTGCAAGTACAGTTTATCTGAAAGTGATAGCTGCATGTAAATGCCAGACATGAAGTAAGTCTAATTTTTAACCTTTAAAAAATAATTGTTCTTTGTCCTGAGTTCACAAGGCTGAGAATGAAGCATACATAAACAGGATTCTACCTTAAGTTAGAGTTTTCTATCTTCTTTTGTGAAAGACCCCATACCTTATTATGTAGCTTGTGTGGTGCTATGCTTGTGCTCACAGACCAGTTCAAGAGCTTATTCGGGTGCTGATGAATTGGTGTCAATTTTACTTCTGGTTTAAGTGGAAGAACAGAAGGATGAGAGGGATGGAAGTGAAGCTGATATTCTACCAGTTCAATTTAGCTTTAAAGTTACTTTCTAAAATTACTTCATTTTTGGTAGAATCACAGAATGATTTAGGTTAGAAGGAACCTCTGGAGGTCATCCGGTCCACCCTGCCTGCTCAGTATGAGAAATGGCATTTAAAAACATGCTCTGTCTTCCAGCATTAGTCTCTTGACCCTTAAGGAAAACCAAAAAAAAAAAAATTTTTTTCAAAGCTGTGGTAAGATATCTAAGATGATATAAGTTGTGGTCATATAAAAGGTACAGTGTGTCTAAAGTACAGGTCTCTGTAGTTAGAATAGCTGGTGTGAAAACATTTTATATATATATATGTGTGTGTATATATATATATAATATTATAGGAGTTGTGGGTGAGTTTTCTGTAACTTGTCTTCAGAAATTAGCCCAAGTGTACAGATTGACAGAAGTATACGATAAGTAATTGGTGTGACTGTAGTTCCCCTAATCTTTAGGTCAGTGATGGAACAGTTTATGTATTGAATCAATACGACATATAGAATCACAGAATCATCTAGGTTGGAAGAGACCTCCAAGATCACCTAGTCTAACCTCTGACCTAACACTAACCAGTCCTTCACTAAACCATATCACTAAGCTCTACATATAAACACCTTTTAAAGACCTCTAGGGTTAGTCAGTCTGTAAGTTAATAACATGAAAATCCCGTTGAAACTATGAGAAATTATTTGTTTCTTGGCATTCCAGAAGGACTGTGTTTGAAATGAACACTCAGCAAGTAAACGTATGCCAGCCTTGCTTTAAGGTTGCTGGTGACGTACTTGAGGATCATATTTGTGCAAAGGAGGTTTTAAGATGGCTTTCAGGAAGCAATGTGCTCTGGCTACAGGAAGAAAGCACTTTTTTAATGCTCCTCAATATTCTTTTTTTTTATCTACTTCTGGACACTAATAAGCAACTAGAGGGGCAGAGACTAATAATATTCAGAGAAGAACTAAGAATATTCATATATATCTTGTAAGCAGAAAAAATATTGCACATAATTAGGAAAAAGAGTATCCCTTGATGAATAAATAGTGAATGATGTGGAAATCAGCAGACCGAAGATTAACTCTGGCCAAGTATCTGCTGAAAAAAATCAAGTTATATGTAGATTATTGCAACTGACAAACTCTTAACAGAACTTGGAAGTCTTCATTCTGAACCTTTCTACTGGAAAATAATTCAAGTTAGCTGGTGACCTTTGCACCACATGGTTAAAAGGGACATGGTCTATGGGTAACTTAGAGTTATGCTTCCCCTTAAAACAAGGACCACATAGAAGAGGCTCCTTGCGTTGATTGTGGAAAGCTGGTAAAAATTTCTTAGTAGTGAGAGGTGTTTCCTTGCCCCAGAGGAAGGTGGAAATAGGTGGATGTTGGGGTGGAAGGTACTAGGTTCAGCACTGAATAATGACTTTGCTGCAAGTTCACATATTTTGTTTGAAACCATGCCTGTGAAACCATTCCTGTCATTCATTGCTCAGACCTCTAGCTCTGCTTTAGCCATCCTAACTCTTTATGGATCCTTCTGATTGCCATACAAGCTGCTCTGGAGTATATGAAAAAGCTGAACCCATCACAGCTCCCACAGATGAAATTCTCCAATATGCTGTACATAAAAGTGACAAGTTGCCTTGTCCTTAATGTGTATAGACTGAGAAGGATGCAGAGGCAAATGTGGGAGGAATGAGAGAGCAGACAGCTTGCTGAATCCAGAGATTGTCGTTCTAGGTGACCTCTGTGTGTGGCCCCTTGCCAGGAGAGAAGCTGAAACCAAGTCATGTCAAATTGCCATCTGGTGTGGTGCTGGGGCCCCTTGTCAGCTGGAGGCTGTCAGCCATAGGTTTCTGACAGAAAACAGCTCTTGAAATTGGGGATGGAGGAAGGAGCAATTGTGCTCACTGCACTGTGAGGACAGGGGAACATCCTGATACCTTCACCTTGCAGCCTGCCATCGGCCCCAGTAAGGGAAAAATAAGCAAAGTGAACATATATTTCTTATGTGTCCATGGCTCTTTTTTTCTTTATCTTGCTTGTTATGTCTGGATATTTTGGAGAGAGTACTTTGCTTTTAGGCTTTGGTTACCAAGCACATGGCACATTATGCAAGCCTAATCTTCCTTTCTCCCATCTCAGCAGGCCTGCAAGGTGAAAGATTAATTTGGTTATTTTGTGTCCCTCTCTGATGTGCCAGTAGTATCTTCAGAACTCTTAATAAAAAAATGTAATAATAGTAATCTCTGTACACCTTTTAAAGTGACATTTTGTTTTTCTTATGTGCACCTTGACTAGTTAACACTGCTGTTGGCAGCATGGGTCTGATAGCATGGAGTTTCCTAGGTTTTATGCTAGCCTATGTAAGGCTTCCATCCAGATCTTGAATCTAGGAGGTCAAATTAGGCATAACTTAGATACTTTCACTGACTTTTTTTTTTTTTTTTTTTCTTTTTTTAAGAGAAATGTACAGCTGATGCCTGAAAGAAGGGAATGCACAGCTGTGCACTCCTATGAGAAGCACTGGACTTGGTCAGAGACAGAGCCCAGATGCTGCCATAGCTACAGTGCTGTCAGTATTTAACAGAGCCAATTTGTGGCTGATACTGCGCTCCATCAACTTCAGGTTTGATGGCATAACTAAGACAGCTCACTGTTAACCAAGCAGGGAGAGTTGGTTGAGCTTGAGGAGGTAAAGCTGGACAGAAGCTGTGTGGTACCGAGACTGTTATATATGCTGAAGGTGAACAAATGCAATTACCTGTTAGTCTCATTTGCATTTGGTCTGTGGATTCATTTTTTTTCATGCGTTGAATGAATCACAAGTTGCTAGGGGGTTTTATAGCATGCGCCCTCCCGAGACATCAGAATTTGTATGTTTGTTCACGTCGGTGTGACAACTCCTATAACAGCAGCCCAGGTGCATATCACAGTACCAGCCTGTACACTGGATGACTATTGGTTCCTCCTGTAGTGCTTGAATAAACCTTACAGAGTTTCAGAATGCTCAACTATTAAGTTACACTCCTGTGGTTCGCAGTATCATATTTAGAGATGTCACAGATGTTGGCTTTGCCATTAATTGTTTTCTTTTCCAAATCGATGGAGTTTAGTGCTTGCACAAATGATGTGCTGATACGTGTTTGGAAGCTGTATCATGGGGTAGATAATGTGATCTGTTTGTGACATTTTCCTTCTCCCTGTCACCCCCACCCTACTCCAAGTTACCAGGTGTACCTCCCTCTGTGCACACACTGCTCCCTCTCTTTGGTTCTGCTCCGTGTCCCTTATGGTTTTGCTCAGCGAGTCTAGAATTTGAAGCATGGGCTACTTAAGCAAACTGTAGGAGTCTGCTTCAGTCCTGACCTCGAGCAGCCTGACTGCTGACACGTCCAGCTTTGCTAGCGTGCTTCAAGCTGAGCCAGTGGCCCGCCCCTGCGGAGTCCCATGGTGCTTCCTTCTTGTATCTGCAGCTGCTTGCATCTTGCTGAAAATGAAATGCACTAATGAAAATAATTGCATTGCTGTCCTCTGAGAGTTTTCTCTATCATACTAAACTGCATCTCAGTTCTGTGATACAGACCAATGTGTTCTTGGATGCCTTTGATTTTGTATCTTCGCTGTTTCATTTTAATCTATGAACCTTAAGTTAAGCGCAGGAGCTCAGAGGCAAGGGTCTCTTCAGTATTGCTCCTCTTTTTTTTTTTTTTTTTTTTTTTTTTTTTTTTTATGAAGTTGGAGACCTCACACGATGTTGCAAAACAAATTGCAGGCAAAGTTTTTATTTTATTTAAGACCATCTGTTTTCCTGTTTAAATTTCATGATTGCACGATTCGTACTGCTGTGCCTATGTAAGGGTTATAGACATTGCCAAAGATGTATTGGCTTAATTAAGGCTTTGAAGCTCATTTCCAAAGGTACCAGTGTGAGGCTGCTGCTTAATATTGAGTGCTGTTCTGGCATCTGTCTGATGCTGAAGGTGAAGAAAGAAAAACTATGCAAGCTTATTTATTTTTTTTTGGTCAGAACTTGTTGAGTAACCAGTTCAGGAAGGATTACTGTTCTCAATGTATTTCCAGCATGTTGTCCTGAACCTCTTTAATCATGTATTACTAACAGGGAAAAAAAAAAATCCCCCAAAGAAAATACTCTGGCATTCAAACTACCATTGTCTACGCCTAATTTCACCCTTCTCTCCCCTTCCCCCCCAGTATTTCTTCTGTGTTAAGATATTCTTTGACCTTGTTTTTACCCACTCCAAATCTTTGCAAGTGGTTATATGCACACTGTGCTGAGGCAATCGTTCTGCTTTCCTGAGGTTTGTTGATGCTCTTTCTTCCTTGTCCTGTGCCACAATCTTGTGCAAGCTATGTCTTTTTTTCCCCTTGCCTCTGTGTTCCTATGACAAGCGTAATGATACTTAGCCTATCTTTGCCTATTGCTCTTCAATTTACAGATTGAAAACTCCTGTGAAAACCAAATGTTTCTGTGGGTAGAAGTGGTACCTTTACTTATGCTAAGTAGCAAGCAGGTAAAAAACCATTTTCTCTTGTTCAGAGGTACCCTTGCTTTCACTGTCAGGGTGATTTGGACAGCTTACACAAGGATGATTGGTGCAGTAACTTCTTTAAAAATAGCCTGTCCTGTTTACTGCTGAAAAAATCCTACACTACATCAACCACACAGGAAAGGACTTCAAAAATATATCCATCTTATCATTCTGTGTAGCCCTGTGTGGATACATTCAGCCCATTAGAGTTCTTCATCTGCAGTATTTGTATCTTACCTAGTGTTTCTGTATTACAGAGCATATTGAGATGACTTGTGTAATTGATGCAAAGTGGTGTTTATGCTGTTTGTGCTGGGTAACTCCAGCCATTTAGATGGATAAAGGTTCAGCCAGGAGTGTGGCTCGGGAGGCGTTATTAACTAAAGCCTTCTCTTGCCTATTCTTCCACTGGTCACCTTGCTGCAGGGATGCTGCAGAGCTCTTGCGACACAGCTTATGCCAACGCTAGGGAAGAAGCAGGGAAGCAGAAGTGGGCTGCAGCCACCACGAGCCAGCAGGAGTGAGTCGTGCATGGAGGAGCACTGGGCTGCTCTGGTGCCGAGGCTGAGCTGGTGCGATCTGGTCTAGGAGAAGAATACAGAATGTGATAGGAGATCTCACCTCCAGGGTAATGAAGGTTTCTTTAGTTGATACTGGTTCCTTGGACAAATGAGTTCCTGAGTCAGCAGCTGCATAATTTACTTGTGAAGCTACCTTATCCTAGCATTTTACATCTGTGTATATGGATGGGGTGGGGAGAAAAACCATTAATCCTCTGCCTCAGCACGTCGTGTTGTACAGCTTGGTACAAGATCATCACAGATTGTGCATCTGAAGTATTCCCCTGGTGCAAGGCGCTGACACAAATAAGTCAATCATGGGTAGCACAGTGTCCATCTAAGTTTCAGTGCATCCTTGACTCTGAAAGCCTGCAAGCTCAGCAGGGAGCTTAAATGGAGATTTCAAATGGCTGGAGCCTGTCCTATGTGGATACTGAGCCACTAAATGTAACCATGCACAATTTGATGCCATCAGTGCTCTCAAGCTTGAGAGGAAGAGAGGGTGGAAAGCAAGAGTGCAGACAGAAGTGCAGGTGGCTAGTGCTGAAGAGTAAGGAAGAAAAGAATTTTTCTCTTTTTTTTCCTTAAAATATGGAGGCAGATGGGTTGTGAGGTACCCCAAGAATGTGTGTTGGGCTGGACTGGAAAACTGAGCACAAGATACCAATGAAGATGAGCTGTGTGAGCCTTGGGTTGACATCTGAAAAAAAGAGAGGGTCAAGTAAACATAGGTGGAGATAGCTGATAATGTTGCAAAAAGAATAAGGTTTTTTTTTTTTTTTTTTTTTGTAGTGTGGGTGATCCCTCACACCTGCTCAGAACCTCCACTTTGTGCTGTTCCCTAACACGGACAGAAAGGGATCCTTTCTGACTAAAGGAGAGGTGTGATGTGCTACCAGGTCTGGGTGGATGTGGGAAACATCAAAAAGAGCTCTGCCTTCTGGGGCTGAAGCGCTTAGGCAAGACATTTTAGGGTGAAAACTGGACTGGAAGAAAGAAGATACTCTATGCTTCAGGCAGTAGGTATGTAGCCTATACAGAAGAATAGGCCAACTCATCTCAGCACTGTTCTGGTACTTCCCAGTTCTTATTTCTTGATTAGTTAATGTTTGTAAATGTGAAGTGCCCTATAAGTGCTAAGTATTATTATGGATACTAAAATTGACCATAAAACTTAATACAGAGAAAAGTAAACCATGCACATTTAGCTGCACAACCGAAGCAGTTCCTGACATCCATTGACTTAACTTATGTCACAGAACAGAAACTGCAGTAGTTGTGCTGAAGTAGATGTGATCTAATGGAGTTTTAAAATTGGGTGGTATTTATCTTGGAGACAGCTGTAGCTCATCAGGGGAGAAACAGATTATTGAGTTGGTATGTGTGTGGGGACATTGAAATCGACTGTTATTTACCTGGTAATGAATAACAGTGATGAACCAGTGGAATCTGTTATGGAAAGTTTTATCTCAGGCTCTAAAAAGAAAAGTCCAAGTTTGTTAAAGACTTTAATGTTCTGTTTTGCAATGCTGCAATTCTGACCTCAGGTGGCTGGCATGTCTGTGCTCTGAGGAGTCTAATTTGAACTTCAGCATATGGTCCCAGCAGCATATCCTCCTCGTGTGGCCCAGTAACACCAAGCAGGGTTGTGTATGGAGAAACTGCATCTCCGTGCATTTGTGTGCACCAGGAGACCAGGAACTTTTTGTGGAAATGCAGTGGAACAGAACTTGTAAACTCATTGCCTGATTTTTATACAGCCTGGAGAGTGTAAGCTCTCTTATCAACTAGAATAGACTTCCAGCTAACTGGTATCTTACCGTGAATAATGTTGTTTACAGCATGCATGGAATACAATATTGGGCAAAAATGTTTCTTCTAAAACCCAGACTGGGTAATGCTACAGTAGGAAAGCTGATCTTTGATTTTTATTTTTTTTTTTCTAGCAAGTATCATCACTGAGTTGCTTCTGCCACTAGAAATGTGTGCTTTCCTCAGGGGTATTACTCAACTCTTGGAACAAGAGTATGCTGAAGTAGATAGCTTCCCCAGGTTAATAATACAGCTAAAATAAGTGCAATATTTCCTTCCATTTTCCTTGAATTTGTTGCCTCTTCATGTTGAGGATAGTCTTGTTTAAAAATACAAGTTATTTCAATATCTATTAAATATCCATGCAGGAAAACAAATTGGCATTAAAAGTAACTAACTTCTGGATTTGTGTTTTTGTCCCCAGTTTAAAAACTAATTGACTTGATGCGTTACTAACAGGTATTGAACAGGCAGAAAAGGAGTCAGGAACCTGTTGTTTATCCATGCCACTCTGGTAATTCTTGCTCAGGAGGCTGCCAACTTCCCTTGTTCTCATTCCACACATGCACAGCTGCCTTCAAATGGGTTTGGAGGGATGCCTGTCTCTGGGTATTGTCTGGCCTCTTACAGAAAGGTCAGCAATAGTGCAAAGTGCAGCGAAGGTTTTTGTGCAGTGAAGCTTCCTTCACTGAAGACCTGGAAGGAAATTTGCATAGTTCAGTCTGTAAGGATAGTTTTGCAGTTTCCTTATTTGCCTTCCAATTTTTGAAGTGTCAAGTTCTGCAATACAGCTCAAAACATTTTTTTTTTTTTTTTTTTTTTTTAACAAGTCTGCATAGCATAACTTCGAAAACATAAACCAGGCCTCAGATAATCATTAGCATGTCATCCTTTTGCAGTGCTGGCTTAGACTGGGAGCTATTTCCAAGATAAGGAGATGTAAATCCCTTGCAACTGTTCACTGCTCAGGGAGTCTTCTCAGCCAGGGTGTTGTCAGAGGAGCATTAGAGCAATTTTTCACATAATCGTACCCCTGAGTATCTACAGTTTGTATGTGTTAGGAAACTGGAATTGTGTAGTGCTGTTGGATTGGGGTCAGTTCACCACTGATGGACTGTCCTGAGCAAATACAAGGATGTGGTATGAGCTGTCAGGTGTCTGAAACATATGAAATGCTTCTGACCAAGTGTGTGTGGGGATTAGGTGTGGTGTGTTTTTCTTGAAATACACAGGTAAGATGCATGTCTATGGTGCTCTAACTTTTTTTGATATATCTCAAAGTTCTAAAATTATTTTACTATCTGCAGTACATAATTAGAGGGAGTTGCTTTAACCAGTCATTGAAGTACAGCCACATCCAGGAAAGCAGCTTTTTTTTTTTTTTTTTGACTTGTACAGTGAACGAATGCAGTCACTTCTGTTCATTCTCTTTTTATTCAACTGAAACATTTTATAATTGTGTCCTCTGAGTTCTAAATGAGCCAAATCCCACTATTGTGCTTTTGAAAACATAAGGATATTGTTCTGTAATAATGTAGTCCGTCCTTAAGTGAAGGCTGCAGCTATAAGCTGCTGGCCTCGTGCAGGTGTTACTTTAGGAATTTGGGTGAAAAAATGACATTATCTCTATGATCTTAACCAGCCAGAAGTAGAGACCCTGCAAAATGACTTTCCTTAGTCAGTTGGATCAGTACTCTTCAACTATCTGTCTTGAGCCAAACCACAGCATGGAGTCTGAAGAGGTGAGGATTGCACCATGGAAGGGAGAGGGAGACCACAACAGTTCCAGTTAAAGTTAGCTCATGCTTTTGGAGAACATCAACCTCATGTTTCATTAGTGGGGCTTGGTACTATAAAAGAAGACAACTAGTTTGTGGCAATACGAAACAGCTTTACTTAATTATCTATTAATTCTCCTGAGAGCTGTGAAGAACTCTTTTTCTGTGAACGTAGTTTCTAGCTTATCAGCTGCCTGTCCATCTTGAGCTCATCAAGGTTGCAGGCTGCCTTATACAGTCACTTGCCCTCATGGACAAAGCCACTGTCAGTGCTGTGCAATATCACTGTAGGATAAGTATTTCACCTTCATAAGGTGTTTTGGAGATATCCTTAGGTGTTCTGAGTTTGAGTTTCATGTTAAAATAGGACTTGGAAAATGTATGTGTTTATGGCAAAAACACTTGTGTGTGCAGGAGTATGTGTACCTTTTGAGGAAAATGAACTAAAATCTCAGCTTTCATCATCCCATCATCCTCATGAGCTTTGCTCTCTGGAATTTCTGTAGTCCTGCTGAAAACAAAATGCTTCTTCAATTATGTGCATTGAAAGCCCTTACAAGAACACCTGAGATAGTAGCTAACTCCCTGATAACATAGCTGTAGACATACACTCAAATATATTAATGTATGTGATCTGGAGAAATTGTTTAAGTGAATCAGTGGCTTGAGGTATGGAATATGAGACATCTGAGAAGTTCTGCTTCTCTTTCATAAGATGAAGGACATTTTCAATTGAGCTCTATCTCAGTGGGTGGATTCCTATTAGTAGGAGTTAACCAGTGGGCCAAGTATCTGGTACTGATGGCCATCAAAGGAGAAACATTGGAGTAGATGGAGTGTGAATCTGACACAGTGTACCTTCTTTACGTGTGTCAATTAAAAACTATCATTAATAATTACTTGGGTTTTATAGGAGTGGCAGTTCAAATAACACCTTGCAGAAACCTGATCTGTTACCTGAATTAGAACAAAGATGATCCTTGTGCCAAGGAGTTTCAAGTTGAGATCTAAAATAAGAAACAGGCTGGAGAGCAAAAAAGCAGGAAAGATCAAGCTAAACCAGTTCAATACTGTCTAGTTCAGAGAAAGTGTGGTTCATTCTTTATTTTCATGAAGGTGTTGAAATTCTTGCAATGACTGTCACAGATGCATTAAACAGAGTGGCCTGTATAAAGGGTACAGCATAAGGCACTTAGTGATTGAATTCCTGTAAGGAAGTACTGTATATGAGAAGACTATGGCAAATATTGCATCATTCAGCTTCTGGAGGTTTATGCAAGAAGGAAGGAGATCCTGACAAATGTAAGAAGGAAATTGAAGAAATCTGCTTTGAGACATCAGAGACTGAAGTTCTGAAAAATATTCTAAGTAAGTTTCCTTAATAGAAATTAATTCTGGATTTTCTAATATTTGCTTAGCCCTCTTTCTTTCTGAAGCACGCTTTTTTTAGCTGCCTTCTCAGAAGAAGTGATATTAAAAAATCCAGAATTTAAAGTTACAAGCTGCATTGTCCCTGAGATTCAGGCAAATAAAAAATGGTGCTTATTAAACTGAAGCTGTCTGGAAAGGCGCTTTTTTTTTTTTTTTTAACCATTACTAATGAGGTCTGTTAAATGTAAACCAACAACAAGAGGAAAAAATTAGTGGAAAAATCTGCCAAGTGAGGCTTCCCTATGGAACGTGTTTCTAGTTGATTTTTTTTTTTTTTTTTTTTCCCCTGTGACTCGCTTTCTGCTCCTCTGTGCAGGTTTATGTTATGAGAGCTAGCTCTGGAACTGGAAGGGCAGCAAGTATTTTAAAGCCTGGATTGCCGCTTGAAAATCTTGGAAATAGGATCTGCAGTTGAAATCTAAGGGTTGTAGACATTATACTAAATTATGAAGGATTTCCATCTTTCTCTGTACCCAGCAGTCCTCTGTCTATAACAAAATCATAAGACACATTACCAGCAATATGATGCTGCAATTCTATAATATGTTTGCTCTCAAATTAGATAGACTTATGCCTGTGGTCTGCATTTGTTGGTTTGTAGAGCTTCCTGTGTCCTTCTTCTGAAGACTAAAGGCCAGGAATGATTACATCTTTCCATGTATTTCCATGTATCCACTTTGTTTTAACTGTGGCGTATGTATGATCAAGTATTGATGCCTGAGTGTCATACTCAACTGACAACAACTGAAAACCTGCAACGTTGCAGATGTCTGTCGATTTTAGGGAAATAAGCTGTAGGGAAAATCTCCTGAAAGGAGGTTCCTTCACCCTGCCAACCTTAGGCATTCAGTTAGGTGGCTACACTGAAGTTTTGGAAAAAATTGATGTGTAATGGCCTGTTGGCTCATAAGGTGCAAACCTAGGAGCTTTTAATTATACTAGGTCCTGTGTATATCCCTGTGGCATCTCTTTTGAGCAGTTGGATACCCTTTGTAGGGAATTTTGTCCACAGAAACAGCAATAGGCTTGGAAAGTAAATAGACAATGCAGAAGAAAATCTGAGAGAAGCTATTTTCCCACTGCCTGCAAACGTTTGTTAGCTTGCAGTTGTTGTCTTCCCCCAGTGACATCAGAGAAGATGCCGTTTAATAACGTGGCCCTTCTACCTAGAGGCATTGTTCTCCTTTAGCTCAGGAAGGCTCCCTTCGCTCCTTGAAGTAGCATAGACAGATTGATAGTTGTTCCTAAGTTATAAATGTTTAACAACTCAAAATGAGACTGAAGAAAAAGTAAATAAGGGAGGCCATAGGAAGGGAAAAAAAGGCCTGTTTGTCTTTTCAGTGACTGGAATTTAATTAAGTATTGGTAGGATGTGGTGTGTGACCTGGGGGAGATAGAGCAGTTGATGGATGACCTTGTAATGGTTTCTGGATCCTCATAGCTGTGCTTTAGAAAGAATTGTAGAAGAAAAATAGTAGAAATGAGCTTGTAAGAGAGCAGAAGAGAGGAGAAAAGAACAAGAAGCAAGATGAAATAGGGAGGAAAAAAATGAGGAGAGAGGCAACAGGATGAAGGCTGGGAATTAAGACCAACTAAGGATATGTGCCATTAGGCTGTGCTGAGACAGAGCATGGGAGCAGAGGAGACAGGAAAAAGGAGGAGGGGAGGGGGAAAAAAAAAAAAAAAAAAAAAAAAAAGGAAGCAAAAGCACCAGAGTGGTAGGAGAGGTCACTTCACTTGGCATTAAACCAGCTGAGCAGCTGTTATTTCCCTAGCATCCCCATCCAGGAGGGATGGAAAGGGCTGGGGGCAGCTGTAGGTGGTTGGACCCGAGGAGGCAGAGGGGTGGCTGAAGGGAGTGGGGGTTTTGGGGTCCCTGAGCACCTCAGGTTATTTCCCAGGGGCCTAGGACAGGTCTGCCACCGGGAGGGTGGGGGGGTTGCCATGGAAACGCGGGGCCTGGCACATCGACTCACAGTAGCAACAGGCCAGCGCCGCAGTCTAAGTAGGATTTATAGCACATTATAGTGTGAAAAACAGGAGAAAATTACTGTAAAGGCAGGAATTATAGCACAACAGAACGTATCAGCTCTGAGATCCATCTTGCTAATTAAAACAGCATACTCTGTGGTGGAGCACACGATAAGCCTGTTAGCCTAAATGGGAAGATGTTATCGATGCTTCATTATAAAGTTTATTGTCTTTAAAGTAACTATGGAGGAGGGGCAGGGATGTGTGGAACCTGACTAACCAATGCCACTCACTGTCTGCTTAGGGTACTTTATAAATAACCATTCAGTGTTCAGTCTTAAATCTGGAATGCTCTTGCTTCTCGATTTATTTCCCCCCCACAGCTCAAATGCAAGTCAATTTGCTTATGATTGTGGGGTAGATAAGGAGCCTAAGGGCAGGGGGAGAGCGGTGGGGCCATGAGCGGGATAGTTGTGCTATGCAAGTTTTAGTGTGTCTTACCAAATTCACGGAGCATAGCACCTGTGTTCCAGAAAGAGGCCTTAATTTTGTATAGATCTTGTATCTCTTTGCCAAGACTCTCAAATCCAGTAACATGCCTGGTGAGATTTGTAGGGACTGACTCAAGGTCACCAAGTAAATCAATACTAGGGTTGCAAATTACTTTGTGTTCAGAAAAAGAGTTGTGGCTAATGCCTGTCGAGTAATTAGCAGAATTCTTCTTCTTCTTCCTTAAAACTGCTGTATCTCCTGTATCCTTTCGTCAGCTTTATCCCAGTGGTAATCAAGCAACCACGACTTGAGCTTTGGCTGCATTAGTCCTAATTGGCTTGACAATTCCTGTGTAATAGCACACATGTAGAAGGTCGGAGTGAACACTGTTGTAAAAGTAGCAGCTGGTGCAATCTAATCCATGTAGTGGGTGATAGTGCGCTGAACAGGAGATGAAGAGCCCTAGGACACTTCTTTTCAATGAAGTAATTAATATTCCTGTTTGAATATCAGAATACTATTTAAGGGGAAAAAAGGAAAAAAAAAAAGTGAACACTGAAACTGTGGTAACACGTTGACTAGCATGTTGGAAGTGCTTTCATTTTACAGAATCCAAGGCAGTGTATTTTATGATGTGGCTTTTAAGCACTTTAGCACATTCCAATAGCACAGCAATGTTTAAAAATAACTTAACTCATACTTATCAGCTTTGAATCCTTAACTGCAGTGAGTTTCTACCTCCTTTCTTGCTTCTTATGGTTTTCTTTACATCTTTGTGCCAATGTTTTCCTACGAGGAAGGCTATAAAGGGATTGGCATTGGCAGACCAAGCACCTGTAATGAGCCAAGTGATAAAACTGATGGTTACTCATAGCAAAGAGGTCTAGCAGCCTATCTGGCACACGCATCTAACACCTGAAGCCCTCCTACTTATTCCTCTTCAGCTGAGAGGACAGGTCTTGTAGGTAGAGGATTACTCCTAGCTGGACACAAGCTATGGGTGGAAGTTACCAGCTGGTTATTCTTTAGTTTGTTGCATCTTGCCCAGGTCTGAGGTACTCCATGGCTTTTGAAGGCTGTTAGGGTTTGGCTGCTCTGCCCTTCTTCCCAATTGCCTTTCTTGTGCAGTGTTCCTCAGGCATGTGATACACTTCAAGGAGCAGCATCAGGAGTGGGTTTTGAGCTTTTGTGTCAAGAGGTCTCATAGCGCTTCAAGCTCTGAGTTGCTAAACCTTGTTAATTTCCAGCAGTCACTTCATTCATTGCTTGTGATAGGTACAGTAAGGGAATTGAAAAATTTTACAAGAATTCCAAGAGGAATAGTTATGACCACCAGACGGCATGAATCATTGTCAGATTGTTCAGAATTGGCTGATGAGTTCCAAGATCAGCTGAAACATGGAACTCATGTAAAGCATCTGAACCTGAAGCTGAAACTTGGGAATAATCAGTTCATGGGTCATAATCAAACCCAAGGAAAGTTCTAGTGTGTGACTTGTCAGTACCTACTATATGTCCACTCATATACAAAGGGTCTATAACTTGATGACTTCTCAGTGAAATACCAGTACTTTGTCTTACTACTGATTTCAATATTTCTTTAGAAGCTGCTAACAGGTTTTAATTTCATACTTGAGACATATTCCTCTTGCCAGCTGCTGAAATGGGAATACATTCCCTAATGAAGTTTGAGGTGCCTGTGTTGTTTGAACAATTTCAGCTTGTGGCTATTGGAGAACATGCTGTGTAAATCTTTGTGATCGTGTGGATTTTTCTATCTGTGGCTTCTGCCAGTAGTGCAGCAGTTAAGCTTTCTGGCTCTGCTTTCTTTAACAGCATGTTTTTCTGAAGTTAAAGCTCAGATGTAATCTAAAAATACTGTATACGGTCAGTCTGAAACAGTGGGAGCTGTGATTGTTAGGGCAGTATTCTGCACTGAATAAGGGTGTATTTCGTTACATTACCTTTCACTGAGACAAAACACTTTTTATGGAGAATGGTAATTCTAATAAGGCAGTCATAGCATTTGTGTCTGGGCTGAGAGTACATTTCTCCCAGGTAAACCAATTTTGGGGTAGGAAAGAAAATAAATGCAATCTTGGGAGGCTGAAGTGGGTTGAATAACAGCCAAAGATGTGAGTTGGAAAGCAAAATTTACCTACAGAACTTACATATTCTAACACTAGATTGAGTTTTTTAAGGCATCTGATGAGTCGTTGAACTTTAACCATTATTTGATTTTTATTTTATTTTTTTAAAGTTCAAAAGGGGGTAAAGTTCAAAGTTCAATAAACTGTTTCCTCTTTTACTCTTCAGGACTTTGGCTTACTACTCACTTTTGTGTCTGTATAGAAACAAGTCTATTCAAGGGATAGGGGAGAGATGCAGTAATTATATTTTTGGTGTCTATAACTTTCTGATGTCTTTGATCTGCGATCAACCAGTGATCCACATGCTGGGTTGTGTTAGCACGTAGTTGGTCACTTTTCCCTGCAAGAATGTGGCTTTTTTTTTTTTTTTTTTTTTGTATGAGGTTAAAAATACTTAACTAATCAATGTTTAATGATTTATTGATATTGTCCCTTTAAGTATTGGCCAATGTGTAGATCTCGGTAGCACTGCCAGCTCAAATGCTCCCACTTCTGGCCTTTGTTTTTGCGTGGAGGACGTTGACCCTATTGTGCAAGTTTGTGTTGCGAACCGGTAGAATGAACTGATCCAGCTGAGAACTAACTGAAGAAAACAGCTTCTTGGTTTGGTTCACTCCAAGAAGCTGCATCAGCACAATGGAGACAAAAAGCAGGGGCAAGGATGTAAACCCTTACTCCTGTCAAAGGGGACAGAAGCAGATACCTTGCAGGTAGGTTGTGTTAGGCATTAATGCTGCTGTGGCTTTAATACTTGTTTCAGCTGTATTCTCTCACTGTTCACAGGGTCTGTAGCAAATAACCCTGTTCTTGCGCAGAGAGCCTGATAGAATAGTTCTATTCCTATCAGAATATTTTCCAAGGTTACTGTGTATATGAAGGCATTTTCCATCTAGATATTGATTAATCTACAAGTAGATTGATTAGAGATGGATGGATAAAGCAAGCAGCTGAAATAACTGAATTCTAATTTTCTTAATCTTTTTCTTCAAGTCTTAGTGTCTGAGCAGTTTTTGTTATCAGTCATAGTCACTGTAAGTGCTTGAAAGTTTGATCCATTGCCTTCATGAGAGCTTTCCTTGGCATAGTACAGAGGAGAGCCCTGAGGATTTTGCCTGGAGGAGTTTGAGCTGGCAAGACAATCTCACAACCTGCAGCCTGTGGGGTGTGCTTTGCATTCGGGCAGCAGCTCGTGAAAACATATGCAGCATCAGCAGAGATCTTTTTAAAAACAAACAAACAAACCACAGCCTCTTAGTGAATCATCGAACTCATTGCATGGACTTTTCACACTTAATAGTTTTTCCAAGAGGCATTAAACACACCAAAGTACTGTCTCTGAGTGCTTTGGCCATGACTTCTTCTTAGTGTTTTTAGGTGGTCCTTTTACAACTATAATTATTTCTAAAGGACTTTCTGTTCAGGTTTCTAGTAAATTCAGAAGATCAGAGCATGACCTCTTCTTGGGAAGGGCAGGCAAGTGCTGCTGAAGAGGGTATTTTCATGGTCTGTTACAGTAACTGAGTAGGAGAATGTGTCTGTGTGTTTCTAAAATTTCTTTATTTGCCTCTCTTCTGCGTCTAAAAAAAAAAAAAAAAAAAAAAACAAAGCCCAGAACCCTACTTCTATATTATTGTCTTTCCTGTCCTACCTTCTTTTTCCACCCTCAGCTCTTCACTGTTGTCTTTATGTGCTTTTGCTGTTGTTTATTGCTCTTTCTGTACCCTGTTCCCCCCCCCCCGGGAGCAAAGCTGTTCCAAAGCTGATACACTTGGCTGGCCCTGCTAACTACTTGCTGCAGCCAGTGTGAGGCATTCGTGCTGCCACTGAGTGGTACCATTTGAATTGGTATGCTTATTTCCCTTTGGCACTTGTCTTGAGATCATGTCATGGTGATGTCCTGGGGCAGCACCACAGCATGAGATGGATGGTGCTTCAT
The DNA here is from genome assembly GCF_009819795.1 of Aythya fuligula. NCBI lineage: Eukaryota > Metazoa > Chordata > Aves > Anseriformes > Anatidae > Aythya > Aythya fuligula. The sequence goes on from NC_045563.1 coordinate 27,938,489, forward strand.
TAACAGTAGTATTAATTTACACTAATGAAGGCTGTAACAGAGTAATTTAAAGAGAGGATGGGGATGGAACATGAATTATGGTGCCATGTTTCATTTTGTCACCAGCACCTTGCATGTGTGCTTCCGGTGTGGAAGGAAGAAGGAAGGCATTTCCAGATTTAGATTTCTACTCTGAAAACTTGGAGAAATGTGTTCTGATTAGCATCCTTGCTGTTTTGGGCACTTTTTTTGAGCAGAAGCATCATTAACTGTGTAGGTTTGTAACATCACTTAAGTGCTGGTGACATGAATGCCAATGTGATGAAGGAAATGGGAATGCTGCAACAATGTGGTAAAATTATAGCATTTTCTAAGTCTTTTATACCATGTGATAAATTATATAAAAGCTATTCTTTTCTTTAACAAAGTTGCATGAGATGGCAAAAAGAAAGCTCTGGAAACCATGGGTGGTCTTTTCCATGCAAGAGCAAGATGCTCTATATTGCAAATAGCCTTCCATATTAGATCCTACTTTAGCACACACTGAGGATGGTATTCAAAATGTGATGTGAACTGGATTCATTTGGTTTGTATGTAACATAGGCGAAGTGACAGCAAGCACTTGTCTGTTCCTTTTGCTATCCCAAAAGTAGATAATAAAGTTTGTTTAGTTAAGTCATTTTACTCCCATAAAACACCTCTAAATATTTTCAGGAAGGCAAGATCTGAACTGCTGGGTGTAATACAGCAGCACTTTGTGAGGAGGAAATTGGAATGCCTTCCCTCTGGAAAGTGGTAATTGTTGTTTATGTGTATGTACATTGTCAGTGCAGGGTCAAGTTTGAAATCAATTGAAATCACAGGAAATGCAGAAGTCTCAGATGATTAAATCTGTTTTGTGTAGCTTTCATGTTATGTATTTGGGGAAAAACAAGTCTGTTAAATTATGTTTGCAGAGAGTAAATGGGAAATAATCCATACTGTACTTTTTATTCTATTGAGTTAAAGCAGCTGTGATAACTTTAGTGGTTCCTACTTCTAACGTACAATTTGAAAATCATGAAGAAGTCTGTACACTTCTGAGTTCTTTTTTAATAAAAACACTAACTGCAAAAATATGCACATCGTTAATAGCAACTTTAGATCAGAATCTGCTATTTGAATCAGGGTTGATGCATGTCCCTATTTTATACACTTTTTTCATTATTCTGCATTATCTTAAAAGCTGCCTGTTTGAATGTTTTTTCTCTAAAAATATACCTACTTCTTGTTTAGAAATATTTATTATTTACATATGTTAGTATCACCTGTCTAGGTCTGGACTGTGTCTGGAGGAAGAGATGCTTTCTTCCTAAAGAGCATTGCATTGAAATGTTGACTGAGTAGTTGGTGTTCATATTTTGAGCTGATGTCCTGTTGACCATATGTTTGGAGGAGAAGAAAGAATGTAGGGAGGGTAGAATAAAATAATGGAACAGACTTGTAATATTCATGTGCTTTTTGAGATATACAGGCTATGCCAGAAATTTGGCTCTTCCATCTTCCTTTTCATTTTGGCCAAGAATAATGTACAAAGAATGACTTTACCCGCAGACACCACCATGGGGAGTTGTGAAGCTTTTTTTGCTGGTATTTTGGTTAAATTGCTGAGAACTGTGAAAGGTGACTTGACAAGCTGAATGTCTTAAGGAGTCGGGTTGTGTGATTCATGTGGTTTAGTCTCTAATCTTTAACATGATTTCATGGTGTGATAGGTAAGATGTTTTAAATAACTTTTTTTTGAAGTATCAATTTCATTCAGCTGTTCATGCCTATGTGGGTATAAATGAAGATAATATAAGAACAAGTATGTGACAAGAAGTACTCTGTCCACGCAGGATCAGGAATCAAATTATGCTGTTTTTATGATGCAGAATGAGAGAGCAAACTTAGAATGCCAGCCCCATGAGCTCTGAAATGAATGGTCAAAATCAGTGTCTTGAGTGGAGAGGGGTATAAAGCAGTCCTTTCACACCAACAGATTTCTTCATTTAGGCCAGCTGTGATAAACTACCTGATAACTACCTTTGTCTGGGTAAACCTTTAACCTTTAAAGTTGAGGCACGGTGAAGCGGTGTCTTCGGAAGAAGTAACCTTACTGCTTTCTTTCCACTTGACTAGGCAGTACGCTTCTGCTTGTCAACTGTTTTCAGCAGTAGGTGAGAGTCCTCCCCAATAGGACTGGGAAGATTTGCGTAACCCTGACCTGTTTCTCTTTCACTCCTAGAAATTCCATCGGTACCTCTTCACAGTTACGCTGTTGCTGAATTTGTATGCATCTATTTCTACTTGTTTAGGAAGATGTATTCATATCTAAAGGTCAACTAGATTCATAAACTCAAGACTAAGAAAAGAAGTGGACAGAACGGAGTAGGCTTACAAATCCACAACTTATTGCAACCTGTTACAAGGTGATCCAAAGGATGTTTACTAGCATGCATACACTTGTTTTTAATATTTTAGTGTGGCTGATATTGTTCTGGTGAATGCCCTTGAAAGCAGAAATAACGCTGCCAGCTGTGCAGAGTAGTGCCCTATTTCCAGCAGCTCTGTTTTGAATACTTTGCATTCCTTATAAGATCCCTTGTAAAATTCATAAGTGGCAAACTGTGAATCTATTGCTAGCTTGCATCAGATAGAGAAAGGAGAAATAGTTGGTATAGATATTATAGGCTTGCACCTAGAAGACCTAAATAAATTGCGTTGCTGTAGCACACAGAAGAATTTCTTTTAACCTCTATCGAGGTAATTTGGAAATCAGCCTAAACAGGAATATATCCCACCAGGCTTACTATTTAGTTTTTGTAGCAACTTGTTTAATGGTTTCTTTCATTAAATAATATTTTGCTGTTGGACTCCTGGAAATAAGGAGTTGAGATCCTCCATGCATAGGAAATAAGTTGTTGGGACTAGACTGAAGAAGCAGTAAATACAAACCAAAGGCATTCAGCAAGCACCAAACATATTCCACTGGCAAGCTGCAGGTGTTCAGCAGCATGTCATCTGTGTATCAAGTAGTCTTAACATATTCATCGGGTGATACATATTGATTAGGAAGCTGCTTATTTGCCAGTACGGTGACATGTGCATCTCAGTAAGAACCCTCAGAAGGTTCAGTCCCATTCTAATTTTCACCAATGTGAAAGTAGTGTGACTTTGAATTTAGCAGTAGTACTCCAAAATCACAGGAATACTCTGACTTTGAAAAGTGACCATCTGCAGGAATGTGTTTTTTTTCCCATTGGTAAAATGGACAATATATCCTTTAAGTTCTTCTGATGTGTCTGATCATTGTGGTTAAACCATGCTTTACCTTACCACATCAGGTGGCTGTGCCTGATATACTTAGCAGTGACTGAATGAAACTTACATGATGTGGCCTGTTGATGTACAGTGCCTGTGGCGTGTTGATGTACAGATTTGCATGTGACATCTTCCTTTTCACGGGATGCGCCTCAATTTCTCAGTGCAGTGCTGAAGGAAAGTAGTACTCAGGGAAGTTGTCTTAACTGCAATAACTGAATTGAACATTGTGGAATCAAAGAAACCCTTAAAATCCATCACATTGTACATTCAGTTTATCCCTGAGCTTCCATTCAATAAGACGTCTCAGTTGCTCTTGACCAACCTAATCCATAGTCCTGAGTGATACCTGATCTCAGCGATCAAAGAGTACAGTTGGAGATGTTGCGGCAACTCTTTGCTAACCAAGAAAGAACCTGCTCTTCTCACCAGAAAAGAGGGTAATTAACTAAGAAGTAAAAACTGAGTAAGGATCATAAGACTTAGCCCATAGTAGAATTGTTCTCTTAATGCTGATTACATGTGGTTGTATAACTATAGCATAATTGCTTTTCAGTGTTTAAATATTATTTTTCAAGGTGTTGTGTATCTGCAACGTTCCAATATAGTTATCCTTAATATTGCTGGGAAGATGTAAGATCAGCTGCCATCTACCTCTTGGCATTTCGTATGTGTCCTGATCGGGCAACAATTTTTGTGTCTGCTGTTGGTAATTGAGTCACACTTGATAAAGTGCACTGTTTTATTTGCTGGCCGTCATCAGATATGGGTGGACTTGAGGTGTGGCAGTACTAAAGATACAGTCTATGTCCCTAAAAAACCGTGTGTGTGTTTCCTGTTTTTTAAAGGTGAAATAAGTGCTTTAAAAGTTGCTGGGGATGTAAGGAGGAAGCAGTAACATGTTTAATGGAGTATATGAGAACATAAGGTAGGGCTTTGCATCAGCAGCCTTTGCAGGCTAAGGAATTCTGGAGTTGCTATTCTGGAGTTCAGATTTATTAGTGAGATTATATGAAAGAAGACAGTCATGAACGGAGCTGGATACTGCTTTGTGTTTAGTCTGTGGATGAATGGAAGTTTTTCACTAGTTTTAATCCAACATCTTCAACTCTTCAGGTGTCTGTGTCCTGCTTGATGGAAGTAAGATGTCTTGTAGTTTTAGGCTGTGTGGTTTGTACCTCATCAGTATTTAGGTAGCTGCACAGCTTGTGAATTTGCTTTGTTTGTGTGTGTTGGTTTTGTTTGTTTTCCCTCTGGGTTTTCTCACAATAGGTAGTCTTGCGCTGGGAGGGGGCATCTCCTTTTAGCTGCTGCTGCAAAGGAATTCACTAAGGTCTTGGCATTTGCACTCCGATGTTAGAGAGCAAGAAGAAAAGACTGGGAAAGCACCCAATCACTAAGACCTTTAGAATCAGGCTATATTTTCTGAGCAGCTGTCGATGGAGTGTGTGTAAGATTATTATTGTTTGCAGAAGCTTTATTGATCTTGGCTTTGAAGCCCAGAAATCTGTTTACAGCAGCCTATAACAATGAGTGGCTACTTCTTTTGCTGAAGGTTAGCACACTATGTTTGTTTAATTGAATTGAAATGGCTTTATGTTGTCTAAATGTCAGTGTTAATGAATTTTCAAGTGATTCTAGATTCTCCTAGTTGGATAAAAATATATAGATAGAAAGCAATATGTTATAGGGGGGTGCTATCCACTTCATTAAAACAAGGTAAACGTAGATCTGAAGAGAAACATTGCCTTTGAGACATTTGACTATGGGGAGGTCCCTTGGGGTTTTCAAATCTGTGTTTTGGGGTTTTGTTTTCTACATTTTGTGTATATGTATCATTATTTTTTTTTTTTTCAAAACAATGGAAGGAAAAGAAGAAATGCATTAGGTCAGAAGTGGAACCTTTGTAATATCCAGTTTTTCTGGAAAATCACTTGATGGAGGGACGATCCTCCCATAGTGAAATAGAAATCCATCCATTTATATCTTCTCAAATGCAACAAGAGAGCTGGGAGCTTGCAGAACTGCTTGGCTGCAGTGAGTTCTTCAGTGGGCTGCTGTGGGCTTTTTCCCTTCTAGCTTCCTTGTTCTGAAACCAGCTTGCTGAGTTCACTGTCGAGGCTTATTGCATAGCTTTCTCTTTGGCTTACTATTTGTCAGGTAAATGTAGTATGTGCTACTGAGTGTACAGTGAGCTTAACCCACAAGTGTTAATCTAGAAGCAGAGTTCACTTAAACATATGTATTTGTGGGTCAGGGTATTTGCTTTGCAGCCATGTTTTTCATCTAAATGTATTGACAGGCTTTCTTAAAGATACTTTCATTTTGTCACAATCTAATTAATACAGTCCCATGTTTATAAAACACTAATGGTCCAGGACACTGCTGTACATCTGAAGAACAGACTCTGTGGCACTCCTTTCCCCAAATACTTCAGCATGTGCTTGAGTGTCTGTAATGTGTTATCTATTTATAAATGGATCAGGTTGTTGTTGAACTAAATGTTGCATAAACACAGCAGGAAAAAATTCTCTGTATAGTGTTATGCCTCCTGTACTTTACCCACTGTGAAGCAATTTTCTGTTAGGGACTTTTTCCATTTCAGTATCCCCTCCTGTGGATACTGGGCAGTTACACAGAGTAGAGACCAGTGACTGCAGTTCACAAGGGACTACTGACCGCTGCACCTGCCTCTCAAATTTTAGGCTGCTTTCACGTTCTGTGCCCCCACTCCAACCTACACGTGTACAGGAGACCACAGAATTGCAAACTCAAAGGGAAAATGGACACTGGATAAAGCGTAGTATGCTTTAATATATGCAAGAAACTGAAATATATAATACTGATGCAGCAAATTTATCTTTTTCAGCCCAACACCATGAATGCGCACTAACTTTTTTTTTTCTGAGAATTGCCATGAATTTCCCACACCGTTTGAGAGCTCGCACAGCAGTGGTGTTCCCCAAGGAATGTGAAGTTATACACATCATTGCTCTTTGTCAGGGCTTTCAATTCTCACAGTGCTCTTGAGAAAGTTTGTTCATGAAACAGGTTCATCATCTATTAAATGTGATCACCAGGGAATGGTTGATAATATACAATTAAGAGAGAGCTGAGCACAGAATATCCTGAGCAGCTGTATCCCTCTGGCTAAAATCTACTATTAGCAGATGCTACTTAAAGGTGGGAGAAACACTAGCAGTCAAAGATGATAAAACCAGAAAGATTCTTTGAGCTCTTCTATATCAATGTAGTCTTCATCAGAGCTCTGCAAATATTTGTTCTGTTATACCTTAGATAACTCCATCATGAAGACTAATGCTACAAGAAGAAAATAAATTAGCCTATTGGAGATCCCTTCCAAACATTCAAGGTCCTGTTTCATAGCCTTTGACCTCAATAGGTTTTGGATCAAACTAAGACTGTAGCTCCCACGCTATTGTGACTTGCATGTCTAGAACTTAAAGGGATGGAAAAGCACTGAGTTTCAATTTGCATGTTCAAAATGCAGTATGTACAAGGAAAGTGCAAATGTGACAGAGGCTTACCTTTTTTTACCTTAATGAAGGCTTAACTGAGAAACAGTAAGTGCCTCTTCTTATTGTGTTGAAGATCTGTGAAAGATCTGCAGGTCTGTTTGTCATGAGCAGGAACAGAACCCTACTTGGGTAGAGAAGGAAGGTCATGATAGGACGCATCCTAGATAGCTTAGAGCTATATTTAGTTTTGATTTCAAGCTTTTACACCTGTTTGTGGTAAATATGTTAGTAAATACAACACTACATTGTTACCGGAAACAAGGAAGTCTTTGTTTTTAATTCTGGGTGTTCTTGCAGGTGATGTAATTACATTTGCATTGAGAGTTGAAGAGAATGCTCTTTAGGAATACTCATTTTTAAGACTGGGATTCGGCATTCTAACAGATCAGTTGGCTTTCAACTGCTCATTCTATAATGCATGAAAATGTATTATTAATTACATCTATCACTTTCCCTTGGTGGATCTCCAAATTGCAAGATTTTTTTAATTTTTTTTTTGTTGACATTCCCAGCAAAGGACCCCAGGGTAAGCTCCAAAGGATGCTTGTGCTATTAAAGTCTTGGTCTGACCAAGATAGGAATATAGGAAACACTCCTGCTTTTTCTCTAGCATGTACATGCAAAGCTCCACCGCTTTTTAAGTAAGCTAGAGCTAATGTAGTTCCTCTGTTAGATGTAAGCTTGAGGATTTTCTCAGCTGGGGAGAGTATCACTCATCTTCAAGTCAGCATACTGCAGGAGCTCCCTGCTTGCCTTGGAGGTTCCATATGCTGTCTGTTGCTCCAGGAGAAACCCAAAGCTCTCAGCTCATGCCTTGTCAGGCCAAAAGAAGCCTTTCACTGCTGCATGGTTGATTGTTCTAGTCATGTCTGAAAACTAGAGGGGAAACTCAGAATAATTTACATGGTCGCAGAAAGCTTCTATCAAATGGAATGACACTTGGCGTGTCTTTCTTCCCACCTTAGATACACAAATACTTAGCTCAGAAAGTATGTGTAATGTATTCAAATGGTTGAACATGCTATTTACTACTGTTATTGGTAATAAGATTCCTGCATGTTATGGTAATAACCTTATTCGTAAACCAATTTTAGATGATTTGTATTAAATGTGATCTCTTGTGGTTTTCCTAAAGAGGGAAATGTTTCCAAATGATTTTTTTTTTTTGTCCCCATAATCCAATGATATACACAGAAGTGGTCTGTCGTCCCTTAGAGACTTAAAAAATAGAGCTTGACCAGCAGAAGGAAATTGCCCTAACCATGTGGAAAATGTAGGTTTACATTTTATTTCACTGTCACAAAGCTCTATGGCCTGAAATCTTTTCTTCAGTTATTCCATCGTCTCTATTTCTGCAGTTTGGGCAAAAGATGAGATTTAGATACTACCATCCTGGGTGAAAAATAGGACGGTAGCAAAAGTTTTTGTGTTTGGAAAACTTCTAGGTTTGGGCTTCAGAAAGAGCCATGTAGACAACTCTGGTTATATTAGAGATGTATGAATTTAATGTCTTGCATACATCCCACCAATTAATTTTCTGTTCTGATTTGGAAACCATTTTGTTGTTCTCCAGTGAAAAATCTCTGTGAATGAGTCCAAGAGGAAAACTTTGAGTTAAAATACATTTCTGTTTGGCAACAGCTAATTAGATGTTCCTGACCGTTCTGCTGCAGGGCTCTGCGGCATAGTTTCCAGTTCACTGCACTTCTGTACGCACCCTTTCTTCCCTTGATCAGCATATTTTTGACTGTAATTTTTGTAATTGTTGTGTAGCTCATAGCTTCTACTAATTCGTATGCAGAGACTGCACTTGTAGGATAACGTAACAGGCATCCATGTGGTAAGATCCATGTGCACTGCCTCAGCAGAAAACCACCTCAGGGCTCCTGGTCCCAGCTGCAGGGAGCAGAGGTTAGGGGTCTGCATTGGTGAAGTAATAGCCCCTGAATCTTACGGGGCAAGTATTTTGCTGTTGTGTGTCTGCATTTTGTGTGGTGTCATTTCACCCCCGCCCAGTTTCTGTTGAGTGCCTTTTTCAGAAGGAGGAGGAGGAGGAGAAAACAAACACATACTGTTAACAGCATCATGATGTTTGTATTTTAAGCAAATACAGACCTCTATAAGCATCAAATGACTACATCAGCTTTGCTTACATTTCTTGTGCCACTGGTAGGTCAGGATAAATCTTGCTGTCTTTGTGAGATGTAGCTGCTTCTGAGCAAGGTTAGAGAGCAGCAGAGGTCCTATTGAATGTGTTTGTGAGGAAAAGACTTAAGAAAGCATGACAGTGATTTTGCATCTTCTATTTTCAATAGTTGTCGTTCTTAATTGTTTCTTACTAGGGACTCTTCCTTGTAAGTTGAATTCCATGAAAAGGGATTTGTTACCTCTATTATTGGTGCTTCTCCTCAGAAGCTGTAACTCTGATATCAGAATAGGCTTCTAGCAAAATGACTGAGATATTGTAAGGAGCAGATGTCGTTCTCTGGCTTTCTGACTTTGGACTATTTCTTTTTCTCATAGCAATGAAAAGCTTACAACTTGGAAACAGAAACAAATCTGACAGCAGTAGGGTTCTCTGCAGACCACTTTTACATGGCCTGTATTGGACTCCTAGGCCACTTCTGGGATCCCTATCCTGGGTCTGGGAATCCTGAATTCTTTCTGTACTGTGTCACTGGCTTTGTGGTGCTTGGTATGTTGTGTGGGGCTAAAGATGTGCTGTGCTTCTGCCATTGCTGATATAATCTACTGGGAATTGAAGGTTTTTCTGGACGTGTGGAATGCTGAGAACTCTTATCCCTGACTGTCAAATGAAGATATTTATTTTTCCTAAGCACTGAAATACATGAAAAATGCGTATCAGTTGCAGAGTGTTATGATTATAGGTTGAAAATAATCATCACAGTTCATAAAGATAGTGCCATGCAGGTGCTCTTCATAAAGAAGTGGAAGGTGAGCTCCCAGGGTATGTCAGAATTCACTTAAACAGAAAGTGGCTGAGTGAGGAGGTTGCTGAACCTGTATGGAAGGAAAGCTTTGTGGGGGTGCTACAATTTGCCCCCCAGCGGTAGGTAGATTGGGTGCCTGGAATCAATGCAAGCAGATCGCAAAAGGAAATCATATTTTTTTTGTCTGTTGTGAGTTAGCTGTCAATGACCTTATTGAAGGCTTGCATGTGTACACATCTGTGATGGCGTACATCTTGAAAAAAACTGTATTATAAGATCTCATTATCATGTTCTCCTGATAATTGTTTTCTGAGTAGGAAGGAGAGAGAAAAACACTTTGTTTAAATTATAAGGTCAGGTCCGTTTCTAAACATGCTTTTTATTACAGACTCCTGGGAGTCATTTACTGCCCTTTAATTAATAGTTTTAGGCTATTTCTTTGTGTGCCAACATAGATTTGAAAAGGAATGTATTATTTCCTCTTCCCTTTAATTTCAAATGAGATGTTACTTACTGTTTAGGAAGGCTCGTGTCTCTGGGGATATTAGTACAAAGCATGCCTTTTCCCAAGCTATAAATTTGAATGGCATATGTTTGTCAAGTCACCCTGTAGTAATGTTTTACACCTGTCACATGCTTACTATTACCAACAAAAGCACACCCTTTGCACGAAGTACTTTTAAAAAGTTTATTTCTTAAAAAAAAGGTTGTTGCAGGTTGTTGCTTAGAGGTAAGATGCTGGTTTTCTTCTTCCATATGGAAAAATATGAATAGAGAGTAATTCTTCCCAATTCTGATCTTTGTGTTTAGCCTGGAGTTCTGTGCTCTGTAGGACAGAGGGAAAACTGCTTCCCTACAGCTAATGAGAAGGCAGAGCAAGTACTACTCCATGACGTTTCATTAACCCTTATTGGCTTAGTGCTGTGGCTGCAGACCAGAGGCAAAGGCTGCTGTATCTGAGATCCATTTGGCAGCTCTCATTATTGCTCTTGACTCTGCTCATCTTCTTGGCAGCCCTACCTGGGGTAGCCAGGAGGGGAAAACAATTCAAAGGTGAACTTTAGTTCCCAGCCCTAGCAATTCATGACTCACTCGCAGTGGTATTGGAGGCAGTGCAGTTAAAACCTTTGTGGGCTTTTTCTCCTTATGATAAACCTGTGAGCAGATGTCCTTAATACAGAGCTGTGTCAACTGAGAAAAATTTCAGTGGTTCTAAATGTACTAGCAAAGAAAAACCTTTAAAATCTCTACAATGTGCCCTTGTGTGCTCTGCATCCTTTAGAAGCAGTTGATGAGTTTAAATCCACGTTCACTGGTACTTTCAATGTGTTTTGGCACTCTGACAAACTATTTAAAACTTTTGTGTTTTCACAGCTAATTATATTTCCTTCCTGGCAGCATTAGAGGCAACAGCATCAAACCAAAGGAGATGCTTACATAGAAATATATACATAAAACTCCTTAAAGCACATTTCTTTTGAACTGATGTGTGGGAAATAGTACAGAACCACAAAGTAGACTCAATATTAAGAAATATTGAAATAACAGGATGCAACAATATCCACCTGTCAGAAAGGCAAGTGTTAGTCTTTGTTGATAAAAGTCACGCTTCATGATGACTTCAGTCTTTTCTGTCTTCTCTGAATCAGGCAGTCTGGTTCACTTAATGTGATTAAATTTCCCTAGGTGATGCATCAAGAAGACTTTTTTTTCTTTTTGTCTTTAGATACAGAATGGGTAGCTCTCTTTCTGCAGTAGTGGGTATATCAGCTTATCGGTGTAAGGGAAGGGGAAGTAGAACAGGAGTTAATGCAAAGCAGTTGCCTGATAGGGCAACTGATTTAAAATCTATGAAATCTCCATTAGGAGGTTTATTGGGGGCAAACAGTCAATCGTAGTGTATTGCATCATTTGCTAATGCTGCCTGCTGTTTATTTGCTTGCCTCTTGCTAGAAGAGTTTGTGTCCCAAGTAATGGAGCGTTCTTCTATCACCACCTCTCTGTGCACCCTGTAAAGATGGAAGCATTTCTCTTCTCCACTTTGCAGAAAGGGAGAGGGAGGCTCTGAAACTCACCTGCTGTCCTAGAACAAGCCAGCAGCAAACCCAGGAACATAGCCCATGTACCAAGCTCCTTATCTGCTGAACTTCCAGAGGGAGGCAGCAATTGCAGCTAGCCCCTTCCCAGCGTGCAAGGGTATGTGCCTGTGTGTGGAAGAGCTGAGGAGATAATGTTAGAGAAGGAATTGATTAGGAGCAATTTGCCAGGGGAAGGGAGCTGTACTGTGAGCTGTCAGCAAGTAATGAAGCAAGGATGCCAATTGACAGGTGGACCAAAGACTTTTCAGTAGGAGGGAGGAGGAAATCGGTTCCAGGATGCAATTGCTCTAATTGAGGCTGTGAAGAGATAAATGGATAAAGTTTGCAACAGCTGGAGGCTGCACTGAAGGAAAACTTTGAGGGTTTGTTATCCTCTCAGGAGGTCTTTTAGTCACCATGGTGATGCCTCTGGCAGACATCAGCAGGGGTGGGCGGGGAGGGGGGGGACAGTAAAACCAAACCCAATGTCAAACAAAAGCCCCCAAGCAAAAGGTTCCGGGTATGTGGGGGAGGGGTGTGGAGAAATAAATATTGGTGGTGATGTGCTTCGAACTGGCACTGTAAGCACACGTCTAACGGTGCCGGGATGCCATGGTTACAAGCTCTGTGTAAAAATGTCAGCAGTTACACAGCAGTGCGTGTTGGACACCAGGAGCAGAGGTGTGGGCACCAGGTTTTCAGGGCCCATAGGTGCTTCTGCAGGACAATTTCTGTGTGTCCACTGGAAAAAAAAATGAAAACTTTTCATGTATGAAAATCACAGTAAATTTAATGGTTGGCATAGGTATTAAGAAGGATGGTCACATGAAGGTCAGCTTCAGAACCACAAGGGAGCAAGCATTGTGTCTCACTGTTGGCAAGAAGCAGACTATTTTCTTACAGCAGCAAGCGCTGCACAGTAGTTGGTTGGGCCATTGAAGGACTTAGCTGGAAGGAAGTACTTCGACTAGAGAGAGCTGATCAATTCTTTTACTTTTTGTTTTCAATTCTCAGCTACTTCTTCATTTCTCCCAATACCACCACACCCCAGTTTCTTCTCATGACTGCTGCCTGTTTATTTTTGGTGTTGCTTTGGAAGTTTATCTCAGTACTCACTACATGCATCTTTCAAACACTCTTTAAATGGGCTATATGTATACTATACAGCTTCTTAAAATCTTGTCAGTTACTCCTTCTAGTTCTGGATAATTTATGTAAGAATATGGGTAACTCCACCCTTTTTTGCTTACAGACTTTTATCTGTTTTTCTTGGCAAATTTAACTAGGTTAATAATTTGAATTCAAGTGAATGAATGGAAATGCATGCTTTTCAGATGTCTATGTTTCAACATTATTGATGGATACCTTGGTGTTGACAAGATTATTTGCTTGTATAGGGGTGGCTGGTAAAAGATCAGGATCCTCTTGGCCAGCACTGAACAAACCAATGAGTAATCTTAGTTGTTGCATAGGAGCTGGTACTCTGGAATGTCGAAATGGAGGCAAACGAATGTAGTAAGAAACACAAGGAAAATCAAAGGAATAATGGGAGCTGCAGTAATAGGTTTGTGTGCCTGGAAGCAAGAAGAACTTTATTTCAGAGTGCTGGAAAGGATGTAATTTCAGAGAGCAATACCTCTGGATTGTATTGCAGTAGTCTCTAGAGAGTCTAATCAGTGACCAACCTTACATGATATGCACATGTAACTAGGAACTTAATGACACTGTTCCATCTGATTAAATGCTACTTACCCTAGCCGTCGTTTCATAACTCGCTTCTCATGGGTCTTGAAGATGTACATCACGGGAGAAGAGTTGGAGGAAATAATGTTGGGATTTGTCTTCCTTTCTGCATGCAATGGGTAGCATGGAAGGAGGAATAAACACGAGTGCAAAAATGTATGATGATGACGTTGTTGAGGTAAAAATGAGTTTTGCTATCTGATCAAAGGAAGCTACTTCTTTAGCTTTTCCCCATGTAATGAAAAGGTTTATAACAATATGCTTGCTGTATGTAAAATGAAGCATTTCAGTTGTATATTACTTAATGAATCTATATGTAAATATATATATTATATATAAATCTATATATAAATATAGGTTATAAATCTATGCATCTGAAATTAAGGGTTAAGTGATAATAAGATGATGGAAATCGCTGGAGGAGTTGGGCTCAATTATCCTTGTGGGGTCTCTTCTAACTTGTGATATTCTCTGGTTCTAAATTCATGCTTTCCCATAAACTTCTTAAGCAAGGTGCTGTTAAAAGGTGTGTGGAAGGGAAGTGAATGGCTCTTATGTTGTGTTTTTTTTTTTTTTTTTTTTTTTTTGTTACATGGGCATCAGGAGTTTACAACTGCTGTGGGACCTGAAACTTGTGCTTTTGGGAGTTTATATGGCAAACTTCTGCTTTATTTCTTTTTGTGCTGCCATTATGTTGTTGTTTTTATGGTTTATCTTGATTCCTTTGTTTCTACAAAATTAATCTTAAGTCATGTCAGAAAAATCCAATGTTTTTTTTGTTACTAATGTTCTTGAGATTGCTAACTTGTTTAACCAGCAGTTAAGAGAGTTGCCATTTTGTGAGTCATTGCTGACTGAACACAGAAATGTCATAGCTGCTCAATAGCTGGATTGCTTTATTTTCAGTGAGGACACAAATAAGACCAAGTTATTCACTAGTTATTCACACACCAAGTTATTCACTACAAGACCAAGACATCCACTAGCACGCGAGCTGCGTTTGTTCTTCTGTAAAGCATTTTTTATATATGCTGGGGTAGTTTAGCCCTAACCACAGCAGTGCAAATTATCTCACACGAGGCAGTCTTAAACTTTTTTACAGCGTATACCCACTTGACTTAACTCAGAAGATAGGACTCTATATCTTTTGCATTTTTTGTTTGGTTTCTAGGGTTTTTCCACTGGATGGTCTAGCTGCCATGTAAATCATTTCCTCCTCCTTGACTGTGATAAGAATTGGTTACCGACAGTCTATGCCTAATGCCAAAATAACCAGAAAAATGTCTATTATACTCTTTCACTGTGTGGGGGATACATCTGCTCTTGCAGTGTTTTGTGAAGATTTCCTTGAAAGAGAGAGATCTGTTTCACTCACTTGTGGAATATGTTAGAGAAGAATGCAACTGATGGAGGAATTTCTTATATGTTCTGTAATAGATAGAAAACTTCATTAGCAGCAACTTCAGGTTTCAAATAATTATTTTCCCCTAGTATTTCCTCATTAGGTTACAGAAGGTATTGTATTTGAGTAAGAGTTAAGGTGCAAGTAGATGCTGTCTTAAGTACTGCAACTGGGCATGTTTTCATTCATAATTAAATGTATTTGCATTTTCAAGTCATGGACCAAATATGAATTGCTCTAGACTGACATTTGTTGCAATGTCAGAATGTCACTCCCTTTCCTCGTGTTTTTGACTTCATTGTTCTGCTGTGCCAATTATTGTGCTCTTTTCTATCCAGCATTTTATGACTTTACTGGAGGATCAAATGGAGAGAAAAGGCAGAGAGTCCTGTTTATATTTAAACCATTTTAAGATTTAGCAAAAGTGATAGGGAAACTGTAGGTAAAAAGAAATGAAATAATGCCTAAACATAACGAGTAACTCAAAGTTTGCCCTGTATGGAAGATACCTCTTGGAATTGTCGGTGAGCCTTTGAACAAATTAGAATAAGGCCATATAACAGCCTATACTTCTGAGGTCAGTGAAAGAAAATGGGCTTTTTCTTGAGTTTACTTTTTGTTGTTGCATCCTGATGGTTTTAGTAGTACTGAAGGGAAGATACAGTTGTCAGAACGACATGTTAGAAGGACTTCCCTGAAGAAACCACAGCTCCCACAGGCTTTGTGAGCATCTTGTAACAACAGTCTCTTTTGGAAAAGCAAAAACAATCCTGTAGTAATCTTATTCCCTGCTAAAGGTAGAACAAAGCTGTGAGTTGGATCTGGAGAAGAACGCCTAAATCTGAAGAGCCAGTCTATAGCTCCAAGTCTACTACATGACAGAGACCATTTGACTTGGTCACAATGAAGGAGAAAACATTAGATTAATTAACTGGGTTTCTAGGCACGTTCCCACCATAAGGAAGCAATTGCCTGGGGAAGCTACGGAATGTCCTTCGTTTGGCATATTCAAAACATAACTGGACAAGTTCTTGAGGATCCTGATCTTGTCAGCCCTGCTTTGAGTTGGAGAAGAGGGGAACAGTGTGACTTTGAGAGGTTCCTTCCAATTATTCTACAGTTCTTTGCTTCTAGGCAATTGTAGGAAATAAGCCGATGTGATCTTTGTGTTCAATAGACGCAAGAAGTTATGGTTCCTGATGGTTGAGCCATCAGTTACTCAGCGTTGCCAATTTAACTTCAATGCAAGGTGCAGTTCTTGGAAGTTACTCTTCATCTTGGGCCAAATTCTGTTTGTTATATTGTATTCAGAAGGATGTTTCTAAAAAATTAAATGTAAGTCATCTGAAGTTTAAAAACCTAGGGTTTATTTAAATAATAATAATTTTTAAATCTGTCTACTTTTCTCACTCTCCGAAGAAGTCAAAGATGTAAGTGATTGTGCTATTTGCATTCTCTCTAGCTGTCACCTGTAGGGCTCTGGAGGATGCAATTGCTGCAGTTTGAGGAAGAATGAGTGACCCTTAACATGGGGCTTAAGGGGCATTCCAGGCCTAGAGATGAAAGGATGAAGAAAAAATCCTCTGTATTATTGAAGCGTGTGAAAGGCATGAAAGAGTGAGAGGTAGATCAATAGTTTGCATTTACAGTGCAGGAGAGAAAAAAAAGATATACTGGGATTTACTTTTCCAGCTTACTTGAGAGAGATTTCTTCAGCTTCCACGCACACACATCATCTTTAGGAAGAACAGAACTGGGGTTTCTGAAGAATTGTATGCCTTTGGCATCCTGTAAGGTGTACCAAAAGTGCACTCTTCTCCACGCTACCTGCCAAAGAAATGATCTATCAACTAAATGCTTTACTGGGACTGTAGCTGGCATTTGACAATCAAGCTATACTAAAATATCGAGGGTCAGTGCTCAAAGAGATGGAGATGAAGATGCTCTTGAAAGATATGAATGAAGGAAATCTTCATCAATTAGAGTAGGGGGTGAGGTTAAGAGGATGTATTCTATCCATTTTAGCTGTTTCCTTAGCCTTATTCATTTAAATTTGCTATCTAAAACCTCTTAGTAATACCTGTTAAATGCCATATGGTTAACTGAGTCCCTGCTCCCTGTCTAAGTAGGTGTTTGCATAGCAGCTGTAAGTAGTCTACCATAGTACTATGTGGTGATGGGGTGCATTGCTTTTTAATACAATGACAGGTTCATTTCAAAGGCAAGCAGTTAAATTCCTCCTGATAATTTATATAAACCCTCTTCAAGAATAGGACATGCCAGGGCATTTAAGATCAAACGCTGTATACAGGTGCAAAAATGTAGCGTTAAAGCATAATTTAAAATTTGTAAGAGATTACAATAGCCTTCTCTGTGAGAATGTTATGGATATTATCTGTAATATTCATAGAAACTTATTGCTTCTGTGCCTGAAGTCACCTAATACTTTCAAAATGAAGTGTAGGGAAATTGCTGTGATCATTAGATCAATGCAGGCAGCCCACAGCCCTTTCAATAAAATGTCTCACACAAATGAGTATATTGTGCCATGCTACTGAAGGCCATGCACTCTGGGTCTCTGAGATGATGATGCATTTTATAGTCTAGTTTTTAACTGCTGATTTCCTGACAATATACTTGCCTCAGATGAACTTTTGGAGAGTGGCTGAATATCAAAGCCATAAGAGCCTGTGGTAGCCTCTGCCTGGGGTAAGAAGTGTTGGCTTCTTGTGGGCAAACGTGCCTTGTGCGATTTGTCTGGTGATGTTTCTCATGGCAGTGGGAATATCTTGGTCAGCCGGTGCTGTTGAGGCTGTGTGTTACATGAGGAGTTGGACTCAGTGATCGTTATGAGTCCCTTCCAACTCAGGATATTCCATGGTTCCTGTATTGGCCTGCTCCTCCAGATGAGGCCCAGGTGCAGCTTTGCCATTGAGTCCCATGTTAGGAGCTGTTGCTGCTTGTAGCTGTAAGACGTAGGCCACTCAAGTCTGGTGCAAAAACTGTGATGTCTGGAGAAGCTGCTTTCTAGTAGAATGATGAAAGAGGTGTGGGGTGGCAGTGCTTTTCTGCTAAACTTCGTATTTTGCCTTGAAAGAAGGGTAGCCAGGCATGGGAGATTAGATGTCTCCCTTGAGTGATATTACGATTGTAATGGGGATGGCAGAGGATGCCGGGAAAGAACTGATACCAAAGACAAAGCAAACTGGCTGAGGGGAAGAAAGTCCTGGGTCAAGGTGAGTGAGTTATTCAGAACCACTGTGCTTTTTCTCTCCTCAGCTGACTGTCTTCAGATACAGTTGTTCTTGAATGATCACAATCAGTATATCAAAATAAACGCTTTAGAGAGTAAGGTAAAAGGAGTTGCTGGCAAGACTGTAAATCCTCTCATGGAACAAATGATAACTCAGCTCAAGAGCCCTTTTGTCCTGGGAGTATGGGAAGGATATAAATTCTCTGAAAGTATCTGTCAGTCGGAATTGCTCTGCATTCATCATGCCAGCCCTCTGCATCATTCATGAATGTCATAAGAGACTAAAGAATTGGCACTTCATGGTGAGAATGATTAAACAACCATTACACTTGTCTTTTACTTTGGCACAGTACCTTTTAAACAGATCGCCTGTATAAAGCTTACACCAGTACACTTCTTGTAACGATGACTGTCCTTTCATGGTGGTGAGAAGAGAAGAAAACTAAGAAAAGTTGCGTTATCATTTATGGAGGGGTTTGTATGCTGTACTATTAGTTCTGGATTGTTTTGTTTTTGCATTCCCGCTATGTGACCTTGGGGGGAAGGTTAGAGAGTCTTTGGGAAGGTAAGCTTCTAAACAGGTATTTTTTCTCATCCCTGGCCTTCCGGTAGTTGTAATGGATAATGATGTATTTGGGGTGAGGTGAAAAAGCTCAGAATTCCTAGTGTAGGTTTTCTTGGCAGACCAAAACAGCCCCACTTAATTCTAAAGGACTAGTCTGTGTTTACAGTAATAAGTAGCAAAAGAGTAGGTTTTCAGAATGAAACTTGCTATTTTTATAGCATGCTTCTGAAATGCTTGTGGCCAGCAGGTTAGAGTAGCTTTGCTGCAGACTTGGTGTGTGATTTAGTCACCTTCTGTGGCTCTGGGGAGTATCTAGTAGCTAGTATTTGGAGTCTAACCCATTTCCACATTCAACCCTGAAAGTTTGGGCTTTGGTCTCCTGCTGTGGAGACCATAAATGTAAACTGTATTTACTGTTTTTTTCTACATAGACTATAGAAATGTGAATGCGTGTTTCAGGAAGAAAAAAGAATTACTTACTCTTACTGAGTGGCCAGTTTAAAACAAGCAAAACCTTGTATTCTGTATGTTATCTCTTCTAAACATGAGGTGAGTAAATGAAAGTGAGAGAACAGTGCTTGTGTTTGTATTTATTTTTTTTTTCCTGATAGTTCATTTGTTTTAATGCCATAAGCCATAGCTTAAGGATCAAAACTAGAGAGAATTTATTTTAGGGAAGAACTGAACGGGCTGGGATCAGTAATAGCACTCTAGCCTCCATCCATTCTGAGCTGTCTAGGCCATCTTGTTACCATTCAGATTCTGAAAAACTATTTTAGTTAACTAACATCCCTGTTCTCACTCCAGGCCCCAAATGTGCTATGAATCCTACTGTGCTTTTGTCTGCTAACAGTAGTCTCTGAGTTAAGTTCCTCTGGCATGCTGCCTTCTGGGCTTCTCCAAGGACATTCTCTCTGTGGGCTGTTTTATCAGGAAATGCCAAGAAATAAGAAACCACATCCAGATTCCAGTTTCTCTTTGGCAGATGAATGCAACTAAGAAATTCTTGCATCTGCTTTTACTGAATTTAGTTACCATTGCCCCGATGAAGTTTCTCACCAGGTGGCAGGTAACATTCTCTCCCTGATATCTGCGCTCCCAAACCTGTCCTGCAAGGGTCACAGTAACTGGGCACTGTTCTCTGGGCACTTACACTCAGCTATTTTCATATTTCAGTTGGAGGATTTTTAACTTTTTTTGACTGCTTCTGGTGCATTTTGGTTTTAAGACTTTTGTCTTCCTCTAATGCAAGTTCTGTATTTGTTACAAGCAGTACATGTTTTTTGTAAGATGTTTTTGTTTTTCTGTGGTGCATAGAGAAGTCCTGGAGGGATTGTCCTTGTGGACCTCTTTTAGATTGATGTCTGTCATATGTCTGCCTAAAGATGTGGGGGCTGAAATTGATGATTCAACTGAAAGACAGGACTTGAGGGCTGAGGCTGGTGGTACGATAACACTCTACGAGGCAAGGTTGACACTGAGAGGATAGATAAAGGGACAGATCACTGTGTCTTCCAGTACAAGAACTAGGGAACATCTATTTATCAAGAGCAAGTATGAAAAATGAAGGTGATTCTTCACTTAATAGAGTAACAGGCTGGAAGGGACCTTAGAAAGTCTCTACTTCAAACCCCTGCTCGGAGCAGGGTCAGCTATGAGGTCAGATCAGATTGCTTGGGGTTTCATGTAGTCAGATATTGAGAACTCCATGCATGGAGGCTCTCAAATCTCCTTGAATGACCTGTTTGACTGTGTATCTGTCTTTGTGAGGAGGAAAAAAAAAACAACACTTTTAATCCCGTGAAGTCGGAATCTCTTATTTCAAACTATGTCCATTGCTGCTTGTTCTCAAGTTATTCATCAGTGAAGGCCATGGCTTTTGTCTTCTCATTAACTTCTGTGCAAGTGCTGTGAGATTGCCCTTAGGTCCCCTTGAAGTTGTCTTCTCCAAGATGAGTAAGCCCAATTCCTTTGGTCTTTCCTAACAGGCCAGACACTTCAGTCTCCTGTGACAGTATTTGTGGCCCTCCAGTGAACTCACTTCAGTTTGTCAATGTCTGTTTGTGTTAGGGTCCCCAAAATTGGATGCATTACTCCAGATATGGTCTAACAAACACTGAATAAAGAGGAATAATCACTTGAACTGCTGGCTGCGGTCCTCTCAATGCAGCTTAGGATGCTGCCAGTTGCCTTTGCTAAAGCACATGGCTGGCTGTTCAGCTAGCTGAATCAGTGACAGTTAAGTATGTGAAGCTGAAGGTTTGTAAGCCATTATTGTGAATGCAAAACTTCTAAATGCTTTCAAGGGGAGACTTGATAAGTACCTGGAAATTAGGTCTGTTTGGAATTACTGTATAAATGAACCATATAAGGCTGAGGCAGTGTCTAAAAGGGCTCACAGTCTGGGTGTGTACTTTAAGGAAGTAACGCTTGCTCTGTTCTCTGTTTTCCCTGGGTGTCCACTTAAGGTCAGTGATAAAGATATGACAATGAATTAGTTAACACGTTCATTTTATGTAAATGAAAATACTAACAAAGAATATTTCCTGGCTGTAATCTGTTATGTTTAAGTTGGTACGTCTTCGGTAATCTTGGGCATACTTGAGTTAGCAGCTAATCCCTAAATTCCTTCCAAAATAGCAAATATCCCCGATGTGCCCTATCACTAACTCAGATTAGAGGGAAAAATTGATATTTTCTGTGTGCTGGATTTAGGGAAATTCATGGTTCAAGTGTGAACTTGAATCTTGGACTGACTGGTAGTTCTAGGAACACTCCCTTCCTCTTTCCCTTTTTTTTCGTCCAATCTTTTTAATGCAGTGTAACTAATGAGAAGCAGCATACTGTCTGATCTGATTGTTGGCTGATGCACACATACGGGGAGGAAAGTGACTCGTATTAATTTGCTGTCATTGAAAAAGACAGACAAACAAAGAAGGCATGATCCAAATTGCTGCTTCCATATTGAGTTAGTCTTGCAGATATCCTAACTCCTTTTTGCGTAGAATAAGCTTCTTCATATTTTATAGGTGGAAAGGAATTGCAGTTTCATAAAAAACAACGTATGTTTTCTGAGGAGGGAGAAGAAAATATCATTCAATCTGCATCTCAGAAGATTGTCAAGAGAAAAAGTGTCCTGAAATGAAAAAGAGCTACTTCATAAGAAGTCTTTTTAAGCACAGATGCTTGTTTTTGGGGGGATTAGACAGGAAGCTTTGTGTTCTTCAGGGCCTTATATTTTTTTATTCTTAGGCAGTTTAAAACTCTTGATTAAATAAATGGACATTTCAGCAGTCATGTCATAAAATGTATCAGGTCTGTCTCTGTTTTCTCCCAAGAAGGATCCTGTGAAGGAATAATCAAGTCAGATAATGATGGCCAGCTCCCCTGTAAACTTTGCTAAAGCACCTCCCTTTAGTTCTTTATTATTAAGAAGGTGTTAAGGGTGGCTGATGTTTTTGCAAATATGGAAGGACAGAGGGAAGGGGGTTGGCAAGCTTCTTGGTATTAGTGCTGTTATTTTCTTACTTGAATCCTAAAACCATTTATGAATCTTAAATTCAGTCAACCTGCTTCTTGACTTTTTTTTTTTTTACCCCCTCAGTCCTTAATTAGTTTGATAATGGTACCTGTATACAGTGTGTGTAGTGGATAGCACCCACAGGAATAATTTTTAAATGTTTATCACAAAAACTGGAAATAGGAAACACATAATAGGTCTTCTCTAGACAATACAGATCTTCCAGCACACTTAGAGTTGACCCAGTTCTGGTGATTTCCAGTTATGAAGTCAGTCAAATCCATGCTATTCAGGAGTTTATTGCAAAATTAGGTAAGGATTTTACCTGTTTTAATCACTGTTAATCTTAATAGATATGGACACTCATTATCTGTCCTCAAAACATTCTTTTACCATTCTTTTAATTTTTTACTCCTAAGAAATTAATTTGGAGGAAACTCAGAGTTGCACAGTTGCACGGCCTATTTGATGTGCCAGAAGGAAAAAGCTGGAAAAACAATTGTCAGAAGCTTTATTTTTAATCAGTCTGTGTATATTTTTCCTGAAGAGAGCAGCTAGTGCAAATAAGATGTTGAACTGAATAAAGCCATGAAGAGCTATGCCATTCTTTTCCTGTCTGTGAACTGAGTGGTCAAATACGCAGTTTGCCTTAAGCTGTGAATATCTGGGAGAGACCTGAATCTTTGGGGGTAGTAATCAGGTTAATCTGATTTACCTTTACTTATTACTTTTATTTTTATTTGAAACACTCAAAACTGTTGGGCAAAGACCTGGACGCTAATTTGAGATTTTCATTCACAGCTATTTCAGTCAAAACCTCTACTCTATTTGATCAGAGATTTCTATTAATCTGAACATAAATTGTTTTACAACTCTCCCTTGTTGTTTTGTTCATCTCCACTTGCTAGGGCAGAATAGTTCTCTCCACCTTGTTTTTTTGGGAGCTGTGTTTTTTTTTCATTACATGACCACCTAACATTTACTGCTGCAGGAAGCATTATCTCCTTATTGAGTTTCAGCAGTTTTGTGTCTGAACTTTTCTCGCCTGCTTTCATGCCAGAATTCTAACTTGCATTCCTTTACTAATGCCTTAATTATTAGCAAACATGGTAGGACCTTTATAGTTACATATGAAGTACCATAGGTGCCTCATCAGAAAAAAAAAAATTGAAAAATAAACTATCAGGAAATATAGTAGGACCATGAAGTAGTCACAAAAAGGAAAAAAAAAAAAAAAAAATCCCCCCAAAAACATAGCAATAGGGTAAGAAAAATAATAGGGTTATTTTGTTTTTATACTTCAGTCTGACTTCTAAAATTGTGTATCTTCCATTTCTTCCCTTATTAAGGAAAGTAAAAATAGTCTTCCAGTCCTTTTACCCAAATGTGAAGTAACACTATGTATTTAGAATCCTATGCAGAACAAAGACAATAACTGAGAGAAAGGCACATGCAGTGTCTCGTGTTATTTTAGGTAGAGAGATGTTACCATGATAAATAAACCGAAATATCATTATGGTGAATTACCACCATGAGCAGGAGACTTCTGGCTGCATGAGCGGCAGGGGGTGCAGAGCACCGGTATGGTAGGAGGCTGTGAACTGCCCTGCGCTAGTCACA
This sequence comes from Aythya fuligula, assembly GCF_009819795.1. NCBI lineage: Eukaryota > Metazoa > Chordata > Aves > Anseriformes > Anatidae > Aythya > Aythya fuligula. Next base: position 27,962,481 of record NC_045563.1, read on the forward strand.
GCTGGCTCTGACGTGGGTGAAAACAGCCCACCGCATGCTAGAACTTCAACTGATCAGAGAAGCATGTAATGCCACTGCTCAGAAATGGTCAAGAACGGATGATAGCTGCTAGCGATAGTTAACACAGGAGGTGGCACGTGAGGAAGCATGAAAGGGGGAACAGAAGAAGGATCAGGAAAAGGCACATGCAAGCAGATATGGCTGGGGACATGCTGGGAACTTCTTGGAAACTGGCTCTCTGTGCCAGATGACATGTGCCTTTGAGGGCACTGCAGCCTGGGGTAGTGACATCCCTTAAGGAATGGGGCCCCTGGGATCCTGTGTGAGAACATGCACGCTGCTGAGGAACTCAGTGAGGCCTGTGGACAATCACGTGCAGGGGCATGCCTGGGGCCTACAGGGGACCTGTGCAGGAACAGCTATGTCCCTGAGGGACTGGGGTCTGGTGGAAAACCCATGCTAGCACACAGAAAATAAACAAGAAGTGGGGAATGGCAGAAAAACTTCCATGCGTCAACCCTGATCTCCTGCACTGTCTCTGCGGAGGGCAGGGAGGATAAGGAGCCAAGTGTCATATGCTGGGAAGTTCAGACTAGGAAGGGGATGGTTGATGGTGGGGTGCAGGTCAGGCAGACGAGGGGGAGGAAAGGTATTTTCCTGAGTGTTTGTTTAATTGTTTATTGTCTTTATTTCCCTGTGCCTGAATAAAAACAAAAGTTTGTTAGCTGTCAGTATAACAATGTGAGATTACCTCAGTTCAGATTGTTTAGTCAATATTGTCATGAAGGAATGTGGGATTCTGGTCATAAATTTTTGTTCTTTTAACTCAGACCTGGTTAAAAGCTACAATCGTTACCTGAGATCCTTATTAATTTTCATGTTAAAGGTGCTTTTTGGTTTTAAAAGTCTGAACTGTGCAGCTCACAGTACATTAAACTCATCCCAGTCCAGAGTTGCTGTTGTAAACTATGTCTATGTGTTCGTGGGCTGTAATATCTGTCAGACATGATATTTTCCTGGCCACAGTGAAGAATAGTTTGAGTGTAGCCAAGACAAAATGGGCTGTTGATAAAATGACTTTGTAGATGCAAATAGAGAATGTTTTTATTTAACAGCAGGAGATTTGCAGAATCCCTAAGGGACAAAAGAAGTTGTATCTTGTGTAAATGTGGCAGACTTGTTCTCTACTGCTTGACAGGATTAGTTCTAGGCAAGATGGAGCTGCTGCAGTTCTTCAGCATTGATTGAAGGATACTCTTCCTTAAGATAGATTTTGAGGACTTTGGGCAATGATTAGAAAAAATGATAACTGATTTAAAATTATAGATGGTGGTGCCAACTTCAAGTAAATGTTTCTTAGCACAACTCACTGTGAGGTTTTACTTGCTGTGGCTTATAACATTGTTGATAACTTTTCTGTTAGGAATTTTCTGTGATGAGGATTTTGCCTTAAACTATTTTGTTTTGACTGGAACTAAATAATCTAACAGTTCTGTCCATGAATGTAGCTAACAAAATGCACAACTTCCCTAAGCTAAGTAGTCAGGCTCTGAACAGCAGCTTTGTCACATGTATTGTGACATGTCGGTCTCTAATTTTTTACATCTCTAAATACCAAAGTTATAGTAGTCAACTGCCATTTTGCTAAACTTTATTTTTATGAGAAATTGCAGTCTTATGTACACTAAACGGGTAGTGGTGTCCTAGTAGCTTAAATCTCTACAGTGTTTCCTTACCATATATTTCTTGGCTTCTCTGAGCTCCAAATTCTGCATGCAGCATCCCAGTAAAGCAGCTGAACATATTCTGCTCCTGTTTGTTTTCGCACATTTGTACAGTAAAGGTGGCCCAGGGCACTGTGAGAAGTGGGATTTCTCACAGTTGAGGAGGAAAATCATTTTTGTGCACTTGTATCTTTTGTTGTATTTACAAAGTGTGGGTAATATAGTGGAAGTAGTGAAACACTAGCAATAAATGCCACGGAATTAATAGTCCCTCAGAATTCCTTGTTTCCAGGGCATGGTTGGGGTTGTTTATTAAGTTAGTTATGCAACTAAGCCTTGAACAATGAGGAAAACCTAGACATCCAGTAGCTGCTCGTTAACAGTGTCCTATCCATCATCAGTCTTAAATAGAAATTGTCATGGGAGGAAGAGAAATTCTACTTTTTAATCTTGTTCGGTTCTCTTAAGTTTCAAACTCTGAGAATGATCGCATGGCAGCTGCTGTCAAACAGGAGCACTCAAGTCAAATGTTTGTTTGGATTTTTGTTTGCTTTTCTAATATGATCGCTTTGTAGTAGTAATTCCAATTATTCTTCCTCTTCAATTTTTAGTTAACATCTGCACCTTGTGTTTTTAGATAGGAGTGACTATTCTGTTTATACTTCAGGAGGAAAGCTAATTTATTGGTATGAAGTTAACATGACATGGATTTCAACACAGAGCAACTTGTATCCTGTATAGCCTCAAAGTGGAAGGAATTGAAAGGGGCACTTACATACACAACAAATAATAGTACATTCAGCTATGCACAGGTGAACCAACCAGCCCATCTATTATTATGCAGGTAATTTTGACCTGTACAATAAAGAAACAACTGCTGGCCATCAGGCTTCCGTTAAAAGGTTAGTTTAGGTAGTGATCTCTTGGTGGTTTCATTTGATGGAGTTTTGTGCATACATGTAAACCCAAAGTACTGAATTTCTTCAAGTTAAGCCTAGAAACAAAAGCTGTGTTTTGTGAGGGAAAAATGAGCTCTGTTAAGCAGTTAAGTCCCATGACAGGCCTATGAAGACATAATTGGTTCTAATTGGAGCTCACAGGAGCTCTGACATGCTCTACCTGCAGCCAAATGGCTCTTAGGCAATGAAATCATCTGTCTTTATAAATAGCGAAGAACTCTCTTCCAAGTTTGTCTTGCCTTTTTTTTTTTTTTTTTCTTTTTAACTGGTTATCAGGCCCTTTATAGGGGAAGCGGGGAGGTGGTAGTAGAAGGAAACCAACCAAACTTGCAGTTCAAGTGAGAATAGTTTTGGAAAGCAGGTTTTAATCCATTAAGTCATTAACAATACGTAAACTCATCTTGCTTTACTTAACATGCTGATGTGTCTTGCTTTAATCTGTAATGAAATACACACAGCTTTCAGAACAAGCTAATTACTGAAGGAAGATATTTGTAATGTAGTTTATAGTGGGCAGTTTGTATTCCCAACTATGGTGAAAGCCATAGATAATTCAATACGCAGTCACTGCTAACATTGCTAACTTGAAGAGTTTACATATATAGTTGGGGATGTGTTTAAAAGCAAAGAAACTAAAACATACTCTACATATTTTGCAAGTCATGCGTCTTCATCTTGATGAGCAGTTAGAGTTCAGTCTGTAGAATTAACCTTTCTGAAACTGAAATGATGCATGCTCAAAGTTCCAGTATGTCAGTGTGGTTTTCTGTTAACTCACACTTAAAAGTGAAATTTCCTACTTAACTCTGATTTCAGACATCAGTTTGAATTTACTGAGTGTGTGTTCTGGTGGGTATGCGGAGACCTGGAAGATAGGGAACATGGATGCGTTTTCACTCTTATCATTGAGTCAGCTGCTTATAAATCATTTCCCTTCTATGTGCCTGAGTTTTTGCTGTCTTGGTAATATGTGCTGAGAGGAAGCTTCTTAAACTAGGGTGAAGGGTATCAATTATTTCCACTAATATGTACTATTCAGTTGGAATTCAGGTCATGAAGAGCTTTACTGGAGCTGCAGCTTTGTAGGCAAGTGTTGAAGTGACCCATATAAGATTCAACCTGTTTCTTTATCTAGTTATGCTTATTCTTCTCAGGGTTATTTGATACACGTTGCTGGTTGGTATACGTGGGGGGAGAAATAGCATTAGTTGTAGTTTCACTCAGACTGGAAAATGTACCGCGTTGTCCTGTGCTGTCCACAGATGTTGCATCCCTGGTGCTGAAATGGGAACTGGATATTTTTGCTTATTATTTTGTAGCTTGTGACCTGTTGTAATAGTACTTAGAAACTCAGGTACAGTAAGTTGCTGAGGCACTGAGATGTATTCCTGACTTGCCTGTAGATTTGGATCTGGAATGGCAATTTTAATCACATTTTCCAAGAAGCTCAGAGGCTGTTTTGATGAGTTATAAAAATCCTGCTCCTAACTTTGAGTGTTGAGTACAAGTGAGAAAGTGGTCTCTGAACACTTCTGCTTCTCAGCTTATTCATCTGTGATGGTAAATTTCTCACTGGTGTGTCTGTCTAACTGAGCTGAGATGGCCCTTGTAAATGTGAGAGGACAGCATTCGGGTTTGGAGAGGTTTGGTATTGTCCTTCTTAAAAAAAAAAAAAAAAAAAAAAAAAAAAAAGTCAGGGAACAAATTTCCAAACAAATTATGCTGGAGATGCGTGTACTAGATTTCCAAAAGTCTTAAGCGGTGTTGAAAAAAATAGTCTCCCACTGTGAGGAGTCTTGAACTGAAGACAAGGTAAGCCTCAAAGAGGCCAAGTATTTCCTCTGAATACCCAAATAAGACTGAGTCCTATATCCCATGCTTCTGAAATAGATATTTGATTGGTTGCTTTTTGGTGTTTCTCTCTTCTTTACACTCTTCCCCCCCTGTCCCCTGGAAAAAAAAAAAAAAAAAAAAAAAAAAAAGCATTATGTTATCTGGCATTGTCTGGGATGATATTAAGCATTAATGAAATCATTCATTCTTGATAAGCGTTTCACTTATCTTTATCTCAAAGGCTGCTTGCCTTTATTTAGGAACCAAAATATCTCAGGCTCCCAATGTAAGTTATAATTTAGCTGGTTGCATACAGTAGAGAAGTCTTCAGTGATTTATACCTCAAGAGGAAGCGTGTTTGTTTGCTTGTGGTTCTCCTGCTGTTATGTATGTAGGAACATGAGGATGCTCTGAATAACATACATGCACATTTAGATTACTAACTGGAAGTATTTGGAGTCTTGAGTCCATGTTCATCTGAAGGATGAACTTTCCATAAGGAAGAAATTATGTTGTTTGTTATTGAGTCTAATGGTGCAAGGCTAATGGTGGGAGAACAGATACATTTTGTCTGATTTAAAAAGCTATTTCATCTTCTTATCTCTTTCTGTTAGAAAAAGCATCTAGCATTTCAGGGTTGTGGCTCAGCAAAGGAAAACTTGTGGAACACATGTGAGAGGGCAGTCTAAATAGCCATTTCATGTGCATTATAACGTGTTGTAAATATCCAAGAGGACTTTCCATGTCACTTGTCGCAAAATGTATTTTATTGTGCTGTCCTCCACTATTACTTAGCAGAGCCTGGAAAATATATTTCCCTCATTGACAAATTGATTTGCATGGAGTCTTCTCTGTGTGTTGTCAGTAGCCTCGTCAGTAGGGGGCCTTGATTTTCCCGTGTTAACTAATGAAAGCATATGCTTGCATATATTCCTTTTCAGAAGCCGCAGAATTATTTCCGGAGTTGACGAATAAACGAAACGAATAATTAATGCTTCTTGTTCTTTGGTTTTCTGTTTTGTAGCTGGTGCCACATATATATTTGGGAAGAGTGGAGGTCTCATCTTGTACACCTGGCCAGCTAATGACAGACCAAGCACAAGGACAGACCGTCTTGCTGTGGGCTTCAGCACAACAGTGAAGGATGGCATTCTTGTGAGGATTGACAGTGCCCCTGGGCTTGGTGACTTTCTGCAACTGCACATAGTGAGTATAGATAGACCCTATACTATTAATATAAAATAACAAGCGTCATACTCTACAGTTCTGTGTCTTCAGCACTCATCGTGTTTATTGAATGACTGAATGGGACGAACAGGGAGCAAAGATTTGGTGCCAGAAGAAGGGGAGTTGGTGTGTGTGTGTGCTCATGAGATTTTTGTATCAGTAGAATCTATTTGAGAACTGTAGAAGTACTTCATGGCAGAGTTAATCTACTTGACAAATGCATAGTCCTGAACTTATGGTGTAGTATTGCTATTCTCAAGAAGGCAAAGAATGAAATGGAGTGATAATTAATTTTTCTCACTGAGAAAGTTAAGTGAAAACTGACCAGATCCTCACCTACTGTAGAAAGAGTTGATCTAATCTGCTATTGCAAGCATCAGTTAGTTCAAAACAACGTGGCTTGCAAAAAGAAAATAAACTTTTCCTTTGTGAGAGCAAATATTCAAATATGGAAGTTGGGGTGAAAGTGGCTTTAGTGAAAGTGTGGAATTCTTTGAGAAAATGAGACTAAGACTGGAAAGTTTTTGAGAGTTTTTTTTTTTTTTTTTTTTTCAGATGTGGTGGGGAGGGGGCTGGGAAGGAAGCACTTGTTTTCCTTTCTAAATGAAGTAGCCAAGACATTTACTAGAGGTAGAAGCTAGTCGTATTGCTTAATGCTCTTGTTTGCCATGTCTTATGCATCAATTCATAGTGGAAGAGGGATGTGACATTTGCAGGATTTGAATGAGCTGGGGAGTTGTTGACATTTCACTGGAACCTAGAGAAAGTATAAGTAAGCATGAGGAATGTCAGGGTCCAGTATACAGACCTGATGTGAATAACTGACAGTCTTATTCTTCTGTAACTCAGCAGCAGACTTTACAATGTTTGGAGTCTTCTGGAAGCACTTGGTGTATTGCAGGGTGACTCTGAAGCAAGGGTTAAGGCTAGCACTCATTGCCACCATTTTAAAAATCCTGGCACTCTATTTTTTTCCCATACCCTTTTTTCTTGCTTTCTCAAAGCAAACATTAAAAAACAACAACAAAAAGGCTAAAAAGCAGAAGATACTGTCAATATGAACGTTAAGCCTAATGGGTTAGAATTCCATAACTCATGTTAAGCATAAATGGTTGGACATAATTGAACAAGCCACTATATATTCTTCAGCTGTTGTAATAAAACATGTTTGTAAAATGCTATCAAGTAACTGGAGAACATGTGAGGAGAAGTACAGATATATGAATTTATTCAGTCTTAGGAAGATCCCATCTTAGTCTAAGATGGGATCTTGTTTCTTTTGGTTGCCTTCTGGGATGTTAATAGAGGAAATTGAAGTTAGACTCTTCTTGGTGGTGCTCAGTGGAAGGAAGAGGGGATATGTACACAAGTACCAAAATGGGATTTCTCAGAATTAATAATGAAGGCACATAGTCTTTCTCTATAACTTGGTTTTGAACATTATCAACTCTTTTCTTACGAATGAGTTCAACAGAACTTTTTTTGACTTTTTCCTAACATTATCTGATATCTACAGACATCAGATATGTAAATCTAAGCTACTAATCACAGTTGCTATTAGTGCTAAAAGTTCTGTTGACTGTTTGTGGTGTAGTTTGGCTAATTTTATGCCTGAAGATGTTCACTAGCAGCAAATACAGAACTAGTTGAACTTCAGTTTCTCTTTTGTGGTCAGGATGGATTTAGGAGCATTTGTCTTATATTTGTGAGTATCCAAAGCTAAGTTACAGTGCTCTCTTGGGCCTGGTATTACTGCTTATCATGTCTATCACCAACAATAGCCTTTTGAAATGACATTTTAAATGCGAGACGATATGACCTCTTACTTTGCAAAATATATGCAAGCTTTCCATGAGATCAGTCTTTTTGACTAACTGAAATCTACCACATGCTGTGTGCTGTCATGTTCGAAGATGCTGTCCGTCTTCCTTTTTTCAAAGCCTTATTCTTCCATTAGGCAATTTTTTCTGTGTTGAAAGAAACAAGGCAATGGATCAAATGATGATAAAAAAGTATAGGAGAAATATATTTATATATCCTGACAGTTACAAAAGTTTATTAAACTGATAATTAAATAGAACTTTTAAAAAGGTAATTGGTTAAACCATAAAGCAAGCTGTAGGAAGAAGAGTTAAACCAGGTATTAAAACAGGCAAAACGATGTTAAGGTAACTCATTTAATATGTATTTAACAACTTGAATTTTCAGGAGCAATTGTGTTGCTTTGTTTTTGTTTTTAAAAAAATGATGAACTTTTTCTGGATGAATGCTAGGGAGGTCTCTTCTTTGGGGACCTTTCTGGGTATTCCAGTCACTCTTATTTATTTTTTAAGGATGCTATCCACTGAATTCGGGCTTTCTTGCTCTTCCCTGAGTACTCTGTTGGTGATAACTGGTCACAGAAGCAATTTGGTGATCATTATTTTCTACTGTGTATCACTAGATTAAAATTTAATACAAAATTCATCGTATGGCCTATGGTTTATCAAGATCTGATACCATTTTTAAGGTTGTGAAAGGGGCTTGTGCTCTGAGGAGACTTTTTAATAGCTTCCATGTATTTTGAACACCATATATGTTCTGGAGCATTCATTATAATCTCTTTTGATTTGTAAGAGGTTAGAAGCGAAAAAAAAAAAAAAGATATCTTTAGTAAAGACTTATATATGTGCTTATGTAATTTATGGTTGTTCTGTTTGGATTCATTTTCTAATTAAGAGTCTTTGAGACATTGTGGAAATTCATTAGCTAAGGTATCTGTTTTATACGAGGAAAAATTAGAACCTCAGACTATTTTCTCTCCTGATTTACAATGAGGTATAGGTTGGCAGCCCTGGGAAAATGCATGGCATACCTTCCAGATCAATGTCATATATGAAGCCTGAGGTGTTTCTGTCAACAGAACTAACTGTAGCATGTGGCTTGAAAGTGTTGTTACAGTATCAGATCCTTCCTTATAAGATTTTTTTTTTTTCCTTACAATTCATTCAAAGAATGAAGTCCAAACATGTACCAGAAAATTGCATTCTACAATGAATGGGTGGTTAAAAGACTGCAGATTTCACTTATGGTTGCATGTTTCTATACTATCATTCACCTTATACTACCACACCTCCTACTTTGTGGTTTTACCACATGCAAAAATCTTTACAGAGAACAAACTGGGAGAGGAAAACAGCTGCAGGTTATAATGAATATTGTTCTGTTGATGACTACAGAGAGACAAATCATCTACCCATGCACGCTGCTGTTTTATTTTGCAGCTCTAAATTTTTGTTTGTTTGTCAACTGTCATCTTACCTCTGGTTCCTCAGGCTGGTCTTCTAAGATGAGTAAGGGTTGGTAGTAAGAGTAGTCCAATTTCTTAGAGTTTGCTTTTTACAAGCAATTAAGTTGAAGAAAAAATGGTAGTGATTTTGGAAGAAACACTGCTTACGTAATCATTATGTTAATGGCTATCTATCACTTAGCACCAGGTGGCAAATGAAGGCTACAGGATTTGATATAAAACATTCTGATTCTCAAGTGATACATATGAAGAAAAAGTTTTCCCCAAGTTAAAGAGGACATTGCTAAATGAGAATCTGCAGATAAGGAAGAAAATGTAGGTGTAAGTTCTGCTAAATTCATTCTTCAGTTATTGGAAAGACTCTCCTACCCTGTACTGATTGGCCAAAGTCTGTGTTTGGGTTTATGGCTCGAGAGGCTTCTCTGGCTCCTCTTTGCTAAAAGTCCCCTGGAGATTCTCTACAAAATTGCAGTGCCCAGCTGAGGTATGTCATCTGAGAAGAGACAGACAGCAGTAACACAAAAAAAAAAGTTGGAATAAGGAAAAGAATAACCATGGAAGGTGTATGATGAGCTGAGTATCTTGAGGACTAGGCAGAAATGATAAATGTTGGTAAAATAATAATAATAATAGCAATTGGTGTTTTTCTTTTCTGAGAGTTATGTTTATATACTCAAGCAAGTAGAAAGAAGGGGGTTTACTTGAGAGTAGCTTGCTTCATTTTCCAGATGTTAGGTCTGTAGAGGCTGTAAATCATGTGGAGAGGAGAGGGGAGAAAAAAAAAAAGTTATGTGCTTCAGTTTCCTATTTTGTTTCATTTTATTTTTTTTTTTAGCTACTTTCATTATCCTTATGATTACTGTTTTCTTTTAAAGTGCATGTTTCACTGTGTTAGGCTTCCTTTTTTTAACAACTCAGACTTAATGTAGGAATAAATTAATTACTGTGAATACAAAAACTTCACCGTATCTTAATCTCACTTCTAGTGGTAAGAGTTCAATATAGTGTTGTTGTTCTTGCCTTTCCAAGCTTTAAACCGGTATAAAATAAGTCTTTGCTTGATACAGTTCTTACAGCATACCAAAAGTGATTGAATATTAGTATTCCAAAAGGTGTTATCACTTGAGGCTTAATGCTTATCATTTCTCTTTTCATTCAAGAATCAGTAATGGCCTGTGTATATTTCTCCTGCTTAATACTAACCTGTAAGGTCTCATCATTTGTTTAAATTTAAATTCAGAGATAGATGTTTTATACTGAAGCATGCCAACGGATCACCAAAAGGTAAGGTGGGGCAGGGCCTTCTTCAGTGAAGCAAGGAGTTGTTTACTGACGGGCTAGATACAGGAGGCAATGTCTTCTGTAATGGGTATTTGTATAGCTTAGGAAGTGAAGCAACTGGTGCATGAGAACAGCTGGACCTATCTACTGGTTAGGGGAGGGGATTAGAATGAGTTTTCAAGCAAAAGATTATATTGTCTGGATCCTTGGAAAGTCAAAAAAAAAAAAAAAAAAAAAAAAAGATAAAAAAAAAAAAAATGAAGACACTTTAAACCAAGACAAAACCCAGCAACCTATCTGAATGCAGCTTTCTGTTACAAGTGAGTTCTCTGGTGCATACTTCTGAATTGGTGCAACTTGGGGATTAACATATGCACAAAGACACAAAAGCTTGACTGCTAACCTTACAGACAAGGTGGCATATGAGCTGAATGAAGGAGTCAGAGCAGTTACAATTTATGTTAGCATATGAAGATTCAGTGGAGTTTCTCTCACTTCACATATATTTTTATAAACGTGTAACTGTAGTTTATCAACTCTTCAAGTTATCCGAGTGGACCATGTATTGTGCTGCCACCGTAAGGGTGGGGATGGATGTATTGATCCTTAGCAACAATGGGTAACTTAGACTCTGTAATGCTTGTTGAGCATTGCAGACATGTTCTAAGGATCACACAGAATGCATCACAAGTGTCTACCTCCTCTCTATAATTATTGCTGAAACTAAATTGTAAGTCACATCTTCTTTTTTGCTTAGATGGCAGTAATTTTCAGATGAGACTTGACTGTTAATTACACTCTATTTCTTTATGTTGATCGCAGATGATTTAAGTGCATCTGTATTAATCACCATTGAGAGAGATTAACATCATCTACACAGTCAGTTACTACTTCTCTTGAGAGAGGAAAATAACTTTTTTTTGACTGGTAAATTCCTAATTTACTTGAACTTGTTTGCAAGAGGATTTAAGACTGCCCAGTGTTATGATTCATCTGAACAAGGGGGAAGAGAGAAAAATAATATTAATGAATCACTTAAATACTAAAAGCTAAGAAATCGGGCAGAAGACCAATGTATGTGTAACATGGATATCTACTTCACATAAAAAAGCCTATTCAAAGGCATAACAGGCATTTTGTTGAGATGCAAATCATTTGCTGTCTCTGTGTAACGAGGTGTGGTACATGATGTAGGGATGAATTTTGTGGTATTTCATACAAATGATAATTGTTTTTTATGTCTATGATGACATGCTCAGTGGGCATGATTTATTATTGGAGATGCTTGTCTGGAGATAATTAACTTACACATTAGACTTTAGGGTAATTTTAAAGACAAATCTCAATGAACTCATAAACCTGTTGTCAACTAAAGAAAATAGATTACTTTAAACCTGGCCCTGAAAACTTAGGTTGTTTTTATTTCTTTTGGATCAAATGAAAACAGAGATGTAGATATAGGAGACGTGACAGCAGCTAAATGTTCCTGAAGTTCTTAAAGGTGGTGTGTCCACATCTGAGTTGAAGTACCTTTTTCCATTATTAGACAGCATCCTAAGATGACACACAAAATTGGAACTTACTGAGAAAAAGAGTTGGAAAAAGTATATGTAACATCAGCAAAGACCTGCTTTGTAATCTGTGCTCACCAGGGTAGCCTGATAGATGTAATTTTTACCTGGAAAAAGGTCTCTGTTTCCTTACTGAGTACTTTGAAAATATTTAACTGTACAAAGAGGCATGTATACCCAGATCATGTGCACAGAAAACAGAGCCTAACTGCTTGCCAGTTATGTCAGTCTTATTGAATGAAAAAAACATGGCAGTCACAGCATTTCTAGGTTGGAAGAGACCTCAAGATCGAGTCCAACCCCTGACCTAACACTAACCAGTCCTCCGCTAAACCGTATCACTAAGCACTACATCTAAACGTCTTTTGAAGACCTCCAGGGATGGTGACTCCACCACTTCCCTGAGCAGCCCGTTCCAATGCCTCACAACCCTTTCAGTAAAGAAGTTAAACACGTTAGACTTCAGCATCATTAGTCTGCTTGAGAAGCTATATCTGAGTGAGCTTCAAATTTTAGGTATACACATCAGTGTCTGTTTTGTCTGCTAGTGTAAAATCGCCAGCAATTCTGATCTTTTTTATGGAACTGTTTTATTTAAACGCTTAAGGATACTGTCCCAAAATGTCCTCAGCCTTATCCTGTCCTCCTCTAAACTCTTTGGGTCTACTAAGTCCCATGTACTTGTGCATGCTGCATTGATTATTCCCTAGAGTACAGACAAGTTAGTAAAGGAAAACTAATTGAAGGAAAGAAAAATTGACCTTCAACTTCAAAACGTGCTGCTGTTACTTCTGCTTTTATTTTGAGAAGTTGATTAAAATCCACTTCTAATTTATTTGAACTGGTTCACATTATGCATAGGAACGGTCCATCTGTTGTTACCTACTAGCTTGCAGGAAGGTATCTCTGGTAGCAGAACAGGAGTTGAGAGTAAACCTTTGAAGGTTAAGGAGCTTCCCACCCCGGTATGCCTGTTTATGGCTGCCACAGCTTGTCAGTATGCCTCATCAGGTTATCCTGATGACCTTTTGAGGTTCAGTCCCTGTTTTGTTGCCAGTGGCTGCACCAGGTGTATGAATGAATGTATGTAGCTGAATGCAATAGTGCAGGAAATAGCACACTGATGTCCTGCGGCTAAAGATGATAGATTTTAGATCCCTGGTTGCACTCAGGCAGCATGGAAGCTCAGTGCTTTGATACAGAGATTCATTAATTCCCCTCTCAGAAACAGTTTATGCGTAGATCTTAGTGCTTTCAGTGTTACTGAAGGTTGTGAAGCTGATGTGAGATACAGTAGAAAGAGCTGGAAGGGCTATGTTAGCATGAATGGGCAAGTTATGGTAATGGGCAAGTTACCACAGATTAACCTAATTAGAGCCACAAGTCTGAATATAATTTTAGGGCTTCAGTTCCGCAGCCTGGTTGACTTCTGGTGGACAATGGAGAGTGGAAAATTAAGAATTGGAGAATATAGAGGAAGAATCAATGGCAAATTACATCAGTAATTTTGTGAAACCTTCCTTAAAGATATGGATAACTAAATGCACTATCTTTGCTCATTTTTCCATAAAAAGAGAGGGCTTTGCTGTTCTTTAACACATCATCGTGTGTTTCATCAAGGAAGCTGGCTTCTACTCATAAGATTGTCATTTGGTGTAGAGGACAGAACAAACAGCTTTTTACTTTTCTCCCCAAATACAAATCTGCTCATTTTAGTGTTGTATATCTAGCAAAGCCAGACCCTAGTGCTTCAGTGTAAGTGCAGAAATAAAAAATATGCTCCTAATTAGCAGCAAAAATCTTAATGCGATTGCTGTTGAAAGATTCATCCCTGAATATACAGTTTCTGTTGAAAATGAAGCTTGAAACCTGTTTGATTTGTGAATATCTGTTTGGGGCTCTGCTGTGGTTCTTTAAATCACTGACAGCTGTTAAATGATCGGTTCTCAGAGCCTTCCATAGTATCTATACAAAGACCCTATATGACAATAAATGTTATGTTATTGCTTGTACACTATATAAGCATACTGTGTTTTGCTTAATATTTGTTTTAGCATTTCCTGTGATTATAATATTTGTAGAATACTTCATCTAAGGCTTTGATGTATTATAATTTCAGTATAACTTGAGCTGAACTGCCTTTACTGCTTTGCAGTACTTTTTTTTTTTTTTTAGTATTTCTCAACTAATTGGAATCTTCACATTTTGGAGCACTGTCAGTGACTGAGTAAACCAGGAAATATTGGGACTCTTTCTGATGCTGAGAAAATAAAGATTTTGCCTCTTAACATTTTTGTTGTTATTTTTCTGAAGAATTAAATACGAGGTAGTGAAAAGGTGGGTTTGGGTTTTTTGTTCATTTGTTCAGCAGGCTCAAAAAATAAAAAGAAACACAGACAAGCTCCAGGGAAGTTATTGTCTTGAAATATCAAAGACCTGAAGGAGTTAAGTCTGAGTCTTTTAGTGTTCATCTCTTGTATTTGTAGACTTTATACTACCAACTGGCAGTCTCTGTATTTTTCTTTATAAGAAGCACGGAACCTACAAGTTTGTTCAGACCAACACATCTTCCTTCTGTATGCATGGATAAGTTGCACTAATAGATTCTAAATTAAATCTGTTCGTAATTAAAGCCTTTATCACCTTCTCTATGGTTGCATCTAAAAAGTAAAATAAAATTCTTGATCTTGGTGTTAATGGATAGCAGCAGGGTACGGTAATAACTCACTGTGTATTCAAACATACCAAGTACTACTCAAAAGCAATTAAACAAGGGCAATCGTCAGTTTAATTTACCCCTGACTTGGTATCTGATGTAACCTTCTCATCAAAGGTTAACAACTGCTTGGTACTACATCAGTTACAGCAAAATGAATTGTTTCTCTATTAAGCCTCTAGGAAGAGCATCTTAGATGAAAAACATATTATTAAATAGTACTAGCAAAATGTACGTCTTATCTAGTGCAAGCATGTACATGTTTATAAAATTAATTTTTGAGGTTTTCAAAATATAATGCAGAGAAATGACAGCTTGATCAATGACATACAGCTGGTTCTGGGGTAAAAATCCCCTTTTCTGTACAACAGGAAAGAGTAATCCTGCACAGTTTTACATGGGAAATGAAGATGCTGCTTTTTCCATTCTAAAAAGACAATGCAGAGATAATTTAGAGGAGAGAAGGATACAGAACTAGAGTTCTGCTTGAGCTCCAGCATCTAAGTTCCTGCAAGCTTATTCATTAAATATTCTCTGAGTTTGCAGGAGAGCGGTACAGTTTTTTATTCAAAACAGTTCTTGTAACTGTTGTTATAATGGTTAAAACATACATGTATGCATTTCATGTTAAAAGATCTATACAATCATGATATATCTTAATATCCCTTTGAAAGGTACACATGAACGTCCTAATAGAATGAGAAAACAGAGATTAAATGACGTAACAAAAGCTATAGCACCAGAATCAGAGGTGGTATGCTCTGAATGATTTATCTGTTCTTAAAACAGTAAGGTCTCCCAGTGCTTCCTTGTCTGCCCTGAAAGAGTGGTTCAGTACCAACTTCCAGGGAGAGGTAATGTCTTTGGAACTACTGCTATTGCCCACAATGTATGAGGACCCCAAGAGGTGCCCCACTTTTATGGCAGGAGGTGGTGTATGGTGTGGGTTTGTGTTTTTTTTTTTTTTTTCAGTTTCCATTTAAACGCAATGGGTCCTGAACTTGCTTAGCTTGTGTGTTGTTGAGATTGTAGGCTGAAGTGGTATTATTTGTGCTAATAAGCCTCTCCCATTAGTTAACCTTTCAGTACATAAAGCATGATTGAACTGAGAGCTTCCTGCTGGTTTGAAAAGCTTTTATGTTAAATACATGATACAGGCATTTTCCTCTTCCATCTCCTTATGCAAAAGAAGTAGGATGGGGGAGACTGCAAACACAGTCTGAAACACAGTTGAAGTAAATCTTATGTAGTGTGAAAGCTCTCTTAAACTTCTCTTTTTTTTTTTTTTTTTTTTTCTGCTACATTTAAATTCTTGGTGCTTTAAGCAATTTTCAGCCTACAGAGACTGCCTCGTAACTGGTATAATTTGGGCCAATGTAAAGAATCAGCTGAGAATTTTGCCTGTATGTGATGACCAAGTACGTTACTAGCTCGGAAGGTCCAAACTTACTTTGAGTGCACACAGTTCCTGTTTTAGTTTATCCTTTATTCTTGTCAATTACTGGTGTCAGGAGTGCAGTTCATAGAAGCTGGATAATAGAAATCATTCAGTATGATAAAGAAAAATACCTTATACTTAAGCTACTTCTGCTATTTTATCATGTTTCTCCTATTATTTTCAGGCAATCTTATCAGAGACCAATAACATACAGGATTTCAGCTTTTGGATCGTGTAAAGCTCTTTAGTGTGATGCTGTTCAACCTTAAAGAGATGATGGGATTATTCATTTCTGTGGAGAACCATATTATGCTTCTTGTATGCAATTTATACTAGAGATAGTAAAGAGACTCAAACTTCACAGGCATTTCCCCTTCTTTAAGGGGAGCAGGATCTACTTTTTCCTGGACACTGCTTTGGATGCATTAAGTTTTTACAAACATTCTTATTTTTGGTAGGTTATCTTTTTGTAGGTAGTATATTGTAACCCAAGTACATTTAGAGAGTAGGGCCATCACTGCAGAATGATCTTTTGGCATAATTCAGGTGGGCTGGACATGCTGCAGCATTTCAGATAGAAGTAAATGCATCTCTGAAACATGAGAGGTCGACACAGCCTTTCTGTGGCAACTGGTGGACTTGCTCAGGTAATGAGTTAGGCAGCACTTCAAAAGAATTGAAGACTGCAGCTAGAGGGGTTCCAAGGGAGAGAAGGCTTCCCTACAGGTCCTGTTTTATGGATGGTACTATACGTGTGTACTGAAGAGTTGGGGCAGGAACGGTCATGTAAACAAGGAAGTCTGCTCATGCTGAGTGTATACGTTTATACTCAACAGCTTCCAACGTCATGGGGAGTGTGAGACTGTCAGCACCTCACTACAGATAGTTCTTTTATAGAACTATCCCATTCAATCACCACTAAGACCTAACTTATTTTTATAGCCTTATGATATTGGGAGGGGTTTAAGAGAGCAATTGTAGTCCATCGTTGTGTTACGCGGAAAGGTAATGCAATAACGTCCATTGTTGTGTTTCCCGTGATATGGTAAAATCTAGCTGTGCTGACTCTGTTCTCTTGCAATACTGAGTAATTCTCTTTTTGTATTTGTTTCAAAGAATGTGTCCTTATGTGAGACTTCTTTATTTCTTACTCTTTGTGTGTTGTTTTTTTGTTTTATTTTGTTGTTTGTTTGTTTGTTTTCAAGCGCTTGCAGTGTATTCTTGTCTTCTGTCCTCTGTTTCTGTGCAGAAGAGCACTTGGTTGTGGTTACTCATTCATAATTCTTTAAATCTTAACCTGTGGGGAGCCAAATTAAATGTAGCTCTTCTATAATGGTTACTGTGAATTACCTTAATGTTTTTAAATGAAATGATCTCCACTTTGATTGGAGTCTGTAAGAAGAAGACACACAGTTCTGTAATACAAGATAGTCTGAACTGTTTTGCTTGAAACTGATTTTAAAACCCTTATTGGTTTGTGTTCTGATCAGATTTTGTTTCTTGTGTAAGAAACATTTACTGGCTTTCTGATAGGGAAAAATATTTACTTTTGAAGCTTTGCAAATGGATGACGTTTTTTAAGATGGTGGCTGTGCATCTTAATTTAACAATGTAGGGACCTAGATAGATTCATGGAGGGACCTAGATAGATCATCAAGTTTAGCCCCCCTATACTTGATGGTGACTGTACCATACCTTCCTCTTTTCTGGCCTTATGGGATTTACTTCATCCCTTCTGATTTTCCCCTTCTGCTATTTCTCTTGAAATGCTGTTCTAAATTTTTTTTTTTTCCCCTCAATGATCATCTTAAAGTTTAACTTATTTTCCAATCTATTTACCTTCATATATGTCATTTTAATCTCGGTTTGTTTTGTGCCAATATTGTCATTCAGCTCCTCTCTGTTTTTGATCTTCATCCATCAGCTGCATTTATGGAAAGTAATTTTATTGCCTGTGCTTTCTATCAGTGGCTCCCCCTCAATTCCCCTTCAGGCTTTTCTGGGCTATCTGTATAGCACAATGGGGCATCAAGATATCCTGGGGCTAATATTCATTCAAACATAGAAGTCTACAGTCTGCAGCTATAGACAAACTGTATTGCTTCTGCAGCTGAACTATTCAGCTGTGTTCAAGACTTATTCAAACACAGTACCAGATAAGCATTGCTGCTTTGTTATAGAATCACAGAATGGTTTGGGTTGGAAGGGACCTTAAAGATCATCTAGGTCCAACCCCCCTACCATAAGCATGGATGCCTCCCGCTAGAACAGGATGCTCAAACCGAAGACCCAAATTGGGTCTGTGCTGGTTACTTTGGGTGTCTTAGAGCTGTATGTTTAGTTCTGAGCTTGGCTGTGTAGGTGTATCAAGCTTACATGTACATGCAAGGTTCTGGTAGAAGGGAGAGTGCAGTGGTGTTTTCTGGGAGAAGAGTCCAAAATCTGCCCCGTGTCAGATCAGAGCCAGTTCTAGTCACCTCCAAAAGGGACTGGCTCACTGCTGGCCAGAGCCAAGTCAGTGAGCAACACTGGTTGCACTTCTGGGAGAGCAGATTTAAGAAAGGGAAAAGGACTGCTCTGCAAAAAGCAGCTAGGAGAGTGAGGAGTGAGAATTGGCCTGCAGCCATCAAGATCAGTGCAGCAGGAGGGCAGGAGGTGCTCCAGGCACAGTGCAGAAGTTCCCCTGCGGCCTGTGGAGAGGCCCCTGGTGGAACAGGCTGTCCCCCTGCAGCACGTGGGTCCCACATGGAGCAGATCTCCACGCTGCAGCCCCCCCATAGGTGGAGGAGCCCCTGCTGGAGCAGGTGGATGTGGCCTGGAGGAGGCTGCGGCCCATGGAGAGCCCCCGCAGGAGCAGGCCCCAGGCTGGAGCTGCAGCCCGTGGAGAGGAGCCCATGCAGGAGCTGGGGGTCTGGGGGGAGCTGCCACCCACGAGGGACCTGTGCTGGAGCAGTTTGCTCCTGGGGGATGAACCCTGTGGTATGGAGCCGTGTGGGAGCAGTGCTTGAAGAGCTGCTGTCTGTGGGCAGCCCCGCAGGCTCAGTTCAGGAAGGATGGCATCCCGTGGGAGGGACCCCACGTGTAGCAGGGGCAGAGTGACCGTGAAGAAGCTGCAGAGACAAAGCGTTAGGGACTGACCGCAGCCCCCATTTCCCTGTACCGCTTGAGTGGAGGAGGTAGAAGAGGGTAGATGTGGGAAAAAGTGTTTTCACTTGGCTTTTATTTTCTCACTGCTCTACTCTGTTAATAACAGGCAATGAATTATATTAATCTCCCCATGCTGGTTCTGTTCTGCCTGTGATGGTAATTGCTGAGTGATCTCCCTGTCCCTATCTGAAGCCTTGAGCTCTTTCCACTGTGTTTTCTCAGCCTTTCCTTTTGAAGAGGAGGAGTGAGAGAGTGGTGTGGTGGAGTTTAGCTGCCATCAGTGAAACCACCGCAGCTCAGTGCATTTGCATGCAGATGTCGTCCATTCGTACAAACATCTTTTGTTTCAAAATCCTTTTACAGAAGTAGTGCGATCAATTTAAAGAACATTCTCAACTGAAGGCTTTAGGTTCCTTTCCAATGTGTTGCCATGTGTCATAACTTCAATGCTTTGTATATATAATTCTTCTATTTGATCACTCATTTTTACGGCTTTCAGTGGCAGCTGTGTTAAATGATAATGCTGAGTTAGAAAGGAGATGGGCTGTCCTCTGGTTTCTTATTGTCAGCCCAGGAAATGATAAGCATTTTGATACGTTAGCTGACATGTTGGCTCGGTTTATAAAACCTGTATCAGACTGGAAATCACGTGATACATAGTCTGGAGCCTTGATTCCTGAGATGGTTATTAATGGGCTTGTGAACTTGTGAATAGAGCATGGTAAATCTGGCCTTTGAGATAATTGAAAAGACATCACTTGTAATGTGAGCAGCTGCACTGAAGGATGATTGCTGCTCTTTGGGGACAGAGGATATTACCTTGTTACATGCAATTCTGAAGCAATGCACCCAATATTGATCTAGTTTGGCCATGTCTTAACATCCCTGGAGTGGCTGCCCAATGTATTTCATACTTGTCCTGCTCCTATCTCCTTCCTATTGCAAGGACAATCTATTGGCAGAATAATTTGATTTCCTTAATGAAAAATTAGGTTATGGAACTGGTCGTGATAGCCAAGAAAATGATAGCTTTATAGAGGCACAGGAAAGTATTTTGCATTTTAAAATGTAGGAATAGGCAAAAAGTAAAACTTGTGAGCTCTTCTGTCCGCTTCATTTACATATTGTATTACTGCTTTCAGTATTGTTTTTCATGTAACTCTCTTAATCTGATACATGTTGTTGCAACCAGAGAAACTGAAGATATGATGACAATCCAGTAAACTTCTTGATAATGCTGCAGTGACATGTACATGGCTTCTGGTTCGCACTGCTATGAATAAAACAAAATCTTCAGCAAAAGCAGAAAATACTAGTTTTTAAATGAGTTAAATACACTGAGGTTGTTATCGTTAAGGCAAGTTTTGATTTCAACAGGGATATTATGAGTGCAAGATCTCTCCATTAGGGTTCTTGAAGCTGTGTGGGAATTTGGCTTACGATACATGTTCCACAATGCTCACTGAAAAGCTCCTGATTTGGACCTACCCATGAAGGTGACACTAGATGTTAATCATTAATCGTCACTGAATAATTGATGATTAATTGATGATTCCTTGGATTCCAAAGAAAAAAAAAAAAAAACCACCACTGTATTCAGGTTCTTATAGAAGCTGCTTGCCTCTTGCAATTTGTTTGTATTCCTGTGTCAAAAGCCACCCTTCTCCTGGGAGGATGAGTTGTGTTCACAACTCACCAGAACTCCTTCACCAGAACTACTGATGGAGGAAGTTGTCTGGGGGACTTGGAGGTCGCTTGTATCACCAGGGCAAAGCCAGGTCAGAGCAATGTGTTTGAACTAGTCAGAGCTCAGAGCTTTAGCTGATGACTATTGTTCAGTGCTTCTTAATAAGTCATTCATTTTTAATACTGATATGTTAGCAGCTGGGGGGGCTGCAGTACACCTGCAACCAATTCTTTATGTCTTCTGCCGATTGGAATTGGCCGCTTGTTTCTGGAACCAGGTGAACATGGGGTGGGATGAGTTCATCTGCAGGGCTGTGGTCTCTGGAGGGATTGTTGCTTTCTATCTTTATCTAGTGAGCTGATTAGTGTTGTTGCCTCTCTTTACTTGAACTGTGTTTTTGCCACATAGAAGAGTGAAAGGGAGAATAGTTGTTCTTGTTAGTGGCTTAAGATCAGAATGAAGACAATAAGTTCTGGGTACTTTGGGACTCTAGGCTTATATTGCTTCAACTAAAGAGCCTGTGGTCCCTTTCGCTGTCAAACTGCACTGTATTCAGTGTATAAATTAGGTCTAGACATGAGAGGAAGCATTACAAACTAGTGTAAGTGGACAGATCACTGTGAAGTTACGCTAATCAAACATAAATGCACTACATCCATAGACATGAATGCAACTTGTCTAAAGGTCAATGGGGAGAGGCAAGAGAGGGAATTGTGCAGCCATGTGGTAGTGTTATTGATACACAGAACCACGAATGGGATGTAAATGATGAGGGGTTGGCAGCAGGAGGGGCTGTGGGGATGGGCTTTGTAAGGAGAGGTCAGGGGCTGCCCTGTGCCAGACACCAGGTCTAGCAGACCCACCGCTGGATATGGCCACAACTGATAGCCCGTCTGGCGGTGCTTCTGTGATAGTGCTTAAAGAATGGTAGAAAATGCCGTAGAGAGAGAAGGATGGGGAAAGTTACAAACATCAGAGGAAACTCCTAAGTCAGAGGAGGAGGTGCTCCATGGCGGGAAAGGTGCCTGCTAAGGCCCATGGAGGACCCCGTTTTGAAGCAGATAGCTATTCCCAAAGGAAGTGTGGCCTTTGGAGAGCCCATGCCAGAGCAGAGGAAAAGGGTGAGAGGGTGGGAGCAGCTGAGAGAAACTGCTGTGTATTGACAGTAACTACCTGCCCTGGCCCTTGCACAGCTATGTTGAGTGTAACCTGTGGTAGAGGCAATGGCAGAGGACAGGAGTGAAGTTCAACCTGGGAAAGGGGAAACACAACCCTTTGTGTTTAAACTTTGGTCTTTTTTTGTTTCCCAGTTACCAATTCAGTAATCAAATGTGTTAATTGGTAATAAACTGATTCCCCCAAATTGAGTCTTTTTTTTGCCTATAACTGTCCTAATCTTGCTCCACGAGCATTTCTACTTCAGATCTTCCTTGTTTGTCCTTTGTTTGCTGAGGGGGAGAGAAATGAGTGGCTGGGTAGAAGTTTGACTGCTACAAGGGCCAACCCACCACTAAGCATCAGCAACACAATTTTATGCAATGGGAGGGTATAAATCCTTTAATCCTCTTGTTGATAGAGCTGAGCCCACCCCATATGATGTTGGCTAAATTTGACACTAAAGACTGCATTGAGTCTAAATATATATTTTTTTTAATGAGGATGGAAATAGGCCAGGATAGCCAAAGGTGTACACCTCATAGTCAGTAAACTTAGCCTTCAAAGATTTGTCACTGTCTCGCATGCTGTCTATTTTTTCTCTTTCTCATGAACTTTCTCATGATTCTTGCTTCCCTTTCTATGTCAGAGCTGCTTATTAACATACAGGTGGTATGCCTGGGAATGTGTAGTTATGAGGGTGAACAGCAAACACAACTCTCAGATTCTGTGCTGATTTAGATGAGACCACAGAACAGAACTATACTTATTTGTTGATTTGAAAGAATCTTGAAACCATCAAAGGAGATGGAATTAATTTTCAGGGTATGGTAGGAGTTATGTTTGAAGGTAAAAGGGTGTTTTATTGTACTAATAGATATTGTACATTCTGAATGTACTTTGATTATTCTTGATAGGAAGAGAATGTTATTTTAAGAAAGTTCTCTGAAATCAGTATTAGGTCTGAAGGTTTGATAAGGATATGGTCTCAGTAACAACCCTGGTAGTTTTTGTTGTTATATTTCTGTATTACTAACGTCCTTTCTGTGACAGACTTACCTTAGCCTGAAGAAGCACACCACACCATTTTAGCCCATGCTTCTGAATATGTGCATTTCCGAAAAATCTGCCAAAAAGGTGCAAGTTAATATTTAAAATGGGCCAGGCCTACCTGAGGGTTTGTACAAAGGAGAATGAAGGTATAAAACAGTCCCAAACGTCAACAGAAGTCAGAAAAGTCCAATGTAATCTTCATTTCAACTCAGCACAGATTCTGTTTTGCATTTTCTGAGTCTTTTTCACCTACTCTACCATTAACAAGTTATGAGGATTTGACCACATTGTAGAAGTGATGATTTCACACCTGAGTAGGGTTTCATCTTTAATGTGGTAATAAAATTCTTAATATAAATTGTTGAAAAGACATGTTTCTGTTAATACTACTTAATTGAACATTTTCCTCTATGAGGGATTTGTTTTTTCAAGGGAAATAAATTTCACATATGTGAAGACAATTAATAGAATCTGTTTTCCCTTTCCGAAGATAACTTTCACTGCTAATATTCTGACATCTTTCAAAGCTGCTTGTGATTAGTCAAAAATAACTGTCTGGCAATGTCCTGACGATTTCTTTACTATCTTAGCATGTGCATGTTGCTTTCACTGATGCACTTTAACGTTCACCAAATGTTGCTCTTTTTTATAGACCATGTAGACCCTATGTAAAAACCTGTTCTGCCCCATGGTTTGGTGCTTCATTTTTGGCCAAAACTCAGTGATTTGGATGCAAGACCAGAGCCCACTGCAATGCCAGAATCAGAAAGGTTTTGAAGGGTTCATCTTCTATTTTGCATCACCCAGATTTTTTTCTAAGAAGTCTGTCTAAAAATATATTCGACTTTCTTTACCTGTGAGGTCCAATCATACAACCAGAATAATACAGTTGCTAAGAGGTATCAACCCTAAAAACTAGTCACTGTCTTTATAATACTTTTGGATATGGGAAAAGAGAAGAGTGGACAAACTGATTAATATTTGATAGCCTTCATTTAATGGCTTCAGCCTTCGTAATTAACCTTCTGTTTCACCTGAAACGTGTCTACATTTTCAGGTCAAGCACTTGGGGTGGGATACACTGAACTGTCAAAATGAAGGATGAAGTGATGTGCTGGGAACTACAGGTTATGCACAGTACTGGGAGCCTGAGACAAGTGCTATTTAAAATTCACTGTTGTGTGCCAACTTCATTACACATACTTGTATTACATCAGGTTTTTGGATCAGTCCACCTGTAATGCTACAGCAGTTGAGTAAATGATAGGAGGAAGGAGATGACTCATCCTCGAATCCTTGTGCAAGATCTCCGTAGGCAACATGAGAGGGAATGTCATGCTTATATTGCACACAAACCTTTCAGTTAAGCTCACTTTTCCAGCCTTTGAATATCACATAGGCCTCTGTTTTGCTGGGTTTTGTTCTTTGGCTGAGGAGAGTATTCCTCAAAACATTGACTAGAATCAGAGAGTAATCTAGCTTGGAAAAGACTCTCAAAATCACCAAACTGACTTACACAGCCTCATCATTAATGGGAGGAGCTGCTGACTCTGACTGTAGAGAGGCCTTGCAGAGAGATCTTGACAAATTAAATTAGAGGGCCAGGCAATCACCAACAATATGGAGTTTAACAAGACCAAGTGACATATTCTGCACGTGGGATGGGGCAACCTGGAAAATGGGTACAGACTAGGGTGATGAGAGGCTAAAGAGCAGCTGTCCAGAATGGGATCTTGGGCGTTTTGGTTGATGGCAAGTTGAATATGAGCCAACAGTGTGCCCTGGCAACCAGAAGAGCCAGTCATATTCTCAGGTGCATCAAACTTGGCATTGCTAACCAGTGGAGGGAAGGGATTCTCTCTCCTTGCTCTGCACTGGAGCAGCCTCACCTCAAGTACTGTGTGCAGTTTCGGACGTCACAGTATGAAAAGGACATAAAACTACTGTAGAGTTTTCAAAGGAGGGCTATGAAGATGATGAGGGGTCTAGGGGGGAGATTCATGAGGAGCGGCTAAGGTCCCTTGGTTTGTTCAGTCCAGAGCAGGCCCAGGGGAGGCCTCATGAGGGGAACGGAGGGGCAGGTGCTGAGCTCTGCTCTCTCCTGTCCTGACAGCAATAGGAGCTGAGAGAAGGTCATGGAGATGGGTCAGGCTGGATATCAGGAAAATGTTCTTTAACAAGAGGGTAATCAGGCACTGGAAAAGACTCCACAGGGAAGCAGGCGTTTGGACAACACTCTCAACCACATGGTCTGATTTTGGGGTGGATCTGTGTAGAGCCAGGAGTTGAGCTCGATGATCCCTGTGGTTCCATTTCACCTCAGGATATCCAATGATTCTAAACCTTTAGTGCCATGACTAGCTTGCATTCCAGTTTCAAACTGAAACCTTAGAAGACACTTATTCCAACTCGGTACACACCCCCCCACCCCCCCAAACACTCTCTGTAGAGGGAGCAGGGGCTCTACTGGTAACTTTGGATGTTTTTTACTAGGTGCCACTGAAATTAGGGCAAAAGAACTAGTAACAGCTGTGCCAGCTGCCATTTAGTTTTACTGGACTGTTTCTGCATTTCATTAAAAACAGCCCTGCTATATTTTATTTTATTGATATAAATAAACCTCTGTTATGTTTAAAGATAGAACCCAATGGAATGGAGATCAGAAAAATCTACTTTAACAGCAATCATCACTAGCAATAATAAAGAAATATAAGGGAATATACATGGGAAATAACATCAACAAATCAAAACAAATTCACCCCAGAAAAGTGATGTGAATTTACAGCAATTATTACTTTCAACTTCCATCTAAGCTGAGTGAGACCGAAACAGACTGACCCAAGAATACTTTAATGGGAAATAGTTGATGCTTCAGTAGCCTAAACGAAGAGCTGATTCAGGCTCCATTCACTAAGAAAGGCTGGTTGAAACTATTGACATTTCTGCTTCTATTTGCAATTATAAGAAACATTATTGCCACCTCTTGGAAGATGATTAAAATAATTGCCATCTTTTTGTTCTTTTCCTTCGACAGCAATCACTGGGTGCCTGCCTCCTTATGCGTCTTGATGTGTTATGCTTTGAATCTGTTTTGCCAGGGAAAAAGCTAGGCTCAGCATAATTGGGCCATTTCCCTGTCACAGTGGTTTCCTTTTGAATCTTGTTACTCTCCACGGGTTGTAGTGAGGTCAATCACATTCAGTCAAATGGCTGAGCAGTTAAAAAGTGTAGTAGAACGAAGTACCTGCTGTCCATGAAGGCTGGAGATAAAACATGGAAGGGCAGTCTTGGGAAAAGAGGTGCCTTTGCTGTTTTTAGCAAAACTTTGCCCAGTTAGAACTTGCCTTCATCTGGATTTGACCTGTAAAGAGAAAATTAAATGTCTCTGTGATGCAAGTCACCACGCATTAATGTCATACGTGACAACTGTGTGCCATAGTATCCCGCTATACTAATTTGTTGTCACAGGAAAGTATCTCTGTATATTCATGCAACTTCATGGCATAGCACCACTAAACTGCTGCAAAGTGACCTTGCAGTATTATGCAAGTTGATGCAACATCGTAATGCAAAACTGTCTCAGACTGATGGAGTGCCATGACCTGGCATAGCGATTATTGATTCAACATTAGGGTTCAGTCTCATATGTACTGTGCCATTGCCATCATTATTGACTTAGGAGCATGATGCAAGGTTGTTCTGTGAGACATCACGGAGCGCTGTTGAGATCCACTATCTTTGAATATTGATGTAATGCTATTTGTTGTTACAGTCTAGTTTAGTTTTATGGAGACTGTCACATGTTTGGGGCAAAGCTTGTTCCTGTTTGTAAATTATTAATACAATATTATAGACTGAATAATCCTTTAGCATTCTTATGTACTGATATTCAAATATTCTTCATTAGTAAAACAGTTTAATCAGTATAAAATACTGATCATCAGACAAAAAATACTGATACATTTGCAAGGGCACAAGTATATTCTTGCTCCAATGAGCGAAGCCCTTACTTGTTACCCCTGCATATTCATCTCTATTGTCACCACCAGTGCACACCACACAATTGTATTGGAAGATTGTTATGAGGGCTAGGAATTTTTTAAAGAGCGTCCATGGATTTGGGGACAAATTTACTATCCTTATGAAACTGTTTTAGCACAGGATGGCATTTCATGTATTCAAACAAAGCTCCTGTTGCTTTCAGTTGTAGCTGTGACTGTTCAGAACTTCCACAAATCATATCCTAGGGTCTATAGTTAGCAAGTAAAAATGAATAGTCAATTAATTCTGTTTACTGTTTTTGAGTACCTGGCTATGTAAATACTTACTGTGCAAAACTAACTGTTCTGTGTGTTCTCCTCTTTTCGGGTTTCTTGGCTTTAACCATAACAAACAAACCTGAGATTCTGTTATGTGACATTATATGGATGTATCCAGATCATAACAGGACTGGAATTTTAACCAAAACTTCACTTATTTTTCCTACTTAAGCTAGTACAGGAATTGAAATACTATTATTTTTGTTTAGCTCTAACGTCCGAAAGATCAAAGCAAGATTTGTATGGTGGTGAAAACTTCCAGTAGACCAACAAGCTGATGGGGAAATAGTTTTCTTCTTGAAAGCCATAGTAAACCAATGTTATCCTGTTTTTGGATGTGAAGAAAGGACTTGCATACCCCTAAAGCTTTTTTTCTTGCTGTTTAGTCTAATAAAAGATGTCACCTCACTCCATAAACCGTCTGAAGGTTGTTAATACTATACTTCGTGTAAAGCAATTGCTAAAGTGAATTGAGAAAATGAACTGGATGAGTCACACTCATAAATACTTGTTTAAAGTATAGAATGGTTTGGTTCAGGAAGTTGTGGGGGGCTCTGCTTGGCTCTAGAGAGGAACAGTAACGAAGGAGCTAAAATGAAACAAACAACCTAAGGCAGACATGTAGTATGGGAGACTTATAAATATTTTAATTTTGCAGTTATAATAGCTTGAAATAAGTTATTTTAATGGGAAATGTCAAACACCATTATTAGGAGGAAGTCCCCTCTGTAATAGGGGGCTGTTGATCTGTTGTTTTTATTTGACTTATCTCACAATTCAGACTTCGATTCTCATTAACGTAATGCTCATTCAGAGGTTGCTTGACAATATCATTTTATATTGTAATTTCATACTGCAGAAACGTTTGTCATATCTCAAACACTGGATTATGCCATCAAATAAATCAGGCAAGTTCGGCAGCACAATGACAAAACGGGGGAATGGAGAGGATATTTCTTCATGTTGGTAATTAGCAGTGTAACAAAAGGAGGCAGAGAAGTTAAATGAGACTTTAGCAGTAATATGTTTACAGATGGCCTGAGGTTAGTTGAATGTTTTTTAAGCTAAACTGCTAGGTTATTCCTTGAGGTTGTGTAACTATTATTTTCAATAACAATAATTTCAATATCTAGCATTTTTTTTTGCCTTTTTTTTTTTTCCCTCTTACAGTTTTAGTTTACTCCGTTGGATTTTTATATTGCAACTTTGTGCCTTTTGCTCTCTATTGCACTACAGAGAAAAATATCGGTATATCCAAGTTTATACTGTTAATAGATGAAACAAGTTATCTGGAACTATACCAGATATCCCTGTTAGAAATACATAGTTAGAATAGTGAATAGGCACAAAGTATCTCGTTTTCCCCACTGCAAGCAAGCACCTCAGCCAAGGAGCAATAACTAGCTTTGGCTGGAATTTGTTTGGGGTACGTGTGTGTGATTTTTGTATAAAACTAGACTCATCCTATAACTATACATAACTTATATATAAGTTATATATATAACTTAAATAGTTATACTCCTATTGTAGATGCCCTTATCAGAAGTTAAACCACTTCATGTTGGATGCTCTACGGCACTCAATTCATGCTCCAAGTTTTTATTAAATCAATCTTTGTGAATGTTCTATTATTACTGTAAATGAAATGATAGGACTAGTCAGTTTGCCCTTAAAACTATGTAGTGTTTTCACTTAAGTCTTCATTGGCTTGGAATACGTGCTCACAAAATAGAAGACATACGGAATTTATAGGAGGACAAAATGGGTCAGGTGAATAGCTGAAAAGTATTTGAGAAAATTATCCTGTATTATAAGTAGGTAGAATCGGATAGTAGGAGACTTTGTTCAGCGCTTTTTTTTTTTTTCCCCTCTAGCTTTATAGATGTAACAATGCATATGGGTGTGAAGTCTAACTGTAGCCATAACCAGATCATTGTCTATTGTGTATATATTGCTTAATGTTCCATATCTCAACCTTTCATTCAAAGGGGCACCTGTCTGAACAAGATGGAAAGATGTTTGTGGGAAAGAATGTTTTCAAGTGTCTGTAAAGAGATTAATGATGAAGATAATCATAGGTATTATCAACATTGCTGTATGAATAGGTAGCTAGGGTTTCTACTGTGATATTTTGTTTGCTCCAATATTTCTATTACTTTATTTATTTATTTATTTGTTGTGGGGACCAGCTGTATTCCAGGAAGCAGTTTCTGTCTAGAATGGTAATTTTGATGGATTTTTAGGTGGTGCAGATGCTATTTGTAAGGAACCAAAAGGAAACCATCCTCTGACCCAAATATATTTCATAAAGGCTGGAATGCATCCATTTCCTACTAGATAATTCACCTGAAGTGAATTTTGAATTAATCACTTTAAGAAGGAAGAACATTTAAAACCTGGTTTAAGCTGTTATGCAGAGGCTTTTGAGGATGGATAGGGATGAGTGGAGGGAATGAAATTTGCAAGACAGGTCTTGCACTTCAGGGGGAAAATTATGTTTTTCAATAGAAAACAATTATTTTTATGCAAATTGTTCCAGATTCTTTTCTGTAATTGTAATTTGTAGTTTCAAAATCCTGGCTGTTGGGTTTTCTGATTGTGAATACTGTGAGGGAGCATGTGCAAGATGGTCCCTTAGATGTTCCGGATAAGAGAAATGCAAAGCAATGAAGGGAAGTTTTACCATCACGCAAGGAGTGAAAGTGAAGTGAAAAAAATCAGCTGCATTTTGAAGTGGGGGAAAGAAAAAAAGGAAGAAGAAAAGCTCCATCATATAATTATGTTGTTCTATGCATAGTTAAAAAAGAGAGAGTTACGGTAATTGGCATAGCTCTCAATGAGCAATACCTGAAATGGATGGAGAACTATTACTGAAGGAGGAGCAGATGCTGAATGCCACACCTTTCAAATCATGGCAAGTTCTGTTATTTTTATATTAGTAGCATATCCTGCCACCTTTGTTTCTTCGTTTGTTTTTTTGTTTTTCATTTAGAAGTCTTTTTGTACTAAAAAAAGTGAGATGGACAGTAGTATTGAGATTCACATGGTTTGTAGGCAAATTTGAGTCTGTGGTTGGATGTAACAACACAATTAAATGGATTTGCCACCTGTAATTTACAGTAAAGCTTCCTAGGTACTCAACAAAAACAACAAAAGAAGCTACAGCTAACTTCAGAAAACATCCACACACAAGAGTGCTACCTGCAATCCCTGCTGTTTCCAGAACCAGCCAGGATAAGATTGCACGTTCTTTTTTGCCTTCAGTCTGGAGGGTGTCTGTTCCTTGGGTACTTTCAGACTTTTCATTTTTAGCCAGAGCATGTACACAGGAGCTTCAGATACTTCATAGTAAGTAGGTTTTAAAAATAAATAAAAATTGGAGCTATAATTTTTTGCCTTTTGTGACATCTCCACCTTCAATAAACATCGTGACTGCCAGTCATAGAATAAACACTAAAAGTTAGTTTTAGCACAGCTGCTACTGGCAATTGTGCTTTGGTATCGAAGTATGCAGGTGTATTTAAGCTTAGAAGGGGTTTCTAGCCCACATTAACATGCTGTGCGTTAACTGCTTCCAGCAGATGAGCGGTAGTTCAGGTCTCTGCTATGTTGCAGTGATGCCTTTAGACATGTCCCATAGTCAAAAGGTCTGTAATGCTGCTTTTTTCTTTCAAAGAACGTGGGAACCCCTTAGTAAAGGGAGGTTCCTAGTGCCCATTAGGTTGTTCCATAACTACACATTGACTGTCCAGTTGCTTCTGGGAATTTCTGCCTTGAGATATACTCGAAGCTACAGTTCGTCTACAATGAATGTCTAATCTCTTTTGATCATCAGTCATTAGCCACCTCTTTCAGCAATACCTATGTGAGTGTATGGGTTAAAACTATTCCCTTTGCTTTTATATATTGCTTGATAGGGCTTTTCTATACTCAGAAAAGGGGGTTCTTCCTTTGCCCTTGTTTAGTTACAAATAGTCTTTTTCTTTAAAAAACATTCAGTTGTTAACAGATACCTGGTGTTTGTTAAAAGAAGGTACTACTTAGAGCTAGTGTCACCACTTCTTTCTTTGCAAGCAATCACACATCCATTTTTGCTGAAGGCACTATACAATTAGAATAGGCTGTTTGGTGTTTTGGCACTGTTTAGGACCTTGCAGGTATTGAACAGCTATATTTAGCTGACCTGAAGAACAGCCTTGTAGGTACTGTCAGGAGAACAATATTATTTCTATTCAACAAGTATGGGTAAAATGAGGCAGAGAGGTAAGTGATTTACCTTAGATTTCACAGCACACCACTGGCAAGGTAGACTGCAGCAGTTATGGCTTAGTGCAACTTCAGTAGGAACGACCATCTGGAAACCACACAGTTACAGAATGTGCAGTCAGGGCTTTTCACTGTAAGTGGTGCTCCCACTGGATGAATTCAGGGTCTGAGCTCAGTGTTTTAAAATTAAAAAAAAATAAAAATCAATAATACTTAAAAAGAAAAAATGCCTCGATGCAGGGGTAAGGAGTAGCTGGAGTAGCTAGATGGTCATTATTATACCTGTTTTACAGATGTGGCAAATGAATCTTGGATGTATGAGCTGTTTAAAGTGAGGCCACACAGGGTTTCATTGGTAGAGCCAGATACGGACTCAACGAGCCCGATGGTATCAAACGGAGCCACCCTAGCTGCTGCACTGCTTTATCTGAATCCACCCTGCTGCATGCCTGAAAAATGCCACTGCTAAAAGGTTTCCAGGAAAATCATGTTTACATGACACGGGTCAATCAGCTAGGCTAGCCAGTCTTTTCTTCTCTGCCAGCTTGGAGAGGGCTTGAAAGCCTGTACTGAAACCCTTGAGACTTGTTTTGTTGCCAGCTGAGGATGGTATTGTCTTTTCTTATGTATTGAGATTATGCAGTATGATAGATGAGTGGCAAAGAGTAATTAAATGTAGCCAACAACAGAGAGACTATTCCCCTGCACATTTCTGTTTGTGTGTTCCTGAGTCCCCAGCTGTTATGAACAGAGGCATTGTTATAACTAATCCAGCCATTCCTAAGGGTGGTTTTGCTTGCTTACATTAATGTTAAAGGTGGTTTATACATATAAATGCAAAACAAATTTGGGGTGTATGCTTCTCAGCCTGCTTGATTTCTAAGACAGAAGAAACTGTGAAGGAGAAACTGTTTTCATCAAAGGGAATTCTAGAAGTCTGTACCTAGAAGCTATTTGTCCCTTTGTGCATCTCACAGTTCATATCTTAAGTGGAATTGGGTAAAAATGCCGAGAGAAGTGGCGTGGAAGTTACAGTGAACTATTAGCACTTCAGAGGACTCCCCAGGGAGAAATTATGCTAACAGCTGCAGGAACAGTCCCCAGCTTGGGGAGGATGCAGATCTTTTCTTTGTGGGCTGGCTGGCTGCATGTACATATGCTTGCAGAAGAGGAGGAGAAGGGTGGAGGGGAAAATCTTAGCTTGCAGAAAACTGAGGTTTCTGGGGTTTTAAGTGTAGAATAGGCGGATCTGTGCTGTGTATGTCTGTTCACTTACATGCAAGTTGAATCTGCTCAACCTAGTTGGCTGTAGGCTTTGAGGAAGAGAATTTAGTGATTTGAAGTTATCCTTCATTGTAATTGGTGGGAAGGTCCACTTAGCTCGGAAATGGCTGTCTGCTGCCTTTTGTTCATGTTTTCTGTAGCGGTTTCTTGCTTTTCTTTTTGTGCTTATCATCTGTTACTTTATGTAGAAGAGAACTTTGAAAGAAAATGAGTAAAAGATATTGAATTTCAGAACTTGGAACTATTACATATTCAGAAAGTAGCTGAATTTGCATGTAAAAGAATGTGTATGTTATCCTTTTTATAGTGTTGCACTACTGACCTAGTGAAACAGGAAAGACAACAGATAGAGCTGCTTATATAAATTGAGGGAACAAGGAATAAGAGAGGAGTAACAGGTATGGGAGGTGATCTCCACACTTCACGAGTGATGACAAATTTTAAATAGAAATTGAAGGAGAGCAGTAGGGTACTTCTGTGTGTATTTAATTGTGAATTTCTCCCAGGTATGAAGCACAGTACTGGCAAAAAGATGCCAGCATGCAAATTTGCATGGAGGCTGACACAACAGATCATTGGAGGTGACCTGTTAATAAGAGAGAAAAATTAGGCATGCTAGGCTGTGAAAGTAAAGACTGTCCCTGTATGTTGGGCAAAGAGGGGAAATCCGTGGAGCAGCACAGAGCTCGGGTGACTGTGATGTGTGACCATGTCGCAGTGACAGATTAGGAAAATAATCTTTGTGGCAGAGTTATAGATGGCTATGAAGTGTTAGCAGAGATTAGTGTTGTATCTGCAGCTGTCTGAAGACTGTAAAAGTTAGTGGCTTGTTAAACTTTTGTAATAAGAGCTCTTAAATTCAGATGAATTTCATCAACTGATATGGTTTATTCT
This sequence comes from Aythya fuligula, assembly GCF_009819795.1. Classification (NCBI taxonomy): domain Eukaryota; kingdom Metazoa; phylum Chordata; class Aves; order Anseriformes; family Anatidae; genus Aythya; species Aythya fuligula. Next base: position 27,996,324 of record NC_045563.1, read on the forward strand.
TATCCTGCATTTTATCTTTTTGTTTACAAAGGTACATGAGATCCTGAAGCAAAACATAGACTAAAGTCAAGCAAAATCAAGGTCAGCTTCTGACTTCTCTCATACAGTACAGGAAACTGGCCTGAGTGAACTTTTTCACCTATAGATACCAAGTTGAGATGCTTAAGTAAACCAAACAGTTCTAAGTGTCAGCAGACCAATGATAAACAACATTTTGTATATTTTCTACACATCATGGGTGTTAGGCTGAATACAGCAGTATATGATAAGGGTGAAGACCATTCTCCCAGAAAGTGCTGGCCTTCACCATTTGGGGGAAAAGTATCTTTACCAGATCTTAGCGGTATATTGTATGAATCACACAGATGTAACTAACTAATGCTCTGTATATCTAGAGGATACCATTTTATATGTATGTGTGTGTGTATATATATATATATATATATATATACCACACACACACTTGAAACAACATTATATGGTAAAATTATACAGAATACGTGCAATATGTGTAATAATGCAAACCATGCATACCAGGAGACAGCCTCCCAGGTCAAGATGTTGGAGTCTAGTTTTTCATGTGACATCAGCAAATGGGAGCAAAAACAAATACTGCAACACAAATTTCAGGCTTATAAGACTGGATGCAAAATTATTTCACCCTTGCTTGAGTGCCTTCAGAACAGTACATTTATTTGATAAATTTGTTGGCAGCTGTGGTATCATAGCACTTACTGGCTTTTGGTATTGATGAAACAAGCCCGACTCTTATTTTTCCGTTAAAGACTGCAATATCAATTACTTGGGACCCAAAGAAGGCATGAAGTCCCACTTGGCATACCCAGATCAATATTGGTATTTTAACCAATATCAAAACAAGTATCGGTGCAGCATGTACCAAAACAGATTTTACCTCTGAGTCTGAGCAAGCTTTTCTCAAATACATAGTGTCTGCTGCTTTCTCATCATGCCCAGTCACTTAACTTACAAAAAAAAAAAAAAAAGAAAAAAAAAAAAAAAAGACTATTGTGAAATGGTTTGGAATATCTGGGGTTTAAAAGGCATAAAACCACATTTTTTTTTATGTAGTACCTAGTGTAGTACCGAATATAGTCACTACAGACAAAACTGTTTCCCCTACAGTGTCAGTAAAATCAACATCACATCATGAGCAGGAGCCATTTAGGCAGGCATGCTGTGCCAGCAGCACAATGCATTAGTCAAAGGTAGGAGCCCAGACGATTTATAATGGCTTTTGCCACGTTGTTCTTTTTAAGCTAAAATTACATGATATTCTAATAGGTGCTGGCTGCAGATAAGTAGTCTGGTGGAGAAGGGAAAAACTCCTGAATTTGTGTAGTCTTTCAACTGGAACACCCTTGTGGAGAGATGGGCATTTTGATAACGCTACTGTCTAACCTGCGAAATCTTAGAGCTTCAGCAGTTCTTAGCAATAGCTTGTTGCCTTTGCAGTGTTTTGGAGTTATTCTTCTCTGTGACATCTTAGAAGCAAGGCTCATGATTTATTTCCATACCTGTCACATAAATGGCCTTTGAGATTCACATTAAACCCATACACATATTTACATGTGTATTTATTCATGAATATGCGTATAGTATGTGTTTCTACCTATACATGGGTGCGTGTATGTATATGTGTATATATATTTTGGGGGATTGGAAGGCAGGGTGGGAGGGAGTGGGAGAGGCTGAGGAGTAAGTGGAGAGAGCATGAGTGTTACGTAAAATGTTATGTATTTAAACGTAAATTCTACTTACATTAAAGGTATGAGGAAAGCTGAGGCTAAGACTTGAATCTACAGGACAAGATTACACAATGTTGTCTTGGTTCAGGTTTTCTCCATATACCCAAGACAGATCTAAAGCAGCAATGGAGTGCTCAGGTTTGCTGAGATTTTGTGCCAAGCATTAGAGACGTTGTCAATTCTAGATTTAGATACAGGGCCAGACAGTAGTTTTGGGGAAAGTGGAATTTTTGAATTACCATGAAGAAGTTATGCTTATATTAGCTGACTAGAGAAGTAAATCAGATGGATTGAGGCATTACCTGATGGAAATTTCTGTGTGTTCAAAGCTTATTTTGAGACTCTGAAACAGTGATGCTTGGTTTTCAATGAGCAAGGGGTTAGCCTCAGCTCAACCTTTCACTTTCTTTCTTCATGGCATAGGGAAAGAAGAATAAATCAGCTTAATGGTCGTGATCAGGGGGCTTTGAAATGGGTTGAATCCTATGCTCATTGTAGAAATTACAAGATGGGGGAAATTTCACGTTTCCTTTTACGCCTGCCTGCATTAATTTATTCTGTTTTCTTGTTATAAGTGTCTTTCCTTGAGGACAATATATTGCTGAGATTAGCTGCATTTGTTTCTGATGACTCATGCCACCAGCATGCATCTTGATAATTGTTATGTGTGTATTGCTTCTGTCTGCTTATAGGTCTGGGCATAAGAACTTGCTTGTTTGTGTGTTCTGTGTCACCCAGTACCTGGTAAAAACTGTGAATGTTACTGCAAGGGTTACCGGAACAGGAAGTCAATGTCCTTAACCTTCCTTTCCGCCTGTCATGTTATCTTTAATTCTTTACTTTACTCGGGTGGACGTTCAACAGCCTCATCTCCAGAACCTGTGGAGAGCTGAAAACCCCCATTTTAATCTTCAGTGAACCCAATGGCAAAGCTACAAGACCTACCCTGGTCCTAAAGCCACACCAACTCCCACAGTTCCCCAAAGTTGAAGTGTCTTCTTAATTTAAGTCTGTAGTTTACATTGTGTAATGAAAATTCTACTTGGGAGCATCTCTCGTTAAGTCCTTAAGCCTTGCTGATTTGTAGAGAGCTTCTAAATGTCATTGAGAGTCCTAATTTCTGTTGGCTGTCCCTTTCTGTGTTGATTGCCCAAACACTTACCGAAGAACTTCAATCAGTTACGGTTTCTCCCCAGTACAATAGTAGTTAAATGCATGCAGCAAGATGGAATGCAGGCTGATCATCAGTTGAATATGGCTCTGCTGTTTTGAGAAGTGTACCCATCTGTAGAGAATAACACATGGTTTAATTTGTATCTTTCACAGACTACCTCATACTCCTAATAGAAGTTAGAAGAAGTGTGTAACCTACCGTTGTTCAACTACTTATCTGGTAGCATGAATATTAGTTTTCTGGAAATTAAAATGTCCATTAGTCATCTTCCTTCCGAGTTGTTTGACTTGTCTGTTATTTTGTGCACAGTCAAGAGCCCTTAATGAAATGAGCAGAATGTGGTCTTAAATTCTCTGAAGCGTGTCCTAGCATCAGGCTGTTGCCTGTTCAGAAGTAGCACTGGTCAAACAGTAGTGCTGAAAAACTTCATAACAACCAGCTTTGTTCCATTTATGTGAAGGAATATTTGGATGATCTTAAACACTTTTCAGATATTCTCTGTTAGAAAAATATTATCTGTCATGTAAATGTGACAGTCTCATTCTGTGTTGCTTGCACCATATTTTGTGAACTTTAAATACCTAGAAATACCTTCCATCTCAAACATGGCTACTCAGAGTTGCAGGCCTGGACTTTTACCTAGCATAGACTTTCAGTGGTTCCAGTAACACGAGAGGATTTAGCCCAAACTTACACAAGTGAAAATGCGAACGGGATCTGGCTGGTCTCTCTTCTGCCAGTGGCATTAAATGAGGCTCAGCAGAGTGCTGGTTTCTCCTGTTACCAGTAACATGTGTCTTTCTGGTTCACTCTGTCTTGCAGAGCCTTAGGAGAAATGCAATCTGTAGTGAGTGGAAAGAAGCTGTGTCCCATGTATGTGTTCAGGAGAAAATTATCTTAACAAAATCTTCTTGTCCTGAAGGTAGTTTCTATGGTGTATCACAGATACTGTGGAGTATAGTGGCCTATGCCTTCAAGGTGCTCACTTGTAGTTGCCTCATGCCTTTTTCCTTGAACCTTAATGAGGATCTTACCAAGATGTTATGGGAATCAGAACATGGTTCCTAGAAAAGGATTGGGAGACTCCTGGTGCCTCCAGGAGTTTTTAGTTTTAAAGATCTGTCTCTAAGTGGACCTGATTGCAAGAAAATGAAGCAATCTGTGTTAACAGACACATTAACAAACAATGAGTTAAACCAAAAAGCTGTATTTGTTTACAAAAGCTTTTTGGCTAGGCTCTGTGTAAGCAGCAAACTAAGCTTGAGAGAAACTTGTGAAAGTGCTTAGGCTCAATGCAGAGTGTGGTTTAAGGTGGCTAGAGCAGAGCTAGGGGAAAGGCATAGGGAATAGGCTGAATTAGTAATGCCGTCTAATTCCAGATTGTATATGTGCTCTATAATACATGCCCTGACTGCTTCCATCATGCCAGAATCCAATTTTAACTGAAAAACGGCTTTGAGTTTGAAAGGCAAATTAAAAATGATAGATTATTTAAATAAAATAGCCCTTTTTCTGTGAATGACATTCAGCTAACGACAGAGCTTCAACTGCTCTTTGTATTTGTGCATTTCTACTTCCAAGCTTCCCTCGAATACTCTTGAAAATTGCTCTTGGGCAGTTAGCTAAGGAGCAAATCTAATACATTGTCTATGCAGGCAGTGTTTGCCTCCCCCCTTACTGGTGCTAAGTTTTACAGTCTGTAGTCATTGCCATTGTACAAAACAATGAGGAATGGGCTGTTAGATTTTCCTCTCAGCAAAGAGAAAGAGAAGGAAACAGTAGAGAGGGGGAAAAAAAAAAGAAGACCAACTGCTTGTGAAGAATAAGGAAGAATGAGGGACAGGAGTTGTTATGTTACTACACAAACACTGGTATTTGCAGTGCAATGTATGCAACTCTTTATGAGGTATGCTTCTGGCAAGGAGGAAGGTGGGTTGTTGAAACAGTGGTGATTAAGGGGCACAATCACTTGTTGTTTTTTTTTGTAGCTACGCTTGTTTTTGAAGAAGCATTGATTTGTACTATTTCAATCAAAATTAGCTTGACCTTAAAGCCATACAGTCACATCACTATAAAGTGGTGGGATGAGAGACAAATGAGATTCATCATGCAGAGGAAAGAGCAGTGACAATATCTGTGGCCGTTTACAGACTTCTGCAATGCTGACTAGCACAACAAATGCTTTGCCTGCTTCAGAGCTGTAAAAGTAGTTTGAATGGAATCTGTATAATTTGCCAAAGATGTTCTCTTTCTTCAGATATCTTTTTTTTCAATAGTGAAGCCAAAGGCTGACTTAACCACAAGTGGAGTTGTTTTGCAGTTCCTTATGCTTTCTCTTTAGGTCAGGAGAGGTAACAGTGGTCAGTGGAGGTAGCCAGAAAATGCAATTTCAGAATCCAGAAATTCTGCAACAAGTTGGCTTTTTAGAAAACATTTAGTGGTAGATCTTCTCTGGAATTTTTATGTAAGTGCATGGGCAGGTAGATGAGAGCCGTCGTTAATTCTTGGAATGTCCTTGCAGCCTGTTTGTAACTGGAATTCCTGTGGATTCCTTTGCATCCTGCTCAGTCTTCTCACTGAACACGATTAGGAAGAGGGGGAAATGTGGCTTGGGTAGGGAGGAGAGTGGGGGGAACTCATGCTGATGGCATGGTCCATGGAGTTCTTTGGTGCACAGCAGTGCTTTAGAGTTTGGGCAGCTTCATCATGTTGTCTCGTTTGGAGATTTATTCTAAAAGCCTTATCTAAGAAATAAGGATGAAGGTGGTACTTTAAAGATACCTTATGTTGTTCACTTTATCAAAGAGGTTCTTATCCAAGATCTTGCAGTCAGCAGTGCTGCAAAGCCAGAAGCATACATTCAACAGCGTAAGCTGTAGTTTATGCTAGTTTTGCTCTGAGCGTGTGTGTGCTTTGGCATGTGCAAGATAGCGTTTTACAAACGGGAGTGCTCTTTATAGAAGATGCATTTAATTTTTGTAAGATGTTAAGAGTTCAAGTGAAATGAGACTGATGGAGTCATGATTTAGAAACTATAGGACATTTGTTTGTTTGGCAGAATTACCAGAACAGGATGGAGGTGACGATGTCACCTTGGTAGGTCTGGGAGCTGGAATAGCAGAAACACTGCTAATGGTGGCAAGGTGCAGCTGGAGCAAGGGTGTCCTGTGCCGGAGCTAACAAGGCTTCTGGAGGTTAGAAAACAGGTACCTGATCAGTACAGGACAGGAAGATTTAGGAGACTGAAAGGGGGGAGCAGATGCATTTCTTGTATTCTTCCCCCTCCACCCACAGGCATGCAGTTCAGCTGCAGTATGAACTTCTCCTCAATAGATAAACACCAGTTTCCCCCACACTGTTCTTTCTTTCTCTCCACAAAGCTGTTATATCTGCAAAGCTACAAAATAGCTTCCAAGAGACCCCCTGCTGTGTCTGTGCTAGACCTGCCGTTCCAAAATATATCCGTGTGTGGCTCTGTGTACACCTAATTTCAGAACAGCGGATTATCATAGTATGGTCTTCAATTCGTGAACACGTTGCTGTTGTAACAGACCACACCTGAGTCTAAAACTGACTGAGGCTTGTTGTTGACTATAGCACAATTATTATACAGTTGTTTTAACCGCATTGTGATCTTTTGTTTAAGGGGCCAGTTGTGTGTAATTAACAACTACAAGTAATAGCAAGAGAAAAAGGCCACCACACGTGAACGTGTAGTCATTGTATAGGTTTTTCAAATGTCAATGAACTTGTTTGTACCAGCTGCAGTGCAGTCAAAATGCAGAGAATGCAAAGCTGGAGGTCAGAGAGGAAAAGTCATCTTTGTGCTGTAATTTCATATGTCTGCACTATTGTACTGCTCTGTGAATTTTCATCTTCATTGGGCTTATGTAATTTGTCGAACTCTGCTCAAGAACTTACATGGCCCTAACAATTTTAATACAGGATTTATGGTACTAGAGACAGAAGACTGATGATCACGAGGGGACGGATAAGTTACCTCAGGGGTAGTATAACAGCAAGGCAATTTAGCTGTGCTCTCTTGTCACATCCCCGTCCCCCATTCCTCCTGTGTCAGCAGCATGAGTGTGTATGAGGCACTCATCTCTGTCAGCACTCCTTTCCCAAGATCGTCCTTCTGGAGTGACCGAGATGGACTCTGCACCTCTCTCCTCTGCCTTTACAAAGCAGTCACACTGCTCCTAAGTGCGTGCTGCATGATAGTTTTGAGAGATGTTTCCTTATCTCCGGTCACGACTTGTTACACTCTTACTCATATTTTGTTCTAATAGGAGACCTAACAGCATAATAAAATGGAGGGGGGTGGAGGAGTTGGGGGTTATGAGGCAATATTTCATGGTGTGGCTTGTTTGTGTGTAAGCCCGAATCTGTGAAGGACCTGACTGGATGAGTTCCTCGGTCTCTGTGCAGCAGCTGGGACAGCTGCAGGCACGCTTAGGCTATACAAAGGCACTAGTTATATTCAAAATGAGAAGCCACGGTGATCTTGCACCATTTCCATCTGTACTTAGCTCTTTGTAATCAGAAATATGCGCGGTAACAGTACATAGCCAAGGCAATCTTTTACAGTTGCTACATGTGCTGTACTTACTGCATGTATATGGATAGTCACCAGAGCACTTTTCACTAACGCTAAGTAGATATAAATAAAAGGAAAGCTGTTAAATTTGAAACTGGCAAAGTAAATGTCATGAATATGCTTTCATGTTGAGTGCAAGTAAATAACAGATGTGTTGTCAAATTTATTGGCCTATATTTGTAGCAGCAGAAATGAAATTAAACATGCACCACTGTGGTAATGTAGGCAGTATTGATATTGCTAGAGGGATTTAGTCTGTGGCATTATCTAGGATAAACATTCTCCCTATAGGACAAAATAATTTATATTCACTGTTTCAAATCTATCAGCCCTTGTATCCCCACTGAGTCCACTGTACTTTTTCCCACCGCTGCTCCTCTCAGGCACTTTTTGGGTTGGCCTCTGGATCCCCCAGGAGTGGGAGCGCAGTGCTGGGAGTCAGTGCTGAGCTGGCTCCTGTGCGGCACTGGTGGTTGCTGGCGCTGGCTGACTACTTTGATGTTTTCTGCTTTTTGTCCCGCTGGTGAGGGAGGATTTTGTCCCTGGAAGTCATTACTGTTAATCTCCAGAAGTCAGGCTGTTGTCTTTACAGACGGGAGCAGTTTGAGAAGCAGGTCTTTTCATACTGGTAAGTGGGCAAGCGCTTTCCAAATGGCAACAACTGTGTCCGCCTTGCTAACAATGGGTGAGTGCTGTCACCTGCAAAATGGGCATGTGTGTTTTAATGTTGTCACTAGGCATTAGCAGTCAGTCTGAAGGTAATTGCACAGACGTCTTTTCCCTTCTGCAAACGGCTCTGTTGCAGTTTCATTTCTCCATGCCTGAGAGAAGAGGATGAGTGGTCAAAAGCTAATCCTACACCTTAGAGAGTTAAAGAGCCTGAGGAAGTGGAGGGAAAAATCATGAAAGTAAAACAAAGCAAAGAAATCGTGTAAACAAATTAATTAATTGTCTGGAAGTGAAGTGTGTGTATGTAATTTTGCCCCTGTCGAAGGGAAATTGAAGTTCATTATGTTCACTGTCTGATTTAAAAGCTCTTTCCTGCACAGCATCACCTAGAGAGAGAAAGAGAAGGAGGCCCATTTGGAGCTCCTGCATTGGCTGCAGCTTCAATTAAAACAGGAATTCATTACTGGAAACCTCCAGAGAGAAGGCTGTTACTTCGCTCTTCAGTGTGGGGGGAGGAGGCTGTGTTTTCTTTTGCTGATTCACTCTTTTGTTTTAGTGTGAAGCTTTGGTTTTCTACTAAAAAAAAAAAAAAAAAAGACATTTTGGCTCAAGCTAGTAATCATCTTGAAATGCTGATAGAGTAGGAGATGCGAGACCATATTTGGAGGAAGGCTATGCTATCTTTTGCTAATATTTACTGTGGTGTTTATGTTAACAGAGGCAGCATAACACATGGAGGGGAGGGAGGGGGCTTGCAAAATTCAGTTTCTCACATTATGGATTCTAGGGTTGATGCAGAGTGAATCTGATCACAGAACAGCAATTAAATATTTCTAATTAGGTGCATATGTACTATATTAAAATCCCACAACATACTTCTCAGCATCTTTAGCTACCAAATGCAAAAGCCTTTAGTATATCTGACCACTGATGTCTGACAGATCCCCAGGCTGTGTTTTGTTCTGGACCACGGAAATGTGTGGGAGGGGTAGGATCCACATTCTCTGAACTAGATGGTACAAAATAGAGGGAAAAGTAAATGTTTTTTGAAAGCTTTTCACAATTCTATTTCAAAGGCTTCACAGGTTGTATGGGCAGAAATGCTTAAACAAGGTCTCTGTAGAGAAGTGAGCTCAGGGGTTTGGGTTGCTTCCTTAAACTTGTTTTTACCTCTTATGCTTTTCCTTTTTCTCCCTGTAATAGGGAGTCTACTGGGGCTTATTTTTCTGTGAAGCACCCACAGATGGTGGCTGTCATGCTTTTGGCTGGGATAGAGTTAATTTTCTTTGTAATGGCCTGTACAATGCTGTGTTTTGGAACTTTGAAGAAAAAAGCATCAATAGCACACAAATGTTTTAGTTGTCGCAAAGCAGTGCTTACACTGGGTCAAGGACTTCTCTGTTCCTGCTGCTGCCCTGCCAGCAGAGAGGCCAGGGGTGCCCCAGGAGCTGGAGGGGACACAGCCAGGACAGCTGGCCCAGGCTGACCAGAGGGTGTCCCATGCCATGTGGCACTGTGCTGAGTAATAAAAGCTGGGAGGAAAGAAGGAGGAAGGGACGCTGGTGGTGGTGGCGTTTGGCTTCCCAAGAAACCGTCACACATGATGAGCCCTGCTGTGCTGGGAGCGGCTGAGCACCTGCCTACTGACAGGAAGCAGTGAATGGATTCCTTGGTTTGCTTTGCTTGCATGTGTGGTTTTGCTTTACCTGGTGAGCTGTTCTTATCTCAGCCCATGAGTTCTCGCACTTCTACCTTCCCAGTTCTTTTTCCAGCCTCACCTGGGGAGAGTGAGAGCTGAGCTGCCTGCCAGGTTAAAGCACAACAGTTGTGTTGTCCTTTCCTCTTGTTCATTACAAATGCAAAATCAGAGCTAAAAATGAAAAACACAGCCTCCTTCCTGGAATTAGCAGATACTAAAGCAATTTAAAAAAAAAATTTTTTTTTCCAAAAGTAAGATGTTTGGCATTTCTCCAACTCTTTCAGCAGGTGCAGTATGCCTGAGGCTGTGTGCCATGTGTACATCTCTGAGATGGTGTGGTGGTCCTGTGTGGAGCCAGGAGCTGGACCTGATGGTTCTTGTAGGTCCCTACCAGCCCAGGTTATTCCATGATTTTATGAAATATTGTAGGCCACTGTTTTGGACCTCAAAGTGCTTGAGGAAAGGAAGTTCGTGCCTGTATATGCACAGATAAATTAGTCTTCTGTGGTCAGTAATACATACTGATTAACGAGCCCTGGATCAGGGTCAAGAGATTTCTAATTGGAGATGTTAATTCCCTAAGAGCAAAATGTTCCATACAAGTATTTTGGTTTGGAGAAATCTTTGAAAGAAACCAAATGGATTTGCAATGGAAACCTGTCTAGCCTCCTGAGAGGCGCCCATCCAACAGACTGCATGCTATCTCCTTTCCCTTCTTTTCTGGCATTGTATACAAACTGCCTGGAGATGTCCCAGAGGTATAGGATAATGGTTTCTTCTTGGCAGAGTGCCTAGCTTGGAACTTGGGATGTGGAGATCCACAGACACCCAAGGCTCAGGTTTCTGGTACCATGAAATACAAGAGATTCATGTAGAAAGGTGCTTGGGAGAGGCTTCTGCATTTTTTAAGCATCCAGGGAAAATGAGAAACATATTTTACTTAGGAAGCTAAAATACTTTTTGCACCAGGAACTTGCTTGTACTTCTAATGCAAAATACCTTTTAATTTCTACAAAAATGGTTTTATAAAGGATGGTGAGGGATTTTTTTTCTTTTTTATCACCATAACCTTGATTTCCTCGCTATCTTTTCTTCTGATTTCGGGGCACATCACAGTATAGTGGCGCATGTGTTTTCACATGAACATGTAAATATGTCTGCTGTTGGACTGTAAAAAGAGTAAAAGGTGTTTTACATCATCTGAACTAGCTAGTACCTGAGGTACAAGCCAGAGAAGTGTCAGAAGAAGCGCACGGGAAGTAGCCAGGACTCCTTAGCAGAACTCTTCTCCCCCACTCTGAGCATCTTCCTTTCGCTTGCCGCTTTTGTCCCCCAGTCAGTTGTGACCCTTGATCTTTCCCATGGCAGATGACATGGAAGACTGGGCTGGAGAATGGAATTTAGGTCCATGCAGGCAGAGGGCATAAAAGGATTTATGCTAAGAAGCCAAAATTGTGGAGGAAGTAGGATGAGTGGGATTTTGAAACTTTTCCCTCAGTGGAGTCTCATTCTATGATAACAGGACATAAGTCCTGTTTGTGGTGGTGGAGGGGAGAAGGAATTCATGAAAAGGGAGACAGCACAAAGATTATTTTTCTTTTTAGCACAGTCTCTTCTCTGACTCTTCCTTCTGTGTCTGTCTTTTTTTATTTTTATTTTTTCTTTATTGTCTTTTACAGTTATGTCCTTGAGTCTGGGCTGTCCTTTGTAATATTTGCACAGCACAGTTGTGTCCTGACCTGAGGTCTTTTCTGCGTTATAGCAGTATAAATATTTAACAATAACAACAACAAAGCAAGCATGCTTATCCCTTGATTTATTTATTTATTTATTTATTTATTTGAAACATAAAACTGCAACCTTTATGATTTCAGCAAATCTGTCTTTCCAGGAGAGTTACCAATAATAAATACCAGCCATATTGTCCAATATTATATAGCCTATTTTTTCCCTTGCCATCCCCCACCCTGGGGTGGAGGAAGCCAATTGCCAAGCTTCTCCCAGTTATCACGTGGCAGAAGCTCAGATCCATTCTTGCTATGTCAGAACAGATTTGCTCATTCCCTGCTGTCACTAGCATTTTCAGCTTATTGATGTTGTCATACCTTCCCCCTCCTATTAGCCTCTCCATATGTTACAGAAATGTCATTATTAATTGGCTAATGCTGGTTCAGATCTTTGTGATTTCTCCCGTTATTTTTGTTCTCTGACCTCCTACCCTATGGCAGCGTTCTGCAGTACAAGACCTTGGAGTGTGCTTTGTCCTATGGGGATGTGCCCCAGTGTGTTTCATCCTGCCACTGCTTTGCCCTCATTTCAGTTTGGGTGCTAGGATTGCAGGTCATAAAGGGCCCCCAAACATCTTCCCTTTAAAATCAGGTGGCAAAATTAGAGCAACTTTGAGTGTTGGGGGATTGATCACAAAGAAATGGCAGAAAAAGTAAAAGTCTATAATGGGTAGTGAACATTAAAACCTGCTCATGGAAATGAGTGTTGTGGGGACTGTTGCATAACAAGACACGAAGCTAACAGGTTTTATGCCAGAAATGAATCATTTTAGAAGATGCACAGGTCAATAAAGGAAACAGAAGATGATTAGGGAAGGTGTGACTGTGTTTGCAATATGATGAAAGCAGAGAAGCAAATTAAACATCATTTAAAATGGATACAATCTGAATAAATCTTGGATTGGGTGCAATCTAGCAGAGTGCATGCAGCTCTGGGTTTCCACACTTGGCAAGACATTCGGGATGGTTATTAGAGTCTTGGAAGTATTTCTTCCATGCCAGTTTTTACATTTCAGTGAAGGTGCCCTAACTTTATTTTTATTGGAAAATTTGTGATGAGGCAGCACTGACTCATCTGAGCCATGCAGGTAATTTTATTTAGTTTCATCAATAGCCCTGTAATGTGGAGGAACCCTAATAATGAAGCAAGGAGCTCATTGTCTGCCCTGGAAAGGGAGCAGGAGAAATTCCCTGCCTCAGTGAACTTGTGATGGGAAGCATAAGGGAAGAGGCAGGAGCTGAATGAAGCGTGTACTTCATGTGCACAGAGACATGGGGTGGCAGCAGACATTATGAGAGTAAATAGGAAATAGTTTGTGAAAGTAATGAGGTCTTCGTTACCTCTGCCTCTAAGTGAGTCTTTCAGCACCTGCAAGGGATACTGTTTGTGCATTAGTGCTGTGAGAGTTGGCAGTCTCCTGTGAATACTGGGGCGTACATCAGAAACAGATGGAGGGAGCTCTGGGGTCTGTAGGAAGCAGGCTGCGGGATGTGATGTTGAGCATCTTTGCTCTGAGTGCGTGTTCAGAACTGGTCTCCAGTTAGAGCAGCAGGCCTGAGTAGCCTCTCTGTTTATTTGTTTTGGTCTTTAGGATATTTTACTTTTCCATGCTGGGGTTTTCCCTCTTGAATCCTTTAGTTATGAAGTATTTGATCTCGCTAGCCTTCTGTCTGTAATTTTTACTTTTTCTGTCTCTCTGCAGTCTTTCTCCTAACTTTCTTAGGTGTTTGATCCAAGGTTTGCAGCTGAGCTGTATCAGAGCTAGGCCTTGGATTTTTGATGAAGTCTGCTAATTGTGTTGTGGAAGAGGAAGCTGCCAACAGCAGTTTTTGTCTTGGTTAGTGAGTCATATGGGAGAATATCTGTAAAGTGAAGGAGATGTTCCTGAGAGCGCAGTGTCCACGTTGGCTTGTTCTGGACTAATTTTAATTTCCTGCTGAGGAGTGAGTGGCTGTTAGTCACTGGAGTACATTAGGTGTACTTCTAGAGCTTGTCTTTCAGCTCAGTTACTCCGATGTGAAGCAAATCCTTGTAAGTGGAGACAATTGGATAATTTACTTCAAAATGCACACCTTGCACCGCTTCACTTTTTTGCCTGAATGGAAAGTTTAATGTAGATATGTACAATAACTTTTTGTTTCTCTTTATAGTCATGCTCTAACTACTAATCACCACGTACTCAGTACTCCCGATTAGGTCACGCTATAGAACTACTATGGATGCAAATCCCACTTTGCAGAAGGAGGTTGGGATTGTTCTCTTGATCCTGTGCTTTTATTCTGACTTGTTACTTTACGTCTAGATGACTCAGAATCACAGAATCACAGAATTTTCTAGGTTGGAAGAGACCTCAAGGTCATCGAGTCCAACCTCCAACCTAACGCTAACAGCCCTCCACTAAACCATATCCCTAAGCTCTACATCTAAGCGTCTTTTGAAGACTTCCAGGGATGGTGACTCCACCACTTCCCTGGGCAGCCTGTTCCAGTGCCTCACAACCCTTTCAGTGAAGAAGTTCTTCCTAACATCTAACCTAAAACTCCCCTGGCTCAACTTAAGCCCATTCCCCCTCGTCCTGTCACCAGGCACGTGGGAGAACAGGCCAACCCCCACCTCGCTACAGCCTCCCTTGAGGTACCTAAAAAGAGCGATAAGGTCACCCCTGAGCCTCCTCTTCTCCAGGCTGAACAAGCCCAGCTCCCTCAGCCGCTCCTCGTAGGACTTGTTCTCCAGGCCCCTCACCAGCTTCGTCGCCCTTCTCTGCACCCGCTCAAGCACCTTGATGTCCTTCTTGTAGCGAGGGGCCCAAAACTGAACACAGTACTCGAGGTGCGGCCTCACCAGAGCTGAGTACAGGGGGACGATCACCTCCCTAGCCCTGCTGGCCACACTGTTCCTGATACAAGCCAGGATGCCGTTGGTCTTCTTGGCCACCTGAGCACACTGCTGACTCATATCCAGCCGACTATCCACCATCACTCCCAGGTCCTTTTCTGCCTGGCAGCTTTCCAACCATTCCTCTCCCAGCCTGTAGCTCTGCTTGGGGTTATTGCGCCCCAGGTGCAGGACCCGGCACTTGGCCTTGTTAAACTTCATGCAGTTGACCTCAGCCCATCGGTGCAGCCTATCCAGATCCTCCTGCAGAGCTTTCCTACCCTCAAGCAGATCGACACACGCACCTAACTTGGTGTCATCTGTGAACTTACTGAGGGTGCGCTCGATGCCCTCGTCCAGATCATCGATGAAGATATTAAAGAGGACCGGCCCCAGCACCGAGCCCTGGGGGACGCCACTAGTGACTGGCCTCCAACTGGACTTGGCTCCATTTACCGTGACTCTTTGGGCCCGGCTATCCAGCCAGTTTCTAACCCAACGAAGTGTGCGCCAGTCCAAGCCAAGAGCAGCCAGTTTCTTGAGGAGAATGCTGTGGGAGACAGTGTCAAAAGCCTTGCTGAAGTCAAGGTAGACCACATCCACAGCCTTTCCGTCATCCACCCAGCACGTCACTCTGTCATAGAAGGAGATCAGGTTCGTCAGGCATGACCTGCCTTTCATAAAGCCATGCTGACTGGGCCTGATATGGCCCAGTGGGTGCTGACTCATCCCCTACATTGTATGAATGAACATTCACTTCTACATGACACTGCAAGATTAGCACCACGCAAAATTCCTCGGGTACAAGAAAAATTCCAATTGCTGGCTTAAATGGTAAATGTAAGCACAGCCATAGCAAAACCACTTTTGTAGTAGACCATTATTTAACATGCATATTGGAGGAACTTATCTCATTCTTATTCATTTTTAATGCTTTGTAGGGTCAGTGTGACTTTTCTTCGAGTCAGATGATTGAGTAGTCTTTATAGCAAATACCTTGAGGAGGGTAGCCAAGGGAAAGAGCTAGCGAGTTTTGAAAGAAAATACAATATATTTACTGGCTGTTAATGAGTTCTGAGAGCCTCAAGTGTCATAAATCCCTGGATGTTGGCCAATACTGCTAGACTGGTGCTTTCAGATGTCTGAAGTGAGGCTGCTCAGCTGGGAGTGGTGGTGAATCAAGGTGAACATTTTTGCTTTACAATGAAATGTGCTAGTATATTGTCTGTGGGGTCTGAGGGGTGATAGAAGGGGTCACAGAAGGCCTCCAAGTTGCTCAGAATTAAGAAAATAAATCCCAGTTGCCAATTCAGTCTCTGAAGCTGTGACCAAGAAAGACGAATAGATTTTCTTTTCCACTAGATTTACTCTCTGATATCTGAGTTTATCACTCAAGCCAGGACTATTCATCAACCTTACTGTCGATAATCCAAGCCTAAGTCAGCAAGCTCCACTTCTGAGATTCACTTCTTTCTTAAAAAAAAAAAAAAAAAAAAAAAAAAAAAAAAGTTGCTGCTTTTGCCTCCAGGATTTAGCAAAAGGGAAGAAACGTAGGAAAAGTAGGTAAGAGAAATTGTTGTCCATTGAACGGTCTCCAGGAAGCATTGGAGATGATCTATGTAATGATGCACAGTCTCCAAAGGCTGCCAGCGAAGCCCTTGTGTGTAGTGAGCTGTAGCGTTTCCATCTCACGGCCATCTGTGTAATGGCCATCCATTTGAAAAAGTGATGAATGAGTGAGTGGATTGGCCCAGTTTCTGATGAAGAAGGGTTCGTGTTGCAGAACTGGATGTGATAGTTGCTCCCTCAGAGAATCACATTGCTGTAGTAACCTCAGTACAGGCACTTGGTCATGGTGTTTTCATGGTGGCATCACTGGCTACTGGTGATTCCATAACGGCAGAAGTGCATGGACTGTATGTGGATGTTGCTGAATAGGCAGAAATCCCACATTTAGAAGTCAATACTAGAGCTCCCATGGCTAAGGGCCCCATGTATCTCTGTAGTCCTAGATTAATCCTGACCCAGCCTCTGCCCTTCGGTTAATACCATGCCAGTTTGCTCTTCTAGCTGCTGCTTTCTGAACTTTACAGGTCTCAAACAATATTGGCATCTCTTTTCAACAGCTGAGCATCCAGTATGTGTTTGCAGCCCGTATGTTAGTTCATGCAAGTTGTGAGAAGAGGGGAAATCTACCCCGGGGCAGAGGTACTGAACCTAGCACACAGTGCCCTCTGCTTTGCCCTGCTCATCTTCCTCTTTTCCCTCATCCAGATGTTGCCAGTGTCTTAAGATGCTCAGGATCTGAGAGTGCATCATATGTGCCTATAGTGTGAATGAGCTTTTCTGAACCTGAGCTCGTTGTTTGTTGTCAGCAGCAGGTGCCACGTGTTTTGTTTTTTTTTTTTCCCCTTTTCTGTTGTCACTGACAGACAAGAAATATCTATGCTACTTCCACCAGCCCCCCGCCCTGGTAAATACTGAAGAGTCAGGCTTTCTCTAGGTCTGCCTGCTGCTGCCGAAGCCTGGGTCAAAGCCCCTGAGGGTGCAGGAGGTTAGCGCAGAGCTGTTTGATGCAGAACACCATGTGGCAAAATGGCTTGGTGAGTTATGAGAGACGGTTCCGCTGGGCTGCACCGCAGTCTCAGGACATCTTGTTTGCTGCCTCTGGCACAGCCTTGATAGGGGAGGGAGAGGTTTTGGATGTCTCAAACGCTCAGTGGGTGGAGAGGGGGGTGCAGAGGGAGGGAAGGAAGTTAGTTGAAGGAATAACGAATGTATACATACGTTAAAAGGGGAAGATGGGAAAGCGGAAGAAATTGGTCAGGCAAAAAAAATGCAAACAGTTTGATCTGGGAGAATTTTTCTTTCAGCCAGTATGCAGAAAGGGAACCATTACAAATTCCTCTCAATAAGCAATATTTTAGGTTAATGGGAATGGTGAAAGTACAGCATTAGTGAGATGATGTATATGGTTTGGTGACTCTTTTTATTTATTTTTTTAGCTTTCTAGCACTCCAGGATTATATTAACATCCTGAAGAGTGATGGGAGAGCCCGGGATGCTGCCACAACTGCAGTGCTCTCCCTCTCAGCATTGCTCGGGGAAATAGGTTTAGTCTTGGCCTTTGCGAAAGGGCAGCAGTGAAGTATGAGCTGCTTGCTGTGATGCTGCCGGCTTTCCGAGTGGGGGTTGAAGTGGAGAGGGGAATGGTTGAGTTAATACGTCCTTGAGGTATGTCTCGGTAAGGCTGTGAGTTTGTAAACATACCACGTTAATGATGGCAGTTGATTTCAGCAGTGAGACTGGCACAGCTCCTGTGAAGAGGCAACAATTTACTTCCTTTTGCTCTAAATACTGAGTAGTGACCTCAGAGGCCGACTTGTTTGTCAGCTGCTGTTGATTCCCTCAGCTCCAGTCCTAAAAGGGTCCAAGAGAGATGACTGGCAGACAGAAAGCCCACTCCTCCTCTTTGAAATCAGTGTTTCCTGGCAGTGAGTTCTCAACCAGAAATCCCCCGGTTTGGGAAGGCAGTGTTGTTCTGTTGACTACAGCGTTGATGCTAAGAGGTCCAAGCACTGATGGAGTGACCTTCTGCTTCCAGTCTGTCTACGTTTCAAATGAGGAGAAAGGACTAACTTAGAGTTGCTTCAGAGATGGGTTTGGTCATTTCTACATCTGAGGGCTGCTGTGCATGCTAACAGATATCCATGGCGAGATCTGGCTGTGTGTGAATTTACCTGTCTTCACTAGGCTCCCTGGTTTCATTGCATGATGAAATGATCACAGCTGCTTAAAAGTACTTAATTGTACCTGAGGATAGAAAGTCTGCAAGTTGTTGAGGCCTGGCTGGCTCTTATCTGTCCTGCTATACAGTTAAGCGTAACAGCAGACAAGCCACTTCTTTCCAGCAGAGAGAGACTGAAGCATCCTAGAAGATTCAGTCTGGGATTTCTGTCTTGTGAATTACAATTGCCTGTAAGGAAATACTGTCAGAGTGGCACTTCTTGTCTTGCTTGAATTCACATAATAAATATAAAATCATGTGTCGCTCTGCACTCTTGTGATTTTGAATTATCATATTTTTAGTCCATATGCTAGCTTTTCTATTGCTCTCTACTCATTCCTCTGAAGACAGCCTGAACACAAGTAGTTTCTGTTCCACTTAACTCAGTAGTTATACTGTTACAGACAAATTGCTGGAACAAACTTGGGTCTGGTCCTTGTTTCTTTGCATCCTTGTTCACCTATTCTCATGCCCTCATTGCAGCCTTCATTGTCTGCCTTAGCCCTTTAGCCCCTTTTTTTTTTTGTGTGTGTGTGTGAGTTGTTCCGCCCTCAATGCATGCAAACCCTTGTGCTCCTCCACCCCAGCAAAGGATTCTGGTTAGAATAGTTTGGCTTCAGAAACCTTTTTTTTTTGTTTATTCTTTATTTATTTTACTGGAAGTCCTCTGAGTTGTCCAGACTGGTAATTGCCCGTGTCATCTCCGTATCGATTGCTTTTAGAGCTGCTGAGCTCTTATTACTGCAGCTCATTGGGGAGAGAAGGAGAAGAGTGAAAGATCCAGGTCATCATGGTCTCAACAATGGATGAGTCTTATCAAACCTCTTTTCTCACAGCTACTGAATAACAACTTTACTAGTTTTAAATAAAACAATAAAAGGAATGTGAGATGTGGATGAGAGTAAGAGGGGGGGAAAGAGACAGAACATTGTATATTTGGAAAAAATAAAGGTAGATGATGGGGTTCTGAGCTACCTGGAGCAATGAGAGAAGTGGAGGGATACCCAGCTGGGAGGTATGATAAAGTAGCACTATGATTTGCTCTCCCACTGACAAAAATCTCTTCTTCAGTACAGTTCCCAGAATACAGGAAAGAAAATAGTAATGGAAGGAACCGTTGTTCTGGTTATATTACATGCAAGATGTGGTATGCTCATTGCAACCTGCTCACTTCTGAGATAAGAGAAGGATGTGACAGAGCCTGAGCATTAGTCTCTCATCATTAGATCTAAAAGAGTTCCTATTCGTATGTATGTGTACTTCTGTCATACATGGCTGAATATAGGGCTTCAAGTCCTTTAAACAAACAATGTCTCAACTGTAGGTGTCTGTTGCACCTGCTGTGTCATCTTGGTGTTGCCTATATTACTGGAATAATAAGGTCAGTATCTCCATTGATCTTGGTAACATTAAGTACAGTGAAATCTAAGGCAGGTTGTGTTCTGGGGAGGTGGGTGCCATGCAGTGTGGGAAAGTGAACACAGCTGCAAGAGAGCAAAGGTCGCAGTCCCAGTATAGTCATCTGGTAGCAAAAAGACGTTTCTCCTCCCTAGCTGACTTATGGCTGTATTTTCCTGTGCCGTCTTCCTGCTGCATTGACAACTGAGAAGGCTGTGGAGTATTGAGCCTTATATGAATGCCTTTTAAAAGCTCTCATATAAGGATCTGTAAGAGATTCATAGTCTAGAAATCTCACCAGAATGTATTTCCTCAGGAAGCTGTCATTGTAATCTAATTTGGATTTGATCTATCTATTCTTTTACACTCTCTTTCCTCTCCTCTCTAGTGATAAATTAGCACATAAACTTGGGGGCTATCTGGCTATGACAAACCCTTCTCCAGACTTCTACCTTCAGCATTGTCCTAATCCTGGAAACACTGATTTCTGTTAAGAAAAAAAAAGATGCTTTTCAGAGAGTTTTTCATGCGTTGTTTGAAAGTTCAGTCTGCTCCTTTAGTTAATCTAACAGGGCAGTCATCTTTTCCCAAGTCTTGCATATCCAATGGTCTGTTAATGGTTGGTTGATGCAGTTGCAAAAGCTAGTGTGGTGAAAGCAAGGAGGGTTGATAAGAAGTGCACTGAACTGTAGGTTTCCTCTGGATATTTCCGTGAAGATTAACTGACATAAGAAACCTATGCATCTTAGTATGCTTGGCAATTCAGCCCTTTTTCTCCATGGTTGTCTGTGGTTTTTGTCTGGAAGAGAGACTGTTTTTATGCATGCTCCGTTTTGTTGGAATAGGGTTAATATTTGTGCTTACCTTTTTTGGGAGTACAAGGTTATGTTTTGAGTTAATCTGTGTGCTTTTTATTTTCTTCAGAACAGACCGGCAGAAGTGTTTCCTTGGTATTGCACCATTTGTCAGTGCTATGGTTTCCTACCCTTATGAACCTAGAAAGTGCCATACATCAATTCATTCTTATTGTTTTTTTTTTTTTTTTTTTTTTTTTTTTTTTTTTTTTGTTTTCTAGCTGTCATGAACCTGTGAACATAATTATTTAATTATGCCTTTTTGCTCCCCTTCCTAGCTGGAAGGCAAACTATAGTCATGTAGAGTTAGGTAGCTAGTCAGTTCCACAAACAAAGTGCATTACTTGAGCATCTTTCTCATTTCTGTCAGTGGAAGAAAATGGCTTCAAATTGGGACTGGTATGCAGTAGCCATCCCCCAAAATAACTCTGTGCCATCGTGACTTCCTAGCTTAGGGAAAGAAAATTGTAGCCCAGATGGCATCATGCAGAAGCCAGACAAAAACCTACTGCTTAAGCGGTGTGTTTTGCTTCCTACTTGAATTATGCAGTAGAGAGAGGGTAGGGGATTGTAAACGTTGTAATGTTGTGCTGCCAGGGGAAGATGTCCATTAAACACTGTGGGAGCGCTGTGAGGTTATGTACAAATATAGTTTGTTTGCTCAACTTGGTTCAGCTGGCTGCATTCCTGAAATTGTTTTCTTCTACAGCTATGTAAGGGATCCATATACACACGTGCACTTATACAAGCCATAAATATCTTCGGTCTCACCTTAAGGGGAAGAATTAACAGGATTAGGGTAGGGGGGAAGAGATAAGTCTTGGCTTTCAGCTTTTCTAAGGTTTTCCTTACTTTGCTCTTCCTCAGACTTTTGTCCTGAAACTGTGTACAAGTAGAAAGTAGCAGACAAAGATTCTATTGGGATCGGAAAGCCATGCTGGTTATTTTTCCATTTGCAGTTGTAATAAAGGCCTCCTGTTTAAATGACACTTCTTTTCACAGTGTGTAGTGCAAAGGAGACCCATCTCTTCTATTGTGATGTTGCTTCAATGAGATACATGAAATGAGAACTGTTGTTCTGCTCAGAAAAGACAGCCTGTTTGGTTCAGAGGTATACAAAGGAGATGTCAAATGAAAAGTTAAATTATAAGCCTTGCATAATAGGGACTATTGTTCTCAAGTTTTTGATGTAATGTAGTAACAAATATTGTAATGGGTGTTCCTTTGATACAGTCATCTTCTAGGATATTCTTAGGCTCTACAGAAGTCATGGGATTTGGAACTATTCAGTATTTCCAAGATTTATTTGTTATGAAAGCAAGGGTTTTACAAAATACTTTACTTGCCTATCACCAGGTAAAAATTAAGATTTGCTGTTGAGGGTACCCATTCTGTACAGCACGGGGCATGCCATGTTGTGATGTTCACACATTGGCTTGGATAGACTTTGAGTTGTCATTCTCCAGTTGAAGGTGCTTCCTACAGTATTCCCTTCCTGTGTTGTGAACAACTGCAAGTAGGGAAACTGGCTTCATGCTCCCTGTGAGGTAATCTATGCTCAGATGTGGGTGGACAGAGCAAACTGTCCTCTTGGCTACGTGAAATACTAAATGAGACCAAAGTGTTTTTATGTTTCTTTGCACCACGCCATTCGTGTATGTGTTGCAAGTAATCTGGAGGCACACAAGCATCTGCTAATAAAATGGAGGCCGTTCCTTCTCAGTGTTTAGCATTTCCTGTTATAGTTCAATTTGGACAAAGTAGTATCCAGCCTGAACCAAAATCTTTTTTTTCTTTTTTTTTTTTTTTTTTCTTTTTTTTGGGGGGCGGGGGGGGGACGACGGGGACAATCTTTGAGGAGGAAGGGATGCAAAATGGACAACTCTGCATATTTCAATTTTGTTGGTGTCTTGGAATGGCAGCAGTGATAAGGGGGAGCTACAATTTGTATTTACTGTTACTCCAATGCTTTTGCAACCAGGAAACAAAACTGTCAGAATTACATTTTTTCCAGATGCTCACATTCAAGCTGTCCTGCAACCTTGCTGTCCTACTGTATATGTTCTCACATTTTCTTCCATTTCACACAGTCTCACATTTAAGTAGGTCTTTCTCCTTAGAGTAGACATTGCTGTTCTTGGGAGGTACTCTGTTTCAGTCAGGTAGGATATTAAAACTTGAAAGAGTAATTTTTGTTAAACTTACTCAAACGAACTTTGAAGCATATCTCCCAAATATGCTGTGTACAGCAGAGACTGGGGAAAACACATCATTACATGAAAAATGTGAAATCTCTGCAACTGATTCTCAGTCTCATCAGAAAGCTCAAATTGCTCCTGCTGTAACTGAGGGTGTTATTTAAATATAAGCATCATTTGTAATGTACAAGTGGAATGATATTAATAGGCAGATGTTGGTTTATAATGGCTTTTAGCATGGGTGGGAGTGAGAGAGAATGGGTTTCCCACAGCAGGATCTTGAGCTGCCACCAGTATGAAGACAGACGCGTTTGCAGGGCCTGCTATATAATAGCATGATAGCGATTATTCTGACAGGGAATCTGTATTGTCAGGCTGCTGTTACTTCGGGTTGTCTAGGAAGATTATACCTTGCCAGGCCAGCTGATGAGTTTTCATAGCAAATAAATGGCATGGTGTAGTGTGCTTCCCCTTTTCCAGTAAATCTTCCCGGTTAGTTCCTTGACTGCGTTTTTCTATTAGCTCGCAGGAATGAGCCCTACCATTAGCACTGAGCATAGTCCTGCCCTTAAGGGACTGTCTTCAGGTGGCAGCTCCTTGCCAAAGCACTTGCCAAGGCTGCAGGAACACACATCAGTACTACAGGACACCCAATTACAACATTGTTCCTGTGACCTAGATGGTGACAGCCTAAACAGCTTCTCTTACTACCGTAGCTTCATTTATTCCTTTAGAATACAGGCTTTGACTCTGGAAAAGACCCCTGGTTACCAAGCCCAAGCCATTGCTATTGCAAATAGTCATGTAATTTATTTCCTTTTGTTAGTAATAAACTGTCTCTTAAATTATTGGATTTCTTACTCTACTGTGTTATTGAAAAGGTGCTGCAGAACCCAAGTCTTTTAATGAGGAGATAGTTTTTAATTTGTATCCCATCATCTGGTTTTAGTCCTTGTAGAGACCAATTCTTAGGGCATTGTTTTCCTTTTTCTTTACTTCTTTTCTTTCTCTTTGCCCATCTTCATTCTAGAGAAATTTGTGGGGAAGAAAAACACAGCTTTTCAGATGTCATTGCCCTGGCTAAATACTTAGGGTAACATAGGTGAAACAGTCTTCTTGTTGTGCAATGGTTTCTGATTTTCACAACACCCACTCTTTCCCTTAGCACAGGTAGAAACTGCTATGCCCTGAAAATTAAAAGTCTTGTTCTTTGGGGAAAACTAAATTGACTTACGTTAGGTGCAGACCAATGTCAATAACACTTCAGGAAAATGTGTGCAACCCCTCAACTACCCCTCCCTCTTTCTCTCTCGTATTTTAACTGTGTAGCCATGCTGTGTAAATGTTTTTTTTTGCATTTGTTTTCTTGTTGTTGTTGTTTTGTGTTTATTTTAAATGAACATTTCTCTCTGGCCATACTAGCAGTTAAACAATCCATAATTGCAATTAATGGCACAGATGACGGTCAAGTTCCATTTTATAGGTTGCTGCTGTCTGCATGCAGAGTTTGCTTTAAAATTGAATTAGCAGGACACTATCCCAAGATCTGGCTGTGTTTGGATGGCTATTTCATTCCAAACTAAAATGAAAAAATGGTTCTCTCTCTCTCTCTCTCTCTTTTTTTTTTTTTTTTTTTTTTTTTTCATTTTAATGGAAGCTTAATGTGTGCTCCACAGTTTAGCACAAAAAAAATGTCAGGGAGACCCTAAAACTCCCACAGAAGCTGTGCTACTGTCTGAGATTTTTTTCAGCTAGCCGTGGTGTTATCAAAGTGTTGGGAGGAAAGAAAGAGTTGCTCAATGAAATAACTCCTGTAACTTTTTTTTCACTTCAGATTTACACTTTGCATATGTCTCAAGCTGAGCAGATACATACTTTGCAACGACTATATCGTCAGACCAAAAGTTACCATAAGACTTTGGTTTTTGCTCTTACCTCCATTTAAAGCAAAAGGTTGTCATTTAAAAAGAGTGAATTTAGGTTCAGAGAATTTAGAGATGACTGAATTCTGAATTCTTTGAATTGGTTCTCCTTCCTCTTACGCATACAAGACTTCACTGTAAGCATGACAGAATGTGATTTCCACTGTGCAGTGATCAAGTCTAAAATACAAGTTTCACAGGTCATGACATACTGTTTCAAAGTGAACAGAAACTAAAAAAAGGTCTTAAAAGTTACAGCTGGTAGCTCTACTGTAGCTCCCTTCTGTGTCCAAGGATGGGGGAAAACAACAAAAAGTAGGACTGCAAAATCCAGAATATATCCTAAGCATAGATTTTGTTCTTTTGTTGCTGTTGTTTTTTAATCTTGATGTATGCTAAGTCTGGCTTGTCTTGCAGTAGCTGAGGAACATCATAATATGTATGGGTTTTATACACCTAATGCTTTTAGGTCGTTATCATTTGTTTTCAATCACTTATCTTTGATTTAAATATAACTTTCATTAGCTCTCTGTCCAGCATCGGCATGCCATGGTCATAGGAGTTTTAGCACAGATCAAACTCCAATATTAATATCACCAAGAGTATATTTTAATGTTACAGACCTGTATTTCTGTACAGAGTATCTAGTAAGACACTTCTCATGTTCTGGTATTTAAATAAGCTGATGGATTGTCAGTACAAGCGACTGACCGCTGCAGAAATTGATGAGCTTGGAACAGCGAGAACTAAAGAATATCAAATACAGACAAAGATTGCCAACTGGTTATTATACATGGCTAATAAGCATTTAATACTGCCAAATGAGAGTTGGGTGGTGAGGAACCTCTATGGAGTTCAACAAACGGAAGTGCAGGGTCCTGCACCTAGGGAGGAATAACCCTAAGCACCAGAACAGGCTGGGTGCTGACAGACTGGAAAGCAGCTCCCCAGAGAAAGACCTGGGAGTGCTGGTGCTCTAAAGCCAGTTGTGCTAGTAGACAGACAGTGCATGGAGACAGTACGTTCAGGTATAGAGTAATGAGTTGAAAATAGTGTGAGAGGATGTACCTGAATGGATGTGGAAAGAAAACTCAGAAGTGGGCTAGGAGAAAGGAGATGATGGGTGCGGATCTTTTTTCTACAATTTTTCAGACTCTTTCCATCATCTAGGAGAGCTTTTAATATCCTTGATATTTTCTGCCCACATAAGCAGCTCTGAGTCTCACCCCTAGCAGATATTTCCAGCTGCATAAAGGTTTGAATAAATATGCTTGTGGAAAAAAATCCTACCTCTTTTTGACTATTAAAAATGGGAAGACTGACTTCCCGTTTGCAGTCACTAGCAAATATTGTGGGTTAATCACATGCTCAATCCAAGTAGGAAGATGTGATTCAGATGCAATGGGCTGTCTGCTGGAGAACTGATCAGTCGACGAGGCTGCTCCCCCCTTGCCACTCCTGCCCCCAGCTGAGACTTGCCTTTCTTGCCAGAAATAAAGAAACCTATGTAGCAGGAAATTCTGCATGAAATTTTTTTTTGCTTTTTCTGAACAGTTGCGAAGGAAGTAGCAAAGGCATGTAGGATTGCTTCAGTTTGGGAATGCTGCAAAGACCCGTCCTACTCTGCCACTACTCATGATCTGGACTGAAGGGGGAAAAGGAAGAAAAGAGAAATGTAGTTACTTTAGAAACTCACTTTCTTAAAGGCCTCCTTTGAAGTTATTCAAACCAGTGAATTTCAAAGCTCGGGAGCAGTAGTTACATGGGGAAAGATAGTACACGTATGGCTGCTGTAGACATATGATCTGACTTCTCACAAATGGGAAGACATAGTGGAAAAATAGACAGCCATAAAGAGATAAACATATATTGCAGAGTAATCTATGTGGACTTCTTCATGCACAGAGGCAATATGTAGCTATGAAAACAGCCAACTGACAAAAGTTATGAAAATACTTGGAAAAAGTATATTCTTTTCCATGTAGTCAGCCCATTTATATCTCAATCTGTAGGTGTCATGGGGACCGTGGGCTCCCTGCTCCATTTGGATACAAATCTTTCCACCTGCAAAAAAATCACTCCCCTCCATCCTTTTAAAAAGTGAAAGAGGTAGATGGAAATTGTTTTGGAAGAGAAAACAGTACTTAGTGACAACAGTACAGCAGCCTGGCTTCTCCACCTTAACATCAGTCTCAAATTGCTGACTTCCCTGCATTTACTCTTCCTTGAACTTCACTTTGCCCATAAACCATTCTCGTGATGGCTGTGAGTGTGTGTTGCATAGCTCTTATGAAACTATTATACTGACTGTTCATGTTTGTGGAGAGACAGCTGCTCTTTTAGTGATGAGGGTTGAGAGATGAAAGGATTAACCAGGATACATCATTGCAGCACTGTGTACTGTAAGTAATATCAGCCACAAGTCTGTGAAGGTATCATAAAGATGCAGTCAGTTCCCTGGAAAAACTGATGGATGTCGAAATACTGCTTACTGTCATTACATAGCTACTTGTACTCTGAGTTTTTAAGCATTTAATTTACCTTTGCTTGCAGTGACATATTACCAGTACTGTTAAAGGAGAAGCAGGCCTGTTAGGGAAAGCCAGGAACTCAGAAATTAGTTCCTTATCATTCTCATTGCTTAGAGTGCAAAAGCAAACTTGGATTGAATTTAAGACAAAAACAAAACCACTTGCATCTTTGAAATCATAAGAGAAATAACTGCAGTATCCTTGTTTTCTGTCTCTAAAATTAAAACTCCACTGAAGTTACGAATTCATCCCATCTTCTCTCCCAAAATCCATTTTGAGTGTAACCACCAAGGAGGGAAAAGAATTTGTAGGGTTATCAAAAGGTTGTAAAAGGAAGGAAAGCATTGTAATTAAAGACAAGGAAAACACAGGTAGTGCTAAAGAGTAGAAACTCATTGCTAGTGAGATTCAGCAAATTGGGGAATGTAAAAGCCTAAATGCTACAGTAGTTTCCCTTGTGCTTGTGATATAGATTTGAGATTTTTGCCACTTCCCTTTGTATTGCTGATGATATGAATACTATAAAACAAAACAGGACAAAGCATTAGGAAATGCACTAAATAATTAAAATGTTCTAGATTTTTATTATCTCTTTCACCTGAGGACTATCAAGTGCTTCATAAACAAAGTACTTCATAAGCATCATACCTTCCCTGAGGAACAGATATCCTGTCTTAATAACGGAGAAGCTAAGGTGCTAGGAGAAGTTAGACAATCTTGCAATGGGCGAGAGGAAGATTAAATAAACATCTGTAACATTTTTCATACCTGATCGTTCACAAAAATACACAAGTAAAACATGCTGCTGTCATGAGTTACCTCCTTTCTGGTTTTCTTGTCATTTGATTTAGTTTGCCGTATAAGATGTAAACATCTCTCTCTCGTTCTCTCTCTCTGCTCTCCCAGATTCTTTTTCTGTGAGGAACATTGTTAAATACTGATCAGGTACTACTGGCCTAAATCCACTTAATGAGGGAATTGAAAGTAAATGCATGGGTTTTATCCCGTAAAAAATGATGTTTACCAATCTATGCCTTGCCTACTATTACATATCAAAACATTGTTAACTTCCCTTATAGAGCAGGAAAAGAAAATGTAAAAAGACTTGGTTCTTATGACAGACTGTAGACTTCTCATTGCTAAAGAAATAGGCTTTACCCCCCCCCCCCCCCCCACACACACACGCATTTATTTCAACAAAAAGAATGACTTCAGAAGAAGGAGGTAAGCAAAGTCTTCAGAGTTAAATGTCAACGCTAAAAATTGACTTCAGATGGTCCTGTTCGTTAGTTCCAATATGTAAAGTTGGCATGAAGGCCTTCTTGTTCATGAGAGAAAATGAGAATGGGCCTTAACCTCTCATAAGATTAGCAGGCTTCCCTAAATGAACATAACAGTGGAAAGGTGAATATTTTCTGGCAGAAACTGTGCTCTTTCTGTGCTCTTTTCTGTTTTGTCTCTGGGTCAGAGTGAGCTTCTCATTGCATTGCATCAGATTGAGACGAGGCCAGCTAATTCTGTTATACAGCCTACAGCAACCCAGCCAGTTTGAAGAGATTGCCTTTCATTGATTGCATGCTTAGCACACCATTTAGGAAGAATGGAGTGCTTTTTTGTTGCCTTCCCTGCAAGGATCTGCCATAGTGGGCCCGTTCCTTCACTTGTTCACTTACTCATCTGCTCTCATAAATGAGTTTAATTCTGCTAGAGCAGAACAGTCCGAGGTCAGAACAGTTAGTTTAGCGTGTGATGCTGCACTTGCTTTATTTGATTGTTTTCCATAGCAGTGAAGGAACTGTTTTTTCACCTCTATTTTCTGCTCTAGAGAAGTATCTGTGTCAGTCAGCTGCCATGTCTGAACATCCTCAAAGTTCTGATTTTGCAAAGGGAAGCCACAATTACGACGGCAAGTCTTTTTAGGATTTTATTTGCTGAACAGCCTGTGAGGAACTTTAAAATTATAAATGGTCGAAATGGTAAAGTGTAAATATATGAATTCCCTAGCAGCAGTTCTTTAATAAACTGAAGCAATAGTTCCCAGTTCAACTCGGTGCGCATATAAAGCGGCAGCCTTGTTTTGCATTTGGTCAGCTTACTCAAAATTCTTTCCAGAATCTGTGATGGTAGGCTTGTGTTGAATCAAATTCTGTATTGGGTGCACGGTGTGTTCTTTCCCTGATTCTACAGGATAACTTATATGGTATTTGCTCTTCTTCTGAATTCAGCAGTTGCTGTGTTTTATCCAAGAAATAGCACTATTACAAGACTCTATTAAATGCTTTGAGTTCTCAACTAATATTAAATTTATATGCACAATCAAAGCCACATCCTCAAATTAAATGTACAATGTTGAAGTGTTTTTCTTAAGAAATTGTGAATAATTCCACCTGTAAAATTTACTGCAGTCTTTTTTTTTTTTCCTCTTTCTGTATTCATCCCAGAATTTCTTTGCTGCTTTTACATAAGTGAAGTATAACACTTAACTGAGATCAACCCGTGGTTCACAAGAGACCCAAAAGGGACCCTCTTCACTTACTCATAAAATCTCATTTATTTTGTGGAAATTATTTTTGAGAAACATGCAGCTGCTAAATTGAACGCACTTCTTCCAACTCTGAGAGACTATCTTTTGGCTTGTGTTTAATTGCAGGTTTTTGTCTTTCTCATGTGACATCTGTCAAGTAGAGCACAAGGGGAAAAATGCTATTCCAAATCTTACTCAAGCTCTTCCCCTCAAGACTTGGAAGCATCTGTGCTTCCTCTGCTTTTTCTTGTTTAGAATGGTATATCAACTTAGAACTTGTTAGGAGCAAATGCCAGAACTTTGTATAAATAAGAAGCCTTTTTAAGGCTTCCAAGTCAGTAAGTTTCTGATAATTTGAAAGGCTAATAAAGGTTTAAGAAATAAAAACAGTTAAAAATTACTTAACCTTCAGTTTACTTGGAAGGCTTGATTTCACATTTCAGCTTGTCATCTTTAACCTTTTCTTACAACTTTAACAGCATTTATTTCCTTTAAGCACTGAAGACCCATTCAGATGAAGATCCAAATAACAATATTGAAGATTGACATGGGGTCAGGATTTCAGCATTTGGCCCAACTGACATCATATTCAGAATCTGTCTGATATACGAGAAGAGTAAAATCCAGGTCATTGTCTTGGAACTACCTTTTCCCTGAATTATTGATTTCAGTACCAGTTTTGTCAGTCAATTCAGTAAATACATTGTAGAAAAAATGTGTGTTTAGTAGACTTTATTCCTCTTCAGCAGAGCCGCACCAGATACTCCTGCTGGTGAATCTGGCTCATGGGGGGGGAAAGACCTATACTACCTATATTTTCATTTATACGGTGTGTGAAAAACTGGCTGAATCACAGACTCATTGGCTGCTTATAGCATCTGTGCAATCTGCTCTTTCCAAATATAAAGCACGGTTGGACAAAGGCCTGAGCAACCTTCTCTGCTTTGAGCTGGGTTAGAAATATCCAGATTTCCTTACAACCTAAATTTGTCTACTTTCATTTTATTGAGTCTTTCTCACTACAATGAAAATTTAGGAAGTAGGTAATTCATTATAGATGACAAATTAATGTCTCATCACCTACCACAAGTCTGCTGGAATCATGCCTTGGAGATTTGAATAACATTTCTGTACAATGGAAAATGATTCTGAATATTTGTATTGTACTTTATTAATGTTTTAAGCAACTCTTAGTCTGTTTGGCTTTCTTCATCATGTGATATATGACAAAGAGGGAAATGATGTCCACATCCTGTGACAAACAGGTGTAGGTGCTTCTTAAATGTGACAAATAGACTGGAATTTGGAATGAAAGGAATGAAACTGCAGCAGAGGGAAGATTATTATTCAAATAATTTAAATTCAATAATTTGAAAGATGTATTTGAGGCTAGGCCCAAGTTTCTCCCCTCTTCAATACCATTCACCTAATACTATGGCTGAAGAAACTATATAAACCAAAAGGAAATCCCAGGAAATGAAAGGGTGAGAACCATGCAGAGAAAAGATGGATGGTATGTTAAAAGTTAAGTGTGAGCAATCTGGAATACATTTTATCAAAAATTGCTTTTTAAATGCTGCTTTCTCCTGCTACAGAAGGCATTATTGAACACACACACACACACACACACAAAGCCCAATGCAATTCAATTTGAATTTATCACTCTATTATTTTAATATATTTACTCAGGGTTAACAACTCATTAAGCACCAAATTGCTCACTCTTAATGAGTCCCTGATGGTAAAAATGGGCTGCCTAAAACTGTACAGTAAAATAACAACAATGTCATGGCAGAAGGCTGTAATAAAAAGCAAGTAAATGCTTTTGAATATTTGGTGTTAATGCCAGACTGGTTTACAGAACAAGTGGTTCCATTAGCATAGTTAAGTTGGTACGTTGGCTATAAGGCTATTTTTGTTTTCAGGAAAGATAATTTGAATTTGGCTTTTAAAGTAGGTCGAGGGGCCAACTACTATACGTATACAATTTCTTAGGCTTTTTTCTCTAATTAGTCACAGTAAATGAAAATAATAAAGCCAAGGAATCTGTTCTCTGAAACCCTCTTCTATATGGTCTTTTATGATCTCCTTGAATTAACTAAGATTTTCAGATAACAATATTTCTCCCAGTCTTCTGTCATTAATATTGCAGTGCCTGTAAGACATACTGAAGCACTAAAGCCAAATTATGCTAGTATCTAACTAAAACAGTAAAACTTAGTCCCTAGCCCTGACAACTTGCCAATGCCAAATCTGACAAATTTAATAAATAGGAGGAGGAAGGAGTAGCTGAACCAATTCTGTGGTTAAATACACAGATGAACAGCTTGTAAGTTCTTAAATGGTTAAATATTGAATTAATAAAGGATCACCATGATAAAAACACACCTACAAAAACTTGTTGTTCTGGCAAACACTAACGTTTGCTGCCGCATCAACTGCTTCCTCCAGTTTCTTTCTAAAAAGATTCTTACCTGTTTTATTTTTTAACAACTGTATCCATATACTCGAGAAGTGATAATGGGCCTGTGTAAGATGTCTTTCTTCCTCCTGTTGGTAGTCCCATGGTGCAAACAGGTTGTCTTTGCTTAACTTTGTGGTGCTTGCTGCCAAGATGATGAGGATGTCACAATGACCTGAATGATGGAACAGGGTGCACCCTCAGCAAGTTTGCTGATGACACAAAGTGGGGAGGAGTCCTAATACCCCAGAGTGCTGTGCTACCATTCAGATGGACCTTGACAGGCTGGAGAGATGAGCTGAGAGAAACCTCATGAAGTTCAACAAAGGCAAGTGCAGGGTCCTGCACCTAGGGAGGAATAGCCCCAAGCACCAGTACAGGCTGGGGGCTGACCTGCTGGAGGGCAGCTCTGCAGAGAGGGACCTGGGAGTCCTGGTGAACAGCAGGCTGACGGTGAGCTAGCAATGTGCCCTTGTGGCCAAGGCCAACGGTATCCTGGACTGCACTCAGAAGAGTGTTGCCAGCAGGTCAAGGGAGGCAATCCTCCCCTCTACTCAGCCCTGGTGAGGCCTTACTTGGAGCATTGTGTCCAGTTCTGGGCCCTCCAGTACAAGAGGGACTGGATTGTGTCCAGAGGAGGGCTACTAGTTGAGGGTCCAGAACACAAATCCTGTGAGGAGTGGCTGAGGGAACTGGGGTTGTTTAGTCTGGAGAAGAGGAGGCTTAGGGGAGACCTTATTGTTCTCTACAACTATCTGAAATGAGGAGGGTGGGGAGCTGGGGGTCGGCTTCTTCTCGCAGATAACTAGTGATAGGACTAGAGGGAATGGCCTGAAGTTGCACCAGGGGAGGTTAAGGTTAGAAATTAGGAGACAGTTTTTTCTTGGGAAGAGTGGTCAGGCATTGGAACAGATTGCCCAGGGAGATGGAGTCACTGTCCCTGGGGATGAGGGTATGTAAGGAAAGGTTGGATGTGGTGCTTGGGTATATGGTCAAGTGAGTGATATTGGAGGTAGGGAGATGGTTGGACCAGATGATCTTGGAGGTCTTTTCCAACCTTTATGATTCTATGATACTAAGATGGTGAGGGGACTGGAGCACCTGTCATACGAGGACAGACTGAGAGAGCTGGGCCTGATTAGTCTGGAAAAGAGAAAACTGAGGGGAGACCTTACCAATGTGTATAAGTATTTGAGGGGAGGACGTCAAGAGAATGGAACCGGACTTCTCAGTTGTGCCCATTGACAGGACGAGAGGCAACAGGCACAAACATAGGAAGGTTCCAGCTGAATCTGTCACCTCTTTACTGTGGGGGTGACAGAGCACTAGCACAGGTTGCCCAGAGAGGCTTCGGAGTCTCCTTCTCCGGAGATATTCAATCCCCGCCTGGATGTCATCCTGCACAATGTGCTCTAGGTGATCCTGCTCGGCAGGGGGGTTGGACTAGACGATCTGCAGAAGTCCCTTCCAACCTCGACCGTTTTGTGATTCTGTAATGTCTCTCAATGACCAATGCTCATCCACAGGTCAGATACCTGGCTTTTATGTTGTCGTAACCAGGTAGGCTGTTGTTATTAATATGTATGCCAATGGTGTGACGCCTTCCTCATTTGTCCCTTTTTCACACCTCTGCCCAATCTGTACTTCAGCTAATTTTACACTCTGTGGACATGAGACAAGTGTTCCTGAAGTTAGGTGCTACAAGAGAGCTGTGGTTTGGGGGAAACTGGCTACTTGTCGTATGTTGCTTTTCATATCTTCTGATTGGTGTCAGTTCTTTTCTCATTTGAATGATAGTGCCCGTTTGGCTCCAGTAGTTGTGTTGATCATTTAACAGTGGCATTAACTGGTGGAAGTAGACTCCTAAAATCAGCAAATTTATATCACCTTACCTAGCTAGCTGTGTGAGGCAGGCAAAACTGTAACATCACCAAAATTTCCTGAATGCAAAGTAGAAGAGATGCCAAGCCTTGCAGTGTCCTATGATTACTATTCACAGTACTTACAGCAAACTTGATGCCTTATTTTATTGATACTTCATCTCTGTGCCCAGCACTTGAGGATGAACAAGAAGTGCTGCTTCTACAGTATTTTTCTTATGAGAAGAGTCCACAATATGATAACTATCTCCTGTTGTGCAAAAGCTGACTTCCTAAATCCTTGTTATAAAAAAAATTAGCTCTGACTCTGTGCCAAGCAGAGACTCCATTGCCTACAAAACTAAAGGATAAACCTCATATACTGCTCAGAAAGAACTGGCAATGACAATGACAGAAGAATGCTCAGCTGACAGGCAGGTGTGTATGGTTTTATTTATTGGGTGTTTTTTTTGCCTCCCTTCAAAGCAGCACATAGATTTCTCACTGCGTTTGCAATGGAAGACAGAGAATTGCTGTATGATCTAGTTATTTGTTTGTGATGGATAACTATTGTCTTGGGAACTTTGTTTCTTGTCTTCATGAAATAAGTGGAAGTTTTTGTTCCCCAACCTCTCTCTTTTTACCCCCTTCTCAAAAGGGCTCTCTGGACTCCTACAACTGCTAATGTAGCACTCACTTCGTGTAGGAGGAGATATTTGTCTAATGTAATATGAGTTTCCTGGCACATCATCAGTATGAAAATCTTAGAGGAGGAAAGAGAAAAATGTGGCTTAATTTTTTTAGGTTGTCTTCTTAGTATATTGATTGTTTTGCAGCATTAGCATCCTCCACAGAGAGGAAGGTCAATGCTATTATAATTCCCACTGCTCTCACCCACTCTTTAAAACAAAATTGAATCCTGAGTGTTATTGAAATAAGAAAAACATATGTGTGCAATTATTTTTTTTTCACTTTTTAAGTTACACTGAACAATGGACACCTGGCATATCAGCCATCAAACAGAAAATTAACTGTACTAATAGCAGAGCAGATTCAATGCTGATTTAATTCTTCAGAACTTAATCATTTCCAACACGATGGATGGTTATTTAATGAGAAGGATTCATGTGTTCTGGAAACCATGCTGCAAGCTAACAAATCAAATCTGATGCCTTCACCTCCTTACTGAATCACTGTTTCAGCACTGCAGAATGGTTGGACATCTTCATCACTCAGTACAGCCAGGAAGTGGGGGATTACAGCAGGAATTGAATTCTTCAAGCTGCTGTGTGTATGTGAATGTGCAATTCTGAACTAAACTTATGCACAAATAATTGATGCAGTAATAGGCAAAAAAAAAATAAATAGCAGAAATCAAACCCTATGATTTTTACTTATATATTTATTTTTATATATTTATTACGAGAAATTATTACAAAGAGTTAATTGGTAATTTTGCATGTTCGTAGATCATTATCAAATGCCTTTTTAATAGACAAAATTAATTGAAAAGTTTATGGAGTTTCCTTTGACATTTCATTATCTTTACTATTATATATTTTTGCTTATTATTTTAGCCAAATTTTAACGAGTGACAGCTGTGTAAAGAATAGTGATGATCCCTTGTCATTTGATCAGTGGTTATCACAGGAGTGATCTGTGGAAAGTTCTTGTATTCCTCACTTTCTGTACCTGATAGGGTTGCTTTCAGGTGGTCCATGAGACAGTCACCGTTGGATTTTATTTTTGTTGTTGAAAGTAGCAAAAACAAGGGGAAATTATTATTGTACACTTCACTGATTCTGTAAGATGGACGTATCTGCCCACTGGCAACTGAACTAAAATCCACCTACTGGTTTCATGCAGTCCACTGAACATCTGATAGATAGCAGTCGCTTTCAGCCTCTCTTTATCTAGACAGAATTGGAACGGGTAACCCAGAGGCTAGGAGTTTCAATACTTTTCCTTATAGGCATCTAATATTTTGTTCTCTTCAGACATTTAACTCCTATAAAGTATTCTTTGTTGAAAGATCTTATACGAATAAATCTGTTTCCTTCTGTAGAAGATTCCACATGGTTTTAACCTTCTCTGTATCCTACAGTTAAGATAAAGAGAAGATGCCAGGGGCATTTTTACTAAGGTAGCAAAATATGTGTTACGTTATGGTATTTTTCAGTACCTGGAGTACACTCATTAGGAAGGGCCATCAGAGTGGTGATAAATGGCTTACATTAGTTTCTGTGTATCCAAATTATTCCTCTGGGAGATTCAGTCTTTGTTCCTTCCTGTTCAGAGGAACAAAGAAAGTAGTCAATTTGTTTCCGGCTAATATGCCATTCGAAGTGTAAGATGCTGTTACTGGGTAAAATGGGATCTCTATATATTATTTTACTCTTCTGTCATTTACTACTGCTGTAGAATGTTTAAGTGCCTGTGAGAGATACAGGTATAGATGCTATAGCTGTATCTGCTGTAAAGTCTGCTCTATATTGACTTGCCTCTAGTTCATCATAGTTTAAAAACCTGACACCTGACAAAGATAACTTGAATTTCCTTGTACATTATTTCACTTTGAGTGTAGTCAGTGTTCTTCCAATGTTAGTTTCCTGAAATCTTTTGCAGTGCTCTCTCTTAACTCACAAATGCTGTGATCTCTTAGGAACAGCAAATAATCATGCTTAAGAAATAATCATTTCACAAGTGTAATAATAAAAAGGAATCACATTTTGGCAAATACAGTTGTTGCTAATCTTGAGAGATACATGTCTGGTCTGAGGACGGTGGAGGCTGAAGGGCATGACTTGCAAGGTCAAAAACACATTTTTCGTGTGTGTGATCAAAGCTGATGAGAATGTAAAGATAACATCTTCATAAGTAAATAACTATCTGTTTATCAGTGTTTGAGGCATATCAAGGGTGGGGGAAGGAGTGTACCAGTTCTAGGTGAAGTGATAGGCTAACATTTTAAGGTCTTGTTTTAAATATTTTTTAGTGTCAGGGGAGAATTTAGAACTATGAGTTATTTTGAAAGAGTCCAATCCAAATAAGTGAGCCATTTTTGAGAAGAAAGCTGAGGGAAAATAGTTGCATGTTTGGATTCCTTGTGCAAGCAAAGGCCACGTGTGGCATCTGTCTAGAAGCTAGTATATGTGAGAGGTATCTGAACTTTCAGTCCCTGTGCACGTGGTTGAAAGGCTGTGGTTCAAAGGGTGAATCTTTAAGGCAAAGTGAAGCTGGTAAAGAATACAATGAGTAGAATCTGAAAAGAAAAAAAATGGTGTTTAGAAAATGTGAATAGCTGTTACTATGTAGAACCAGCTTGGTGGTTTTGCTTTGCAAAGCAGTAGGGCAAAAATTTGATCGCTGTGTCATGCACTGTTTTATAATGGTCAGGGTCTGAGATTCAACATTCAGCTTTACTTTGATTCCTCTATACGCCTTGGAAATGTTTGAATGTTGCTCACGTTTCTAGCAGGTACAGTTAAGGGATTCCTGTGTACTTCTAGTTTGGAGATTTGAAAAGGAAAATTCAGACTAGCCTCCTTCTTGGGAATGCTTCCTTCTCCCGTAACATGTTGGTTTTCTTTCTAGCCATAGAATAAGAGCATTCTGGGAGAAAATAGGTAATTTAGTAAAATCTTGCTTGTAAGCAAAGATGAGCAGGCATGGTATCAACATTTTAGAGTCATGATCTGAATTGGAAGGTATATGAAAAGTTTCAAAAGATCTTTGGCTGACTCCTCAAGCAGGACTTTTTTGCAGACTGCAAAAAGACACACTACATTCCTCCTATCTCAATGTAAATCAGAAGGCAAATTATTAGTAAGATGGCTATATGTCATGGAACCATCTTCCTCTTCCCAGGACTCACCTGTTCTGTGTCTCTGTTAGTAGTCTTCCCTCTCTGCAGCACTGCCAAGGACCTGTTTAACAAGCTGAGAAATTCCTGTTCTGTAGTGGAAAAAAACCCTACACAAACCAAGCACATGAATTGTCTAAAGTGTACAGGGAAAATGATAGATTTACTATTGCTGATGCACAATAACAAGAAAGAACAAGGGAAGAAGGGAAGAGAGAAAGGTGTCCAGTTGTGAAGAAGAACTAGAGTCCGAGTTTTCATATCCTACTTCTTTTTTAAGTCCTAGAGTTGTGGGTGAGGGAGGGAGCCATATCAGTCGATTAAAAACAGATGCATCTAATGTTGCTATGAAAGAAGTTTATATATGCAGGTAAAATGATTTCTGTAACAAAGAGCAACAAGCTCTTCTGGCTACTGTATTACCCCTTACAGAATTCAATTGAGGTCACTTTCTACCTTCCAAGATAGTTTTTAATGGTTCATTTTAAGACTACAGAAGTTGCATCTGTCTCAGGTAGTGACACAAGATCTTTTCTTTGTACAGGCAGTGAGTTGGCTCCCATGTTCTTAGCGCATCTATTACCCTATCTGGAAACTAGCAGTAATAATGTATTTACCCTTGATAAAGAATATCCTTGGGTGTCAGTGAAGTGATTATTTAAATATATATATATGTTTCTTATTCATTTCAGTGTGAGATTTTTTGTAGGCTGGCTGTTGTAGCACATCCCTTGAACTGTGCACCAGTCCTTGTAGATGAAAATAGAGCTTAAGCTCCCAGCATACTCATCCTTACACATCATACATGAGACTTTGCAATTTCAGGTAAAACCTCTTGTGTCACTGCTCTTCCTAAGCCTGCCACCGTAATACAGCTCGGTGGGGGCATGACTCGGATCCAACTGCGGCCGGTAGGAAGCATGCGTCGCAGTCAGGAGGTCCACTGGATGACTTCAGTGAGCTGAGGACAGGCAAATATAGAACGGATGTCAGTGACGTATGTCCCAGCAGCACTGCCAGAGTCGGTGCTATGACTCCTTTAAGTTTAGCATCCTGGGAGCATGTGTGGAAGCAAATGTGGCCTGGAGGAAGCTTGAGGGAGCAGCTGTTTTGGTGGCTTGCTTCTGCCTTGCTCTGACAACAGCAGTCCCTTTCTGGGCAGCAGTGCCCACACTGGCCTTGTGTTGTCAGGGCTGGTTGTGGTGTGTGCATGGCTGCTGCTGTGTGCTCTGTGGCAGGTGGGCAACGGTGGAAGGGTGCCATGTGTGCAGCATGGGGGTTGCTGGCAGGCACTGACAAGAAGGAGAGGATGCCAGTTATGACATCAAACCTCAGAACAAGAGGTGTACAGTAAGAACGTGCTCAGGAGTCCTTGCTGGCAGATCACACCAAGCTGATGGAAGAATTGCCTAATTTGGATAATAAAAATACCCTGAACTCTAAGCTGAAGCTTTGTAACAGTTGTATGCTGTATAAGTAGTTAATGAGACTTCCTTTGTTTGAGTCTTGGAAAGTCTCCAAGATCCACTCAAGAGAGAAATTAACAAATGTCTTTTTGTTACCTGAAGCGAAATTGTCTCACTGAAATGTGGAGATGTACTCTCTCCATCATCACCACCTAATCAACACCAGAGTAGTTTTGGTGGGGGAATGAAAAGAGTGGGAGTACAGGGAAGAAAGACACTGGTAAATTAAGACTAATTGAAGGGGGAGGAAGAGAAGTGGTTTGAAAATTATCCAAGGTTTTTCTAAACAGTGGGTCTTATGGCTGCAGACATGAGGCAAATCTCCATCTAAATCATTCTGAAAGTCTTTTTCTAATGTGGGAAAATGATTAGTGGAAGAATCGCAAGCTACTAGAATACATGAGAAACTAAATGAGCCCTAATGCAAAAATGTTTTTGGCTTTGATCTGTTCTCTAGGCCAGCCTAGAAATAGGGCACATATTCATCAGCAGCTGGAGATTTTACTATCAAGTCTTATTTTTTTGTGTTTGTTTCATTGATGTAGTGTAGTACCTAAGTTCTTCTCCTTTTTATTTTGAGGAATCTACTCAAGTTCAGTGATCAAAGCAAGGATTGTAAGTAAATGTTCCTGAGCTGGGTGTCTTGCCACTGTTTTGAAATATGTTCATCTGGGCATGTCTTCTGCCCGCATGAATATATGCAGCTGCCTTCTCCCCAGTTTTAGTTTCCCCATCTGTAAATATGAACAGCTCTTCAGAAGTGTGGGATAAGTCCAGGTTATTTGAGGCTATGAGATACAAAACAAAACAAACAAACAAACAAAAAAAAAAAAACAATGAGATGGGGACATTAGATGACTCGGTCTTTCAGAATGATGGACTACTTATAGTCTACTCATTCCTAATTTCTGAGGTTCTGTTATGACCCTTAAGTTCAGGGCTGTTCATCACTGCCCCTGGCCTTCATGTCGCTGGCAGCAGTAAAATAAGAATGGAGTTGATTTTGATGCTTTGGTTCTGTTTTATGAACCTTCCTTGCTCTCATGTGAAGCAGTGATGTTGAAGGCTAATTAAGTATGGGTGAGCATATTTGATCATTCCCATTGTTTCTTGTCAGTCTGTCTGCTAAAATCATGGGTTACACCAACTTGTCAAGCAGGAGGCCAAAAGCCAGAAAGAGAAATCAGTAAATCATGTATGAATCAGTGGCAGACAGGCAGAAGGGAAAGGTTAAGGAGGGGACATTATACTGCTTCAGTGCTACTGGGTTGAATTACTCCAGTGCAACCTTTCTAAGAAGAGGTGACACAGAAACATAACTGTTTGATGTGTCAGTGAACAATGGGCTGGTAATTAAACACAGGATTTTGAAATTAGAAAATTTGTTTATGGTTTTGAATATATTACCTGGGAAGTTCTTAATTTTTTTTTTTTTTTTATTGTGCTATAGCTTTTCTTTCTGAATAGTAGGCCTGATACCTCCTTCGAAATTCAATTGGGAGGCTTATGGCATGGATATTTGTGAAGTGCTTTGAGATGTTTGACAAAGGACAATCTGTAAATACAATGAATTGCTACTATTATTATTGCTTCTATTAAACGTTTGTCAGCAAATGCTCATTTAGTTATTAAACCACAAAATGTACACAGTCGTTCCTGAAACAGCATATTCTTGAAACAGGAATATTTAAGCCAAAAGTTGCATTCTTTCATTCTTAGTGCGTATAAGCAGGAAAGCTCAGAGAATTTGGGAACCACCTGCAGTCAGGGCAGAGGCCAATAAATGTGTAATTCTGTGGGCCTTACAAAGCACATCCAAAGAAGTTATTAAACAAAACCAGTGAAACACTAGAGAAAATGACATTTGAGAAAGTTGCCTGTGGGGTCTCAGTGGGCTTCCCCCTTGTTTATTTTCCCATTCCAGGGGCCCGTAATACCAGTCTAAATAGTCACAACTCTTTTTGAATTCAGCGGCAACTTTGCTACTAGCTACGGCAATACAGAGTGATACAAAGCCCCTTACAGATGGAAAGTCTGTGGTGCTTAGTGCATTTCTGATTGCCAGTTCTTCTTTCCAGCTTGCATGGTATGGTTAATGCACCAAATTCCATCATCTGGCTGTGCGTGGAGGAGAGAATGTATGCAGTACATTTAGAAAATTGTCATTGCTCAAGTTATCCTTTTTTTTTTGACTGCTTTCCTAAATAGTTATTCACATTAGCCAGGGGCAGAGAAGACGATGAGAAAGGTAACTTAACCTAAAATCTAGCGATCAGTTAAAAAGAGGCATTCCCAGGGGAGGGATAACTAATTGCAGTTTTCTTGCACATTGCTCAGAATGGAGTGGTCTACAAGTGATGAAATAAGAACAATTACTAGAATTACCACCATGAAATGATTTGGTTGTTCCCCCACAGGGCTACATTTCCAATAATGCTTGTGTGTGCCTGACCTGTGAGCAAAATATATAATTCTATCTTAACATGCATCCAGTACTGTCCATCAACTAAGATATTACAAGCAGTTGCTTTTATTTTAATTTTAGAAAAAGCCGTGGTGGTTTGTTCTGGATGCAATGAATGCGAACAGATGTTTATACATACTTCCTTATCTGCATGCTTCATTGTCCCTTGTCTTCTTGTATAGTATTTATGAAATCACAAGTTAGCTGTCCTATAACTATCTTTAATGGCTTTCTGATATGCTTTGTGAATTGAGTCTCATAAGAGTATACAACTGACTGTCTTATTTCGCTGAATGAAACTCTTCTGAAACTTTCAAATTTTCACCTTTCAGAGTTGTTCGTATTTCTTCAGATAGAAGAAATGCAGTGTAGCTGTTTGAAATAAATATTTCACTCAGATGCAAGCCACAGAGAGAAAGTGTGTATACAAGATCCAGCCTGTGGAAGGGCTACTGCTCACTTATTTATGAGTGTAAACAGAAAGACCAATTAGTACAGAGACCTTTGAAAAGGTTTGGAGTGCAGAGTGGCCATAGGCTTTTACAGATGTGTTTCTCAGCCTGTGCATCTTGCCTTCATTAGAGAACTGAATCCTTCCTAGTTATGTCATTCATTTATGTCCAAATCTGCCACAACACCTTGGACAAATCTTAAGCCAATGTACTGTTGTTTTCTAGTTTCTCTAGAAATGACTCTTAGTACTTTTGTTCCTCTCTTGCAGCACAAAGTAGTTGTTTGGAGGTTGTGTTTTTTTCCCCATTTTTTCTTTTGTTCAGTTCT
Source organism: Aythya fuligula (assembly GCF_009819795.1). NCBI lineage: Eukaryota > Metazoa > Chordata > Aves > Anseriformes > Anatidae > Aythya > Aythya fuligula. The sequence continues at coordinate 28,039,000 of NC_045563.1, forward strand.
ACTTCCACTTATTTAAGTGGAAAGACCATTGCTTCTACTATACGCCGTTCCACAACCTTTCAATCCTGTATGACTTACAGGGTAATTACATGGAATTTGTTATATCATTGCCATCCTTTGCAACTAGCCCTTTCTTTGTAATGCTACAGCACATTGTTGCCTGGAAGGCCTTAAGTTTGCATCCATAGTGTATACTGTGATCACCTTCTGTTGCTACCGTTGGCACCTCTATTATTCAGACGTGGTATGTTTTTTGATGTAACGGTTTGGTTTGACTTAGTTAGGACAATGTATAAATGATGTATAATTTTGAGCTAGAAGCTGCACGTACCTCAACTGTTTGTATGTGTGGTATTTTTCTTCCATAGCTCTCCCAATTACATTTCATGATGTATTCTCATACCTTTTGTAATGCCCAGAACCCTCCCCCCCCCCACACACACACACCATTTCCCGGGAGTTTTGCTGGGAAAAATGACAAGAATACATTTGTCTCGGTCTTGGAACACGTCAGTATTGATGCAGTTGTGATTAGGTTGCCTATAATTATGCAAACAATATTTTGTCAAAACTGGAACTATTTTGTGGTAAATAGTGAAGGCTAAGATGAAGCTGATCACTTCTCTGGAACATTGCTTTGTTTTGTGCAGACAAGCCCACAGCACTACCGTGTCACGTCTGTCTCTCCTCCAGTCTCTTCAGTGTTCTTTTCCTGTGTTGTTTCAAGGATTGTACGCAAAATTGTCAGTTGCATTACACAACTGCATTGCTGGTAATGGTCAGTATTGAATTCCAAGGGTGGTTAGCACTGTTTTCAGCAGTCTAATTGCTTCTCCTGTATCCACTAAAATGTTACATTAAACAGCAGTAGTAAGCAGATTGCATTCAATTTCCAGCAGTGTGCTCAGGTGGCCAAGAAGGCCAACGGCATCCTGGCTTGTATTAGGAACAGCGTGACCAGCAGGGCTAGGGAGGTGATCGTCCCCCTGTACTCGGCTCTGGTGAGGCCGCACCTCGAGTACTGTGTTCAGTTTTGGGCCCCTTGCTACAAGAAGGACATCGAGGTGCTTGAGCGGGTGCAGAGAAGGGCAACAAAGCTGGTGAGGGGCCTGGAGAACAAGTCCTACGAGGAGCGGCTGAGGGAGCTGGGCTTGTTCAGCCTGGAGAAAAGGAAGCTCAGGGGCGACCTTATCGCTCTCTACAGGTACCTTAAAGGAGGCTGTAGTGAGGTGGGGGTTGGTCTGTTCTCCCACGTGCCTGGTGACAGGACGAGGGGGAATGGGCTAAAGTTGAGCCAGGGGAGTTTTAGGTTAGATGTTAGGAAGAACTTCTTCACTGAAAGGGTTGTGAGGCATTGGAACAGGCTGCCCAGGACAGTGGTATAGTCACCATCCCTGGAAGTCTTCAAAAGACGTTTAGATGTAGAGCTTAGGGATATGGTTTAGTGGGGACTGCTAGCGTTAGGTCAGAGGTTGGACTCGATGATCTTGAGGTCTCTTCCAACCTAGAAATTCTGTGATTCTGTGATTCCATAATAAAATGGTGGGATTTCAGAATTAAGGTCTCTAGTGTTAGGTCACGTTGCTGTTCCTCCTTCTGTGTGTTGCATCTGAATCATTTTGTCCAGGGCAAATTTCTAATAAAGACTGTATGATGCGTGAGTGGCTGCAAGTAAGGGAAGAAAGTGGTAAAAAAAAAAAAAAAAAAATAAAAAAAAAAAAAAAGAGGAGGGAGTATAGAATGAGGCTATGGCCAGGGGAAAAGTGATACAGCAATTGTGTGTTATATAGACCACATCTCGACTAATAAGGAACTGTTTGTCAGTAAGGGTCCTAGAGCTGTAAATGAAGTGTGAAGCACCCTATCACAGTGTAAGGACAAGAAGAGGTGTTAATTGGTTGGGGACTGGTTGTGGGCTAAATTGACAGGCACTGGCTTAGGCCAAAGAAAATGAGGAAATCTAGTTTCCCACTTGGTCTTTTTGACACTACTGTCACAAATAATGATAGGGTCTTGTCTCAAGAGCTAGCCAACACTGAAATTGGTCAGTGTTGTTGTATTTTTCCTTTAGCAACCACCAGGGCACTGCAGCAATTAATTTGACTCCAGTGTATGATGTTCTTTCCTTCCTTTCCTTCCTGTCTTCCTTTTTTTGTACCACAAAAAATGTTTTTGTTTTGTTTTTAATGGCAAAAATGACCAGAGGTCCTTACTATCTCATTCTATGAAAAGATGCTCTTGGTCAAAGGCATGCAGCATCATATTTGCAGTAAACAAAATCTATCCATCCTAGAAATGCTATTTTGCTTCTATCTAAGGGTGCATTCCTGCCATGTTTGTGTGTTTTGATGTCTTGGGGTGGGATGATCCAACCAGTCAGGCGAAGAAGGCTATTGCAATAGGATAAAATTATTCCTTGTTATAAAGTGTCATGGGGTCCTTTGAACTCAGAAGAGATAAAGAAATGTGGTGGTTGAAACTACAGGGGGAAGGGACTGTAGAAGTCCAACCTCCTAGTCAGAGCAGGATCATCACCAACAGTGGGTCAGGTCTATCCAAAGCTTGGAAACAAAGTGCTTTTTGTCAAATTGGGCACATCACCATGCTCCTCAGTGGTTCCTATTCACCTCACATACTCTTGCAAGCAGACTACTCTGGGCACAGGGTTGGAAGTAATATTTACTGCTGCAATTTTATGCTGACTATGTACTGAAAAGGGTATGCTGTGAGTATATGAGCAGTGCAACTCTGAATGCTATTAACTTTGGGTATTATCATCAACTTGTTACTTCATAAATGTGCAAACTTACTGCCATGAAATTGAATTTGTGCATTACTGTAATGTTTAGAAACATCCAGTCCAAAATGACGGTACAGATATTTTGAGTAGTATGTACTCACTGCCCACCTGTTACAATAATGCTGTGTAGCATCAGTCCAGATTTCTCTGAGACATAAACTGGGAACCTATCTCACAGAAGAAGTCAACCACTGATCAAAATAACATTGCCCTCAGGTTTTTTTTAGTTGTACACTGTATAAGACAGTCACTGTTCTCACTACAGCCCAAGGAAGAGATTGAGCCATGAACATAAACATTTAATTGGAATATTTGTTATCTCTATCCCGTGTTTGTAAACAGAAAATTGACAATTAACTGCATTAATAAGTAGGAAAGCAGGGAGGAAGGAAAAAAATGTGCTACACAGTTAAGGACTGAAGGGAGAGAGAAGAATCATAGAATGTGGAAGACACTCTTGGAAGGAACAGGAATTGGATTCCATGGCCTGTTCTGCTCCCTGCATTTCTGATAAGCATCTCTTGAAGTACTCAGGAGTTATCAGTGTTCATGGTATGCTTGACTGGGAACTACATTGGCAACCTGTTTTCATACTCTTCTGAAGAAATTTCAAATATATACTTAAGAAATAAAAAAACCCACTACCAAATATAACTCTTATCTAGCTAGCCTCATCCCATTTTTTTCATGGATTGAGTCTTTCATTTATGTAGCATACATTTTGTTTTGAATGCTGTTGAAAGGCACACATTGCTGAATAGAAAGTGAGCTGTACACGAGCTTTTAGCAAAGAATCAGCTGCCTTTGCAGCCTGCAGGCTTTTACAATGTAATGTAGTTGTGGCAAAGGTAAGAAAATTTCATAGTCCTCTCACCTCTACTACTGTAGACACTGCTCATCACAAGAACATAATTATTTCCATGAATGTGGTACTGTAGCTGTCTCCCAGTGAACTCAGCAGGTAGGCTACTCAGTTCTTGGGTCTTGCAGCTGTGGCTTGTACTTTCTTGTAACTAATCTTCAAGCTGACAAGTACTCTTATTAAACTTCATTCAAATGAACCTTGAAGAAGTCTGATTCTGTCTGTGAGGTAGGGACAAATTTGAGTATCATGACAACAATGGAGAGCTAAAGGAATGCAGAAGAGGCAAGGAAAATAATGCAGTGAACCCATTTTCGGAACAGTACTGGTGATCACACTTGTTAGTAACTTCACACAGTGGACACTTCAGTGGTAGGACTGCAGCAGATGGTGGTCAAGGTACTTCAAAGAGACAGTCAGCCACTTAGTTGTGTGACTCTTTGTAGCTTTGTCTAGCACTTGTTCACATCTATTCATTTCTCAATTCTTAGGGAGACATCCTAATGGAGTATAATGTTGTTTGTGATTTGCAGTGCTCTTACAGGCCTTGCAAAAGTGTAATAAAACCACCTGTGCTGTTAGAGAATGTGAACTGTTTAATGGTCTTATTCTTTCCACCTTTTATAAATTGTAATAGACCATACTAATTTTTTCTTTGTGCTGATGTCAGCTGGGAGGAATAGGACAACTGTCATCCTGTGTTTCTCTGAGCAAAATATAGGAGGTGCAAATAGAGCCACTGAATTTCTTATAAAAATATATCTTTACACTACATTATTTTTGGCAAGTGATAGATGAGAAAATGAACAGAAAATGAACAGGGTCTTAATCTTATGGTACAAAACCAGGTGTCTTCAAAGTGAGTTAAAGATGTACAGAAGCCAATAAAGATAAGAATTAAATATTTAATAGGTCAAGTCTAATGCGATCAGTCAGAAGGATCAAGGACAGAAGAAAATCCATGCTAGAGACTGATGGCAGGTGATTGTTCACACATTGGAGGCATCTCTTTTTTTTTTTTTTCCTTTTTTTTCCCTGATTTCCTTGATGACAAAGACATTGGAAAAAATATTTTTTTACTTTGAAATTCCATTACTTTGGTCTTTCAGAATTGCACCAGGAAACACCTCCCTCTGCCCTCATACATTAGCAGCAGAGATTACGGGAGGAGGGAAAGAAAGGTAGATGTTAGGAAATGGAAATATAGGCTACAAGCATTGCACTGCTGCTTTGTCTGACCTACTTGCCTATGTTGTCATCCAAACATATTTGTCAAGATAACAGGATATTACTTTTGGTATGCCAGTAATTCTGTGACTGGTAGTAATATCATTGTCTCTCTGAATTCAGTTAAATTAATTTTCTTCACTCCCTGCCCTGAATTGCTGCATGTTGTGTTGCAGTCCATTGAAGAACTGTCATATATTATCCACGAGATGCCTCCATTTCAGTGATGGACTCCTCTATGGTAGCATGTAAAAATCTGAGGACTTGGGGAGTGAGAAGTGCTATAACACTGCACATGCAGAGAGTGTTTAGGTACTGGATAGGTGAAGTAGAAAACATCAGCCAAATAATTTCCCATTTGGTGCAAGATTGTAAGGTTAAACTCTCAAGACAGGAAAAACAATCTTGGCTTTTTGCTAATGTTTTATGCAGTATGCTGTACGTTCAGAATTTAATGCAGTTTATTGCTGTACAGGATGGGAGACTTCTGATCACTGAGCAGGTCAAGTAATCAGCTAATGACTTGGCTCGACTAGGACTCCTGCCAATAATAATTATATGTTCTTTGTTTTTTGGGGGTGGATGTCAGAGGAGATCAGGGTATGTATAAGAAACACATAATAAAACAGTGGCAAGTGGTGTTAAAAGAGGAGAAATGAAACACAGCCAGGAGTATTGTCAAGTATGGGAAGAAATAAATGGGATAGCCCGAGGAACAGCCTTAAAGGAGAAAAACGTTCAGGGATGTGGGTTATCTTGGTCCCAGAATGAAAGGAGGGCTTGGTAGCATAACTTTGCAAGAGAGTATGATTAGGATGGGGACCACAAAGATTACCTTGAGAAAAAACATTTTGTATTGCCTTGGAAAAGACCAAAATATCCATCAGAAAAGCAGGAGGAAAAAGGGTTGTATTAACTAAGCAGGAAAAGTGCTTTTAGCAGTATGTGCAAAGAGAAATGGGGAAAGTATTGCCAAATGAGATGCAGAAAGAGTAGAAGAAATACTTCTTTCTGATCCTTACAGACCTGTAAGGGATAGGAAAGGATGTACGAGTAAGTCACAAGTGATGGTGAAAGGAAAGATTTGGGGAGGTTAAGTTGAGGAGCTCCACTTCAGACATAGTACACTTGAGTGGACTGTTCAGAAACCTTTCACCCTGACTTCTGTGAGAAGGCTAAATGTTGTGTACAAGCTGGCCAGAAGGCTAGACTGAGGCTGTGTTGAAATGTAAGTAGGCAAGGTCTAGTAGAAATGTAGGTTTGAGTCAGTACAAATAATGTACAAAACTAAGGCAGAATATGGTACCAGAAGAGACTAGACTGAAGGCATTACATTTCCACTCATATACAGCTATTCTCTGTTCTTTAATATTCCAGCCAACAGCACTGCTGATGCCTTAATGGAACATACTTTTCATACAGCATACACAACAATTGATCTTTCTGCTCTCTAATTTATTAATTATAAATATTTATGAATTATTTATTTAGTTAAAATATGGTTGTTTAGAGCAGCTGATGAGGTGCTGAGTTATTATAATGCCATTAATGAACAAATCATAAAACAGAAATTTTAATGTGCTGAATACTGAACAGGGAAATTTAACTATTAGAGTCACTTCAGATAGCTATTAGGCATTTACAAGAAAAGAATTTACATAATTCAACTGATAGGTTCTTCTGGTGTTCACAAAGGTATATCTCTGGAAAAAAAGAAGTTAAGGCAGTACAGTGGCATGATAACCATGTCTCCAGTAGATGCTTGTCAGTAACCTTGTACGATTTACCTGCAACTACGCCACCATGGCATTTGAGATGTGTTGTTTCCTATCCCAAGAGGAAGAATGTCATTCCTCAGAAGCTCTGTCTACTAACAGCTTGGAAATATTGACTGTTAACTTGCAATTGACATTTGAAGAATGCAAACACTGAGGAAAGATTGCTTGGAGTAGATGAAGTAGATTTAACTATGAGGAATAGTTCAAAGGTGTAAGCACAGTATTGTACTTTCATTTTCATTTCAGAGAAGAATCTCCTCTCCTCTGGCCTTTAGGTATAGGATTTTGAGTAAAGCAGGATGGTTTTGATGTTTGAATGGTCAAATATGGCACTGCAAACAATAGGAAAACTCTTAAAGGTGATAAAACTGGGCTGTGTGCAACTACACAAGCCCTTTCTGCCTCCAGAATCTATGGAGCTGTCAATCAAACCATGCGTTGAGAAATACTGAGAAACAAACTGAGACGTGCCAAGGGACTTTCTTAGTACTGTCTCTCTAACAGACCTAGAAGATAGGAAATGGGGTGATGCTTTGCTGTAGGTGTGAGTGCTCCTTTCTGAGTGGACTGGTGCTAACTCAGTGAGCTGTAAGCCCTGTGCTGCTGATGGAAATGCTCTTTTAGCTCCAGTGGGAAAGGCGTATAGTTTTGGAGAGGCAAGTCTGAAGTTTACTCTTCTTTTGACCCAGGAGGTGAAAATAACAGTGTGCAAGGTGGCAAGCCAGTATGGTAGCCACAAATGTGTTACTATAGAACTGAAGAGCAGGGTCAAAGCTAGACCAAGTATGTACTAGTAACACCCCCCAGTGGAAACAATTATGAGAAGACGGTTTTATCTGTTCTGAGCTATGGATTTTTGCCTTTATGTTAGTAGTGTTCAGTGCTACGGGGTGATTATGACAAATTGGGAGGGAACAGACTCTCATGGCAGCGCTAATCAAGGAAGACTGCTTTTATCCAGCTTTTTGTGTGATGTGAAAATCCTGCTGTGGGAAATGCAACTTTAATTCCAAAGGGAAAGCTGCTGTCCCAGTGAGTTAAAAAGGAATATGCAGCTCAGTAGCTGGTGAAAGAGTGCAGTAAAGAACTAAGTGCCCCCCTACCTCATCCCTTCAATTATTGTATTTGGCTGTAATATTTTCAGTTAACATTGCCACGAATACAGTTGTTCTTATGTTTTCTCCTTGTTGCTTATAGCAACTTCAAACAAAATCTAATACTATCGTAGCTTCCAAGCATGTCTCCTGAATTCTCTGTATTCATATCTTAGGTTGTCTAGTTCTGGGTTTACTGATCTTTTTACTGCATAGAAAACATTAGCTTAAAAACCTATGGCTACTTTTGGATCTTGTTTCATACCACCTGGTGTACAAAAAAAATACTACATTCAGAATAGGATTTTAGTCCCATTAGGACTGCAACAAAAAACAGTTTTGCTGTTTTGCCCTCTCTGAATGATGAGATGAGGTGAAGACCATTGAAGGCAAGGTGAATAAGAGTGCACTTACTGTGGTAAGGGGATCTATTGTGTGTAAAGAGCAGTTGTAGCTCTTGACAACAAGGACTAGCTAGATGTGAGGAAGAAATGTGGCAGCTTTCCATCTCTGGTAATAAGTATTACTACAAATGTGGGATGAATGATGAGTGAAACTTTGATAGATTTAATGATGGAATTCTGCAGTTTACAATGAAGTATTTTAAGCTCAGTCATCATTCCTCAGCATTCTCAGAAGGACCTACCAAAGAGGCAGTGGTACACTTTAAAAATGATTCCAGATTGCCAGAAAGAAGAAGCTGCTTTTTTATTTCCCCTTCAGCAGTTGCAATGTTTATATGCAGAGATAAAGTGATTGTGTCACATAAGCAAAGGACATTCATAGAATGCGCTTCAGCATCTCATCACAAGCAGTACAGCTTTAGCTGCATTTTGCAGCTGATGTGTGAATGTTTGTAGTTCCAAATTCATAAGGTGCATGCCATAGGCTGCTACTCCCTTTCCTCTGCCAGTCCTTGCTGCCTTTTGACCCAGACTCCTCCTCAGCTCAGTCACAGGCTGATGTACCAGCTCAATCAAGTCCTATTCCTTGCAAGCTGTCTACGTGGTCCTCAGTTCTCCCTTTTTGGGGGCATTTTTTTTGTTGCATTTCCACGTACTCTAATAACCAGTCAAAAAGAAGATACTGAACAAAGATACTTAGATCCAAACAGAAGTACATCACGAACTGTGCTTACCAAATCATGATGCTTGTTTTTCAGTCTCATTCACCAATATGCAGAGATTTTTTGTTGAAATTTGACTAGTAAATTTCCATCTTCCCTGATGTAAATCATTTTTTATTGCAAACTACTTGGAAGGTATCACGTTTTTATATTTTTAATGAATGGGTTGAAAACCCACTGAGCTCAAATGGATTCAAAATCCACTTTGTTTGGATAATTTTTAAATGGGTTAGAAAATTGTTTCCAAGTGTTTGTTTGTGGTTTTTTTTGTTTGTTTGTTTTTAAGTTCATGGATAAGAGGTGTTTTTTTTTTTGTTTTTTTTTTTTTTTTTTGGTGAAATACATCGGTTTGGGCCAAAAGCCAAAATTCTGTAACAGGAACATTTCCAAACAACTGTTTAACTGTTTTCAAGTTGCTCATCCATTCTTAAAATGTCACCTTTACCTTGAAGGGACAAATTGTGTTTTCATTTATTCCAGTTTGCTATGTAGCGTACTACTGACAGCTAGTTGTTATCACAGAAGAGGTCAACAGATTTTGAGCACGTCTTTTTGTAGAAGAAAAGTATCTAACTCATTGTTAAGTTCAAAAACTCTTTTAAGCCCTTTTCTGTGAGATAACCAGGAAACCTCTGTCTGGTACAGGAAAGATTTTCACAGTCAGTCCCCATCTCATGACAAAGTATTGCTTTGTCAAGACTCTACTATTTAAAGGTCTTGTTTTTATAAAATGAACCACACTGATGACATTCTGTAGACCACTAACAGTGTTAGACCACTCCTTAGACCACTTCTAGCCTCAGTAGCTTGCCTATCAGGGATCCAGTGCATGAATTTCATGTGCAGTGCTACTTCTGTAACCTTACCCCAGAATCCTTTTTTTATTCCAGTCAAAGTATCCACCATGAGTGGTTACACTGGCAGTTTTTCCGTAAAACATTGTTTTTAGTAAAGAAGCCATTTACTGTTGAAAATTTGCCAGTACGTCTTTCCTATAGAAGCTTACAAAAAAAGAAGTTATTCCTGCCTTTCATTACTGAAACAAAATCTAGCAAATCCCATAAGCTGAGACATGTTAGAAGCATCTGTACTTTCACCCAGCCATAGAGCAGACCTCCCACACCGTGTAATTTGTTCTGATACTCATTTCTTCAGATCTCTAGCAACATTTTCTATACATCTTCCAGCAGTATTTGCAGAGAAAGGAGTACATTTTAGTTCATCTCCATATTTTCCATGTATTTCAGACATTTTTACCATAACAGGAAGAATAAGTGTTACTGTGGTGTCATGTGGCTTTGTCTTTTGCTATTCAGTAAGAAACCTCAGAAAAGGCTGCTAAACAGTTACCATTACATTTTGTAAAGTACTGGATTTAATATCTCATGACTTCAAACATTGCTGAAAAAAATTATAGAGGCCTGTCTTCATGTTCTGGATGCTTAGTTTTTAAATGTCTTGCTAATCATGGTGGTTTCATACTAACATTAGTTAATACCTCAAAGCAAGGTTGAGATCATGAAAGAAACGTTGTTGAGATCATGAAAGAAAATCTGTATTTCAAATAATCTTAATTTTTCGACAAATTCTTGTCAGATCTGATTTAGATCGCTGTTTTCACCTCATAATTAGGCAGATGAGGAGCTTTTGTACTAGAAGTGTCAGCTCTGCTAGTTTTGTTTTCACTTGTTTGCATTATCAGTCTAATCTTTGGTCTGCCATTTCTTCACGGGAATCTTTTTAGGCCACTTGCAGGTTTTGTGAGTTTTAGCTTACTTAATATTAGACAATATAACCCACTTAACTGGGCACACATCAACTGCAAAAAGTCAAAATATGCTGACAGTGAATGAATTAGTGAGGGTGTAGTGAACCTCTCCATGCTACAGAGCACTCACTCATCCTACAGGTCACCTCATAGGCCATGACATGGACAATGGACTCTGACATACAGACCAATGGAGTAGGGGCACTGCTGTCCAACTAAATATCATATATTAGCAAGCTTATTTTCTTCCTTATTTTTCCTAGGTAAAAGATAAACGGAAGCGCTAGAGTTTTTTTTCAGGTGGTTTGTCTTGCGCACCCTCAGTGCTGTACACACCCCACTTTGGAGACCACTGCCATACTGACCACTGGTCAGTAGTTGAGTCGGTAATGTTTAGCATGTTCAGTAATGGTCTAGATGATAAGATGGTGTGCGCTTCCAGCAAGTGTGCAGATGATACAAAACTGGGAGGCATGCCTGATATATCGGATGGTTGTGCTGACATTGAGAGGGACCTCAACAAGCTGTAGAAATTGCTCCACTAGTACCTCATGAAGTTCAGCAAAGGGGAACACTAAGTTCTATGCCTGGAGAGGCATAACCCCATGCCACCTATGTGGGCTGGGGGCTGAGTGGCTGGAGAGCAGCTTAGGAGAAAAGGACCCGAGGGTCCTGGTAGGCAGCAAGCTGAACCTGAGCCTTTTCTGCCAGTTTTGGCACTGTGGGCTGCATTAGGAGTGTTGTCAGCAGGTCAAGGGAGGTGATCCTTTCCTTGTGCTCAGCACTGATGAGAACCTGTATGGAGTTCTGGACTCCTCAGTATAGGAGAGAGAGAAATACTGGAACAGGTCCCACACAGGATCACAAAGATGATTAAGGGGCTGGAGCACCTGTCCTATAAGGAAAGGCTGAGAGAGCTGGGACTGTTCAGCCTGAAGAAGAGGAGGCTCAGGGGCAATTTTATGAATGTGTACAGGTACCTGATACGGGTAGTGAAGAAGACAGTCAGACTTCTTCTCATCGTGTCCTGAGGAAAGAACAGGAAGCAATGGGTTAAAATTTAAACACAGAAAACTCGATTTCCTGATTAATATAAAAAGATGTTTTGTCATTTGTTTGCTTGCTTGTTGGTTGTTTTGTGGTTTTGTTTGTGTTTTGTTGTTGGTTTTATCTTTACTGTGATGGTGAATGAGCACTGGAAGAGGTTGTCCAAGAGAGATTGTGGAGGCTCCACTTCTGGAGACATTCAAAACCTGACTGGACACAAGGTCCTGAGCAGTCTTCTCTGATAAAGGGTCTTGGACTAGAAAATATCCAGAAGTCTTTTCAAACCCCTGCTGTTCTGTGTCTTTGGGCTACTTCATTCTCTAGTGCAGTCTCCCATAAGATCCAGCTGAGCAGATTGCCTAACAATCTGAAATTCACAACCCTGAAGTCCAGGTTTTTACATATCTACATGATTTATTTGCTTCCCTGTTGTGATCTACTCTCATTCATGATTTTGTTTATGATCATTCCGGTAGTAACTTACATATATAGTTATTGATACTGCCTAAGAACACTCATCCGAACAACAACAGATGATAAATAACTATGAAATAAATGTCAATTGATGTAAGGCTTTCAATTTATATCAGTCATTTCAATGTTTATTGATTAATGATATGTTTTCCCAGACCATACTTCTTGGTATTTGTCATGCCAATTAACAGAGTATTCTTTTAGTACAAGGAACCAATAGATCTTTTAGATGAGTATTTGCTGACCTTGTGGGTGAATATAAAAGTACTTGGTGAAGTATGTGTTTTATTCCAGCAAGACCTGGGGTCCTTTGGGCTGCTAAGTGTTCTGCAACAAGGAGGTGGGGTGAGCTCACCCCACCTCCTTGTTGCAGAGGGTTTTTTATGGATCTCAATAAGAAAGGCCCAACAACAAATGGATTAATGGATTTATCTTATTTTTTCAATAAGATAAAGTGGCCAATCATTGATCCATTCAGATCTTGAGAAGCCTGTTTTCACACAAGCATTGGATGCACCCCAGAAAGATTTTCTCACAACATGTTATACAGATCTTGTCTGTGCACAGGTTCATATCTCTCTCCCATCTTGTAGTGCCTTTTATTTTGTGTAGAAAACAGAATTGTATATTATCTTCTGACAGTCTGGGATGTTATTTCTGTCATAACATCTGCCAAGAGGGCACCACAGGCCACCATGGGGCACTCCAACAGATTCCTCATGCTAATGTATATGCTTCTCAAGCCTTAAGTACCACACCAGGTAGAGCAGACATGGCCTGGACAGTATCACTAATACCCAAATGCAATGTCTTCCATGAAGCAAGGCTTCCAATACAGTAGGTAAGAGAAGCCTGCATCTCTAGGAAGAGAGCATGGCTCGTATGCAGGAGTAGACAGTATTTCCATCTGAAATTCAACAGAAATAGAAAATGCTATGAAACAACCAGAAATAATGAAAGCTATAAAAGCATGCTTTTTGTTGTTGTTGTTTGTTTTTTTAACTATTGGAGATTAAAACAAACCATGTAGCACTTTAGATAGTTGGAAGATCAAAAAGCTGGGCAAGCTATTACTACAAGGCTGAAGGGGATCATAAAGATTTGACACAACTGAAGGCAACTAGCTGTTATGTTCTCAAGGTGACTACTGCGTAGCATTTTAAAGATCTCTCCAGTAAAATAGAACAGAAATTGGCATGAGATATTCCTGCACATAGGTCTTCTGCCCACTTAGAAAGATCAGCTGGCTTGAGAAGAGATCTCCAAAAATTCAAGAAAGACATAAATAATCATTTTAGCTAGTTTTATTAAAAATAATGGGGGAAAAAATGTTCAGCTGACAGAGAAACAATAAGAGTGCGTTGTTTACGAAAACTTGAAAAGCAAAATGTGAGTTCTGTTTTCTTTTCAGATATCACTAGGCAAGAGCTAACTGACTACAGAACTGATTACAAAAGTAACTGTTAAAATATCATTTCACAGTATAACTCTTTGGTCTGCACAGAAAAAACTCCAAGTAGGTGAAGGGAAAGAAAGTTGAAATGATTTTTCTCATTTTTCTCCTGTATTATGAATGAAACAGCTAGTTTCCTAAAAGGTTTTGATTTGGTGGAATAATGGGTTTATTTATAAGTGGTTGAGGGGTAAAAAAAAATGTAAGATTTTCATAGTTTTCAGTAAAGTCAGTGGAGACCTTGCAAGACAGGCTATAATCATAGACTTGTAACAGAAGAGGAGTGAAAAAAGAGATGAATAAATGAACATTAATTTCAGCCTGAATCTAGTTATTGCTTTGATTAATTTTTTTCTCAACAAAGACTCTGAAAGGAATTTATGTTTCGAACAGTCTGTACATAGAGATTAGGGACCTGACTAATAAGTGAAAAGATTTTGAATTGCTCATTTATATGCATAATTTGACTTACTTGAAATTATGGAAACCTAGAAGAAAGAGATGAGATATACTGGTGCTTTTCAAACTATTGAGGATTGTATGCATGGATTAAAAGAGTGGTGAATGACACTGTAAATAAAAATGTATCAACCACATGCACAGTGTGTGTGTGTGTATTTCTTTCCAACTCACTGAAAAGTGAGAAATAAATGATTTTGAATGTTTATGGATAAGTGTCATAATGGAGAAAGCATAGATAACTTTGCTGTTTGGAACCTTTAAAACTTGCAGGGAAAAAAAGGCTGTGTTGTTATAATAATCAACAGCTGCAGAAGATGTATTGCAAAGTCTTGAACATGCTTTTGGCTAAGGATTATAAACGGACAATATCCAGTTGGTAAAGGATGTTCTGCTGAAATATTGATTATGGAACTAAAACGTTCTGGTAACTTAGGTCTCATCCTGTTACATTTCTCATGCGTATGCTTGTTTGGTGTTCTAAAAGTGGCAGTTTGATAAAAGTACAAATCATTATGCTTTGTTGGAGGGAAAAAAAAAAAAAGGAAATTGTAATGGCATGAAGCTGTAACTCCACTTGATTCTGCACATGTTAATAAACATGTTGTTATGATTAAAGATGAGAAGACTTTACCCTTCTGCTTTTAATGTCTTTGCACATGGTAGTGTGGCCATATTCTTTCAGAGCTCTGGGAAGCAGGGTTTGACTGAAGTCCTGATCCCGCTTCGCAGTAAGGGCTTTATAAGCATGATGATCTCAAATCTGAATAGAGAAGTGTCGTCAGTGATTTGGAACGGGAAGTCACCTCTTCTGTTCCTTAGGTAGTCTTTGTGGTGTTTCTGCAAAGCTTTCTTGAAATATAAAAACTGTGAGGACAGTATTCCAGAAACAAAAATAAACTCCATTATCTGTTGGCGCTTTTGTGAGGCCACCGAGGCTTCAATTCATTTGTTACACGTTGCCTTTGCTCTCTTAGCTCTTCAGGCATGCAGTTCTTTAGTTCTCAGCACTGTGGAGAATATACAAAGAACTGCAAACATTCTTTTCAACGATTGTCCTCAAACAAGTGTTAGATCACTTTCTAGGCTTTTCTAGAGATGTCTCTAATCTGTGATGTTTTTGTCTCCCTCTGTAATTGTAATGGCCATTTGATCACATAAGGCGAGAGGGACATATCCCTGGGGAAGAATAGAGAAGAGTTTCACATCCTGAAAATTCCATGGCTGGATGAAATGTGGCACAGGATACCCTAATATGGCTTTTAAAGTAGAAATAATTGCATTATATAAAAAGTTGTCAGTTCTTTGTTGTCTTTGTCTTAGAGGATAATAGAGCATTTGCCTGGGGGGCTCTTTTCTGGGGATTTGTCATTTTCCTGGGGATTTGTCATTTTTAGTGGCTTCATTGCCTCAGAAGAAAAAACTACCAGTTGATGTTACTTCCCCTTCATGTGAAAAAAGCTGTGTGACACCAAAGGGATGTGGGAGGATAAGGGAAGGCTCTCTTAAGAAAGAAGGAAGCGACTTGTGGCTTTCTGCTGAGTGCTGTGGAAAAGCGCATAGGAATGCGGAGTTATATACTCAGGTCTGTGGGTGCTACAGTTTATTTTAAATGGGTTTCCAGTTATTTGAAATAAATGCTAGCACTGTGAAATGCTATATTAGTGGTCCTGAAGGAAGTGACTGAATGGGTACTTTGCAGTTTGTGGTAGAACAACTTTATCCACCTCTAGCAAAAGATTTTGGCTTTTTGTCATAAACTTCAAATCTGTTGCGTAATTTTCTGGAATGAGTGTGGTATTACTCTGCTTCCATGTAACAAGGTTATGCCGCTTCCATCATAGTCTTGTATGTTGTTGGAATCATGTGTGAGGAAACTCCGTCCTACATGCTATAAACAGCAAAAATTTTGCATTTGTATTGAAAAACAGAACTGACCTAGATAACACAGTAGAGAAAGTGTCTCTTTTTTTATTTGCGCTACTTAAAATTGAGAGTGTTTCAGAGACTCAGAAGTGTGAAGATGAAGCAAAACTGCCAACTCATGCAGATTTAATAATATTGCATGTTCTCTAGTGCTTTTAATCTAGTTTTCTTTCTGTTTAACCTTTGTTGTCTTTCCAGGATCCTTGTAGGTCTGAAATAGGTGACTGGGTTAAGCAATTACCTTTTCAGAAACAAATGAACAAATGTTGGAAAAGCAGTGGGTCTGTACTGGCCAAAAGACAGGGAGGACATATAGATACCTAGGGGAATGCATCTATGTTACAATCTGATAGTAGCATCTAAACCTTTAGAGGGAGATTTTGGAGAATGGCAGCCTCATCTTGTAGTGCAGCCTATGATCTGGGTTAAAATCAGAACAGAATCAAATTTTTACAACAAATCTAGCAAGTGAGATTACAGAGCTGAATTGCATGCATGCTCCATAACTATCTGCAGTAAAATCAAGTGTATATGGGAATTGGAGCCCTTCTGGCTTTCAAAACTAGGCCTCTTCTTCTACCAAGAGAAGTGTCTCTTGCCTATAATGTTTAGGGCTCACCAGAGTAGGCTAGCAATTCCTCTTATCACTAGCGTTGATGCAGTTTTTGGACTCTTCTGTCAATTTAGCTGACAGGAAAATCCTCTTCTCCCAGGAGATCAGACTTGGGAGTACCTCATTCTGAGTAAACTGAGGAAAAGAAGTTAAATCTTTTTCTCCTGTGTTAAATCGCAAGCGTAAATAAATAATTTCTATCTTTAAGAAAACAGACTAGGCAGTTTATAATTGCTATGGAGGGGAGGAGAATGGTTGCCCACGGGAAAATTATCCTAGAAGGAAGTGGTGATATCCGTCACCTCTTAGAGGCAGAGAAATAGCCAGAATACGACATTCTGTCCTTATATCAGTCTTCATACCGTGCTGGCTTCAGCATCTGTCCTTACACCATGCAGGCTTCAACTTGCCATTGCTAGTAATAAAAAGGCTCTAGTGGCAGTATATCTACAGTTTCTGGATTTATTAGTCAAGGCCCAAGTGTTAAAATCCGAAAGATATTAATCAGAGCCGAGAACCTGTAGCCTGAAAGAGGCTTTACAGAAAGGAAAACTAGTTGTTGGGGGATATTTATGGAGCAATCACCTTTGCCTTGGGGAAATTTTGAAGAAGTTTGTCAAGGGCTCCTCCTGAGGTTGGCTCAGGACTAGATCTAGGCAGTAAATAAATTTTGCTTGGACCATGACAGTAATCTAGCTTTGCTTTCTGACTTAATGTCTGTCCATCTTTTTTTATGCAGTGTGCAGCTGCAGTTTGCCCTGAGCAAAGCAAGTACGTAGGTCAGATTAGCCCATCAGAGCCATCCCTAGGCTCGAAGAAGTCATGATCAAATTATCTGGTACTTACATACTTGTTAAGAAAAAGTAGTTGAGTGTCCCGAAGATGGGGTTTCCAAATCAGCATCAAAGGAACAGTGAGCACTAGGTTGGGATAGATACTGATATCATTTTTCCTGTTACATTAAAAATCTTTTTTTTTTTTTTTTTCCCATGCAGTATTTCTACTAATAGGAAAAAATACTATGTTTTGAAGGACTTCATGGCTATCATCTATCCACCATTGGTTAAAATTTTTGGAGGACTAAACATGAAATTGATTCTGGAAAGGCTTGCTGAATTTCTTTACTGCAAGCTTTGGCATGAAAGAGAAGGATGTGCTTCCACCCCACCTGCTAGCACTATACTCATCACCTGTGAGACTATAGTTTTCAATGCATCTGTAATATCAGTCTTTGGGTAAAACAAAGTCTGAGTCTATGACTATTTAGGGCTGTTAAATATCCCACAATATGAAATATGTGCTGTTGTGAACATCTAGGACAAATCCCTCCTTATGAATTTGCACTCTGTTCTTATCTTACCCTCTGAAGTTACATTTGGCTATATGCTACTTAATTTCAGATCCTAACACTGTACTGTTATAGTTGCATACTGTATCCTCTGCATTGCTTAGAGGATTAAGGAGGAAAGATGTTCTAAAGATGCAGGCTATTGCAGTTAGGATGATAAAAACAAAACAAACAAACAAACAAAAAAAACACTAAGGCACAAATGACAGCTGAAATGCTCATTCTTATCTACAACCAATTATAGCCTCTTCAGTTCAATATTTTGGACAAATTGTAATAAGTAGCTGTGTGTCAGACTGGCAGCCATTTAACCAATGACAGGGTAGTTGCACCATCTCAAAGCGTAACACAAATATGAGTTAATAACTGTGATTGTTTATGAACTCACATGCAGGAAAGCCAGAAATGACTGCTTTGCTTATTTAGCCTGATGGTCACAAGCTCATGGATCTTGCCTTGAAATTCCTTATCTGCAGAGATGCTGAGTCCTCTCATTTGCAGCCTAGATTTGCAGTCCCAAGAGAGTTAGTAGAAATCTGCACTCCATGAAATTTATTAATACCTCAGCTTGAACCTGTCAGAAGTTGTCCCTGGGTTACCTGGAGGCCCCTGGCTTCTGTTGATTATGTCCCACTTTTTCTCTACATTTCCATAGGAAGAAGGGAATATCAAACCAATACACCACAAAGCAACATTCTGACGCATATTTGTCTTTCCGTCTTTAAAAGTGCAGATCCCTAATTCATGAGACTGCATAGTTGTATATTTGCTTATGAATAATACACTGTGTGGGTTTTTGTTCCCAGTTCTCCACCTCCTCTTTCATTCTTGTTTGGATGCATTCAGTAATTGAGCCCCCTCCCAGAGGGGCATCACAACACACCACAACTAACTGTGAGAAATCCTAGTGTCTTGCATACGCCCTACTTCCCTCCCACACCTCAGCTCAGAGAATTTAAAGAGCCCTCATTAATTAACACTGAACCTTGCAGGGTATTCATGAATCACAGCAGCTGTGGTTAGGGACTGAAATGTAATTAGAAGCACATATTAAGAAGGTGATTTTTGGAGTTTGAAACTGCAAGAGGTAGGAAGTTAGCTATAAGTATGTTTCCGTTTACAGGTGGAAGAGGACTAAGTGTGTGATGCTGCCAGTTTTCAAAGTCAGAAAAAGACAAAGATCTAGTTTAACAAAAATTATCTTGCTTTTTCAAAGGCAATTCCAGGAAGGCTTTGTCAAAACAATTCATGAGAAATTCAGTATTGCTATTTGGAATTTGATACTAACTGCATCAAAATCTAATGAGAATGTGGTTCTTGGAAAAGCAGGATTTTTAAAACATGAATGCAGGAAAATAGTCCAACAATAACACTACTCATTTTAATTATCTTTCTGTTCTAGTTTTTGAGTAAGACAAAATAGGCGAGTGCTGTAATGCCTGTTGGAGCAGTGGAGGTGATACACAATATATTCAAAGACTCGTTTGCTTGGAGAAAACAAAGCTGTGGCAGATTTGGTGACATCATCTATATGTTAACTATCACTCTCCTACTCTAAGCGTTTCCATCTATATTTGAGGTGATTACAAAAAATAGGGGCAAATGCAGTAATTGCAGTAATTACTTGAGAGCATGTTAAGCGGTGCCACTTGAGGTCAATAAGCAATGTTAGCTGATAAAGAATGGCAGGATTTGGAATATTTTGAGATCACAAAATGGCTAAATGGCTGAGTTTGGAAGGGACCTCTGAAAGTCATCTGATCCAAACCCCCTGCTCAAGCCAGGGCTACCCAGAGCAGGTTGCCCAGGACTGTGTCCAGGCAGCTTTTGAAGATCACTCCATCACCTTCAGAGTAAAGAAGTGCTTCTTGATACTTAGACAGAACGTCTTGTGTTCCAATTTGTGCCCATTGCCTCTTGTCCTGGCACTGAGCACTGCTGGAAAGAGCCTGGCCCTATCTTCCCACCCCCCTTAGCGGGGGTGGGAGAGGGAGGGGTTACAACTAGATAATCTTTAAGGTCCCTTCCAACCTAAGCTGTTCTATGATTGTATGATCTTCATTGCATCCTCCTTTCTGACAATATATATATACATTGATCAGATCTCATCTTCCTTTGGGAAGCCAGAAGACCAACTGGACTGTAACACTTGTTTTGGTACAGAATCCAAGGAAGAAAATAATGGAAAGAGCTATAGAAAGAAAGACAATTTGGTTGTAATGTGAGATTCAGATTACATATCTGAGCTGTCTGAGATCTTATGCTTTTAGCCTAGCATTGTTTTCTGGGTTCTGTTTATAGCAAATAAAGAAGGATAAACAGTTCCAGTGAGAAGATCATGTCATGAAGATAAATGGGTTGAATTGCACTTTGAAACTGTTAGTATTCAGTAGCATGTATGGAAGGATTCTAGGCATCTAATTTCGAGTAGATGTCTGATTTTCCATGTCTAAAGCTGGGAGAGAAACCCCATCTTTCCATGCAAAGAAGGTCTTGAAGGACCTGTAGATAGTTGGTTGTTTGAGCAATTTACTACTTATGTGCTCCATTCTTCTGTATTTCTTTTCCATATCACACTGAAGTGTTTGTGCAATTGTAGACATTGTGTGTATGTCTATGATCTTGGTACCTTTCAAAAAATAATGGGAGTTTATATTTTGTGTTCACACGAGCAATTCCTAAATCAAGTGCAGGTACTTTGTGTATCAATGAGTCTCATGACGGAGTGCTAGTCTGAATTGCTAGGAAGCCAAGAACACTAAAAAAATGTATTGGCCTAACATCTAGGTTAGATTATGCTATACTTAATTTCTATATTGCTTTGGTTAAAAGAAAAAAAAGTGTTTCCTGTTTTAAGCTGGTATTTGACATTTCTGTGTGCTCTTAAGGAACTGTAATGCTCCATCTCATTTAAGTAACAGTGCAATTCATCTGTACAGATAGATCAGTGAGTCATGCTTACATATTGTTAGTATGGTACTTACAATTCACGGTGTGAGGTTCTGGTACTCAGCGTATCTCCCATACAGGATTTACTCCTACACACAGTGAGAACTTTTTATGTTTTCTGAAGGAGATGGATGACTTATTGTCCATATTAACAGTTTCTTTGAAAGTGGGTTGTATTTTCATTTGACAGCAACCTCCACAATTTAATAATCTTGGCATCAGTCAGATTGTCATCTCCATACTTACAGTATGTTCTCATTCCTCACAGCTACCCTTCTTGGGAAGGTGAAGGGAGAAGCTTTGTTTAATTCTGAAATTCACACTTGGTTAAAGCTATAGAGAATCTAATCTATGCTAAAAGTGCGTGCTATAAGAAAAATGCAAAGTGGCCACAGAGCTTATTGGAATCATTAGCTGTGCCGTATCAAAGATAAATCTTGGAACTCTAGCTTAAAATCAAAGTCAGCTTCTGAAAGGAATAGATATGTTCTCAAAAGTATGATCATTAAAATTTGGCTCGGCTGTCATGTGATGTATGTAGTGATTCTGGCTCTGAATGGAATTTGTGTAATGAGTTGTCTGCTCAGATCAAACAAGCTTTTGAAACCTGGGTGGAGCAAGTATAAATGTCAGCCTGTTTGTGGTTGTTACTAGCATTGTTTTCACCTGTATTTCTCCCATCACAACTACTTTTTTTTTTTTTTTTTTTTTTTTTTTTTTTTTTTGTGAAATGCTGACTAACTTTTCTATGGCAGGTCTTTAATAATAATAATAATAAAAGAAGAAAAACACGGGTCTCATGTTAAATTCTCTTATAAACCTTGAGTGTTGTATTTGGTTTCAGCTGCAATCTTGCTTAGTCCAACGAGGTATGTGAGTTGGAAAGGAGCTCGTGTAAGGACAATTCTAGATGGTGTAGCTACCTGAAGCTACCTAGATCCTGATGCTACCATTCAAATCTATTAAAACTGGATACCTAAAGCTCTTGCCTTGGTCTCAGAGTTGACCAAAAAAAAAAGGCTTTCAAATGGTGTTGGGACAGGTGGTAGAACTGACATTCCAACCATGCTTGTGTTCTTTAAATATCTCTCCGTGTTTTTCACAGCAGACGGTGTGCTAGCCCTGGTTCCTTGGCCCAGTTCAGATTGGACAGTAATCACTTGGCACCTGAGATTTAGACCTGTACTTCCCATTATGGCCTTTTTCCCGGTATTTTTTAGAGAGGACTGACTTCATGGTAGCAAATTAATTCCCAGCCCCAAAATTGCTTCAACACTTTTTATTGCAAATTTCATCTGTGCCTTCATTTAACTGATGGCCATTTTGCCATGTCATGGTCTCAAAATGCTTCAGAACGGTTTGTGGTGGTCTTGGGGCTGTGTCTGTATAGAATAGAAAGTTTTATTAAACGGTAGTAATAATAGTGACTGTACTGCATTATGGACTTTGCTGGAGCTCCGGCACATTATTCCACAGCTCTGTTTTCTTAAAAGAATTTATAGAGAGAACAAAAAGGCTGAAAATTTCCTACTATCTCTGTTGATTGGTGATTTAATCTGTGTCCTTTCTACTTCTTCCCTCCTTCTGAGACTTTGTCTCCGTATTTCCTTGTCTCTTCCACCATTATTCTTCCAATATCTGATCCACTGCTAACAAAGTCCTGTTTGAAGAGAAGCTAAGCATTACCTTTTGTGCACCCCGTTGTGTTACTTGTATCACATATCACCTCCTTTATGCTACAACTGCAGTCCTATCACTGAATGCAGCGGGGCCACTTTCCTGACGGCCCCTTCTTGCTCTGCCACAGGATAAACTATTATTGTTAGCATTACCAGTATTATTAGTGTTGATTTTCTTATTTCAAGGGAGCTCCAGAGAAACAGTCAAAAGCTTCAAAGGAACATGGGTAAACCTATGCCACACATTTTGAATCCTTAGCCTTCATGCTTTTCTATGATCTGTCTCCATTTATTGGGTGTACTAGATATTATATACTTACAGAGAATGAGAGAGGAAAGTCCTTTTTTATTAACTGCAGTGCTTTCCTCTCTTCATACTGCCTTGCCTCTAAAGTGCATCCAGGAACAGAGGTGTTTTTTTCAGATGAGATTTAGATTCTTTTATGGATTAGACACTAAAAGAGAGAAAGGGCAAAACTGTGTGCTGAAAAAGAATGCTGTTGGATTCTGTCCTGTTTTGTTTCCTGTTTTGTATCCCTTTCTGTCTGAAAACCATTACCAGTGAGGTGCTCTATTTTCTTCCATCTGGGTGGGTGGGGAAATTGGATGCCTGTTTCTATCCCGATGCTAATAGCTTTTCACTTCTGCACCCAAGTGACCATCCAGACCAGTGTGTGCATATGAGAGAAGATGCCATTTGGCAAGCACTGCCAAGCTCCCTTACTTTGTTTCTCTTTCTGTTTTGCAGCAATTCAAAAAGACCAGTTGTATGACAGTGGCAAACACACTGTAAGTCTGGCTCTCTCTTTTAGGACATGTCTGCGTGGTTCGCCAGAAGGGCAAACAAATCCCACAGGCCTGTTACCTACACGGACACAATTACTCAGAAAATAGTGAATGGCACAGGCAATAGGAAAAATATCCTAAAAAGGGAAAAAAAAATCTATTGAATGAGGCTGCACACATTCTGGTCCCTTAACTTTCATCAAGCTGATATAATGAGACATGGCAAGTGTTAACCCATAAGATACACCAGAGAATTTGGGGCATATGTCATTCTGTTTTTCAAGTGTCCTTCCAGCTATTGATTGCGCCACTGAACGTACTTTCTTCAGACTTCCAGACTTTGGGTGGTGTGGTACAAACCAAAATAAGCTACCAAAATCTGCGAGAATTGGCTCAAATCCTAAGTAGTGATTTTCTTGTAGTACTTTCTTCAGTGTGCAATACCTACAGGTCCTCAATGCCCTTTGCACTTGTCCAGGTACTGAGATAGCGCCCAGAAATGACCAGTGTATCTTTAGGGTAGTGATATTAAAGATAAGTGGTGGGAGACTGTTTTCCTGGCATAAGAACTTGCAGAATTAGTTAGCAGTAATAACTGTGCTTATATATATCAGAACTTATGGCTTGCAAAATGAGTGGGAAACGAGATGGTACGTCCCTGCTCAGGGAACAGCCTAGGAGAAATGAACAGCAGGTAACCGTGCTGCTGGCAGAGAAAGTGAGAATGCTCTTTGGATTACTCATGCTGTTGTGGGAAGAAGAGTTACAGAAACAGCTGGCAAGATGTCAGGTTGATCTTAAGGAGTAAAAGTGAAATGTCTTCTACTGGTATGTTAATAACGAGTTATTTGGATTAGGCTGTGGAGGCAGGGGAAGAAAAGATGAGGTCTGCTATTAGCCCATTTTCTCTGATAGAGATATATGTCGGACATCCTGTTTCTTGCTTACTTGCTCCACTAAACTCATCCACAGCCGTACTTTCTTCCAAGCCTATTTCTTGATATCCTAATTTCACCAGGCCCACTGGGTCTTTTGGGGTTTAAACCACGTATGTTGTTAGAATGTAGGATTCTGCTGACTAGGACAGAGACAGGTAGAAAACACCCAAATGTGTGGTTGTTCTGAACAGGTCTGGGTTGGGTAAGGAGCATATCAGTAGACATAGAGATGTAGTATATTAGGGACATCTAGGCTGCTGTCTCATCCTCTCCCCCTTGCAATTCTCCCATCTCTTAGGTTATTAATAAGAATCTGAAAACGGCGATTGCTCTGAAAAAAAAGGGTGTTTCTAGCTCATTCTTTTCTCCTTTTCCTTTTGTTCCTTTTTTTTTTTTTTTTTTTTTTTTTTTTCTGACATCTGAATTCTGTCCTCTCACAGCGTGCAGGACCAAGAGGACATGTATGGTTCAGTACTGTTTTGTTAGTAGCATTCCTTTGTTTTCCATGCTGAGATCACTCCTGCCTGTTATGCTTTGCCCTTATGTTTATCCCAGTAGGGGCAGATAGAAATGCAATGATCCTGCTCTAGTAACTTCTAAAATTGAGTATATTTGCACAACTACAAATGCTTGTACATGAGCAAGGTAGGAAAAACTGGGAGCCCCTTTGGCTTTCTTGTCTACCTTAGTTCTGGGAAGCCCAATGTCTGCTTAAATGAGATCACATCCATCCCAAAGTGAGTTTACTGCCCTGTTAGCCTGTTTTTTGTTTTTGTTTCCTCCATTCTAATTGTGTCAGTAGGGAGCTCTGTGAATTGGGGGAAGAGTAAATTTTTTTTGTAGCTTCCATTCCTTAGATGCATTTTCTGCATCATATATCTTGTACGTTTAACCCATGGTTATGCTGGGAAAATACTCTGAAGGTTTTTATTCCTCCTACACCCTACATTCCTCTGACGGATCACATTCTCTGCTTCACAAGTTGTTACAAAACACTTAATGCAATGTGAATACTGCCTCCATTGTTTGCGTCGCCCACAAACTCAAGCAGGCTTTTCTTTTGCCTTGCTGCGAATGGGATCCCCTGAGAGCTAAACAAACTTGGCTAGTTCTTTGAGCATCTTTCCAGCATGGATGTAAGCCTATGCACGGCTTTGGTTCATTTGACATGAATCATCCACCCATCAAAGATGTGTCATAATCTGGAAAATCTAGCAGTTGAGCTTGAGCAATGATTCCTTTGTAATCAAATTAAAAATGAAAGAAGATTGAATTTGTACCTTGCCTATGCGTGTTTTGACAAAGCACTATCAAGGGTAAAACTGGATTGCATTGTAATACCATTATTATTTCTTCAGAACAGTGGTCCACCATCCATGCGGACACGTTGCAGTTTCCATGATAAATGATGCTTATAGTGACCTCTTCATGCACAGACACATCTGTGGATGTATTTTTTTCCGAGTCTGTCTCCTTAAGGATATTACTTTTTTCTGGTCCCAGATGAACTTATGTTCTGACTCTGTCAGTGTCTGCCAAATTTCAATGTAAAAACTTGCTTATATCAAGAACGGGGGGGAAGAGGATAGGTTTCTAAACAAAAACCAAAACAACAAAAACAACAAACTACAAAAGAAACCAACTATCTACAATAAATCCAAGAGCATTTCAAGATTTCTGCCTGAGTGGTTTTGCTGTGTCACTCATTTAGGAACTTTGTCCCATATTGTATCTCGTGTTCAGGCCTTGACAAGTTGAGAGATGTGTGCAGGGGCATTTTCTGGTGCTTCCAGTTAATTTGGAGCTCAGCAGCATATATGCAGTTATTAGTTATTTTGAGCATGTGTTTCTTTGCATCTGTCAACAGTAAATTTAATTTGCCATTGTTTAAACCATTTTCATAGGGCTCCTACTAAGAAATAACTTAAATAATTTTATGCCAGCTGCGGATTTGTTTCTTTGTTATTTACCTCCTTTTCCACAGTACTGACAATTATGTGAGACAAGGCTTCTTAAGTAGAACTTCTCCATTGTTTTCTTTGTCATATTGGAGGGGGGGAAAAAAAAAACACAGAATTTTGTTCCCTCTTTGTTTACTGTCTTTTTTATTAGTTTCTAATTCTTTACAACACTTTTTCTTCTATTATGATTTTTTATAGTGTCTTTTGGTTGAGTGCTTTTTAAAAAGGCCTTTTGAAATTCTAGATGACACCTGTTTTCTTTTATCTGGTATTTTGCTATGTCTTTGTAAATCTAAATAATCCTTGTACATTTGATTACATGTAGTATGAATATTGGTTTTACATCATCATATTTTAATAATCTCTGACATTAGCTTCTGTTAATTTGCCTGGCAATGAGGTAAGGTTTACAAAGCTCTAATTCTTAGGAGCATCACATATATGTACGTCCTGAAAAAAAAAGGAGGGAGGAGGGAAATAGATTGTATGGGTTTCCTTCCAGTACGATGTCTATACTCTGTAATATAACATATGAAAGGTTGCATCATTTTGCTAGCAAATCAACTTTGCTTTTAACAATTAAGTATACAAGTAACTGTTTGTATTTTGTTCTAAAAAAATATGTATCAACAATTTATATATCTGTCAGTAGCTATCACAGCTCTTTGCAACTATTTATGGTGTAAGTTACACCACAGTCTCATGGGATGGTAGCATATGATTACTCTTGTTGCATGAACAGGGAGAAGCCAGGCCCGATAACATGCCTTTTCTACCTCTTGTGTTCCAGTGCAGTCATTTTGTTTGAACTGCAGACTGAAGATGGTTCAATTTTCTTTTCAAGTTACCATTTTCAGTAACAAACCTAGTGGGGGAAGTCCGTGTGATGAGGTTATGACTCTAGACATTTTAAATCAGCTGTAGAGTCTTCTAAACCTAAGTTGATTGCATTCATAGAGCAAAGAGTGTGGGTGCTCCAAACCAGCAGTGACAATGGAAGACTTCAGTAGCCTCTCAAAAAATGAGTCAGCGCTC
Organism: Aythya fuligula; assembly: GCF_009819795.1. Classification (NCBI taxonomy): domain Eukaryota; kingdom Metazoa; phylum Chordata; class Aves; order Anseriformes; family Anatidae; genus Aythya; species Aythya fuligula. The sequence continues at coordinate 28,066,323 of NC_045563.1, forward strand.
TTCTGACACTATTCTGAAGCCCTCAGGGCTAAAGGAGAACTTCCTTCCTACCTCCTCCTTAAGATGTGTATATTCTTCTCAAAGAGAAGTTCCCTTTGGTTGATGGAGACAAAGGAGTGGAATAAATGGAAACTGAATTAAACGAGGATGCGATACCAAATGTTAACTAAACACTGAGGGGAAGTTGTGTGGAAGCTTGAAGATTTAGACCATGATGTGGTATGATTTGTGCTCAGAATGGCATTCTGCACTATTGAACTGTGCCCACATAGTACTGATACACACATTCTATCAGTAGAGAGAAAAGTTAAATCAATTACGTGTTGTGACTTCTTTCCTTAACTTTCACATAAATGGGAGGTGAAACATCAATAGTGTCAAGCTTTGTTTCTTCGTGGCCATTGAAGCTGTTTGACCCCTGAAAGTTCATCTGGTTGGGAAACTAACTGAACCACAGCATCCACCTGGATCTGAAAACTCGATGAAAACTTTCTCATGTAAAACGGAAACAATTTTATGTGAGAATTTCTAGTCAGACCACACATACCATGGTAAATCCTTTAAAAGCTGGTAGTGCAGGGGTAGCCTTGAAAATTAAAAAATGGGAATAAAAAGGTACGCAAAGATTCTTCTGCTTAGCTTCAGAGGTGAGGAGCAGTAGAATTTCCAGTGCTGACAAATAGCTCTGAATGGACGGATCAGATATTTTTAATGTTTATTTTTCCGTCCTCTCCAACTGAAAAGACCTTGTTTGTGAGATCTCCTATGTTTATCGCAGGCTGCAACAATAAACGGATAAAGACAGCCAGGATAATGATTGATCTCTGAAATGGCTCATTTTGTTAACAAAATTACAGGTTGTGCTATGGACAGAGACAGCTGGCAGACAGTATAGCCCAAGCACCAAGCCTTGCAGAAAGTGAAATATGTACTTGCCTCTCATTAGTGCACACGGTATCATTATCACCATTGCCATCACGACAAATGTGATGATTATATGTGTCCCCTTAGAACAGCTGCAGACAGAATGGGTGGACTGAGCAGGGAAACAAGCTATCCTGCAATCGGGAGCTGTTCGGCCTGTGAGCACATTTGCAAACATTTCAGTAAGAATTCAGAATTTCTTGGCCAAAGTTAGCAGTTGTCTAGACTTTTCCCATTCTGGGATCTCTGAGCAGTCTACAAACATTTAATAAAAATATTGTTGTTCTCATTTCAAAGAGAAGGTAATTGGGGCAAAAATGCTATTATGCTTCCTGCAACCAGCACAGCAAGCCCCTTCCAGCATAAGGAGTAGGATTAAGATCTTCTGACCTGCAGCTCTGCAAGTCATTTATTAAATCATGATTACCTTCACAAAAACAGATGACTTGCTGTTTTGCAGTCACCAGAGTAAACATTCCTCTAGTTTTCCCCCTTTACTTAGAAGAAGGCAGTGATGTGCTACCTGTGTTTTCAGGAGTGGGTCCAATGAGAATTTTCCCTTAAGCTGTAATAAATCCTGTGGACAAGAGTGATGATGAGAGCACGAGGGAAACTGTTTGCTGGTCTTACTGTAAATTAACACTTTTCTATTATTTTTCAATTATTATGAAGAAAGAAACTTCAGTACATTTTAGTTGGGATGGATGGGACTAATTTTGAAAAATCAGGCTGAATATTTACTGCTTATGAAAGCACTACCCAATCTGTGATGAAAACATGCATAAAGGGCTCTTATATCCATAATGATAATTTTGAAAGTAGAAAAACGATCAACTCATTCCAGAAGAGTATTTCTAGGCCAGTAACTTTTACCAAGGAAAGTCAAAACAAGAAGGGAAAGCATCTCTAGATTTGGACCTTTGCAATAATATCCACTGTTAACACGGTAACAGCCACCAGGAAGGGAGTTTGCCAAACTGCCAGCTGCCTGTACTAAAGGGGTTGCCTGCATTTATTAAAAAGCATATCCCCTAGTGTGTAGAGACCAAGGAATCAGGCTGGCGCTGGCATGACTGTCAGACCGGATAAGCTAGTAGGTCAATTTGGAACCGTGGGTGCTGAACAATTTGGAGGTCAGGGCTCCTGTGCCCAGAGCTCGGTTAGCATTAAAAGTCTGGACCTATGGGTATTGTGGTGAGAGTTCAGACCACCTGAAATGTCCCCTCTGTCTTGTTGTTTTGCTAATCTGTTTCACTATCTTTTTTGCAATTTAACAGTAAAATTAATGAAGTGAAAAACAATACTCATCCTCAGAGCTTAGCCATTACCTTAATTAAAAAGAAAATATTTAACATGACATTGTTAAGGTCAGCAGGCCCAGATGTAACCAACTGTAACTTTGAAATACCACTTAAAACATATTTAATTCGGCACTTGTGAAAGTTGCTGATTTAACAGTCCAGGAAACTCAGCTCTGTACCTTTTGTAACACGAGTCATTGCGTCTGTTCCCTTTTTCAGACATCTCAGACACCCAGCGAAGGCACTGATCTGTGCTAGCAGTAGTATTTTGGTACATGGTGTTGAGACTTTTGTGGATCTGCCTCCTCCTTTATTTCCCTCATTTTTCCTTTTCATAGCCTTATGAGAGGCTCTTCAGGAAGGAGAAATTCAGATCATTGTTCCAACCCTCGTGTACAAGACAAAAAGCCCTATATCGTGCTATAACTTACTCTTGTGTAAAGCTCTGAAAGGGAAAGTAACACATACAAATGAAATAGTAGAATGTTTTTCCCAAAATTGATTGTCACAGCAAGAAAATTACACATAAACCTGTCTGTAGTCAAGGCAAGGAAATGTTCTGATGTGTTAGTGGTCAAGACCTGATATTGTGGCTTATATCAGTTCTGGAAAATGACTAGTCTGGATGTACCAGGGCTGTTTGGGTTGGACAAAAAGTAGTTCATCTCTTTGACAATGAAGAGGGGAAATCTTTGATTTGTGTTCAGTTAGCAAATGTGGCAGGGTTAAGTGCAGGTTCCATTTGTGTGTCAATACAGTGATAGAAAGGTGGCTTTTTCAAATAAACCACGGGTAAATCTTGGAAAATAATGCAGCACACCCAATTCTGAAGTGTTAACAGGGTTAAGAGTCAATGGATCAATTTAAAGCAACAGTTGGCAAGTCAAGTGTGTTTCCAGATAAATGTCACTGAAGTCAAGGGGATGGCATCAGTATTAAGCAATGCCTTTCCTTTCTAGTTAGCACATGAACTCAATCCACACAAGTAAGAAAAGAAGATCACAATTCTTCTGCAGCTGTATGGTAGTGTCCAGTAAATGAGTTAAGAGCCTCAGCCCAATTGATAATGGTCGGAAAACTGCAAAACTGTCTTTTGTATGCACTGTGACTGTCCTGAATGGCTGAAAAGATAATGGTTTGTGGGGCTTAAATCCCACGCCTTTTCCGTAAGTCCTCCTAGAAGGTTCGTTGGCTAGTGAAGATGGCATGGTTAGAGTTTCAGTGGCTGCTTGTTGCTCAGATGTGTTTAAAACAAACAAACAAACAATAAAAAAAAAAAACACCCCACATACCTAATTGAGTATCATATGTCTCATGTCTGTAAAATTATGCAGGAAAATGGGGAGACACTTGGCATCTTACAGGAGATTCTTGGCACAGCTCCCTCTCTATCGCTTTGATCTAAATCAAGACACAGCTGCTGGCTTTTTGATTCTATCATCAGTTTTTTCTTTTCTTTCTTAAATGCAGCTATTGCCATTAACCTCTCTCACAAAAACAATAAAGCCTCTTTCAAGCTTCCTTCCCATTTCAAATCATTCTGTTTGTGAAGCGTTTGCTAGAAAAGAGGGCAAGGCTTTCATGTTTCCTTTTCTTCTTGAAACCACCTACCCAGTTTCACGAAGAAAGGAAGAAATGCATCCCTGAAGGCTAGGAAAGCATGTGCATCCAATACCACCTTGAAGGCTGCAGAGCTGTTAACCACCGGCTGTGATACTGAACCCATTTCATTAGGATGGCATCTTTGAGTGTTTAACGTGCAATAGTGAAAACAAAATAAATAAAGATGAGGTCACATGAAAGAAGAAAGTATCATGGTAAAAGGGAATTAGTAACTCTATTTTTAAATGCTCCAAAATTACTGTAAGATCCAAATAACTTCCCTTGAAAATTTTCTTAAAATATTAATGGCAGATGAAAATGTTGGATTCTAGCAGAAAGCATCTCTATAAACCTGCTAACTTAACTAAACCTATGAAGAATTAATATCACGTTTGGAGTGCAGCCAGGTTCTTTTTTCCAGGCATGTGTTATTTGCACTTCCACTGGTTTTGAACAAACTCCAGAATACATGTACAACATACCCAACAAACTTTTCTTTGCCACCACGTAGCACATGCTTCAATGTCAAGAAGGGTCCGTGTTAGAAGGCCAGCTATGTTATCTCTTGTGATAGATAGGAAATGCCTGATAGTTCTTATTGGTCCCTTGAGATAACACTGCCTAAAGTTTGTCAGGGAGATTAAGGAAAGCCACCCTCTTCAGCAATAGCCATGTGGGCTCTGAGTAAATACATTATACTAAGAAAGGTGATTATGACATGTCTTTTTTAAGATAATAGTAGAAGCCTCTACTTACCAGTTCAAGGTGGCTGTGCTCTGCATGTAATTCCAGTTGAGAAACCCATATCCGTCATTGTGAAAGAAAAGGATATATAAATAAAAACAATGACATTTTTGATTGGACATATTTTTAGAGTTGAAATATTCTCCACTGAAATTGATTTTTGTTTCTTTTAGAAACTTGTGCCTTCAGATAAAATGAACATCTTAATTTTAGTCTTACAAATTTTAAGAATATTTACATGTTTGCTTGTCTTTTCTTCTGCTTCCTCTTTTTTTCAAAGAAAAGAGGAGGACAAAAGTAAAAACCAAGTGGAAGCAAAAGTAATGTGGCTAGAAATTCAAAATTTGGGTAAATAAAATCACTTTTTTTTTTTTTTCTATGCCTCCTTCATTTTTCTACAGAAAATGTTTGGGTTTTTTTTGTTTGTTTGTTTTTGAAATCCTTGATATTTTTTTTACAAAACTGAAATGCTGAGCCATCTGTTGTGTTTCCTGAAGTATTCTGGCCATTCATTGATGGTTTCCTTTCATGCGCTGGGACGTTCCTCTGTTAGTGTGTGAGACCTGAGGGTGTGAAGCTGTGTAAACCATTCTGAAACTTTCAGAGCCCTGTCTTAGGAGTTTGCTGTGCATTCAGGCTGTCATTTGTATCCATCTATTTAGGAAACTGTAATTGGGTTAACTTGTGTTGCAGTGTGAGTAAAGAACATTACAATATCATGATACAGAGCCACAATCTGCTTGTTTTATCCACCCCTGAAGCTATAATATAGGTTATCCCCGCGTGCGGGCTGATGTTATTCATATTGCCTAGAGCTTCTTTCACTTATGTCATGTAATATCTTCCTGTCTGGTACCAGAGCATGACTGATGTTTGGTGGATCAGCATAAACTTCTTCATATTACTTACTCCTAGAAAAAACTCTATCAATTTTCAGAAGGAGAATCTTCAATGAGTTATCATTCTAATGAAGTAGAAAGCAATTTGATGGTAATGATATTTATTCAGAGGAGCAGTGAGATTCCACAGAGATGAACAGGAATATTTTAAGAAGTAGACACAGCCTATTTTGTTGTATTTTCTGTTTCTGCTCTTTGTTGCTGTACCATGAGGAAAACTAGAACACGAGATAGCTACAAACACAGAATCCATGCCAGCATTCCTTATTTTCTTTTTCTAATGTGCTCCCATATCTGTACACATACTGTCTATTTAAGGGTTGTTTTTTTTCTGGTACAGCTTTGTTTATGTTGCAGCTTGACAAGGATATGTTACCACAATTGCACACTGATTTGCAGAATAATCTTTTGGATGCTGATGTTTATTGTCTTCAGATGTCACAGGCATTAATCTTCATCTACGAAAGCCAGTGCTCTAAGAGTTAAATGTCTGATATTTCTGATGCATTTATTTTTGAATTGGCAACGCTAAAGTTTTTATTGAGCTGGCAGGTAGCTGTCCTTTAAAAAGTTCTTGAAGGCCATAGTCTGTCCATAGCGTGGGTATAGCAGAGACATGGAAAGGATCACAGAATCACAGAATTTCTAGGTTGGAAGAGACCTCAAGATCATCGAGTCCAACCTCTGACCTAACGCTAGCAGTGCCCACTAAACCATATCCCTAAGCTCTACATCTAAACGTCTTTTGAAGACTTCCAGGGATGGGGACTCCACCACTTCCCTGGGCAGCCTGTTCCAATGCCTCACAACCCTTTCAGTAAAGAAGTTCTTCCTAACATCTAACCTAAAACTCCCCTGGCTCAACTTTAGCCCATTCCCCCTCGTCCTGTCACCAGGCACGTGGGAGAACAGACCAACCCCCACCTCACTACAGCCACCCTTGAGGTACCTATAGAGAGCGAATCAGTAGCCAGAGGATCTGGCTACTGACTCATTTACACTATTGTGCATGGACATAGGTAGACCCATCAATAACATTGAGAAAGTAGGTCATTTTTAATGATCTATTCAATATTTGGAGGGTCAATTTAAACTAGCCTCCCCTCTTTTGATTTAAATGTTTAAAAAAAAATGTATCACAAAGAGTCTGGCCAACATTCTGACATTTTTTCCAGTCTCTAGAGAAGCCCCTTCTGTTTTACAGTATTGTTTAAGTGGTTTTACATAAAGAGAATTAAAGATGCCAAAAGGAAATAAACAGGGAATCTACTAGGAGGAGAAACAATCCAAACTGGTATGATTGTGTGAGAAGAAATGTTGTCCAGGATTAGTGTTAAAAATCAATCCGGTATTTTTTCAGAAGAAATAGGAATACACTATAATTCCACAGGAAGTTAGGTCACAGTTAGCGCAAGAGATTGAGTTCTTGGCTTCAGTGGCAGGATGACTCTGTGACACACAGGGTGTGATTCTCCAAGGCCTGGGATGCCATATTCCTATGTACCTTATCATCATAGCTGTAACAGGAATCTTACTTGAAGGACAGCTGCTGTCTCCATCACTTTATGCTTCTATATATCACACCAGCCAAAGTGTCCAAATGACCGTTGTCTAAATCACTTGGTTACCTGTGCTGTGGTAAAGCTTTCAAGGAGCAAGCAGTATTTGTAGCATTTTATGAGACTTCTATCCAGATAGCTAGCCTCTCAGATCGCTGCCTGGATGTATCAAATGGAATGGTTATTGGCTTTAGCCCCTTTCCAGCTGAGGCTTCCTGGCTTCCTCTTTACAGGCAGAGAGGAAGGGCAAGCAGTAGGAATGATGATGGGATCCTAGAGGTCTTGGTAAGGTCTAGAGGTGAAGAAACTAAGAAGGTCGTCAACGATTCAATCTGTTAGACTTGTTTGTTATCCCCCAGGCAGCTTTGGGTTTACTGCCTTTCATCAATAATCTGTTCTATCTACCTTCCAAGCCCAAACTCCCATGCCATATGCTGCCAATACTGCCCTCCATCTGCATGAAGAACACCCACAGCCAACAGCTGTAATAGCTGGCCAGAGATATCTATCACCCTTATCTCTCCTTCACTTTTTATTTAACACAATCAACCTGTTAGGACTTAATTGACTCTTCCAATCAGCTCATCAGGTGGGTTGATTGCATAGGAAGGAGAAAGGCTGGGTGGGGCAACAGTCATATTGGAAACAAAAAGATGAAATAAGGCAAATCTTTTATTTCCTTAAGCTAAATGGCAACTCTTGAAAATCTGATTTCTAAAGGCTATGATATTTTGTGCTGAACATACGGTATCAAGCCAAATCTTTTTTTTCTTCTTTATTTTTTTTTTCCCTCTAAATCTGGGTCCTCTGTAGGGCTTTCTCCTCAATGCAAATGTCAGAGTTTGACCTATTAATTTCAACAGCATGCTGACAAAATAAATAATGAGGGGAGGAACTCTGTTCTTCTACTTGGGTGATATTTACTGAGTGGCCAAATCACGAGGTGCTGGACATAGGCAAGAAATTTTCTACTACCAGTTTTTAAATAGAAACAGTCTAAATCACAGCAGTTATGTAGCTATAATACCATTGGCTGTTCCTGTTGGTTCATAAAAACTCTGATCTAATCAAGGAATAGACATTTGTGGTCTGTTCCTATACAGCACACTACAAAGTCATTTTATGATCTTTATGTCTTGTCTAGGTAAGCTATTCAATTACCTCACATTCTTCCAACATTTGTCCAGCATTGCTGCCATAGGAGTCTCTCTGATTCCTTCTCTATTTTTATTTCAGATGTAAGCTGTCTTATTGTTGCACCATGAAATAGCGTGATTCAAAGAAGAAAGCTTCCCAATCCGTGACTTATATCTGTCTGTAATGATCTTGCCTCCCATGCCCTTGACACTTCATTACCCTAGTGTTCCTGATGGTACCTACAAAAATTTATGAATTTATGAAAGGTTATCTGTAGAGGTGGTCCTTTATCTTTTCCTTCAGGCCTAAAGAAACGTAGCTTCTTCCCACAGAACCTAATGTGAACAAGTGATCAGCCATATAGAGTTGGAATCTGAATCAGGAAGTGAATCAAGGTCAGCTGTAATTGCAATAGGGTTACACTCTCAGCATAATCCTACGGAAGCGGTTTCATTTCATTTATTGGTTGTCCTATCACGTCTCATGATAATTTTTTTTCCTAGATGGTAGAGAGGAGAAAATATCAGAGAAAGGTACAGAAGTTGACATTAATCTTCTCTTTACTTTTTCCACACCTAATATGTCAAAAATGAGTCCTGGAAATACTTTAGCTTTCTGTACAACATCCTTTCCCGATAATCAAGTTTGAATTTGACATCAGGAGTTCTGACTTAACCAACATATTGCAAACTTGGCAAGGCTGTCTGTCTGATAGATCCTTGCCAAGCAGCTTTACAGTAAGTGAATTCCACAACACAAAGCAGGCAAGTCATAACTTTTTTCCCAGAGGCTCATCTAGATTTTGATTCAGTAAAATTGCTGTCTTTTCTACAGAGAAAAATTCAACCTGAATGTAACGTAATGTTTCCTACTAGGTTCAGAAGCAACTATTGACTTTTGGTGAAGATTAATGCAAAAATTCCCTTGGTCTTGGAGGAGCCAAATTCCTCTCCTGGGATAGAGGCACTCCGGTTAAAGGGCCTAGAAATAATCAAAATTCTAGACGCAGAGATCCTCCAACAGTGGATCTTGAAAAAAACACACATTGAGATAGATTAAAAAAAAAAAAAAAAAAAAAAAAGTTGCAATGGAAAATGGGAGGGTTCTATGTGAATTTATTTAAGCAGGAGGTCCTACGCATACATAAAATGTGAATGTTTAAAGTACTTAGTGGTAATTTTGTAATAACTCTCATTATTATTTTTTTTCTCAAAAATAACTGTTTTTTTTTCTGTTCCTGTCACTTCTGTTTCCTGTGAAATTCTGGCATTTCCTTTTATCTCTGCTTTCTAATGCACAAAATGGAAATGGTGCTGGTGGTCTCCTTTGAGCTGTGTGTTCAAAAGCAGTTTGTTTATCTTTTAGCATCACTGTCTAATATTCCACTGTTCCTTACTCTAAGTAGTGCTGTGTCATAGAAACTTATTAAAATCTGCAGATAAGTAAATTAGTTTGGGCAATTTTCATTAGTAATATGAGTATATAGTAATATGAGTTTCCCATGCTGTGATATTCACAGTGTTCATGTTCACACATTTTTATCTGCATTTCTCACTCCCATTCAAAGTTTTAGGAAACCAATTCAGGATAGGAAAAGCCTTCTGCTGGAGTGCAGACACATCTCAAAAGCCATATTAAGCTTTATTTAAAAAAAAAAAAAAAAAAAAAAAAAAAAAAAAAGGCAGTTTAAAAAAGTAAGGTTTGAAAAGCTAGAAATAATCTGTTGAAGAATCCAGTCACTGTTTGTGTTTGCATATACTCATATTTTCCTCATTATCTTGTCTGATTGGGGAGGCCTATTGAACTTGAGCTCATACGCCTCGTTCTCGTTTCTCTAGAAAAGACGACTTACTGCTGTGTTTACAATACACTGTTGATTTTATATATAGTTTGTGAAATCTGTTATGTTCATCTCAAAAGAAACATACAACATAGACTCTAATGTATTAAATTCTGTTAGAATTCTATAAATAAACACACTGAAAAAGGAAAATATAGTGATACATAGTGCTTAGTAATAAAATACTTTTGAACACGTATTTTTTGGAACTCTCTGAAACACTACAATACTGTGCACGACTAAGGGTAGAATAGGTTTTATGAACATACTCTAGGCAAAACAAAGTTTAGATTGATTAATTTCATCCAATGCAGCTGCAGCCCTTGTACTTCTGTATCTGCTATGCCTGGGTTAATTGGATGGTGGCAAGCTGATATTTGTGATCACCTTTCCTGTCAGGCAGCGGTGTCCTTTTTTAATGCCATTTTCCTGACAAGTGCTCACTTTTCTATGGGTTATGGGTTGAGACAGACAGCTCTGATTGCTGTTACAGTGTGTATGATATATGCTGCGCCTTCAGCCCACAGACATCATGCAATTATACCAGCTCTCTTGATAAGGAAGCCTACTAGTTAAGGTACGCCGTTTATTTCATGCTGCCTGGATCAGATCTCTGGTACTGTATTTTGTGTAACTGACACTTGAGCTTCTGTCAGCATAAATCTTTGGCAATGTTACCCAGTGGAGTAAAACTCCAGTGGAGACGTTTTGAGATGGATGGAGATGCTTCTCCTGGAAAGTGGGTTGCTTGCTCTTCTGCCCTTCTAAAATATGACTTGTTATGGCACCCTTTTCCTTACTGAGCGGATGTGGCATTTTTAGCAGCTAGTCACATTTTTGTCTGAGGAGTGAGTTACATGACAGCATTTATGAACAGAAGTGGAAGGGGCTGCTTTTGACTTCTGTAATAAAGGAGAAGGGTACACTTTAGGGATGCTCTAAGTTTAAAATGCAACACACGGTGTGCATTGTGTCAGTTCTTTAGAGAAACAGAAGTTGACATCAACATTCAGGGTGGTTCCTGTTTTTTTCCTAGTCCAGTATTATATCTAAACCGTATCATTTCTCAAAAATGTCCAGGATATGTTATTAATATTTTGAAAAGGCACAGGCTGAATGCTTAGTCCTAATTATAGTTGAAGCTCATACCATCATGTAAGGCAGGTTTTCCTGATGCATATTGTAAACTGAGGGAATAAATTTGCTATATAAATAATGTATTTGCCAGTAAACTGATGGACAGGTATTGCTTCCATAATGTTTTTTGCATTCTGTTTGCCTAAGTAATGCCCCATTTTCAGCATGTTGTTAATTTCTGTTTCGTTACTTGCATTATGGTGTCCCTACATGAGAAGGATTAGCGGTCTTACAGCTGGAGCTTTGCTAGCTGTGTAGCAACAGTTGTTTCCACAAATTGTATGGCCTAAACACACCTGAGTGTATTTCTTATTACATTTCACTGCTTGGTAATTGACTGGCAGTGCACTGTTGCTTTGTTAGGTCAGAGGAAGAAACGATTTAATTGGGCACAGCCTCCCTCTTAAGACTCCAGAACATTACTGATCGCTCAGCTTTGCTCAGCGGGTGTCAGGTTTAAGTGAGAGCAACCAGATATGCTACATTGTTCCCCTGGTTTTGAGGAAACGGGTTTAAGGCAAGCTTAGTACATGCCTGGTCATGGTAATAATGTTGTGATACTATATATCAGGATACTCTGCTCAGTGTTAATTATTTGTACAACAGCATCCAGAGACCCCCCAGATACTAGGGCTCCACTGTGGTAGGTACCACGCAAATGCACTGCATGATAAGCCAGAAACTATATAGTCTAAAAAGATGGAGTGGCTTGTTTAAGGTGTAACTGAGCAGCAGTAAAAGCAGAAAATAAATCTTTTCTGCCTTTCAGCAATGTGCTCAAACCAGACTAGATTACATGTATGAGTGAGTCAAAACTTCAAAAGGTCTCAAGCTGCATTAATAGTATCACCTTTTAAGAAATAAGGAAACTTCTGGTGCCGAATTAATTCCTAAGTTTAATTCTGTTGATATTGTGTATTAAGGTTACATAAAAACTTGCAATGGTGCATAAACCTCTTATCAAGTGCAAGGTACCTGGTTTGAGGAGCAGGGAAGGAATGCAGCTTCCATATTGCATATGCGCTGTTCTTTAGCTGCCCCTTGTGAGGGGCATTTTTTATTTTTTTTTATTCAGGATTAAAAAAAAAATATATCAGAAAAAAGGCAAACATTGAAGGGTGGAATGATGAAGGGAGAGGACAGAGAGGACATAAGGTAAACTGGGAGGAATGATTTGTTAAAAGAGCTGAACTGTCACAGACAACTGGTAACTCAGTATTCCCATGGTGTTGCCAGGGAGTTTGGTCAAGAAAAAAAATAGAAAAGGCATGCTTCAGTAGTGCTTTATTTCTGTGCTATTCTTTTTTGTAGTATGGGCCATTAAAAAGTATTATCTAATAGCTTGTGCCCCAAATACACAATCAAAAATATAAAATTGCTTTCCGGATATCTTGGTGAGCTCTTAGTGAGGAGCGTGGCTGTGTTTTACTTCAGCTAGAGGCCATCTCGCAGTACAAGGGGCACTTCCTGAGAGCACTCCTGTATAAGGCTATGGAGTCATGAGGAATGAGGCTCAACTGGTGAGCCCCCAGTGTAAGATTGCAGCCAAAAGATACAATATGGCCTGTGAACATGTAAACCAAACTGGTTGTGTGATTTCTGTGAACTGAGGTTGAAAATTTATGTTGACTAAATTTGAAGAAAAGTATTACTAAACTAGAGGAGTTTCAGGGGTCATGGGAAGATTAAGATAAGGACTGGAAAAAGTGCTTTCCAATGAGAAAGACAGAGGACTGAGTAGGTATCTATTATGCCATGGAAAGCTTTGGGGAGTGTTTGCAATCACAGAAAAATGAAGTTGGAATCTCAAGTCATCTGCTCTAGCACTTTTCTTGCTTTAAGGCAGGACTATTTACACCAGCATGACTCTGGCAAATCTTTATCTAAACCACGCTTTCAAAACCTTTAATAAAAAAGATACCCATTAAACTTTGCCAGTGTCAGCATTTCACCACTTTACAAAATGAATAAGAAATGGCAATAACATTCAAAAAAATTTGACTTGATCAGAGTCTTACAATTCATTTCTGGAAGTAAGACATTAGATTTTTTTTTTTTTTAATGCAGGAGGTAAAAGTTAAAACAAACGGTAATGATCTGCTTTTAAGGACCTGCTGAGCAGAAGATTATATTCACACTGTTGTGTTCAATAGCTCTTGATTGACTTTCCTGCCATTAATTTGTCTATTTTTGAATGTATCTTAGGCATGCAACATACCCTGTGAGAGTGAGTTGCACAGTTCAGTTATGTACTGTCTCAAAATGTACTTCCTTTGCTTAAATTTTATTACCAAATGATTTTATTATGTATTTGTAGTTGAGTTATTAAAAATAAAACATCTGGGTTTTTTTATGTTTTTATATATACCGTTTCAAGTTTGGTGGTTTTGAACCTTTTATATTTCCTCATTTTCTTTTCTGATTGAGCTTGTACAGATCTGCGTACTGTATTCAGAAATTAAAGTCAAAGGTACACCATTAATTATAACAGAGATTTGCCTTTAGTCTGCTGTTCCTTTTCTTTATAGTTCTTGACACACCACTTACCTTTTTGACTGTGTTCAACACTGGGCCAATCTTATCAAAGAAGCAAATGCAATGACTGATCTGTAATGATTCTTTCCTCAGCTGTAAATGTTCAAATCACAATTGAGCGTTGTTCTAAAATATATTCTGTAGTTCAAAAAAGGATCAATTCAGGCAAAATATATGGTCTCATAAAATTTTAGAGCAGACTAGATGATAACAATTGTCCTTTTTAGCTTCATAAATTATGTATTTGTGAGAATTGCTTCTTTTAAAAACCATGGCCCTTAAGAGTAATAATTGCTATTTATTTTGACCTGTATGTATATTGTTCTCTCTGATAAATAGATTCGTAATTGGGATTTAGTGGATCTGGTTTGACATCTTAAAGAAGCAGCAACAAGCAGTACAAAACAAAAGATGACCTAATGCTTCTTAGAATATCACACAGAAATCACTCCAAATTAGCTGTCCTGTGTACACCTTGTCACCTCAGTAATATTTTTTCTTGTTTCAAGATAACTATAAAGTGCTTGAACCTTGATCAAAACGTTCCAAGTTGAGTGAGCCTATCATTTCTTTAACAACATTTGCAACTTTTGGTTCTTACGTTTGCCAAATGGCTGTGCCGCTCATTGAGCATGGCTTCCCTGCCATCGCTGTTTATTTAGTTAAAGGAAGACTTCAGGCAGTAAGCTCTCCCTTTACCCAACTGTAGAGTTATTAAACTAATTAAACCAATTTCAGAGTTAGTTCCAAGTGCTATTAAAAATGGCATTAAATATAACCAGAGTGAAAAAAGAAAAAAATATCTGCACTGAATACAGGCTCTAGTGTCTCTCCTTCTTAAATTCAGTGAAAATATTTATCCCAGAAAGGCCTGTCCAGCCATGCGTTTCCTTCTAGTTGCAGCTCAGAAGGGCACTCTGAGTGCAATGCTGGTTTTCACCCCCCTTCCTAGTCAGTAAAGAACTTTGACATCAAGTGCTTTGACATTGTAGTAACTCGTGAATGTCCTCCAAGGAATATACATCTATGCCTTCAGTTCTACTGAATACTTCACTACATTTAATACTATTGTGCAAAGTCCACCAAACCACAGAGAGTGAGTGATCTGACAGCTGGGCTAACATCCAGAATCCATTTTTTTTTGCAAAGAAAAAAAAAATACAACCCCTCCCATTAAAAAAAAAAAAAAAAAAAAAAGAAACCAAGCAAAGACAGACTTGAACAATAAGTAGGGGGAAAAATAACTCCAAAGAGGGAGAAATACAAGTTTGATCTCTTTTGGCTCTCTTTGTGATTCTGAGGGCCATATGCAGAAGGAAGCCATTCCAGGAAGAGTAGTGCTTGAGCTTGTAAGAAAAAAACAGTTTTCCTGAAAGTAAAGGTAGCAGACTTAAAAATATATGTATGAGGCGTTTGGGAGGGGGAAGTTTACAAAACCTTCCTACAAGGCAAAAGGCTTGTTGTATTACTGAAGGAGCGTGTGTCGCTTGGAAAAGTGAGCAGCACAATCAGGAGTGGTCTTCAGAAAGCAGTAACTAGGAGTATTGTCTGCCAGGTTTGGGCTGAGGTCTAGTCATGCTGGAACCTGCCAGGGTGGGAGGAAACAGTCTGCACACTTGTGACTTGTGAAAAATAATAAAGTAAAATGAGTGAGAAAACACAGTTACTTGAAATCCTACTGAAATTGTAGGATATGCTTTATTTTTTTTTCTTTTGCACTTAGTTTCAGAAAAAGAAGTAAAACAAAATAAAGATACTGGGATAAACTCTGCTTCTGCTTGCATCAGTAAGAATTCTGAGTTTCTTCAGCAGAATTGCTGTTGATTCATATCGATGCAGCCAAGAGTAGGATTTGTCCTATTGCCTGGGGTTCTCTCTCTTGGTTTTTGGAATGAAATCCTTTCTGTACACAGGGAACAGCTGTATACTCTCAGTCTGGGTGATGTGAATTTTAGATTAAGAAGACTGAAAGATAAAGCCCTTTTGAGAGTACACAGTATATGTGGCTATTGGCATGTGGTGTCTACCACTGTGCAACTGCTCATCTAACAAAATTACTGCCACCCACATTTGACTTTCCATCTTATCTTCTACAGAAACATAGGTGCCTTTAAAAATGCAAGGGCACATGGAGGGGGGGAAGTGCCAACAATTACACAACAACATACATCACATGAAGTATTTGCATGCAGACAGGCTCTATCCTTCCTTGGGTTAGGGAAAACAAAAGAAAAAAAAAAACTACCTGTGAAAATGTCAAACCTCAGAAATGTTTTGGAGGTCCCTTCAGAAGAAGGGAATGGGTTTCAGAGGAGCTGAAGGTAGAAGCTGAAAAAAGCTTAGGACCTTGCCCCACTTGGATTGCAGCTGTTTTCAGGGATGAGACGGTTGAGGGGAGGTAGGACACTATAACAAACCAGCCAAAAGGTTAGGATTTCAGTGCCAAAAGGCTGGAATTTCACAATCTCTGTCTCAAACTAGTGCATTGTGAAGCTGTTGGATAGTACTCTCTGGTCTAAAAGGATAATATCATGCTCCTTCAGTGCCCTCCAGATTCTTCCAGTCAGGTTTCTTTCTGTCCACCAAAGTGAGATGCAGACATTGCCCTTGGTGCTTTAATAGGCCATTATCAGATCCTGCCTGCTTCATATTTCCAAATTGTGTTTGCTCTTTAAATTATCAAAATGTCATTAGTGTTTAAGGAAAATGTGTTTGGGTTACAGGGCTTGTAAAGCAAGGTAAGATAGGTGACCGTTACCCCTCTTTCACAGATGAAGAATCTGTTTCATGGAAAGGTAAAAGAAAACACTGCCCAAAATAAAATAACACTTAAGAGTGAGATTCCAGATCCCAGGCTATAGATTAGCCCCTGTGTTATGTAATGATGTTCTTAATGTTTTGGGAGCCATGTATATAACAAGCAACTGCTGCCAGGAGCTTGTGGAAGGGTGGCGTAGAATAGAGACACCAAGGAGAGGCCCTGTACATTCTTTTTAGTACTTTGCTTTATTTTGGTAATATAATTTATCTGAAACCATTCAATTATATAATCATAATTATTTGTCTGAAGTCTTGGTGGAAATTTATTTCCAAAAAGGCTGTAAGTGAGGAGAAGGCAATGTGGCTTTTGAAGACAGCAGTTTTGGGGGACACATGATCACCCTTTCATGGAAGGTGTTTCAGGCAGCCCAGTGAATGCTGATGCAGGGAGGAAAAAACACACGCTGTCTATTAAAATTCTCTGGAGCGTATAACTTGCATACACTGTGTGCCTTTGTATTCATCTTTTCCCTTCCTTGATGGTTGGGATTTTTCTTCCTCTAACTACAAAGTAAACATAGTGGTTCAAAGGTAAATCTTTCTTTGACATATACTTGCTGGTCTAGTTAATACCCATGTCAGGTAATGCTAAAAAAAAAAAAAAAAAAAAAAAAAAGCTACTATCTGTACTGAAAATTGAATGAAAGAGGTCATGTCTGTCATGAAATGTTAAATTTTAATGGTAATGTTTGTCTTTCAAATTTAGAAGGAAGGAAGAAGTCTTCATAAAAGCTGCTTTTAATGAGGTGTTGTAGTGTAGGAAACTGTGGAAATGAAGAGATCTTGAAAATAAATCCTGGATTTGCTCTGTGTCTGTAGTCATTGTTCTTTGCTGTAGGTTTTTCTTTCTGGTTTTCTTCTTTCTAACAGGAATGAGTAAAGTAATGGTTGCTTTTTTTGTCTTTTTTTTTTTTTTTTTCTTTCTTTCTCCAGAGAGAGCCTGGTGCCCTAGAGATATAAAATACCATGAATAAACTGTATCTTGAAGTCTGTGTGTGCAGTTTGGCTTCAGTAGCCGTGCTTTCAGATAATTGTGTTACATTGTGTTTTGTCCTGGTAATTGGAAAGGAACCATTTTCATGACAAACTCCTACTCAGTCCAAGTAAGAGTATCAAAATCTGGCTTAATGTCCTGCTCCTGCAAAACTTAGTCACAGGGAGCTCTGCCCAAGAAGGGACTGAATAAAGCTGGAGGAAGCCTTTGATTAGGGCCGTGATTTGTTTTACACATTTTTTTTTGGGGGGGTGTTTCTCAGTTGCAACCAAGTGTTGTGCTACTTTGAGAAGGGGTATGTTTCCTTGGCTGTGAGAGTGGGCAGCAGTCTGTTTGGGGTAGGGGAGGGTACCAGTTTGCTCATTTCCCTCCTTTCTCTAGCAGCTTGAGGGGCCAGTTCGTAGAACCACAGAATAGTTGGGGTTGGAAGGGACCTTAAAGATCACCTTGTTCCAACCCCCCTGACATGGGCAGGGATGCCACCCACTAGATCAGGTTGCCCCATCCAACCTGGTCTTGAACACCCTCAGGGATGTGACATCTACAGCTGCTCTGGGCAACATGTTCCAGTGCCTCACCAACTTCTGAAGAATTTCCTTCTAACATCTGATCTAGATGTTAGTTTAAAACTGTTCCCCCTTGTGCTGTAACTATCTGCCTGAGTAAGTAGCCACTCTCCATCTTTTTTATAAGGCCCCTCGAGGTACTGGAAGGCCTGCATGAGGTCTCCTGGGAGCCTTCTCTTCTCCAGGCTGAACATCCCCAACTCTCTCAGCCTTTCTTTAATAGGAGAGGTGCTCCAGCCCTCTGATCATCCTCATGGCCCTGCTCTGGACCTGCTCTAACAGGTCCTTGTTGTGCTGGGGGCCCAGACCGGGATGCAGTAACACAAGCTGGGGCTCAGTTTGCAGTCCTTCTCTTCCAGAATCTTCCCCTTTGCGGTTTATCCTCTTATCCATGGGTTATCACTACTTCTTTAAATTAGGTTTGCCCTTAAAGCCTGGGGAAGGGAATGGCGAAAAGCACTATCTCATTTTCATCAAAGGGGACATCAGAAATGTTTTCTCTTTGTTCAGGGGAGATTAGTTAAACTTCTCACTGTCTCCTTCCCCATTTACAAATTTTTATCTCTGCCTCATTCAGCCTGTAGGGCTTGAAAATACATATCTTTCTCTCTGCTGAATACCTCTTAATCCCTTCCTCTGTGGTGGTGGTGGCTATCTGTTCCACTAGACATGGTGTAGCTTTTCATTTTACATGCTTACACTAAGACTTACCAAGGTGGACTCTACTCTAAGTGGTCTCTGTGCTAGTGTGGAGAACATGATTGACATTCTGAGGGTGATTGAAAAGCAGTATGAGAGGTTCTCTGGGAGGTTGTTTATAAGGCAGCACCTTGCCAAAACACATGGAGACAGTAACCAGATGACCTGGTCAGTAGACATTCTTTGAGTCCTGCTGTCTAGGAAGAAGTAATCACTTGCTCTTTGCTAATTACTATGGAGACACTTTATTAACACAAAAGATTCACTCACAGTGATACAAGATCACTTTATAAGTCAAAAAATGGTAATGCCAGCAATACCTTTACTTGGTGTGGTGGTTTTACCGTGCTAGGTAGCTAAACACCACAACCACTCTCTCACTCCCCCTCCTTAGATGAGGAGGGGAAGAAGTAAAGAACAACTCATGGGTTGGGATAAGGATAATTTAATTAAAGAAAAAAAAATAATTATTAAAGAAAAAATATTATTAAATAAACAATTTAACTACAGGGAAAAAAAATGGAAAGGGGAAAAGGGAAAAAAGAAAAAACAAAACAATGGCTATGTGGAAGTGCAGAAGAAAGAAATTACCCTCTGCTTCCCACAAGTGAGTGATGATTGACCACGTCCTTGAAGCAGGGCCTCAACGCAGGTAGCCGGTGTTCAGGAGGAGAACCGACGTTTTCACAACGAGCGCCCACCCTTCCCCTCTTCTTCCTGTTTCCACCTTTCATTGCTGAGTGTGACATCATATGGTATGGAATATCCCTTTGGTTGGTTTAGGTCAGCTGCCCTGGTGATGTTTCTTTTCTCCCTTTTTTGCCCACCACCTAGGAGGGTTAGAGAGAGTCCCAATGCTGTGCCAGCACTGCTCAGCAGCAGACACAACACTGGGGTGATAGCACTGCTGTTCTAGCTACAGGTGTAGAGCACAGCACTGTATGGACTGCTGCAGGGAAAGTTAACATCCCAGCCAGACCCAATACGCTTGGAAAAAACCTCTGCTCAGTGAAAACTCATGTATTTTGGGGGTAGCATAAGAGAGGAAAGTTTGATTATTTTCAAATGATGTCTGAGTTCATGCATCTGCTGGGAGCGTTAGTCCACTTACCCTCTGTTACAAGGGTAAAAAGATTGTTATCTTGCAGAGACGTCAGTCCAAAGCACAGTAGTGTGAATGAACATGAGACTCTTGGTATCCAGTATGTACATAGTAACATCTAAAATTTATCATTATAAGAAGAAAGAAAGTAATATTAAGGTGCATGCTATTACAGTGCAAATTCCAAGTAATTGAAGCACAGTCTAGTTTTCTAGTGACCTCTAACTACAGGACTGTTTTCCTTTTGAACTGATAACAGTATTGTAGTTCAAAGAATGGGGGGATGGCATTAGAAAAAAAAAAAAGAAAAAGTCTGAGTTATGCTGCAGGTCTGCTTTGAAGAGGTTATATTTAGATATGAGACAGTTATCCACTCTCTGGTTTTGTTTCTTCCTTGACTTTTCTATTAAAACAGCTAATAAGGCTAATGCCAATTTTATGGTATGGATGGTCAGCACACTGATGCCCCTCCTTGTTGAAGGCCTGAAGATGTGTTTTGGTTGCTTCCATATGGTACACTGTTGGGAATTTCTGGCATCCTTTGAATTAATATTTATAATTTTATTTATCTAACCTGAACATACTTTGGGTCCACTTTTCACAACCTCAAGTCATTGAATCTAGTTATTGCTTGGAACTAGATGGGGCGAGCTGCAGGAAAATGTGTTATGATCAGTAAAATTGCATCCATCTGCTCTTGCCATTTAGTCAATGGCTGGTGGAAAGTTTTGGGAGAACACTGCAGGGGACTGCTTTATTAGTAAGTCGTTGCTTGGAGTGTGTGATATTAAAAAGTAAAAGTAAAAAGTAAAAAAAGTAAAAGACTGCAGCCCATCCTTCAAAAGTCTGGAATGTTTTCCATTTGGCTTAGGAGTAATTAGCATCCCTCAGGTAGTCAAAGTTGGTTAATACATTTTTGCTACCTTCTAGTTCTTTCCTCCTTGTACCTCTGTTCACCCTGCTGGATCCCATGGTTATTTGTTTGGGGGTGGGGGCTGTTTGTTCTGTTCTGTTAGTCTGTTTGTGAAACAGTTGAGTTAAAGCCTGCCTGTGGCTGCATTTCAGATGGCAATTGAACAAGAGAATAACTAATCAGTGGAATTGTTGCTCAAGTAACTATATATCCACATTGTTGCGAGGACATTTGTTGTCGACGGAAGGAAGACACAGACGCTCAATATGAGTGATCAGTGAACTTCAATTTATTGGATAGCTCAGTCGTCTTTTATCTAATTCAATATAATTAGCTCATACATATTGCAAAAGCTAAGCTCATGATTGGTTAGTGCATTTCTCTATTTTATCATCTAGTTTCCCACTCCCATCAACCGAAATAACACAGTTAGTACTTTCCCAGACCACCAACAGATATCATGTCCTTGTACCTGAAACCTCCCTGAAACCTCCCTGAAACCTCCCAGATTTTACGTACTTTCTCAGACTCATTTACGCACTTTCTCAGACTCATATGAGCTGCGTTCGATACTTTGTTAGCTCGCGACCTCCTAGTTGCTCAACATTCACATGACCTACTTCACTTAACCATTCCTCCACACCACATCTCTTTGGTTTTATTGCCTGATTTCTCAACTGTCCTCTGTGATGTTTTAAGAGAGCAAATGAGTCACTATGTTCAGGTGAAAGCTGTAAAGAAGAGTGCAGAAGACAATGTTAGCATTGAAGCAGAGCCAATGAAATGTATCCTGTCAAAGCACAAAATGATGCTTCTGTGTATTCTGTAGTGCCATCTACTGGCACAATTACCCATTAGAGATTTATAGGCCGGGAACGTTCTCCTAATAGGCAGCAATTTGAAAACATTTTTTTCTTTTTTTTCTTTCATTTCAGGAGCAAGGCAAGATTGGTGTGGTCTTCAATATTGGTACAGTGGACATCTCTATTAAAGAGGAAAGCACACCTGTAAATGATGGCAAATACCATGTGGTGCGCTTTACCAGGAATGGGGGCAACGCCACTCTTCAGGTTGACAGCTGGCCAGTGAATGAACACTATCCAACAGGTACATACTTTTTTGTCTTTGCTTTTCTCTTTCTGTCTGCCTGTAACTACAAACTAACATTTAACAACAACCAGATACTATATAAATCTTTGTTGCTTCATCTCAACAATAAATTGACCAGAGCCTAGTGGTGCATATTCTGTCTTTTGGAAAACACAGTAATGTTTTGGTTTTTTTTATATATATATAGGAAGAGTAAAGCATGACAACTCTGTGGTATGATACATGTAGTTTATGCTGTTTTGGAGGTCTCTAAGTGAATCCTGGGTCTGCAGAGAGTCAAAAATCTGATTCAACAACAAACTTGGTTTTGCTGCTTGTGATGTTTTCTAACTATTGAAGCAAGAAACGTTTTGAATGAACCTTATGAAAAGGAGAGTCATCGTAGTCAGTCATAAGATACAGACTACATAGATATGTAGCTGAACTGTAATGTGAGAGATTAAGTTGCAACTATTTGAATGAACCTTATGCTTGCCTCAATTTTTCCTCATCTATTTTTCACTCTTTAAGGTTTGCAGATATAGAGACTTATATAAAACTCTAGCCAAATCTGTCAACTCTTAGACGACTTTGGGTCAAAATACAGGGGAACAATTCAGTTTCTCTGTGGAATTCATCACACCAAGTACGCTAGGAGTAGGGAACAAGTGGCTTTTGAATCACTGTCCTATATGTTCTCCCACCACTGGTGATACACAACCTTATGATACCATGTCACCATGTTAAAAGGTCAAATTCACCCCAAGTGGCAAACTGATTGCTGTATGTGATGCTGACAGTATATAAGATAACTGAGTCTTGGTGATGTGGATGGTTACAAAAGGCAGGAGGAGCACAAGAAAACAATTCCAAGGGTAGCCACATACTTCTTATTCACATTTGGTTGTCTAAGATCAAGTGACAGTCTTTTTGCTTTCTAGTATTAAGTCTACGCAACTTCCAGTTCTTCCTTTCTAGGTTCTTTCTTTTCTTTTCTAGTTCTTCCTTTCATAACTGACCTGGGATAGAAGAGGGAAGAATTTACTGATAAACATAAGGCAATTTGCTGGTTGTGTAGGAGTTGCCCATGAGCCACTTAACCTCAAATAATGAGAAATATCCTGTTTACCTCAGACACTAATAAATTACTCTAAGGGGATAATTTCATCTCTTCCACTTACACAGAAAATGCGCAGGGAAGTTTTTAATACAAGTGATCTATTCTATGGTGCTCTCTACTTCATATTCAATATGATACTTTGTCAGCGTTTTGATGCTGTATATGCAAAAGAGTACGTTTTAATAATTATCATTATTTTTGTGAAATAATAGCTTTCCAAGAAAGCAATGACAAACATGCTGAGTTAGATTCTAACTCTGCTTTCTATTGGTTAGAGAGGATAGGGTGGCTAGGAGAGGCCCAAACTGAGCATCTTTCTTCTGCTCCTTTCATCAATTACTTTGTGGTAAAGTGCCTCTGATCCTGTTGGCAGCCAATTATAGACAGTAAAAACCCCATGAATAAATTTTCTTCTTGTATTACTTGTTGTAGTAAGTCCCTGGTGTAAAGAAACAAAATGTTCATCACATTGCTTTAGAGACTTTTTTAAAAGGGAAAATAAATCACACTCGGAGTATACCTCAGTACCCTCTGCTTCTGCCTTGGTTAACATAGTCCTGTGTTTTCATTAGAAGATGTATGGTTTTATAGTATTAGCATTAATCTTACGCTCTGTGTTAGTATAGAGCATAGGCTGTTGTACCCCAAGGGAAAAGGACACCTTTACATTCCACACCTTTTCCTTTCCATGTGTGTATTTCAGTTTCTGGCTGTTTGTAGGGAATATAGTTTTCAGCCCGTCCCTGTAAAAGTAAGACTTTGGGATCATACTTTATGTGTGTGCGTGTTTCTCCCTAGCTCTTTCCAGTTGATTTCAAATGGATTTTTTAGCCAAATTTGACAGAGGGGACAAAAGTCTGAAGAAAAAAAAAAAATTAAGGTCCTACATGGCTAGTGAAAATAACCAATAGAGGAGTGCAACATTCCAGCCTTCCCAGAGGAAAGATCTGTGTCTTGATCTCAATTCACGTTAAATGACAGAATATCCATATAATGAAAAGGCATTACAGATGTCTCAGCTTTGCAAAAACCTTCAGTGAAAGAAGCCAACAACGACAGGAAACCAAACCTTATTAGTTCAGTTTTCTGGGGAAGTAATGGCTTAAAATACAACTGAACAGGAGCTTTTGAAATGAGTATTTTGTTGTCTTTCACAGACTAAACATGCAACTAATATTTTTCATACAGAGATTAAACTGATATTCAGCAGAATTTCAGCTTTGGAACAAGCTTTGTGCTTGGGTTGATTAATCCAGTGTGTTTCAGCTAGAGACTGCTGAAACTGCAATTTGTATCAAACTTGTGCAATAATATCTAAGGAATCCTGTATTTTACATGTAGAATTAATTCAATTCTGGAAGAGACAGTTATATTGTTATATGTAATGTTTAAAAAAACAACTTCTGGCGCATGCGTGTTTGGGCATGCCATGTTGTCTTGTAATATGAACGATTTCACAAGTACATAATTTCCTGAACAGAGCAGCAGCCTAATGTTCACAAATTTGACAAAATAGTAAAAGTATCTTCTTTGTCATCACACATACTGCTAACTTCGGGCATCAGGATGGCATTCTTAATGGTATTTCTATGCTCGTCTCTGAGTTTTATTAGCTTTTGAAGGATTGTACATTAGACTCATAATTACTTGCTCAATGGAAAGTACAAATAAAAGTTTGATGTTCATTATGAGCAGAGAGAGAATATTGGCTTTCCTTAAAGTGTGGTCTTCAGTTAAATTGAAATTAAATGAAATTAGCCCAATGGGATTCAAAGACTCCAAAGATGCATTTTTGCAACTTTGTATAAAAGACAAGGAACTGGAAGGAAAACAGAAAAGCAACAAACCTACAATTCAGATGCTGACATTTTGTTTTTTATAACATTCAATTACATCTCAGCCACCTGCAACATAAGCTTTATGCTTTCTTGTGAGGAAGAGGGCTAGAGATAAATTGTAAATTAGGAGGGAATTAACTTGAAGCTAAATTTGGCTAAGCTTTGGGTCTGAAATAATCCCAGTCATTAAAGATGATCACTCAATGTGCATACCATTCCAATTCTACCAGAGTCTCTCTTCCTGGGCAATAAGACTCTGAACAGTGACCCAGTGCAGGTATCTGAGACGAAGCTCTTGAGAAACGAGAAACAGCAAGCAGCAGTTGCAGTGGGACTGCTGTCTGCTGCTCAGCTGTTGTGACTTAGTTCAGGCAAAGCCGTTGAGCCGTTTATGATTTATTTGTGTTAGTTTTGCTCTCTCTCCTCTCCTTCAAGCATGCAATAAGGAGATGGGCTTTATCCCTAGGCTGAATTGATAACCAATTCCTTGATGCTTAGTTCATGAAGTTGATCATTGCAATGTATTTCTCAGGCAGGGTATGTATACCCTTTTTAACGAATACGTATGAATTTTTGTGCCCTACAGTGCAGTTTTCAATGACTGCCTCCCTTCTGCAGTCTCACATGCTCTCAACTTTTGGTGTATGTCCCAGATAACAGATTGTATGTACTTGGTGGATGTTTTTCTTTCTTTTATGTTGTTGCTGAGAGCCTTCTCTAAATCTAACTTAATCTTGTTGGTGATGAAGTTGGAGTCAATTTGGGATAAAAGTAAGACAGGAAAGCTACTTAAAGCAGATGAAGCTTCTGACATGATGTTGTTTCAGATTACAGTGAAACCCTTAAAATTTGAGGCACTCAAATTTGGTGAGAAGAATTCAAATCAGGAATCCTGAGGTTTGGGAAAGAGTTGACAATTCCCAGAAGGGTTAAAAACCAGTCTTTTTATCTTGACACAGATACTTCAGTGCCTAAGTTTTCATTAGTTCTGAGGTGGGAGTTGTTTTTTTTTTTTTTTTTCCCTCTCCACTCTGTTCACAAAGAATTACTTTGTACATGTATGTTGCCAAATTTGTAGCATACATTGAAATGAGCCTGATGTTCCCCTTCATCCATCCATGCTATTGTTCCATCCATGCTCTATGACTACATCTTCTGCAGTAGAAAAAGAAACAAAACTAGGTGTAGAGAAGCTTTACAGTGAGAAAGTATGAGTGAAACAAAACAACAAAAAAGTCTCCATTGGAGTAATACTTAAAAGGAGAAGATTAAAGTAAGGGAGGTAAGAGACAGGAATATGCTGTCATTTAAAGAAATGCATGTTTTAGAGAGAAACATTAAACAACTGGATTCTTATCTGAATTCATTAGTTCAGTCACCCAGTAGAGATTTTATATTTTTCTCCCGTATCATTCTTTTGAGTGATCTCTGTCTTCTTCTAGGAGTCTCTGCCCTTTCAAATGACATTAATTTGCAGTTCTATTGGCATGAAATATAAGAAAAAGATTTTGTCTTCTGTGCCCCTACTTCATTCTCTGTCTCAAGTACACATTTGTGAGGAATCTTAGGAAGCTGGACAGTTAGATCTCAATGACAGAACTTCAGGGACTTTGTGACTGCTCTGGCAACTTCTGTGGCCTCCGAAGAATATGTCTTTAAAACAAAAAGTTGGTTCTGAGGCCCCTGATGAGGTTTTTCTTCAGACTAGTTCCGGTCTCCAGGACTGAATGTCCCTGAACAGTTGGAGTGTATCTTCTGTGTTAATTTTATTTGAAAGGAATCCAGTTTGCATTCCCTGAGAGCATTTCAGTATGTCAAAGTGTAGCATGTAGAGAGTGTTAGGAGGCACACCTCGGAGGCATGCTCCTGATGAAAAGGAGTATGCCTTAAGAGCTAGAGCTGGACAATGGAGTTCATTCTTTCATTACTACATCTCATACTCATGTTGCTTAAACAGTCAAATTTATTATTTCTGCTCACATCTTCTGTTCAGCATTCTATCCCCCCTGTAACTGGCCCAGGAGAAGAGGGCACATGATTGCGAAAGTGAGTGTCCATGAGATTGGGGAAGATAAATTTACTTCCTTTGTCAGCAAGGCTGCTTTATGCCAGTATAATGTCTTTACTGAACTACATCCTTAGGAGTTTGTGAGAAAAAAAAAAAAAAAAAGAAGTCTTTTTCTCACTTGCTGCTGCCTAAAACAAATTGCTTTCCAGAAGCACACGTTAAAATGATAGTGCTCTAGGTTGTCTTACCTACCTAAAATGTGAAGGGCATGAAGTTTTTCTTCCAACAATACTCACTTTCATTTACTCAGTGGAAAGATTGGCAATTGCTTGTTAGTACCAGGGAGGTGATGTGAGGCAGGGAAGAAAATTGGCTGAGTTTCTACATGATCTTTCAAGAGGTTTTCCAGCACATTGTTCCACTCCAGTGGTATCAGAAGATATTTGGCAAAGGTTACAGTGTTTTGTTTAAATGAAAGGAGAAGCTCTAGAAAAAAATCTAGTGACTACCCATTTTAAAAGTATTTTTCACCTTATCGCCTTCATCTTTGAGAAAATTACCTAGAAGGTTAGTTTTGGGACAGCTGAAATGATGTATTACATCTGTGTATTGATTTAATGGATACTACATGTCTCATCTGTTTTAACTGTAGAGAAGGAATCATAGTGGTGGAAACAAGTAAAATATTTATGTTGATTATCCCCTTTTGATACAATTCAACAATATGCATGATTCCACCTTATCTTTCTGTTACTAGACATCTATGACTAAAGAGATACAGATGGAGATGTGTTTTTTTTTTAGTTCTGCTGATGGAGTGGTCCAAGACCACTGGATACTTCAACGAAGTGCTAAGTATGTCTTAATGGGATGATAACTTTTTTTTTTTTTTCCTTAATACCTACCCAAAATTATTGTAGGGATTTTAAGAAAGCAAAAAACATGCAGCAGTACAGTAGACCAAACAGAACTTGAGTTACGTGAGCATCAGGAATTTTACAGGGCTTTTAGGATGGAGGGAAAGGAGAAGTGAGCTGTTTCAGGGAGAGGAAGCTGAATATTATAAATGTGAAAAGGGAAGGGCACTTAATAAGCAAGGGAACTGAGGTTGGTTTAAATATTAAGTGTTGTATTGATATCTTGTGTCTAATAATAGGTGCAGTTGGAAGTTTCTGTGAAAAATAACAACTGACTTTATTGTCAGAAATGCTAGTTGTTCACAGCTTTATCTGTCTTTAAATGGAGTATTGGTACTCAGTATCTCTAAAAACGGTTATTCACATCTCTACAAATCAAATTCTTTGAGTTTTACATGACTGCCAAACTAGAGTTCATAGCCTCCTTTGAAACAGGTCATTTCTTGTCCTGCCTGAGCCATTTATCACCTTTCCCTTGATATTTTCAGTCTCCTTCCAAAGTGGTGTGACCTTTTTATTCAAAGTCCCTTTTCCACCTCATCCCTCCACTTGAGAGACTTTGAGCAGGGTGTTGTTTCTTTTCTTTTCTTTTCTTCGTTCTTTCTGGTTTTATTTAGGTTTTATCAGCAACAATTTCTTTCTCTCCCTCTGTGATTTCCCAGCCATGAGATAAATAGCCTTGTATCTTACAAGCTAAATACAATTACTGCTATCAAAAACAGAGTCTTTCTCTCCCTGTAAATGTCTCTTGGAAGCTGATAAGATGTTCAAGGCAAACTGCAGGCTGCTGCCTAATCCTGAGATTAAACATAACCACCCAGAAGACAGCAAGAGATAATTTGGGGGGTTGGGGGAGGGCAGGCAGGAGAGGAAGAGAGGAGGAGAAACTGAGATCCTCTCCTGAGATATTAAGAGGACATGCACAAGGCTCAAGGTTATTTGTAAAGGAATTACACAAAACACACAAGGGCTTGTTATGATGAGGAATTTCCTCAGATAATGCAGTGATTGTTGTAGTTGTTAAGGACAAAATTTAGCAGGGATTTGTTTGATGTGAAGCGTGCAGGGGAGCACTAGGAAACAGCTTCCAGGCATATCTGCCGATTTTTATATATTAGTCCCCATCTTGTCCCTGAAACATGAGGTCTCACAAGGTTACATCCGGATGCCTCGTGCATTCTGGCTTGGGTATGTCTCACAGGCTTGATGCTGAATATAGAGACATGGTAAATTTCCTGAGAGTAGAGCAGGGGTCTGAGCTAGCTCTGCTTTTGATACCAATTGACCATCTGAACTCAGGTAACTTAACCTCCTGTATGCAAACTAGAGATAACACTAATCTTTTAGGAAATAGAAATGCCTTAATTAATTATGGAGAAGTAGTGTGTTATACCTGTAATAGTCTTCGAATATAGCCAAGGCAGGATTCCTGGAGACAGAGTCTTTATGAGTCAGTCCAGTACCACAGCAAAAAGCAGCCTTGCTTCTGGATATGCAGGTTCCCCTAGTTCTTTCATTAGCGGCATTTTCTTTTTCTCCCTCTGTAAAGAAGCTTTCTTTAAGGTCCTGTGTTTCTGAAAGGTTGTCTGTGTTTTCAAAATGTATCAATTGGCCTAATAAGGGATATTACCTCTCCCAGCTTTGCTTTATTTAATTTGTAATGCATTAGCCAAGAAGGTGGAGAGGTTTGGATAATCTAATAGTATCATCACTGGAGGATTTAAGAGAAGACTATATATTCTTTCTTCAGCTAATATGTCCTCTGATACTGGAGATGATATGCAAATACTGTGATTATTAGTTCTTATGAGCTCAGTAATGCCAAGTCTGATGCTAATTGGGACATTAACAAGGAAAACTCAAAAGCAGAACTAAGTGGGATGTCTGAGTCACTGCAAAATGTTCTTCCTTTCTAAGTTTTTTATTATCCTTGCAGAGTACCTCTGCATGGCTTGTTTTGTATTACTTGAGTGATTTCCAAATATTCGGTTGATGAGCCTTATTAGAGGAAACAGGTAGCTTTCTGTCTTCGCAGAGCTTGGCTTCTCCTCCCCCAAACTCCTTCTGTCTGCTCCAAAGTGATTTTAGCATCTCTTCTTTTTGGCAGCTACTTTCTACCACCCCCAACTCAAGTTTCTGCCTTCTTGTGCCCTTTAGTTCTCCTTTCCTTCCTTTAGACTTGATTGTTATGATCTCTCACTGATACCAAAACCAAGGTAATAAGAAACTTGGCTGAATCCAGTTGTTTCCATGAAGAAGCACATGGATCTTGTACATTACCACTTGCAGTCATTAATAAATTCTATTGTTTGATGTGAAAGCTGAAGGGATGTCTTTGTGGTACTGCCAGATCCCGCTGTGGTTTTAATATTTTCCTATCCAAATGCCCCTGTCAGTGGGTAATGAGTTAAGAACAAGAGCACTGAATTTCGATTAGCCTTGTGGGTTGAATGTGATCCCCAGAGTTCCTGTCATACACTTGTTTGTGGGTTTTGATTTTCCATATCGTACTCATTTTGTGGGACTTAAATGAGCTCATAGATGCTTCCTATCAGCATGAATTAGAGAAGGCATGTAAAGTACCTTTGACAGATTTACTGCGTTTTATAATGAGGCTAAAACATATAAAAAGACAGGGTTAATAAAACAGCATTGGAGAAGCACATTCTGAAGGGAGTACTGTGACATATGTTGAAAGATCTGCCAAGAGGGATGATTAAAGCATGACAAGTTGATGAAATCAAGAGTTGATTGTAGCTTGTCACTCTAGGGCCATAACATCTATAATGTATTTATAAGGTAGAAAAACAGATAGATGTGGATACATGGTATGAACACTCAGTTTTGGGACCTGTACCCACTAAGATATAAACTTACGCATACTAAGACACCAACAGACAAATGTACTTTCGAATTTGTGCAGAAACACCCATGTACACATGTTAATGCATGCACATCCATACGGAATGATGGGATAGAATCTCACATGATAAAAAAAGTTACGTAAATGCTGCCACTACACTCACAGTTTCACTTCTGCATACTTTGTCTTTTGCTTTCCCACAAGAATAATGCTGTGGTTCTTTTTAGTGTTGTACTTATGCCCAACCAGTTGCATGGAGGTGTGGTAGGACTTGTCTGTCTTTGAGGGCAAAGGAGGGGAAAGACAGAGGAAAAAAGAACAAAGTGACTATTGCAACTTTCAATACTCATCCTTCCTGTCAGAGTTTCGTTTCTTAATACTGGTCCAGGCTTTTATAATATGCTGCACACAATCGTTCTGCATGAGATACAGCCTTAACTTCACCAAATACCTCAAGCCCACGTGACTGGTAGTTTATCACACACCTGCATTTCTGTACACTTAGCATTAATCAAGAAGGAGATGCTTAGTTTCTTATAGAGGAGTGTGAGCTAACCAGGTGGAACAGATAGTACAGAATTATTTATCAGCAGTAGGACTGAAAGAAGAAAGAGTTTACCTAAGGAATTGTACATATAGAATGGTACCTTCATGCAAGTAGCCTTGATTTTCTAATTCCTATGTAGGATCCCACAGAGAGTCCTTGAGCTATGGGAATAACATACATGTTTACATAGCAGTCTTTTAGTAATGCCACATAACAGCCACATAAAAGGTTGTTCTAACATTTAAATACATGCCACAGAGGCAATGTTAGATTTTAGTTAGCCAAAATACTTTCTCTTGGTTGTAGCCTTGGATAAAGAAATTGCTGTCAGAAAGCACTGACAATTTGAGGAAACTTTTTGTCAGTGCAGTCTAAAAACACAGGGATATGTATTATATTGCTGTATGTACTGTTGAACATCAGACTAGATGTCCAGCATGTCCAATCTACAGGTGAATACAAATACAAAAGAATAAAGTTTGCTAGAATGGTCCAAATGACACTTCTCTCCAATGGTCCTGAATTGGGAATGGTTTCTATTCTGTCCTATCAGAGCCTGCTTGTCCATCTAATCAGCTTCTTGAGCCAGAGAGCAAACAAGTGGATGATACTTCAGAGAATGATAGTAAATCCACCATGGTAACAATAAAAATGTGCCTTGAAATATGTTCTTCTGAGAAGTTTTATTCTATTCTTGAGCTTAGTTTGTGACCTGAAACACAAGGTCACATAAACAGTACATGTTTATATCTTGTCTACAGTCATTACATTTGCATTACTTCATAGGAAAGCAAATGCTTTCTTTTTTCCCCCATTAATTCATCCGGGGAGACACAATGATGTGGAAATATTCCAGCTCCCTCTTCAGCTGGAATTTGATAGAAGTTACTGTGCTACATTGTAAGCACATCACTCAGCAAAAATTTAACACAAAACAAGACAAAACAAAACCTAGGCGGTTAAGGGGCATCTCTAACTTTTCCTCCATCTCTGGTTCTTTTTCCATGGATGATCTTGATTCTCAAATTGCAGTTCTTTCCTCTAAGCTTAGTCCTACAGACTAGTATTGCCTGTAAGAGAAATTCTACCAACACAGAATGAATATTTATAAAAGGCCATGTTAACCTTTGACAGTGGCAGTATGGTATGTAGTATAACTAGGGAGGAAATGAGCTTTACATTTCCCCAGTTGTAGACGTGCTATATGTCAAAATAATGACTCAAAGTATGCCAAGATATAGTATCCATAGGGCACTAATGCATCTTTCTATGTAGGTGTTCTCACCCTTCTCACATCTGATACAAACCCCTTGAGCTGAGGAATTTCCCTAAATACTAGGATAAAATTCCTACAGTCACTACAGGCCTTTGAATCCATCCTTGAGATACAGTGGTGAAAAACAGGTGTATTGCATTCCCAGAGGGATCCAGGGCATGTTATTTTCCATTGCATTTCTTTGACACCCAGCACACTTCTTGGTAAAGTCATCACCATGCTATTTTCCAGGAACAGTCATTCCACTTGACGAGATGTAGCTATGTCCTGATAGCTTGGTCTTGCTAACAATTCCAGGCTAAAGTCTGTGGCTGCTCACATAAGCATGATTATCCTGACTGAATATTCAAATGCTGTGAACTGTGTCTTTCCAACCTGAATGATTCTACCCGTTTGTGCCCACTGGTCCATGATTGTATAAATGCCCAGGTACCAAGCATAAGCAATCTCATCAAAAATTTCTGAT
Source organism: Aythya fuligula (assembly GCF_009819795.1). NCBI lineage: Eukaryota > Metazoa > Chordata > Aves > Anseriformes > Anatidae > Aythya > Aythya fuligula. The sequence goes on from NC_045563.1 coordinate 28,099,219, forward strand.
AGATTTCTTGTTTGCTAAAGGAAGATGAATTATAATGGGTTCAGTTATCTGCAGAAACATATAATGTATCTGTATAATGTAGTGCAGAGAAAGATGGAGAAATATTTCTCAGATATAGAATCGGGCTAAATAAGATTGCTGGAAAGTAGGAATTCCACTAGACAGCACAGTGCAGTGAACTCCCAGACATTAATATAGTTATGTTTCTCTCCTGGGTTAGTACTGTTTCAGTTTTTGTGGTCAAATGGAGTTGCTATAATATAGTCTCTTTTTTCTCTCCCTCCCATTCTGTCCCTGTCTCTCTCTCTCTTTAATATACACTCCCCCCCCCCCCTTCCGCCATACACACACACTCATAGAGTGAGAGAGAGCAAACAAACATCTTGCCTGAGGGATCAGAGGCTTGAACAACAACTTTGTGCTTTTCTGATCTTATTGCCTCCAGAAAGAACAGTGCCAGCTGTAATCCCAGGTTGACACAGCTGACATGCAGTGACAGAAGGGGCTCACACATTCACATCAGCCTTCTCCCTGCTCAGTAAAAGGCACTGGAGAGCACAAAGTCATTGAAATCGAATGGTGTGACTGAGGACCGAAGCAGAGCTACTGTGTGAAAGGATGGTCAGAAATGAAAGGGACCAGACAGAACCAGAAGCCAGAAGTTCCTGAACTCCAGTCTCATCTGTATAGATGCCATTCTTTGCAATCTTGGGTAATGATTTTACTACTCAGTAAAATCATCAGTTTTCTGATCAGTAATGTGGGGTTAAAGCCTCAATTTACCTTATATTCAGAGACTTAAATAGAAAATATTATACAGTGCACTGAGTATTAAAACCTTTCTGTATCAGCCAACCTACATTGTCACTAAGTACCTGGAGCACCATGGAGATTGAAATTTGCACAAATTCATAGTGAGATTCACTTTGCATAACAGTCTGATGTGCAGACCGAGTAGTATTTTACCCCTTCCCTACTACCTTTTCCATAGCAGTTTCCATAGCAGGTCACTTCCAAGAAAGCAATTGATTTAAAAGGTTAGATTGGAGAAAGCATACCTACAAAAACTACAAGTACCTTTTCCCACAGGTCTACCTTACTTCTGACGCTGTTATTCAGTAATGATTTTTTTCACAGGATGTTTCCTGTGCCTCTTTTTCTTTGCTTGGCTTTGTGAACCATGCCTGTCTTTGAGAAGGCTTATGGGGTCACTACAGACACCTGGAATTCTTTGCTATGTCTAGGGCAGTGCAAACAGAAGAAATTATTTCAAAAGGAGGCAAAGTTTTCAGATTTGTAGTGAACAGAGTTGGGAAAGACGTGGTTGGTCCAGTTTATTCCATAATCAACTGATATCCCCCACCATATTCTATGAGGCTTTATCAAGTATAATTTTAAATAATGCAAGAATTTCCCTGGGGGGACTAGCACTGTCTAATATGCAATCTTGATAGGAAGTACTTCTTAATAAACTTCTTTCATCAGTTTCTTACTTGCTTTTAGTTGTTTCCTTGCACTTACCCTAGGGAACTTGCCTCCTTTCCATAGGATTTGTACATTTCTGTGACTTTTCACTGGTCAGTTTTCCACTCCCCACTGCATATTTGACTAAATGCTTTTTGTAGTCAACATTCTCATTAACATCGTTGACTGAGCAGCCTCACCAAGCTATAATCCTGGGAAAGTACTGAACATGCTTTCTCCATTTGTTGTATATTCAACTTTCCATATCATCTCACTGATAATAGGTGCACAGGGAAAAGAGAAACAGAAAGAAATGAAAGCTTCTGGTGGAGGCAACCCAGCCTAATCACTGCCAGCACCAATCCAGGGACTGGAAGTCCTGCTGGAGCTGAGTCATTTCCTGTATAGCTACTGGAGAGCCTTTCAGCACCTTCCACCAGTGAGTCTTGTCTTTGGTGTAATGGCCAGTAAACATCAAGAAGAGCCCTTCTTGAACAGGGAGCACAGAACACAGAGCCCCAGGAGGTTCAGCTTTGACTGGACTTCCTAGCCCTATCTCCCTGTTGGCTGTGTCAGACCTAAGCTAGTGGTCTACCTGTATGCTCTTATTTTCAGTAGGTGTAGTAAGGCCACAGGCTTTCATACCTCACATTCTGTACCACAAAAAGGCTATTGTTCTGTTTTCCATCTTGTACTGACCCTGAAAGCAATACAGCTGCATTCACATAGCTCCATGTTTAAGCCAATGCCTGTAAACTACATTTTTCCCTATGGTTTAAACTACAGTGTTTCCCTACCCTGACTTGCATATCCACAACTCAGCTAAGCAATCCCCAGATCTCTGTTTCATATCTCTTCCCACAAAATGAAATTTGCTCTGGTTTAAATTGGAAAGATCAATATGTAGTTTAGTTTTGGTTGTTCTTTAATAGTCACTTTAGCTTTGGCTGCCTGACATGGGGCTTAATTTGGACCTGGACAGTGAAAAAAAAAAAAACAAGAATTTACACATTACTTACAGAATGTCCCAAGGATATGGTAATACAGACAAACAAATTGTTTCTGTATATGTAAAAAAAAAAAAAAAAAAAAAAGCTGAACTGGTAGCTTTCTTCTCTATACTGTACCGTAGTTCACTTTTCTAATATAAATCAAGAGAACTAAAGGAGATTGTTGGCATCTCATGACTATGACCTCAGCTTCTTTAGGACAGAGATGATTCAGTATAATCTGTCATATAAAATAAAATCTGGACCACGTTTTCCAAAACTAACTTTTCTTTTGCACCCTTGAAGAAGTTAACTTCCACCTTTGCTAGTCTGAGTTTTCTTTTAGTTTTGCATTTATTGTAGTTCTTGATTTTCAGAGCAAGTCACTCATTTTCTCATCCATACAAGACAGCATAGAAATATTAATCTAAGGGTGCTTGAAATGTTACTAAGATTTAAACCCTAGTCTCCTAGTTTGCCTCCAAATGTCCTGGTGACTTTGGCCTACATGCTGCCTTGCTTTGAATTTGGCACTTACATTTGCTTTACATTAAAATCCAGAATTATTCAGTTCAAAATTGTTTAAAAATCAATTTGTACCTAGCATACTGAATCTGAGTACCTGAAGTAAAGAGATGTTACATATGAAAAAGTAAATGTTGGGAAATACCAAAATAGAGTAGAGAGTGGCCACAAAAAAAAAAAAGAAAAAAAAGGCAGTAGAAACTTAGAAACAACTTCAGATGCCAGATCAGGGGAGTAACTTTTGCTTTTGTAGTCTTCCTAGATAATTCTCTTTCCTATTTTTAGTACTTATGCTACACAGACCTCGTTGTCTTTTGTCATGAGGGCAGTGAGCTGAGGAGAGCTGTAGTGTGAAGGTCAGCTTTTAACTCCATTCCACAGTGAGATGAACGAAAGGAAAGGTGTGGCTCCTTGCAAACAAGGTAATCAGAGGGAATTAAAGATAAAAGTCAAGGGCATCTGGGACTAAAGGGAAAACAAGGACAGGAAATAAAATGAGAATTCAATGCAAAAGATACACCTTAATCTAACAGTGCAGACAGAAGGGAAAACGCAATATCCAAGAGCTGAAGCAAAAATAAAAAATGTCAAGACTTGGCTATTCTTTAGTCTCCTTAAACAAAATAAAATCACAAATTTCAATTAATCTTCCACAGTATCTTCTTACATAACGCAAAAATGAACCTTTGCAAGAATTTGTAGAGGGACAATTTGTGGTAGTTGCAAAGACAGATTCTAGATCACCTACCTTATAATTATTTTGTTTAGTTGCATGGCTGTCTTGCTTCATTTCTGTGTAAGTCACATCTGTGGTTTCAAGTTTGGACTTTTTCCAAGTGTTTTATAAAAACCACTCTGAGTAGACATTTTTTACATGTTTTGATTTTGATGCAAATACTGCCTGTGTTATATAACATAAACCACAATATGGCCTTACAGTAATACAGCAAAGTACACAGCTATGCAAAAATAAGCTTTATTTTAGTGCCAGCAATAGTGTCATTATTCCTTCCTGATTTATGGAAGGGGGAAGGTTCAAGTCGTAAATATGGACTTCACTAATAGGCTTCTGTCAGTTTCCCTGCTGAATGTAAAGTGATAACAAATAATAGCTTTACTTAATAGTTTTCAGAGCAAAACACGTATTTAAGGAAATGAGAAAATGGGACTATTTATATACTGATACTGTAAGTTTTTAAGTGCATCTGCTTGCAAATAGAAATGGTTAAATAGGTACAGTATGTGTCTATCACAAATGTACTTCCAAAACTTTTTAAGCTGGCAAAGTCTGTGCCTTTTATTAGAGTGAAATGGTCATTTCTCCTTGATACATGTGAGCCTCCTTTTCCAGAGTACATTTCATCAACTCTAGAGGAATTTGGGGGCTAAACTGAACTGGATCGGATTATGTCAGAAGTGGATTTAGCACTCTTAAGGTCAACTTTGCAGACTACCATGCCGTTCTACCATATTCATGTCAATTAATTGTATGTAGATCATGTTGAGATTATGAGCTCAAACCAAAAGCTGTTGGGAGCACAAAGCTATCAAACACTAACTACTTACTGGTCCTTCCACTGAAATTCCATCTATAATAAGTAAAAGGGAGGTGGAATCAGTTTAAACCTTGAGGACTGATCTAGTAACATTTTCTTAAATCATTAGTGTCACCATATAGCCTTTCATTTCGTAAGTGCTCATTAGATTATATGTCTCTTTGTTTTTAAAAACTTATAATCAAAGAAGAAAACATTGCTGCTGTATTTTCTCTTCATGAAACAGCCTTTGGCATTAATTTAGGACAGATGAATGTTTTCTTATGATATTCTTCTTAGCATCTTCACAGACTTGACAACACATCAGGTTGTATTAATATTCTACCTGGAAACAAGCACTTTCTTTCTGCCCAGTGCAATTTGCTGGAACCTTTCAGCTTTTCTCTTCCTTACCAAAGAGGCAGTAAATCATCGTGATTGGTATCTAGGCCAAGAAGAAACATTTTTCAGTGCTCCAATTGCTCTTTTACTTTCTTTGGCTTAAGAATCCATTTTGGTTTAGAAATAGGCATAATGCAATAAAGATTGATTGTTTTCTTAAAGGAACCATGAGACAGCAAGCAAAACATCATCCAGTATTGTAGGGTTTGGGAGGAAAATTTTGCTTTGCCCATGAGAAAATTTAAAATATCTCCCCCTGGACTGTTACACTGTATCAAAAGCATTTCCTGGGGGAACTGCTAATAGTGATTAGCAGAAGCAAGTTCTGTTGATTTTTCCCAATTTAGTTTGATCTAAATTGAAAATTATCAAGAGCTAAAGCTAGAAGTGCATCTGATTTATCTGTATAGTCAGTGAAGCAGGAGCACACTGAGGGTTGCAGAAAAGAAAACAGAAGACTGGCAACCGATCATATTTAACCAGCAGGCTGTGATTTTTATGATTTAGGTGCCAGGCTTTCTTGTGGCAGGGGGAACAAACAATCAGATCTGTCTTTTCTGCCAGATTCCTCTCCAAAACATTGTTTCATCAGGACCGTCTGTGGTATTTGAAATATTTTGAATATTCAGGTTAAAAAAGTCTCAGAGATCCAGAGGATTTCAAAATGCTACCATTAGAATCCTGATGGTCATAGTAGCCTTGATACTTACCAGTTTATTCGAAAACTGAGGTTTTCATATATCTCTGCATTTCCAGTATCTGTGTAACACCTAGGAGATGTAGCTGGATTTCTGTTAATCACACATGTGAGCATTAAAAGAAAAACAGAATTGTTTTACACCAGTCATCACATATCTAGATTTGACAGCGCTACAGAATTTTGCATAAGGAGAAAAATTAGGTGAAGGAATGCATTTCTGAGGGTTTTTTAGATGAAGCTGAGTCATGAAGCAGATTGTAAGTGATATTAATAGGCAGGAATTTGTTGTGCAGAAGAAAAAAAAGCATGGAGATTATTTTAAATGACCAGTTCTACTGGTATTTAAATAACTACTAGCGATGGGAGGAAAAATACTTAGTCAATCACAAGTAGCAAAACTAATTAACACAACTTTATTATAACAAATTATGTCCTGCAGACCTTTGAGACCCACATGGATTTGGATTGCAAAAGAACTATGGGATTAAGTGTATTTTCTAAATTAAACTAAAATGACTTTTTATTTACATGTTCTTTTCTGAAGTAAAGAACTTGAATCTGATTTGGACTCAAAGAGAAAAAAGGGAGTCTAGATTATGTGAGTGAAGGCATTTTTCAAACGTGAACATATGTGTCATTTAGCTCTAGAAAGGCATTGCACTGAGGTCACAAAAGGATTTTTACTGAAAATTTCTGTATATGAAGATGGACAAGAATCCTGCTTCATCACATTATGTAGCTCAGCTGTCAGAGGGCCAATGAGCTTACTTCATATTAAATTTACATCACATTGTTTTGCAAACCATGATATTTCCTTTTTGAATTCTCATATCAAGTGCTGTGTTTATTTTTTTAAAGCACAACTCAAAGTCAATATTAATTTAATAATTGTATGTGTTTAATGGTATTTACCTAACATCCCTAGCTCTTAACAAGGCAAAACTTGTTTTTTAACTCAATATTGTAACTGGGTATATCAGTGAACACATTCTCATGCACGTATTTTTAAAACTCATTCTCACTAATGTCTGAAATAAAATTTAAAAGCAAAGCCAAAACAAAATAGCTCAGGTACTAATATTGCAATTTAAACCTATTTGAATTTTCTAATGTCCTTCAGTTTTTCATAGATTTTAAAGGTATGATTTTTATACATATATTAATTTTGTTGAATCTATCTACCTAATAACAATAATCATAAAATTAAATTAAACCTGATTTAAAAAAAAAAAAAAAAAAAAAAAAGTCTTTAAAGATGTGGTGGGCAATAGTTGTCATTTCTGGCTTTCTTGAAGGTCTAGGACTGTATTACAAGAAACCCGTTTTATCTGTCATTCTTTCATTGTCCCATTTCCTTTTTACCTTAGTCTTGCTGGCCTGTTCTTTTGAGATGCTCTATTTCTGAGAAATTTCAATTCACTACATTTTTTTCCCTTCTACAGTCAGCCCTCCAAACAGAGGAAGAAGCACTCCATGTCAGACATTGGGCTGACACTTATGTTCCTATGAACAGTGGATCGTTCTTTATTCTGAAAAACAATTCATTGCCTCTGGTAAAAGGTTGCTTACGTACATATTGAGTGAAGCCAGTGGAGCTTTTTTGTTCCAAATAAAGTGTGCTATAGAATTTCTTTGGCCCCATAGAAAATGTTCCTGCTCATCAACATTGACATTTCAGTACAATTTAATCTAACCAGAAGTCCTTACTCAAACTATACACTCTAAAATGTTGAATAACATCCATTTTTACTGAAACTATACAGTACTATATTCTATGCAATACAGGTGTATTACAGGAGTAGCAGACTCTCCGTAAGTGTTCAAGTGTGGGTTGACAGACTAATTTAGTAGTTTACGTAGAAATTTAGGACTCTAAGTCCCATTGAAACACCTCCTGAGTGTCTTTCAAAACCTGGTACTCCTTTCTTACACAGTGAAAAATATCCCTGCTGAAAACAAAAATATCCTAAAAGAGATGCAGGATTCCTGTGATTACATTTATGAGGTTTGGCTGGTTTGGTGAAGAAATGTGTGGATTAGTGTGTTACAAGAAGGCCTAATGGATAAGCTGAATGCCTTGCTAATTGTTCATAAGAAAGAAATTATTTTCATAGTAAGCTTGAATAGATTATTCTTGTTTCAGTTCTCTCCAAACTAGGTATGTTCCCTGACCTGTGAGTAGATCTTGTACTGAACAAGATTCAAGTTTTCTGTTTGTGAATATATCTTCGCAAAAGTACAGAAATGACTATTGGTATTTTTTGGTGGTGCTGATGAATTATGAGATCTGGGAATGTACTTAAAGGTAACTGTGAATGACTCCCAGCCACCACACTGTTTGATGTAATTTGATGCATGACTGACAGAGTGTTGTGTTTCTAGTATTCTATCTTTTCCTTCTAGTTGATCAGAGTAACCAATTGTACACAGCATGCATCTGACATGGGACAGAGAAACTGGTACCATCAGCGTGTGTCAGCTAGTGCCTAATTAGATCTTTCTGCTGTGGAGAATAGCAGTTTCCCACAATGGATCTGTTACATGGAAGAAAAAAAGTAGGCACCTTTCCAGGGAGGTGATAATGGGTCAGACCAGTAAAGTCCTTCTTAGAAGTTTTTACATTGTTTTGCCTGTTGCCCCAAATAAGCAGCTCGTGAATGTTCATGGTTATAGATGGTGATAGTAAACCAAATCCAGATTACTGTCTGTGTTACATTTGAATCCTTGTAGGAATATTGCCAGTATATCACAGTAATGCCTCCAACCCGTTCCAGAAAATCAGAAGTGACAAACTGATCCTGGAGGGGGTAGCTGTGGTCAGCAGGTACCTCTCACAGACTAGCAGCATTTTCTGAACAACAGTTAAAGAGTAAGGATTACTGAGCACACGAGGTTCACCAGCCAGTGTCTGAGGTTTGAAAGTGTCTGCTGTAGAGCATCCTCCCAGCTGTTAGTTGCATATATATATTTATATATATAGTCTCTATATTTTTTTTCTATGTGTGTCTTTACATTGAAAAAAGATTTCAGCATCTCTTTCAGAAAGTCAAATAAATATGAAGCCCTTTTAGATTATTTATTTGTGAGATTTCAATAGATGCACTGCAGATTCTGCAGAACGGTTGTGACTCTTGCACTGCCATTTATTGCACACGTATTAGAGTACTACTGACTAGCAGGAGTTCTGTTGATGGTAGTATTACTGTGGTAAGATTGGGGCTTACTCTAGTTTTCTAGTTTCCTCAGTATTATTTTGATTCTTTTCCCTAAGGATACGCTCTTTTTATGCCTACCTGACTAAAGAGCTTTTATAAAAATAATACATGAAGCAAGTACTAGAATGAGTCATAAAGTGACTGTAGCTGAAGAAAACAAAAACAGAATGATGGCACTTGTTTACTGTCACTCTAACACCATCAAACTGAACTGCTCCTTTCTACTAAAGCTTAGACTAACCCTTCTGATTGGTACCTGATTTTTTTCAATAACCATTGAATTTGGACAATGACTTTGTATGAATCTTATTCCTATCTGTATCATGTACTGTGCAAGTGATGAGGGTTTTCCTCCAAAAGTGCACTTTAATGAATAATACTATTATCCATCAACATGGAGCAATGGAACTGTATTTGCCAGAGTTTACATTTTGAGTAATCATTCTACTTTCACTTTAGTTTCCAAGCTTTTGTTTTTCTCCTGCAAAAGGCCCAAGTCTTTGGTAAACAGACACACACCCTCACATACCTTTAATTAACAACTCTTCAACTTTTTTAAAAATTTTACTTTTTTTTTTTCTATCTTCCTACTCTTTGTTTTTTTTATTTATTTTTTTTTTAAATCTGCTTCTACTACATCCTTTCAATATTAATTTCTTCTAATTTCTTCAGTACTTTTTTCTGTTTACTGGGTTTCTAGTCCTAACGCATATCTCCTACTACTGCAAGAAGGTTTATCAAAATAGTGCTATTTATATGTTTGTGTAACTGACATATTCTGCCATATTCTTTTGTCATCAGATCTAGAGTCTGATCAGAATGTTTTAATTCATGTCATTGAGTTCACTCAAGGTCTCATGTCCTGGACAAATTATACATGCCTTTTAACCAATCTGGATAAACAAATACTCTGAGAACAAGAGATATGTTATTCATGGGATTTAACTTGTTTGACCTTCCAGAACCTCAGGCAATTGTATGTATAACTATTCTCCACCATACTAAAGATAAAACTCTTTCTTTTATAATATATATGTACGGAAACATGTGCTTATTTATTTATAGCTAAATAAGGTCATAAACCATCAAAATCTAGGATGTGTTAACCATTTCATTGACTTTTCAGATTGTTTTTAAGCTGTTTTTTAAACTTTAAAGGCAACACTGATAGTGAACGGTTCCAAATGGTAAAACAGAAAATCCCCTTCAAATATAACCGGCCCGTAGAGGAGTGGCTGCAGGAAAAAGGTAATAGTCATTAAAACTTTCATTTTAAACCCATTTGATTCTAAACCCTCATTTTTAAAGCCTGCAAATAAATGTTTCTTAAATGATAATCGCCTGCTGCATAAATGACTGTTTTAATTTTCATTATAATTTGTGTCAGCTTCCACCTGCCATATGTTGATAAATCATGCTATAATACATTGCTATTAAAATGCAGTTAAAGGGACGAAATTCTGAGCTTGCTATCACAGTAATGACAAACAAGCAAAAATTCAGGAGGCATTTTCTTAAAAAAAAAAAAAAAAAAAAAAAAAAAAAAAAAAGAAAGGAGAAGAGCAACAACATGTATTATGGCAATTTAACCACTGCATGATCTTCCTGTTTTGGTTTGTTTTTAAACTACATTACTATCTTTATTATCAAAGTTTTCATTATAAAAAAAAAAAAAAAGTGTATTTCAAACCTACTTGTTAAACCACTTCCTGTAATTTTTTTTTTTCTCATTAGTTTCATTAGCCGCTATGGCTATGTGTTTTCTAATTGTATTCAAATAATTAAACAATTTTTTAAAACGTTGTAAAGAAAACATTTTTTAATGTTTTCCTTTAAACTACAGTGAAGGAGACAGAGAAAGATGATGGTTCTGTCACTTTTGTTCTATATCTGAAGTGCAGTTTCAATGCTCAAATGATATGTTTTTCTAAGTTATGGGTCAAATTCTTCCCTAACTTACTCTCAGGTAGTGCTATCAAGTTTTGTGGGCTTGCATAGGGTAATTGGCCTCAGTTCAGCTAAAGACTTAACAACATGCATCGTAAGTCCAATTGGCTTGAGTAAGAATTCTGCATACACTTCAGTGATCTGCTGAAATGGGACTTGTGCCTGAACACTAATGTTCTTTTATCAAGAGTTTAGTGAAAAATACAATTTTGGAAGTAGAGCCCATTCCAAAGCTGGTTGAAGGTAACAGAATAACTCTCAGTGATTTCAGCAGGGTTTAGACTGGGCTAAACTGTGGGGAGTAAGATAGGGGTACTATTTATGTATGCTACCTGTGCTATTTAAAATAAAAAGTCACCGAACTAGTTTATTTCCTTGATGTCTTGGAAAAGCAGAACACAGTCTTCTCTGATTTCCTTTAAAGAAAGTAGTGCTGATAAAAAGAAAACGGGGGGAATAGGGGGGTGACCTTTGAACTCAAATCTTGCATTTTCTGTGTTGACTTAGACTATGAGTGTTACTACATTTTCCAAGAGGGAAAAGTATGTTGTAGGATGGGAAAAAGATCGTTTATCTTCTAACTTCTTTCTGCAGCTGGATTAGCAAATTGATTTAGCTAGAAAAATTATGTTAAGTCCACGAAAAATGTGGACAGCTGCAGTTAAAGTATTTTTATGAGGGATCTGATCCTGCAAAGTGTTGTGCAAACTCAGTTCCCATTGACTTCAATGAGAGCTGACAGTGTTGCCTGCTTTTCAGGTTTGGTTTACAACTGTGTAATGTTTGTAACAAAGGCTAAAATATTTGTGAAAGTAAGTGAAATTACATGTGTAACTAAAGCCATAATGGTTTTATGGAACAGCGAATTTTAGCCAACTACAAAGCAGATATTAAGATAAAGGTATACAGAAAATGCTTATTGAGTCTCAATGGGATGCCCTATTAATTTACAAGATCAAACTAAAATAAATAACGTTTGTCACTAAAAAGTGGATAATTTCGGTAAGTTTGAATTGCTAAAGTCCCTTTAACACTAAAGACAATGATTGCCTCAACTTTATTAAAACAGATGCATGTCTAATTCCTTGATGCAATTCATGTGCTTGAGAACCCCATTTTTTTCTTGTTTTTATTTCTCCTTTTTTCAGTTTTCCATAATTCTTTTGTTTTTTGTTACTGCTTCTCCAAGTTTGAGCTTATAAGCATGCCAAGGCACTTTCATTTGTAAGCCGTCCTGAAGTTTTGAACTGAAGTCTACCTTTTGTGGATATTGATGCTTTGTTAAAAGACAATCACACATGCAGTGGGGTCTGAAAGACAAAATTTGGGAATTTAGGCATTCTTAAAGCACCAATTTTTATTTAGGCTAGAAATGTGTATCCATGTTTTTACAAGAGTGAAAGGAAATTCAGTCTTCACACTCTGTACTAAGGAATGGCATCATGCAATGCAACACCTGAGACAGTACAGCTTTGTTCCTTCGTTCCAAAGTAGATAGACCTTTTCAGCAACTTAGGTAGCACTCAAATTAAAAAATTAAAAGAATGAATAATTTACCTAGCCATTCACCAATCTGCTCATCCATCTGCTCATCCATCCAATACTTACTGTACCGTGGAAGCCTTCTGTCAGAAGACTTTATAAAGATGATGAGTGAAAGCATAGCTCACTATCAAAATGGAACAAGGTGAACTGATGGGTGAAGAAATAGATAGATACATCAGTGAAACAAAGTATAGAATAGCTGTCTTCCCCATATGAATTCTTGGCTTGAGTGAGGTAAGATTAAACACGTTTTAGTTGACATTTTTAATGGCATAGGTTTGGTATTATTTTGGTACCACTGTTATATTGTTCGTAATGAAATGTTACATTGTTGGAAAACAAACATAACACAATGTCTTTCTGAAGTGGCATGATTACTGTTTGGTGGGTTTTTGGTGGTGTTGGTTTTTTAAATTTTATAAATTGTGTACAATAGTTTTAAGAAAAGCACAGAGTTACAATCTTGAATTTTATGAGTAATAAGCAAAACATCAACCACTAATAACTTTGCTGAGATTATGTGACTTAAAAAAAAAAAAATGAAATGTTAGTCCTAAGTTGTTCATTTTAAGATGTCATAAAACCAGGAGATTTCATTAGTAGAATACTTGGTGCCTGCTAAGTTTCAGGTACAACTTGTTCTGCAATAGGAGGAGCTAATAAAGACCCAGAAGCATCTCATCAGAGGGACTGATCCTGGAAGTCCTTAATTCTGCAAATTTCTTTTACTTAGATGAGTGTCATTGATGTGAGTGACTACTTGTGAAGCAAGAACTATTAATGCGAATTATGGTTTGCAAATTCAGGCCCAAAATCTCTCTTAGCATTACAAAAAAGTTAAATTTCACTAAGATTTCTCTACGATATTTTTAATTGGTATTCAGTTTCTTGAATGAAGAAGTCAATGGGAGAGCAAACAAAGAAATGAAAGCTTGAACTGTGCAGAATATTTACAAAACACCTCAGAAATTTAAGATATGCTTGTTGTTTTCCTCTACTGTGACACTAAGCAGTAGGAAGAGTTCTCTGTGGAAAAGGCAGGCTATAAGTTTGCAACCCTCACACAGCTGGTAGAATTTACAAATACATTTCCTCAATCAAATTCAGTGGCCAAATAAATTTTACTTAGGGAGAGTGAGAGCTGCAGAACCATATAATCAAAAGAGTTATTAGAAGAGGTCTATGGTGGCAGAATTGTGTGTATTTTCTCAGTGATTTTCTATCATTCCATATGCTTTTCCCTGTTGTCTTTATTCGTATGTGTGTACACCATCAGAAAGAGCGAGGAATGACAGGTTATAGGTAACTCCAACAAGTGATTGTTCTTTTAGCAAACAGTTCTAGTACCAGTGTTGTCTACAGTGTTAACCGTTTGGTGCAGTGCATGAATTCTCCTGGACTGGCAGACCACTTACCAAACAAGGACAACCCCCAAAATTCTTAATCAAAGTTCCTTTTTTTTTTTTTTTTTTTTTTTTAACCTGGAGTGGGGCCACCTCCCTGGCATATACTTTTTTTCAGGATTAGAACCTAGAAATGGAGAGGTGATTTTTTTGCAGCCCTAAATACTAATTTTTGAAAATAAAACAAGAGATAAGACAGACACGTACTATGAGCTTGAGTAGATGACATCCTGAGGAAATGCCATAATCCTTCAGTAAAAGTGAAGGAACCCCTTTATTTCCCAGCTTGGGGAGCTTTCCTCACTGGAACAGTATAAATTCTTCACCATCACCTATCATCTCTCTATGATAAACGATGATAGAAAGAGGCAGTATTCATTCAAGGGGAGAAAATAATGGAAATATGCGTTTTTCAGGGATAACAGGAAAAAAAATAATGCGTTTTCAGGGATAACATCTCAAGATTAGTGACATAATTCCCTGGCCTTTACACATCTCACCTCCACCTTCTGCCACTCTATTATAAGTGAGGTTGGAAAGAGGGAATGATACAAATTAAATTTCTGGGTATGTAGGGGCAGGGACAGTATGGAGGGAAATATAGTGTTAGGGGGACGGAATATGCAAGGAGAACAGAACATGGTGAAGTAAGAAACTGACAGCATATCCATTAGAAAATCCAAGGCAATACAGGACAGAGCTATCTGGAAGAAAAGCAACCTAAGAACATGCTATGTGACAAGTATATCCTTCTACAGTGTACAGTGCAACCTCCTCTGGCTTGGAGAGGAGCTGGGCTGAGAAGGCTGAACGTTTTGATGGGTGTTTTCCTCATAGACAGGAGAAGAGACAAACTGCCCTGATTTTATTTGCCAGGGATGTGTGGCTTCAGTGCATGTTTCTAGATGTTTTAATTAAATTGCCTCTGGTAAGTTTAAAACCTCCTAAGATGCAGAATACTGCATCAAGTGTTTCAACACTTTCCAGGGGTAGGATACCCTCCATTTTTATTTCTCATTTCTTCATCAAAGCAGTTCCTTCACCCTGATCAAGTCCTAGTGTTTCATTTCCAAACCTGTGGGTGAGGAGCACAAAAGATGTGCAGCCCACCTCCATATATCCATAATTTGCACCTCTCCATACACTTTTACTTGGTTAGCAAGGGCCGTCTTTGGGGACAGGAACTCCTTTCAGATACATTTCTTCTCTTGTCCCCATTCTCTTCCCCATGGTCCATCCTGTCACCATAAGATGATGCAACACCGCATCACCACTTGACTTCGAGACCTGCCACGACGACCACCAAAATTGGTGAGCTCCCCATTGTATTTTGATTTACTTTAACCACTGTTTGTGAAGAAATGAGCAGTGGGTTATACTCTGTGCTTTGCTATACATGCTACACCTCTAGTCAGGGTGGACTAGAGACAGGAAGCAGAGAGTGAAAACTGGGGAGAGAGGGAATGGGATAGGGACACATGGTGCAAATTTCATAAAAATAGGAAAACACAAATATTTGAATGATGATAGACATGATACTGTTTTGATAACTCTCCTGAGCTCTGCCCAGCCTGGATGTATGGTAATTCAATAGATTTCAGGTGGCATGGCCCTAGTCTTCTGATGAGCAGTGAAATTATAGGCACTGCCTTTCCACTGCATGAAACAATTTATTTTTTTAACATAGTCCATCAGCCTAGGACATAAACAGTATTTATAGAGTCTAGGCTGAATGTGATTTAAGTGGCCTGCAAAAAGTAGAATTAGCAATTGTTACAAGCATTTACTTTTAATAAATTTATTTCTCATTATGTATGATACCAGCCCCCTCCTAATACTCAGAGTGTGACCTAGAGAAAACCACTTAACCTGCCTACACTTGAAGTTCACCATCTGTAAGAGGGTATTCACAGGAATGGCATTCTGGAGGTTAGTCAGCTGAAGCACTTTGTTGTCCTTACTGCTTCAAGAATTTTGCTCTTTCAGAGACATCACGATGTTTGCATTTGGCGTTTTCTTGTTTTAGCTTTCTGAGACTTCACAACACAAAATTTCCAGGTAAAAGATTGTAACTGGACCTACCTTAAGTTACCTTCACAATCCAGTTGGTCAAAGTCAATTTTTCTGATGTTTTACTCTCCTCAAGCCACTCCTTTGCATTAGTAAAAATGGCTTTATGATATAATCCTATCCTTTGACCAGTGAAAAGAGAAGGGTTTTTAATGGGCTAAAGCTTGACAGGTACTGAGATCTGAATTGATAATAGAAAAATTGCCACATATCAATTTCTTATCTGTAGTTGAAAATGGGTCTGATTCTAGGGCTCATATTTCTGACTGAATCGAATGTCCTCCATAGTTTTGATGTATGAGTGGATGTGGAAGTATGAGGTTCAGGTTTAGCTGTTCTTGCTTTCAGGATAATTTTTATTAGCAGTAAGTCTTAGGCAGCACATTTCCGTGCTGTATTTCTACCCTACAGTCTTCATAAACACTACCAAGAATGAATCTACTACTTTGTTGTCTGTCATTTCTGGCCAGGACTCAATGTAAGATACAATGTGAAGGAAATGTCTAGCAATAATGTTATTCACCCCCTTCACTAGGACGACAGTTAACGATCTTCAACACCCAGGCGCAAATAGCCATAGGAGGGAAGGACAGAGGGCGTCTCTTCCAAGGCCAGCTCTCCGGTCTCTATTACAATGGCTTGAAAGTGCTGAACATGGCAGCAGAGAACAACCCCAACATTAAAATCAATGGAAGTGTCCGACTAGTTGGGGAAGTCCCTTCCATCTTGGGAACAACACCCACAACCTCCGTACCACCAGAAATGTCTACTACAGTCATGGAAACCACAACTACAATGGCCACCACTACAACCCGAAAAAATCGTTCACCACCCAGCATCCAGGTGAGTCAATTTGTCTTCTGTATTTCCTTGGGTTCTTAGCTTCTTGTTTTGCTGCTCACTTGCAAGTTCACAGGAGCCATGTTCTCTGAATCATGCTCCATATAACTTATTTTAATAATATTGTGAAAGATAAATCATCACACAATGTGCTGCCCTCTTGTGCTGGTGATCAAACTAGTTGAATTATTATTGTACATGTATGTAATAGTGTAATAACAAGTTTTGCTCCTGTTGTAGTCCAACCCCATTTAGGTAAGTAAGATTACTCCAGTGGAAACGAGAACAAGGTTTTAACTGTTTCTGTGGTTGCATACACTGTGAAATGTATTGCTAAGTGAGTTACAAAGACTTATGGGGGGTGGGTGTATAGTTATTTATTATTACTATAATATGTACTGCTGCAACAGAGAAGTTCATAATGGAGAGAAGATGGAGCATTACTTACAGGTTGAGCCATTTTTCATTTTCCTTCTACAGCCTTCCCTTAGAAAATTTTAAGGGAATGCTATCAAGTTCAGTTTCTTACAAAATGTAGTTGTTTCAACACGGAGCAGTTCCAACATGTTTGGTAAAACTCATTTCTATAAAAAGTGAATTTCAGATGTTCTAGTTTAATTATGCCAATGTAGTGTTTTCAGTCCTAAAAATGTATTGGTTTTGGAACCACTTGTGTGGCAGCCAGACTATGGTATTGATTAAAAATAAGCACCTTAAATTGTCTCTTCTTATGTGCACAGGTAAAAGAATAAGGCGAATAACCACTTCTAAGCAGTGGATTAGAATTTGGAAATAATTTCAGTAGCATACTATCATGTTACCAACTAGGATGAAATATTTGTTTTATGATCTTTATTTACATCAGAACCTCAACAAACAGAAATAACATGCCTTCATTGATACCTGTGTACACTGGTTGAGACACTAGCTAGGGATTATTGGTCAGAGAGGACCTTCACTAAATCCCCAGAGAACAGTGTATTTTTGTCTATTTAGAGGAAATGTGTAAATGATTCCATCTCCTTCCATGAAACCATTTCTGCTGCTTGGGGCAGAAAAGCATAATGAAGTAAATGACTTTGAAACCTGGAATCATGCAGGTCGTATGCTTGCTTTCTAACTGATGAAGTTTTCTTCAGAAGACTTAATCAGTTATTGTGAGTATTTCTGTATATATGGCTATTCTCTTTATTTTTAATCTAACATTATTAGTCACTTAGGATAGGAAAATACAAATATCCTCCTCTTAACTGTGTAGGAGCTGAGGCCACACCCAGAGTACTGTGTCCAGTTCTGGGCTCCCCAGTACAAAAGAAATACGGAGCTACTGGAGAGAGTTCAGAAACGGGTCTCTAAGATGATTAAGGAACTGGAGCAACTCTCCTATAAGTAAATGCTGAGAGCTGGAACCGTTCATTCTGGAGAAGATAAGGCTCAGGGGGATCATCTAATCAGTGTGTGCAAACACCTGCAAGGAAGGATATAATGAAAAGAGCCAGGCTATTATCAGTAGTGCCCAGTGCCCAGGACAAGAGGCAGTGGGCACAAATGGAATCACAGAAGGTTCCATCTAAGCATCAGGAAACACTTCTTCACTGTGAGGATGACAGAGCACTGGCACAGGTTGCCAAGAGTGTCCCTTCTTGGAGATGGTCAAAAGATGTCTAGACGTGGTCATGGGCAGCCTGCTCTAGGGGACCCTGCTTGAGCCAGGGGTAGGACCAGAAGACCTCCAGAGGTCCCTTCTAACCTCAGCTGCTCTGTGGCCCTGTGAGGTACCTCTTACTGCAGTAGAATTCACAACTATTAGAGTAATTAATTCTAAGCTAAGGTTTAGCATTGCCCCAGCCCCTTTGACACTAAATCCAGTTGGTAGCAGGACTGGGATTAATAGAACTAATAGCCTCAAACACCCAATAAGTGAGTTCTAAAGTTCCAGCCAGATAAGGGGAAATTAACCCTGATTTCGTCATTTGGTCATAAATTGTAAAAAAAAAATTACAGTTCCTTATCCTCAGTGGCTTGCTCTAATTTTAGAGAAAATCTTTGTACAATTATATCTCCAGAAGAATAAATTCTGTGGTCCAGAACCCGTACTTGTTACTGTAGTTGGAGATTTTCTATAATTTATAAAGGCAGCAGAACTGCATTTAGCTATAGGAGTGTAACAGAGAGTAACACTGGACCTTTGTGGTCTAGGTGAAGCTGGAAATCACCCTGCCTTACTTGATGAGGAAGTCTTCCAGAAAGCTTCCTGCCAAAGCTATATGACAGTTCACTGGGACTGTAGAGACCACTATGCGCTGAAAGCGCATCAAGAAGATTTAATAAAGTGTCAAAGTGCTTCTAAAAACATGGTTAGAGCAATGATTTCCTGGATACACATGCACCACAACAAATGGCCTCATCTCAGATGATATTAAAGCAATAACTCTTTGACACTTCATGCTGCCCACTGAAAGAAAGATAAAAGTCAATATGTACCTCCATTACAACTTTCTGCATTTCAATAGCAGGCCATTTTATTGCTGTCGCAGCACAGATGGCTCTCCTTTCTTCCTTACTCTTGGTAGAATTTGATTCTGTCAGCTTAAGTTGCATTATTTGTACGGTAAAAGTGAGAAGAAATTGTCTTTTTCCGTTTGGGCAGTATCTCCAGCTGTGTTTTTGAGATGCCTAATGGTTATTTTATCTTGCTAGTGTTAGACATCACCATTGTCAGGCCTGCTTACAACTTTAGATCTAAGTGGTAGAAAAATCTAATAGAACAAGTTTGTTCTTTGGGGAATGTAAAATATAGCCACCTAAGGCTATGCACAGTACAAATACAGTTAGTTTTTACCTTACTTCAGCTTTCTCTTCTCTTTCTCTCCTCAGAACTAAACAATTTTTCTTCACTTTCAAGACCATTCACAGTTTATCCTCTTCCTTTCCCATTCTGATCAGCACATGATTAGAGCGTTTTTATTTTTGCTCACTTGTTAAATTTGATCATAAGAATCTTCCTACTTCCTGTTACCATCCACAAAGCAAGATCAGGTTATCCTTCCAATGCCGTTGAAATACTGCTTCAATCACATGATGCATGCACAAAGTTGTCAGTCATTAGGTTGATGATGTTTTAAGGCACCTATTTATTGAGCTGATCTATACCACCATATTTTTCATCTTCATGTTCTCAGTTTGTCTGTATCCGTGTGCAATATCTTGTTTTATGCTTAAATTACAAACTCTGAGGGTTCAAAAGTACTGTTTATTCTGTATGTGTATGCTGCTCAGCATGGAATGATTGTAGTCCATTGCAGAAATACCAACTACGTTACAAAGAAAAGTAAAGCATCTAATGTATAATGGCAAGAATCAGGATAGATAGAGAATTATTATTTTAATGTCTTAAAACAATCTGTGCTATTTATATTACTCATTTTCATAGATAAGTAATTAAAACTCTTCCTTGTTGAAATGCATACAAAGCTTGTGTAGAATTCTGGGTCTGTCATCCCAAAGTGATGCAGAATCCAGGGGAACTTCAGTAGGGTTTAGATCTTACACATCACTTGTCAGTGTAGAAGAGCATAACAGCAAAGATTTATTCTATTTGTAATGTACACCAGGATACCTCCTACAATTAGCTAGCTTGGATACCAATCGAAGTGTTTTAGAGCACAGTTAGACTAAAATAGCTGGGAAAATGAAATGCTCTAAAATACATAGTATTTGCATAGACCATTGACGTGCTTTTCAGTTTGTCAAGATCCCAAATATGGGATATAGTCTTGGACAAACATCCAGAGCAAAGGGAAGTGAGAGAATATTACTGGAAATATCATGTGGCAATAATATTTAAAATGTCTATAATTTCATTATGCTTCAAAATTTATATTTCTGCAAGGCAGTGAAACTAAGATCAGTGGAGCACAAACAGGATTTGAGTGAGAAAAGGGCGAGATGTATGACTGTATAGTAGTAAAATCTCTGATAGAAATGTCTGTAATTCAAATATCCTTCAGGGTGGCCCTGAAGGAAGATAAAAAGAGCTGACCTTTTTCTGTTAACTGAAAACAAGACAGAAAAACTACTGTTTATTTCAGTGAATTCAAAACAGGGTTTGTGCTCTGCTGTCCCTGAGTAGAAATGGTTATTTGACTTTTTCACACATGGTTTATGCCTGGATTCAGGCATGGTCTATACACAAGTGGCATGCATTGTATTAAATTGCTGCTGGCAATCTCTGCTGGCCCTGACATACCAGACCCTTCTGTAATAATACCTTCTCTGGGACTTCTGCTTCTGCCTTATGAAGGCCACAAAGACAAGCCATTAGCTCTTGCATATGGTTAAGTAGCATGCCATGCAGGCTGTTATTAAATGAGTTATTAAAATACTGTGTCACGTATTCTTGCAGGACAGATGTGTCTAGGAGGGCTGCTTCATTAGCAGTTGTTAAGGATCCTAGAATTCCATGTGTCTGTATTTCTTTATTTTAAGCACAGTTTCAATTATTAGTGAAGTAGCTCCATGATTTCTGTGTTTGGGAGACTTGTCTGAAAATGGATTAGAGACATTTATTTCTTCTGCTTCTATAGCAGCTGCTTATATGCTAAGAATTTCTTCAGTAAGCTCCTGCTCAAAGCATTTTAGATGTCATATGCTCTCAGGTGGCAACGTCTGTCCAGCTCACAGCTGAGCCATTCGGTTTTCAAATGATTTGTGTAAAGATACCTCTGAAGTCAGTTACTAAGTCAAGGTAGTCTGGAAAAGCATGAATGGTGATACGCAAGTCTTTCATACAAAACACCTTCAATTCAGAGCATCCATGACATGATACATTCCAGATGATGTATGGACCCTTAAGATCTGCTCTTTATAAGCTTCTAGTATCTCTGCCCCATGGCATTGGATGTCTGGGGTTACAAGACCAGAACCACAGATTGTTTTCTGTGGAAAAGAGATCAGGACCCTTCTGGGAGGATAGGTGGATTATGTTTTCCTTGAGGAACCAGACAATGTGTGCTCTGTTACAGATCCAGTGCATGTCACAATTTCTTGATCTTACAGATGAGGATAATGATATTTGCCAAACTGTTCAAACTGTAGCTTAGAGCTTAAAAGAATAAATTATTTGTGGATGTTTTCAGCTATTATTGTAAAGCCATGGAATGATGGTGCGCGTTATATAATATGCAGAATGTTTTTTGTAAAGAGTAGAAGAGGGTATCTGCCCATTATCAATACAGAGTCCAGCTTGCTGGCATGGCTCAAAACAAGGTTCTCAACCTTTTGTTTTAACCATTGGGCTTTTCAGCCTTTTAACTTTGTTTTAGATGGAGGTTCCAATAATCTTGATTAATGTCTTTCCATAATGTGCAGCTCCAGGCTAAATCCTTTCTTGCCGTATATCTCACAAAGGAAAATAGCACAGAAGATTTGTCAGTCTAATTAGACTTTCACTGTCAGCAAAGACAAATATAGTTGCGTCACTCTTGGACTTGCCTAGGTACTTTCTTTTACTCTCATAGATAATAATTTGGGGAGGGGAGGGGGGGCAGAAATTGGCCTTTAATTTACTTTTTGCTTCTTATAAGTCACTAGTGACATTTTCATCCCAAGACTGCAAAACTCTAATGAAAAAAGAGCTTTTGATGAGTCTCTGCTTTAAAGATGGACTTCGTTGGCCTATTGGTGCTGCTGAGAACTATGTAGTCTGGCTTTCATCTCTCCCTTTCTGCTTCTTCCTGAACCGTTTTTTCTTAAAGAGACCAGAGCCTCCGACCTGTACCTTCTTTCAGAGTAGAATACTTTCTCCTACCCTATAGTTCTGTTGAGTGAGATCATGGATTTGCATTATTGCAGAGAAATGCACAAAATGACGTTTGCCTATTCAATGTCATATCTATTAGGTGGTAATGTTGTTCTGGGGGGGGATGTAAATTATATTTATTGATGTAGTGATTGGGATGCTCAGATTACCTGTAAAGCTCAAATAATCTAAAACACAATCCTGTATGTTCATTATTTCATTCACTTTCTGCAGATGATACATGTGCTGCGCTTCTGAAACCAGAAGATCAATCCAAAAATAGAATATTATTTTACTGTACTATTATCCATGTGATCAGACGAGGGAAAATGACCTCAAGTTGCACCAGGGGAGGTTTACGTTGGATATTAGGAGAAATGTATTTACTGAAAAAGTTGTGCAGCATTGCAATAGGGTGCCCAGGCAAGTGGTTGAATCACCATCCCTGGAGGTCTTCAATAAATATGTAGATTTAGAGCTTACCAGTACTAGGTTAAAGGTTGGACTAGATGATTTATAAGTCTTTTCCAACCTGAATGGTTCTGTGATTCTATGAATATTCTTGAGTTACCTGTGCTCCCAAGTGCTGACAAGTACCCATGATGGGAATAAACTTTGTTCTCTAGTTCTAAGCCCAATAATAATACAGACCATTGCATTTGTAAAACAGCTCATGCACATTCTGGGTTTTGCTGTCAACTGTTTATGTAATCAGCAGCGATAAATGAATGTTAAACTTGGAAACCATTGTGAGCTACAAATGGAGACAACTCTTGCATGACTCTGGCAAGGGACTTGCTTGAATGTGTGTAGCAAACTTAGTGTCATAAATTGATGCAGACTATGATTTCTCAATATATAGCTTACTTCTGGATAACCTGTTTTCATGTAGTGGCCTTGTAATGTCGCTTCAGCCACTTCTATGGGTGTACTGTTGAGATCCACGTTTTCCTTCTACTTTTTCAGGATAATAGTTCACCAGAGGCCCAAATCAGCTGATTGATTTGTACAAGGATTCAGTTTACATCGTCTTTAATCTGCATATCTGAACAATCATTTGGGACTTGCAGC
The DNA here is from genome assembly GCF_009819795.1 of Aythya fuligula. Taxonomy (NCBI): domain Eukaryota; kingdom Metazoa; phylum Chordata; class Aves; order Anseriformes; family Anatidae; genus Aythya; species Aythya fuligula. The sequence goes on from NC_045563.1 coordinate 28,122,725, forward strand.
AAAATCTCATCTGGTGTTTTTGAAACATATACCCAGTCCTGTTCTACTGTGAATTTTTGAAATTAAAACTTGGCCTACCATATAAAGAGGGGGCCTGGTCTCGCACTTTTCTAGTAATTTCAGCTCTTTTTTAGTTTTTCTCTGGTAATTTTTTTATCTTGATTAAGAACTACTTGAAATATTTCCTTGATTTCAGGTAACCAAAAAGCACACAATTTTCTGTAATAAAATGGTAAGAAGCTGGAATAACAACTGTAGTAAACTGATAATTACCTTATTCAGACAGGCAGACATTAGTTTCTCAGAAAGTACTCTTAATAACATCAGCATGTACTTTTTTTTCAAGGCACAGTATCCCTTTGTGTACTTAGACATGTCATTTGCCCTGCCAGAAAGGTTTTTTTAAGTCACATTGTTTTCAAAATCTGATTAATACAGTACTCAGGAACTCAAGCTACTGTAGTTGACCATACATTTGATCACAAGCCAAATGAAAGGATAGAAAAATTATGTTGTGCTAGGGTGGTTGTACAGCAACAATATGTGGTAAAGACTTCCAATACTGCAAAAGCAACTGCTTAGAAATAAATGACGTAGAATCAATGGTTATAGCTCAAATATAGTTGTAGAATTGGATCACATTTTGTTAAAGTGTATCTGCTTTGCTTGCTTGCTATTTATATACTTCAGGGAAATGCCTAGAAGCTGCAGACATTGCCAGAATGCTTCCAGATCATATAGCTACATGTTTGTTTTTTTTTTTTTTTTTGCTTCTTTGGTTGTGTTTTTGTTGTTGTTTTTGTTTGTTTGTTTTTACAAAACTGGCTGAGGGATGGGAAGGTACCTCTTACTTTTGTAGCTTATCTTTGGATGAATATGCAGAAGTTAGAAACACATCTAAGCTGTTGTGACAGAACCACTGTCTGAAACCACCTAATTAATGCCTTGGATTTTTTGTGGAATGATAGTGTTGCTAACCAGCAAAAACATAAGGGATTCTGCTAGTTTTATCCGTAGGATGAGTTGTCACTGATTTGCAAGATACGACTGTCATGGTAAGTCTTGTAAAAGTAGCTGTTAAGAAGCCAAGCTATGTTACTACCAATCCTTTCTCTCCTCCCTTAGATAGTGTGTGAACCACTGGTATGTCGTTCATTTTGACGGCAAAATTACTTATATTATAATGTCAAAGATAAGAATTTGTTTTCAAAATTTTTTCTTCAGAAAAATAGAGACAAAGTGGTGAGGACTTGGATTCCGGTTCTCTTGGTACTGTGTGGGATGCAGATGCCCCTGTTGTGCTTTCTAATAGTGTGGTTTTGGAGAAAAATTGGTCTTTTGTCTCTTTGCTCTTACTACTTTGAGATTTTCCACTGGATCTGTGCTGTCTCTTTTGCTGCATCTGGGATTGGGTGTGTTTAAGGAAATGTTGTGGGTAAGTACAATTCTAGGCATACCAGTAGTTTATTAGGAGGCATGAACCAGAGAGTAGGGAATGTTAGGAATGCTCTAATGGCTACATGTATGAAAGTGAGTAGAGAAAGGATGAATATTGATGTGTAGAAAAGAAAATTATATCCAGGGGACAAGATACATCTATCTTGTAGAGATACTGGAAGGGAACATCAAGACTTAAAGATGGAGAAACACATGCCTAGAAATGGTGGAGTTGTACTTTTAGCTACTCTGTTTTGAATAAACAAGGATTTGGAGGAGAAACTCCTACCCATGTGGCTTAGCAGCCACTCTTCTACTTTTTAATTTCTGCTTTGTACCACTCTCCATCTTCCTTAGGGATAAAGGGAAGTTCTTTTTGCCAAGTTAGCAGGAACTCATTTCAGTAGAAGGACTATTGGCAGCGAGCTCTGAGGAACCACAGCTTCTTCCATAGCAGCTCAGCGTCATGCTGAGTTGAACTGTCACACACGTGTATTAAGACCATATGAAAAGTACATCTTCCCCTCACCTGCAACAGCTGTGTTCCAGGAACCGTTTTGGAGCAGGAAAACTCTTTCTTAGTGTATAAAGAGTCAGGTGAGGTAAGAAGGAAAAACGACTATATGTTGTTTTCTTCTAATATTCAAGCAAAACCATCAGTGCCCAAGCCATATACAGATATTTGCTTAGATAGTTTGAATTCAACTTGATCATAGTGTCCTTTTTTTCTGAAAGATGACCTCCAATGAAGCTGTAAGGACATAAATGATTTTAATCTGTGGTAACAATGGAGAACTAGTCCTGACTGACTCCAACAGCATAAATATACAAAATGACAGATAATCCTGCTACTTCCCTCCCTGCTGCCTGAGCACGCATACATGCACTCAGTAGCACACAGCAAAATTCAAATTGGTCTTTAGCTTTTATCTGTTGGCCCAGTGATTAATGTGGCTCTTGCTGGGAGACTAATCAAATGAGGGGAAATATGGAGAAAGAAATATGTATTTCTTACACTATTGTTATCAGTGTTATCATTATTCCTTTAATTCATTTTCCTCCTGTTAAAACCAGCTTAATGTACTGACACAGCAGGAGAGGTGAGAGCAGATTTGATGGCAGGAAGATGAATGGGACAGACCACAGCAAGTGGAATTCTGCAGGAAGGTGGTGAGATGCTGAGCTGCTTTGGGGTTATGGCATTTTACCTAGAAAACCAAGAGACTGTAGTGGGCTAAACACAGTCCTGAACCAGGAACTACTATTTTCTAAGCCCAGCTCTTTCACTCAAGAGCTGCGACAAGCCTCCTCCCTAAATTTTTCTTTAGTTTCCATCTATAGTGAAATAAGCATACATTGGTCCTTGTTCTGTTTCACAGCAAAGTTTACAAGCACTATACTGGTAGTACGGGTAATAATTTGAAAATTCCCCTGAGTGTTTTATTCACCGTCCCACCCTGTCCTTGGTACTGTTGTTTCATGGTGGTGCTATGAACCTGTAGTTACAGCTTTGATCCTACAGATCTGTACAGCATAGAGCAGAATATTGTTTCTTTGGTGTGGTTAAAAGAAAAGAAAAAAAAAAAAAGATTAGGTATGACTTAGATTTAAGTAGGACATCTGTCTTCTAAGCGAGTAGAAATGGATTTTAATTGTCTTGCTTCTTCAGGATATTAAGAAAGCAGACTTCAAGAATGAGCTACATCCCAAACCAGGTATGGGTAGTGAACTCTGGCACTATGCATAATTTTTGCTGTGATATTGAATAGCTTTGCTATATGCTTTTTCTAAGCTTCATATATGGTAATTAAAAGGTCATACCTTATTTTGTTTTCCCTTTGAGAAAAAATGCAGAAAGGAGCACCTATAATAACAACTAGACTTGTTTGAATTAAGGTTCATGTTTCCTCTCTTCTTATTTCAGCATTGTGGCTGTTTTAGCAAGTGTGACCACTCATTTTTTCTAAATACATTCTTGCTTTGCCAATGGAAATCAAAAAAGAAATTAGACAAATGGAATGACTCTGTATCTATACTACAGAAGCACATTTTTGTATGATCAGTGCTTTTTGTTTTGTTACTCTTCTCTGTGGGTATATTGGCATAATGCTGTCTGTCTTCACAGGGTAGACTTACATGTAAGACTTGCAAATGTGTTTAGGGCCCATATCTTAAGCACAATTATCTTAGCTTCCAATTTAGGCACCAGTTAATACAGTTGTTCTCTGCTAAATCAATGCTCTTGCTTTCTATTAACATATACATTAACATGTGGGTATCTAATGGCCATGTTTGTTTCATTGTGGTGGATGTAACCTCATTAGAGACATTTATAGAAAAACAAATGAAACATGATTGTGTACACCTGGTATATGCAACTCCTTCACTCATGCTAGTCCCATATATGTCTCCCAGTTTACATATGCTACCTAACCTGTCATCTCACTGCCTAATGCATTGCCCTTTACTGTCACACTTTAAACTGTATTTGCACGATGTACTGATGTTGTCTTCAAGCTGGTGAGCAATGGTTGTTCAGGTGACCACTGTTGTCACCTGCTTGTCTTACCTTGAAATTTAGGAATCGCTGGGAATTAAATTCAGAAATGTAGGTACGCTGCGCAGGTCAGAATATACAGCCTACACATCCAGAATCCCTGAAGGCATTCAGCTTAATAGCATCAGAGAAGGACCTGTGCGACACAGCTTATGAGCTTCCTCAAGAGCCCTGCTCTGTAAGAGTTGGGTAGGGGTGCTGGGGACACCAGATAGGTTTTCCAGCTGCTCAACACAGATGAGGGTGCCAGGGTGGAAAGGGCAGAGAAAGATGGGAGGAAGAAGGAGGTTTGTATGTTGTGTGAGGTGTGGGGGAGGCTTGTGTGTTGTGTGTATGGCTCAGAAAGAACAACTGCAGTGGGAGCCTCTCCTGTAGAGGGCTTCTTCCCCCACCTCACATCTGACTAATTGAGAGGAATTGTTGCTTGCTTGAAGATGAATAATTCTTTGGTGCTCAGATGGCTGATTACACATTGTCCTTCTGTTTGTGGACTCAAGCATAGCAGAGAAATTTCTGGTTGTTTGGCTGTAGCATTTGTTACCCTGGCAAGAAGCAAGCACCACTTACAATCTGCTGTAAAAAGGTTTGGTGTCTCTCAGGCTGCTTCTCAGCTAACGTGTGATGCTTGTAAGTTGTTTGTTTTGTCCTTTCTTAACTTAAGCCATGGAAATGGTGTTAGCTCCTGCTCCCTGTGTTTCTTGGGGGGGGGGGGGGGGGGGGGGGGGAGGGGGAGGGGGCGGTGGCAAGGAAGAAGATGTAGAGGAGAGCAGGGGCCTGGATGTGGATTATTAAGGAGCACAATCTGCAATATTTGCCTTTGCCTTAGGAGATGCTGTAGCAATTAGAGTGAGTTGCAGCTCTGCAGTCTGTGCCTTGCTCATTTTATGACAGTTTGTTGTACAGTACCTACGAGGTCCCTGGATAAGGTTCTGAGTCTGAATTGCCTCTCATTTCCATGTCAGATTTTCTTTGGGGGGGGGGGGGACCTGGAAATCTTTTCTGCTGCAACTCTTGGCAGGAATTTATGCTCTCCTGCTTACTGTTGCAGTGGTGGGGACTAGGCATGAGAGGCTGCCAGAGGATTAGAAAGTTAAATGGCACCAGTGCTTCTGCTGGGAGGGGAGAAATAGGGTGAAAGGAGGGCAATGTAATCACCTTCCATCAGAGAATTGCAGATGAAATAGACCAGAGGATGTAAATAACAGTTTTACAACACCAAGAATCATTTTAGAGGCTGAGGGAGGGCATGGCACAGACTGGCTGTCCCTCTGCTTCTGTCAGGCTTGGTCACTTTGAATTTATTGACTGTTTTTCTTCTATACAAACCCCATTTAATGACAGCAGTAGCTGAAGGTCAGGAGCATTTGGGGATTTTTTGTTGTTTGTTTTAACTTTTTTTTTTTTCTCTGTTGTTAGCTGTTCTTCCTTTTTTGTTTGTTTGTTTTTTCTTTCTGAAGCTGAGAGGCAATTTCTGTGGTGACAATGACAGGTGACAGTGGTTAGGCAGAATCATACCCTATTTCTTGCAATGGGGCATTATGGAGAAGATAAGAGGAGTAATTAATATCATCCATGGGTACAGCTAAGCTCCATCTTGCAAGTTAGATTTGCAGTACCTGTCACGTGTATTGCCTTGTCATCTGTGAGTCTTTCAGCAGCATCTACCTGCAATGGTCTATAAATTCAGACTAAGGTTGTGAGGACAAAAAGTGAATTATTAACTCAAAACATCTATGTACTTTTACCTAGAAATCCGAAATCCACTTATGTCTCTTTAAGCCAGAAATCTTTTATTTCTATCAGTAAATTTTATCAACAAATTTCTTTTACTATAGAACTGTATGTTGAGTGTAGGCTTTAGAAAACACAATTTTCAGGCTTTTTTGAGATGTATGGATAAAAATGATGGTAAAAAACACAACTTGAATTTTGGTCTCAAAATTGTCAGAGGTATCAGAGGTCATGAATGGCCATACTCGTTCTTAGAAGCCCATTTTCTTTAATGAAAGAAATTTCTTTACCTCCATGTAAGAAAAGCAGGTGGCCAGTTCTAAAAGCTGTAGAATAACAGGAAATATATTTCTGTTTGAGAAAATTGCTGTTCCTTCTGAAAACACCAAGCAATGCTTTAGCAAACAGTTCACATAACTGAAGAAGAGTATACTCACAAGCACTTGTTACGGAAACTTGTTTATATATACCCTGAAAGAGATATGGATCAGTTAAGTGTGGACTCTCCTATAACTCTGGCATGGAGTCCTTAGTGGGACTGTTTTCTTCTGGTCACTGTTTATGATGATTGCTATCTAACAGGATCACGTTGTTCCAGATGCTGTTTCTGCTCCATTTTATTAATGCATCTGGCCTGATTCTCGTTTGCACAGAGCAGTGAAATTTGGGCTTTAACCCACATGGCAGCATCAGTGAAGCCAGTTTTAACTTGATTGACCTTCTTTGGCATCAAACCACATGCAGGTATTCATATGGTCATGCAGTCATTACTGGTTATAGACCCAGCTTTTACTTTCCCTCTTGTGTGTAATTTAGGGAAACTTGTAATTCAGTTGATGCCTTTGACATAGCACCAGGTAGAGGGGGTTATCTAAAGCAATCCCTTTAGCCAAATCTCACTGGGTAGGTCTGTGATTCTTTGTTCTGTAGCAAAGGAAATGAGTGGATTTCAGATCGCCTTGACTGAAGGCTTCAGTCTCTGGGAGAGATGATCTGGCACTTATTGGAGCACTGTGTATGCATGCTAGCAGTAATGAAAACAGAAATTAACAAAATATATTTCCAAAGCACCATATAGACTGAATCCGAGGATTGTTTTGTTCATCATAGCTACACAGCTAATTGTAGGATAGAATCTAATTATTGTTTAATAGTGCATAACTAAAGCAGCAGTGGTTTCAGATGGCAACCAAAGATGCCATGAAGGGAAAAAAAAAAAAAAAAAAAAAAAAAAAAAAAAAAAAAAAAACATAAAGAAACAGCATATCATTAACCCAGTTTTTGTGGCCTCAGGACACCACCCCTAAATCATGTATTAAAAAAAAAAAAAAAAAGTTGTTGAATATTCAAATGGTCTCACTAAGACTGTTTTCTCACCTCAGCAATGGCCCCTTTCAACATGCAAAATTACATGCACTGATTAGACAATCCTTCCCATAGCACTGCATTTCATGGTGGTGCTTGTTTATCTTCTTAACCTGTGCAAGCAGTTATCTTCCACTGAGACAGCAAGTAAATTATTTTTTTGGTTGGTTGGTTTTGTTGTTGGTTTGTTTTTTTTTTTTTGGTCATCCAAGAAAAGGCAGGTAGGTCTGGACAACAGTGAAGCAATGTCCAAACCAGATCTGAATTAACTCATTATAGGCAGTGAAAAGCATTCACCATACTAATTTGCCACACTGCTTATTGAGAAGCAGGGGATGTTAGCTCAGGCAAACTAGTTCACACGTGACTCCAGATTGACATGATTTTATTGCTATGTGGTTATACTGCATGTGTTTTCAGAGGCAGAGCTGGCATTCAAGACTGGCATTAGTACACAGTGCAAGCGGCCAGCTTCAGTGGCAGAATCAGAGAGACAGCAAGGTGTAAATGTTTGGGATTCAAAGACTTCCCTTGCTGAATTTTGCAGTTTAACAGGTCATCATTCACACGTCTCCATCCACCCCTTTAAGCTGCCTCCTGGCAGACCTGGCAGAGCAGGAGGACATAACGCTTGTGCCTGAGCTGCCGCTTCAGGTCACCCAGGCTGTGCTCCATGCCAGCGCCTTCAGATGAGCAGTTTACACGGTGTGCTGGCTCCTGAAATGGAGCCAGAGAGGCACAGGCACACATTCCTTCTGGTTGCCCTTGCTGCAGAGGCAATAACCTCTGACTGGTGGGTGAGGCAGAGAGCTAGGGATGCTAACATCTTAAACTACTGCTGCAAGAGCCAAAAATAATGTCTGTCAGAACTTTTTGTTATAAAACAAGGCTATTCCTTAATCTGGCAGGCTTTTTCAATGTGTTTGCGATGAATGCTTTGTTGAAGTTCCTCTGCATAGCATTACATTCTGTAGTGCCAAATGGAGATACATATCCAAAGCTTTCAATGGGATACAGTACGTGCTTCAACAGAATATCCTTTTCCCTAGGTGTATTCACCTAATAACTTATTTCTGGGACTGCTGTTCCTTCTGTGACAGCTCTGCCACTTTGAAATCCGTCTTAAACCAGTGAAAGATTTTCATTAGTTGTCGAGGGTTTTCATTAAAATGTTCTGTGGCTTTGGCCTCATACACGGAGATCTCTCTCCCTGTGTTGGCATCCCATGAGAATGGTTTATTCATTGCTCCTTCTGTACCAGGCTAAAATCTTACGGCTTCTGAGGGATTTCTTTCTCTTTAAAAAAGAAAAGTCAAGTGAGCCTAATTATTTCCCTGCCCAGGAGTGCGATGTTTCTTATTAAAATACACCTCAAGTGGCATACCTGCATGGTCCTCTCACTAAGGCTGAGCTGCTTGCTGTGCTGTTCAAGGCTTTTGTAAAAAGATGAGCTCACATGTGCTTTCCAGTCCTTACTGTGTTGTCTTTATCTTCAGATCTGGAAAACATATCAAAGAAAAACCATTCATGTCAAACTCTGGATTTTTTTCTTCTAAATTTAAAAAGGATTTCTGAGATGTGGAGCACTTCTGAATGACCTCCGCTGTGCTTCTGAAGCTGCTCTGCTGTGGAGCATTTACGTGCTGTCAGTGGCAGCTGTCTCTCCCCATAGAATTCGCAGTGGCATTGTTAGACTGCCAGGATTCTGACTTAACCTTTCCTGTCTCAGCCTGCATCTTTTTTTTTCCCCCTCCTTTTTTATTTTTCTTCTTCTTCCCCCATCTTGTGCCATTACATCACATCACACTTTCTCCTTTCTTAAGCAGACCTACCACAACCCCCCAGTGCTTCTTCCATGCTTCCACATTCTGTTTATTATAATCTCAACAGAATACAAACCTTATCCACTGATATAAACTCACTGACATGGTATTGCTTTTCTGAGTCTCACAGATGATAGGAGTCCTGTAACACCCTTGCCCCCTTTGAAAAAGGTGTGCCCTTCCCTCTTCTAGCAGGTTCACAGAGCACAGAGAGGAGGAAGCTGTTCCCTGGGAAGGATGGGAGGCATCTGCCTTGCAGGGTTAGTCCTATTTTCATTGACAGGCTTAGCAAACCGTAGCTGAGACCCTGAAAGAGACAGGAGGTTTCAGAGAACACTAGTACCTGCCCAATGCACCTGCTTATGTCTTTTGCATGTGTGTGCTCTGTTTCTCTTGGATTCTGTCCCTGGCTGTTGATTCCCAGAATGTGAGGATTGACTGCCTTATAATATTATCCTGGCTACGGTTCCTGCAGGCACTATTCATGAAAACGCCTAATCCTCCCAGGATGTTTGTTACTCAATTAGCCATGGTAATATAGCAGTACATTTCACAAAATATATAAAGTATTGACAGTTACTTGTTTAAAATCAGTCGCTTTTTTCGTCTTAGTTTTGTATTACAGCAGAGCATAAATGGGACATCTGGTCTACCATACCTGTTACTTGATGTAGTCTATAATACAGTCTTTCTCTCATTTTCCAAACTAAGCTGTCCTAATCCATAACCACTGACAGATGAAAAGTCAGTGTATACCGGAGAAGCAGGTTAAGTCAGCTTTCATTAAACTCCATGCCTCTAAGAAGAATGCTCTTACTCCTGTGTAACTGTTAACTTCAAAGCTGAGTCACGTAACTTCACTCCGCTGTAGTCAGTGTAGTGACTGCACAGAGGTGAAGTCTTCAGCTAGCTATGAATTAAAATAACTTGACTCTTTTCTTTCAAACTGAAATTACGTGAATTAGAAATAACCACTTACAAGGCAAGTAGTGAGAAAATAAGTTTCTAATCTAGTTGTTACTTTATACTAGCCTTCTTTCTTTTCTTTTTATGCTCTCTCCTTTAATGGGAAATGACAAGCTCAAGGCCCAGTTTGAGACCATCTTATACAGTTCTATGACAATCTCAGCGTTATGTTGTATGTGCTACCCAGTGCAGTCCAAGGGCTGTTTCTAAAGTCAATTCATCAGGGATTTTTTGATTACTGCAGAAATGGGTAGGCATGATAATCTGGGATTAGGAGAATTGTGACTGTCTCCTTCAGTGCCTACCTGTGACTAGTGAGGACTTCCTTTCTACTGAAAAGTCTTGTCTTAATGGGTCTTGATGCCAACAGGCTGTGATCTGATGCTTGCAGCTGGGGTGAGAAAGGCCTACATTTACTCTTGATTACTGATGCTCAGGGGATTTATCTGCAACAGCTTTATTTGGATTGCTCATTTCTAGAGCAAACCCAGAATTCTACTGCCCCTGAATTGCCTGAGATCACTCGTCAGACAAAGTAAGAGGGAAAGCAAGAGGCATGGGTTTAAATTTTCTGAATATTAGCCTAGAAATGAAGTCATAAAAACAAGAGGTGTAACAGTAAAATGTAATTATGAGATGTATTTAAAAGTAAAGATGTTTCTAAACTCATTCAGTATTTCAGCTGGATGGGGAAGTTGTCAATTAGCTGTCTCTGCAGCTGTCTAGCACTGAAGTAATCCTTCCTTGGAGCATTTCTCTTGTCCTTCATGAGAGCCAAAATCTTCTTTCTTATCTGTCTGTATTTTCATGGCAGCTTCTGCTGCCATTCAAAGATACGAAGTGCAACCCTTCCCCTTTCTGGGAGCTTTTCTGAGATAACAATCCTGTTGCATTCTTTAATTGACATATGCTTTGCTGATAGTTAGTACTCTCTCTAGTACTGTGCACCAGATAAGACACCAGAAAAAAATCTCTAGGCCTGAACTATATATGATAATAGGAGTCCATTATAGGAAAACCCTAAATGAGTCACTGAGTTAAATTCCTCTGCTACTACAGGCACCATTTACTATGGTCTCTTCAGTAACATTTTGTTCCCAGGCTTTGCCTGACATTTCAGTGTAATAATACCCTAGGCATTTTAACTTTCTGGGTGCCTAATATTTACTTCCTTATGTAAAGTGACATTGATATTTCTATTTTCTTCTTTTGTAAACTATTATCAGATGTGTGGTTGAAAAAATACTAATTAATTTTTTGTATTAGTACCTACTAGGTAATGTCTGATGCATTTCTTCCTAGAGCCTAAGGACAACTCCCCTTAGCTGACAAATCATCATGGAGAACATTGGCAACATCAGATACCCTTCTTTGGAATTATTTTTATTTAAAGCACAAGAAACCAAGCAGAAGTAGAGTCAGAAGTAATGAGCTCCTTTTCGGATACCGTAGAAATGAAAGCTGCCCTTGACAGGACTCCGTTTGCCAACTTGCAAATTGAAAGTACACCAGTCTTAGCTCACAAGCATGGTCATATGGTAAAATGGGTGCTGTTTTCCCTCAGCCTGGTACTGCAGAGATAAATGAAAATGAACATACAGCTCAGCATTTGTCACTGCTGGGACTGAAGCTAACCACAGCAGATGACAAGCTGTGCATGCAGTGTGTTCTATTCTGAGCTGTGTAAAAATAACTTTCCTTTCCTTTTCTTTTCTGAATACTGACTTTTAGTTCTGTCCAGCCTTGTTCTTCCAGAGCCTTACATGAGCTAGCACAAACTTGCTAGGATTTCTGGGACAAGCCTCCACTTACACCTGGAAAAAAAGCAAGGGACACCATAGATGTTTAATAGCAACTGGGTGGTGCATCTTCAGCAAGCGGGTGTTGCCTGACAGAATCATTCCAGTGCAGGGAACCTGGATGGCTCTTCCCTGTGGCTGGAGTTGCAGAAAGAGCATTGGTCTGAACTTACAGTGACCAGTCTCAGTTTTGAGATTTTTTGATCTTACTCAAAAACATTCACTTGGCCATCAGTGAAAAAGCTGTAGTTGTGTCCCTTCCTCCATCCATTTTGCAGTGTCCCAGATTAGGGTAAAAGGATGTTTAAAAAAGCAGAAGGTGGCCTGAGCTGCAGGTCAGAGATAAGAACAATTAGGAAAGATTTTGAGCACTTAGGCTGTCAAGCAAAACGTGATATCATTCTCTTTAGACCCATTTTACATTCAGTCAGGCTATGTTGCTGAACTTACACTTCTTAATAATGAATTTGCTAAGAGCTTTCTTACAGGCAAACATGCCGCATAATTTTAGCAGTAGGACTCAGTGAGCCTGTGTCCAGCTGACCCTTGGTGCTTTTTTTTTTTTCTTTTGTTCCTAGTACATACTTCAGGCTATTTCTTTGAGTTATGTAAAACTATAATTGCTGATACCACTACCATGGTATCTGATGGTTACCAACAGCTACCAAATGCTGTTAGTAGCTGTTTGAACTGTCAAAACTGAATATAAATGTTGGACTGCTCTTCATGTTGAAAAATGAAGATATACTGCCAAATATTATCAGTTTGGATTAAAATGTCTTATTGAAACTTTTGATGGGAAGGGGGAGAATTTTCACTTAATGTCATTTCTTAACCTCACTATTTGTTCCTGTCTCACATTGACTTCCTGTCACTGTTCCAGTTACCTCTTATCAGCCTCTGCCTGCTCTTATGTCTGGTATCTGCACCACACAGGAAAAGGATTATTGCTTTTCTTAAATTAATACTTGCAGTACTTTTTAATGCATGGATAATTTGTTTGTGTCTTAATTTCTGTAAAATGTTCCCTCTATAAAGCCTTCGGTTTATATAGAGGCTAAAAGAAAATTCTCTTTTAGCATTGCAGACCTAAAACTCCAACTAGTTTTGTCATCTGACAGCACTGCTCTCAAGACAGTTTTGCCTCTTGATTTCCTAATTTCTGCTGAATATATAAGAACCCCCAGGCTGGAATGTTGTCTTTCCCCTCTCTGTCGAGCTGCATGTCTCAGAAACAGACTGTCCCCAGCTGGAAGGACCTTAAAGGTGATTCAGACTTTGAGCGTCACAGCAACTTCTAATACTTCTTCAGTTATTATATGAGAAGCTTCTGCATTGCTGGCATGTGTAAGCACTAGTGATACTATGTTCACTGAGATGGAAGGAACATTTAAAAAAAAAAAAAAAGATTATTCATTTTTCTAGTATATAGTTTTTTATTAATCATCGAAAGGTTTTACCCACTTTTGAAATAAATGAAAAAGCCTGTGAATAATTCACGTGAATGAGAAAGAGACAGTATTTACTGCTTCCAGATCTTCAGAACACACCCAGTGTAAGTCAATAGTGGTTGAGAGTGATTATCCTTTGTAAGATTTCCATGGCTTATGTGAAATGAATGCGTAGGTATTATATTATGCCATAATGTGTATCTTATATAGTGCACTTGGCTCTAACTGTTTTCCTTCTTCATCTGTAGAAGTCTTCAGTAAACCTACCACTGATTCAGGTGTGAAGCAACATGGGCAATATGGTGGAAACTGGTAGTAGTACTAACCCATAGCCTGGTAGAATTGATCTTTCATTTGTCAAGTGTGGCACTGTGGTACCCTTCACCTGCACAGGAATATGGATATTATCTGCTGTTTTCTTCCACTGTTCATGTAAAGCCCTAGGCATTGCATACAGCTCACCTCTCCATTTCAGAATCATTTTTTCCCATGCTGAATATGTAACTATTTCTGGAGGAAACCTACCGGAGGACAGGGCAGTAGAATACTTGGGTCATCTTCTGGCACCATCTTCTCTTCAAGGAGTGCTTCCCTCAAGAAGAGACTCAGTAACCCAACTTTAGAGGCTCAAGACTGACTGACAACCTTCATCACTCTCACAGGGCTTAAGGAAAATAATTTCTAGGAATTTCAGAGCTGTATTCTAAATCTAGAAAATTCAAGTAGCCCACATTCCTATGCATATAGAAAAAAAATGGGGTAAACATAAAATTCAGTCCTTCATAACATCTGCTGTATCAGCCAGGATGCCATTTTCCACTATAGGCATTAGACTTGACATTTGAGCCACTGCCATAGGAAATTTTACTGGAAAGATCTGGACAGCTCCACTGTCCTGAACTTTTGTTCTTTACTAGATGAGTCATTCTTTCCAAGAGTCACAAGCTTGAAAATTCGAGTGGAAGTGCAGCTGAAAGTAAGTCTGTTGGAAAGCTCCTGGCTACTCAGTTTTTATTTATTTATTCTATTATGTTGTTGCTTTTGTGAATATTCCAGATTGTATCTGAAGTACCCTTGTGAAGGAGTAACTACAGGGAAACGCTCTTGCTGATTGAAGAGGTGAGCTCCTTGGTGTCATCCCTGCAGTAGGTCTACACAACCCCTTGCTGCCATCTCCTCCTGTGAGGGATGTTTTCCACCAGAGCAGCCCAAAGGCAAAGATGATCCAGTGGCGAGAAAAGGAAGGCTGGAGAAACTTCCTTGACGGTGCTGTGCTACTGTCTGTTGCCTGGCATTTTCAGCAAGGACCAGTGGTTGCACAGAGCTAGCCATGCTATGCTAAGACTTGAAGAAATGATCAAATTAGCTCTGGAATTACATAAATCTATGGAAGTGCTGCCACAACAACTTGTTTGTTTCAGGTCAAGGCCCTGCAAATGCTGCTAGGTAATCAGATCCAGGGAAAACACTGGCTGCCTTGACCTTTGAAGCTAATATATTGTGTTGCAATCCGTCACACTCTTTTCCTTTCACACTCTGTCTCTCTTTTTCTCTCCCCCTCTAGTTTATGCACTTCATCAGTAATGCAAAGCCTTTTCATTTACAACTGAGAACAGGAAAGTTATTTCATATGATTTTTTTTTCTTTTCTAAGCACATAAATATAAAAACATTAAAGGGAGATTTTTGTGCAGTATTCTATTTAGTGGTTAACTGAATGCTAATGAAAAACACTATGCTCTGGGTACTGTTCTTGTATTTTCAGCAAAATAATATAGGCATCATAGACAGTAGTAGGCAATCTAGTTTATTTCGTTTAGGTTATTAAAGAGTATCAAGATTGATCCAGTGCCAAAACCGCCAAAATGGCAGTTTTATTAATTCATTGCTTGCAGTACACTGAATTAAAAAAGAAAAAAATGCTCTCCATAGCTACACAATATGTTACACCAACAATCGTATTTCTCCATATTCATATATTAAAGTGAAGGGATCACTTCTGTCCTGTTTCTGAAAGATTCTAGTAAGCATCACAGAGCATGCTGAAGGGGATGGAGCACCCTTTCTCTGAAGACAGGCTGAGGGAGTTGGGGTTGTTCAGCTTGGAGAAGAGAAGGCCGAAGGGAACCCTTATAGCAGCCTTCCTATACCTAAAGGGTGTCTACAGAAAAGCCGGGGAGGGACTCTTTGTCAGGGAATATAGTGATAGAATGAGGATTAATGGCTTTAAACTAAAAGAGGATAGGGTTAGATCAGGTATAAGGAAGAAATTGTTCACTCAGAGGCTGGTGAAGCACTGGCACAGTGCTGCCCGGAGTAGCTGTGCATGCCCTATTCCTGGAGGTATTCAAAGCCAGGTTGGATGGGGCTTTGAGCAATCTGGTCTATTAGGAAATGTCCCTGTATATGGCAGGTGGGTAGAATTTGATGATCTTTTAAGGTTCCTTCCAACGCAAACCATTCTATGATTCTGTAGATAGTAAAGGCATATATATATATATATATATATCCTATAACCTGTAAAGCTGTCTAGATTGAGAAAGAGAGCCTTTAAAAGTGAAATCACCCCTGAAATCTTGTTCACAGTGGTAAAATCTTGAGCTTGAAATATTTTCATTTCCTGTATGTGTAAATATTGAGAATGTGACCAGAGCAGGCATTCAACCATTCCCATTACATAGCAAGTATCCAAGAGACCTGGAATTATATGGCTTTAGGATAAGGAAGTCATCTCAACAAAATATAAGATTTCTGCAAAATAAGATTATAGCATACTTTCTGAAGAAAGTTTGCTTACAGTGAGAAGCCTTTGGTCTTCAGCACTGAAATTCACTGTTGCCAGGTATTTTCAATTAAAGATGATCTAAAGGCTCAAAAGGGTTGTTTTTAGAAGCATATTTGCAGAGCTAGAGGTGATGCTGTTGAAGGCTAAGTTGAAGAAAACATGTTCTCAACTGTGCGACTCATACAGGTTGTTCATGTACTTCTATGCAGCTGTCAGTGTGGTCATACACAGGAGAGGAGAGATAATGATTTTCCATCAAATGGCCATCCTGCTGTTTTTCGTATTGTTGCCAGTCAGAAACCTATGGAGTATGTCTTTTGCTGCAGTACAAAATGATTAATTACTGGCAAGGAAGGAAGAGCTGCTTCCTTCCCTATCCCTTGTAGAAATAGCTGAGCTTTGATGTGTAGGTTGATACTAGCATAACAGGCACTCCCAAACTCTGTGACACTGGGGGATATCAGCAATGTTCCAGGAGCAGAAAGCCACATTTAATTTGCATATGAATTCACGTACATATTTTAGCTGTAATGTATTCCTGAAGCAACTTTTTTTTTTTGCTCTTCTCTTCTGTAAGATACCATCAGCTATTGAATCAGCAGCATTTATATCAGGATATTGTCAAGACGAGTTGAAGGGCACTTTTGTATCTGCATTGAATCATGGATCTGTATATCGCCTTCTCCTCTGATCCTGGCTTCCTGACCTCTTGCTCATTCATTCTAGCAAATGATGCAAGAGAAAAGAGTACTTCTAATAGCTAGTGGTCATTTCTTCTTCTGAAACCTCTCTTTCTGCTTCTCTCCAGCCTGCCTCTCTATTCCCAGCGACCCAGGATCACTCTTCCAATGAGAGAACAGCCTAGGACAGAAGCTCATGATCTTCCTCCCTGCTAAGAGAAAATGTTTCCTAGGTGCATAGGTTAGGCTGATAAAGTGAGAGAAAGCAATTGATTCAGCTATATAGTCATTGTCTTTAATATACTGATGTAAAGCACTTGGGATTTGCAGTATTGTGGTTTAAGAGTTCTCTCATATAGGACATACTGCCCTGATCCTAAGGCAACATATATGACAATGACTATAAACAGAGTAACAGTGTAGGTTTATATGGTTATTGCTAGCTGTGAGTCTAGGGTGCTCATTCTGTATATAATGGGATACTGAATTTGAGATTAGAGAAAATAGTGTTCTCTCCAGGTACGTGATGGGACAGGGGTTGTGACTGTGGGGAACAAAGCTCTAATCTGCTTTGGCAAATGCTGTGTTACTATAAATTGTTCCAAATCACTTGGTAGAAGATTGAAAGAGGAGGCTTCACAAGGCAAGAGAAATGTCAGTTATCAATTGGATTCTTTCAAAAAGGCACACTTTTTTTTTTTTTGTTCTCTTCTGTATAGTGACTTCTACATTGTGCCTTTGTCACAGATCTTATTTTTTTGTATCTGACAATTCACCCTTTTCCTTTAAATAAAGAAATCCAAGAGCTTTCTCTGCCATGCATGTCCCCAGTTGCCACTAAGTATTGAAGACTGTCTTGGACTGAGGCCAGAACAGATGCCTCCAGGCTGCACAGCTATGAAATACACAGACACTAGATAAGTCATGTATGAAAATCAAAGCAATCAGTCCTGTAGTCAACAAAGAGAGAAGCAATCAAAATTAAGAATGCAAGATCTCCAGAAATAGGAAGATCAGACTTGGTTTTCTCAATAAGGCATACAGTATTCAGAATATCTTTAGCCAACCTGTACACTTTCTCCCCTTTTTCCTCCAGAGACTCCATCCTGATAAAGCATTTGTTATTCCTTATAATAGGTAGTTTAAAACTTGTAGTTGTTCCTTGCATATTTTGACATTGAAGCTGCTTGGAGTTTATTTTTGCAACAGGAAACTGGAATAATACACCTCTACTTGTCTTTGTAGATAAACAGAAAACTGTTTTACACATACACACAGATATATATCATAGCACAGAACTGGAAATCAAATTAACCAAAACCTGTTTTCAGGTCAGCCACTGTTCTGCTTTGCAGTGTTGAATTAATTACTAGAACTCTAACTTTCCAATCATGAAGTGTAAATATGCCTCTCTCATAGGATATTGCTCAGTTGAATTAACATTCATAAAATACCTTGAGATTGGATGAAAAGTAAGTGCACAGAAGAATGGTTTTGTACTTCCAGTCTTCTGCAGTAGTGGGATATCAGGTAGGAGGCATAGGAGCTAGGACCATCCATGAACCTCAGAATAAAAGGTTTTGTAGAACAACCTTTTCTTAGATTGAAACTATTTGTTCCACTGAGGGAAGTTATAAAATGCCTTCAGTAGGAGTGTGCAAGGAGCTGCAATCGTTCTGCCTGTAAGGGCAAGCAAAAGGTAGAGAAATAGGTTGAAAGTATAAGTGGTGACCATCTGCTGAGATCTTTCTGTGTATTTGTTGGGAACTATTTCAGCTGTTTTGACAGCCTGCCTGAAAGGATCAAAACACCCTGCACTGTGCAGGCATCTCGAAAGGTAGCAGAGAACAATGCCCTTGGCCCTTAAGTTATCTGAAACTGTATTATGGGAAGCATGCTTTTTTTCCATTTGCTTTATAACAAACCTTTCCAAGCAGGGTTCCTACAATGCTGCACTTGTGACATGTTTTTGAGGTAGAGGTATGTACTCTTCTTTTATAGATTGGAAAGCAAAGGCAGAAAGCTCAAACATTTTGCCTAAGGCTGCACAGTGAGTCAGTGCTAGAGGATGAATCTGGAGTATGTGACTCAGTTCCCTTACTGTGAATGCACGATGCTCTCCCTGATGGATGCCGTCATTTCAGTTAATGCTCACAGCTTAAAATGGGGAATAAAACAGGTATTTCAACTAGCACAGTGCTGCCTTATTTCCTCAGTGCCATATCCTATTCACATTTGCACAAGAGCATTCTGTTACTTTCAGCATTTTCCTTGAAGCTGCTTGTTCTATTAAGCTAGGATTGCATACAATGAGGCTTGGAAGAAGCTTATAAGAGTATCTGGTCAATCTAAACAGATTTTTGTGTGATTGTTTTTTCTTAAAATAAAATAAAATAAAATAAAAAGATCCTAAAAATGAAGATTCTGTGTATCCTTTACCAAAATCTTCCCAATGCTTATACATCCATATCTGTAGGAAATTTATCCTAGTGTATGATATCTCTATTCCTTCAAATCAAGCTCAGAATTCTCGTCATCCACATTACAAGCAGTGTTCTTTGCAGCACATTTTTACATATTTTAATATTGCTGCCATGTTCAGGCCAGAACTTCATGACTGGAGAACAGTTTTTTTCTTTCTTCTGGTCTCTGTTTTTTTGGAGCTCTGATTGTTCTTGTTGCTATCTCCTTGATAGTCTTCCAGCTATTTGCCCTGTACGTTATCAGGCTTTGTAGTGCTCAAACACAGTGCTCAAGAGAAAGTTTTACCAACATTGAACAGGAAACAATATAACACCTCTGGCTTGTATTTCTGAGATAAACCATAGCTCTCTTTATACATCTTGGTTTATTTTTCCTCATTTTAACATTAGTCTACTTTTTTTGACTTGCTTGTATCCTGTGGTGTACTCTTATCTCTAGGTCTTCCTCTTCAGAACGTGTGCCCAGCTGATCACCCACTGTTTTGCAGTCAGACAGCTTTATTTTTACCTGATGTAGAAATTTATATATATCTTTATTGGATTGCACTTCCTATATTTTCAATCATTTTTTTCATATTTCTTATTTCAAAAACAATTTCAATTAATTTCTGTTTTTAGCTTTGTTGCAAGCTCCCAAATGATTTAACCTGAGAATTTAAGTTAGCCCACCTTTTCTTTCATCATCCAGGTCCTGAAGAACTTAATGACTGATACCAAAATCAGGACAAACCTATTTAATGTTACCTTTTGTTTTCATTGTGAATTATTGCTAAGTATTCTCAGAATAAGGTTTTCCGTTGTGTTTGCACCATTTTATGTGCTTCCCTGTGGCATGTGAGATGGCATTGAAGGATATTCAAGGTATAACGTATTCTGTTTTTACACCTGTCAACGATCCATAAAGAAAACAGACTGGTGCGACACAGTTTGTTTTTGACAAATCCAGGTGTCCTGTTACTCACCTTCTTGTTATATTCTAAGCACTTGAATTTTGAATATTTTTCCCTTCTTCCATACTTGAGAATGTAAATTGATAATGCTAATGCTACCTACAAGTTATAAAAAAGGATCATAATGGTGGGCTTCTGTATCTCCTACCAGCTGACTTGGATGTGTAATTTGTTTTGGGAATCTTTGTTAACTGTCTGCAGAAATAGGATAATGATTATCACAGGTAGAGTATCAGAATCAGGATGTTCATTCCTATAAAATCCATGGGTCAATTTTTGCTTCGTAAAGAGCGTTGTAGTGTTGCTGAGTAATTCTGTTCTGGCAATACAGCATTGGTATGCCCCAAACCTTCTTTTTCCATGAAGACAGTTAGTAGAATAGTAAAACGGATAGATGCTTGGATTAACAAGAAAAGGTTCCTGATAGAGTGGATGAGTGAGTGCATGAAAAACCACACCACCACCAAAAAAAAAAAAAAAAAAAAAAAAAAAAAACAAGCACTCATCAAAACTACTGTAACACAGAAACAGAAAACCAGTAAGTGATTTTTGATACGTTTTTGTATAGCTCAGTGATACTGACTTTAGGAAGGTTGGTTGAAATGGTGATTAGAAGAGCTCGATGTACGAAACAGCACTGAAGTTAATATATTATGAGAGAGAACCCGGGGTTAACTTTGCACTTGTCCAATCTGCTAGTATTTATTCTGTGCCATCCACACAGTGAAACAAGTAAATGGGACTTTTTCAGTCTTTCAAAAATTCTTTTTCAAATAGGGTAAGGAAACAAAGCTGTCAGAGAATAGGAGGTAAATGTCTGTCATTGATCTGAAACTAGCAAAGGACTGAAAACCAAAAAGAGAAATAAATGCTTGATTTTCAGGTTAATAGAAAAATGAATAAAGGTTAATGGAAAGGTGCCTCAAATTTCTGTTTGAGGGCCACTGTTATTTAATCAGTGATGTAGAAAAGGGAATAGGCAGTGATGTTGCAAGATTTACAGATAATGCAAAATTATTTATGGGAATCGCTGTTAGAGAAGACCATGAGGAATTTCAGGGGCACCTAATCAAGGAGGTGGTATTGACAGTAGAGCATCATATGCAATACATTGTTGACAAATACAAAGTAATGCCCATTGCAGGGAATAATTTGAATTGTTCATACACATTACTGAATTCTAAATTAACTGTGACCATTCAGGGAGAAAAAAAATAAACCTGGGGGACATTGCCAGAAGCTCAATGAAAACATCTGCTCATTGCACAGCAGAAGTCAAAAAAAGCAAATACTACACTGTGATACAGAAATAATAGGCTCAAAAATTCTACTGATCACGCCATTATTTAAAACAGTGGTACATCCTCACCAAGGATGTGGCATTCATTTCTGCACACAGTATCATAAAATAGCATAACTAAAGCAAGTTCAAAAAACAGCTGCTAATGTTGACAAGAAATACAAGAGTAAATTGCATCAGGAAATACTGAAGAGGTTTTGACTGTCACAGAAAAAGGAAGGAAGACATGATGAAAATTCCTGAATAATTTGGGAAAGCAATACTGAACCTTATTTCTTGTCCATTCTGAAACTGCAAGAACAGGAGGATTTCAATGGATTTGAAAGTTGATACATCTGAAGATGACAGAAGAAAATGTGTTGTATTCAAAAGATAATTAACCTGTAAAACTAATTAAAAAAAAGAGCCTAAACCAAAGAATTTATCAGTGCTCAGAAGAGGATTAAACAAGTGTATACTAATGAGAAAATCCTAAGTAATATTTTGTAGGTTTCCTAAAAGAGATTTAAATTTGTTTTAAGGCATTAATGGAAAGACACCATAGAATTAAAGACGTTCTGTAGCAGTGGGTCCATGTTGCTGCATAAAATGGTGAGTATAGGCTGTTTCTGGAGACAGCAGCTTCTCTTCTCTCTGGGGAGTACATCATGCTGATTTAGATAGATGGATCATTCATCTGATCTGGTTGAGTAATTGCTGTCTTCTTAAGGATGGCATTAAACTTAATAAATGAAAATTTATTAAGCATATTGCAAAAGATTGATTTTTGTTTTGCTTTTTTAGATGGAAATATCTTGCCTAGAATAAGAACTTGTCAAGTCAGAGGACCTTTGTTAGCACTGAGAGATTGTTAATGGTAGTATATCTTGTACTGTTAGAGATGCACTGTCCCCTGGGGATGTTTAAGAAAAGGTTAGATGTGGTACTTAGGGACATAGTTTAGTGGGTAATGATGCTAGGGGGACAGATGATACCGGGGGTCTTTTCCAACCTTTGTGATTCTATGATTAGCGATAGTATACCGCAGTATTACTACCGTTTTACTGAAACGTTACTGGGAACAGAATCCATCCTGATACCCCTTAGAATACAAGGATTTATTGTAAATAACAAATTATTGTGTATAATTTATCACCTTCTGTTTGAAGAAACCAAGTTAAGAAAATTTTGAGCTGGGGAAGGCTTTTCAGCATGTTCACATTAGCTTAAGAAAAAATATAGCCCATTTTGCCAACCTTGTACATAGTGGCGAGATCAGCCGTATCGTAGGCACCAAAGATAAGTAGTTGCTGTCTGTGGTACCACAAAAGTTGTCACTGTCATGAAGTCACTAATGTGATCAACTAATGAATCAATGTGATTCAGTGAAATACACAGCAAATGAATAATTAAATCTAGATGTTTCTATTGTTGATAGGCATGAAAGAAAAGAAACGACCACAAACTCTTTAAAAATCACTTAAAAGGTATGCTGCAGATTTACCTTCAAAGTGCGCTGCAAAATCCTTCCATGGCATAATCCAACATACTGATGTATAAAAACTCAAACCAGCTGGCTATTCAACACCCAATAGAAAAAAGTCTCCCAATTTTAAGCACACTGAATATGACTAGCTTCACAATTTAGTTTTCTTAAGGAGAAATAATGTAGTTATCATTAAACTCCTTGGGAAACTAGCTTTAATAATGTTCTTTGGCTATCAGGGGTATCATTCTTCCTTCAGGCAGAGCTGAGGAAATGTGAAGTTAAAGCCATCATTGAGTGTGATAATGAAGTCAGTCCTTTCCAGTGCAAGACCACAGCAATTCTTTATCACTGCAAATGGGCTGTGGGGCTGAAAGCTGTTTTTCTAGTCAGTGAAGTTGCTGAGCTCACAGATAACTATCATTTTTAGAACATATTTTGCTGTGTGTGGAAGAGCAATAATATTTAAAGAATGCCCCAAACCTACCGTTCAAAACTGAAGAGACTGTTTTGAAAAAGAATCTCAACAAAAGAAAACATAATTCCATGGCCTTTCTAAGCTTCTGCCTACCTAAGATTTTAATTCAAATGGAGAGCCTCTATTTGCATCTATACTTGAACTCACATGCCTATCTTTCATTTAGCTTTACACCTTGCACACATACATCCCCACTCCTACTCACACTTACTTTTGCTCACATATATGTGTAGACTGTTCATTCACTGGCACTGGAGGAGTTTATCCTTACACATACTCAAAATGCATAGTTTTTCATGCTCCTTTGCTGTTCACACATACATGCATACAGGCATACAAAATTATATTAGATACATTGCATGTAAATACAAATTCTAATATCCCCACACAAAGAATTAAAAGATAAAAGCATCAGATAGAAGTAAAGTAGGTGTAATTAGTTTAAAAGTCATAAACAGGGCTGAAGCTTCATTGCGGTCCTCTACATGTATTCTCTGAATCATTTATTTAATATTCATTGACTTGCAGTCAGTTAAAGTAGCAGAGCTTCAGCATATCAAACATCTACAACATTTAATGCTCTAAAATCCATTTCCACTTTCTAATAATCCCTCTGTGTATTCCTGGACTGGTACTTGAATATATAATATGTACACGCACTGGTACAAATATGCAGCTGCTTCTGATGCTGTGAAAATGGAATTTGCTGCTGTGTTGTTTCCTGCTACACCTTTTAAAACAATTTGTTGTTGTTATCTTGGAAACGATGGTAAGAGAGCTTAGAAGTTGTGGTGTCCTGAACTTGCAGGTCACAAAACTTCATGCTGAGTTATTATGGAAACTCCTGCAGCTGTACCACTAGAGCAATGGTCTTGACAGTTCTAGTTAAAAAAAAAAAAAAAAAAAAAAAAAAAAAAAAAAAAAAAGTAGGGGTCTTTCTGGGCACCTTGCATATTGGAAACTCTGAAACAATTTTATGTGAATAAATCTCAAACAAAGCACGTGTGTACCATTATCAGAGGAACAGGGCATTTAGCCATCCAAAATGTCCATTACAGACACCACACAGAGTTACTTGAATCCTGAGGTTCATTCTGTAAGCCACAAGCCACTGAAATGAACAGTATGAACAGTACGAAATGAACAGTAATGTTTTAGAGACAGTGCAGTGTCAGGCATGAGTCACACAGACAAAAAATCAAAACACATAACAGTTAGGTAGCCATAGTAATATTTATTTCTATTCCCTCTAAGTCTAGCATAGCTGTAGCTGAATTAGAACCTCCAGCTAGTGTTACCTGCTAAAAGAAATAGAGATGCTTCATCGAGTAGACTGCCACTGCTGTAGGTGTCAGAAACACAAGGCTCTTCCTAACCTATGTGAGCTAAGAAACCATACTGGTATGTAACAGACAATGCTACAAATAGGCTATGTGCAGACCTTGCCAGTACCAAAGAAAGAGTTTCAGAGCAGCTTTGAACAGAATTATCTGTCCTGTGATGCTGCTGCATGCCACTTTATATGTCGAAATGGAAGAGAAAAAAAAATTAAAACATGATCCAAGCTGACAAGCAATGACGCAAATTACAAATGTGCTGTTTGCTGAATGATAGTGAATGTGGTAATAGGCATTAAACATTTAAAGAGTATAAATTGTTCAGAGTGAGGCATTGAAGGCATATAAATAGGAGTATCGGACTGAAATTAGGATCAAATAAATATAAGTTGAAAGCAGAAGCAGTTTCATAAGAGCAAGACTTGGTAAACTGTGGAACCGTCTGCAGGGAAGAGCTGAATGCATTGTTGCTCAGCAAACTTAGATCCTGATTGTGTGGAATACAGCTGAACATGTTGCTGTAGTGGGCTGTTTTATGCTGGTTATGAAGCAGGCAAGACTGGGTTAGCTCACAGGATTTAAAAAAAAAAAAAACTTCTGGTGTCTGGGATCTGGTTTGTGTGTAAAAGGGTCATGAGAGGCCTTCATCCTCAAAAACACTTAGGATATTTATTTGTAAAGAAAGCAATTGGTTAAGAAATTGAACCAACTGGAAATTTTCAAACAGTGATATTTTTATAAAGCTGTTGCAGAGAGGAAAGTGGTGATCTGTGCCAGCCAAACCACTATGGCAGTGCTAGCAACTAGCCAGTTATTCGTGCCAGTGGCAACAGCTGTCCCCAGTGTGACCAAACCAACAGTAAAAGCTGCTTCTATTTTTGTCATGATTCATATGGCCACAAGGAGAGGCAGCTTGATTTTATTTCAAACGTATCCTAGTTGTAGCCCCTTCTTTGTGTCCTGTCCATATCTGTGGTTCAAAACCCCGCAGATTACCCATAATGAATAGAAACTGACATTTCAAATGTGCCGGGGTTTGTGAAATGTTAATTAAAGCTTCGTGTTGCAGATGTGATGCAGATTATCTTTCATTCTTCTTGTTTTCTGCAAATGATTTCTTCTTGGCATTCGTGCTGGTATCTGCACTATACAACTTTCATCCTTAGCCTTTGTCAAGGAGCTTGTCCTAAATGGGACTATCTCCAACATGTATTGTGGCTTCACTGTCTTTTGCTTCAGTGACTTTGTTTTCTGTGAATTGTTCACGTGGCTCAGAGCTGCTGTAAGCCAGGTGCTGCACGCTCAAGTCAACAGAGCACACAACTATCTTTGCCTTCACATCCCACTTCAGACTGAATTCTGTTACATTGCAAAACATTAGCTCTGAGCTATTGCTGACTGCTGTTAAAAACAAGTCTAATAAGCAATACAACAGCTAACTCCACCTTTTGGCCTCTGAGCTTGCTCCTTTCCTTGGTGAAACCTGCACAGAGTGATGTAGTCCTGTACAGAGGTAGGCAAGATAGCCACCAAGCCACCAAGTAAGCTTGCATGGATATTAGGAGCAGTTTAACTATGGCAGCACAGAGCTCCATGCAGGTTTTGTTGCATGGTTGAGAAACTGGGAAAATTGGCCAAGGTGGTATGCATAGCTTTATTGCTTCTCATATCCAGATTTACTCACTCAGAGTTCAACTTTTTTTTTTTTTCTAAGCACTGGATTGTGCAATTTTTCATCATTCTGTGTATAAGATTGCATACCTGAG
The DNA here is from genome assembly GCF_009819795.1 of Aythya fuligula. Lineage (NCBI taxonomy): Eukaryota > Metazoa > Chordata > Aves > Anseriformes > Anatidae > Aythya > Aythya fuligula. Next base: position 28,149,097 of record NC_045563.1, read on the forward strand.
TATTACAAAAGCCCTTGCTAACAATTTGTAATGCTATGTCCTGTTTCTCAGTGATGGAAAAAAAGAAAAATAGTTTTGTCTTTCAAAGCTAGTTAGAAAATTTCATGTGCAACGTTTTTCTGTAGCTTTGTTGAAAGATATATAGCTTAACTACACATATTTGGTTTTACAAATTCTAAGATACCAGTCTGTATGAATAGGCACCTTTGTCCTTTAAATATGCACACTGTTCTAACACACCATTTAATTTGCATGTACACTTCTGTTATTTCAAGCTTCAAAGTAACTGAATACTTCTTTTACACACAAGTATATAAAACTGGTAGGGAATTATTCTCATTCTAGTTTTGAAACAGTAAACTGTGGACTCTAGTATATTCTCTAGTATATTTCTCTATGTAGTAGTTCTCTAGTCTATTTTTCTTCCTGGTCAACCTTAATAGAAAATGTTTCAAAATTTACAAAAATATATATATATATATATTTCTGTTGTCAGTTGAACTAGGATTTGTTTGTCCTATGATTATCTCTAGTCAAGCTTGGCATAATTTACTATAATTACGATAAACTCCATGTACTTAATTGTGCAATAAGTCCAAATTGATCTTGTGTTTTGCCCTCCATTCAAGCTGTAATATGTAAATAGTTGCACTCAGCATAGCATAGTTGTATCCTTTAATAGCAGAGCTCTTCTACCTAGGTAGTGAAATACAAGTGTTTGTGGGTGTTTGTTTTTTTGTTGTTGTTGTTGTTGTTTTCTGTCAGAAGAGTTTGTGTTTTCTTCTTGGTTTGAAAGGACCACATTCCGATTTGGGAATGGGAACAGTTTTCATAAGCAGATGAGATTTTCTGGTTCTTTTTAGCTTTTAAATCTATTAGTGGCAGGTCTCTGCAGAAACAGTCCTGAGTGGAAGTTGTCTGTTCTTTACAGTTGCAGTGAAGTCAGGTCTTTCAGGTAAGTCAGAGCACTGAATCCCATCTGATCTAAGTTTCTGTGAGATAGAAGGGGAGGAGTGGTTGGGGGAGAGAGGGGGGAACAAAAAAAAAACCTACAATTTATGTTTGTAGAAGCATCTCTTAACCTGCAATAGCTATTGTAGCTATTGAGAAATAGTTAACAGATGTGGGTATGTGAATGTTTTTCTCTCCTCTCCAGTGGGATATAGCCAGAAGCCAACCTTGCCCAAAATATTCTTGTGTTTCAAGTTTGTTGTTGTTGTGTTTTTTTGTTGTTGTTGTTGTTTTTCAGTTCTTGAGAATGAAAGAGTGCTAAATGTAAATTATTACTGTAAAGTATTGATTGTGCAAGAAAGATTGCAGATTAATAGCAACAAAATCTTGTTTTTACTCAGCATTTTCACTCAAAGATCCCTAACAGGTTTATATATTTGTTTTTCTAGTCTTTTCAGGCATCTTTTCCCTCACTTCTCCTATGCAGCTATCTTCTGCAGAGTGTAGAAGCTGTGTGCAGAAATAGCACACAACACTAGAACAGGAGTTGGCTGGTGGTTCAGATTTGACCAGGTGCAAATACACTTAATGCCTAAAGTTGCATTTGTTAATCCCCATTTTCATGCAGACCATGGAGAGGAAAAAAAAAAGGCAATAAAAGAAGGAAGGGCATACCTTGTTCAGACTTCTATAGGTACTTGTCCAGTAAAGATGTTAGTCAGACTTCTCTATAAATGTTGAAAGATTCATTGTTTTACAAGTATATGAGGCATTAACTGCAGTCATGGAATAGTGTGATACATCTTCAAGCACCTTGTAGAACAAACTATTTATCTATTTGATTTCATCTGTTAAATTTTTGCAAGTTAGTACATCAGTGTTCAAATCTTTGTCCATTTTCAATGTAGAAAGAGGACGGATCATACAGGATGCTGAAGGTGTAGTTATGATTGTGTAAAGCAGTTTGCATGGTGAAAGAAATTGCCAGCCCTGGTTGAGATACAGCAATTGACTATGTCAGGGCTTCTAGTGCAGTACAAAATACGCTAATCAAAAGCATCAATGAGGGTAATTAAGTGAAACTGCTTTTATTTTGAATTGAAACTCTCTGGAAATTATAGCTGCTGCATCAGGACGAGTTTGTTGGCAGTATCTAGAAGCTGAAGGAGAAAAAGTTCTCAGATCATTTTAATGCAGTTGCAAAAGCACGTTCATTTTAACTCTTAGAGGTTAGAATTAGCTCAACTAATAGTATTTTAGAATGTGATTATACATTAGCAAGGAGGTGGTCTAGTCATCACACTGTGGTGTGAGGAGCATCTTCCCATAAGCATTACACGTCAGGTGTGAATGGCAGATTGTGCTGTGTTGTAAAGGATTCCTATTAACAAGACTAAATTTTTAAATTCTGTGGGAAGTGAATGTTTTACTTTTGCAGCATTTATAAAGTTAGGAAAGCAATAAGTTGTCTGATCCCTACTTGGTATTTGGAAGATGATGCTTTCAGTAAAGTGTAAAAGTTAGGAAAGGGGTTATGGAGGTTTTACTCAGCTGGGCAGCTGAGCTCAACCACAACTGTGCTCTCACTCCCCCTCCTCAAAGGGAAAAGGGGAGAAGAAATTATGCTGGAAAGAAAAGAAAAAAAAAATAAGGCTCACTGGTTGAGATAAGGATAATTTAATTAAAAGGAAAAGGAAGAGGGGAAAAAAAAAAAAAAAAAAAAAAAAAAAAAAAGAAGAAAAGAAAAAAATAAATGCAAAGGCAGTGTGGAAACAGAGAAAAAAAAATTGTTCTGTACTTCCCATCAATGATCAATGTTCAGCCACATCCCAAGAAGCAGGGTCTCAATACACGTGGTGGTTGTTTGGGAAGACAGACATCTTCATAACGAGAACTCCTCTGCTCCTTCCCCAGCTTTTATTGCTGAGCATGACACCATGTGGTATGAGTGGTTCAGGTCAGCTGCCCTGATGATGTCCCTTCCCCAGCTGTTGCCTACCCCCAGCCTGGCTCTTGGGTGCTTGGAGGGAGTCCTGATGCAGTGCCAGCACTGCTCAGCAGCAGACACAACACTGCTGTGATACCACTGCTGTTCTAGCTATAAGTGCAGAGCACAGCACTTCATGGGCTGCTGCAGGGAAAGTTAACGCCATCCCAGCCAGACCCAGTACAGGGGTGAGGAGTAAAGAAGTGTAATGTTCAACCTCAAAGAGTTTTGTGAAAATAAAATGTGAAACTTGTGTGTCATTAAACATTTCACAGCACTCCCTAAATGTTTGCAGCCAAGTCATTTTGCCATTTCAGCTTCCACTTTTCTGGCCTGCAAATCTAAGAGACTTGGTATGTAGCACACCTGTCTAAGTAATGACCCATAAAACTTGTTTATGTTACATTAAAAAATGAGATGAATAAAGCTTAACTGCAGAGGGAATGAAGGACTTAATTATATGAAGATGTCATTCACCCTTATTGAGAGAACAAATCACTGCTTTGATGCCCTGGCCTTTTCCATAAAGCTAAACTGCAGATTTATACATTTCTGAATATGGCAGAGCACTGATGAAAGAAATGGAAGAAAGATCTTTGCTCAAAGCAAGAGGCTGACAGCTACCAAGCAGCACTATGGGAAGAGAAGAGCTGGCATAAAAACACTGGTCCCATTTTACATCTTTTTTATGTAATTTTCCACAGTTAGGAAAGAACTGATATATTCTAAGACTGAGTAGGTTCTGTTCCTGGTTTTGGTTATAAGCCAGACAGAAACTAATGTGATTTGTGGTTTTGATATCATTTGAGCCTTTACTGCTGGGACATCATTTTTATTTTTTGAAAATCATATCTGGGGATCACCAGTTGCCATGCTTGGGGTCAGAAATGAGTTTCTTGCTTACTTTCAGGGCATAGAAAGTTGCTTGTATTTTTTCATAACTTGTCAGTGTAGTATAAGAAAGAGAGAGTTACTGTGTTATGCGATAGTTTTATTGAAATAGTGAAGAAGGTTGTGTGGAGGCGGGGGGAAGATGTGAGGCCAGGAGGGAAAGGATCAGAGGAGGAAATCAGAAAAGGAGAGAGAATGAAAGATAGGTAGGACAGTGAAAGTGAACAAGCGTTGACAATCTTGGTTGATTGTCAGCAGTTTTATCTTGCTGGTGACAGGATACTTGTTTCAGCCAGAACTCTGATATGCACTGCTCAATGCAGAAAAGAAAAAAGTTTTTTTCTACATCTCAGGAAAAAAAAAAAAAGTTTCATTCACATGCAAGTTCAGTTTCGTTTCAAGGGTCTGGGTTTTATGATATTTGATCCTAACCAACTTACCTATCTCAAGTCAGTAATATGCTTCTTGCTTTTAGCAGTAGGTCAGATGGAATTTTGCTATTGAGATCATCCATCACTGTAAATCACTGTATTTTCTCTTTCAGGCCAGAGTCTGAAATAAGGCTGCCTATAAAGAAATCTGGGCTAGGATGTGAAGTAGTTCCTATGTGAATTGCCGTATGTCCAATGGCAAGCTAGAGGACAAAGGATAGAAAAGGTTTTCAAGTTTCTCATTTCAGAATCAATTCTTATTATTTAGCGTGGAGACAGCATGGTCTAATGCTGTGATGAAGGTAATGGTTGTCAGATAATACTTGTTACTTATTACTTTTATTCTTAATAATATTTGAATGTTATCCAGAAAAAAAATAGTACAGGCATTTTAGCAGAGTTATTTTTTATTTATTTTAGATTTTGACTGTTACTTACAAAATATTAATGAACATTAATATCAAAATAATCAAAATATTAATGAACAAATTTACAGAAGAAAACATCTCCCACTCAATATTTGTAAGAGCATAGGAAACTTCTATTTCTTACCTGAACATTCCTAAAATACCCATCTTCATCATCTGTGTGTGCCCCAAATTAACCTGTATATGTTGATACTTCTCCCCCAACGCCCTAAGTCTGGGATGCTATGGCAGTAGGCAGATGGCCACACAGGTAAAGCTGTGTGACGGAGGCATTCTTTCCCTCCATCATCTGGAGGAAGCCAAGCCAATGTACCACATAAATTTTAGCCTTAATGCAGTAGGAGATGCTACAGTGATTGCATAGCTCAGGGATTAGGACATTCCACTGTTGAAAGGAGAGTCTTGGTTTTGGTTTTCATCCAAGACTTGTATCTTATAAATTACACAAACTATGCTGGGAGCAAGGAACAGTGTTGAGGATCCTTTCTTCTTTTTTTGTATACCTAGCAGAATGTAATAACCACTGCAGGTGGTGGTCCTGCTGATACTCTCTAATGCTGCAGTGAAACCTGCAGTCTTTGTTCCACTATGGCACAGATCCAGCAAGTGGGGGGGCAGAGAGGACTTGTCCAGGATAGCCAAAGTACTGTGGATGGAAACATATCACCTGGAAGATGGGGAAGAGTGTATCAGAGCCTTTGACACGATATCCATGGCCTCTTTGTCCTCCGCACTGGGAGATGTGGAGTTTATAGGTGGACAACAAGGTGAGTGACAAACTGGCTGGACTGTTGGGCTCAGGGAGTATTGTTTGATCATTCAGAGTCTGACAAGTCACAAGTTACAAGTGGTATTTTTCAGGGTTGTTGATATTACGCTGATTTTAATTGCTTTATCAACTTGAATGATGGGATGAATACATCCTCATAAAATTCACAGATGCCACTAACTTGTGGGAAGTGATCAATGGGCTGGAGGAATGGGCCACAGGAACCTACTCAAGTTCAGAAAAGACAAATGTAAAGTCCAGCACATAGAACTTAACCCCATACCAGTATAGGCTAGGGACTACTTGGATAGGGAGCAGCTCTGTAGCAAGGAACCTGAAAATCCTGGCGGAAGATTTTTTGTTGTCCAAGAGTCAGCAGTGTGCCCTTGGAGGGATGAAATCTAACTGCACGGTCAACTGCAGCCATGAGGATGCTTGTGGCAGGTTGAAAGTGATTAGTCCCCTCAGTATCTAAGAGGCTGTGTTTGGAGGGCTGTGTCCAGTTTTTGGCTTCTTCCAAAGGGTGCATACAGACTGTGAATAGAACAGTGGAGGGTCACTAATACAGTTACAGCATATACAGAAGGAACTGGAGGTACCAGTGTTGTTTAGTCTGGAGAGAAGAAAAAAAAAAGGGGGGGGGGGGATTTAACTGTATGCTTCCACTACTTACAGGGGTTTGTAAAGACATCCAAAGATTGCAAAAGATTCACGTGAAAGGACAAAAAGCAACAAACACAACCTGTAGCAAGGAAAATTCCAGGGATATAATAAAAAAAATATATATATATATATAAGGATAAGAATGTTTCTGTAGTGGAGCAAGTACCCAAAAGGTACTTGCAAGAATCTTCCCACACGGAGATTTTGGAAACTCAACTGAGTGTGGTCATGAGCAGCTTTATCTCTGAAGCTGTCCGTGCTTTGGGCTAGAGACCTTTTGAGGTCCCCTCCAACATAATTTTTTCTACAATGCTACAGGATGGAGCTGAGTTGTGGTCTCCTACCTCAACAGTTACTAGGCTGATACATTTTCCTGAAGGAAACTCAGACTCTAGATGAATAACTGGAAAGGTACTCAGTTTGGACATATCACCTCAACTGGTGCGTCTCAGATTATCCTGTGCGCTTTCTGCCTGATCTCTCAGATATTTTCAGTTTATCCACCCAGATGTCTAACTTCTTTTGTGCACTTTGTAAGATTCATGAGCATACCGCTTCATTGTTTTGCCGTATGCTTGAGTCCGTAAAGGGAAATTAAACTGAACTTAATTTTTCTGTATCTGTCTGAGAATGAAAAAGCATAAATATTTGCAATCTGACAAAGCACATCAGCAGATCATTTTTAGATTAATGTCATGATATGATAAGATGTTACAGAGCATGATGGAGTGTACAGTTGACCCCAGACCTAAAATATTGAATAGAACTCTATGTTTAGACAGCCATACTTTGTTGGAACAGCAGATCAGTATTGAAGACAGGAAGAGACAGGATGTTGCACATTTGCAGTAAGGACAATGGACAGTGTCTTTATGTGTCCTTCAGGTCTGGAATAACGAAGGATGGGGAGCTGTGAATCAACTCAAGCGTTCCAAAGGGGTGTTGTGACCCCAGTCTCTAGTAAAGAGGGTGCCACAGTTGTGTATGAAGATATGCTTGTCAGAGCCATGTGTTTGCGGCCTTTGTTTTCTAGTGAGCACTATCAATCTGTCACATTTTATGAACAGTAAAAAAAGTCAGCCAAATTATTAAGAGAAAAGTAATAAAAACTTAATAATTTTCCAGTTTCTGACAAGTTTCAAGTATGAAAAAGGGCTATCAGAGACAGCTGTCTGACTCCTACTTGAGCCACCCAAATGCTCACTTGCAATCCTTTTGGTCATTTTTTCACACTAAGGCCTTGTATTTATTTCTGCCTCTGACAAGTGGTTGAAAAGTTGTATGCCTTCTGCACCATGCTGTATTATGGACGGTGTATTAGCAGTCATATATCCAGCATGCCTTCTTTGCGGGTACCTAATAACTGTGCCTCTGCTCCATAAAGAAAAAGCCTATGGCAGGTTTATTCATCTTTTTATTTCTTTGTGGTGCTCTGCTCCCTGCTGGAAAAGGTTCCTTTCCACTTCAGTCTCTTTTTCTCTTCTCTGGTTTGTAAATGCAAGGTGAATTTCAGTTGCACAGGTGAATTTGCCCAAAAAAAATGCCAGTCATAGAAAGGAGATGTTACACATGCTTTTGTTTGCAAGGATCAAGCAACTTTAAAAGGAAGGGCAAGCAAAGTGCAAGGGAGCATCGCCCTTACTTTCAAGAGTGGAAAGGACACAGTATTAAATCTCTTGAAATGTAAGTCAAATCATGCGCATATGCCTCTGAAGGCTTAATTTTTGATCTGATATGGAATAGGTACAGGCATCTGATCTGGCTCCTATCAACTTCCTGTCTGCTTCCTGTGGAGGGAAGAGAAGACCTGTGGTGATATGAAAGTTTCCCATAGCTTACCCTCCCAAAGAACTACACATTTCTTGCATGTTGCACATGCATGATGGGAAATATATCCAAAAAGACAAGCTCCACAGACAAGCATATTGCAGGGACATGTATTCAACAGCCTGGTGTGGATGAGAAAAAAGGCCAAGAAGGGAAGAGCAGAGTAGCCTATCTGTTTGCATAACAAAAACTTATGTATCAGTCCCTCCCATACTGGCCAGCAGTAACTGAATATTAGGGGAGAGGGCAAAGGTTAAAGTATGGTTGGAGGTTCTCAGTAAGTTCATGGAAGTATATACATAGCCACATGTGTTTCTTTACAATACAACTTGAAATGACCACATGCAGTTTGCCTAGCGAGCAGACACTCTTGCTCCAAAAGTAATAGAAAAGTTCATAATCATGTCATTCTGTCTGCTGTAACTATTTCTGAGACCCACACATGTGTTCGTGTCTGTGTACTACACCCTCCTACATGTCATCTTCACCCACACACATCAATGCTCTCAGGTACAGCAAACTCCTTCCCACAAGCAGTGATCTCATTAAGCAAGCTGCAGGCACTGAGAAACACATGCGTGAGCCCACGCTCACACTTAGCATACGTAGTAGACTCAGCTTCCCATGCGCACACACAAGTGTAATCAGGTCACATTAGCATAGCCCTTAAAAAGCTTTCTATCATCTCCAAGTGAAGGCAAAAGAATCACCTCCAGAAAATCTCAGTGTCTTTTATAGGAGAATGCAGAAAAATTATAAACCACATAAAGGGGGCTTTGTACAACGGGGGCAATGGGGACTCATGAATTGATCTAACAGCAAGCACTTGAATATGATTTAGGACTTCTGTGCAACTTTTATTTCATATCAGTGCTTTTCCCTTTCACACCATTTCCTTTTCAGCTCTGATGTGGATAGGAAGAGCTCATGTAAATTGTAGGCAGAGGGTGATGATTACTTTAATGGAAAGAGCTCTTAATGAGGCAATTTGTTCTGCTGGGCTGATATGTGCTAGCTCCCCATAACTGTTTAAAAAGCTGGTAGCAGCAGTCTTCTTCTATTATTGTAAAAGTACATCTCAGATAGGCGTTAGCACTGCTCCTGCTAGCTTAGCCTGAGGGATTTTTTTCTGCTAGTTCACTTGAGGGAACTACTGTCACAGAAAAGCAGAACATCCCAGGTGCAGTGCTGAACTGCAGCAGCAGTCCTGTTGCAGGCAGTGATAAACCTGTTTGGCCACCATTAGGCTGTTGTTTTTTGTCTAATGTTACGCCTTACATTTCTTTCTCATTGTCATTCTGATCAGTGTGCACTGACTTGTTTGTGTAGGATTGGCTGGGTTGCTTCCTAATGCTGGTATACAACTCCCTGTAGGATATCCTTCACTTTTCATCTTTGGCCAAAATATAAACTTGGTCAATGCATTAGGAGCAAAGACGACCAGTATACTATAGTAATAAATTTTGAGATTTGTTTTATTGCCACTGTTCGCTGTCAGGTACCCACCCAAAACTTCCTGTGAGGTGCTTCAGAGCAATTCTTAACTGTGGCATGGAGCTTGGAGAGTAAACAGGAGAGCTCGGATGTTAGAGTTGAGCACTTCAGAAATATAAATAGAGTAGAAATAATAAGAGCATTTTATCTAATGAATAATATGGTGTAGTGATATTATCATTTATTGCCACCACTGCAAGATATGAGGCCAATGATTATTATAGTACACTGGACTTTTTGCAGTGCCTTTCATTGTAGAAATCTTTAAAATTGTGCCTTCTTACCCATCTTGGAAAAAATACAATTATATCCTGAATTAGCTGAGGTCATGACCACTTGAGTGGATATGAGCTAAGAAGAAAATTTTAAACCTGAGTCTTTGGAGAATTGGGTCAGTTCATTCCCATTACAAATTTCCCATACGATCTTAAGGAAGATATCCTTTCGGTGCCTTGGTTCTCCTCCTGAAAGTGAGGTTAGTAATCTTTACTATCAGTTATGAGGATAAATCATAAAAAGCGTTCAGATGGTATGGTAGTGGTGGCACTATAAAGTCTAATATCAGAGCCAGGAGCAGAAACTAGAAATCCGGGCTTCTGTCTCTGACTAAAATAACTGAATTACATTTGATCTATAGTTTTGTCTTGGGCAAAGTTAGATAACAGAGCACAGTATGCCTTTGTTCTATAAGGTCTGCAACATCCCGGCTTTTTATCACAGCTAGAGTGTCATGGGAGCTCCTGCTAAACTCCTGGTTTATCACCTGATGTTGCATGTGCAGCCATTATTGCCTACAAGGAAATTCTCTCAGTTTCTCATCGCAGAATGGTATCTCCCTCTTTACCTTCAGAAGTGTTAGTCATCGTACTCTGGGTCTTGCTTTTGTTTTGATCACTACTGTTATGATTCATCTTGGAATGGTGACTCCTCCTTTTGCTTGCCTGCAACCACTGCCAACCATGGCAGCCTGTTGAACACATTTACATGTACTTGAAGAGAAACAAAAATCTCAGTGATGTTGTTGGAATCATTATTGTAATTACTTTTTGTATCTGAGGAATGTAAGGTCCTGGCCGTAAGGAAAAGCACACACATTTTGTTCAGAATCATAAAAAGTTTTTCTACTCTGAGGTTCACAAGTTCAGTCTCCTTAAAGAACTATGCAGATATCTTTCTGTCCTGCAACTAGAATTTCCCAAGAGTCTGCTGCAATGCTAACATCTTTAAGCAACCATTTGTGAATGTCCTTTTTCTCATCACTCCTTTACAAGATAATAGCCAAGATATTGAAGCCATTGAGGAGTCAGCAAGGAAGAGAGAAGTAGAAAACTGACAGTAATTATCAGATGTGGATTTACTGGAGGGAGTTTGATAGGTTTTAACTCCTCAGCCTACCTTCTTTTTAATCCCCAGCTGAAGTGCTTCCCCTACTCATGGCATTGCTGCAGGAGTGTCTGTCATTGCACAGGAAAGAAAAATGGGGAGCAAAATTAAATCCTCTTCCCATGGCTGCAGCAAGCCCATACAGTCAGGACTTGGCTTTTGTGTTGCCTTTTGTTTCTCAATCAAATCATGAAAATTGATTCAAGCAGCTTTGAAATCAGCAACATTAAAGCAGAGATTACTTGGTCTCTTTTGGGACTATCATCTTTAATATAATGGCACATGTGGGATGACCTTTTACTCTGACCTTTGAAAAATCAGTCATAATAGGTATGGCATTTGCACAGTCACTGTTTTTTTGCATTTAAGATCCACTTTAGTGGTAATACCTTAAGGAGATATTAGTCATCTTTTAGTGACTATGTAGAGGAGCATCCATGTATCCATGTGTTTGAAAGAAGCTCAGATTTCAGACATAACCCTCTTTCAACATTTCACCAGTTGTTTGCCTTAAATCACAAGATTTTTAAAGGTGATTGCTAAACCTTTTCCTGGTGACTCCAGTGCACCTCAGGTAAGTGGTGTGAATAGCCTAATAAATAGCCCTCTTGTAAGCCATTGTGTGTCCTGGTGGATGCCCCAGTGAAATTTTTCTCTCATTGCAAAGAAATTCTGTTTGGCACCAGCTCTCACCATTTCCAATTGAATCAGCATGTCACCTTTCACTGCTGCTGCATGTCTGTCCCCAAGGCTTGCAGGAAGCCACCCTGTAATCCTAAAGCTGGAAAACATCACTCTTCTGTCTGTGCACCCCAATTTCTCTTTCTATGGGAATATTAACTTGTTATTGCATTCAGATGGAAACCAGTAGAAACAACTAGCACTACTGACTTCTCGGGTTGCTTTGTTGTAAACAGCAGCTGCCATCTGGCTGATATTTTCTTGCTCACATACCAAGAAAGTTTTGAGGATCAGGCAGAATGCAAAATACAGCCAGAGAAAGGGACTAGATGCTAAATTCAGCTGTGCGGCTGGAAAAGTTCAGTGAGTTGTTTGTTTCTTTTATTCTTCCCTGCCAGTGGTTATTAAACTTCTCAAGTAATGGCTGCAAGCCCCGGGGGGTTCCAGGTGAAAATCATTCAAGCTTTTCCCTAGCAGGCCTGATGCGGGGAGAGCCAGCATGTGTGTGAGCTCCAATTCCCAGGGCTCTGCAATTTGGCTTAACCTTCGCAGGAATGCAGGGGTGTGTGGCAGCAGCACAGCCATCTGTTTCAGCAGGGTGTTCAGCTCCGCTGCACTCTTCTATGCACTCTGATTAATTGCAGCTGTGTACAAATTAGTTTTTCTCAAAAAGTTATTTATCGCCCTCAAATTAACAGCACAGGCATTAAAGCTCAAACAAGCAGACAAAATAAGAGCAATAACATTGGTCCAGTTTGGAGACCTGCTTTCATCTTGGACTTGTGGTGCTGGTGCATTGTGAGTGATCCCAGACCTCTCTGTTGCCTGAGCAGCTACTGTTCTCTCTTCTGTCAGGATCTAATTAAAGCCCCAGCATGGTGCTGTAAGCGTTGGGCTGCAAGAGGTGATGACAGAAACACAACAGTGGCACCTGTACTTTTGGAGCCTGGGATAAATGTTGCTTTTCTGTGTGGTGGAAGACATTGGCAGTGCTATGTGGTCAGGTGTAGACAGTTGTGTGCGCTCCCTGAGCTAGATGCGGTAGAAAGGCCATCTGGCTGCATTAACGCAGGACAATGCCCACATAAAATGTCCAGCTGTGAGGCAAGACTTCTTTGCACAGGCACAGTCATGAGGTAATGTGTGTAATCATCTTTGGGACTAGCGCTGGCTCAAAGCAGAGGCTCGACTGTCTGCACCATGTGCTGCCAAGTGCTTTGTCTGGATTGAGGCTTTCACTTTTTCAGTCATGTCTTGAACACCTCCAAGGATGGAAGTTCTGCCTCATACTATGATGTAGTGTTCATATACAGTGTAAAATATTATTTTTTTTCATGTGGAAATATTCCATTCATTTGAAAATGTGACTTCATGGTCTAATGTGATATAAAACTGTCTTAAGATGTATCTTGCAGCTGGAAAGTTTTATTATATTTCATTTAAATTTATTATCTTTTAAAAACAAGTAATGCTCTGTGCTTCTCTAAGAACTTCTATTACTGATCTTAAAGTGCTTAACAAACAATAACTCATGACGACAATATTCTCTGCCCCAAGATGGATTTAGTTTTCTTCACGTTAAAGGAAGTGAAACTGAGGCAGAGAAGAGCCTTGTGCTATGCTCCTTGTCTGACAGTGAATGCAATGAAAGAGACAAGCATAAAGAAACAAACACATCTCATTCCAAGTTCTCCTAGGTTTAGAGCTTTCTTTCAAAACAACAAGAAAAAACAGGACGTGCTGAGTATGCACACAAACGCCACACACAGAATGCATTTCAATAAACTTTTATTTTCTGAAGTTTGAAACTTAAAAAGATACTCAGTATGCTAACTCTTTTATTAGTCTTTAGAAAAAGAGAACACACACTAGAGATAGTTTGATTTTTTCCCATGATTAGTAAGGTTGAATATTCATTCTATACAAAAGACTACAGAATTAACAATACATTACAATTACCTGTGCCCTCAAATGGTAACACAGACTTATTACTTGTTTCAAGTAAAATAATTACTTACTGGAGTGACACATTGATTACTAATTCCTCAAGAAGTTATTATGCATTACTATTTGAAAAACAAAGACTTGAAGTCAGAAATATAATTCTTGCTAGGAGTTGCTCAATATGATAAATGATTTTGACTCAAGTAATTGCTTCGTTAAAACTAAAATGTGCTGAAAAAGCTTGAGTTTACTTTGCTAATGCCGCATAATAAAGCAACTAGTGTTAATAATAATTATACTGCTAATAGACTGCTGAGAATGAACTCCTGCCTCTTATTGGTTACCACAAATATAACATTTAAAACTTCTGATCAGTTGAAACCACTCTGTAAACTGGTCAGATCCAGAAGCACAGGAACATAAACAGAGAGGGTTTTCGTTATTAATTTTTGTTATTCTTAGATGCTGGTAAGTGGATGAAACCCCACGTACCTTAAGGTTATATGCACAATGTGGAAGCTGAAAACTTCCTGTGCAAACTTAGCAGCTCTCTTTGGAGTGCGCCTCAACTGGATTCATCCACCAAAATACCCCCTTGTGAGTTTTGACCACCGAGACGTGAATGATAAAATGATTTGCCCCAAAAGCGGAGGTGAAACAAAGATGGATGATGTTTGCCCCATGAGAATCTTGCCATGACCTCCAGGGAAAAGTCGTGGGCCTTAAGATAGCCATTCACAATTCCCAGTTTTGTGCTTAGTCCACAGAATTAGGTCATGCTCCCTGCTACTTCAGTAGTAGGAAGCAGAGAGACTTCTAGGAATACCTCATAGTGGGCTGGTTGGAGCCATTTTAAGGTTTCCAGATCCATACTGTCATTATTTGATCAAGTAGTTTGGTAAAGGGATTAATATAACTGAGGGAGAGATGCTAATACCAAGACCAGTACTAGTTCATGCTCTCAATTAACTGTTAGAAGATTTCTCCTGTTTCTGAAAGTTATATTCATTTCATTGCTTTCAAGAGTGTTAAAATAGATTTTGAGTATGTTCAGAAAAGATCTTTTTCTTTAAAATAGCATGGATTTTTTTGACAGTATTCCATCCCTTCATCATCCAAATGTATATTCTGATGAATGGTTATCTAGAGCAATCAGTGGGTTCTTTTTGATGATACAAGGATTGCTGCTTCTTGGGAATGCTGTCAGAGATGCTGGAGCTGCAGATGCTTCATAGGGGAGTTCTGATATCTTTACATAGGGATTCTTACTTTTCAGCCTTACAGACTCCTGGTTCTGGTTCCAGTTCAGGAACAAAGAAGGGTTGGCACCTGAAATAAAAGAGTTTGGTTTCATTTGCTGGAAGACACAGACATGCCATTTCTCCTGTGCAAGGTCTGCTTTTGAAAAGTCATTCAGTGATTAGAAAGCTAGCAGGGTGCCACAGCAGAAAGCAGGGATCCTTTGGTGTACAGTCTTTAGCATTTTGTATGCTTCAGGGAAAGATATAATACTTTCATAAACGACCAATGTGTATTTCATCTCTGTACTTGTGGAAATATTAAATTCTCATTTTGAAGTTGGTCACCAGCTATGAGATCTGAAGATCTGATGACTTTGTTTTTTAGCAGATAAAACCTAAGATACCACGAAGTATCTAGCATCACTGTTTTTCATAAGCTGTTCTGTGGGGCCACTTCTTGCAGGTGGAGAATCAAGGAAAACCTTATGAAAAGAGAGTGTGCATTATTATTGAAGACAGGCAAAAGATGCCATCTTTCAGTAGGGGAACTGTAATCAAAATTATCTGTGAAAGAAAAAGCTTTCTGAAAATCAGATTCTTTCTGGAATTTTTAGGAATTGAATTTTCATAATTTTGCTCTGATGTGGTGAGACACTGTTGGTTGATCAACCAGGTTAATTTTTTCTTGAGATTAAAAGCAAAGCAATGCCTCCCCCCCCCCCCCCCCCCCAACACACCCTGCCAGTAACATTATAATAAAGGTCTTTAATAAACCTTTGGTTTTGCCCTGTTCCATCACCCTCTCTTGCCCAAGCAAAGGCCTCTAGTGGGAAAGTGAAGTGAGACAAAGTGATGCCTTGGCATACAGGCAGAGAGCTGAACTGCCACTGGGAATATCTTCTGCTACATTAGCATAGTTTTCACACACGTCCTGCCATGTTAATTGAAAGATCTTTAATTTGCATGTGGGAATTATCTGATTGACTCTCTTCCATGAACCCTCTTTATAATTATGCAAATGGCCTAGCACGAGGGAGAAACAAGTCATTTTATTAACTTCAAAAGCAGTGCATTTAAAATAAAGAAGATGCCAGTGACAAAACTTGCTCAATACCAAGCACTAACAACAGGTCCAAGAAACATATGCTTAGCCCCTTTAGCATCTGGAGACCTTTATTTTATTTTGGATTCTACTGATAAAGCTACTTTGCAGATACAAGGGCATTGAATGGTCATCCATTATACAACCCAAAACTGCTGCTTTGTCTTACTTCTGATCAAGGTTTCTTCTCAGCTTGCTTTATAGCATCTCCCCAAAGACTGTCAGCATGGCTCGCTGTCAAGAAGAAACACTTCATATTCTGAAATAAGCCAATCACTTGATCCGGTGATGGCTCTCCGCCAGCTTGTTTGTATGAAATTTATTCTGGCTTGAGTAGCTGCTTCATTCAATGGCTGTCAGAAAGTTTAGCTGAGAGCTATGGTCAGTATTTCATCTTATGGGAGCTTCCACTTTTTTCTTTGTTTGTCTTAGAAATGACCACTGAATAGTTTGGGCTTTAGGGTTTTCTGAGAAAATAGAAATGTGTTTGAAATATGACATTTTGTTCACTCTTTTGGAGGATGCAAGTTGGGCATAAGTACATTAGTAGGTGCAGACTTTGGTTCTCAGAGGTGTTTCAATTTTGTTGTTTCAGGTATACTTTAGGGCCCATAAAATCAAGTGTTATAGCACTTTAATTGGAGAAGTTTGGAGAACAAGCAGTCACATAGATCTATATTTTGTCTATGGTATCTCCTATAGTGTCTTAATTTTTATTAATTTTACCTTTTATTATGAAGGTTACTACATAAAAAAGCATGAGTCTCTCATAAGCATAGCTAAGCTTGTATAATTTAATATTTTTATATTGACATAAGTATTCAGCTGTCTAGGTTCATCCACCTCCCTTCATCATTACAGTGTGAATTCCTTCCCATCTAGGCAAGATTAACTTGGTCATGCTAGTCAGACTATAGGTGAGGATTTATTTGTGCTCACTTTTGAAAACTAACCCAGCTGCAATGGTTCTGCAAAACACTGTATGTGTAATTTGGTATGATGAAGATGCTAGGTGCTGATGGGCCTGGTCTGCTAAAGCTGAACTCATTCTAACCTCACCCCAGCAATAAGCTGTCAGCAGTGCTCATTCACTTCAGTATAGGAACTCTGGATTTCAGCCCAAGGTTCCATACCCTATGAGATGAGCTCATCACTTCTCACTTCTTCCTCTTCATGAATTCCTAAAGAAGCTTCTCCAACCAAAATAAATAAATAAATCTTTCCGTGCTCACTCTTCCCATTCCCCCCTTTCTTTTCACTGTCATTCTATTCTATTTTTCCTAATCCCCTTTACTTTTAAGGCAAAGAGGAAAAAGAAAAAATCTGCTGAGAAATGGATTTTCCCTTCAGGGTGATGCAGACTTCAAAAGAAAAATCAGTCATTTCAAGAGGGGGAAAAAAAGTCTAATCATCAAGAGCAATAATTACTTTCTAAATATTAGCATGGCAGATAAGGAGAGCAGAACTGAAATGGAAAGTGAGGCTTTCTGAGTTATTCATTATATTTGATTTGAAAGTTCGAAAATTCTAAGGACTTACTCTGTATTGCATCTCTGTAATGTAGTTATCACAACTGATAACTTATCGAGACAGTTATCAGTTCTGTTTCTTGTGTTTCTTCAGAGATAGAAGATGGCAGTTAGAAAATTAACTGCCTTTTTTTTTTTTTTTCTTCCAGCTTGATCTCTTTGCTTCCTTCTGTGCTTATGCAAACCATACATTTCTGTTTCCAGCCATTTTGTAGATGCTCTGCTTTGAATTCATTCAAGAGTATGTGTGGCTGAGCTTTAAGCCTCATTCCAAAATCCCTTCCTTTAGAACTGGTTTCTTTTTTTTTTTTTTTTTTTTTTTTGTAGTCTGAATAGCAACCTAGTTAAAAGTGGTAGCAAACCAGGCTTTCTGTCTGGCAGAACATAATTAGATTCCTTTACCTGTGGAAATACAGACCTCTTAAGCTGTTTGTCCACACAGATATACTCACCATATTACTACAGCAGGATTGTTCTCTAAAATATTTTTTAAAATCTCTCTCTGAATTTGCTCAGTGCTATTTCAAAGTACATCTGCTCATGTCCAAGAATGACTAGGAATTGTCGCAGGTGCAAAGAGTGTTTTTA
Organism: Aythya fuligula; assembly: GCF_009819795.1. Taxonomy (NCBI): domain Eukaryota; kingdom Metazoa; phylum Chordata; class Aves; order Anseriformes; family Anatidae; genus Aythya; species Aythya fuligula. The sequence continues at coordinate 28,167,006 of NC_045563.1, forward strand.
GGCCAAAGTCATGAATGGAGAATCTGTTTTAGGAGAATATATTGTTAGAATTTAGTTTCTTTAGCTTGCAAACTGAAAGAATAAGGGAGATATGATTTTTCTCTGAAACTCTATCATGTTTACAAGGATGTGGAAAAATATTTATTTAAACTAAAGGTTTGCATGGCCCAAGTGCAAATACCCACCCACTACCTAGCTATGAATCCACTGAGTGGTAATCAGAAATGGGTTCCTATCAAAGAGTCCTATGGAGGAAGGGGTGCAGGAGAATAAGTTTATTTATAGCTTTATTATGTGGTCCTGAAGTAGCTGAGTATTAGCTCTTAAGACTTCAGAGGTTCCTTCTTTTTTTTTCCTGTGATTTGTGTACATTATGAGTCTGCACCTACTGACATTTTAGTACTATACCAATGAGAATATCACAGAGATACTACATAGAGCACTGCTGTCTCAAAATTCTGCTGAGCTTCACAGTGATGAGTTGTCAGCTCTTAGGCAGTGCAGCTGAGCAAGAGGCTCTCGCAGTAAGGTGCACAGTTGCTCACAGCAGACAGTTGCAGACAACTTATTGAAAGGCATAGTACATAAGACCTTTTGTTTGCTTGGCTAGTCACATCACATGAGGTAAAATTACTCCAATCATTAGATAAAGAGCCAGCCATTCCTCTTAAAGTGAAAATTTTCTTTCTTAACCAGAGAAGTAATCAACTGCAAGGAAGAGAGGAGACTTCTGAATTCAGCACTCCATAAATCCTATATACTGGCTTCTGGTTGGGTTGAAGTGATAGTCACTCCTATTTTTAATATATAAGACACTATTTTACATTTGAGTTTCAGTAAGTTTATAACTCAGCTTCTGAATGCTAGAAAAAGCAGAAGAGAAATCCTGAGCTCTTCGAAGTTATTATTTTAGGCAGCACTCTCAGTACTGATATTGCCTGAATAAAATGATAAACTGGGTTTTCTAGCAGAACTGGATGGCCTGTTCAGTGAGAACATCTGGAGCTGGAAACTTGGAGAATTTTGGATCAAATTTGAGTTTGTATTGACTTTCAAACCTGTTTTGCAGCTGGATGGGAGAGGAAGGTGCTTGAAGTTTTTTGTTTTGGAGAGTAAATATGATGTTAGAGCTAGTCAGAGCACAGTAAATACAAGGCTTGGCTGATGATGTCAGATGAAGTCAACTGATCTCTATCATTAGGTAAAGATTAGTTACTGCACTTAAAGTGAAAAAAAAAAAAAAAAAAAAAAAAAATTATATATAAATGATAGAAGCCCCTGAAAAGGAGAAAGGCATGAGATAACCTGACAACTCAAATTACATGAATTAGGTACAGCCTGGTGCTGCGCCCCTCAGTGGCAGAGTTTGTGGTTTAAAGTGGAGAATGAAAGGCGATAGGCAGGGTTCTGGACACAGAAAGGCTCATGACATTATTCCTGCTCAGCCTGAGAAATGAGGCCCAGAAGGTTAAAAGAAATTAAGCACTTTATTAATGGGGGCCAGGATTCAACATACAATATCAATTCTTCAGTTTAATCTGATCACTTGAGTTCTTAAGATATCACAGCAATGACTAGGTTCTGGCCTTGAAACGTTTTGGGGGAGAATTTTGTTTGAGAGCATTCTTCTCACTACTGCCTGAGGAGGTTCACCGCGGGTCAGAAGGGTATGAAGGGAAAGATGACAGTGGAGTGGAGCCTTAAGGCATTTCCTCCCCTTCAGCTGTGTGCAGTCAGCAAATTCCCAACATTGCACGAAGTGCAGATGCAGGAAAAACGCTCATGCTGCCATCTCCCCACATCTAGAATAGGGCTCTGAATACCCAGGGGGGGAACACTTAGCCCACTCCACAGCTAGTGTATAATTTCTTTTGTTTTCATGTGTGGCATCCAGCTGTGCAAGCTCTGTTTTGAATTAGACGAGTGTAATGTACTGTACAGTGCTTAAGGACATACAAGCAACACTCACTGGGCTATTGAATCAAACAGAAGGAAAAAGAAGGAAGTTGCTCTCTCTGCAGTTGGAAAGTAGTGAAACAGTCATTATTTTGTACTCACTCTACCAGTGACATTTTAATTTGTGAGCTAAAAATGCACTGATTGCTGGCTGCAAAAATTGATTTGGTGTTCATCTGATTCAACCCATGTCAGAGTTTGAAAGTAATTATGATAGTGGAGCTGATAGGCAGGCAATTACATTTTTGTTCTCTCTCTTTCTCTCCTTATTTTTCCTGAAGTTGTTCTTGTCAGAAGGCCTTGCAAGCATAAGAATATGAATATATTCTTATGCTTGCAAGAATATATAAGAATATCATCTTTAGCAGTGTTATTTTGTAGATTATTAAGGTATAGTCTCAGTTAGGGCTAAAGCTGCACTAAAAGCTTTACTTAGCTTAGCCTTTGGTAGTTTCATCAGACTGAACCAGATTAAAGAATCCAAGTTCAGGCAAACAATCTTGTGCTGCCCATACTTCCCACACACCATTAATAGTGCTGTCTATAACCGATATTTCCTAAAGCTGTCTTTTAGCCCTTGTTCACATTACCCTGTGCTTACGTGATGCTCTCTGCAAGGTATCTGCATGGGGCACTCTCATCACCACAGGCTGCAGCCTGGACAGTGCTCCAGGAAGGAGATGCTGTAGGTTCTTGTTCATATGCTCCTGATGCAGGGTGATCCAGAAGGAAATTCCCTGCTGCGAACCACTGTGAATCGTAGATGTCAAGTGTAAATCCTTTCCACAGGGCTAACACTTCCTGACATCTCCTCTGGGTGCTTTGCTGCCGTGCACATACCAAGTAGGATGTCCCAAATTTAGGTGCAAATTGATAGACGTTAGATTGTTATTTGAAAACTGATGCTTCAATGCATTATTTTTTTCTGAAATAGATTTTAAAGAATGTTTTGTTTTGTTCCAGCACAGAGCAAAAGTCGATGCTTCAGCATTGTAATTTATCATAAAAGTAAGCTCTTATTCCCCTGTCAGCTGTACTGAATATGTTGCTTGTTTGCCTAAACAGTGCTACTTGCAACAGGGTCTATTTCATCCCATTGATACTGCAGTATCTAAATAGTGGGACCTTGATATGATTAAAGGCTGTGGCTATTATCATTATTATTAAAATTCAGGTAATAGCGATTGTATCTTCACATGTAAGCTGTATATTCTCTGGTAATATGGAGTTTAAGGATGTTTTTCTCCTGTGAATTTAAAAGTCGGTATTTGAGTCAAGATCAGTATCTTCATAGGTATTAAAGAACCATTCAGCTTTCCTGACAGCCTGGAAGAGGAAGGGATAGCAGAGAAAAACAGGACTAATGCTGAAAGTAGGAGAGCAAAGCCTGTGAGCTTCAGTAATACTGCAAGGAGTGCAAGGCATACAGGGAGCAGGAAGGCTCTGACAGCTCTGGGCTGAAGGTGGGAACTCTGAGTGGGAACTGGAGGCTAAAGTCTCCCTTTAGCACTTTCTCTTTAGATTTTAGCTAGAAAGTAACTCATAGGGTTCACAGAGAGAGAGGTAAATGAAATCTGTGTACCCATATGAAGTATCTGCCTCCAAAACTTGTGTAGTATCTTGTGTTCCAAACTTGTCTTGCCTATTATGCATTTACTTCATTCTTACACTTCAGATGTACTTTTCTCTCTTTTGCTTTTTGAGGATGAGAAATTGTATTTCCGTTAAATGAATGGCAAGGCATGGAATTGTGTAGGAGTTGCATGTTTTCATTTATGTCTTTTACGTTTTACGTGCCATACAGGATTCAAAAAAACTGTGACTGTAGAACATCATAGGTTGTATGATTTCAGGACAATAACTTCTTTTCCTTTTGCAAAGATACTTTGCTGATTTTCAGCTAGTCAAATCATGGATGGCCTGGCAAGAGTCAATAGCTACTGTCCTGAGTTTCTGAAGACTCCATTCCACACACAGCCCGGTTGTGTCTTTTGTCTGAGGCTGTGGCTGTGCCCTTATCTGTTTCTTTTCTTTTTGCCCTTACTAACTTTAAACCAAAGCAGTTCCTTAGAACTGTTTTTGTCAGTGATCCCCAATGAAGCACCCTTAGAGTAGAGTCCATTCCAGAGTAAAATGTCACAACCACGCACAGTGATACAAATGGTCTGAGGAGAACAGATTATTGTGGGCAAACATATGCTGTAGTTTTTCCCTTTCCTATTCTCTGTTGGGCCATAAAGTACAGCTGTGTCTTTCTATATAGTTCAAGGCTATTCTCATCTACTAATCAGACAGCATTTCAGCTTTATATTAAGCTGATTCACTTTACAGCGTACAAGATTTAAAGAACTTCAACAATGGAAAAGAAATAAGGAAATGGAGTGAATTATAGAGCATTTTTGCACCACTATTGGGAGGTATAGATATGTTTCACATTTCTAATTTGAATTCTGAGGTTTCTCTCTATCACTGATCTTGTGTGCATCAGGAGGTTTATTCTAGTCTGTTTCAAATGAGGCCACATTGCAGTGCATTACTTCTGCCCCCTGAGAACGTGGATTTGACAGGTTTCCCATGGGCTTAGTCAGGTGCCTTCTGCAACATCAGAAATGCTCCCAAATGCTTTATTGCTTCTTCCTAGACCCCACTGCCATATACATTTCAACGGATGCTTCTGAGGTGTCTTGAGAATCAATACGTTCCATCCTGTTGTAGGGACTTAATTTTTAAATGTCAGGAAATGAAGAAGAAATGTCAGAAGAAATGCATTATTGGGCACTGTTTTATATATGTGCTTAACCACACTGAACACTTAAAGTGAGTTTTTATACTGACAAATGGCCAGATTTGCTAACTTCTGGACATGTGTTCACATTCAAAAAGGCAAAATGAATTTAGAAATTATTAGGAAAGAGACAATTGAAAATGTCATTGTGCCACTGTGTAAATCTGTGCTGTACCTTGCCTTTTGTGCTGCACTGTTTTGGTTGTTCCCTTTCAAAAAAACAATCTGTGATGCCTAGAAAAGAGATTAACAGGGATAGTGAAGGAGGTGGAACGGTTTCCACCTGAGAAGAGGTTAAATAGGCTGGCATTCTTCAGGCTAAAAATTGATAACTAAACAGATGTATAGTAGAGGTCTCTACAATCAAAAGGGTGAAGATAAATTGTGACTAGGGGATAACTATTCGCTGTCTTTCATGCAACAAAGATTAAGAAGAAATAAAGCACTGTTAGGCTGAGACCAAACAGGAAGAAGTACTTTTGCTCAAAATGTGAACTCACTGCCACAGAATATTGTAGAAATAAAAAATAAATTTCGAAAGCTAATATGCCAGTTTGTGGTAGATATGCCTATTAAGATCTATGAAATACACAATCTATGGAGCATGAAGATGCAGGTATAGCCACTTGCTACACTGACGCGTGTCACTTCAGTAAGCATATAGGAAGAGAGAAAAGTGCTTCTGCATGTTTGTCTTGTCCTTATCCTATCTCTTGAACAAATACACGTAACTGGCTAATGCCAGAAGCAGAATGAAGATGGAGCCTGAGCTAGCATGACTACACTTACGTTCTATTTTTGCATGTTGTTAATGCACAGTCATTATAAGTATATATTTACATTTTGAGCACTTGCATCTGTGACTTTGTACTGATGGATACCAAAGGTGCCTTCAGGCATTTTAAAAAGGCTGGAAAAGGCAAAAATTAAATAACTTAAACATCACTAGATAAAAAAGAAGGACGTAGTAAGCCTCCAAATCTTTCTATATTTTTTAAAAAATTCACATGGCAGGAATCTCCGTCTAAATGGGAAGACCTGTTTCTGTAAGTTGCATCAATATTTCATTAATTAAATTCATTTTTTTCTTTCTGTCTTTCTCTCTTTCTGTTTTGTTTAATTAGGATATAGTCATTTACAGCCAAATCTTTGTTCAGCAGCTATAAAATATTCATTTCCAGTTGCAGCATGATAATGAAACAGTATGCTGCAGCCCATTCAAACTGTTGCAAAGCAAGGCAAATCACCAAAGGGAAGGGAATAAATGCTTTTTTTTTTTTTTTTTTTTTTTTTTTCCAAACAACAGACTCAAACATGCTCAGTGCAAACTGGTTTTAGGCAAAACGAAAGTCTGTCAGCTAAAAAGCAATTTATGTAATACGTTGGCACGGAGGTGGGAAGCCAGTGAATAGAACTTAATGAGTTGACAGCTGTCGAGAACTCCATGGTGTCAGATCGTAGTATTTGTTTCGATCATTTGCACATTGTGTGTAAGTGGGAGACTTAGGTACAAGGGATACCCTGAGACCAGCCAGGCAATTTGTTCCACTACCTATGAGGTGCAGAGATTGAAAGCTGTGTGGTATAGAGGTTACAGAGCATTTCTCTGCACCTGTTGGAAAAGCTGTGCTTCCTCTGAAATAAAGGTTTGCTTTCTGACTGGATGAGTACTGGTAGTCCACCATGGCAGGGGTGTTTTTCTGAGTTGTTTGCCTTTGGTGATGAATGGTGTTAAGTTCTGCTGTCATTTATTTCTGTAGATGTGCACTGCAGGTTTTCTGTACTGAGGAGAGACTGAAGGAAGTTCTTTTCCTTCTTATGCAGGAATCCCAGTTTGTAGGAATATGCATTCCTTTCCTGAATTTTATTTCCTTTCAGAAGAGAGAAGATTATGTCTTAGGTCCCTCCTACCTCAGCTGTGCCTAACAGTTTGTTCTGTTACATATGGGAGTTCCACTTGGACTTTGTGTCTTCCAGCTCACCGAATACAACAAACTGGGTACAATCACAGTACCTTCTGTCTGGTGCTTTACACAGCGCTCTCCTCCAAGTAGTCTCTGAACAGCTTATAAGTGTTTGCTTCCAAAAGATGCACATGCAGCTTCCCAATCTTAACAGGAAACCCATGGTGGGCTGGCAGGCTAGCTGCCCTGTCAAGAGGCATTGCAAATCAGTGGCAGAGGTGTCCTGGCATCAGGCTCTTTCTTCTGTGTTAAGTCTAAATGAAGATTATAGTAGGTGAAAGTAATGGTCCCTTCTGAGCATTCTGATCTCTGAGTCAAACAAACAAACAAAACAACAACAACAAGTATTGGCTGCAATTCTTTTCTTGCAAATTCCTAACTTCTCTTAGTGCAGCTATATGCCTAGTAACCTGTGGAGACGATTAAGAGGCTTTTTAAAAAACTGTTTTGCCATCTAAAGCATTTCAAAGTAATACTGTTATCCTACTAAGTTCAGCCAACGTAGCCGCAATATCCCAGAGTGCCAAAATGCACATGCTTTGATTTTACATGCTGCTGCCAGTCAGAAGCCTGCTATGGATATCAGTATGCCAACTTTGTCAGCTTAGCTAGCAACACTCAGAGGTGGTGTAAGTGTGCCGGCAAAACCCTTCCTTCTGTCTGCATTGCTGGATCTGAATTGAGCAACTCTGCCAACTTGGATACAGCATGGCTGTAATGCCAGTAGAGCTCTCTGGCATGAACAGGGCCGAAGTCTGAAAATTAAGTGGTAAAAATGCCAGAAGGCATCACCTTTTAATGCCAGTGGCTTCTGTGACTTGTTTCTGGATAGCACATGTGAGGCTACGATAATAACATATAGAAAGGAATTTAAAGAAAAGTGAACTAATTTCCTCCCAGGAAGAGGCATGCCATCATCCTAAAGATGTTTCTATAGCTGTTTCAGAGAGAGAACATCAAATTTCATCTTAAAGCAAGGATGGTCTTTTGGCTTTTTTCTGCCCTTCTTGTTGAACGGCCCCAGCAGATACAAGATACCGATGCACACACCCTCTTGTATCTCTACGCAGGAACTGGAGTACTTTGGATGTAGGGAAAAATGCATCTCTCTACATTTTGGCCCTTACCCTGATCAAGATATCCTGGTTTATGCGTTTCTATGACTGACGTTGAGTTTTCTGCAGGCTAAAACTTGTCTATCCCTAGTCCAGAAGGAGTGAGTATTGCTTTAATATTACTAAAGGCTTTTAATGAGCCTTGCATAAAATTAGACAATTTTTTTTCATGATTTTCACTTCTGTCAACACCATGATTAGACTATCCAAGAGAAAGACTTTCTTAGAGTGCTGTCTTGAAATACACGTCTCACTCAAATTCATTAACTCAGAAGCTTCTTCATTTTATATTCATCATGAATTTCATGCTACCTTGCAAAACTTACTGGAGGTTACTGATGCCAGACATGTTACTGAACAGAACAAAGCTGAGTTTAGAGGCAGCTTTCCTGGCAGTGTAGGAAGTTTTTTCCTGGCTTCAGGGCTTCATGTCCTCCCTTCCTTTGGATACTGTTTGCATAGTTGGTCCCAGATTTGGCCATGGAAAGCTGGATAGTGCAAGTGAAAAGCCTGGCAGTATTTGTTGCCTCGACAGGTTTGCAGAGACACAGAAAGCTTATTCAATGGGTGTGGGGTGTTTTGTGTTGTGGTGTGTTGTGTTGTTTTTTTTTTCTCCTCCTTCTTCTTCTTTTTTTCTTTAAACAGGTAGAAATATAGATGAGCTCAGCATGTTCCCAGTGGTGTTTAAAGCTGCCTGAATTCCTTTGTCGAGCTCTCTCGCTCAGTAAGTGCATTCCAGCTGAGCATCTATTGGGCCATTAAAGCTAACTTTGTTCCTTTTTTTTATTTTACACAAACACAAAAGATTGATTTGCCTTTACTACAGTTAATCAAACCCAATAGAGAGCTAAGTAAATAAGCAAGGAAAATGGCCTTCTTATCCATCACAGAGAGCAAATGTTCTGATTAGGCGGGGGCTGCAGAGAAACCCAGCGGGGATAAGTGTTCACCATGCCTGTTGTGCATGGGAGTCTGCCTACCTAATGCAGAATTTTCTTGCATGACGACCGTTTGCAACTTGGACCATTTGATGTGGCATTTAAGTGAAGTTCAGTTTAAATTTAATGGGGTCCCAGGAGGTATTTGTTCTGTTCAGCAGCTCAGGGGGTTGAAATTTACCTGGTTTCATCAATACTTGATAGACCAAATATGTTTAAACTGATGGGTAAATGTTTGGTGGAAGTACTGTGTAGATCTCTTATTTAACATTAGAGAGGGATGGACAAACTTTGTTGTTGGGTGGTTTGTGTTTTTTTTTTTCAGTTCATTTGCTGACTAAACAGTACAATTTTGAGACCTAGCCACAAGCTTTTGGTAAGAGTACCACATGGCTATTCAATCATGTGCCTCAGGTGCTATTTGCTTTCAGTAGGTTTTGAGTACCAGCATTTAGAATCTCAGTAAAAAATTCTGTCTCTAACTTTTGTAAATTCTCTCCTGTGACTCCTGGTGGTGGTGGCACTGACTTGAGTTGCTTATTTACTTTTTTGTTGTCTGTTTTTCACTACTATGTAGAGTGAAGTCAGTCCCTATCCCCTCAGTAAAGCTGTTAGTCTATTTGCATATCAAAAAGAGAGAAAAAAGTGCTAGTGCTGGAAAAGCATGATTTTTAAGCATCAGTTATAAGCATCAGAGGTATTCCTGGGTGAAATAATGTCTGGAGCTGTTTAATTTCATTTTTATGTGAATTTACCTTACTAATGTTAATATCTTAGTATGTTAATAAATTAACATTAATATATACTGTCTGTTGTGTGTGCAGATATTTCCGTACTAGCTGCTGACAGGTACTTATATTAGAAGAAGAAGGATGGACTTATGGTTAAGTCATCCTGTCACTGATCCTGGGAAGTCTATGTTATAGCATAGTCTTCTTTGTGACCTTCTTTGTGTTTATGAACCTTCTTATTGTTTATAATCTAGACTATTTATGGTCTTTTTTTAATAGGTATGCTGTTTTATGCTTATATATAGGTATTTAGTGGCTATTTTCCTTTGTTAACTCCTCTGTATATATAATGTTATTCAGGGAAAAATTCCAGGTGCTGATGTGTACCTACTGGGCAAGGGTTTATTCTACATTTATTTATGCTGTGTTACATTTATTCCAAGTTTAAATGTGTGTGGCAACCCCCTTTCCCTGGTGAGCAAATGTGTGTCCTGTGAGTAACAGTATTTAAATGCCATTTTCTAAGCATGTGTTAATGTTTGAAGAGAGAGAGGAAGATTTGCCTGGAAAGAGTAGTCTAATGCATTAATGTGAATATTCAAAGATAGATGTTTATCTTATTGGGCTCAGAGGTACTTACAATAATTGCCGAAGCTGTTTTAAGGCACATTTATTCAGAGTAATTATGTTCATTGTTACTTTACGAATAACATACCCTGTCACATTAGAATTTAAGTGCCACAGTTTGGACGATAGAAAGGGTTTTTTTCTCCTTTATGAATTTTACCATTACATATGCCAACTTTCTGTGGCCTACATAATAATAAGCAGCAGAAATTAAAAGATAAGCAGGGGAGGAGGAGAACTCCCCAGTTTAAACAAATGGTGGAGATTACTGTGCACCCCGACCCAATGCAGCTGGGTCTGCAACAGGGTGTAGGTGCTGCCAGTGGACAACATCACTAGGTCATGGTCCAGTACAAGACAAGGAATACTGAAGTGAAGTTATCAGGAAAATTATAAAGGATAAAAGTACTTGGTTTCTGTTTAAATAAAAATCTAGGCCACACCTTCATCAAAGGAGTGTTCAGATGTCTTTAATTTTTTTAATGATACTGGTGTGTCTCCTGTAGAACTCATTCCCTACTGTGGCACATTGTTTTGTTCACTTATCCGTTGTGGTTTGATGTGGGGAGGGACGCTGTGGGCCCTCCTGGAGTTTCAGTGCAGCCAGGACACAGCATCTGCCTCTCCACCACCATTTGCAGGACCAGGCTTTTGCAGAATGCGTGCAACATATTAGGCTGTGCTGTCGCTTCCATGAGTGATAAATACATGAACGTGCTCAGATTTTCTAGCATGTAAGATGTCTGCTAAGAGAAGGTCTCCCATATCTAATTTCTCGTTAAGCCTCATTTGTAAGAGATGATGAGATCCCAATACTAAGTACTACTGGAATAGGCATGCTGCTTTAAAAATAGAAACAAGACTTATGTGGTTTTATTAATGAGCACATAAATAGAAATACCAGTTAAATAGCATATGTCACTGCTGCTTTGTTTTTGCTACATAGTAACCTCACTTTACAGGGTTGGTTTTTTTCATTTAAATCATGCGTGAGACGGGAGTGCAACAGGGTGTGCAGATTTTGAGGCTTAAGAGATTGTCATTAAAGCTTCTGTGATGTACTTAGTTATTTATTTCTTGCTTGGAGTGATCCAATCAATAACAGAACAAAATCAAATACAACTCCCTCCCCTCCGAGGAAGAAAAGACAAGCTAAATAAAGATGTCCAGGAGAAAATGCCAGCAAACGACATATTGATTTCCAGGAAAGGAGCAAAGTGTAAATGAAAAATATTCTTCTGACACAGTTATTAAGTGCAAGCTAGCACGTAAAGAAAACCCATTTACTCTTACTAGAGGCTGAGTCTTCAAAGGGCAGCTGATTCATCTCAGATCATTTGACTCTCACTTTCTGAAACATAGGCTTCCCAGTAGTAAACGTAAAGGATTTTTCAGTGTTTAGGCTTTGCTTTGAGAATGTAAAAGGTTTACTAAAATTCTTATTGTGTGTCTAGTGAGCAGAAAAGTTGTTTTCCTCTTATTTTATAGCAGTATAAACAGAAGCATGAGGGAAGAAGGCAGTTTTCCTGACGTCAGACAGTGAATTTATGACAGTATCAGGAATATAAAATCAAGCAGCACAAGGGTTCAGATTCAATGTCCTTGGCAATTTGGACTGGGGCAATTTAAGAAGTTACTGCTCCCCAGAGATCTGCCCTGCCTTTCTGCTGGTGGAGTAGATAATGTGTTTGTTCTTCCACAAGTATAGATCATGGCTCAACATACTAATATAATTATGTCTGTGGCAGTTTAAGTTAGTTCATCAGACTATGTGCATCAGGGGGCTAAGATCCATACTAGGAGGGTGATAAATTCTGGCAAAAGGTTAATTTTTACCTACATATGTCTGAAAATCTTTATTCAGCTTTTGTCAAAATGTCTTCCTTTTGAAAACTCCTGACAAACATTGCAAAACAGTACTATGTAAATCGATGTGATTTTCAGAAAGCCCAAAACTCCTGAGCAGTGCCTGAATTTCAGCAGTTCTGCCCTTTCAGCAGCTCACTGATTTCAGAGGGAAAGTTGTGTCTTCAGCAATAGCAGCTTAAATTAAGATCTGAGAAGCAGTATACTCAGATAACTTTAGTGTACAGACACACAACTTTCATCTTCAAGGTGCGTCTTTGGGTGCAGACAAATTAATGTGGGAAGGAGCAATAGGTTGATAAGGAGGAAGAAAGGCTCTCTTCTCATGCCAACACTGTCTTTTGTACTTAAGCCAAGAATTTATATTGTACAGTCCAGTCCAAAACTCTTGCAGATCTTTTGAGTTAAGTTACTTAAGATCGGCCAGTTGATCCTTTACCACATCAAGATGGAAGGAGTGCTGGGAAAGGAAAGGAACAGAAAAGCAAGTGACTCTGTGTGCATATATAATCAATATACATCCAATCTAGATTCCCGGAGATGAAATTTTATTTATTTAGTTAGCTCCTAAATAGTATGTAATTTCTTCAGGCCAAGAAATAAATTGAAAGGATTTAGAAGGATTTGCTTATCAGCAGAACACCACGTAGCATTACATTCCTTCTGCTTTTGGGAAGGTACATTGAAGTTGGGCTAAGCTGCTGTGGTTCAATACTTCTCTTTCCTCTGTTAGGGCGCCTTTAACAACAGTCAGATTAATCCTCCCCACTTCTCTTTCTCCCCTGTTTGCCCTCCTGTCTCTCTCTGTCTCTGCTCACACCTCTCACAACACCATCACCCTTCCCACTGCCAGCAGATAGAGACAAAAGGCAGAAACATGATTTTTCCCCATTGTCTTTGCACAGCTTAGGGACAGAACAAAGTCCCTGAAATTTGGCATCAAACCTGGTGAAGAAGAGTCAGGCTTTTTAGACTTAATGAACTATTGATTCTGTTGAGATGGGCTTTCAGTTTGCAAAGGACTAATTCAGCTTTTGAGGCTCTTTTTAAACATGTCTGCCCCTGACTCTGGATTGACACACAATTGGAGGGATTATTTTTTGCTTTCTGTCACTTAACTGACTAGTTACTTAATCTCTTGCCTGCTGTAGTAATGGACAAACGACTGTTTTTGTTAGGGGGTAGCTCTCTCATGATCCCTACTTAGTGATACAATTTGACAGCAAATCAGGTTTTATGTCCAGCCAGGATCACAAAAGCAGGAAACGCACTTTGCTGGGCTACTGTTGAAGGGTACATGCTTCCCGGATACCTACAAACTCCCAGCCAGACAGGGTCCTGGGAGCATAAGGATGGATTTGTTCCCATGGTAAGAACAGGCCTTCAGCAGTGACATTTTCTTAGTGTGAGTGCAACTAGCTGGAAGCTGTGCTGGATAGCGTTACTGCCTGCTTTGGAATGACAAAGAGAAATGTGTAATGATGTGCTTATATTACGTAGTGATGGGGAGAATGCACATACCAAATTGATTTAGATTGAATTAGATCAGACTGAAGATAAATGGGGCAAGCTCTTCCCCACTAGGGCCTATCCCAATGGTATTCATACCTGAATGGCTTGGGTACCTGCTAATCCCAGTGCCGGTGTTGTCTTGTATTTCCCTGGGGAGAGTTCTCCATAGTTGATAAAGATCACTATTGAAATTTTTCTTGCTGGAAGTCATAATTAATTTTTTTTTTTTTTACTGAATTTTATCCACTACATTTTCTGAAAAACCCTAAATAGCTCCTCTTCTTTCCTGATATTTATTAAACCTTTGTAATACCTGCAGATGTTTACCATACCTATAGGTCTTGATAAGTCATGCACAAGCTCTGATGTTTAGTTTTTGCTAAGCTAGTCTCATTCATACCTCTCTTCAGTCCTTTCATCTTTTCTGTGGTTCTTCTCTAAGTTGCTTTCAGTTACTCTATGTCTTTTGGCATTGTATTGCACAAAACCAAATAAAATGAGCTATGGTTTCTTGGTGTAAATTGTTGTAGACCAGTTGAAATCAATGCCAATTTAAAACAACAGAGAATTTGGCCCTCTTCCCTTTGCTTTTACCTCAGAAGAGTTATATGGAGAAAAATGACTAGTTTCATGTCCTTTGATGCATTGCTTCTGCAGAGGCAGACACAACCCCAACAGTATCTTGGGGTGTGGAGGGTGGAATACAAAGGGTTTGAACAGCTTTGTGGCTGTGGCTGTGTTATGATGTGAAAATGCATGTTATACTACCAATGCTAACAGGTTGGAGAGGATTAATACTGATAAGAGGTCCAAGTCTGTCTTTAACAGTTTATACAGCCCCAAATTGCAGCTTCTTTTACAATACCTCATTATGATTTGAGGAACATTTCTAATATTTTCCTGTTTGTGTGCAGATTCTTTTTATCTGTCTGTGGTAGCTTTAATTTGTCCAGGCTGAGTCTCTCAGGCCTGCTATACTGTAATGAACTCTGGGGTATTTTGCAAATAAGGATTAAAAAGAAAGTAAGAAACAAATAAAAGATGTAGAAAGGACAGATGAAGGATTCCCATTAAATTGAAATAATGTGAACAGAATACAAATGCTTTGAAAAGTCCAGTTACCAAAATAAGAAAAGTTGAGGTATTCAAGCTAGAAATTACACCTAAACAGACACACTTCCTCTTCTGTCTTGTAGCCATAAAGTGTCTTGGTTTCTAGAAGACAGAACAGCATCACTAACAATTTGCCATTCTGGGGGAGCATTCACACTGTGTGCTGGTATGCACGGCAGACTGTACGTTGTCTATATTCCATAATAAGTTTGAAATATTTAGGAAATAAGGCAGTATGGGAGCAGAGGAGGGATTCAAGCAGTCAGATTTTAAAAAGTTTGCTGAGTTTCATCTCTGTACATTTTAGGCGTGAAATGCAAATGCACTGCTCAGATAAATACAGCTGAATTTCCCTGGTGTTGGTAAGGTATTTGTACCTGGTATTTTGTGGTGGTCATATCTCAAGAAGGACTGTAAATTGCGGTTCCTTGGTGGCAAGGAGATTTACACTTCTCTTGCAACAAAGCATTAAGTGTCACTTTTCAAATAATGATGCTGAATTGGAAGTAGTGTGTGCAGTGTGCAGAAGAGTTTCAAGCAAAAGGCGAGTAGGAAAATTGAATCCTACTTTACAGACTGAAGCAACTGCCAAGTATGTACTTCTGGAAGAATTTGTTTGCAGGGTTTGAATTTATGGGTCCTTGTCTTTTCTCTTCCAGTAGAAGTGAGAACTCCATCATTCTAGGGTGTGTTATTTATAATTTCATAAAGCTGTTTTGTGACAGGACTTATTTTACCCAGTATGCCTAATCTTTCTCACATAATGGTGCACCCAAAGAGCAAGGTGTCAAAGAAATTTTATGGTTGGGAAAAGGGAAGATTCAGCACCTGCCATCTTGTGTAGAACAAAGGAGCAAAGGTGTGGGATCTGACACATAAATTGCAGCTTTGGGTACTTAGAAAGATTGGACAGGCATGGAGTCATCTTGAGCAGGTCTTGCCATGCCATCTCAACTTCCCTTACACTTAACATCCCACACCTGTATGTAGAGTTTAATGAACAAAGATGTAGAAGTATCACCATAGCAAGATTGAAGAGGCCCTTACAGTGAATAATTAGGAGGAGGTGATTATAGAACTAATAAGTCATTGAAGGGAACGGGGAGCCAATTCAGTGAAATTGAAAGAATTTGAAGGTAAATACACCCATAAATCCTCTAGGGTGGACTCAGAGTTTAGCACTTTCTCCTGCCCCAGTTTTATTCGAAGGCAATTTCATTAAACACTAGAGAGAGGGAGAGGAAAAATAATAATATAAATGCCATAAAAAATCTTACAGAGGAAGAAATAAAAAGGGTTCCTGCCAGAGAGAAATTTTATTGAAAGTTATTATAATACCTATCTTTAGTTTTATGTCCTTTAATACAGGGCCAAGTAATTTCAAAGCTGGCATTTTTAAAAAATGAAATACATATTTTAAAATAGTATAGTATGAATTATTATTTTTAATATAGAATTTAGCTAATATATGGAATAGGAAAATATTTTCTCTCTCATGTTGTCTCCAGTGAAAACACATTGGTTCCATCATAGCATACAGGGAACTTTCTTTACTGTCATGTTGCTTCTACATAAGAAAGGTTAGCTGTTTAGATTACTGGACCAACACTAAAGAACAAATCCATTTACCTAACCTTGGGCCAATGGATGAGTGTAATCAGCTCAATTTCAAAAATGCTAAGAGTGAAACAGAAATGGAATAGCTGGTTTTGTTTATTGCCTCACAGCAAACTGTTTCTGTAAATCGATGATGGAGAGATTCCTGAGTTTGTAGCTAGCCTGTCCCATCTGGTAGATGCAAAAGTTTAATAATTATCCAGGGAAAATTCCCTTTTAAAAGTTACATATTCCAGTTACAAGAAGTTACGGTCTTTTGGAGGTTTCCTCAGCTCTGTTTCTGTGGTCAGGAATTTCCTGCTGCTTTTCACTGAAATAGCTTTATTCCTCTGGGATGATTCAGATGTTAGTATCTGAGCGGAAGGTGCATGGAAAACCAATATGTGATGGGACTAGAAAATCAGTTAGTGATGAATTGTGATGGAAAGTATTGAGATTAAATATACAAGATAGGAAATGGCAAGACAGATTAGTGTACTTATCTCTTCTGTGGTTTGTAGAGATCTCATTAATGACCTTGACTTAAGTCTAACACCACTTCTGGAGGTTTTTCTCCTTTTCTAACCCTCATTTTTATACATACAAAATCAGTAGCATGGGACAAACAGCAGTCACAGAGCAAGAAAACTGGAGTATCAAGGGAAATAGCGTGCAGTGGAGGTGGGGAGATAAGGACAGAGATTAATTGATAAATTCAAGCGTGCAACTACTTATGTAAAAGTGCAAGTACAGATTGGAGTTGTCAGGCTTGGTAAGTATTGCACATCACACACTTGAATTTTGTTTAAGCCTGGCTGACTGTGTCCTCTGTTCAGAACCAAAGCAAGCTGCAGGAGTATTTTATAGAAGAAAAACTAGAAGATGCATCTAAGAGTGCGTAATATGTAGGTTCTATTTACTGTCTTTAAGCTGCTTATTATATAGGAAATTATAGGAAATTGTCCAAGATAAACAAGGACCAGGCTTCATGACCTTTCAGGTCCTGCTCAGAACTCATCTTGGCTTCAAAATTCTGCATCTCCTGATGTTCAGGATCTGTCACACATGGTTGGGTGGGATGTCCCAAAGGTTCACTTCACTCAGCATCCTGCTTCTGGCCCTGCTGGGTACTCAGGGAGAGTTCCAAACAGGACAATGCAAGCAGTGAATTCTTGTTTGGTCTTCAGTGCCTGTGGCACAGGGACCTTCTGTGCTCAATTCAGTGTGTTTAATTGTCCTGGATGGATGTTTTTACCTTTATTTTGGCCACTTTCAAAGTGCATGTATATCTTTACCACCCAACAGTACTCTGTTGCAAGGTGTTTCCCAGTTTTAAAAAAAATTCTTATTATGTGAAGAAATATCTTTTTTTTTTCTTTTTTCTGAAATTACTACCTTTCAGGTTTTGTATGATGCCCCTAATAATCAAGAGGAAAAAAAGAAATTAGAAAGGAATTCCCTGTTCTTTACAATAGTGAATCAGATTGTCAATTCAAGTGGATCTGATTCCAAGTTAATGATGCATGAAGCCCTTAGATGTGAGCAAGTAAATGGGCAAGTAGGTCCAGCAGTTGGTAAGTGATAACACATTGTTAAAATTTTTGTGTTAGTTTCCTACTTCAAGCAAATTATCACTTTCTTCTATGAAACCCTATGTGAGAATTGTCAGATCTTCCACTAGGGGCAAAACCCACACACCCTAAATCCAACCTGGAAATCAAAAAAATTGCCAGGGTCTCAGTACTGTGTAAGCAAGGCCTTCTAGTAGTGATGGATGATTTATTCTTTATTTAGAATAGTATCCTTAACACTCCCTTAGCGTGGGTGCTTTAGGCACCTGCATTTTCAATAGATACATTTTGCCTCCTTAATTTTTTTTTCTTTCAGTATGATTTTGTTGACATATTATGCTAAATTACTTTACAGTAGTACAATAAAAGACTGCTATCTTTCTACCCAGGGACAGCTGCATTTCACTGTTGGAGGATGTGATCACTGTTTGCAGAAGTTTTAAAGTGGTTTGCTGCCCTTTGGGATAAATAATGCTTCATAAAATAGATGTGACAGAGACAGAATTATAGAAAGTGAATTTATATTTTGTGCATTCCTCCTTTCTTGACCTCTCACTGAGCAGACAAACTTTTAAAGCCAGTTCATTTTGAGAGAGAATTCAGTACAAGGATTTCAACCAAGTTCTTCCATTTTCCGTGACTGAGAGAAGATGCCAAAAAATGACCTTAACACATAAAATAGGAAATTACTCTGTATGCGCCACCTTCGATTGCTCTTAATCTTGCCTCCCCATAAAAGTGTTTATGCATGTGATTACTGCAAGATTGCATCCTACAAAAAGTAGCCATACAGCATCACTGGTGCAAGAGTAAGTAACACATTTTAGGGATTCCCTTAGTTCATGCCTGCCTTTTTACAGATCCTCTGTTTTTATAATTTTCATTTACAGTTGAACAGTCCTATTTTTACTTCTTGTCTCGCTGAAATCAAGAGTGAATGAATGTCAGGCTGAATCTGAGCTTTCTGACTGACTGCTCAATTCTGTTTTTTTTTCTCTTTTTTCAAATTAAAAAAGAAAAAGTTGGGGGGTGCGAGGAGCTTCTGTCAAAAGACAGAGAGGCAATTGTTGGCATTAGGACCACGGGTGGCTGAAGACAAGATTGGGATCTCAGAATACTTTGTTTATGTAAAAAGAGGGAACATGCAGCATTTTGGAGGCAGCGTAATAGGCGTGTAAATGTAAAAGAGACCTTAATTAAAGCTGGAGATTTTTTTTTCCAGAATAAGGATTTTGAAGGTTTGTCATGATGTGAGATCCCCAGGAATATTCACCTGGAGTACTGAAGTACAGTGTACTGCAGTACAGCCATCCTGCTCCTGAAGAGCTGAAATTTAAGCAATACTTCCTGCCTGGTGAGGTACATATCAGTTGTTTTGTTTCAGGAGACATCCCACTGATCCTGCTGCTCAGCAGAAAAGGCAGCTTTCTGCAAGGAGAAATTGTTAAGGGAGACAATTTCAGCAGAAACTGTAGTCTAAGCCGATGCTACTGAGCTGGGGTAATTTTGTACTGTGTGCAGTACTGTTACTACCTGTGTCCAGAGGCTGCCACAGACTCTCTCCCTAATGGTCTGCATTACTAATTCAACTAATTGCAGCAATTATAGGCAGGAGATGCTGCTGGGAAGAGACGCCAGTACACATCTCTCTAACATGCTGCAGTACATGCTGTTCATTAATTAGGCCAGCAGCAAAAATAAAAAGAATAATAATAATAATAATAATAATACAAATCACCAGTTGAAAATGCAAAGAAATGTGATGAAACTTGTCAGGGCCATGAACAGTCACAGTTTGGCTTAAACCTTTCAGAAATGGACTTGTCAGCCTGTCAGCCCAGTCACAGCCAGACTGATCCCAGTTCATTTGGCAGGCGAGCAGGTGCAGTTGCATGTTGGTTGGGTGTACCTAAAACACGAAGCAGTTCTTTGCAATGCAGCTTGGAAAATGTAAGAGATTCCCAGCCCAGGAGGCGCATTAGCAGAACAGAAGGTACCTCTGCCTCAGAGTGATGCATTCAGCAACACAGCAGAGCACTGTTAGCTGCCTGGGTGATGCATATTATCTGGGTCTATCTTGTATGTTTTTCTTTGCAGAAAGCATGTTCAGCCTGGACATGCCTGATCTGTTCAGTCTGTCAGTGGGTGCCTTCTGGCTGGCTCTGCATGGTATTGATGTTTATCAAGGAGCTCAGCGTGTTCCAACTGGACACATCTACCTTGGCTGTCAGAGGAACGTTTGCCAGCCAAACAGGTGTCGTAGCCCCCTGCACCTACTGTGCTCGACAGCACAGTGCCAGCCACTGCTACCCCAAACAGCACGGCAGGCACCCCACACCCTGTGCCCACCTGAAATATTCAACAGCACAGTAAAAGCACTACTCCTCTGACAGGGGAATCCAGCTCCACGGTGGGTGCCATTTACACAGGCAGAGCTGGAATGCTTGGTACAAATTAAATATTTTAAAAGTTAACCGTTCTGAAACATTTTTTCTAGGTTACTTAGCTGCCTCCATAGCAGCCTCTTGGCTTGCAACTATCTCATATTTTTTTCCTCTGTTCTTTTTCCTTTGTTCCTGCCCTTCACATGCCAGACAACAGATGACATTGTTTCATCAGCTGAATGTTCCAGTGATGATGAAGACTTCATTGACTGTGAACCCAGTACAGGTAAGTCAGGTCAGTCTTGTTTTGCTTGCTTTCTTACTTCATTTGCAAAAAACAATGCATACATATATTGATATGTGTGTGAATGTATACATATATGATTATATATGTATATATATGTGTGTGTATATGTGTATATATATACTCATGTATATGCACACTGTATATAAAATCAAAAAATATACAAGCCAAGCATCGGATCCCATGGACTTGGCAACAACAAAAAATAATAATAATATTTTATCACTGTTTGGTTAATATAAAGTTGTTTGCATAGAAAGCCACACTTCCCAAAAGCGATCCTAGCTAATTAATAGTTTACATGTTTGTAGCAGTTATTTCACTGACACAGAGGGAAAGCAAAAATATCAATGTGGCACATGGTAAATAATAAAGATTTATGAAGTGGGGAGGGTTAATGTTTGAAAAACAGACTAGAAGCAAAAGTGAAACAGTAGTGGTTTGTTAGTGTTCTTTAATCCTCATTAATTGCTCTGAAGATGAAAATGTACAAGGATACATTTGTCCATGGGATTTTTAATACAGTTAACATGGTAATGTATTTATACTAATTTTGTTTTCTGTGAGCCCAAACAAATTGGGGAATATCAAAACATAGTTGCAACATAACAAAATTCGTAGTAATTCTTGCCATGTTATCTGCAGTGATGCTTCAAAATGTATCCATTAAAGAGTCAGAAGGACTGGCCGTATGGAACTGACTCAACTTCTTCCTTTCAGATACATTTTGATAAATTGATGGCTTTTCTTTCTGGTGAGATATATGATGTGATATCCAGCAGGCAACTGCAGTCTATTTTATTTCTTACAGGCTTTTTCAAATCTTCTTTTTTGAGGCTTGTCATGAGTTAAGCATTTCTATAATAGAGAACAGACATCATCGAATTTCTGTGTACATTAAAAAAAAAAAAAAAAGGAGTTTGGTTAGAATCTTACGTCCTTAAAAGTGAAACATATAAATAGTTCAGTTTTTTTGTTTTGTGTGTTTTTTTTTTTTTCTTTGTCTTATTATTTATTTGGGATTATTATTTATTTGTTTATTTTTGCTTTGAAAAAATCCCCAGAATGCATTATGAATGTTATGTTCCTAGTTTCCTAAAGCCATTTGATTAATACAATAATAACTTTAAAATTCACCCAAGGCTAGTGCTTTCACATTTGTTTTGAATTCATCATTCTGTGCCTGCATTTTTTGGTAGAACTTGGTCCTGCAATAACCTGATTTTGGCAATGCTTTGTAGCTGGGAACTTCCACCATGTTTCAGCCTTCAAACTCTCTATTTCCTTAAGTCATCAGGGATGGCAGGGACACAGTGCTAACAGATAGCTCAGCCTACTCCCTTCTCTTTTTTTCACAAATCTCTCTGAGTTTTTAACTCCCCACCTGGCAAAAGAGTGGTCCAAATAATACAAATTGTAAAGCATGAACAGTGTGGGTACTGGGATTTGAAATAAAGGCAGTAGTGAAATACCAGCACAATGGTTATAATGAAAGTGAGGAATGAATTTTACAGGACCACGCTAAAAGGACTAATGTACCACAAGTGATGTGCAAATGACTGGGTAAGAATCATTTCATTAAAGCTTCACTAACATTTCAAGACCTCAGCTTCTTTTTTTATTATTATTCTGATTGCCAAGCATTTCACTTAAAGGAGGAAATGGGGTCTTTATCAGACTCCTCCTATGGTATATTTTTGTGATTTATGTTTCAACGCAGAAATCACACTTACTTCAATGGCTATAAATTGCAATAGCAATGTTTTCAGCTTATGCTGCCAGTGGAAAAATCAAAGTGTGAGGAGAAATTTGGTAAAACAGGATGTTTAACATGAAATTTCAGAGTGCCAACATTTCCATACTAAAAATAACTCTCTCCTGACACAGTTAGATATCTAATGCTACAAACAGGTACAAACTGGATTTATAAAATTACTTGCTTTTGAAAATCCTTCTATGCATTACAGTCAGCAGCTATAAGTGCCCACAGACACCTGAGTATCTGCCATGTAAAATAATGTGATTCACTGAAAATCTGCTGAAGGTACTCTCTTAACTACTAGACATTCCTTTACATCATCCTATTCCCCTTCCATGGGATGGGGGTCTGCCTGAGCCAGAGCTCTGATTTTTCCCTGGGAATTTCTGTGGTACTGAGAAAAAGAGCTGGCCTGATTATATGTAAAAAAGTCTCCCAGATGGCCCTTGCTGATGAGATTTACACTTACAGATTTTGAGGTTTCCTCCTCTCAGAGGCACTGGTGTACAAAGCCACCAGAAGGCAGCAGGACATGCAGGTCCTTTTTATCTTCAGAAGTGTAAACTTCACTCATTGTATCATGATGAGAAGGAGCAGCGACAGGTTCGTGGTGCTCCTCATTCAGTTTTCTTTGTCTATCTTTTTCTTCCCATTCCCACTGCATCCAGGGAAGGTAGAACTGTGTCTGCAATACACCCGTTACTGAAGCACTCTCGCAGCCCAGGCCACAGTGAAATGCTAAAGCGATCTGAGCCGGCTTATCAAAATCCAGTGGTGCTGGCTTGGCTGAGCAGATATGTTTGCCTTTCCACTTCAGCAGCCAAGTCAGGATTCTGGCCATATGCCAAGGACTGGTACTTAAACGTATATACATCGTGGAAAGAAAAGAACCAGATCATTTTGCCTGTATTTTCTAGTGTGTGAGTTTGTGGTGGTGTTTTTTGTTTTTTTTTTTCTTAATTAGGCCCATTTGAAGTTGCTTCCTCCTGTTCGGTGACAGGTCAGTGTATTTTACACTGCCTTCTGGCTTGCCTGATCGCTTTTGCAGCAAATTGAAAATGAAATGACTCAACCTAGCGCAGGCCCCTCTTTGTTGCTCTGATAATGTGTAGCTTTTAAAGCTCTTGAGTTTCTGCCAAACACCAGAACTTGGCCTTCCATCACCCTCTGTGCTATGGTCCAGTAACGCAAAGGTTACTGAACTCACTGCTGCAGCTGTGAGATATGATATACATCACTGTGAACCTGCTGTTCTATAACTGAAACAAGGGCAGCTGAGATGCCGCTCTGCAAATCAAAAGCTTTCAGATTTCATATGGGTCAGAATCGAATCCCAAGATCTAAATATATTACTTCGGACTTGGTCCTGGATCAGAGCCACTGCCCTGCAGAGTCCATTTGAAGACTTTGGTTTCAGTGTACTCAAAGATAGTTTAGAAGACATAAAACCATGTCCTCTTTGAGGCTAAATTTCTTATGAGAACCATTTGCTAGATCTTATTGGCACTTAACTTTGATTGTCTGCTGGATCCAAGCCTTGAATCTCAGTAAACATATGATCTGCATCTGGATACTTGCATCTCTTTAAAAGAAGATGGTGTAGAGGCAAATTCCTCACTCCACTGCCCTCTGGGTTTTTCTGTCTCTCCTTGGAGAGACATCCCCCACAAATCTGGTGCTCAGCTATCCCCAGTCTCTCCTGGTGTCAAGCAGGAGTCCTCCTCCATTTCTTGTGCTGTGAATGAGGAATGCCCTTTAAAGTTGGGTGCATGTCTCAGAGTGTGCTGAGAAGTAGGCTTCCCACCTCACAGGCTGAACACCACAACACCTCCAAGGAGGCGGATTGCCCTGTGGCACTTGCCGGTGTGTAAAAGCATCTCTCATTTGATGGAATTTCCTAGCTATGGTCTTATAGCCAATACAAAACCAGACGAACAAGTTTTACTAATTGATCATGCAGACAACTTACAGGATGTTTTGTTCTTTTTTGTGTTAGGAATTTATATTGAGTTTGGTTTTCAGCATATTGGTCCTTTTTCCTATGTACACTACAAAGGCCCTACCCATGAGTATATTTTATCTATATATGCACTATATATGGTGTGTGTATATGTATATATATCTATGCATATAGCGTATATACTAAAGCAATAAATGACCAATATCAGCAGTAGCCCCTATCATCCAATCACGTTTACACAGAAATTCATGCCTTCATCTAACCCTGGCATCCGCTGGCGTGGACAGATGCATGATATTGTTATTTCTTGGTGAACAAAGCATGTTAATTTCTTTTTTTGTTGGAGTTTTTTCTTTCTTCCTTTTATTTATTTTATTTTATTTTTTTTTACTTTTATTCAATAGTTTCATCTACCAATTAGCCTTGGGGTAGGGTGGGCCAGGGAGAATAAAAAAATTATACAGGTATATCCATCGATATATACACACATACTCCGCGTATATATAGATAGATATATACATTGTATATATTTGAAGAACATTTTCTGTCGTTTCACCTCATCTTGTGCCGCATGAATTTTTGGTGATTTATATTTATTTTCTTTTTATTTCTTTCCTTTGTATTTTTTTATTTTATTTTTTATCATTTTTTTGGCTCTTAATGGTGCCATACCGCTTTTTTTAATTTTTAAAATCATTGCTGTACTTTTCAATTTATACTTTTGGAGTTCTTCCAACAAAATAATGTTTTAATCATCTCAAAAAAAGAGATATAGATCTGCAAACCAATAAAGGCAACAAAATCTTTTCTTGCCATCCTTAAGAAAACCACATTTTTAGACATCCCAAGAAAGTTGTGTGCAAAAGAATGAAGATACCCTGCCTTTCTTTCTATTCTTTTCTCTTTTCCCTCTCTTTTTTAAAACTTCTGAAAATCTATCCCATCTTTTCCCTTCCCTTATTCCCCTTCTTTTTTTTTTTTTTTTTTTTTTTTTTTTAAATTGAGTTCAGAGAATAAACTATCTAGAAGGAAAAAGAGAATCCCCTTTACCCCTGCATTCTCCCAGGACAAATTCCTCCAACAATAACAAAAAACCCTACAAACTGCAGATGGCATAAAAAGAATTTTATTGCAATGCAGAATATCTGTTGTATCTTTTATTTCTGGGTCAGTGCAAGATCATTTTTGTGGCATGCTGTAGTTCAGCTGATTTAACTAACCATGGCCTTCATTAATCTGTGCATGGCCTGTGATGACGCCATCTCGTGTTTCATCAGAGCTACGCATTCAGGCTAACCAAGCAAGTCCGTAGTATATGATTTGGGGGGATATTCTTTTATTTTTCATTTTTAGTTGTATTATAATTTCTTCTTTTTGGAATAGTTATGCCAATACCATTGGCTGCTTCTTGCAGCCTCAGTGTTATATACCTACTTTGTGTTATGGGGTTTTTGCTCTTTTATTTATTTATTTATTTCTCAGTAGCAATCTTATGTCTTGTCTGTGTCCATTTGTCTTGTCGGTGTGTCTTGGAGTCCATTGGTCCAGTGTTGTTATGTGATTCTGTTCTCTGTTCGTAAGCTCCCCGCTGCTCTGTCATCCCTCTCCCCCTTCCCCTTCCCCTCCTTCCCTCCCGACTTTCCTGAGGTGGGGGGTCCACAAAGGGGCAGCAAGCTTTGAATGATGCCATGAATGGCATCCTGAGGTTTCAGGCTGGACATAGCAAGATGTCCATACAGCTTCTTAAGAAAGATAAATTTGCAGCTGGAAGGTTTTCAAACACTGTTACCATTTCACTATTAAAAACAGTTTGCTGGCATTGAAGTGACTTCTTATGTGTGACCGGTTCTTAGGGAATTTGCACATGCATGCTGATATTTTAGAGGTAGAATTCCTGTTATCTGTGCTTTGGGTGCCAGGAAACACTATGGATGGTGCAGGCTGTCTGTTAAATAGAAAGTACATAGGTCTTTTCATAAAAGGTAGTCCTGGGAAGGGAATATCTGTGCATGTAGAACTGAAATTGTATCTGTATGAATGTATTTATAAAATCTACAGTTGATAATAGATTTGTACTTAAGACACAAAAATGTAGGATATACTTAAGATTCTAAAAATGGTGTACCTTTAGGGGCTCAGTCTTCCTTTTGTTGCTATGTAGTATCTGCCTCTTTACCGAAGCTTGTAAAAATTGCCTTGCTGTTGTTAGCCTGTGTAAGCTGAACACAATTCTGGAAAGGCAACTGGAGTGTCTTCTGCCATGGGCAACGTAAATGTGCAGCAGTGTGTAAGGCAGAAGAAAAAAAGATGAGTTTTCAGGTGCCTCCTTAGACTTTAAACCTTTTTTTAGGAAAAAAAAAAATCCTTTGTTTTGTACAGTGGTGCATTCCCCAAAATACTTAATTCTGTTCCACTAAATGAATAAGCCACATTAGGGTGTTAGGGTACTTCAGCTAGCATCAGTGGGGGAATGAAATCATGCTCATGGGGGAAGAGGCAGCCAGTATCCTTATAGATGATGTGCAGGACAGCACAAAAAGCATACTCACACTTACCTTTAGCCTAGCTAAATTTTTGCTTGTTCGTTTGTTTTTCCACTAATTAGTTTGTTCTGCAGAAGGGACAAGATGACAAAATCTGTGAACTTTCTTCACAAGAGCATGATATAAGACTTACCTGTTTAATCTAAAAGACTTACCTGTTTAATCTAAAAGTTACCAGAAAAGGGAAGTGATGGGATATATTTAGATCTCCAACATGGAATTATTTCATTCAATTATTTCATTTAACTTCCCAGTATGTATGTGTCATATAGTTGCACAGGGATAAAAAGAAAATAGCTTTTCTGTTACCAATAAAACCTATCATCTTAGGCACAGTTCAGTTTTCTTTATTTACGTATGATCCAAGAGACATTGCTGACATTAATTATCAAAAATAAATCAATATTTAAAGCTTCCTAGATTTAAGTTTTATATCTCAGTGCTTTCCACAACTGTTGATTCCTACCAAATCTAAATCTTTTTCTTGGAAATTGCTTAAATAGAGCAGCTGCTTATGGAATTGCAGTATAATCAACAGGTTCATGGTTCTGTGCAATACTGCCCTCTGTCAGACAGACCAGAACAGTCCAGCTAGGTATCGTGAGCCCTGTATTGCTAACAGTGGAAGAAACTTTTTTTTTTTTTTCTTTTAAACTCAAGCAGCAGGTGCTATCGGAGCAGAACAATCTGAGTTTTAGTCCCTCTGCATCATGAGGCTCAGGGAAACCTTCATGTCCTGGTATTGTGATGAGTTAACCAAGTGTCTGTTCATCAGGACGCAAACCTCCAGGCTGTGGATGAGCTGCCGTGTCCTGCTGAATGGTTGCTTTTATTCTCCTGGTGCAGCTGCTACGTTGCCTGCCACTGGCCGTCCACTGCAGAGAGCCAAAGGTTCCTTACGATGCAGGAGGTGCTGTTGCAGGTCCTACTGCATTCACTTTTATTCCACTGAGCCTATATAGGGATTCCTGGCACTTGAAATAATTCATACTTTTGTTTTCTGTATCAGGGATGGCTGCTGGCCTCAGCTCTTGTGCCATTTGTCACTTCACAAGGGAGAGCTGGCGGGTGAATTGTTAAAACCCATGATAAAAAGCCTCAACGCCAGTGTGCCTCTCCCAGTTCTGCTGTTGGCTCCTTCTCTGTTTTTGCTCATTTACCTACCTGCGAGGCAGGATAAATGAAATATTTCTTAGACAAATGAGGTGGAGATGAAGGGAAAGAGGGAGATGTAATTAATATTTTAACGGGCTTTGATATCCAGGTGCAAGTACAGTAAAATGTTGCTAACTATTAAAAATGTACAAGCAAACAATGTCACTGTTAAGGTTTTATTAGTATCTTCACTTGCTGTGGAAGTAACATTGTGCATTTTTATGAAATAGGTACAAACCTACAAAAGCAACAAGAATTCCCTGAAATTAAATACAATGGGAAGCAGGTGAGGGATACAAAAAACAAGTATTTCCGTGTCAGGAAATATCTGCATGGAACCGTTTTTATTAAATATCACATTTTCCTCTAACATTAACACATGCAATTGGAATGAACTGTTTTCAGGCTCCATAAATAAATACCATGTGTAGACTACTATACAGATCTTTTCTATCAGCACTTCCATCGCTGTTCAAGTATCCTGAAGTTTTCTTTAAAAACTTCACAGTTTTTCCAGCATGACTTAGCTGGTGTAAGGTTCCCTGCCTTTCTATGTAGGATCAGGAGGAGATCAGGATCAGACCCACAGTCTGGCTACCTTGCCCTTGCTGCCTTCCAGACTTTTATAGAAGCGTGTTCTCTAAACTTGAAGCCATGTGCACTGTCACATTCTGGCAGTCCCTCCAGTGCTGTGCCTATGTTATCAAGCTGACACGTGTCTAAAATACTAAGATATGATATTTTCAACCTGCTGGGACTTGCTTTTTGTCCCTGTTAGCTTTGATTTTCAGCTTCATAAAATATATGGAAAGAAAGAAAAAATAGGCAATGACACATTCAGTGGAAGAGAAGAGGTAGCACATGACTCAGGGAAAGATTTTGCCTCAAAGGCAAATGTATGTGTATTAGACCCTTAAATGCCTATAGCAACCAATTCATTAGCTTTAGACAAGAATGAACTATCTGATTTCTGGAAGAAAAATAGTATCTGTGAGTCTTTTAGGAGATTAGGGAAACGTTCTGTTAAAGAGAAAACATGCTGAACATTTACTAATACTATGGACAGAGATACAGTTTTGTTCATAAAGGCTTTTGTTTATATTTCCTCTGGTCATCATGCCTAGACCTGAAGGTGGCTTGTGTATCAGAAAATACTGATGTTCACATGAGTGACAATAGCAGGAATGATACTTCAGCAGAGCAGTACAACCTATTCTCCTTCCATTTTCAACCAAAGTAGTTCATAAGATACCAAATCAGGTCAAAGGGATTACTACTTTGCCTGAATTCTGCCTTTTTCAGTTTCAATTTATTGATCACAAGAGCTAGAAATCACTGTTTTATCCCAACTGTAAGCATCCGGGAATCCCAGATCTTGAGTGATGTGAAGTGCTAATATTTGCATTTTGCATTGAGTGTCATATGAAGAGCAGGAGACAAAGATCATGGCAGTCTTGAAACCAGGGATAGAAGGAGAAAAAAAAAAAAAAGAAAAAAAAAAAAAAAAAAAAAAATAAAGAAACCACAATAAATTGATTTGGTATCTCAGATTTCCACTAACTGGACAAAATATTTTATTCTGCAATTCAATTCAATTGCACTAATAAATATGTTAGTAAAATCTTATGAATGCTCCACACAGGAAGATTCATTTTTGGACTTTGCTGGGTCTCAGAAAAAGTGAAGCTGTTTGGTCCCCAGGACTGGTGTTATAAGGATCATTGGCTCCTCTTTTGGCATTCAGGAGGAACTACAACTATTTTACAGCCAAACATACAAAAATCTCAAAATTACCTTCTTTCAGAGCACTTCTGTCTCTTCACTGCTTTCAGTCTGTCTCAGCATGAGAGAATGAGTGTCAGACACCTTTAAAAGGGCAAAAGGTTCCGACTCTGAAGAAGAGCAGAAATACAAAACATTTTTAAACTTAATAGTTTTGATTATATACATGTTTCCTAATGGATTTCAATAATTCTTTTTTCCCCTGATATTGAAACAAGTATAACCAATTTTAGGTACTAGTTTTAGTGACTGTTCTTTTCTCTACTAAAATCTTGAGGGCTTCATAAACCTTGTATTTGACACATCAAAAAAAGCAAAAATAGCTCTGTAATTAGTCCAGGTATTTTCCAGGGTATCAAAATATAATTTCAATGTTTTCTTCTTGCTCACCATGTTCTCCTTGCTCCTTCTTGTTCTCCATGAAGGAACAAGTCTACTATTGAGTGCCTGGAGATTTTTATTTTATTATTTTATTTTATTTTATTTTATTTTATTTTATTTTATTTTATTTTATTTTATTTTATTTTATTTTATTTTATTTTATTTTATTTATTTACTATTTCTGTATTTCCCCCAGAATCTGTAGTTCTCCTGTCTTCTAATTATTTTAGTGTTGAAATGTGGATCATTAATATATAGCAAATTATGTGTGCATACTCTCTCTCTCTCTGTATATACATATATATTTATAAATCTGTCAATGCTATATTTCTGTTCTTGCTAAAAGGAGCATTTGGGGGAACAGAAATAGAAGAGCAGAATAAGCTTGTTTAGGAGATTTACAAGCAAATGGGGAACAAATAGATTGTATCTTGCTTAATCCTCTTTCTCATATTCCCATTAAGTTCTGTTAATTCAAGTCTTCCACTTCTGTATATCTCTGAAAGCAACCAGTGCATCCTAGTGAGAAGGGGGAGGCATTCTGTGAGCACGGGCAAGTGTGGCTCTCAGGTTTGAGAGCTCAGCATCGTCTGTGGTAGAGGACCCCAGGCACACATCTGAATTTGCAGCGAGAGGAGCAGAAGGGTCAGCCCCCGGCCAAGTTTTGAATCACTTATCTCTGCCAGGGAATTAGGGGCACTCAGAGAGCTGTGGGGAGGATTAAGGAGGGCTTGACAGCTGGATAGAAAGTTAAGTGACTTGGCGGTGTAGCAGGAATATCTGTGTATCCAAAGGAAAAAACGAACTTTTTTGGTACAGTGGGTTGGACATACTACCAGATTTGCCCTTATTCCAGTGGCTGAAGGTGGGATTTAATAGCTAGCCTTCCCATGAACAAAGCACTGGGACATGCTCCACACAGCAGAGTGAGCAAGCTCTGAGCATGAAATGATGTAGGACTTTTGAGCTTTGTTTTCTGATAAGACAACTGAGAGCTTTTGGGGGTTTGCCTGACGCCCTTTACTTCATGTGATTAAACGTGTCATATAAACCCAAACAGAATACAGAGACTGGAAGAGCTGTTGAAAGCATTTTGTGCTAATTCTTCTTTGGTAAAATGTAAGGATTTGGTATTGGCAAAGTAATGCAGGAACACCAACTAAATTCTTCTGAACCCTCTTTGTCAAATTCATTTGCAGAAAATGTTGAATGACCCCTAAAATGCAATTTTCAACTTTTTATCTTAAAATTCCTTTCATTTTGAAATTTAATTAAAAAAAAATCAAAGTTCGCATTCAAACAAAGTATCTCATTGCAAAATAAACTTTTTTGGTCTTCTTATCCTAAAAACAATCCACAAAATGTACATATGTATATAGCTGAACAACGTTCTTTCTATGGTTTTCAGAATTGTGAATAAATTGTAAAATAAACAAGTGAAGTAAAATGACTACCCAGAAGCAAGTGGAAACAATGCAAGTTTTTTTTTGGTTTGTTTGGATTTGTTTTTAACTCAGTAACTATTTTTATTTCCAGATCTTTAATGCCCTTCTTTGTTAGAGTTTTGTCACAATATGCTACATTCACATGAATTAGGACACACTCACTTCGCTGCTGAGGTTGCTAAGTAGTATCCTGTATCCTATATGTATGTATTAAGTTTTATAGTCATAAGCATTGTGTGGGGATTTCAGTATGCTTGTCTCTTTAGCATAACCTTCACCATTCATTAATTTAGGAGTTTTTTCACTAATTCTTTTCAGTTTTTCAAGTTACTTTCTCCCTTGCTTGGCTCTCCAGAACATGATCCTGTACTTTTCCATATAGTGACATCTGTCACTAGTTCTACATCAATTTTGTTAGATGGATACAACCATTAATTAAATTTATCAAACGAGTTGGGGTAGTATATTTCAGCATCTTCAGTTGTTTCATTCATAGCTTGTCATTATATTTTGAACAGCACCGGTAAAAGTCCATCCCTGAAGCTGTGTGATCTTTC
This sequence comes from Aythya fuligula, assembly GCF_009819795.1. Taxonomy (NCBI): domain Eukaryota; kingdom Metazoa; phylum Chordata; class Aves; order Anseriformes; family Anatidae; genus Aythya; species Aythya fuligula. The sequence goes on from NC_045563.1 coordinate 28,199,050, forward strand.
CAGCATATGCTGGATTCCGTATCTGTTGCTTTTCCCTTGGAAAGGAAAGGCAAACAAAAATGATTTTGGAGGGAGAGGAAAATACCTCTCCTTCACTAACATAGTATTTTTAGAAACAGCTGGTAAAACAATCTGCAAATGTTATGCCCGGAGCACCTCTATTCTAATAGCAGAATCATTTAAAGATGAAAGCAGCCATTTGTGTGTCTAGCTCACTCTGCTAGTAATGCTCACTCCACACCCCACCAGTTGGGGGAACCTGCTCAGGTAGCTTGCCTTCTTGCTTTCTCTGCCAAGGTGCTTAAACACTGCTCTGTAGGTTCGGGCAATGCTCTCTGTGACAAACACAAAGAAATGATAGCATAGGAAAAACATTTCTCTGTCATCTATACCTCAAATTAGTGAACTCATTGTTTTTCTGGGGACGTTTTCTTTGCCTCCCAGATGACCTTTCCTTCCCGGTGGCAAGTTATGAGTTTTCTGTTGGCCCATCTTGTAGGTGGTGAGTGTCCAGACACAAGCTGCCAGTTCAGATAGCTTAAGTCCTGGGAGCTGCCAGGCTAGCGGTTCCTAGTGTGAGAAAACTGTCTTCACATGGAAATGTTTACAGTGTCCTGAGGAACTTGAGCTGTTTTCTTTCTTTTTCCATAGCAAATTTGCTTAGTTTCCACTAAAGGTCAGTAATTAAGAAGCTGAGCACCAAATGAAGCAACAGTCATTAGTACTCCTAAAACAGACATTTTGTGAAGGCCCAGATCTATGATGGAGTATCAGTGGGTATTGATACCTATCGCTTTTGCCTTAAAATCTCTATAAAAACAATTTTGTTTCCTGTATTTTAGGGGTTTTAATTTCTGATGCCAGCTACAAGTTCAACGTGTTTGTTTAAAAAGAATTTTAGCAGTTGGATCCTGGGAATGGTTGCACGTGTGAATGTCCAGTTTTACAGCTGTATTACAATATTTTATCCAGCATCTGAGAGGAGCTTTGTGAATGTTAGTACAGCTGAGCACTTACTTCAAAGATCTAAATTTTAGATTTATACACTGACAAGAGATAGTTAATCCTTTTGTGGACTGGGCTCTTAAGGACCATGTGAAAGGCAAGACTTGGTATAAGACCTTGGAGTCTTAATTCTTCTTTCACATTCAAACCCCACTTAATCTGTCCTTCACTTTTAAACAAAGGTTGCATTTTGATCCTACATATTTCTTAAACCTTTTGTCAGATACACACTCCAGGAGGTCATTTTTCTGGGGATCCAGTCATGTTAGGGCAATGACAGTTTTTACTGTGGTATGTCATATTACATTAATTTTCTTATACAACTGATATTTCAGCAAATGAAAAACAAGACAAATGAGCTATCTAGTGTGAAGTTAAAGATTTCAGACATGAGCTTAGAGCAATGATCATTGTTCCTTGTTGAACAGCAGTTCTTTATCAGTTTTCTCTTTTGTTTTGTGTTGTGCTGTTCTTTTCTGGTAATGAAATGCATAGAGCTCTACACATCATTTCAGGGGTAGCAGTGACAAAGCTGTGTAGAGAGGCACTGTTATCTCTCTGCTCCATTACAGTGAAGCCTCTGCTTATAAAGCCTGAGTTCTGAAAATAGTTGGAAAGCTTAATAAGCGTAGGGAGCTGGTGTGGAGGAAAGAGATTCTCTGCAACAGAGGATTAAGGGATGACAAATTCAGTTTCCTTTTTATATAAAAATGTATATTTTTATAAAATCCAGAACATATGAGCTCTGCGTCTCTGACTGGAGCAGTGGGAAAGGTACTGGAAATAGGAATTGAGGGAAATACATATGTTTGCATATATGTGTGTATATAATATATGTGTGTGATCATGTATATATAGATATGTATGTAAGCATAGATATAAAAAAGTATTATTCAGTCACAGAATATGGTGACAGATTTCAAACAGTTGTAGCGAATATCTCAGCTGTGAAAATGGAGTGCTGGTAATACCCTCTATTGGTCCCTAGGAGATGGACTGCATGTCATATTTCAGGTCTGTGAGTCTACTGTAAGAAATTATGCCCTTGCTCTACCCTAATGCCAAAATAAGTTGGAAATAATGCATAGAAGCATTATTATCAGTGTAAAATTGTGGCAGGTGAGTCTCTTAAGTTTAAATGTAGGGTAGTTTACCAGACCTAAATGTCAGATCAGAAGCAGTGAATTATGAAATTCATTACATGCATGAAAAAAATCTGTATGCAGAAGGAATTCCTGAGAGACTAATTTAGGTAATTGGCATAAAATGGTAACAGCAGAACTTTTTCACTGCATTCCTCACTTGTTTATAAATCTCTTCCAAACCTTTTGTCCAAAGCATTTATGAATGTGATGTTTATTTTGTTGTGGAAAAGGAAGTAGTCAGCAGTTGGATCTCCCTAGCAGTTTGGAATCTGGATGCAAATTAAATATTTTCATGGTCAAAAATTTCAAAAAAAATCCAGTTTGTATGCATACGCATGCATAATTACTAATTTCATTAACCACATGGCTGGAAAAGCTGGCAGCCTGATTCTGTGAAATGTTTAGTGGCTTCAGTTTTTACTGGGGTTAATGAAAGTAGAAAGCATCAGTATAAAGAAAAATATCATCCATGTTTCTTACTGTATTTCATTAAAATGCTCTACTTTATTCTACATGGTTTGAATACATAGACATGCCTGTTGGTTTTCTGAGACCAGGCAGCTTCTGAGTTGTATTTAATTTTTGAGCCCAGTTGGTGCATCTGTTCTCTGCACATTGATATTCTAGAAGAGATAAGAGATGAAGCCTGCTCTTGCTTAGAAAGTATGTACTGTCTTTGAAGTAAGCCATTGCAACTTCCATTTTTTTCATCGTCTGATAATATTTCGGATCGTCTCAGTCTTATCTGACAGAACACCAAGCCCTGTATGGCTGGTGCAGTGTTTGACCAGAAATGGACTGTAGGTACTTCAGTAACATTGTTTATCTCAAACTGAAAATGTTTAGCAGGTATTGGAAAGTGCTATTATAAGATGGATGAATACTCTTGTCCCCGTTTTATAAATACTGAAATCAGAGAAGTTAGAAGGATGTTTCCTTAGGTGTCTCAGTAACAAGCTTTAGTTGAGATACGTGGAGAAAGTTGGTCAGACGCATGGAGAAAAGGATTTGTAGAACACGTAGAATTTGCATAGGAGGGAGGAGGAAAAAGTATTACTGGTGTTAAAAGAAGAACTGCACTAGCAATGGGGAAGGAATGTTTCTGAATAAAATGATTTTTTCCTTACAAAAATCCATATTTGTTAAAACAAAATGAACAATTTCACATATGGCTTTATGTCAAAGCTCTAGATGAGCAGTCAAGCCTTTCCTCATTCCCACCTATATGTGCGTTTGCTTCTAGAGTCTGGTCCACTGGCTTTAATGGTTTTGTATCCTGTTAGCCCCTGCAGAGCCCATGCAGCACTGGGACAAAGGCTGGGTTCCAGTCTGTTTCTCACTACTTCAGTAGAGCCGTTTACCCACATCCTAATTACAAGTTCAGTCAGTAATATTTCTGTGTCACCACTGAAGGCAATAGGGTAGCTCCAAGGTTGTTGAGGGCATACTTTGACCTGCAGTCTTTATTTATGAGTGGTAATGATAGGAGACCTGAACTTGACTCAGATCCCAGATTAAGTTGGCAGAGAGTTGGTATGAAGAATATTTTTTAAGCTGGAAATAGATCAAATATTTTTTAAGTTGAAAATGCATCCACTGAGACATAATAAGCATGGAACCCCATGGCAGGATTTTCAAAGTGGAATGTGTTTTTCTAAGGGAAAAGTAAAGCTGGGCAAAGAGCAGAAATGAAGTACTTTTCCAGTTAACCCTGTGCACTGTCTCTCTTCCTATGAAGATAGAGCACATGCAGCTTTCTTTTTTTTTTTTTGAAAAGAATTCTTCTCTTTCTTTGTAGTTATATATTTGAATTGATGCTTGGTTCTCTTTTTCTACATTTTTATACTATTGTTACCACTTCTAAATTAGCTGGTAGTAAAATAAGATAATAATATGAAATTGGGATGGAGCTACAGTGTGGCAATGGCACTTTCAAGTTCCTTGTATAAATTCATTAGCCAATAAACAGCCAAAGACAAAGGTCTGAAAACATGGGGTATCCGCATGTGCAAGAATGAGACACCTGAAATAATTAAGTGTTGAGAAGGAGAGTGTCTTATGCATGTGCCTGTTTAACATGCAGTTGAAATTGAGCAGCTGATAATTTGACTTCTGACATGCCTCCATTTTGATGAATAACTCAGTGCCATGGAAGGTTATGAAAAGAAGACAGCTTGCATTACACACTTAAATTTGCCATTAAAGACTGGCATGCATTGTTTAGGCACTGGTAATGACAGGCAATTCTACCAGTTTTTCTCCAGCATGTTGTTGGTCCACGTGCCTGCTCATGCTTAGTGTCCTTTTGCAGAAGGCAAGGAAGGAGCCATACATGTCCAAGTGTTTATAATGAGTCTTTTGAATTGTGGAACTTTTCTTCTAACTTCAAAACAGTGCTGTTCACTACTACTCTAATATGTCAGTAAACCTCAGGGCACTAAGGCTAGAATTTCAACAGCTTTTTAATTCATTCATAAAGTTCACATTTGCAGGTTTTGCCAATAGCAGAATTACACAAATAAAGTGTTTGTTCTTTTAACACAATATTTCCAGTTCCATCACTGTTTTGATTGTGCTTAAGAACATCATGTGTATAAGAATATGAAAAGGAATAATAAATTTACTGGGGAAAAAAAATCTGTATGAGAAAATTTTGTGGCTTGCACAGATAAAGGAAATTAGAGTCTATGAGAAAGTAATAGACTTCCCTATTAAAATCTAACAGCATAATGTCTTACTTCATAGCAGAGGAAGACCTAATGTGATAAGTTTTTTTTTTTTTTTAGCTTCTTTTAATTAACATTTCATCCTATTAGGCTTGGTTTGCAGTTAACTTTCATTTCACAGGTATTCATGATTGTTATGCTCCTGTGAATTACCAAACCATGAAGCAAAGACATGATGGTTAATAGCTATGCAAAGTCTTCTTTTAGCTGATTTTCTAACAATGACCTTAAAATTTAAATGTAAATATTTCAGGTAATACAGTAAGCAGTCTCATGGAAAACATATTTAAGTGTATGACTATATATCTCTTCAAATAGTGATTCAACAGCAATCTGACCTGCACCACTGGCCTATGAATATTAACTGCTCTATTAAAAAAAAATGTATATTTGCAATCTAGTGCTTCACCAATGCCTCAAAGAAAACAATTAAACATTTGTGATAGTGTGATATACTTTATCTTATTGTGGCGTGAAGATAAGGGAGAGTGAATATCAAGGCCACCTAGCTTTCCGGTGCAGAGCAGAATTAATCAGTAGCAGAAGTCAGTCATCCTGAATTTTGTTCATAAAGCCCTTAGGGTCTGAATGGGCCTGAAGAATTTTGTTGTCCAGTTCCTCAATTTTATTCACGGCTATATTATCTTTACTGTCCTAAAGTACTCTGAAGTATGATCATTATCATCAATATTAAATAAGGTTAACTTTTGCAATGACATGTTTCTCCTTTAATCCAATTCGTTGTGCAAGCAAAGTAAATACCCTTCTCAGCCACTTTCTTGCTATAATGCAACCTCTGATAAACAGCTTAAAGCTTTGGCTCCTGAATCGCTGTAGAGTTTATTCCAGTCATTCACTGTGTTGAAAAAGAGGATTCAAACTTGCCTGCAGCAGCCTTTCACCACTGTAATCCTGAACTTTCAAAAAGACATCTGCAAAAACGACCCTCTCTCTTTATGCTCCTGCACTTCCCAGCAGTATTAAACTTGCCCATAAAAACAAACAAACAAACAAAAAATCCTGCCAAAAATCCATCCCAAAATGCCTGGATCACAGTAATATCCCCTCTTGTCTTTTCCAAGTGATAGACAGAACTAGCTCACATGTTGAAAGCTACTTTACAAAGGGCTCCCCTGCAGTGTTTCAGAGCTAGATAGTTCATACATTACTTGGCTCTATTGTATTTCTGATGCAGTGACAAGTGCTGCCTAGTGGAACTGACTTCAAAGCACAGATTGATAATCATTGCCATTCTGTCTCCAAACACTTCTGCTTGAGGTCCCAAGAGGATTGTGGTGCATTCAAACATTAGCACAATCAAAAGGGAAGAGAATCACACATTCTCTGAACTGATGTGAGAGAACAACACCTAACATACTGCTCAAAAGGTTGGTGTTCCCTTCTCTTGCTTTTCAGACAAAGAATTGTGGTTGTATTTATTTCAGCTTACTCTAAATCATCATTTCTACCTGGGATTTTCTACCACTTCCCAGCGGTATTTTAGTAGAACCTCTTACCAGTCAGTTTGGTAGTGATCTTCTCATCAGTAACAGTCTCATAGCATATAACAGTAACATATCATTTTTCCTCCACAGGTATCCAGGTATTACACAAAGACTTGGTGTACTGAGCATCACCTCATTTTACTGATAGGGAATTTGGTCTAGCCTTTTCAGCATGGCTGTGGGGCTGAATCCTCATATTAATTATGAGAAATATTTTGACTTGTACTTGACTGAAGAGGACTTTGAAGGACTTATCCTCAATTCTGGAGTCCCAATGATTTCTTGTAGGGAAAAAACATCAAAATTTTCTGTTAGCCCCTGTCTAATTCATTTTAACTGCAGCAACAGGCACTTAAGCATTTTTCTCAGCATTATTTAGAGCTTTGTCCTGCGTAGTTAATTCCCTGGTAGTATTTTGCACTTTCAAGATTTAACTTCCATTACGGAAACTACCATTTTTTTGCTTGTTTTCTTTCAGTTTTGATATGGGAATAACATTACTCCAAGTCAATCCACAGAAGAAAACATACTTGGACATCCAGTAGCCAAAGTAGAGTAACTTTATAAGCAGGGCAATACCACTGGATAATCCATCATTGGAAAGCTGTGGTTTGAGTCTCTGATTTATCACAGGTTTTCTGCATGATTTTGAATGAGTCATAAAGGATAGGAATGGATATAAAAGGGATCAAATTCAATAGAAGACAATATGCATACATATATACATAATGTGCCTTTTTCAGTAACATTCATTAGTGAAAGAAGTTTAGGTTTGAAGGCACATGTAAATGAACCTTGTTCAAAGCCTTCTGGGGAGAGCTTCTCCTCAGCCATCACAATGTAAATTCTCTTCACTCCAGATTTAACTGGGGACTGATGTTCAGAGCACTGAATGGACATCTAGTTTAATGTTTCTTCTCAGTTAGTGCAATATTTGACTTGATACCATTTCCAGGGAAATCGTGTTGTTTTTAGATGGAATTAATCACAGTTTCTGATTGCCCAGTTTATTCTCATTCATTAACGTACCAGTTTTCTTCTACAGCTTACAAAATATTTCCTTAGTTTGGGGTGTACATTGTTAAAGGTACTTGTTAAAGGTCTGTAGTAATAGTTTCCCATGTATACTCAAGAATAAGCTGCAGCTGCCTCACTAAAGACACTTTGAAAGTGAAATCTCTAGATCTTGAATGTCTTTTGGAGAGAGAAGTGGTGTCTGGGATGATCCTGGATTACTCAACTAACCAAGAAGTGGACAACATTTTTGTCTGGTTTTGTTTAGCATTGTTTTGTTTACAGCTCCAAGATAAAAGCACAAGAACAATCTCTGCATGCAAGCTGCAAATGCAGGTTCTTCCCAGCACTGATTTATGTCTGTAAGAGGAACAAGAAATACTAAAATAAGAGGGAATCTTGAAGACAGAAGTAGGAGCACTACACCACAATCAGAAGAGTTTTTAAATTGATTGTGAGAAAAACCTTTTAACAGTGAATCCTCTGTGGTTTGGATCCTCCTCTCAGAAAGCAAGGGAGGAAACTCCTTCCATTGAGTCACTTACGGCTGGACACTGTACACAACCTGAGAATGTAACACAGTTACACTAGCTGAGGGATGAACAAAAATGGGGAATGTAGCCTAGCATCCAAGTAAGTAAAAATGATGCACTGGAAATGGCTCCTGCTTATCTCTGAAGTTTACCAGAAATGACTTAATGTTAAAGGACCAAATATGAAAATATATTTATGAGTAATTATGTATAACTGGAGGGGGTCATAGGAATAAATGCTAGGCATTGGTAAACTTGTATGTACAACTCCCACAGAGGATAATGTAGAGTCAACAGTAAGGTTAGCTACAAAACAACGTTCATGAAGTATCTAGACCTTTATGTGGTTGCAATTTAGTGGCACCTAGGAGAATATTTTTATGACAGCCAAGCAGATAGTATTTTTATTAAATATCTCAGTATGGCACACACCCCATACATAGACATGCATTTCAGGTCTCTTTTAGGATTTGGGCATTCAAATTACTTCCTAAATTCTTCAATCTTTCCACGTAATTATCTCCTGTAACTTTTCTAAGACACAAGTTTCATATGCAAACGTACCTACCAAGCCCTTAGCCAGCATACTTGAGTGTTGCCTTGATTTGTTTCCTGGATACATTTCAAAAATTAATATTAAATGGTGTGACACTGTAAGATTTCTTGGGCTATATGTACCAAAAAGGAATATGGTATTCGTACAGTATTAATTAGCATTGTGGCAAACTGATATTTTTATCTAGGTGTTTTGTGGCTGTGTATGCTGAAGAAAGGAAGGAACGCTGAAATACCTGTGCTCTTTTCTGTTTGTAGATAAGCAAAAACATATGGACATTTTAGTATGCCATTAATACACAGTAAACTTTTGCTGTATGGGTTTAGACCAAAAACAGTAAACTATTCCTGCTCGCACTCAAATTATTTGACAGAGTTCTGTTACTGAGTTTGTCAGTACAAGGATCTGGTAGTGGTTGCAAAATCCCTCAGGATTTAGAAAGATTTCTTCCCATGGGACTGACTCTCAGGATTAAATAAGTTTAGCTTTACATAAAAAGAAAAAAAAAAAAAAAGGAAAAAAAAAAAACATAGCTGGGCTGATTACAAATGTCAGTCTTAAGTCTTTCAAAAAAACATATCAGCTGCTTCTGAGAGGAGAAGGAGATGGTTGAGTAGAGATGCACAGAAAGAATGCTTTCAGGTCAGTGATATTGGATGGGCTGCTTAGCTCTGGAAGCATCAAAATACTCTTTGGTTCAGAAAGTGAAAAGGTAATAAGCTTATGGCAAACACCTGAAAAAGTCTTTTCCCACAAAACTGTGTCAGTTTAGCCTTATTATTTCCTTAGCTTTCGATACCTGTAAATGTGTTTTCATATTTGATAGTTTTCTAGCTACTCATTGCTATAAAGAAACCTCATTAATTCTTACATGTGAAACCAAACAAGGTGTTATGTGGCACTGTGTGAGTGGTGCCCATGTAGGCATTATTAATACAGATTGCTTTTCTTATTTCTGTAGCTCCCTATGCATCTATAGGCTTAGAATGAGAGAGGATTTTGCTGGTACAAACAACTGGTAAAAGGAAAGTGATACAACTTTCCCTTCCTAGGTAACGCTCCTTTCTCTGTTTTTTTTTGTTTGTTTGTTTGTTTGTGTTTTTTTGTTTTTTTTTTTTGTTTGTTTTTTTACTGGACAGCTAAGCTGGCACTCTTCTGTTACAATTTACATTGGTGTAAATAGCAGATAAAAATCCCACAAATGGATTTTTAGTCTGATTTGGGAGGAGGAGTTGCCTTAAAAATTAATATTTTACTCCTGTTAATCTACAAATTGTTTGTTATTTGTGGTCCATTACACATTTGTTTGGCTCTATGTCTGAAAAATATTACTCTGAGAAAGGTTAAAAGCATTCAAGAAGTAACAGGTTGCTGTGGGAGTTTGGGAGTTACTACCAGCAGGAAGCACCACCTAGAAACACCACTTCCCAGATTCCTGCCAGAATCCCCCAGAGTTTGTCTTCTCACTGGGACCCTGTCTTGGAGAACAATCTTCCCCCTCTTCTGCCTACTTTCTCCCATTTTCCCCTTAAATGAGATCACTTTTTTTTTTTTTTTTTTTTTTTTTGACAATGCCTGAGTTGGGGATGATCAGAAAAGCCATGTTTCATCTAGAGCTACTAGGGTTTCTATTTGGATCTTCGGTCAACATGTAAGTATTGTTAAAAATTGGGTACACACTTAGTAGCTGTTGTGGTCTTTACTATGACCTTCATCCCAGAAAATGCCTAAACAGGATGACTGTCAGAAGGTAAAGAAGCACTGTATGCGGGAAGCACTGCTGTATACATTCCTTGTTCTTATATTCTTCACTAAATCACTTTTCGGTCTGTTAGAGATAGAATATTAGGCTAATTAGATCCTTAATTTGATCAAGTTTAATAGCTCTAGCAATTCTAGTGTTTATATTAGGAAGTGGTAAATTCACTAATTTTTAAACAGCTACAGAGCATTCTTAAACAGTCTCCATTTGTGTTTGTATTCTTTTATGGAGAAATCATTGGAAATTGGGAAGATTCTTCTCTTCCTTTACGTACAGAAATGAGGTGTGGATTTTTTGCAGAGCTTTTTTCCCCTTATCTATTTATCATATATTTCTGCTACCAAAATATTCTAGCCAGAGAAGAAACTGCTGCCAACACCTCTTGAAGCTAAAAGCAGGTGCATAGCTAACAAGGCCGTATTTCTGTAAACGTTTTACAGAAAAGTGAACACTTTCAGTTCGGTGGAAATTCTCTATTTGTTTTAAGTAATGTTTTCATAGTATCAGCTGCTTAGAAGTATGTCATTAGCATCCTTGCTCAAAGCATATGGCTTTAAATGACCCAAAGAGGGTGCTGCCTTGTGTACAAAGTAAATTCACAAAGGTAACAGGAGTTTGGAAGGCTGGATTACACAGTGGTGAAATGCATATTACTGTTTGCCACTGTCTTGGGTCCCATTCTAATTAGGTCAAAGTACAATAAATAAATAAATATTCTGGCCTCATCCTATTTTTGCAATTGCTGCACATAAAAAATACAGAAAGAAAGGAAAATACCCCGAATAAGGAAAAACTTATGATCGTATTATTTCCTGCTTATAGGAATCCTGGATATTTATAGTGTATTGACAGTGTTGCTGGACAGCTAGGTAAGAAGCAGCTGTTAGCTGTTAGTTGTTAATGAGGTATTTTGATAGGTTTGTGTTGCAGTGCACGGTACTCAAATAATGTAGTTTTCATTGTGTTAGGGAAGAGATGGAGCCTGAAGACTAGAGTGGTAGAAGATACTGCAGTTCTAGGTGTTAGCCTGAACCCAGAGACAGTAATGCAGATCCTAATTTACCATCTATAATCATGCTCTGTAACATGGAGAAGTATTGACTGCCTTCAGCAGAATCCTTTCAAAATGCAACTTAAAAACAAAAAGTGAAAAAATACAACTGTATAATTAAGCATGATGAACAAGGGACTTTTTGAAAAAATACCTTCTTTTTTTTAAATGTAGAATTTTTCATTTGGAACATTTGGCCATATGGCCCAATCTTTCAAGACAGTCTGTAACCCTTCATAGCATAGCTGCCTCTCTTCCTAGTCCTGTCTGCCTGAAGGTTTGAAAGTACAAAAAGGGTGCAATGGCTATACTTTTTTAATCTTTGTTTTTTTGAGGGAATAATTTGTAAATGTTAAGTAATAACATATTGTCTGTGTAGCTTCATGTGGGAACATTTGGCTTCCAGTTCTCAAATTAGAACATCAACTTTTGGCTAGTAAGAGCTAGATTTTGAAAAGACTTGGGAAGTTTTTTCTGTAATTAGTAGTAATTGCTGGGCCCAGATTTTCCAAAACACGCTTTTTCTGTTCAAGCACCTATGCGTTGACCAAGTGGGGAAAGAATTGCTTAGCACTCTTAAATCATCTTTAGAGCCTAACAAACATCAAGATTTCCTTCTCAAAATCTTGTCATCTCTTTAAGTGTGTCTGGCCCCAGTTGTGGTTCTTTAGTCCTTTTGATCTTTTAGGCAGTAGAAGGCTTTTCCAGGCCCTCACGCAATGAGTTAGGCATCTGTTGTCAAATAGGGCATAAGTATTTACTTAAGTGGCCTGACATAGACTTCACAGTTGGCAACCAGACCCCATGCCTTCCGGTCTGTTTTGCATCAAAGAGAAGGCACTCAGTGCTAATGTGCTGAAGGGGGACATTTCACTGCTCTGAAAATCCAGCTGCAAGTCACGACAGATACTGATTAAAATTCAAAGCTTAAATGCCTCATTGTGAAACTTCCTAAGTACAATTAAACCAGAAGCTGAGAATCCTGGTAGGGAGTGGTGTCCAGGGACACTAACCTTGAAATGTGACCAAATAAAAATTTCCAGTGAGGTCTGCAAAGGCCTCACTTCTGTCATTGTTTTCTATTCATAGTCAGTCCTTTCTGATCCACAAATGAATGCCCAAAAATATCCTATGTAGGCCAATATTTTGCTTCCTGTAACCTACACGTTCTGTCCCTGAGACTACCCTGACCAGGTTTCCTCTTCCTTGGTTGATCGACTTCCCTTTCTAACATGCTTTCTGGAGGGATGTAGTAGATAGTTCCAGTGCAGTCCTCCAGCACAGGCATAGTACATTCCAGCTATGGAAGCACTGTGCTAGTATTCAGCACAACCTCATCACTTCTGAAGTAGGAGCTGAGGGTCTTCTCATATAACTCCTCTCGGAACTAGACACTTTTCAGTAATGTATCTAAGAACAAACTGGGCTATTTTTTTTTAGTCATTTATTCTTATTCAGCGTTCCCCAGAATTAATACTGAACTCTCAGTGGTTTAGAGGTCCTATTTCCTCTCATGTTAATAAGTACTAAAACATCCTACCTGTTGTTTTTATCAAATTTATACAGAAGAGCTACTGACAATATTTTCAAGGTGGATAGTCCCGTTTATACCAGAAATTCAAGATTGTCACCCACTTCCACTGACTGGTGGTAGCATGACCTTTAAGAATGGTTATGAAGCAAAAATGTTGGCATTCCTGATGGAAACCTAGGGTACATGCAGTGCTTACAGTATATTTTTCATACCTCATGGAGAGATTCAGCATAAACAGGGTTCAAAGCTTTATATATAATGTTTTCCCGTTCCTAAAATGTTAAGAAAAACAGGCTGGGACCTTGAGTTCCTTTTTAGAAGGACTCTGATGTCAGGTCTTCATTCAAGAAGAATATGGACATCACGTGAAACCCGGAGAATTCAGAGGAATCTGAGGACCCATCTAAAACAAAGAGTATTTGGCATGCAGTTTAAGTAACTGATAGGACTGAGTGGCAATATCTTCTTGAACTGTAAATTCTTTTGCAGCATAGGAGGAACTAGTCTCTCAGTTTTAATGGTAACATTGGAAGGTTTGCCTATGCAAAATTATACGGTCTTATTACCAAATTCTACTAACTGTATTGTTCACAACTTTGAGTTGTCACTTACACCAGTGACAGGTTTGTTCTTTCAGACAGTTCATACCAAACTGATGCTTACCTCAGTAAGTAGCTCAGCTGACCTTAATTCTGCTATCCTATTGTGGCAGTGGTGGGCTCCCAGAAGTGGTCATGTACAGCATGTCTGAATAACTGCTCACCAACATGAACAAATGTTCACTACAGCAATAGCAGTTTCCTGTATAGTAGAGTATGTTTATGAGAATTAATATAATTAATTAATTCTTCACCCTTTACTCAAGCTGATCAGCACTTACAGGTAATAAGCCCAGTCTGGGTGCAAAAATACCCACTCATTTTGGGAATACACTAGAGAATTAGGTCCAGCTTAAGGGCAAGTGGTTGGGGTTCTACGTGTTCTGTGCATTTAATACAAATACAAGATCATAGTCAGGATGCAAACTATGTCCCAATATAGTTTATGACTTCTCCTTACCCTTTTCCCTTCTGACCTCTCCTAGAAATGCAGAGAACCCGCTGGAATGTGCTTTGCCCTTTCTGGAGAGGCATGGAATGATCCCCCCCTCCCTGCCAGCCCCTCTCCTCCACCCACCCCACTCCTTGCTTGCTGTTCTGTTTTTCTACTTTCCCTAAATGCAACTTACTTTAAGCATGCATTATTATTAACATCCTACAGTAAAATTAAGCTATTATATAACCCATTTGTCGATCTCAGCCAATTTCTTCTATCTTTTTCTATGTCTATTTATGACGTACATCCAGACTGCACGTCCTTTTTTTTTTTTCCTCTCCATGTTTATTTTAAAAAGAAGTGAAGAAAAAAAAAGATGTATTAAAAAAAAAAGCAACACCGGAGGGTGGTGGGGTTTTTTGCCAACAATTGAAAACAAATTTAAATAAGAGAGGGAGGGAAGGGAAGAGAATTCTTAAGGGAAAAAAATATCCAAATGATGAAAGTGTCCCTAGACTGCTTTGTCTGTTCCTTTTCAATGTGTGCATCCGGTTTGTTCATATTTGAAAGTGTGTGGAATACATTTTCTTTAAAAATAAAATTAAAAAAAAAACACAATTGTCCTTATCTTCCCTTCTTGTTGGGAACAAAGTGCTTTTTCATTTTTGCTTTTTTTTTTAGTATATCTCTACATAGCTATATTTTGATGTATTTCTTTTCAATGGTTGAATTTCTATCTTAGATTTGGTTTGTTCCAATCTAATAATGAAAAAGAAACAAACAAAACAAAAGAGTTATGAATTGTTTTCTGCTATTTTTCCCTCTACTTCCCTCTTTAAATAAAGAACTACTTCACTGGCAGAATCCCACAGCTGTATTTTTGAGATTCTCCAGAGAATCTGAATATAAAAGCAATCTAATTTGAAAGTGGGGAAGGGGTGTGCCAACACCATCATTACATTTGAAACAGGGATTTGATGTGCTCAAGATATGATTGTCTCAAATTATTGAGAGTACTGATATTAATTTGATGGACTTCAGAAGAGATGATTCTTAGAAGAAGGAAGCTGTGGGTAGCTACAGATGAAGTTGTTCTAATTCCAATGCATAAAACTAGTTTCCTTGTTTTCTTTTTGTTTTATTCTCTGGTTATTATTATTATTATTAGTTTATGTATTTTACTGCTATTTTTACTAGGGAAAAGTTTAAAATGCTTTTATAATTTGAGAACCTTTAATGAAAATGTAAATAATAATACTATAATTATTAATTTTTTGTAACTTGCATGTTGAAGAAGTTGCAGCTTAGGGTTTGTGAGATTGTCAATGTTAGAGTTCTGTTCTTTCTTTTTGTTGATGGGCATGAATATGCTCATTTGTTTTTGTATATTGCCCATCCCTTCCTTACAGCCAGAAGCTCTAATGCTGCTAGATCACTCCGTACCGCCCTTACATGGACATGGCAACTGACTTACACATTCACTCCCATCATCTTCATCTCCTGTGTAGTACACTCATAGATTTTTACACTCCCACTCCATCCACCCTAGGCATTTTTTCTTCCCATAAGTTCCCCTCTACCACCCCTTTCTTTAGCATTGTTAAATTTTTATGTGCAGTCATTCATTCCTTAAAACACACACACACAAAAATTATAGAAAAAAAAAAGAAAATGTTTTAAAAAATATATATCAAATTGACCAAAAAGGCAAAAAATAGAAAACTTTGCTTTTCAAAAAAAAAAAAAAAAAATCTATATGTAGATATGCAAACAAGCAGAGTAAATTCTATAAAATGTACAGGATTTTTCAACTGTAATATGCTAACAACTTTACATAAGATAAAAAAAAAAATACAACCAAAAACAGCAGAAAAAAAAAGTTTGAATTTGTTAAGGTGCAAGATTTTTTTCTTTTCATGTTATGTGGTGTGGATGTATGTGTTGTTGCCTCCCTGTATCGCCCTTTGTTGTAAAACAATTATATTTAAAAAGAAATAATAAACATTTTGCTAAAAAAGTTTTTAAGAAACAACAACAAAACAAAGCAAGTTACAAGAATGTGGCAATGCTACTTGTCCAAGAGCATTCTTACACAACTTTCTTTTGTAAATTTTTCCTTTCATGCCAAAAAACATGCGGGCAATTTGTTGATGTAAGTTGACTGTTATGAAATCAATGTGGTATGCTTTCTAAATATTTTTATGTATTTTTGATTACTTTTTTAAAGTATTTTTTATTATTATTTTCATAATTTTTTTCAGTTCTTTTAGGTTTTAATTTTCTTTAGCTGATAAAGTGAATGACTTATGTTTTTCCTTTCTCTGATCTTGTTGTTGTGGCATTTTTATTTTCTAGTATATGGTTTTGTTTTGGGAAAATTATATAAATTCACTTTTTTTTTTTTTTTGAATCAGTTTGTATTTGCTTTTATGTTATGTGCTTTTTGTGTATTGTCAATTACTGGATTGTGTTCTGCATAGGAGGGGGTGAAGAAGTCTGTGGTAGTTTGCTCATATTTTTTATTGGTCTATCTCTGTCTAGCTTTCTGTCCCCTTTCCCAAAATGAGCCACCAGTAGTGCTACTTTCTTTGATGCTACTTTGTATGTAGCCTGGTGTTGTAGCCTTCTTCAAGTAAAAAATGACAAGACCTCTGTAGCATTTCAGTAGCTCTCAGGGTCTTCTTATTGCAGATCTACGTCATTCCTACTTTGTTCTAATGAAAGTGTTTTATTTCTATTAATTTTCTTGATTGCTGATTATCTGCCTGATATCCTGTCTAAATGATACTCTCAAGTGCACTCTTACGAAGTAAACATACCCATCTTTTTATGACTAGTATCAGGCTTGCCAGTATCTTCCAGAAATCCTACATGTGGCAGACACTTTCCTATTGAAACTCACGTTCTGACCTTCTAAAAATTCAAACAAGGTTTGTGTTGATTTCTTAAAAAAAAAAAAAAAAAAAAAAAAAAAAAAAAAAAAACAGTGAGTTTTTGATAAAATAAGAAATTGTATTCCCTTACAAGCATTGCATGTTTCCAGCTTTCCTGTATGGCAGTGCTGTACTAACTACTTAGTAGGTATCTCAGGTTCAACTGTCAAGTCCCCTGAACAACTGATGCTGAAAACAGAACAAATCACACTGAATAGGAAGCTGTTACCAATTAATCATAAGAGTTTAAAATAATGATGGGAGATGGAAAAGGGTATGTTTCAGGTGGCTCAAAGCAGCTCAGTGTCTGGTACCAAAATACTTGTTTTTGCTCTAGAACCCTGCCTGCAAACACAATGCCAGGTCCTTTCTGGAAAGTATTGACACCTGTTTCACTGAAACTGCATGAAGATGACCAAGAACGTGCAGCAATGAACCACAGCCCAGCATTAACATGGGATTCGTGACTTCTCAAAGTCTGTACCTTCCTGTTGCTCATGAGCCCTGAGTAATGCAATAACTAACATCTTTTAATGTAGTTTTGTGGGCTTAAGAAATGCTGTTCAACCAACTCCACCACAAGAAGTACTGTTTTATCTAATCACTTTGAGCACACTATATTCTCCAAAATGAAAATGAGATATTTGAGATGAAATGCTGCAGTATTCCATTGTGGGAAGGATATTTTTCTCTCTGCTACTCACTGTCAATTGCAATTAAATTAGACTGCAAAGACTAGAAAATATTAAGAATGTTCATCTACTAGGCTTCATGTTAGCATCATTTTTTCCTGTGAATGTTTTCCCCTTCTCATCCTCAGAGGACTCAAAGGAGAATTAAGTAAAACACCATTAGACAGAACTTTATGAACTCAGTCATTTAATAAGGAATTATTGGCACTGTTACTGCATTGATACAGAGGGGGAAAAGGTAAGGAATTATTTTCTGTGGCAACTATTTCATACTAAAAATGGAATCAAACTTCAGAGGAACAGCATAAGAATATAATGCAAATGACAAACTTTAGTTGCAGGGTTTGGATGCCCTTTAAAATCTCTTCAAAAAAAGCTGGAAAAGATAGATGATAAGGGTGTGTCTCTTATGGTCACCATAAGGCGAATCTTCCAGGCTTCATCTTTGTGCTCCTATTGTCCTCTATCAGTTTGCTGCCTGAGACTCCAGTGAAGTAGACGTGGCTGTGAAGATGAAAGCTGGCAGCTTTTTTTTTTTGCTTTTTTTTTTTTTTTTGGTGCCCTCTGCATTCATGACTCACCCACAGCAGCCTCAGAGTTCATAAGGCTTCTATTAAATTTTTAATACTCTGTGTTTTCCAGTGGCAGAGAACTTACTGGAGATCAGCCCCAGAGGTATGAATTATGTATCTATAAATATACTCATACAGCTAAAAGCAGGGCAGCTTCAAGGCTAAAGTAGACCTTTTATATCCCCACTGATCTTGGTATTTTAAATAAATGCACAACTCTATTAAAACAGTATATGGACTAGATTAAAGGGATAACTTTTAAGGAATATACATACTGTGTTTGTTTCATAAAATGAGAAGGCCAAGCAGAGCATGGGGCTGCTTGGTACAAAGTTTCCCACGTCACAGACCTCAGTTCTCACAGTGCTGCTGCTAGTTTGCTTTTCAGTATTTTATTTTGCAATTGTACTGCTGATGGGCAAACTAGTTTTGTATCTGTATCACTGTAGAGGAAACCATTTTATCAGTTTCCCTTCTGTTTAATTCTTGTCAACAGAAGCTTTTTAAAAAACATATTTCTTTTTGGGAACCATGCTTTTTGGGAACCCTGCTTGGGAGAGAAAGCACAAATCTGGGAAGTCTTTGTGAAATCTTTGCATTTCTAAAGTAATACTGATAGCATACCACTTAACACTGGTAACTGGTGCTCAGCAGCCAGCAGAAAAAAATGAAGGAAAGAAACCTGTAACTACCAGGAAACAGTCCATACCATACACAGACAGAATCAAAGTCTCATACAAATATCTGTTTTGAAACTAGGGCACAACTGGGTGGCAGTCTTCTCATTTTGTTTTAAGCACAAAGCAGTTCAGAAATTGAAACTGTTAGCTTTATTCAAGACTGCAAGGCATGAATTTAGTCATTGAAAAGCTTGGAGATACTATGAGAAAAACAAAACTTCAGATAGTAATATGAAAATAGGAAACCTGCCTGAAATGTATTTCCCTTCCCAGTTGAAAAGCCATGGATTTTCAGAGGCTCCTCCTTAGCTTTTTCCAGAGATCTAAGTCTTTAAAGCACTTGTCTTTCACAGTGAACCTTTCAGGATCCAACACTCGTGTACAAAGAGACTTGGCAATGGCATTGCACTTTGTCTTTTAAAGCTTTCAGAGCTTACCTTTAAAGCAATGTGGAGCCCTGGGCAAGAGGCACCACTTCTCCATCAAAGGACCACAGGCTACATGCAGCTTCCTGCTGTCTCAGCTGTCATTTTGTGAAAGATGGTCCCCACTACATGCACACTTATCATCTGCCTGTCATCAGACTCCCTCTTGTGTTTCTTATAAGTAGAAATGTAGTAGCAGTAACATAGTTGTTTCGAGGGATGGTACAAAAATTTGCACTTGCTCCCCTCTATAGATATTATGTTCATGTTTCTCACACATTCCTGGGAGCTTTTCAGAATTTACATTTCCTGTCATCCTTAAGTAACACTTTTCTTTCAGACTGAGTGGCATTTTTATCATGTCATTTTAAAGGATGTTTTAACTCCTCTATAAATCACATATCTCAAGAAGTATTCATTGTGCATGCATACTATTAGACATATAACTTCTATCTTGCTGTGTGTTTTGAATAGATGCCTAATATGCCAATAAAACTGAGGTCACATTTGACATTTAGAGTGCTTTTTTTCTGAGTTAGCTTCTCCCACATGGCTTTTTTTTCAGTCTTACAGCTTCTTTCAGACAGAAAAATCAAACATTCAAAGCATCACTACCATCCTTAAAGCCAGCTTCCTGTTACTCTCCTAAAGTATTTTTTTTTATTTTTTTTTAAGTAAAAGTAACAAATGAATTCTTTAATGGAGAAGTGATTCATAAGGAAGGACCTTTAACAGTCTGTTTCTTTAGTGTACAGGCAAGCATAGAATGGCTCATTTGACACTTTGGACTAAAACTAGAGATGAGATTAATTGTAGGGGAAGTCAAAGTTAATCCAGCCTTCCTGGTATGAAAATCATTTCTCTTCTTGCATCCAAAGTGAGATTAAAACTCCACAAAACTCATTCCTGAATCTGTTCTATTGTCCTCCATCCACCAGACTTGCCGGAATCAAAAAATTCTGATCTGCTCTCCATCACTTTTGTGAAGCCTTATTTAACATAGCAACTCAAGCAAAGTTCTTTGACATTTCAGGAAGACCACAATGGTTTTATAGTTGCAGTAGTCTTGATCGTTGACTCAGGACCTCAGCAGCAACAAAAAATGTAGAACCATTACCTGTTTTTAAGGCAAGGCTTGCTGGGGTGAAAGAATGTGGGTGTTTTTTTCAAATTAAATGTGATATGTTTCAGGTTCCTCCAATGTAATTAATTACAAATAGGACCAAAAAAAATCCTCTTTGGAAGAAAACTGCCCAAAATATTGCCCCAGTGGGTAGCATACTGCATACTGATGCCATGTGCTAGGATAATAGATTTTAATAACAGAGGCGCTTCAAAGCTTTAGACAAACGATTAAAAGCTGCCAGACTGACTTTTTTTCCAATTGATGTCACAGATGGTCCATGGAATTCACAGATGAATACTGTTGTTTAACAGCAAAACTCTGATATTAAAAAAAAAAAAAAAAAAAAAAAAACATAAAGGGACACTATCCATCCCCCTCTTTTTGAAACTTAAATTCCCCATGCATGCAACTTGATTTAATGTGCACTTAAATTCTTTTCTTTTTTTTTCTTCATTTTTTTGCAGACTCACAGATGGTATTTCCTTCTGAGGTGTACTCCAAGTTTGTCCTGAGACCACCTTACTTAGATTATAGATGCCCTGTTCTAAACATGGATAGGGCTTCTATACATATCTAAATCATATTACATGCTCCAGTTTCTGCATTGCACAGAAACAGCTCAGATACACGAACACAAAATGCCGTGCAGCCACTTGGCAGACTACACTTTTAGCTTTTTCCATATTTTTTGATACACATATGATACTTATTTCTTCTTCATATCTTCAGTAAGAGACTTGGCATGAACATGCTAAGGAAGCCCAGAAAACTAAACAGCATATTCCAACTGGCCCTTTGTATCTTAATTTAAAAATCACTTAACATAAAAATACGTTAAGAGAAGTAAAGTGCCACATTCCTCATTTTGGCCTCATTTCTACCCTAGTACCTACAAGTTAAATATAACGGTTCTAATTGATTAAACTGTTAGCGCTTAGTTTCTCATTAAGGATAAGAATAAGCCATACTGCTAGTTCTGCTATCTAGATTTAATCAAACTGTTAAATACCTTTTCAGTATATTGCTGTTTTCAATATGTGATTTGTTCAAACGCATTGCTCTCCAAATATATTTAAAACATTTTGATTTTATTCTTTACAAAAATTCCACGGACATTTCAGGCAGTATTCAACAGGAAGAAAACAAGTTCATGTAATACATAGTGCAGGTAGAAGAGAGCAAAAACTTGACCCTAATGCCAAAACATGCCTTGACCCTCTTGCCATAACAAAGCCAAGACTGTTCATTAGTTATTGCTAATACATAAGTAAAAGGCATTTATTTTTTTAGAATCTAAAACCCCTTTTGCATCTCTTTCCTTAAGCAGCAGTGAATATAAATTAAGATTTTCCTATGCATTAGGAATACTTCATAGTGAGTTGCACTCCTTCCAACAGATCTGGATGACTATTCATGGTGTCAGATAAAATCTTCAGTTTATATTTAAATCAACTAGCTTAAGTGGCTAACCAAATAAAAATGAGCAAGGGAAAATTTATACACAAACTTTCAAAAGCAATATGGCATGCCCAAAAATGTGTCAGCAGCCTGTATGCTAGCAGAAGACTATATTATCTGAACTCAGTAAATTAAAGAAATTAATTAAGCCTCCACATTGGACTATAACACTGGAGTGTTAATTACTCATAGGCTGAAAAGCAGAAACACAGTCATATTACAATGTATTGACAAATCAAAACTACTACACTAGGAGTAGCACCATTGCAGCACAGCAACCAAATCTTAGAAATGACACCTCGGTTTTCTTGCTTCAGCTGTACTCTGTTAAGGTATAGAAGTTGTAGCTGTGGCTTTGTTGTACTTTGGTAGTAGACTATAAGCCTGCCTCATTTTTAGTCCCCTGTAGGCACTTACTTAGCCACTATGCTAGGAAAAAGTAGCACTGATCACAGCTATCTGTGTATCAAGAAGTAACAGCAGCTGTGAGGTAACTTCTGCAATGCAGGTAGTAAGTACTAATTTGGGTATTCAGAGAGTTAGATCCTTAATCGAAATTACATCTATCTTAATTTCTAATCAAATCATACTAAAAGAATATCAAGAAGAAGAGAATGTCAAAACGAAATGGCATTAGCAGCCCAAGAAGATGACAGGCAAGGGACATGTCTAACGTAGAACAGAATGATAAAGAAAGATTAAAAAGAAATGAACCATCTTTGAGCAGAGCTCTGTACCTTCATGGACCCCAGTAAGTACTTGGTTCTTATTCCATCCCTCACTTTCATGAACCTTCACACAATTTAAAAAACAGAAAACAATCGAAGAAATGCATGAATGGGAAAGGCCTTGTGGAAAGGCTTTAGAAACTGCTACAGAAGGAAAGCAGGCTTGAATAGCAGAGAAGAAATAACAGTGTTGTCTTCAGTGAAAAGAATCGGCGGGGAAAAACTGAAAAGATGAGCGGTAAAATCCCTCTGAGAGAATATTGCTGTATAGAAATCTGAAATGGTTCATATTAACAGTCTTGTAACCAATTGCCTATGAAAGATCACTGCCAAAAATTTGTGCCCACAGAGTCACTTGAGAGTATCTTCAAAAGCAAAAAATTGGGTCCCCCCAAAATTCAGAGCAGTTTGCTATATGAACCTAGCATAGGCTAAAAGAGAAAGGAAGTGGAACATGCAGTTTATCAATGTCAGATGCAGGATGGGAGGGAAGAATAAAAGGATCCCCCAGAAAATTATGTTCGTAGTGTAGCTGGGCAGCAAGTCTAATCCCTGACACTTTTTTGTAATGCCCAAATCCTCGTACTGCCCTTGAGTTAAGTGAATTGAAAATGGTGCACTGTATCAGTAAAATGTACTAATCTTCTCTTTTTTCTCTTTTCCATCCCAGGAGGTGAATTAGTTGTCCCTCTACTTGTAGAAGACCCTTTAGATATCCCTCCTATTGCTACTCGTGCACCTTTCATTACACTTCCCCCTACCTTTCGCCCCCTCCTCACCATTATTGAGACCACCAAAGATTCCCTGTCCATGACCTCTGAGGCGGGGTTACCTTGCTTGTCGGACCAAGGCAGCGATGGTTGTGATGATGATGGCTTGGTGATATCTGGGTATGGCTCAGGGGAAACCTTTGACTCTAACCTACCCCCTACTGATGATGAAGATTTTTACACCACCTTCTCCTTGGTAACAGATAAGAGTCTTTCCACTTCAATCTTCGAAGGTGGCTACAAAGCACACGCACCCAAGTGGGAATCCAAGGACTTTAGACCTAACAAAGTCTCCGAAACTGGTAGGACTACTACCACGTCTTTGTCCCCTGAGCTGATCCGCTCCACAGCTTCGTCCTCGACTGGGATGGTGCCCAAATTGCCAGCCGGCAAAATGAATAACCGTGAGCTCAAACCCCAGCCTGACATAGTCTTGCTTCCGTTGCCCACTGCCTATGAGCTAGACAGCACAAAGCTGAAGAGCCCGCTAATCACTTCCCCCATGTTCCGTAATGTGCCCACAGCAAACCCCACGGAGCCGGGAATCAGACGGGTTCCGGGGGCCTCAGAGGTGGTCCGCGAGTCGAGCAGCACAACGGGGATGGTCGTCGGCATTGTGGCTGCTGCTGCCCTCTGCATCCTCATCCTCCTGTATGCCATGTACAAGTACAGGAACAGGGACGAGGGGTCCTATCAGGTGGACGAGACGCGGAACTACATCAGCAACTCAGCCCAGAGCAACGGCACGCTCGTGAAGGAGAAGCAGCAGAGTTCAAAGAGCGGCCACAAGAAACAGAAAAATAAGGACAAAGAGTATTATGTGTAAAAAAGAATACTTATTTATATATAAATATATAAATACTTAATGAGATTTAACTGAAATATCAGAACCATTTCAGCAAACGAGATTGGGAGATATCATTTGTGGGAAAAAGTATTGGGAAAAAAAATTTCAGCAGTGACTGTTAATGTCTCAGTCATCACTTGGAGTCAGCAAACTCTGCCCTAATGTATTATAAAGCACACTTAGCGTTCTGGAGATGGCGCATACAGCTCTGCCCTGTTAGTGAACTCGGACGTCTCCAAATCTCCTCCTCCGCTGAACTTTCTGCAAAGTTAGAAGACTTCATGGCTTACTTGTTTCATATCTCCAAGTGAGTCTTTAACAATGTTCGTGATCCCTGACTGTATCAATAATTTTTCAGTTTACTTATTAAAAAAAAAAAAAAAAAAGGAAGGAAAAAGAAAAAAATGCAAACATTATTAAACAACAAAAAATATTGAACAAACTGATCTGGCCGTGTCCAGCATACATATAATTTTTCGAGATTGGAGGAGGGGAATAAATGATTTTGGAGATTGTTGGATTTTGGTTTGGTTTGGTTTCTTGGGTTGCTTTTTTTGTTTTGTTTTTGTTTTTTTTTTTTATTTGGTTTACTTCTGGGTGTGGGAGGAAAGGGTGAAGAGGACTATTTGGGAGGGGGGAGGGAGCATGAACCACGACATGAGTTGAGAAAAAATCTCGGAAAAAAATTCCATAATTAATAAAAAGAGACTATTGCCATATATGAACTCAAAAGCTACCCATGGTGTTTACTCTGCATATCTGGTTGTGTTGTCTCTAGAATCCGTCGTCTTGCAGTAAGTTGCTAACAACGCAGTGAAGTGTGTGGTGGGTGGTGATGAAGAAAATTGTCATGGAAAGCTGGTTCCCTTGGATCTGGCTCCAGTATTTGCAATTGAACTGAAGAATAGATGTTTTTGGGTCTGTTCTGATCAGAATCATTGGCTTTATTTGGGAATATCATTTAGTATGCATTAGCACAGCCAAACTATGGTTAAAGGGATTTGAAAATTCAAAAAAAGAATGCTTAAAAATGGTTAGCCATTCTCAGCTGAGTATACCATGCAAAAATAAAGGAGCCTTTCTCCGGGTTCTGGTTCTGTGACTGATTGCAGTGCATGCAAAAACAATAATAAATCAGTTTAATAAAGATATCAGAAAGACACCACTGGAGTTCAACTTGTGACAAGACACATAAAATGTCAGAAAAGCTAAACACTTGTAAAAGAATGCAAAAATGCATAGTGTTTTTTTTGACATGAAACTGTTTTTCATATGTAATATTTTAATTTTGTAGCTTGACATTTCAGATCATCTCTGTCTTTCCATTTGCCCTATTCTCCCTTTTCCTTCTCTTTTATATAAAAGAAAATAAAGCTGCTGTGACACACAAAATAATACAGAAAAAGGAATTTAATAATATTATATATATATATACACACAGATATATTTATCATGGTATGTTTGATGGGACGACTGGAACAGAAGTTCTGTTATGGTCTTAATGTGGAATGAAAATGTTCTTGAAGAACAAAGTAAAAAGAAACAGACAACAGAAGCAAACAAAATGTGAAGAGAGTGTGTGTTTTAGCTTTGTCACAGTTATCTGTGTCAAAAAAAATCTGAAATTTTGTTTACATATTTTACTACTATTTTTTTTGCAAGTATAATTTCTATATGGATACCCTGAAGGTGTATATACTGTTTTATGGTTAAATTGGGAACATCTTTTGTTTTTATTTACATGTTTTAACTTGGTTGGTTGGTTTCCACATTTTCCCAGTTACTGTGAAAAGGATTATCTTACTGTACAGAACAATAGCCAGGTGGTTTGATGGCTATGCTTATCATGTGCAAAAAAAAGTAAATGAGGGAGAGAGAGACAGAGAGGAGAACAACAAAAGCCAAGATGGATTGAGAACTCTGGAATATCAGAAATGTACACTTTTTCTGTATACAGATGAAAACTAATCAGCTGTTTAGGTTTAGAAATCTACTCTTGCTGGTGTTTATAAGTCGCATGAATATTTGACTTTGAAGAAGTGTCATCAAATACACACACGCACATGGGAACTTAAATTAAAAAACAGCCTTCTCAAACATTTAGAGAAGATGCTTTCATGTTAACGAATATTTTCAGTGTGTGTATGTGTGCGTGTGTGTGGTGCGTGTGCGTGAGAGGTTGAGCTTTTTTTTCCTTTTTTATTTTTTATACTAAAAAGAAAAAAAAAAAAGACAGGTTTTAAAAAGGTATGAAAGCACGATTTTAGATGACTTAACTGGCCGAAACTATATAAAGTTGATTATATCTTGATGTCTGTAAAAGATTGCTGTTCTTGGAGTCTTGGAGTCTTGTGAAATGATTTCCTGCTTTCTTTCTTCCTTTCCTTTTTGCTTTACTTTTTAAGTTATGGGGAAAAAAATTACACTTTCCTTTTTTTGTGTAAGTTTCTATTGGACAGTTTTTGGGAACATGTGCATTTCTGTATGTGGGCTTCTACCATATCCCTGTTGCTTTATGGACAACCGTAAGAATTTTTATTTGAGTTATTGTGATGTTATTGCTTTTTTTTTTGCCCTTCTTTTTCCTCTTCCTTTTTGATTCTTTTTCTTTTCTTATTTGCATTTTGTTTAAAGATATGCTTAGCAATAAAATGTTCTTCCCAAACCCCTGGATGTTGCTGAGTTTTTATTTCCTAAAGGCTTAAGGGAAGTTCCAACCCTTTAAAGGTGAAAAGTAGTCTGTGAAACAAATATCCCACAGGAGTGTCTAAACACTAGATTACCAAATCATGTTCATGTTTGCTCTCCTTTCTTTTATTCTACGAATCTTAATTCTTTCCTTTGCAGTGACATAAATTCAACTTGACAGTGGGCCCTACCTCATAACACGCCCAACTCCTTGCCTCCCAAGACCACCTCAGTGTGTAAAATAATAGTACTCTGGAAGGTGGGTTGTTGTGACTGCAGACAAAAGACAGAACTATAGTTGAAAATTAAATCATCATCATCATCAAACCTTGCTCAGCATTTGAAAGCAAAACACAGCCATTTTACCTTCAAGAAGAAGCTGTAGATCTAGATCTTTAGGGCAAAAATGATCTGCTGTCCCACAGAACAGTGCAAGGTATTTGAGGGATAGGAGTTTGGACCTAGCCCATCCTCAGTATATCCCTTTTGGCTAGCTATTTTGCTTACATTGTTGCATGGGTGAGAATGCACATGTGTATGTAAATGTGTGATTTTCTTGTCATTTAGCTGCTTTCAGTTCTTTTGTGAATTATGTTCTAAGGCCTTATAGATCCCTCACAAGGCTCTAAACCACAGGTTCTGGTCTCAACTCCTTTCCACACTTTTCCTTCTCCTAAAATCATGACAGTCTGGAGTGATGACTGGTACCTAATATTCCCAGTAGTGGAACAGTCAGCTGGCATGTGGAACATCGAGGTCTGAACTTAATAGTCTCTTTCTCATCATGCAGAAATTTCACTTATCACCAAGCAGTGGGTATTCTGAGAAAAGGATTTATTTTTTCTCAGTGCTTTTCTTGAAACTTCATATCATTATGAAATGTTATTTGAAGCAAGAAAATTCGGCCTGAAATGCCCTAACCCTGTGGCTATAGCCGCTCTTTTTTATCTTCTCTGTCATGTAATGACCATTTTATTACTTCGGCTAAATGAAAGTGTCAAAAAGGAGTCTTCATTGTTGTCTAAATGCTTATGCTTATTGCATGGTTTTGGATGAACACAGAATCACAGAATTGTTGAAACTGAAAAAGGCCTCTGGAGTTCATCTGCTCCAGACTCCACCTTCCCAAAGCATGGTCAGCTACAGAGGGTTGCCCAGGGCTATGTCCAACTATGTTTTAAATACCACCACAGACTCCACAGCCTCTCTGGGTAACCTGTTCCAGTGTCTGACTACCCTCATGGAAAGCAATTTTTTTTGTTCTGTTCAGATCAAATACATTTTGATTTGTGCCTGTTGCCTCCTATCCTTTCGCTGGGCATCACAGAGAAGATCCTGTCTCTGTCTTCTTTTCAACTTCACATCTGCTATTTATTGATAAAGATCCCCTCCCTGAACCTTCTCTTCTCTGGGCTGAACAGTCCTGGCTATATCAGCGTCTCCTTGTACAACAGTTGCTCCAATTCCTTACCATCTTCGTGACTCTGTGCTGGACTTCCTCTGGTATCTGAAAAATCTGTAGCAGACTCAGAAACCTTACTATGATCCCTGACCTAGGGATATAGCTCTTTTCAAGGACCAAAGCTCAGCAATTGCTTCTCTTCCTGTCATTTTTTACAGGTAAAACAGCATCCCACCTACTATATCAAACACAGTGGGGAGGGAACATGCAGGATCACAAAGTCCTGTTGAGTGCTGTGTGAAAACATACCAATAGTATATGCTACTGTTCCTATTCTATAAGATAGTCCCTAGCTGCCAAGGCTGGCATTGCTCCATAGAAGAAGTACTTATACAGAACAAATCACCACCTTTTCCTCCACACATGCAAGCCGTGACATAGGGAAGGAAAACAAGATTTGCCTTCCAGCTCTCAGCATCACTCAGATTCCTGGGGTGACCAGAAGCACTCACAAGAAAAGAAACACTATTGCCTGCTGCTCAGCTCCCTGGAAGGGGTCTGAGAGCACATTTGCCCTGGTTGCAATAAATTATTGCAAAACCAGGGGTGTCATCATAAATGCAGGAGTTTGGGGTGGGAGGTCTTGGCTGACTGAATCTTACTCCCTCATTGGTGAAAGTTTTCCAGAAGCAACATTTGTTGGGTTATTTAAGAAACAAAACCTGCTACCTAATTTGGTGGAATACTGCATTAGATGAAGCAAACTACCTCAGTCTGGTTTCTCCTCAGATCATGCACATTGCACAGTGCAGTATGTTCTCTCTGTCTCCAGAAGTTCCCTATAATCTCCATTCCCTAGAGAACCTGTTCACATTGTCTTTCTCTGACCAGCAAATACAGTGCCATTCAAAGTAAAATTTTGGTAAACCTTTTAGTCTGCAGGGCTTCAATGTTTATAAATTGGTCACGTGGATTGCATGAGGCAGGACCAGAGCATGCATATGCAAGACATGTTGGACTGCATATAGCTGAAAAAGAGCTTAAAGGCATTAAAAAGTGGCTAATTCTTACAGAAAACAATGAAAATCAACTACATAAATACCTTTAAAAACTGAGGCTATTTCACTCTAATAGTCAAATAATGTTAATCAACTAGTGTTAATTGCTTGTGCTTTTCCTGTGCCAAGTAGTGTAGGCAAGTGGTGGAGAAGAGTCCTCTGAGTCTGCTGTTCATATGGCTTACAGAACTCACCTGCTTTTGAAGTGGGAGTCAAATTCAAAGGTAGCTCAGCTCTGCTCTAAATTACCTGGAGAGAAAATCATTTCAACATGCTAGGGTAGAGCTGCTGCAGGAGCATGTTGTTTCCTTAAATTCATTTGAAGCAGACAATAGATAAATAAATTTGCACAGTTCCGAGCCTTGTATAAAACCAACAGAAGCACAAACCTGTATTCCTTTCTACTCATTCAACTTCAGCAATGGATTGGTAGTTTTCATCTACCACTCCATGCATCTCTTTCATCCATCTGTTCACAGAAGATGAACAAGGAGCAACTTCCACATGGAGTTGGTGAAATCCCAAGTAAGTAGCTGGGAAAAACTTAGGCATGCTTTGTTGTTGTTTTTTTTAATGGCTTGTAAGCCAGGCACTATGCCTAACAGCTTTGGCTGGAGCACAGCAAAAATTAAACTCACTGGAAAATATTTTTAATAAAATATTGATATATTTAACAATGCTGTCGAAGACTTTGCAACACTATAAAAAATTCACTTGGCTTTCAAGAGTAGTTACATAAAGTGTTAAAAAATACTTAACCACAAAATGTGACCGAATCACAACATGAACACGAAAGTGGAAAAGGTAGAAATGAAGGTTCTGAAAACCATCAGTAATGATATCCAAGTATTTCCTCAGTTCAGATGGTTCTTCACAGTTCTCAATCTTACAGTTTGGTGCAATAATTTAGCCAGTATAACCATGTGGTGGTAAGAGGAAGTCTTCAGTAGAGTGACAGAAAGGTAAATGGGAGGATCTTTTACAGAGTGGCCAGGAACCCCATTATGAAGAACAGTTTCTAAGGGGTATTTGTAAGAGCAAATGAGAAGGGAAACATACACGCATGCAGCATGCCACCAGGCACCTACTAAAGCAGCAGGTGAAAATGGGATTTTGATTTCCAAAGCCAACAATGCAAAAGCTGAGAAGTGCCAGCACTATCAGTGTTTATGTAACCCAAATCAAGCCATCTTGTCCATCTGCATTATAGAGCTTACTTGCATCACTGTTTTCTCCCTCAGAATCCCAACCACACCCAGACATAAAGATCAGGACTCTGTTAGTAGGTCTATTTGGTCTCTAAGTATTTGATCCCTGCCACTTCTGCTGCATTGTATAATGCTTGATGATTTATTCATTCTTGCCTGTTTCCTGAGTCACAAACGTTAATTTACATCCACCGTTCCCTGGTGAGCTGATGCTAGTATCTCCTCTGTGCAAGGATGGAAACTAAGACAAAGAGACTTGCCTGTGGTTATATTGAAAATCCATGGTTGTAACAAGATTAGCTCTCAACGCTTCTGGACTCCCCCTCTCTTTACTCATTCCTCCAAAGTACACTGTGGTGCTGCCAGAGGTAGAATACATCCAGTCCTCACATTAACCTATAGCTTCTCTAAATCAAGACCTGGCTGTCAGTTTTCAAAGACTTACAGCAAGTAACAGAAGTACAGGAGCTTCTAAAAAGAGAATAAAACCCTTCTAAACTAAGAAAGAACCATTTTAAAATGCAAAGTGTTGGTTTGCCAACTGCTTACTAAAAATGCCTCCTATTTTTATACATACTGGTAAAACCATATGCACATGCATTCAGTTGAATACCCAAAGCAACTTCTATTATGCCTGTATTCTTTACCAGCTGCAAATTCCTGCAGAAAATCACTGCCTCAATCTGTAATATTTTGCTATAAACAAGATTTTATACCAATTACGATAACATCAATGACAACACAATTTTATTACATCTAATTATAGGAGCTAAGACTAAATGCCATACTACAGCCCTTCAACTCCTGGGTCAGTAGGAGTTGAGGTTATTATTATCTTTCCCAGGCTGCACTGAAATGCATAATGGTGCCAAGATTTTGGCTAATGAAGATCTTGTTATCTGGATAAATTGGGTTATAGCTATTACAAATAGTCAGAACCTAATGTTACTTGCTTTGAAGCAGATGGCAAAGCTTCCCCCATTTCATAATCCTCTGAAAGTTTTGCTTTTAAAATGCTATGGACTTTTTTTTCTTTACCCTAGTGTTCACTAATTTTTTAAAAATATTAGCTACATTATGATCAGGAAGAAAAATTGTGATGTTAAGCATTGTAAAGGCTTACTTGGTAACAAGGGAAATTTTGGAGGTCAGTTTCTGCTCCCTCAAAGCCCTGCTAACACTGAGTGTTTAGTAAACTGCCAAAAGCCTAGGATTCTCCATTCACCTGAGATTTCTGGCACCTCAACAGGACTTATTTTTAGTGACCATAATGTCAAGATTTCTTCTAAAGAATGGGACCTGTAAATGGATTTTAAATTCTTATTTTTCATAGCTGGTAGCACTTTGTTTTATTAGTTTCTTATGAAACTATTGCTATTTTTCTCAAACAATGGAACAAAATAAACTGCATATCTGTCATCTCTGGGTAAAAGCAAGCCCAGTCCATCAGCTGGGCCATTGCACTAAACACATGGGGCTGTTGCACTTAATGTACACATACAGGGTGAATACACCAGGCATAATACTTTACTATTTAGCACTGTGACATACTGCAGCTTGAGCACTTCTTACTACTGAACTCAAGAAATGCTTTGCCACTGTGTTCAGAGAGCACTGGAGCAGCACTTTAATGAATCTCTGCAGTGCAATGGCTGCAGAACAAGCTCACCACCAAAATAAAAGAAATGTGAATAAAAAGTATCTACAAAGAAAAAGTAACTTTAAAGACAATCATCAACATTTAGTTGAGAAAAAAAGCTCTTTTTTTTTTTGAAAAAAAAAGTGAAAAGCTTTAAACAGGACCAGTTGGACTCTCCAACCCTTTTGTAAGTCTCTTTAAAGTCCCTTTTCCTGTCATTCATCATGATATTATCTTCTGAATGATTCTTTTATTTCAGAAATATTGCACTTCAGCTGTCCCTTCCAGGTTTTACCATGGCAATTCAATGCCTAGATTTCCTCACATAAATTAAAAGATCCATAATTTCCATCACTAATTTCCCAATCAATAGTATGACTAAATGTATCCCATGTGCTAAGGGTCATTTAACACAGTACTGCCTCTGCAGTTACATCTCACAGCTTTGTTTAAGTTAAAAGTCTTACAAGTCAAACAATATGAAACAGAACTAGAGATGCTTGTTCCAAAGACACAATATAGAGCAAAAACTAAAAGTGAAACATGGATGCAAAATGGTTGTTTTGCCCCACTTAAAGAAATTCCCAGCTAGGTTAATATTTTTGCTGTCATGTTCAGCACTGTCATTTGTGTAACTGTGAGGTGAACTCAAATCCCAGTTCCAAGTCTTGAAGCACTCAAAACCAAATGCATAACTAGATTCTTCAAAACAAATCAATTTGAATTATTTTTAATAACATTTATAAGGTAACATTCATGCTAAAGATTCTTAACGCACCTCAAACTATAGGCTGGTAAGAGAATGTTAGTAACTGAGTTTTCTCAATGATCAATTTAAAAAAAAAAAAAAAAAAAAAAAAAGGAAGAAAAAACATACTATGCAACAAGACTCATACTCCAGCCCATACTGTCCATTTGTCGGGGTCATCACTGGGCTTTTACTCACATGTTGAGCAACTGTAAGCTGAGTTAAAGCCTGAAACCTAATAGCTATTCAAACTCCTAGCCCAGAAAGATTTCACAAGCTAACTAACCAATAAACAAATTTTATGGAGCAATCTTATTCTTTATTTAGGAGGTTTCTGAACTATAAATAGTAGTCCCAGTTTTATTTCTGTCTCACTGTTTAGGCCAGAAGAGCATCAGTGCTAGACCAGCAGCATAAGGTGTTATGTTTCTATACTGACGTACAGTATCCCAGGTGCTACAGGGCTGAAGTGTCTTTAGGCACCAGGACTGAAATAGTAGAGGGGAAAATACTGGGTTGAAGACTGTAAGAAAGTAAAAGGAAACATCAGAATGCCTTGCAAGTGGCTCAGCCTTGAATAGCAGGTGGGCTGCAGTACATCAGTGATCCCCTTTAACTGAATCTTTGGTTAAGAGGTGCAAATATGATGTAGCAATACAACCTGAAAGCATACTACCCACTTCTGGATGTAGGATACTCTCGATCTTTCAAAAGCGTCATTCAGACTTCAGTCAGGGCAACAAATTAAATAAGTTTCAGCACTTCATTGCCTCTGCAATTCTGATCCTTAGCCTTTTGTCTGCAATGCAGACAACAATGCAGCAACCAGGAGACAATAGCCACAAAAACATTCATCTCAGAGGCTTTTTAAACACAGAGATGTGGAAATACATCCTCCCACAAAGCACAGGCTCACATATATGGCTACTTAAAAAAAAAAAAAAACCAAAAATAAATAGTCTTATCCCTAGTGAGACATTATTGAAGCAGAGAGCATGGCACTAGGGAAGCATCAGCCCAAGCATTACTCTATGGTTTGATTTTTTCTTTTGTCTTGGCCCTTCTGGTAACAATAAAAATCCAAATTAAAAGGACCTTATTAGTGAAGCAAGGAGCTGGCAGACTGTGCCAATGAAGTGCACATCAGGGCTGGGGAGGAGGAGGGAAGAGTATGAAACCCTCAAACACACAGAGTAAACATATATATATGAGTTTTATGCTAAGAACATTTCTGCTTCTGTGCAGTTATCTCTCACTGCCAGAATAGCCCTAAGGATTAAGATGGTTTATTGGGATCAAATGCCTTGGAGATTTATTATAGTGCTGACTGTTTACTCATTCGCATTAAAATACAGAACTACGCTTAGACCCCTGTATGTGCATCTCTCAATCACAAATTCTTTTCCATTCCCTAAATGGGTTAGCCTGGATTCCCAGCCTATCCTATTTTCCATATCCAAGATAAATCTCCAAAGACATCTTGCTATGGCTTTGCAGCCTTTAAAGCATTGTCAGCACTTGCTGCCAGTGATTAGCACCAAACTTTTGCTATAGAGTTGTTTAACAGGGATAGATAGTGACAAATGGGTTAGAAACTGAATGATCTCATGATTAAAGTAGTTGAGGGTTGGGAGGGAAGGAAATCTGGTGTCTTATCCTAGAACATACTTTTCTGAAGAAATGTCAACCATTCCCTTAGAGGTATGAAATATTTGAGGTTATTTATATCTTTGAGTTGTCTGATGTATATAAACATCAGACAACTCAAAGGAGGGGGGGGGGGGAGGTGGAATCCACCTCCCCTCCAAAGAAAAAAATAATTTCAAGCCAACCTCTTGCTGTCAGCAGTTAAAGTTCCCTTTAAAATGAGATGAGGTTCAGCCATATTTGCTGGCCTCAGTGTCACAACCTCTATTATGCTCTTCCTGTCTATATGCTTGTGTGAGCCTGACAGGCACAGGATCCCCCACAAATAAATACCCTACAGAGCACAGTCTGATACTCATGATTTGAACTCAGATGAATCAACATTGTTTTGTCCTGTCCTGTCCTGTTGATGGACACCACTGAAAAGAGCCTGGCTAGGTCTTCTTTGCACCCTCCCTGCAGGTATTTGTACAGATTGATGAGATCCCTCCTGAGCCTTCTCTTCTCCAGGCTAAACAGTCCCAGCTCTCTCAGCTTTTCCTCATTGGACAGGTGCTCCATGTCTCTGCTGTACTGAGGAGCACAGAACTGGACACAGCACTCCAGACAAAAAGAAAACAAACAAACAAACAAACAAACAAAACAAAACAAAACAAAACAAAACAAAACAAAACCAAAAAAAAAAAAAAAAGACTTCATCAGTCATCAGTCTACTAAAACCCAAGCTAATCATTGCAGGGTCTGCCCTGGTGCTTCAGTTTCTTGCCTATAAATTGGAGATTTGTGTTGAAATTAACTGAATAATCCTCAAGAATCTCAGTTACATATGCATAAGTTAAGCAGACAGATTGTCAGGAAGGGGGAGAGAGCTGGGAGAAGGAAGAGAGGGAGGGAGCAGATTTGGGGCTGTGGATCCCTAGAACAGCTTGTCCTGGCCTGAATCCAAGGGTCCCACAGGGAAGAGGCCTGCATATTGCAGGAGGATGCATACTGCAAGATATGTAAACTAGTCAGCATCAACATCTCCAGAGCAGGACTTATCTCTGTTTAATGTAACCCTGTGATGTTTGGAATGAGCAGGCCGTCCACACCTCCATGCTATGTACATGCAAATCTGGGGTCCAGGTTAGTAACAAAATCCAGTATGAATGTGCTTCAGGTGCTAGAAAAACGCAAGGTATTCCATCTTACCAGTTTTCCACCTTATCAAATACAACCTAAGAGGGAAATGAGGTCCTGGTCCTGGTACTGTGGGGCCCACAGTAGACTTAAGAAGAGGTTTAAATACAGGACTTTCGACATCTTCCAAAGTAAAGCAAGTTTGGTGTGAAGTTTTTTCTGAACAATGCCTGATGATTTGCTGCAGGAAAAACAGAGGTCTTCCAAGTGAAGTACCTGAGGTGATCAGGGAAACACAATGTAATTCGTAAAAGCAGAATTTAGTCAAGGCACCAAGTTAAATAGTTCTGCAGTTAACAAATGTGTATTCAGAATTTTAATAGATGTTTTTGTCTGGATCTCAAGTCTCAGAGCTCAGCCAAAGACAATGCATTTAACAATGTAAGAGGGAGGTAGTCAAGATTTTTTATTTTTACTTTTTTTCATTTTTGTTTTCAAGTATAGACACTGGTGAAAGGATGAGGGAAATCAGGGCTAATGGGATAAAATTTTTGCGATCAAGTGTTGATTGCATCTAACTGTGTCAGAGCTGCTCAGCCTGTCAGGCTATCAGTATGCATCTAATTTAAATAATATGTCTCTCTTGCACCACATAGAGCGAGCTGAGACCAGACACTGGCCATGCAGCTGGCCATGCAGCTGAGCTGTGGACATGTGCAGGGGCACACATACACAAAGTCACTCATACACATGGCCATAAGCCACAGCAATGCACAGGGAGCACAGATACACACATGGACACACAGACACACATGGACACACAGACACAGCCTTCTCACCCACTCCAAGCCTGTACTTCCACCTCTGCAAGCATACCAACACCACTTAGCAACAGAGGCCTCCACTGGCCAATTTGGTGGTGGTGTGACTGGCGCACACACACACACTCGGAGGTGCTAATTTGCATCATAAGATATTACTGTCTGGTCCAATTAAGAACGATGTTTTATCTAATGGTTTATTTGTTAGAATAGGAGAACAGGAAAGAAGAGGAGAGAAGAGCTGCTTGTTTTCCAGGGTGGGTATGTGGTAGGGGAGAGGCACACAGGGCTAAGAGTGGGATCATTGCTGAACTGTGACTAGCTATAATGAAAAGGAAGCGGAAGAGTAAGTGTAGCAGAACCACATTAAAATGCATGACAATAGTCAAGTGAAATTGCACTGAGGTGGTGATGGATTAATATAATTTTAATTTTTTTTTCCTCTTCTTTAAGTGAATTTAATGTCACTGAATGGTATCAGAGTAATGACCCTGGAACCAGGACTCCTCTGGTTATTAGTGTGAGCACAGCAGTGCAGGCTGCATTGACTCCCACCTCCCTCTCCCACTTGCCCCCACCCCACCCCCTGGACCCCACAAGGAGGTGACCATAACCTTTAATTTCCACCACCCACATAGTCCTCATAGACTATGCTGGGGCTCCTAGCCACACAAACAACAAAAGCTTGTAACCCTTATGTTTGTGACACTGGGCAGCAGCGAGCTGGGTTTCACAAGATCACGTACCCCAGCCAGTCAAAGGCTTTTGAAGACTTTCCCAGACCTATTCCTTTAGCATGGAATTTGTCAGTTTTCTTTGACAGAATACTTTGATGAATAAACATTTTTCAGGAGGATAGCAGCTCTGCAAAAGTATTCCCCAGCAGCTCCATGCAAGACTGTCTGATTTGATTATGCCTAACAACCCCACAGAAAGAGCAGTCTTTTCTAATGTCTTTTGAGGAAGCTGGACCCAGGTGCTCAAGTCTTGTTTTCTGCTTTAGAGGTAAACATCTCAAATCTCAGTCAAAAGTGCAATTTGCTGAACAATTTAGTCATATGCATAACTATGCTGTCATTATCCTCTTATTGCACTTATAATCAAAGGATCGTAAACCATTACAAAAAAACTGTAGTCACTGAGGTACATAAACTATATTTTTCTAACCAAGAAACCTTCATGTTTTCCATGAAACTCACAAAACAGAAATCTGGCTGAACATGCAAGTTTGTTACCAGGCACCAAATTTCAGTTTACAAACTTGGGCTCAGCCACACCAACAGTAGCAAGGAAGGTTTGCTATCAGAAAAGATTTGATCCACATGATCCAGTACTGGTGATTATGATGTGGAGCACCAGCTGCAGGGACAAATCACAAGAGAAGCTGGGATCATCACTGCTCTCACCTGACATATGGAGAAGTAGTGGCATTTAAAAAAAAAAATAAAGGGGGTTCATGCATTCCCATGGTGAGGTAGCATTAGAAGCAGGTCGAGATCTGGATCTGTGATCCACAGATTTTGTCCATATCCTTTATTCCTAGATAAATGTTATATTGATTTTTTATTAACTTTCACTTAGCAGATGCAGTAATTCCAAAATTAATATGAAGTAGATGAACATAATTCAGAGGATGGTACAGGTTTAACCAGGAAAAGATGTTCATCGTTATACGTATACTTTACTTTAATACACATATACCTTTATTACTCATGAATTGATCATCAAAGAATGACAATTTCATCTTTGCCTACTAAATGACAGGCCAATTACTGAGAGAAGGGATTCAGGAAATAATTGGTAATAAAGACAGGCCTAGAAAGCTCCCAAGCTTTTGATAGATTATTTATTAACTGAAAGACAGCTAAAATGTATCTTAGTATCGTGTGCCGTGAATTATTCAACATGCTTCGGAATTGTTTTGTTAGGATTATGGTGTACTGCAAATTCTAAGGTACCCACCAGATTTACCTGCCACTTCAGCTTCTGTGATTTATCAGATGCCCATTGTTTTTACGAGTTAGAATCTGGCTGCAAGGAGATGATTCATTGCAAATTAAATAGCTCAAGTCATACTCATCAAATTAACACTGTTCAATACAGCACTAGCTACTTGCAGCCATTATTTTAATGTAAATTGATCTCCATACATACTTTTTTTTTTTTTTTTTTTTTTTAAACACTGGGGGCCCCAAATGGGTCATAAATGGTCCTTCCTTTTTGGCAGTTCCAACCCTTACCGGGGAGCACAGCACTGCCAGGAGGCTTATGCTGTCTGCAGGAGCAGAGCATGGAGGCACGCCAGCGCCAGCGCCAGCACTGCTGCCTGGGCTGCAGCCAGCACCGTGGGAGATCACGGTCCAGCTGTGGGCTGGCAAGCCACCCAAAACTACTCGTTAATTAGGTCACTTCCTCTAACTGGTCACATAAAAATGATTAAGTTAGTATAGCAGATGCTGCATGCCTTCACATTAAAACTTTTTTGACTGGTTAACATTGCTTTTACATTGTAATATTACTGGGCCCTAAGAATTATTAAAGATTAACACTGCTAAGGCCTTGGAAAGCATGAAAATGATTAAATTATCATAGGAAACATTGTAATTCTGTAGAATAAAATAAGTTTAACATTTTTGTTTCATTTCATCTAATAAATTCAGACATGGCCAAACCAGAGCAATAACATTTCAGAGAAATGAAGCTTATCCCTTTTTTAAAATGTTGTTTATTTATAACAAATAATAAATCAAAACTTCTCACACAACCAAACCTCATACAATTCTTATTAGCAATACTTGCTAGCAACAAGATGACAGAGAGATAAGAAACTTCTTTTCTTTAGAAAACAGTTTTCTGAACGCTTTTTTCCATCATATATGATTTACATATGCGTTTAAACACAATATCCACTGGTTTGGTATTTCATATCCTTAATCTACTTTATTTTGAAGTGTTCAAGGCCAGGCTGGATGAGGCTTTGAGCAAACTGGACTAGTGGGAGGTGTCTCTTCCCATGGCAGGGGGCTGGAATGATCTTTGAGGTCCCATCCCACCCAAACCATTCTGTGATTTTATGATCTAGTCTGCAAATATCTTGAGCACATAACAGAAGTGCCAGATTTAATTGCTGTCATTGCTCCATTACAGGACACCATTTTTCCTTCACACATCAAAGTAAACATCCATACACTTATGTTCAAGATTCAAATTATTTTATAAACAATATATACACATTATTTTATAAACAATAACCCTCATCCTGCCACAGAGACTTGTCATAGAATCTAACACCAGAATGAATTCATCACTTCAACCTCATGTGCATGTGTGTATGAACACATATAAACATGGTGTAGGTATCCGTATATAAAATGTTGAAGTTCCTCTTCCAGTACCCCTTTTTGCCCACCCCTTTGTTCTAGACTAAAATAATTTCTCTAGAAATGTGCTAGTCTTTATCTGAAGACTTGATGAAAGCTCTCTTTACGCCTGATTAACCTGTCCTCAAGCTTAATTATGAGTCTTATTTCCTATTTGAATATGCCTGATCTTAAGTCCTCTCTTCTACTAAATAAAAGGGTCTGTTGGCATCTGTCGTTTTCTCCTTAGAGAGATATTTATTCACTCTTTCCTAGCTTTCTCTGAGCTTTTTTAAAAATCTGAACATGTGGATTCTGTAGCTTTTTCACTGCAGGATGTTTTCTCTAATTTCCAAACCAATTTTTCACCTCTTTGCTGTCCCTTTCCACAATTTGGTTTGTTAAGAAAAAATAGTGGGTATCAGACTGAGTGTACCGACCCACTGTCAGTCTCATCAATGTCTTGCCAGAAGATGAAACTATCATCTTCCTATTCCAACTCATATTTCGCCATTTATGTGTGAAAAGAACAAAAGCAGTTGCCACTAACATGTTCTCCCAGGGACCCTTTTCCCTGTCTAAGTACTGAGAAAGAAAGAAACACATTAAATTGCCATGCTCTATGCTTTCCCTGTGCTCTGTAGGATGGTATAATCATGGAAATACAGAACATTACCAATATTCCTATCTCCTATTTTCTTCCCAGTAGTACTCTGCACATGAAGATTTTAACTTTGTTAGAGAATTTTGGAACACATTATGACTGTTGTTCTAAAAATTGTGAACCATGTGCTCTATGCATCACTCTGGACTAAATGTCCGTCATTGCAGTCACCTGTGATGGTGATGGTAAGGCTCTGATTTCTGGTGGACCTTTCCAACCCTATGTGCCTGTGGTTTCAGCTGAATGCAGGTGTTTATCCTAAGCAATTAGCCCTGCTGCTACCTGGAAGGTAGAGTGCTGAAAGCTAAAACATCAGCTTCACAAGCAGTTGAAGAATAGATTTTATTAATGTTTATTTTTTATTCCCCTTATTTTATGTGATGCAGTGTAACTATAACATTAAAATTCACTGTATATGTTTAAAGCTCATTTATTGAAGCAGTTAAAAGTACATTTAACCAGACAACAAGGATGGGATTCACCATTGCTATAGCAACAAAAGAGAGCAGTAAAAAGGTGAAAGGCTCCCACTCTCAATAAATAGCATGAGACAGAAGGGATAAGCCAAAGGTTTCAGTATCACCCCACACAACTGAAAGCAGGAAACTGAGGAGAAAGCAGTAAGAAAGAGAACAGATTAGTTTAGAATATATATCTGGACTGAGCTGCACTTTCTTCATCCCTCACTGCTATAATCCCCCAAAGACACTGCCTTAAGAAACAGCAGAGAATAACCTTGTGGATTGCACCAAGCTGAGGGCTACCTCCAACAAGCAGGATGATAGGTGGCAACCTGTTTCTCTGTCTCATGGTCCACCTCTACAAATATCTGATTGCTCTTATTATACCAATGCACACTGCATGTCATTGAGAGCGTGGGTGTTAACACAGTCTCTGTTATTGCATTACAGCACCTCCAAGACATGCCGTACATGGTTAATTCAGTCAGTCATTTTCAAATGTATCATCTGCTGTTGATCTATCTCTCCACATGAAATCTAAGATCACAATTGCAATAGAACCTCTTTGCATTGTTCCTATAAAGAGCTGTGATGGTTGTTTTCTTAATTGCTTGGGGTTTATTCTTTTGAGACACAAAGACTGAGAAAAGTTTACATAAGGACATAAGGTAAGTCAGGAAATGATAAACCAAAAAGGGAAGAGCAGATTTTATACATAACGTGTTCACATTGCTCAATTTTGAAGAGAAACTGGCAGCTGCCCCCAATTAGAAAAGCAGCTTAGGTTAGCTCTGTTGTATTGCACCCGATGGGGCTACCACAGTGCAGCTAAAGAAACTGTCATGAGAAGCAAGAAATCCAATTTCATTCCCCCCTCCCTCTTTCTGAGATAAGAGAGTTTTGCTATTGCAGGCTAAAGATTACAGATGATTTTCACATGCACACCCGTGTCGTACTCTTTTAACATTCTCATATGAGCACTGGAGATAAATTCCATAGCAGTAGAGGTTAAAAACAGTCTCAGTCCAGTGTAAAACATCACCATGAAGGAACAGAAAAACAATAGCTGCAGCAAGAACAATAGAAACAGCTAAATTATTGAAAATGTTTGGGACTTCCAGCTTGCTTTATGTATAGATCAAATGCAGAGTAGGCACAACTGACTCCAGCCATTTTCGTTCAGCTCCACTTCCAACCTGCTTGAAATAGGGCAGTTTTTCTTTCTGTTGCCAGGAGGTTAGCAGCATGTCACCTCCCTGAGGTCTCAGCAATCACTGTCAAAGGCAAATCAAACTTACCACCACCACCCCGTTTGGCCCCTCTGTTTAGACTGCCAGCAAGGAGGTGTTGGTGATGACTACATTCTGTGTCACCCAAGCACCTGTCTCCTGAGACCTGACAGGAGGTCAATATCTAACGTTACACAGGTGATTACAGGTAAATAACAGCTGGTACAAAATACCAAGTTTGATGTGAGAATGAGTTGCAACATGGACAAAGCAAAACAGATTTAGACGTTGCAGAGTTATCCCTCAGACAATGCCCTCCTGCTCACTGCGACCCTAACAGAGAGGCACAGACACCAAAACACCTCTCCCTACAACCAACCTGGGATGTGGGCATGGCTGGGAAAAGACAAGTGATAATTCAGCACTGGTGCTTCACCCTAGAGAGATACCAATAGCTAGTATAACATAAAAAGCGGCCTTGCTTGCCTTGCATTTTACTGTAACCCAAAAAACTAGCACAGCAATAGGAAAAAGCAAAGCCACAGGGAATAGTTTTGCATCTTAATCCGCTCTTGTCCAGTTTAATCATATTAAGCACTCTGTGGCAGCAAAACCTGGGCCTCAAAAAATTCTGAAGTTTCTCTGTAGAGTTTTGTGTCTCAGATCTGCATTTGCCACACTGCACATTCATATACGCCCATTATTTTAGGTTCCTGTATGTTTCACCCAAATCCTGCCTCAATTCTCGAACAAGGTATTGCCCTTCTTGCCCTCCCCTGCTGAGTGCTTCTTAGGAGATCTGCAATTGTACGAAACACCATCCTGGGGGCAGGCATTTTGGTTCATTGATGCCAACAATACAGTGGTAGTCACCTTATATCTACTAGATATTCATCTATAAGACAGATGCTCCTCCACTTGCGTGAGACGGCAGATAATGAGTAAACTAAAATCATCTAGATCACCTTAAATACCACAGCACTGCAGGTGACCATTTCTCTCAATCTCTGTTACTCAATGCTCTATCTAGGACTCCTGGGAGAGGAGCCATCAAATGCAAATTGGATAGGTGGCCTGGTGTTAGGGTGATTATTGGGCAAGTGTGAGAGTTAAGGTCCACTCCTCCGATGAGTTTCAATTATCTGTGCTTGAGGCTAGACTACCACTTACTGAACTATCATATGCTACCCAGGATCAAAGTATATTACATCTTTCCAGAACATAATATGTGCTGGGGTCTTCGATGCGCCCATTATTAAGTTCAGCCAGACTTAGCTATTAATCTTATAGCCTATAAAAACTGTATTTGGGGATTTTACAGAGTTATGAGTAAGAACAATGCACATTCCTCAAACATATAAGCTCTGTCACCATTCTAGAAGTCTAAGCAGGTTTAAAAAACAGAAGGTAAAATGATGGTTCACAAATAATTTGCTGGCTGAGAGAAAAGTAATGAATAATTTACTTGACAAACATGATCACATAATAGAAAACATATTCACACATCTTCTTAATTGATGGACAAAATAATTGAATAAACTCTGCAAAAAGAATGTGACAAATTAGAAAGAAAATACATGGTGTGGTCCAAGCTTCGTTAGGGCAACAAAAATGCAGCAGCAAATTCAATCATTTGGGGTAAGAATCCCAAATATATAGAACCACATGCCCTTGTTTCTCCTTTCGTTACCACTAGGACTATGCAGCATTTATTGTTTCACTGACTGATAGTACAGATCTGATAGCTACAAGTCCTTAATAGGTTTTGCTTTCACAAAGCACTGCAAGATAAAACCCTTCAGTCACCCCACCAGCTGTCTAACAGCAACAAGCTCTCACCTCCCAGCTCTGCACCAAAATGAAGCAGCACCCTGAAGGGCTTCCACCTTTCTGCCACCTTGAATGCTGTCAGGTTGGTCATGCTGCCAATGGAGATACTTTAAATATTCTTGGTGAAGAGGCCAAGCAAAGGAGTATTTCTGGTGTGACCAGGTTTATTATGCAGTACTTCTTGCCCAGTTTGACAGCCAGGTGGCCACAGAGGGTCATGGGCTGTTGTACAGCCTGACCATTTTTGCTTGGGTGCTCTTCTGTACAAATCCTTCATATAGTAGTCAAGGACTAGAGCAGACTACAAAACAGCAAAGGGTTGGACTACAAACCCTTAGTCCCTGTAGCCTGCTACTAGAGCAGACTACAAAACAGCAAGGGCTGGCCATGCCTCTGCTCCCTGTTTCTCTCTGCAATGTCTGGCACTGATATGCCAGAGAAGCCTTGTTTGTTATTAAATGCCCACAAATTCCCTCCTTCTCTGGTCAAGTCTCTCCCACCTGCCTGCTGCACGTGCACTGTGGAATCATCTCCTCTACGCAAGATCAGAGAAGGCAATGTCCCTTTCCTTTTTCCACCAGGACAGGACAAACACCAACCTCATCTGCATCCAAGTCACAGTGGCCTGTAATATTTGTTCTAGTACTATGCTAGTTC
The DNA here is from genome assembly GCF_009819795.1 of Aythya fuligula. Taxonomy (NCBI): domain Eukaryota; kingdom Metazoa; phylum Chordata; class Aves; order Anseriformes; family Anatidae; genus Aythya; species Aythya fuligula. The sequence continues at coordinate 28,243,677 of NC_045563.1, forward strand.
CAATGGATATTGCAGGCTGAGATGATGATTTTCAATGAAGTGATTTGCACAGACCATTTCAACCTGAAACCAAAATAAAGCTCCAGTAAAACAACATACACTGTTCTGCTAATGAACCAGGAATGTTTTGAGTTGTGCATTGATTCAGGATTATGTATGGCATCCAGCAACAGTACTTTATGGTTCACACTAGCTCTGGTGCCCTAATATGACACTGAATTCTTTGCATAAAAATGAGTTTACATAAGGTGGAAAAGACCTCTGTTTCTGTGTGGTTCCTAGGAAGTAGCTCAACTGAGCTCTGCTCCACTAGATTCAAGAAAGATTGGGGTGGAATACACTTTATGTGTATAAAGGTTTATACACCTTTTTTCTGCTGCATCTCACCTAAGTATTGATGAACCATTGCCTTGTTTGGCTGGGAACATGTGAAGAAATGCAAAAGGCCTGAGGCAGTGCCAACAGCAGTTGTGTTTCACAGAAAAGAAACAGTGTCTTCAGCTTTGCAGACTGAATATCCTGCTGCAGGAGTTTGCTTTTGAGGATGCATGAGCACTCACACATCCACTCAGGGACACACACACATCCCCCCACAAGGTCTGCTTTGTTCCACAGTCTTTATTCTTTGTTATTGCTCAAGGTAAATAATACACATTTTTTAAATTGTTGAAGTATATATTTATCCGCGATGGATTGCTATGGTTCCAAGGGAGCTATTCATTTCTACTGGATAAAGCACAGCATCAGCACATATGTACTCTATTAAACAAGTCTTCCCTCTCTCTCCTTTTATATTTCTCATTTAATTAATAATCTCATTTCTCAGTTCACTGCTGCTATTTTTCAGTGACCTCTATTCAAAACCACATTCAATCTACTTTGTCCTATTTTGCACACACCAAAAAAATATCCCTTAAAGTATGTCTGGGTCCTTTCTGATTACTGTTTCAGTCTCCTTTTTTTTTATTTTTTTTTATTTTTTTTTTGTTGGGGGGGGATAGAACACATGGAGAGGGGTGAGAGGGAAGAAAAAGGGGTTTCATGAACGTGGGAGAGTCTGTTTTATCTATCTCCTTCAGGATGTATTTGACACCATGTGACCCAGGGGAGTGAGCGCTCAGAGAGACAGAGGACATGCAGCGGTCAAGCAGAGGAGGCAAACACAGTACTTCAGAGTGCTCTGCATCTACTGAGTATATTTAAGTGAATCCAGTGAGGTTTCAGAAACATTTTGGTGCTGACAAATGCAGCAGCAAAATTCTCAGATATCTCATATGGAGAAAAGTTGGGTGAGCTCTCAGCACGTTGCAAATCTTACTTTTTAACATCTTAATGGCTCGGTTACTGACAAATAAAATGAGATACCTCCACTCGATTATCAGTTCATGATGCTATTAGGGGTTTTAATACTAATTTAGAAGAGAGGAGGATTAGAGTTGTGTTAGATTAAATTAGTCTCACCTTAGATACATCATAGCGATCAGTCATTATCAGCTAAAATTCTAATCTTAAAACGGATTTTTCCCCCATGTCTGCCTAGATATCACTGCTGGAGAATTCTAGGCTCTATAAAGAATGGTGCATTGTATTGTTGTGATCCTGCTTCTGATTTACAAAAGATTTTGCATCCAGTGGTCTGTTTTAAAATAAATATCTTTAATCTACTCTGTGCCTGAGTGTTTTAGCTGCATCAGAGAATAACTGAAAGGATTCGAGACTGTGTTTAAATGTTTCTCCAAGACTGTAATTAGATAATTCTCCCTACCTCTCCAAGTTTCTCTGGTACTCAGACAGGAACCATGAGTCTATATGTCCCAGATGGGACACTTCTGAACATTTTTTTAAGTACCCAGAGTATACTGAACTCAAAAAGGAGGCACTGCAAGATGTTAGGCACTGGATGGCTGAGGAGTAGAGTATTAAGTAGTTCGCCAATGCAGCCAATGCAGGAGGCTGAAATACTCCACAGCAGGATTTCAGGTGCCTCTAGAGGTAGACAAGAAGTCTGAGGAGAAGTCTTGAAGATGTTTGGATAACTTCTGGCCTCTGAACTTTTCCCTACCTGTAAAGTGCAGAAATGGAGAGCCACATAGTTCAGTGGCTCTCCATTTTCTGGGTTACGGGGAAATCTCAATTCTATGGGCTTTCTAATTCTAAGGAAGCATGAGTGCAGGCAGACTTATTAGAACAGCTTCAGCATTGGCCCAGCACAGCCTTATCTAAAGTGCAGGTAAGTATTTAAGCTCAGGCGTAAAATCTGCCAGATACTTATGGACTGTGCCTGACTTGGTTAAGTGCTGCTAGATCTCCATCAGGGAGCAGCAAGCTGCAGAGACATCCAAGGAGCATCACTGGGATGACTGGATGCAGCGAAACTAATACTGGCAGGGACTATTGCTGGAAGCAAGCTGTCTCCACAAACAGCCATTTTGGTGTCTCCACCCAAGCTTCAGGTTGCAGAAGTCAATACAAAGACACCCACCTTGGTTCAACAGGCAGACAGCATGTCCCTCAGACAACCCTGAGCTAACAAACCCAAGGTAGCCACAAGCAGGTTAGGCAAAGGAACAGCTCTGATGTTTCTGGAGCAGTGGTTATTTCACCGTCTAAATAACACAGCTCACTGAGCACTGCCTGTGTGCTAATCACAATAATCCTGTCAACCATGTTTTGTGTTGGGGTGAGACTTGGTATCCCACTGGCTGTTTCCTATTAAACATGTGAAGTTCTGTACCATGTTGGCTCTGATTTTGTAGATGGAACAAGTTAGCCTAATTAATGTTACTGCAAAGAGCATTAAGATTATTAGTATTCATGATTTCTGGTGCAGCATGAGCATGAGTTTGGATAAGAAAGAAATCTTCTGGCACAAAGAGTTATGGTTATTTATACGAGGAAACAATACACCAGCTCTGGCTGCTGTCAAACTCTAAATGGGCTGTGGTTATGTTACAGCATGGCTGTTTTTATTTCCTGTGCTAACAATACATCCTCTCATCAGACACCAACTTAAACAAACTCAGGCTTTTCACTCTTAGCAAACAACAATCTGACATGCAGAAGATCCTATCCAGTATTAAGGCTGATTACGTAAATGGTTAACGCCTGAAGCTCAAGAGATGAACTGGTAGTAAACTGTGAGCTGTTAACTAAAGCCCTGTGCAGAGGTCTTGACAGAGATCAGATTCCATTTAAAACCAAAAAGCCACCATGATTCCTCCCCTCACACTCAAGATGAATTTGAGAAACAGAGGTGTCACAACAGCTATACATTTAAATTGGAATGGCTTTTCAGTATTCACAGAACAACAAGACAGTGGTGGCACTGGGTGGAAGAACTGCATGACTGAGAACAAATGCACACATAAGAGAGCACTTACAAAACTACATCATATGCTTGGATGGAGCTACTCTGACAATCTGTGTTTTCAGCGAAGGGCAGAAGAGCAGCCCTCTTGGACAGGGCAGATTATTGAAAAGAAACCATGGAAAAATCCTGTGGCAGAGTTCTCCTCTTACATCCAACCCTAACCCATTTTCCCAATGTAAGAGTAGACAGCCTGGACAGGAAGGAGCCCTAAATATGAATTACCTGATTTTAATTTTATTACTGTTATCCCAAATAACAATACACTGAGAGAGTTTCTCCTTTTTTTTTTTTTTTTTTTTTTTTTTCAGACAGTAAGACACTTAAAGGCTTAATCACTAGCTGATTGTGGTGCTTTCCATAAAACATGTCACTTCAGTGTCTTGTCCTGCTTCCAACATGTGTGGTTGTAAGACCTAAATCCTCAGTTCTGATCAGATGCAGAAAACCTTTCTAAGAGCTTACCTGGTTCCTATTGCAGTCATTATGCCTACGCCCCCCCCCCCTCCCCAAGGGAAGTAATGTGATTTAGAAAAAAATGAGGAAACTTTAGGAAAATTAGAAGACAACTTTTCTGAATGTATTTCCATGAGAAGTGTTATAACAGTCCAGAACTGCTTTCAGCACTGCAGATCTACCACCAAGACATGACAAATTTCTCTGCGTTCTTTCTTTCAAAATGCTCTTGAACAAAGATGCATACCTCAGGTGGCCCTAAATTTGTGTATTTCACAATAAACATAAACAATTCTGAGGAATTAGAAATCTGGGCCTGTGTTCTCTCCTGTTTTCCTCAAATTTTCCCCACTGCCCTCATAATACCCAGTCATCTGCAAGTTTCAGGACTTTAGAATGGCATGCTGTTTAGATCACTTATACTCAAGGGAAAGATAAGCATGGTCCTCAGCTTGCTACCTTTTCCAGCTCTTAACTGTTATCTTTCACTGACATCCCCTGTGTCCTATCAGTCTCTAAGCTAATCTTTAATCCATTTCACAAGTCCTAACACTCATGTCAAGCTACTGACTTTCCAGATCAATTTTTTTTCCCTTCTTTTCTCTGTCTTTGTTGTACCCTTAGAAAACCAGATAAATATCTTTCATGTTTCACCCTTTCCCCCTCATTTACAGGACCTTGGACTTCAAGTACATGTGCCAGACCTGGACTTTTTTCTTTCTTTTTGTTTTTCTTTTTTTCTTTTTCATTTTAGTAAGCCCTTTTCCAAGTTACTGTTAAATCATATCTGAGATAAGTATTTTTTAACTTGTGTTTTCAGCCAAGGATTCAAAATCAGGCTTCTGACTCTGCTACTTACTGTGTGTGTGGCTCTTGACAAGTCAGCCACCCACTCTGCTTCACTTTGTCATTTTATACAATAAATATAGTGACCAAAATTTTCAGAAATAATGGGGTTAAATGCTCAGTTTGAAATACTTTAAAAAACAAAAAACAAAAAAAAAAAAACAAAAAAAAAAAAACACTCCAGTTGTTAGAAGACAAGAGGGCAGATCATTCTGAATATGAGACTTGTTGAGGTGTACCAGATTGATTTCACTGGGAAATTAGGACTTCAAATAAGGGATCAGAGTCAAGGTAATTTCTTGCACCTGATCTCAAGTTCTACGTTGTGTTTTGCTCACTGTAGAGATGGAGTAATTGAAACACGGTGACTAATTTCCCATCAGTCACATAAAAGGTCACTGAGAGAGAGAAATAAATTCCAGTCTGGAAATTTCACATTCATCAGACAATCTATTCTACTAAAATTTGTATTTTCCCAACAAAACACCAAAAGTCCAAGTTTCCAGCCTTGACCCAGATTACTTCTTCCACAATTTCCAATAATTAACTTTTCTGATGAAAAATCAGAAATCTTATGTTCCTAAAATGGCTACACCATTTTGGCATTGTCAAGCCTGTGAATAGCACTTCCCTGTGAATAAGAAGCATATAGCCATTGAAATAATACAATCTTTGACACAAATGTACATGTTAGCACAAAGAATTCCTTTAGATTCTCAGTAGTAGCAACACTGATTGTCATAAGTGTCATTTATAAAGTTAAAAAATAGGCATCTTGGACCCCCACACATTTGTGTATTTCTATTGTATATTTACTATATATTTGAACAATTATGTATTTGCAAACTGTACTGTTTAGTGTCATCTTTATATTTCATTCAGTTCAACTCAGTTCATTTCAAATGATCTTTGGCATTTTACAACTATGCTCTGGTTGGTTTCTCATACAGAGAGAGTGTCAAATAAGTCGTATTACTTTTGTGTGAACTCCTTCTAGTAGCCTGCTTTTGGGAGATGCCTTTGGCCTGGCGCCTGCCCCATGATACAAGGTCAGTGTTGCATTTGCATAATGACTTTTTTGTAGCAAGGCTCCCTATGTACAGAAGGGATCATGCCCTGCACAGAGCCCATGTACTGCATTGCCATTGGCAGCATTGTCACTGCCAAGGTGAGAGGCATCGCTAAAAGCCACAGGTGGAGGAATGAGGGAAAGAGAGCACAATAGCTGCAGAAGGCCACTTATCAAACTGAGTCAAGCACTGGGAAGTCTCAAGAGTTCCTCCGGGGAAGAGTCTCCTTCCCCCTCCCTATGTATCACCTGCCTTCTGTGTCCCAAGGTCTGACTTAACAGATACAGATGAGTCATTTGCTGTGACTCAGAGAGATCATTTTCAGAGCTGAAGCTTGGGGAGACATCAGGAACAGTCCAGGAAAATAATGGTGTTCTGATAAGCAGCTTGTTCTGTGGGAGTGAGAAAAATCCTGATGATTTTCCTCTCCATTACAAACCTTCAGGGCTTTCACTGCTCCCCTTCCCTCATGGCATGCATTCACAGAGTCCTCCAGCTAAGTGAACAGGCAGCACTGTCCATCAATGTAACCTGCAGAATAAAAACAGAGACCTGTGCAAGGAAAATACAGCAGTTTATGTTCAAAAAACATCTAAGTACTTCTCTGGGCATGCAAATGAAGGGGTAGAGGACAGAATGCATAGAAAAAGCAGGGGGCTCCAAAGCAGCTGGCAGTCAGGACAGACCAAACCCAGACTATATCCCAGCATCCATATGTCTGTTCAGTTCAGAGCATCTTGGTGTTCACAGAGGAGCCCAGGCTCCAGCACAATCAGGATTTCTTACTTCAGACAACCTGGTTTCTCCTTCCAGGACAGCAGCAGATCCAAAGAGGAATGACTTTACTGGGGGGGGGGGGGGGGGGGGAGGAGAGGGGGGAAAGAAAGAAAGACAGGCAGACACCTTGAGAAATGTCCTTCGTATGATTTAGTGCAAAGTTCTTGGGAGCTGTCATGCAAAAACAGAGAAGGGAGGGAAAGATGAGAGAAATGACTGTTTGAAACAGGGAGGTTTACAGTGTTGAAACGCTCACTGAAGCGCTTTACTCTTTTAAAATGAAGTCAACATTGGCAGAAGTATTTTTTTCTCTTTCGCCCATTTTCCTAAGTAACCTACTATGCACACTAATTATTCTGTGCTCTCACCAGCCTTCTGAGTTAAGTCCTGATGATTTCAACCACAGCAACTTCAGTAATACATTCTCAAAAAACTCTCAGATGCATAAATTTAAAAACAAAAACAAAAGTCAAATAATTATGTGTATTTTCCCAGCAGCAGTACATGCCAAATAGGAAAAACTGCCATTCTTCTGCTTTGTTTTGGCTTTTTAGATGTGATACCTCATTAACAGCAGTGCTTTTCTCACTCCAGTCACTTCATTTCTCAGTTCTAGCCATTACTCCAAAGGGAGAGCCTCAGTAAGCAGACAAATGTGTGCAGATATGCATATGCAAAGTCCTTAGCTCCCAGGTTTCCTGGACAGCAGAGTTCCCCTCTCTTTCCACACAGATAACCATTCAACTGTCCCTCTTCCCCATCCTTAGTAAACCCCAGCATTTCACAGATACCATCTACCTTTTGCTTTAGTCACTGGATAACTGATTCATATCTAGTCCTATACCAAATATCTCTTTTTAGATTGTGTTTGGCTTTGATGGCTGCTGTTTCCATTTCTAACCTACAAGAAGAGCTTGGAGGCCTGAGAGTTTGCCTGGTTTATTTTTATACTTTTTCTTTTCCAACTACATCAGCTGGTCTATTAAAACATGCTGGCTCTACCTGCAATGCTTGCTGAGCTATAAAGAGACACTTTAGCATCCAGAACCCTGCCCCCTTCTTCTGTCTTCTGCTTGTCCTCCCTCCTATCCCCTTCCAGCAACCGAGCACCAGCTGCTCCTTTGGTTCCAGGCTCCTTCCAAGTACACACAAACAGGAGCCCACCAGCAGCCATCTCTCAGGCTCAGCTGTAGCCGGTGATGCTTTCATCCCTGCCTATACTTCCACGCTCAGTGTGTTCTTATATCCATGTGGGGATCTGGACCATGCTCACTGCCCAGAAGCTTACAAACCATTTTCCTAGAAAGCTCTTTCAAACCTCTGTGGAGTCAACTGGACCCTAGATAACACAGTACCTTGCAGAAACAGGCTCTACTGAACTGCCTGGAGGTAGAGGATGCAAAGCTATCTGTAAGAGTTAGCATTTTCTGTGACTAAACCCTTATAGTGGCTGACAGAGAGCTGCTTTAATTTGGGGAAGAGGTGCCTAAATCATCTGTAAACATTGTGACATTTCTTTATTCTGTATCCTCCGCACTTTGCACTTCTCACCTGCTCCAACTAGAAGAGATTTCAGAGTGTATTTAGTAGGTAATTACCCTGGAACTGCAGACGCAGTTATAAAATGCGAAACTGGCCATATTTTTACTCTTCCTCTTTATGAATAGCCACAAAACATCCACTATCCAATCAACAGCCCTTAAACCTGAGCGATGATATGTGACCAGTTCCACTGAAGATGTTATCCATTCATGCGAGAAATAAGCAGACACAATTGTTGGAGATAATTAGTTTGTACTCCACAGACCCATCACGAACCTTGGCACTGGTAGTCACTTAACAAGAGTGCCACAGGCTGTTTTTCTGAGAGCAGTGAGCTTCTGCATTCACCAGTCCATACAACAAACGCTTGGCTCTTTCATTTACGTGCTTTCTCATGAAAGCTGCTTTGATCAGTTGTAGCCAAAGACCAGACTCCAAAGCAATGCTCTTCAAAAGATTTAAGTATTCACACTGGCTCATAGAGAAGAGCAGGTGTGAATTTGAATTAAATCCAGAAAAATCAGTGTAGCTATTCCAGGTTTATAAATACCATTCTTTGCTGAAATGGCAGTCTTCCACATTTGTCAAACTATTGATATAGCACCTGAACGTCATGGCTGATGACCACGTAAAAGGTAGCAGTCAGATTTTTTAATCTAACTTCCATGTCTCCTGGTATGCCATTACATTTTTAGTGTGTGACAATTTCAGTGTGACAATTAATGGTGCTCAGTCAACTTCCCAAATTTCTACTCAGCTTTAGTTTTTATTTCTCATGTATGAGTAGCTATATTGCTGATTCTCAAACTTCTGATAAAATTTCATTTAAGTCAAGCTTTGTTTAAAATGGGTATCTTAATTCAGAAAATTACACATAGTTCTGTATGCCCTTACTTGGGGTTGTACCACATTATATTAAATAGAATCAAAATTCTCTTTCAGTCAGTATAGATACAGAGACTTTCAAATTTCAGTGTTGCCAGACCTTGGTACTCTGTACTATCTTTTTTTTTTTTTTTTTTTTTTTTTTTCTCATGATACAGCTTCTAAGCAAAAAAGAACATATCCTCAAAACAAACAAACAAAATAATAAAAAAGATTCCTGTCCATTTTGGACCAACTCAATTAATAATTAATTATAGGGAGTTTTGCATGGGAAAGCCCTGAAGTTTTATTTTTCTCCTTAGGGGTGATATGAGGGGGAGAAAGAGAGAGAGACAGATTTTGAGGTTTAATTGTTCATGGAGGCAATAGGGGTCCTTTTAAACTCAAAATCAGAGATTCCTCAGTACAGGCTAGTTGCATGCGCAGCAGGAGCACTAAACTTCATCTCTTACAGGGGCAGTGTGTGGCCCTTGTAGAGCATAGTAGTTTGGCACTGGGAAAACAACTGGAGGAGTACTACAAGGAAACGACAAAGGAAAAATCTTGAAAGTCATAGTATTAATTTAAAGAGTCTACTACACGCTGATATTCTGGAGCATAAAATGATCTCCACTGTATTGAAGAGATTTGTTTCAAACCTCTTCCTGCAGGGAAGCTGTTATGATGATATAACAGGTCCTGACTCCTGTAATTTATAAGATATGTCCAAGCTGTGAAAAGCTGAAACATTCCACAAATCAGTTTAATGGAGGTCATCATAGAAATTACTCTTGTGAACAAGAAATTGACCAAGTTTGGTGTGCTGTGGCTTGTGATAGATCTGCACAGCTGCATTAGGAGTTACTGGCAAGAAATAATACTTTATTCTTTTGCACACATTTTGGGGTTTGCAGGGTTGGCCATTAGTTGTCTTTCAGGCCCAGATCTACAAAGTCTCAAGTACATAATCTCCAATTCAAACTGACAGGAGTGAGTATTTCAGTGCCTTAATCAAAATAAGGTATCTACGTATCTTAGTGCTGCTTGTGCTTTACAGCCTGCAGCCACAACATCTGTCACGTACGGGCTGGGCTGGGCCCTGTGAGCAGGCACACCACTGAGGAGACAAATTTAAAAGCACGATCCTCAAACATCTCTTGATGTCAAAAAGCTCGGAGCCAGGCATCATGTCAAAAGGAGGGATGAGGAAGAGATTTTGTTCACGGGGTCATTCTACTGAAGGACTGGATGTACACGGGTATAATAGATATCAAAACCTAGCCTTTAAGCTACTGGCTGCAAGCAGTTAAGGGAGAGTCTCCTTCAGCTTAAGCATTAGACTACCACTTTGAGATTAAAGAGTTTTCAGTTAAATCCCAGAAGTAGAACTTGCCCTTGTTAGTATAGAGCCACAGGAAACACCTCTATGGCTGTGACTGAGCCCTCATTTCCAACATAGCAAGCTCTGACAGTAGGCACTCTAGGCATTCAGACAGTAGACATACTAGCAAATCTTCCTTTTTTTTGGCAAGAAAAAATGTGTTGCACAGGTCAACAAAATCTGCAAGGCTATTAAGTTACATTCAGTTTGCAAATGTAATTTCGTTAAATATTTGTCTTTTCAAAAATCCTAGAGAGCTTGTTTGGTTTGGGAAGGAGAACACAACCATCTGCTGAGAGACAAAACAAGCAGCTCCAAAGCAGCTTGGATTCCCCCTGAGCAGCCCGCTGTTCAAATATCAGAAAGCACTGGGTTCTGAATATGGCATATGCATTAAAATTTGCTTAGAGGTTGGTGTTCTCCAAGCTGAAACCATCAGCTCTTAAGGGGAGAAAAATTACAACCAGATACCCCTTCAACTCTTTGTGGCTTAGGATCCCCTGGTGGGAATTTATTCATATTTTCCTATCATGATTATTTACTGTGATTCCTTTTTTCCCCTCTGATAACACTTTATGTTGCATCCCCTTGGACTTATTTCCTTGGCATGGAAACAAACGAAGAAGAAAATTAAGGCTTGTCATGAAGTCCTGGAGGATACAGTTTCTCAGGTTTCAGGGAAAGGTTACAGGGGATAAGGTCACAAATAAAAGTTATTTAAGCCTTTTCATTAGACATTCACAGAGGTGAATTCTAGCACTCTTGTTGTCAGACAGGACCTGGCTCATGAGCTGTATTTGGAAAAAAAAGGGATTCACCTGAACAGTCATTTCTGTATCTTTGTGTAAGAACTGGGAATCCATTGCAAACAAGTCTACCCAAACCAGTAGTGATGAACTCTCCATGCAACATGCTACAGGAAGAGCTACTACTGGAGAGAATGGTTAAGCCAGGACATTTTTTTCTTAAAGGGGAAAAGATGCACAAGACTTTAAGAGAAGGGCCAGTTATGTGAAACATAAACTTACTGTGAGATTATGCAGTTCCTTTCCTTTTGTTTTTAGCTGTGGTGATAGCTTTAAGGAGCAAGTTTACAAGACTTATCAATCTTATGAAACAAGTTTCCCAATTTGTTTGTTTTGAAGGATACTTCCCCCTTCAGAAGGGAACAGATTCAGAACAAGTTACACATTTTTTCATAAAGGTGACATCAGAATAGGTCTAGCAATAACATCCTCATGCAAGGTTTAAGAATAAGTTTTTTCAACCATAAAATTACTAATTATCTGCCTTGTAAAAAGATAAATAAAATGAATGTTTCATTACTGTCAGGCTCTTGATTTCTCATTTTATATGGAGCAAAATTAACCAGTTTCAGCTACACAAGTATGAAAATTTGAGATATGTCGTTAGCATTCCTGAAAGAAATCATAAAGAGCTGATTGTCTTTATTTTTTAATTGAACTTCTTTCAGCCTGGCAGACAGCTCCTCTCCTAAAAGGAGTGGAGAATGTGTGGCACTGGAGCTGTTTCTGAAAGGTATGCTATCAAAAAGTTATTGTGACAGTGTCCGAGGGCTTGGATTCCCAGCCATGTTTTCAGCTTTGTCACCATTTCTTTCCATGCCTCCAAGCAAATTAACTTTGCTTGGTGCATACCAAGGAAAGAAAAGCTGATGCAGTGCAGCATGCAAATGGCAAATATACTTGTCTGCAAGATATATTTACTACCTTTAGTACCTATGAGATTCCAGGAAACTGAACATCTGCTTGCTTGTGTGCTTTTGAGTCCACAGAATAGAAAAGGAACTATGAGTAGGGTTGCCTGAAGGAGTCTTTGCAGAATTGAACCCTAACAGTTTTTAGCCTCAGGTCCCCCATATAGCATATCACTCAAGCTGCCAATCATTGGCAACATAACAACCATAATACTCAGCAATGGTTCATTGGTTCAGGCACTGGTTGGAAAACTGCCAGGTGGAGAAGGACCTGGGAGTATTGGTTGATAGCCAGCTGAATATGAGTCAGCAGTGTGCTCAGGTGGCCAAGAAGGCCAACGGCATCCTGGCTTGTATAAGAAGCAGTGAGGCCAGCAGGGCTACGGAAGTGATCGTCCCTGTGTACTCGGCTCTGGTGAGGCCACACCTCAAGTGCTGTGTTCAGTTTTGGGCCCCTCACTACAATAAGGACATCGAGGTGCTCGAAAGAGTCCAGAGAAGGGCGATGAAGGTGGTGAGGGTTCTGGAGAACAAGTCCTATGAGGAGCAGCTGAGGGAACTGGGCTTGTTCAGCCTGGAGGAGGCTCAGGGGCGACCTCATCGCTCTTTATAAGTACATTAAAGGAGGCTGTAGTGAGGTGGGGGTTGGTCTATTCTCCCACGTGCCTGGTGACAGGACGAGGGGGAAAGAGCTAAAGTTGCACCAGGGGTGTTTTAGGTTGGATATTAGGAAGAACTTCTTTACTGAGAGGGTTGCGAGGCATTGGAATGGGCTGCCCATGGAAGTGGTGAAGTCACCATCTCTGGAGGTCTTTAAAAGACATTTATATGTTGAACTTAGCAATATGGTTTAGTGGAAGACTTGTTAGTGTTAGGTCAGAGGTTGGACTCGATGGTCTTGAGGTCTCTTCCAACCTAGACAATTCTGTGATTCTGTGATTTCCATGCAGTATTTGGGCTATTCTATATCTTTTCCTCTATACATAAAATTACAACCATTTATATGTGCATTTCCAGCAACTGCATCAATGTAAACAGTTATAATATCAACCTCTTAGTGCTACTACAGTTACTACTCTCAGTCATGTTATAATGGTATTATTTTTACACATAATGCATGCCTATAAAGTTCTTTGAAATCCTCTGCTGAATATAAGCAGCAACCTTCAAGAAAGTTTTGAAGGATCTGTGCAGCACTGGATTTTATGATCTGGCAGATGCAATACATCTCTTCTAAGAAACGAATGGCTTAGGGTTATCTGACCACATCTTAATAACTCCAGCTTTGTTGTTTGGAACCTCAATGGAATCACTGAAAATTTAGTCAATACAGTTAATAGAGTTTACACCATGACTGACCTGATCAAAGTTTGCCAATAGCCTTCAGTTTAGCAGTGAATTCTAAGCTCCACATATAGATGAGATTTCCACACTTACAAAAGTTATATAACTATCCCACCGTGTAGATAAATTAATTTATGAATATCACTCTTTTTTTCTGACCTAGGATATTTGGATTTGGCTACGTTGTTCAGGAATCACCAGAATCCAGAAGTCTAACAGGTCTCCTTTCTTCAAAGCAGCTCCCCTCTCAGGTTTGTACATCAAGTCATGCACTTCTGCAACACTGCAACCAGTTCCTCAAAAGGTCCTCATAACAGGACCTTTTAACATACAACTCTCAACATTTTAGTTATCCATCTAAACATGATGATAGCAACCAACATTTACATAGTGTGCCATTTTAAATAGCTGGGGTATAAACAAATTTGCAACGTAGAAGTGGGTACCAAGACACCACTACTGTGGAATGGAGCTTAGGCAGATTTTACAAACTTATATCCAAAAAAATCAGAAAAACTCCTTCCAGAGGTTCATTACACAGCCCTAGTAATGGGAGCAACAGAGTCCCATGGGGAGTTACATCCAGCTCCCCAAACCAAAGGAGGAGGGTGCGAGGTGCAGAGATTACTCAGCCACAAACAGACATGAAGAGGTGCATATTTAAAAGGTCTGACACAAGATACTACTGTCAAAAGGTGATAAAAAGTGCAGTTGAAAGCATTGAAATGATTCCATTTAGGCCTGCTGAACAAACTTAAAATATGTTCCATGCATATAATATACATTACAATAATTACATCATTTACCTGTACATTACTATAATTTATATCTTTGAAGATGTGCAAAGCCAGAACAAACTGTCTTAATCAGCTTTTTCTTCAAAACATTTGGATTATGCAGAAACTGATATTGTATTTAAATCAAGAATTTTTTCCACTGAGTCAGTATCCTTGATAATGCTCATAATGCCTGGAATGCCTCATCCATCAGAAAGATCAAAAGGAATCTGGGGTTTTTCTGTCTGGGACAAACGGAGTGCCAAGGAAACCAGTAAGCTGAAATTCAGCAGATGTGTAAGAGGTCATGCCACAAGTCACATAGTGGAATTATGAAGAAAAAAAAAAAAAAAAAGTAATATTCCTTATGGCATCATGCTGCCTATACACTACCCTAATGTGACATACGGCAGCTTTTGATGTGAAGAAGCAACTGCTGTAATACAGAAGGTCCAAGCCTTTTCTATCCATCCGTGCTTCTCTGAGGTCACAAAAGCTGGAGAAGCCCAACTTGTCTCACTCTGTAATGCATCTCTCTTGTCTCACTCTGTAATAACACCTCTTGTGCCAACCAGGCTCAGACACTGCTAACAGAAACTGAATCAATACTTAGAAGTTCTGAGGCAAGATTTGTTAATGACAAAGTAAAACAAATGGATGCAGTTTTGAAAAAGAAAAGCAAATTCATATTATACTATTTGGCCTTGAAAAAAAAAAAAATCAAGATTGTTTCTTTTACCACACGTAGATACAAAATAAATAAATAAAATAAATAAAAACCACCACTGAACAAAAGACATAACAGCAACAACACATTTTTTATTTTCTGGCAGAAATTGTCTAATTGTCTTAACAGCATAGCAGTGGACTGAAATTCTGTTCTGGATGTGTTAGAGCAATTGATGACAACAAAAAGAAAACCGAGTATCTGTTTTTTGATTCAGATATTAGTTGTATTTGAATACATAAAAACAAAGCTACATGTTGAATGGCTTATACATGATCTTTCATTTTTCATGGAGGTAAAGCTCTGCGAGCTTTTTCCAGGAAGTGGTATAATTATCAGGACATGGTAGTTAATAGCTGAACATGATTTAAAAAGAGAATGTTCTAGGTGACTTCCAGACATCACTCTGAAGCAGACACAGGATTCCAAAACTTAGCGTAACTACAAAACCAGCTGTTATTAAATGCATTTCTACCATTGCTGCAAATGCTATTTTGAAAGTCTGGAGTTTGCCTGTTGGCTCATTCTAGGCTGAGCAATATCAGCTCCAGTGTGAGGGAGATGGCAAAATTAGAGAAACCTCAGACTGAAGGGAGAAGAGGCAGACTGAAGAGGCTGCAGAGACATGGCTTTCTTTTCTACAGAGATTAATCAGATGTAAGATATACTGAGGTATACTTTTTAACATACTTTAAAATTAGGCAGATCCAGAACATGAGTCCACTTGTCAGGGAGCTCTCCCAAGCCGCAGAGTGCCTGGGACAGTTCGTACCTTACCTTGGAGACTGACTTTCACAGTTCTTATACCAAGCAAAGTCACACAGAATTCGTATGTCTCCGTTCACCAGCAGCATAAGGGATAAGCAGCAGCTATATCCTATCAACCTTGTGAGGACTTCAATAACATAAAAACCATTTACATTCAATTTGCTCCATTTTGCAAGATCTACAGGAAATTTCACTTATTATAAGCTGCTAAAAAAAAATAATAATAATAATAATGAAAAAAAAAAAAAGTGTAAAAAGAATGTAATTGTCCGTGTTTTACAGGTGGGAAAACTGAGAAGGTTTATGCTTAAGAGTTCACTATGATTTGGTGGCTGGAACAGGAAAAGGACTTCTAGCTCCATTGAAACTGCAACATAAGTAGGATGTATTTCAACTTCACCCATCTCTCAAGAAGAAAGTCTTGTCACATTTTATTTTGTTTACTTTTTATTATCAGGAAAGAGCACTGACTCTGCCTTAAGGCTACACGAACAAAAGCAGTTTCTGTTGAGGCTTTGGCTTCAGCTTCCTCCATTCTCTTTTCAATTACCTTTTAATTCAATATCCTTTGTGCTTGGATCTCGTCTAACCTAGCCCTGATCTTATGGGATTAGAGATCTAAAAATATTTGAGTACATATCTCTACTACAAGCTGAAAAGAAACTAGCATGGGTTCATTCTTCTATTCTGGGATACATTCATTAGAGTTTTCCATTTTCCTCAGGCTTTCCTAGTCTGTGCATGTGCAATTCTCTTTGTTGTGCAGCAGCTCAGGCTCTTGCTGCATCACATATTTGTGTAAGAGCACATTGGCTGTGTTTTCAAGGCTGAGTCTGTCCTCTGCAGAGTCTGAATGCAGATAGCTTGGAATCTCAAATTCCTCAGATTCTGGAATCCTGCTTTCTTGAAAGATTTTTTTTTCTGTATCCAGTTTAGGAAGCAGTATTTTCTGCACTGGGAGTCATGAAGTTCCAGTTCAGTGGGACTGCAGTGTTACCACTGCAAAGACCCACTACCAGGTGGCATTTAGTCATAGTTCAGATAGTAAGAGACAGAGTAAAACTATCATCCCAGAAAAGAATACCTTATTTTATAATAGTGAATAAGTGGTCTTCTTCCCACCAGAACATACTTTAACTTTGATACTAAGCACTGGAAATAGAAATAGAAGGGAAACAAGAGATTATGTCATTCAGATTCTTAAATTTCTTCTTTTACCATAGCTTTGCAGTGTGCTCTAGAAGCATCTTAAGTAATGACTGCCAACCATCACATAAGATTATATTTCTTGCTTTAGTCATCAGAGAAGATATGGTTTTCAGAGAAGATAAGTTTTTCACTCTTTTATTTTCTAGTTACTTATTGTATTTGCTCAGTGTTTCAGCTGTCTCACTACAGGCAGTCAAGCAGCACATCTGTATGAATTGTATTGATATCTGAGATGGTTTTAAGATCCACCATGACCACAGTCTGAGCCAGCTACAGTTCTACTTCCAATACATGCAAGTTTCACTCTTGCTGAGGAAAATTTATTCATAGCAGAGGAAAGAAGCCTTTGACTATCCTCATCCTAAAGTTTTAGATGACTTTTGGGATACCCTGGGATCAGGCCACTGAGCATCTTGAAATTAAATATTGGGACTGTGAAAGTTGCTAATATTTTTTATGAGACCCTAACAAAGTAGGAATTAACTTATGCTCATAGCGGCCTACTGCTCTCAGTAGGGTTGCTGACAAGACAGAATGTTGCACCTGAATCAGTAGCGTAGTGCTCATACTAATACCATTCATCCACATTAACAGCTCAGAGAGGAAGATGGGTGGAGGAAGATACCAATGTTACAGCACCACTCTGAGAACTTTTTAATTCCTTCCACTCCTTGTCCACTACATAAACATATTATAGCTTGGACTCATTCACTAACTTAAATTACCAGTGCTTCCACATCTGGTGTAAGACAGCTCCAAATTTTCCCAAACTCTGAAAGCTGTAAGCATTATTCACGGCAAATACAGAAGGCTCACCATGGCAATGCACGGTAAATCCGTCAGCCCCGTAGTAATGGCTGAAGGCTGGCATTGCTCTGGAATTCATTACAGAGGAACCTGCTGCCCAACCTAATTTGAGAAGAAAATCACATTTGACTGATTAAATTCAGCTGATTTTAAACAGCTAATACCACCTTCCACCTGACTAGCATTGTGTGCTCTGCACTTACAATGACATATCGCAGGAAAATTGCTGCTTGTTTGTTCTTAGATATCCAGCTTCCTTTTCATAATCATACTCCTGTTCCTTTCCAGATTTCACAATATATAGCCTAGCAAGTTTGAATAAGACATATACCTCCCAGCAAGAACTTCCACACAGAGACTGTATTTCCTAACCACAGTATGCCAGGATTTCCTTTATACACCAAACACTTCCAGTGACTGTACCCTTGAGGGGTCTCCCATAAACAGCTGTGTCAAGAGGTAGGACATCACATGACAGATGAATTAGTCTTGGATGTCATTTCAGCAAAGAGGTTTAGCTTCATAATTTTATTCTTTGGCAATTGCTAAGGACGCCACTTACAAACTGGTTTCCTATCTGTGTTCCAGTTTAGGAAAGGAATATAAGTAGACGCAAACAATATGATTGTTGTTACTGCCTTCTTTTCTGCCACACTGCAAGAACTGCACGTATTGCTTAACAGTTGCAACCAATACTTGTTTACCTTAGGATCTCAAGAATGTTTCTTTCACCACTGCAACACAGAGGTTGATTAGTCCATTGGTATTCAGCAAGTACTGACAACATAGCAAAATTCAATACATATTTGGAGAGTTTCAAACTTCCAGCTATTTTGAGTTGGAATTGCCTCTATTTGAAAATTTAAAAAATGTTTCATGAATTGTACATCAATCAGTGCTACTAAGTGAAGCACAAGAAAGCACAAGAACAACAAACAGGAGAGAATCAAAACATTGCCTTTGTAGGATTGCCAAGCTGAGAAGAAAATGGAGTTGAGAGGTTTAACAAGATAGAGGGCCAAAAAATATTTCAATGGCAGGCTTTTTTCATCCTCAGATTTGACCTAGTTGCAAGTGTACAAGTTCAGAATTTCTCACAAAACCAAATAATTTCCATCCTGTATTGTTGGCAGCTTCTCATTTAGGGTTACTTTTCCATTTGCTTTGCATCCAAGATTTATTTAAAAAATAAAAAATAAAAGGTTTATAAAAATAAAGGCCACAGGAGGCAGTAGATATTGCTTAAAATAAATAGGGATAACATAGTTTTATTAATATTTTTTAAAAATATTAAATTAAGGCAAAACAACATCAAGAAGAAAAAAAAGTGTACCTTCTAAGAAGTTTTACAGACTGGTGTAACAAACTGAAACAGCTCAGAGAACAAAACAGCCACTGACACCAAGGAGAGAAATCTTAGGAATGAAAAGGTAGAGAAGACAAATACATTCCATTCATATTGCAACTGAGATGAGAATAGCAGATGAGAGACAGGTGTAGCAGAACAGACTAAAATTGGAGGCAGGAAGGCTATGCATTTGTGATAATTAAATCCTGAGCTATCATTACTCACCTAAGAGAATGGAGTATATCAAAATGCAAATTATAATAGATAATTTCCATAATTACTAACTATAAAACATCCAGCTATTGCAAAAGTCAGTGCTAAATTCTCAAAGGGAGTTGGCCCTTGCAACCAGAATCAAGCATTGTAACACCAACATTTTAGGGCTTTTGCTGTCTGAGGGACTGCACAGAAACACAGACAGTTGTGCCACCCATCTGGCAAAGGGGAGACCTGGGTTCCAGTGACTGTATAATTTCAGTAAATATACACATAAGGTTAACTGGAACAAAATATTTCTCACATTTCCCTTGTAGCTTTGTAATTGTGGGGCAGTAATATCCTCCTTTTTTCCCATCCAAATTTTCACAGTCAATAATTTTCCTATACAAACTGGTTTAGTTTCAAGGGAAAAAAAGAGATTATTCATCCCACAATATTTGATAGACTGATAGACGGACAATTAGCGTGGGAGATGCAGCTTCAAATCTTCCCAGGCATAGGAGACTGAGATTAATTTTCTCTGTCTCTGAAGTGACAGCTCTCATGACTAAGTCATTGGATAAAAGCATTCAGGGTAAAACATCCACTTTGGTGCAGGGATCCACGTGCTTGCTGTATTCCAGGAATACCTCTTGTATTAGACCATACAGAGCAGTCACATGAAGGAACGTCTGTACTTCTGATCCCAGGACAGGTGACCCTCCATTCAATGCACGGCTAGGCATGACCATGCTGGGAGATATTAGTTTCCTAGAAAACTTTGTTGCAGAAAATTTAAGAGCCTAAAGCAAGTACAGAGGAGTTTTGAGGATCACGGGGGTTTTGGATGTAAGTGAACACCGGCTGATCCTGTAAGCACCCAGGTAACTCAGGCATTTGTCTGAACACAAGACTTTTCTACGTGCTTCTTACAGTAGGAAGCAGGGGGCCATATAACATCTGTTGTCTATATATCTCAAAGTGACATACACATTTTTATCCCCTGTTATGTCTCAAGCCCAAGCCATCTTTCAAGCTAGGTCTTCTAAGGTGAAAAAGTAATGAAATAACCCTTTGCATCATAAAGCCCCAGTGGGTTCAGCTTCTGTGTGCAGATTCTCAGATACTATGGTTGATATAAGATTAGAAAAGACTCCACTGCAAAAAAAAACATGTCCTTTGATCCTGTAGGATAATAGGCTGCAGTGTTCCCAGGTTACAGTCAGAAAGCAATCTCCAAGAGGCCAGCTAGCTGGAGCAAAAAATAGGTTTCTATAAAACTAAAGTTAGGGAGAAAGTTGGAGTCTTTTGAATTCAATCACTTTTCAAGGCGTTCATCCCAATGGCATCCAAATACGAAGGTGAGAGGTGTGAAATAAAAAATGGAATAGAGTAGAATAGTTAGGCATTATAAATGAGTAGAAGGTCACAAAGGAGGCAGCTTTTTCTGGAACACATTAGCTTCAGTGACAAGTAAACCTTAAAAGTTCAAAAATCAACTCCATATGGACAATCCAAAGTTCAGTTATTTCTTTAAACTTTTGGACTATACTCTTCTGTAGCATAAGAAAACAGAGCATGCTCTGCTGTCATTTATGAGATATAAATGAGGGTAATGGAGAGCAGGTATTGGCCTTTTAATTTCCGTAGCATTACACAAGCAATTTATCTGTCTCATCAGGCAGCAAATCTCCTGAGAAGAGACTTTCAACCAAAACATCCCTTCAGCTTAAAAACATGATAGAAATATCTGCTGCTGGAAAGTATTGCTAATTTTATTTCCAAGCTCCAATTGAAACCAGCAAATTCACAGAAGGCAGCAAAAATGGACTTTATCAGAGATCCATTTATTTACCTGTCCTTTTTCAAAAGCTTACTGCTGGGGCAAAGACGCAAGCAGAACCATACTTTCTCAAAACCATTTTACTTTCTCATTTAAGCTATAGTTTCCACCAAACTCATCTAGATCCTGTCTCCCTTTTTTATTACCGTAACAGGACCATCAGGTTAGAAACACAGTCATGCTGGAAGGAAGATTATTGCTAATGCCAGAAGCTGGCTGATGGTCAGTTGAACAGGGTCTGATTCAACAGCTACTCACTACAGGAAAACACTGAATCTCATCTTTGCTGCATCCTTAGACCAGAGTATCTGGCCTTGTAGTATTCATGAGGGGCATCAAGCAGTGGCTGAGACCAAGTTCACTGACCAGTCACACTGAAGCATGTCACTTAGTAGTCTTGAGTGAAGCTCCAGGGCATCTCTGCACTGCAGGAGCACTCCTGAACACAGGTCTCTAGCAGGTAGGCAGGCACAAGCTCTCTCTGCTTAGTCCGCTACCTTCCACCCATTTCAGTCTTTCTTGTAGCAACTTCACGATTTACAGGTAAGTAGGTCAGGTTCTGGACCTTCCTCTCAGCCTCCAGTGCTCTGCCATAAAGGCACATGAGTTTTGTGGCAGCTGATTACCATAGGCATAGAATATGCTTGAAATTAAGCATATGGTTAATTGCTTTCCTGAATTAAGAATCAATTGGTCCTTCCAACACTGATTACAACCCCCTTCTTGCAGTGCACACTGATTCATGGCATTAGCCTCATGGAGCTTATTGAAGAATCAGTGCTAATTTCCCACATCTTAGAAATGTTTAGGTAGATGAGTGTGGAAATCAATCAATGTATTCCCTTTGCCATTATAAGCCTTAGCTGCTATCAACATCTAGTGCCAAAAGATGTGAAATAAAATATTTCTCTTCCCAAAACAAATGTGAATGCCTTTGAGAGAAGAGGTCAACTGTGGTGGGCTACGTACTGTATGTGCATGTACATAAATCACTGATAGCCAGATTACTTCCCTATATTGATCAAATCATACTTTCCTAGCAGGTAGATTATCTAAGAAAATAATCACTAAATTAACTTGAGGACACCAGCCTCCCAGCAAGATTAATGATACATAATTTACCTTATGATAGTAAGCTTCCAATAAATTAGAAGATGCACACCACCATCAAATCAGATTGTTAAGTATCTCCAACACTCACCTTACTGACAAATGGATTTTACATTCTTTCAAACACATTGGAAGTATTTTCTTGTCACAAACCCTGCTGCATAAGCAAATGTCTGCTGACTTCCCCTAAGCATGCTATTTATACCAAATTCATTTCAGGGACAAAGTATTTGCCTTCACAAATATACGTGTCCATACACAGTAAGACAGGTTTAAAGAACTGTGATTCCTTAAGGTAAGACTTATTTGCCATGAGTTTAGATGTTCTTTACTGAAATGAAAAATAAATCCTCCTTCAGCGTCAAGATTCATCTTGAAGTTAGAAATATGGTACCAGACCTTGACTAACAGCATGCTGTTTGCACCTCCAGAAGCAGCCCTGATTCTGACAGTAAGAGTTTCCCCCTCAGCTCCTTGCTACATCATCACTCTTATACTGTCATCTTCTTAGGACCACTGGAGATAGACATTGTGAGTTGTTGTTTTTTTTCCCAAATTATTTTTCCAAGGGCTATATTTATGATTTACATTCATGTAGTCCATGATTTTTCCATTAGTATCATCAAAAAACAAAACAAAACAAAACAAAAAAGACCAAAACTAGCTCACTTCCATCTTTTCTTAATGTTTTTACCCTCTAGCATCCTCAGAAGTTACGTTTTAGTTTTTTAGGCTTGTTTATTTACATCTAGGTGATTGATTGATACTGATTACACTCCACAGTGCTGTCACAGGAGGGAAAGGGTGAATAGAGGTTATAATTAACACTGTTTCTGAAAACATTAATCAGGTATTAACCAGCCTTCACTACAACCTCAAAAAGGAAAGGGCTGTATTTCACATTTTACACATGGGAAACTGAGTCAGGGAGAATGGATGTGACATGCCCACAGTCCAGAAGTGGGTCAGTTACAGAAGAGCAGAGTACCACAGTGATTACTTCAGGGGTTAAGGCAGCACAACTGACACTGACTCTGCAGTCTCATGGTGGAGGGATGGTGCTGGGTGACTGCTCCTTGGCACCCAAAAGAGATGGCAGAAACAGTAACCTCGGGATGGAGTACTGGGGGTGAGCACTGTTGAAGGAACACGCTTCCTGCTATAGCCAAGTAAGGAGAGGGTGAAGAAGGGTAACACCTCCTCCCTGGGGCGACTGCCTTCCTCACACACATCTACTACACCACAGATCACAGCCATGTTCCAATGGCATCAGCAGCAAGAAGTCTGGCTTTACAGAGTCCTGGCACAGGAAAAGGAGACGGTAGGTCTATGATGCTTCCCCAGACCTAGGCAATAACCTGTTTCACCTGCATCTTCAGCCAGTCCTGTGTTAAGCATCAAATAAGGAATGGAGGGGTGAATAAAGGACTCATATGATTCCATCTGGAAATCTGGGAAGTGACTGAAAATCCCACCGGACCCAAAAATACTGTGAATCCATAGCACAAAAATTAGGAGGAATGGCTGATAAACTCAGTGACATGCTGGGGAAAGGAGCCCACAGACATAGCTCATACAAACTGTACTTATAAAAGCTCAATTTGCATGGTATTTCCATTGTCTGGCATATTTTGCAAGATGTGACAAGGTTCAGCCTAATTAATTCTTTGATACAGATAGTTATGAGGATGAACTTTCTGAGCAAAGCAGATTTGAACAATACATCTGATGGTTTCTGTTGACAGTTCTGTCTGACCAGAAAGCTATCTAAACAAGTTAGTCTTAATGATACATCCATAAAATTCAGAAATAAAGCAACTCAGCAAGG
The DNA here is from genome assembly GCF_009819795.1 of Aythya fuligula. Taxonomy (NCBI): domain Eukaryota; kingdom Metazoa; phylum Chordata; class Aves; order Anseriformes; family Anatidae; genus Aythya; species Aythya fuligula. The sequence goes on from NC_045563.1 coordinate 28,267,655, forward strand.
AGCACTGACTGTAAGAAATTTAAAACCTAGAAGCAGAGTAAAACACAATAAAACAAACTCCCCCGCATTAGCAGCATACACAGAGTCATTCCACAGTTCTGAACAACTTAGTTTGACATAACCAGGAAGAAGAATTTCACAGAATCACAAAATTTCTAGGTTGGAAGAGACCTCAAGATCATCGAGTCCAACCTCTGACCTAACACTAACAGTCCTCCACTAAACCATATCCCTAAGCTCTACATCTAAACGTCTTTTAAAGACCTCCAGGGATGGTGACTCCACCACTTCCATGGGCAGCCCATTCCAATGCCTAACAACCCTTTCAATAAAAAAGTTCTTCCTAATATCCAACCTAAAACTCCCCTGGTGCAACTTTAGCCCATTCCCCTCGTCCTGTCACCAGGCACGTGGGAGAACAGACCAACCCCCACCTCTCTACAGCCTCCTTTAAGGTACCTATAGAGAGCAATAAGGTCACCCCTGAGCCTCCTTTTCTCCAGGCTGAACAAGCCCAGCTCCCTCAGCTGCTCCTCATAGGACTTGTTCTCCAGAACCCTCACCACCTTCATCGCCCTTCTCTGGACTCTTTCGAGCACCTCGATGTCCTTCTTGTAGCGAGGGGCCCAAAACTGAACACAGTACTCAAGGTGCGGCCTCACCAGAGCCGAGTACAGGGGGACGATCACTTCCGTAGCCCTGCTGACCACACTGCTTCTGATACAAGCCAGGATGCCGTTGGCCTTCTTGGCCACCTGAGCACACTGCTGACTCATATTCAGCTGGCTATCAACCAATACTCCCAGGTCCTTCTCCGCCTGGCAGCTTTCCAACCATTCCTCTCCCAGTCTGTAGCTCTGCTTGGGGTTATTGCGCCCCAGGTGCAGGACCCAGCACTTGGCCTTGTTGAACTTCATGCAGTTGACCTCAGCCCATCGGTGCAGCCTATCCAGATCCTCCTGCAGAGCTTTCCTACCCTCAAGCAGATCAACACACTCACCTAACTTGGTTTCATCTGCGAACTTACTGAGGGTGCACTTGATGCCCTCATCCAGATCATCGATGAAGATATTAAAGAGGACTGGCCCCAGTACCAAAAAAAAAAAAAAAAAAAAAAAGCTATGAAAGAAATATAGGGAATATGGTTCACAGCGGTAACATGTTGCTATGTTGCTGCTTCACCATTGTGGAGATAACACAGAGTTCTACTTTCAAAGAGGTAAAAAGTCTTGGCATGTTACCTAGCCTTGTGCAGAATACACATTTTCGAAAACATTAGCTTACTTTTGCATAGAAAGACTATTACAGCCTGCAACATTATTTCTGAGTGTAACCATTACAGGAGGTGTTTTCATTTGGCAAAGGCCAATTGCAAAGACAAAGCCACGAAAAAATTTATGCTGCACAGGGGGAGGGAGCGAGGCAGGGAGGGAGGAAAGGAAGGAAAAAATTGAATGTTTTTCATCACCACATCTGAATGAGCAAAGGGTGTTATTACACACATTCAGGCAGATTCAATCAGCACACCACATACTTTCACAGCCACCACTTTGCTGAGTTTGGGCATTAGCAGGAATAATGGTATGTTGCACTGTCTTCTTGCTCAGTTTTGTGCATTATTTCTCAAGATGTTTGTCATTTCTGTGGACAGCAGCTGTATCCACCTGCTTATGGTAAGTCAGAGTGCTAGGGTCTAGAATTATTCTTCTTGGGTGGTGGCCTCCATAGCACAGTGAATTTCACTGCTGCTTTACAACATACACTAATCTGAGCACCATCAAAAATCAGAAAAAAAAAAAAACGAAAATGGAAAGGTACAGTAAAGATGTGAAAAAAAGCATATCTTCTTCCATCTAACATGTAAACCAGTGTGACAGGCACAGTGCTCATGTAGATTAATAGCAAGAATATTGCTTTATGAATGGACAGTCTTCCTTCATTGCACATGCTTCTCTCCAAAACCACTGATGAAAAGGTGACATCGGGCAGTACAAATATGAAAATCAGAGGCTCGGTGACATGTTAGGCACAAATTCTTATGCCCTGTATACTTCCCAAAGTGCAATAGGGAATGACAGAATGAAATGATGGCAGTCAGACCCATTTCTCACACATGCTTCTGAAGCAGGGCCATCTACAGATACAGAAATTGCACAGCTGTTACTTTATGAAGAGGCTGGCAATGTCACACTCCAGGAGTGCAAAGCTCAAGGGGTATTCGGTGACTTCAGTCAGAAAGGGCCACTTTGAGACAGAACCACTGAGAATACAGCTACATGTATGCCATACACATTCAAATGGCTGTGCACTGACAGTGACCCTGGAGTACAGAACCAGCAGCTGGGCAGAGGAATGCAAAAAAATAATAGGCTCACTACTGAGCATTACTACATGTGCCATGTCGACCAGTCCTAACTAATCCTAACCACTTGGAAGAAGGCAGGAATGTTGAGTCATTTATTTCTCACAACGGCCCTGCATAGGAAACTAGAGAAATAAGCCAAAAAGACAGACAATGAATCAAATGTGGTTCTACCAAAAGCCTGTGCAATTCCATTGCTCTCTGTGGGTGCTTCTGCTGACTCACTGCTTAACTTTGGGTGACTTCTTTGAGACTGTACATGCAGATACAGTGGCTAAGTCAAATATAACTCTGCAAAAACACCAGCTTAAGGAATTATGGCTTTTGTGTCCTGAAGAGGCACAAAGCATCCTGCATATCCCTTTACTTTATCACCATTTGGCACTTCCCAGAATGGCTTCCATCTGTAAACATTCACAGGACCAGGAAAAGAGTTACATGCCCACACTTCTCCAAATACAGCAAATTCAGACTGCAGAACTTGCTAGACCAAGCTTACTACTTTCTGCCAGCTTTGTCTCATTACCTATCATGCATTATCTCTGCTAGCAATAAGCAGTCTTCCTTATTACCATTGCAATGTTCACATAATTAAGTTGTTCTAAAATTCCACGCTATAACTGCTTATAGACTTGGATGAAATTGTTCTGACAATTCAGAAATGCTTATTCTCACTAACCAGTTTATAGGAAAAGACACCTCCCAATTGTATGTGCAAAAATGTTCTGTCTACTTCATTATATGTTGTGTTATAACTGAGTATCTTGATTGAACTGCTCATTAAAGTTAGGAGCGTTAGGAAATCTTTGGGAGTATATTTATCACTACTGAGAAAAAGGTTACCTGAGGAAGAACAGAGTTCTAGGCAGAAGTTCTGCTTTGGAAAGAAATGGGCCACTGTTCTCACAAGTTATAACAATTATCCTTTCCTCTCTGCCAAATGAACCTAACAGAGAAGTTCTAAATCTCAGTGTAAGTCTCAGATAATTATGAATTTTGTATCTTGTCTATTTTCACATGCAGTAGTTAATTTCTTTCCTTCACATTTTACTAGAATGAACTACTTTTTCATTATATCATTGAATTATACCCAGTATTAAGTAGAATTTCAGGTTAGAGGTGCAGATATGACTATCACATTTCCCAGGAGTGGCACAAAACATATCAGTGTGTAAACATGCACATTACATCTATTTACTCATGGAGTGATATCTACTTTACCCAGCTAGGGGAAGACACCAAGTATATAAACTTGGAGGTAGGCCACTGGCCCGCAGGAGTAGCAAAAATATCTCCCTGTGGCAAGTAGCTTTTCATTAGCAGCAGGGACCAAAATCCGAGACTCAGTACTATGCAAACCTGTGACACAAAATGCTTTTGATTCTTTTCCTCACCTTTTCTGTTCTTTCCTCTGTCATATACACACAACAAAAAGTGGGAGAGTACAGAAGTATCATTTTACAGTAGCATCAGAAATAACAGACATTGAAGAAAGAATTAGTAGGACAAGCTAGGTCTCTGGGCATTACACATATGAAAAAAAAAAAATTAAAAACGACAGAGAGGGAAAACTGCATTTTTTTTTTTCCTCAGATAACAAAACTACCTAACATGGGATTTTTTAATGATTAATCAGAGAATCATAGAACTGCTTGGGTTGGAAAGGACCTTAAAGGTCATGTAGTTCCAATACCCCTGCCATGGGACAAGGATGTCATCCTCTAGATTAGGTTGCCCAGGACCTTGTCTAAACCAGTCAGGAACACCTCTAGTGATTAGGCAACCACAGCTTCTCTGGACAACCTGTTCCAGTGCCTCAAAAAACACTGGGAAAAGATAGGATTGCCTTTGAAATGAAATGAAAAAGATAAATGAAATGAAACGAAAAGGATAGGATTGCCTTTCCAAAATTTTCCTGAGTACTAAATCACAAATGACCCTTGATGTTTCCATCTGCTGAACCCCAGGAAGGAAGCAGGAATGAGGTCAGGCTTGCTAACCTTTCCCCAGCTCTCAACAGGACCAGAGATATTTAACTTCTCCTTGGATCTATCCTCAGGTTTAAAACTGCAGATTTCTGGGGGAGATGTGTTGGAGATTTTATAGTATATTAAAAAGCTACATTTTTTTCTTCAAACCAGTGGCACAGAAGGATAGCAGAAAAGAGTAAGGAAATAATTTAATGTATAATACAAAACTAAAAGGACCAGACTTTTAAGAAGCTTTCTCAATCAGCTTTCACTCATATAAATCCCTTTCTGTGTAATCTTTCCATTGCAATTCCTTCCATGCAAATCAAAGTGCCTTTTAGGATGAGGAAGTCAGGCCGAGCAAATAAAAGATCCTCCTCTAGCTTTAGCACAGGATTAATCAAGAAAAGTTCGGATATAATACAAAAAAAGATAACAGGATTCTACCCTGAGCTCGCTTGCCATCTGCTTTCACCATGCAACTAACACTCCCACACATGTCTAGAGAAGGGTAATCATATAGAGAGACATTAAACAACACTAGAGATATGTATATGCTAAATATAAAAGAGAAGAGAGAAAGCAAACTTTTAAGGAGTAGATTCACAAGTAGGACTTTTGTCATTGTTATACTATCCAACTATAACAATGTTGTATTAAGCACTCTTTTATTTTATGTCTTGAAAACATCCTTATACAATGTGGTGACAATGGGGGTGGCATTCAGAGAGAAAGAATGAGTTTTGTGATTTGGACTTTTGTCCACATAATAGAGCTCACATCACTTTTTTATACTCTGAAATCTGTGATACTCAAAGAACTGAAGGAAATGAAAGATGTGAAATACCTATGATGATGTGTGCCAGCAGTTATTATATAATCCAAGCCCTTAGCTGGTACTTGAAACCACTTCTACCAACTTCAAAAACTAAGAGCTTTCTTCCAGCCTCCCTGACTCATTTGGTTCCTGTACTGCAGAGAGAAAGCTAGCTAGCATGTTGAAGTGTCCCCTTTTAGGGAGAACATGAGCATGTCAGAAGAGGAGGTAGGTAGGTAGAAGTATCTTGCAGTATTTTTGCCATATAACCACAAAATAGTTTTCATGGTAGATAATGAAAATTGAAATTTATAGGCAACAGCTAAGAGAATAATATGATTATCAGCATTTTCTAATTGTACAACTTAAGCTGCATTAAACTGAAAAAAAAAAAAAAAAAAAAAGTTGTATTTTAGAGATGAAAGTAAATGAACCCAAGGCAAAAAATATCAGTTCATAAAGGTCAACTATATTCCCAGGCTCTTACCTGCAGTGTTGACTTTTCCAATGGTGCTGCTTCTTTGATGGAATTATATCTGTGCAAAAATCTTGTCTTCCTACACTGTACTGGTCTATACTATATAGGCTACTGATACTTCTTTACCCAATTTCACATGAAAGATAATTTTTAAAGTCTCATTCAGTTATAGGTTACCACATCTGCTTATTTTCACAGTGGATTTTACTTTTGCATACTCATTAGCATCAGTTTTTCATTGTATTACTAGTCACTGTATTTCTTTAGTGTCTGAGATCAGGGACATAAAACATATTTACAGATATAAAATGATGCCTATCAGAAGAGAAAGAACTAGGATTAACCAATAAACTGTTGCAGTACTTTTTGCAAAGTTCTTAAGTGCAGTACTACTCAGCAAGAGTAAATTCAAGTTTGGATCTATGTGAGCTCTTAATAATGAAGGAAATGCTCTAGCAAAGACAGGAATAAAACTCATGCTTCTTACCTTTCAGACATGCTGTTAACAAGGTTGCAGTATCTTACATTTAGTGTAATTAAATCTTGATATCCCCTGCAATTTCAACTCAGCAAGGTATCCATCTATTCACAGCTTATTTGCACCTTTTTCAGGAAAGAAAATAGAATTTCAGGTATATAATTAGCCACAATGACCTACGTAACTGTCATCTGCAAAGCTGCAACTGAATCTCTGTCTTGGTAATACTGGTATCTCATAGTGGGGATTCCTGCTTCTTAGAAAGTCATACATTTCACATGCAATGGGCTTCCACTCTTGCTTAGGTGTACCTTCGCACGGTTTGGAATCACTCTGTGTTAAGGGACTGAATAAACTGGTTCCAGCAAATAAACTATTGGTCCAGGCACCAACACATCCTGTCTGCTTGGTATCCAGTTCCCTCAATACATGTTGCTCAGGTTCTATCACTTTCTACCACCTAGAGATTAAACATTAACCTGAATAAAATTACATCTTTTTAGTAATTAAGAATTCACACTAATATAAAGAAGTGCAGTAAGAAATCTTCTTGTGAGAAAACACTGTACTCTGGACACAGAGAAGGCACCAGGCTGTGGTTTTCTAATGAATGTCTCCATTTGAAGAAGATGAGATGTAATGCTTTGTGTTAATGAAGAGTAAAACTAAAAGGAACCATTAAGATTGACTTTTCTGGCTCCTTCCTACAAAAGCACAGAATCTTACCTGCCAACACCTGCATGGTGAATCGTGTCTTGTGACTGACCTAGGATGTATCATTCAATAGCACATTTTATCTTGTCTGAACAACTTCAAGAGACAGACAACACATGACTTTAAAAAGGTTTGTGTGACTACACCCACCTTTGAGAGAGCTGGCAAGTAGAGAGGAACTCAGTAAGACTAAGCCTGGACACTTCCCAGACATTTGTTCTAAGACATAAACCACAAATGCTCTGGCAATTATGTGATTCCAGCAAACAAACACTGGTATATGCAAACTCATTGTTCTTCACACCCTCTCTGACTTCTAGTCTGCTGGCAATCCTTTCGTCTGTCTTCATTGCTATTGGGACACGTCTTATGTCTCAAGCATTAACTTTCATGTTTCTTATTCTGGTATTTTTTCTCCTTTTTTTTCTTTCCAGACTTTGTTCACTTAGGTCTTTACTGGTATGCACAACCTTTAAAATAGCTGCTTCCTTCACACTATTTTACCAGCCTTTTCCTGAGGTCTCTAAGGTTTACTCTCTCAACCATTTATAAATTTCCTTTCTCTAATACATTCTCTGCTAGTCTAACCACAGCCTCTTTCCCAGCTAATACTCAAGAAAGAAGTCTTCTTGCTTTTAAAAATTCAAACCGTGTTCTTATCTCTCTCTGTGTTTTACTCTGGCTTGACATGAAAACAATTCTACAAATATTTAATAATCTTTCTACCTAGATCAACTTTCAACATAGCAGACAGGTCTATTTCATTAAATGACTCTTCAGTGGTGCAATCATCTCCATTTCCTTCCAGAATCATTTCTTTCTTTCCCTTAAGCTTTCCCAGTCTCTTTCCATTTCTGCCTGCTTTCCTCCATTCATAAACTAATTCTTTCATTGAGTCAAGTCCCCACAGCCTTAGCAGTGTTTCTGAATATTTATTATTTAATTTCTTTCTTGGTTCTTTCCATTTTTTCAGCTCAATGTCATAAGATTCCCAGAGGATCCATAATGCTACCTGCAACCAGTTTTGGAACAGGATTCCTTTGTTACCCACATCTTTCATCTGGATGACTTGGTGAGTCATATTGGTCTGGGTGGCAAGAACTTCAGACTCCTATCTAATTTAGAAACGTTCTCTTATTCTCTTTATATTGCTACCCAAAACTAGGGTTTGTCAGCTTTCCCCTCCCTCCACCCCCCCTTCCAGGGCAATCACTGTGAAACTTTTAATGCATTTTTGGCATGTCTCTACAAGGCTTTCAGTTAAGCAGTAAATAAACATGCTTCTCCAACGCAGACGTCAATGTTCCAGCTACTCATCCTATTTTGATTGACAGATTCCCATAACTTATCAGGATCTTCATTAAACTTCTCTGAGCTGCTACTGTCTACGTAAAGCAGCCACTAGCCATTGCATTACTGTTCTTTGACTGCCTGTTCTCCATCCTCTTGGTATCTCTAATTACTTTCCTGTCTATTCTGTCAATCTAACTTTGCGCTATTAGATTTGTTTCATTTAAACAGTTTTCTGGAAGACATATATGGGAACCTGGGCAAGAAAATCTTCTCACACCCTGCTGCTCTCTGTGACATGTATTCTGCAGGCTTCTTTCATTTCTGTCACAACCTTGATGTCAGGGTTGATTCTGAACTTTTTCCTGCCACTGCAGATCTGACACTGTGATATTCTCTGAATACCATCCTATTGTTTTCTGATAACATTCTTCATGTGCCTTTGTGTCCTCTCATCTGAACTACCAAGCCTTCATCTAGGGGCTTCATCAAATCTCACCTCCCTATTGGTGTCTATGAGTTTTCCTTTACGCAAATTCCCCTTCAGATTTTTCAGTTCTTTTCTTTCTCTTCTCAGAAACCAGTCCAGAGTTAGAGCAGAATCAGCCTGGAAATTATTTCAGCAAAAGTTTTTGCATTGGAAAAAGACAATTAATAAATACCAGTGCGTCGCTGGAACAGGCTAGTGCCACAATGAAACTTTATTCAGTAAGAGATCTTGTATACCCAGAATAGAATTTCTATTCAAAACTAGCTGTGCAGAGAGGCCCCCAGTTTGGCCAGTTATTTAAGAGAAACACCTGTTCAAAACCCTTTGCTTTCTGATTTTAACTTCAAGTTTGGCGGATACATAAAAGATGTACCCATCCAGCCAAATTAACTTTTTCTTTTTTTGTGAATATCCCTTTGAATCTGTTCCAGTCAATTTAGCAGATGTAAGTGTTCTCTCTGTTCCTCAGATACCAACCATCATCAGTAGCTCAAGGGTATTCTGCTACTCAGTGGCTTTCTGAACTTCCATCTGCCCATCCATTTTTTCACCTCAGATCTTACTGGAGTGCCTTTCAGCTCCCCCGGCTTATAGTTCTGTCTTTCTCAGTACCTTTTTACTTATTTCTTAAATCAGTAAAGCATTTTGCTGTTCTCTTTGTGTGGCAGATGCAGTCCTAAACATAAGATGATTGCATTCCCTTTGAGTGGGGCAATATTCCTATTAGAATATCAACCAGCACACTGAGACAAATGTGAATTTCTTCTCTACCTCACTGTAAACAGACTTTCACTACAGTAAATATAAATACCACTGCAAGCAGAGTGTAGGAAAATACACAACACAAGTAAGTACTTCTAACTCTCAGGGAGATTCCAGCAGGGTTCTGGCTTTGGCAAGTGAAAGATTTCAGCCGGTACATCTTATTACATGGGTGGTCGAGTTATTGAACTTTATTGACAAAGGGCTGGATTTTCCAGCAAGACGGAGCTTCATTAAAATTCTGCAGAGACTGAAAATTCAATAATCTGTCTCACAAAGCACTGCATGAGTAGGGCTGATTAGGCAATTTCTCTCTCATTCCATTTCTTTTGCTACAAGCGTTGTTACTTCTTGTTGGTACAAAAAGACAATCATTAAATGAGCATTCGCTATAGTTGATTAAGCAGAAAGTTTTAAAGGTGCATTGGCTCCCTTTCTCAAGGCTTAATTGAGGCCTTAAAAAAAGTTGCAATAACACTACAACAACAACATTATCGTTCTAGGTTGAATTATTTAAAATTTGGATCTAATGAATCCATTCTTGACTTTTCTTTTTTTTAATTCTCTGCTTTCATAGCTACTTATACATTTGCAGCCAACTCTACTCGGTGCTGGAAAAAGTGTATAAATTACTCTCTATTCCTAATTTATTTCCTTCTAGATCACAGTTCATTTGTTCCCATTGTGTTTCAGATGAAGAGACCCCATAAGAACAGAACTACAGGATCAGAACAAAGATTCATCTAGCTGATTCCCTAGTTCCTGGCAGTGGTTGTAGGCACTTAGGTAGAGGAGTGGCAGAGCACGCTTACTGTTATACCTCCCCTGGGAAAATTATTGGCTTCAGAAATCCATACCTTAGGGACTTCTTGACACAGAGGGCTCTATCCTTGTGTTTAACAACTGTTGGCAGATTTTTCTTGTGGGCCTGTCTTTATTATAGTTTTTCCCACAACAAGATGGTGCCCTGTAACTTACAGCTAGGTTTTCCAGTAAGCAAAGACAGTTTAGAGAATTTGGGACCCTACATATCCGCTCTCAAGGGTCTGTTCTCAATAATAGCAGCAGCACTTCCCTCCCTCTGTTTCCTCCCAGTGGGAGGTTTTTTGGACTACTCCTATGCAATGCAAGATGAAAAAGGCCTACAAAAAGGCCTCAAACCTACAAAACCTCTAGAAAAGACATAGAATTGTAATCCTGACTGTTCCTCTTATCCTATCTGCTTTTGAGTATTACCACTGCTGTTTTTTCCAAGGCAGCTCAAGTGCACCCAAAATGTAAGGATATATAAGACTGCATTAAACATAGCTATGTGTTTGCTTGATAGCATCAGTTATCTAACCTGACCTGTGTCCTAAAACTGCTTGGCCCTCAAAAAGAAGGTGAGGAAGCTGCTGCCTTTGTTCACTATTTTATGCTATGGTATTTTTGGAACATGGATCAATCCACTCTGATCCTGATTGTACTAGGGAAGAAAAAAAAAAAAAAAAAAAGACCGATTATCACAGTCCCGATTTTAGTGGTATTCATTCTCTGCTCAGATGAACTCCCATTAACCTTAGTGAACTTTTGCCTAAGATAGCACTGCCAAAAACAAAACAAAAAGTCTTCTGAACATGGTCTAGAATTGGTATAGATACATAAAACTGTACATTGAAATATCAGTGCAAAAGTACAACTATGCTGTTTCTGAGACACTGTTTGATACTTGTCCTGACATTTTTTTTTTCAATTAATGGCACTAAAAAAAAAAATAAATAAATAAAAATGCAGCACAGTGAGAGGCATAGGGCAGCAGAACAGATGTCTAGCCTGAGACATCTGGATACAAGATGATCAGATAAAGAGCACCAGGTGACAGCGGGACCCAGCCAGATGCCAGCAAACAGATGTTGAGCAGGGGGAGGGAGAGCTGCTCACTGCTGCCCTGCAGAGACAAGGAGGAAGGCAGAAAGGCTCAGCTGACTGTTCCACACTTAATTTCTGAGGAAAACAAAGATACCATTCCTCAGATTACATGTTTGGACACACTTAGCTTCAAATCTGAACATGTTTTCAGAGGCCTCTGCTTCCTACAGCCTGCAGAACCAAGTTTTCAAGAAATATCTTGTCTTTCCTGATGGCCTGGGAGATTCTCCTGTGCAGGACTGGATAGCTGTCTTCCCATGGCTATCAAAGAGATTCCTTCACAAAACTGCTATATCCCGAAGGTCTTGCGTTCATTTATTCTATTTTGCAGTTTCTCTGGCAGTGTTCACAAGCCTGCACGAGGGGGCAGGAGAAGCTAACAGTTTCGGCAGCAACGGCTGCCTGACACAAGAGAAGCAACTGACAGAAGTGACTTCTGCACCGCTGGTCCCTCTGGTTCTTTACCCTTCTCCTCTCCCTGAAGAGGCTTTCCTGCAAGGCTATTTTGTAATAGAGACTGGAAAATAAATATGACCTGTAATAAAACTTATGTCAACAAAAGTCTGCAGATTTTACTCAAATGTACACAAGCAGCTGAGATTGTTAGTAGGAAAAGGCCATTTTTGCATAGTCATTTCCGTTCCTGTAATTGCACTTTGAAATGAATACCAGTAAGAACTGCAGTTAAAAGACAAATCAGGACATTCCTTTTCCTTATGTCTTTTCTCTGACCATAATTAAGACATTGTGCTTTAAGATCAGGAAACACAAACACCGGGCCTGGGAGATGTGAGGAATAGAGTTGCAGAAGAAATCAGTAGGATGCCACTTTGCAGTTCCAAAGGAGTCCAGTGAAGTGGAGCAGAGCTTGAGTGAGCCAAGCCATGATCCCATGTAAATCGACATCATTCTCTTGATGCAGTAATACACAATTTACACCTAATAAAGAGTGGCTCACATTCTTCTGTGGGGAGAAAAAAAGTGCTGAGAATAAAAAAGTCTTGTTCATATGTTTACCAAATCCAGCTATTTGCTACAGCAATAACCACTAAAATTTGTTTTGGAGCACTACCCTCCAGTCTTCTCATCTCCTGTACTTTTTTTTTTTTTTTGTTTAAATAAGTATACGCACAACAACCATGAGAATGAGTGATAGGTCTGAAGCTGAAACCAACTACTTTTTTTTTTTCTGGAAAGTAAATAGTTTAGCCTTGCCATAGTTTGAGAAGGCAGAAAGCTATTGTTTTCCTGTAAAAATAGGAAAATACGGGCTCTTGAAGGCAAAATGGCTCGGTCAGGGCTCTATAAGAAGACAGAGTAAATGAGAAGTTACTTGTTTCTCAACACCTTGTCAGGATCCATCTAAAGTGTTGCTCTAACAACCTTCCTTCATCTACACCATAATCCTCAGTGCCCCATTTCATCTGCAATACTGTCCTACATAAGAGGATGACATGAACCAAGGTAAATCACTGAGCTCTGAAAATATAGGCCATGCTACAGGGGAAAGAGGTACAAAAAGTGATGACTTTGCAAGAGGTGGCTTCATTTGTTTAATTGCTGATGCAGAGAGAGTCATTCCCTCTGCCACAGCTGACAATGTTGCCCTTTTCTTTGCACCCATCCTGTTGCTTATCTAATTTGTGAACTGACTCAACTTGATGAACCAGCTAAAAATGAAGCTAATAATATAGCTCGTAATTACCAAGTTCACCTCTTGCAAATAGGGACAAGATGGCAAGCCACTTCTGGTGTTCTACAAAACCTCACCCTACTGTGCCTAGAAAGCACACCAAGCCCATGTAAATCAGGTACACTCTATCGACAGTACTATTTCACCTTCTTAGCTCAGGAGACCCATGAAGCAAGCAGTAAGAGTGACACCTCCACAAGCATTGGGACAGACTTGCCTTAGCAGCAGGAGAGAACTCAGCTCCACTCTCCTATCAACTTTCCACATCCACATCAAAAGCTCAGGCAGAGGTTAATGTTCCAGTACTTAGTGCTAGAACTTCTGGTCCTCTTTAACTACTTCCTCTCTATTGATGGGCTTATTTCTGCCAGTGACTATCCCCACATAAATCATGTCACCTCTTCCCTATTCCAAGGCTCTCCCTTTTTTCTCTTCTATTCTTCTGCCAAGTAAGTGCCTACTTTGTTTCAACTCTTCCACAGAATACCTCAGAGTAAAAAGCACCCCTATCTTCTTTCCCCAGTATTACAGTATTAGTTAGCAGCAGCAGTAACAAGAAGGATTGCTAGATATGGGTAAGACTATTCTGAAAGTCTGTGTATGTTAGGACTCAGGTTGGAGCCTGTCTGACTTCAAGTATCAGAGGAGCACCTCTGATTTACAAAGGCCCATAAGCTGACTTAAAATTAAGAGTGTTTTAAGTACCTTACTAAATCAATCTTCAATGGGTAATGACCATAAAGGATACAACAATAAAAATATCCAGCTGTTGGCATTGAGGAAGCCTTCTTCATACTGGGTGGCCATCACCATGTTTTCAAAGCAGAGGGATGAAGCTTGTAATTGAGGCTTTCCATGCATGTTCAGATCAGGGCCTGACAAAGAAAACCATTAGCAGCAATGAGAAGTTCTGTGTTGACTTAAAAACATTTTGGATAAGACTGTTCCATAGCAAACAATCCTGCCTCAGATTGGCACTCAGAGGCTGAAGACAGATTGTAGATAAAATGAAAGAAGCTTGGCCCAAACACACCACCAAGTAAAGGATCTGTCCCTTATCCCTGGCTGATTCTTAACATAGTCCGCAACAAAATCCCAAGCCTGTGTGCTGCAGCTTGAGACCATCATTATTACTTGACTCTGAGGTCTCTGTGTTCCACCAGTTCAACCAACCAGAAGAATAGGTTTGCATAGCCCAAGAACTAACCATTGTATAACTTGGTTGTTTTTATTATTTAAGTGAAGGGCTGTATTGTGGCTACATTTGCCTACAGCAGAAGTTCTAATCAATGGGAATTGTATGACAAAACTACTAAATGCTGAAGCAGAGACAAAACAGCAATGGTTAAATGCCTCCCTCCTGTGACAGTATTAGCATGACTGCTAGGAAATATGTGCTTGAAAATGCCAGAGAAAGTGATTTGTCTGTGACAGAAGCTGTTTTAAGAGAGAAAATGAAAACCACAACCACACAAAAATAAAGCCTCTTTTAATGAGCTTCGGATGCCTTCTGGAAAATTGAGAAGAGCTTTTAATGCATAAATGGTTCTTCTGGTATATCATTATATTTTCTGGTGGCAAGTTTTTTTTTTTTTTTTTTTAAAAAAAAAAAAACATCACCAAGCATATACTTTTTTATTTAACTGAGAACAGGGCCTTTGTTGTTAGAAACAGAAAGCAGGAAGGACCAAATTGCTCCAGTCATTAGAAGAACCAGTGTGAGAGATGTTTACCTGAACCTACCCTAAATTCCTGAGGATACCCACCAGTATTTCCTGGAGGATGGCTTGGTAATCAATTTGACTTTGTGCTGCTGAGCATGAGTCATTGGAAATCATAATGATCATGTTTCTGTATCATCTGTCAGGTGAAAGCAAGAAGATGGGAGGAGCTACAAAAGAATTGTAAGATGTCTTGTTAAACCTTGAACACAGAAGGCAGCCTGCAACACTTAGACTGAAAACCATCACATCCTTTATTCTGTGCGACTGTTTTCCTATTGAGTTTTCTTTTGTTGTATTGCCTGCTCTGAAGAAAAGACATCTATGCCATTTTATGTCATGTTATCTGCTCTCTAGTCTGTCTTATTTTATATATATTTATAATTTAGTGTCCTAATCATTAATTAGTGCTATAAGTTGAAAGATTGTACATTAGAGTGAAGGATAAGAACAGTATAGTGGTAACTTGTCACTGAAGAAGTAATCTTGAACTTGTTAGCTATGGGTATGCCAGCTTGCCATTCAAATTTTTAAATGAAGTTGTACAAATGTATGACCTCTACCCTCACAAGAGGAACAAGTAAACCATTGAAAACTACAAACAGTCTAGCATCGCATTCACTCACTGTACTAGTCAATCATACTGTATTCCTACTTGCTTTTCAAACTTGTGCATATTGACCCAGCCTTCAGAAATGCTTAAAGTTTTCCCATATGAGAATTATTTATGGCCTTTTTGCAGGCTGAAGGTCTATACTCATCTTTAACACTTTTCAAATGAGTAATCTAGCCACAAAACAAAGGTGGTAGCTCTTCCTCAAGTTTCATGAAAAAATAGCGATATTTACTCAAAAATGCAAGCCAGGCACTTATCTGCCAGAAACAGTTTGAAAACCTGAGTCTGTTCCAGAAATGCCACCTCTGAGATCACCCTCTGAATCTAGGCAATATAGAGAGCATAAGATTCTCCTGCCTCATCAGCATTGCCAGTTGGCTGGATTAGACTTCCTCTCATCCTCTCCATTTGGTGTGACTGGTATTCTTAAACACCTACATTCATTATGTAATTATCAGAAGTCAGTCCTGTGCGTTCCTGTACTGTAACCAAGCTTTTGAATTTGGGGGAGGAATTGCTGTACTGAATGTCATATCTAATTCCTACTCTGGATCTGATCCTGAGAAAGTAAGGCCTCAGATTCCCCTCCTAAAGAGGAGTTTGTCATGCTCAATCAGACTGTTAAGCTTCATATTTTCTGAACTCTGGCTGGACATTAACATGCAGGCTCTATGACAAACATTTCTTCTTACTTTTTCCTCAAGTCCAAACGCCCAGTTACACCTCAAGTTTCCCTTTGCTCATTCCTTCTGCTTATTCCACACAGAGGGTTTCCAGGGCAGGAGCAAGCAGGCAGCTCTGCTGCTGTCTGCTGAACAAACACCATAGAGGATGGGAAGAGGAGTCATAAAACCAACTGAAGAGGAACATCTTATTCACCTATGCAAGGGGTATGTCATTAGCTTCTATTTTTATTTATTTACTTTATTTTTTTTTAAAAAAAAAAAAAAAAAAAAAAAAAAAAGGCTCTTCACAAACCAATTGCTTCAGCAGAGAGACCTAAAAGCATTTTTTTTTTTCTGGCAGAAGAGAGGCATTCACAGGTTGCAGGGTTGGGTTTAATTTTATTCTTTTACTTCAGTTTATGGCTGTCACCAGTCAAGCTAGCTCATGGTGGTGGTCTCATATGAGTCGGTTCTCCATTTGCCCACTTACAAACCTCACCTGCAATAGCAAAATGCCGTGTAGTTCATCTTCACCAAGTATAGTTTTGATTCATGTCTGTCTGTAGTAACTTGTCTTGAAAGTGAGTTCAAGAACTCAGAGGGCATACTCCATACAGGCCTTTAACTACATGAGTTGCTGGTGCAATGTCTAGTCAAAAGCTGCTGTAATTGAATGTTTTGTCTTCCTCTCAGTTATGTCAGTGACAGAAATGTCTGTCAAGAGTCTGATCCTTTACTACCTGCTACATTCTTCACAGGCTGTCTGAGGCCAATCCATATCCATCCCCTTGTCAAGAGTCCTGTGGCAATTCTTCTCCACATGAGAGAGGTGTCTCGAGGTTTTGGGCTGCCATCTTATTCCCCTGAACACTCAGGCTTAACCTCCCACTTCCAATTTGGTTGTCAGCAAGATCCTCTCTAAAAAATCTGAAGAGAAAGATGAGGCTTATGGATGAGCCTGGAAGAGATGGTTATTCGATATCATTCCCATTATTGATGCTGTCTCTCTACCTCTTTCTGCCTCAATTCTTTCCTTTTGTCACACACTAATTGCCCAGCAAGGAGGGCATTTGACCATTGGAAAGTGAGCTGTACTCTCAGTCTCTTTTAGGTGCTACCACACTTATGAAACAAATCTGTAGTTTCACAAGCTCATTTCACTAAGGACTGAAGAAGAAAGCAAGTTAGTAGCTAAGTCATTAACTCCTCTTGGCTGTTACTAAACTCTTCCTGGCATCAATGGGAAAGAGCCAAGAAAAGTCCTTGGTAAAAGAGAACGTCTGGTTGTAATTATGATGCAGGTGCCTAATCTGCCACATGAGAGTTCAAGACAAAGTCTAAATGATTGAACTCACTCCTTGAAAAATGAGAGCTGAGTTTGCAAGTTAACTATAAAAACTGTACCACAAAACTAACTACAAAATCAGTGTGCCATGATTAGCAGTAGCTGAAAAACAGAATTAAAGAAAAATAGATATCTTTCCCAAGAGCTGTTTTTCCTTTTGCTTTAGGGATTCTAAGAGTCAACTGTCTGCCTGCATCAGTAAATGACCATTCAACAGCTTATCCTTCCAGCTGCTAAGACCTCTCAAACCTAGAATCACTTTTGCTAATAGCTGGCCAACTGATCCTTTGAAGGAGGTGATGAAGGCTGCTGCTTTCCATCCAGAAGCAATGGATTAGTGACCTTTACATACATAACAAGTCCTTTCTGCTACTGCAGCACATACAAGTAGCTACACTTCCAAAGAGGGCAAAAATAAAGGCAAAAAATGAGAAGGAAAGTCCTTTCATGCAGGTGGTTGTGCACCATTGCTAGTTGCAGGGACACACAGCAACTGCTAAATTCAGACCTGATGCACAGCCCTCATCTGCATGCCGGTCTTGGCTGAGGGCCCAGCTTCCGTAGAGTGCAGGTGCCAGCTCTGCACCCACACTGTTCGCTCCCCACATCCTCATCCCTACAAGCTCTAGCAGGAGAGTTGCCAGAAGTTCAGATTACAGGTGCATTAATGTCCTTCTTCTATAAAGAAAAGCGTAGGTTTTTGTGGCTAGATGTTTGTGTGTTTACACTCTGGTTCAGCAGCATTAGTGCTTAATTGTTTTTCCCAAATTAAAGCAGAGAAGAGAGACAAATTCAGTTAATGAATAAACTGTTCCATTGTTAATTAATCAGCAGCGGAATAATGATTCAGGATCAGAGCCACTCTGTTCTATCCTGCTCAAAGGAGATCAGCTCACCTCCTCCCAAACACTTGAGAAAGCCTGTGTTCAGAGGTTGCCTAGCAAGTTAGCCAACGTAGGCTGCAATACAGAGTGTACTGCCACAGACGTCTTCCTGACGCATTCTCCCTCCGGCTCCCTCGTCACCAGCCTGGGGTCTGTGACATTGCAAACAAGGAGCATCTCCCAGGTAATCAGGGTCCTAAACAGTTAGGGCTAAGTGTTGGCCCAGAGTCCTGGCTCAGATTCCACCCAGCTCACAGAAAGCTGGTCTGAAATACTTAATAAGCAAGCTGCCGCCACCACCACCACCACCTACACTCATTCCACTCTCCAAATGGTCCCAAAGTTCAGCTTCATTTGTCACAGCCATTAGCATAGCTTCAGTAGTTGGTGCCGGACACATTCAGGCTCTTTGAAGCCATTGCATTGTCATTATTTCCTAGCAAGAATTAGCTGGAAAATATTTCCACGTCAAATTACGTCAGACCTGAGACTCTCTGCATAATAAGAACTAATTCTTTTTTTTTTTTTTTTTTTTTTTTTTAAAAAAAGGAAACTTTCTTGTTTGCCTGCCAAGCTGCTGCGGTTTCTTATGTGGAAAGCACACAGGGAGATACTCTATACAGCCTCTATCTTTTAAGAAACATCAGCCTTTGTTTCCCTAGCACAAAGAAAACCCCTTTAGCCTAGCCACTGTTATTCAGCCAAAAAAATATGTATATACACACATACAGGAATTGTTGGGTTCTTGCTGAGAGTGACTTGCCTCAGTACTACTAACTGCACCCAAGTCATGTCTCTGCCTTGTATAACAACTGTCTCAGTACAGTGACAGTGGGTAAGGCTCTTCATCTCAGCTTCCCCAGTCTGAACTGTGCCTCAGTTTCCCCAGAACTAAGGCTTGTTATACTCAAAAATGTCATGATATTGACATCTCACTGCACCTCACTTTGAGATGCAATGGTTGAGGTATGCTTGTCATTCAATCTTATTCCCGTATGGCTTCCCTCAGCCTACATCGGAGTAGGTTTCCCCCATCTTGCACTCTGAACATCAGATCAATATGGTATTAGAATCAAAAAAGCAGAAGTCACTGCAGCTGCAAATGCAAAGAAAAAATGCAAATCTCAAGGAAAAATAAACAAAAAGCAGTTTGGGGCCATCCCTGTGCTGTTTTGCCTCATTAACATATTTTCAATCCAAATCCAGATGCCAGAGTTATTAGCATAAACTGAACTCCTGCCCAGGACAATAAAGATCTTAAGCACAGCTTAGGTAAGTGGTCAAATTGCCAGGCAGGAAAGGAAAGCATGCTACCGTTGAGAAGGAACAGCTCACCTTCATCACAGACCAATTAAGATGGCATCTGTTGTAAGTCTGCCAGCTGCTCATATTTCCCTGCCATGGGTTCACCTGCAACAGTGCAGGCTGGAGGGCTGTCTTTGCACATGGTCAGAAGGGTTTGTTTGAGTACTCTGCCGTCCATTGACCTGGAGTTTTACAATGAAGTCCAAGCACATTTATCCAGAACACTGGGAGATGGGGGCTTGAGGGCTATTCCAGGAGTTGGACTGACTGAGTTGGATGTCATCATTTATGGTTTAATCAGTTTAATCAATGTGGCCCCAGGACATTACAAAAATATCTCTGGCTTCCAGGTTGATCGATACTTTTATGAGGTTTTTGTACATTGACCTTTTAATACACATCTGACTGTGTAATCTGCCCTGATTGAAGAGAATGGCATTTCACCACTCATATTTAAAAAAAAAAAAAGTTTTGGCAGAGTAATACCACAATCCACAGAGAGTACTTAAGCTAAAGAAAGGAGGGTCATAGCAAGTGTGCTAATGCGAGGATGAAAGGACTGAATATGAAGCTGAAGAAAAAACAGGAAATCAAATTTCCAGGGAGATTTGCAAGCCTGTGGGTGTTTACTGTGTTCAGTGGGAAAGTGCTGAAGTTTTGATCCACAAAAGGAGGGAGCTCTATCCCACAGGCTAAACAGAGGGTGGTGACAGTTCAGGTTTAGGTACTACAAAGAATAGAATGAGAGGAAGCAGGGAAATTTGAGGTATAGAGGAACAAAATGATTGTTAAAGGAAAAGATGAGAGAGGGTGAACTTGACAGATGCCTTAAACATTTGATGCAGAAGAAATTAGAACAGGGGTGATATGAGAGGACAAATTCATTTTGAAAGCCTAGGATTTGGGAACCTAGTGCACAGTGATGGAGTTAAAGGTCTGGGACCCAAGCAGATTAGACAGTAATTTCCAGAGTAGCAACAGCAGGAAGTTTATGTGGGAAATAAGTAGCAGACAACCTCTTCAGAGACAAATATCCTGTTTTCCTACAAACTTTCCTAGTTAAGAAAAAGAAAGAACCCAAATAAATCCCATATAACAAAGTCAGATTATTTTTTATTATTTTTTAAGTAAACAGAATGTTCTTTCAAGTTCAATGAGAGAGGCATTAGTGAGTTTCAAAATAAGAAAAATTAACACCACATTTCCCACAACTAAGCTTGCAGACCCCAAGGGTTTTACTGCCCACTCTGGTTTCCTTTGTTTTGTTAGTTGTTCTCCACATCAGAAACAATGATTTTTTTTTTTTTTTTTTTAAAAGAACTATCTTTCAAATTGAGCTGTAAACTGCTCCTGACGTATGTGAGTGTGGATGTGTGGGGGTGTGTGAGCAAGCCTGTTTGTGAGAGAGGAAAAGAGTGGATGCATGTGTGGTAGGGGAAAAACAAGAACTAAGAAAAGAAAGAAAAACCAGTCTAGGATGGAATTGAGCCGTGAAAAATGAGTTGTGAAATAGGATTATAATGAGATGAGGTTATTTTTGTGATTTTAGGCCAATTGGGTAAGTGGGAAACCTAGAAATTCTCTCAGTTTATAGCAAGGCAATTCAGAGTTCATTAAATACTCTTGGTTGTTTGGCTGTTTGTTTTAAATCTCCCAGCAACAAGGGGATGAAGATTTACAAAAAGCTATAGGAAGAAAAAGTTCCATGGGATTTTTTGGGAAAAAAATAGAATGAAAAAAACTGTATCCCTATGAATAAAAGTTCTCTCTGCTGGGTTTCCTTTCACAAGCTTTGCTCATGTTGTAAGTTTCTATATTGTAACAGCTGGACTACATTCTTTCACCATTCCTTCTTAAGCAAAAAAACAGACATATTAGCAGGACCTGGTGCAGATTACAACCACTCAGGCTAACTAATCAACTGTTGCTGGATCAGAAAGAAAAGATCCACTGCTGTGAAATGGCAAGAGCTGTTTCCCTGGTCTGAACAAAAGTCATGCCATGTACTGATTCCTTCTGGCAGTTTCTCTACTACATGATACTTGTAAAGTCACATTTATTTCTCCAGCAGAGATAAAAACAGTTACTTAAAATCCTGCAGCTAAATCAAATATTTGATTTTAATCTAGTGTCAAAGATAAGAGAGCTCCACAGGTACTCAGCACAAGGAGATTTGGATTACCACCTCCATATTCTCTGGATACCCATGGATCAGTCCATCCAGACAAAGATTTAAAAAAAAAAAAAAAAAAAAGGGGGGGGGGTACATTCTTCAAGACCCCTTTTAGTTTTACTTCTACCCCAAGAGTACCAATATCCACTGTTTGTACTGGTGGTTATTTGTGATGCAGACACCTGACACAGCCGGGCTGAACCCCAACATATGGCACACAGCAGATATTTGGGACCCATCCACATTCACCACCAGTATAGCACAGAGCTGAAATACTCATCTACAGGTTAAGCAATCACTATTCCATTTCCAGTCCTGTGAAGCCATCCAATTACTCACCATGTAATTACTTGGTAGTCAGTAAATAAAATTCACATGATCTGAAAAATACTGCTTTGTTAGGGAAAGAAGGAATGGGATAAATAGAAAATTAGGGGGTTCTTTTCAAGTAGAGAAAAATATTAGTTTCAAAGTTTGTATCCATATTTCCTCTCAAATTTAGGGATACTTGTCTGGATCCATTTCCAATTTAAGCTGCAGGATAACTTACTATCCAAAAAAAGCCTTGCAGAATCATTTAGGCAACATGTCTGAAGTCCTTTGCAACTAATTCAGTGCCTGCAGCTTCCAAAAGCAGGGCCACCTAGGATTTACTTCATGTGCTGTTAGCAAATGGCAATGTATAAGGGAATAGATATATTAAATGAAATCCTGCTAACTGTTGAATCCTGCCTGCCAAGTTTAATAATTTATTTAGAAAAAAAATCACATAAGTCTTGCAAATCTGCTGGCAATCCACAGCTGGAAAGGACATAAATTTACCTTCTGTCCTGTGTTTAAAGCCATTGTTTTGAAGACAAGTAGATTAATAAAAACATTAGACAGCGCACTGGTATTAGAGAAAATTTAAGTTCTATTGCCTCCACAACACAGAGAAGTCAAAACCCCCATCACTGTAAAAGATGCATCTGGATTAGTAGCCACATAAGAAAACTATGAGGGATATTTACCTTTGCAATATAATAATCTAAGAGTGACTCCTACATATCAGAGAGGCAAGAAGTGATGCCAGTTTCATTCAGGCCCCGATAGGCTCAGGGAACTGAAAATCTAGGCCCAGGTAGCTGTAAGATTATCTGAAAATATTGGCTTAGTGGAGGCAGGAGGAGAATGAAAGACTTTAAATACATGCTTGCCTATGTTAAACAGGTAAGATTTCTTGCAATGTGCTCAGAGATCTGCTAAGGAAAGAGAATCAGCCTCCTGAAGAGGCTGCATTCAGAACAGGCACCCCAGACCATGCAGACCACTAACCTCCCTCAGCAGGGTCTCCCACCAGCACCACCACACTTCCTGCTATTACAATGTGAAATACTTTAACAGGCAAGTGAGAAAGTAGACAGACCATTTTTTTTCCCTTCATGAAAATGTTCATGTATAAACCAATGCTCAGAATCTCCAAAGAGCAGATCACCAAGTTTTAGCACACTGAAGGTGATGCAGAAGTTTCACTTTGAGCACAGAAATCTCAATTTTTATTTTTTTTAAACCCTCTGACTTCTTTAACTTCATTTGGAGAACACAGAAAATAACTTTGCTTCCCTAATTCAGACATGTGATACCTTAATAGAATAGTTCAGTGGAAGAGACCTTCAAAGATCACCCCAATCCAACTGCTTGACCTCTTCAGGGCTGTTGAGGGATTTCTGAAACAGCAAGGAGGCCATGACTTGCTTCAGCTGAGCAAACCAAGCTACCAAGATGACCACGAGGAGTTACCATGACAATGTTCTTCTATTGCTTGATTGAAGAATTAAAAATATCGTTGCAAGCAGCCAGCATTCCTTCAAGGACAAGGTCTATGTGACTGCTACCATAATTCTAGCAGGTGGGGTTGTTTTCTTGCAGGTGTTTGTCCGAGTGCTTTTGACCAATAATCTTGTGTTAGACACTATCCACCCCTGCTAGATTGCTATAAGAACCAGGCTATTTGGGTAATAGAGAGAGCATGATCTATCCATATTGGTGTATGTCATGACTTCGGCTGTTCTTCCTGCAACACAGGTCTACCCAAAAATTAAAGTATATTAAAGTGGACATTATCCAAATACCTCTTGAACACTGACAGCCATGGGAATCAACCACCTCTCTAGAAAGCCCCAGTCCCAGTGTTTGGCTACTCTCATGGTAAAGAGATTCTTCTTAATACCCAACCTGAACCTCCCTCGTCACAGTGTTGTGCTGTTCCTGCATGTCCTGCCATTGGTTACCAGGGAAAAGAGACCAGCACCTCCCTCTCCACTTCCCCTCAGGAAGCTGTAGAGAGCTGAGGCCACCCTGAACCTCTCCTTCTCCAACCCAAGTGTCCTCAGCCTCTCCTTGAGAGACATGTCTTCCATGCCATTTACCAGCTTTGTTACCCTCCTCTGAGCCTTAACATACTGTTTATATTGTGAAGACCAGAAGGGCACACAATATTAAAGGTGACGCCACACCAACACTAAATATAGTGAGAGAAACAGTAATTTGCAACTCAGCACTCTGAGTGTGAGAACACTGTGCCATAAGAAGGTAGGAGATTTCTTTGCCTGTTCTAACCTGTAATAGCATTTTTATCATGTAGACTCTTGAGGGTTAAGAAGCTGGCAGGTCTCAAACGCATCCTACTTGTTTGAGCATCACAGTACTGGAAAGAGTTATCCAATGCTCTAGGCTCCTTCTGCTTTACAATTAGTTGCAAACCATGCATGCAGACTGATTACTTTGCCCCAGAGCTATTTGGCTCTCCAGGCTGAACAACCACTGCCTGAGAGCAACTTAAAAAAAAAAAAAAAGAAAAGAAAAGAAAAGAAAAGGTCATATACACAACTGGCTCTTCACAGGTCTTGACTCTAGGCTGGAAAGCAACATGTACAGCCTTAGGCTTTTGTCTGTGGGGAAATAGTGTGGAAGAATAGAGGGAAGACATGAGAATTAGTCTGCAAGGCAGTATGTTTCTATAATTGCTCAAGAATTAAGAGGTGAGATGTAATTAATCACTGCAAGTAATTCACCATTTAACCTTGACAAAGTCCCTAGTGATTGATTCTAAGCCCTGTTTTTCCTGTGCACATACTGGGAATATTAGTTAATTCAATACAGGAATTACCCAGACTTCTGAAGGCCTTTCAGGAACTTTAGCCAACACATGGACTGTTTCTCAGAGTATCCCACTTATGATTTATTATGTAAGAGGTAAAGCATTCATTTAACTGTAGCCACATTACAGGGTCTCCTCACGTGACATGATTTCCAGACTTAAGTACCAGTTGCAAAGAAGTCATACCCCAGATCTAAGAGCCCTTTCCCACCATCTCAGTGTCCCTGCACAACACAACTGTTGCAATAACCCTGAGGACAAAGCTAAGGAGTCTGTGATATGCCTCAAGTCCTGTCCATCACAGCTTTAAGCTGAAAAATTTTAAGGGCAGTCAAAACATGTCTGGAACACTGAATATTAAGTGAGTATCTTCATCAAGGAGTACGAGTCTCTATTCTTGAATGCCAAATGTTCTAAGACTTACTTTAGCTCCCTTTACAGTGCATAAGGGATCATCAACAGTGGAAGTACCAAACTACTTGAGCCAGACACTAAAAAATTGCTTCTCAGAATGTAGCAGAAATATACTGGGGACAGATATATGAAGAAAGATGATAAAAACTTCTACCTTCTCTAAATTTCTTGTCACCATCCAGTACACCAGTATGTCTATATACTTATACCAGATCAATTATAGTCTTTCAGATTTTGGAAGAAACCACAGACCTAAAAGACATTCGCTACTGCCTCCTTCTCCCTAAAGGATAGCCCAAGTCTTTGCTAAAAGCACATACCTTGTACTGTATCCAGAATCTCTATGTAAGAGAATATTCAAAAATAAAGACTCTTCTTGTATGCCTCTGAGGAGGCAGTTCCACAGCCAGGTCCTCAGCTATACTGTGCTGGAAGCCCTAGCATTACAATCTGAGTCCTTTTGTGTCTGCTGTGTCAGGGGTGGTATAAATTTACACCTGCCTCTGGTTTAATTTAGCAATTAGCAATTAGTTGGTAATTTAAGGAAGGCAGGAGAGGTTCCTCTGAAAAATGACTATTAATAAACAAGAGAAAAAATGAGCTCTGTATGAACTGAGCATGTTTTTTCTTTTTTTGTAGGGTGCCAAACAGACCAGAGTAGGTTTTCAGAGATTTAGGGCTTTGATTTACAAAGATGTCTCAGTGCCTTCCTTTTTCAGCTTTGTTAATGCTGTTCTTGATATTTTACTGTGCAAACCCACGTTCTTTCAAAACTTTCTTTGTATCTTGAAATATCATAATTGGCCCAGCCAACAGCAACATTTGATGATCAGGTTTTTTTCTTGCTTGAATACAAAGATGGCTAGCAACAAGAAGTGTACCCCTCTGTGATGAGCAGCCCAGTGCTATTCAGCTTAACAAAATAACCTGATAGCAGTAGCACCCCAAGTACCTTGAAAATAACCCTATAGTACTAGCTGGACTTGATGATCCTTGTGCATCCATTCCAACTTAAGGTATGCTATTATTCTACCTAGGGATGTCTCATTTGATTGAAGTAATGCGTACACATGGCTTTTTACTTACTAAAACCAGCAGAAGAGTTAGGTCAGATCCTGCGTAATACAAGCAAACTCTTTTTGTTGGCTAGGTGTAAGCTTCACCTCATCTCTTCAGTTAAAAAAAGAAAAACAACTTTTCTTCTCTGAACAAGGCAATTAGTTCTGATAGGTAGAGCTCAAAAGGAGGGTCATTCACTGAGTAACAACCCCACAGGAAGGCAAGGATTAAACGTGTCTGATGAGATTTCCATATGTCCTGAGCTGCAATTTAGGAGATACTGCTAAGCCTAGAAAGGGCTGGCAGTGCATTAAAAAGAAAAGGATCAGGTCCAGAGCCTACTGCAGTTCAAAGCCAAGCGAGCAGCATTAGCCCATATTAAGGAAGACAAGAAGAGTCTAAGGAGTTTTCTTTAATGCCCATCACCTGAACCACAGCTTCTTATGTGATTTCCAAATTTTTGGATTGTGGTTTAGTGTCTGTTTGATGTAGCAATAAACAAAGCTCTCAGTCACTCTGACCTTGCAGACTCAGTAAGTCCTCAAATCTGGTATGTCAGAATCTCAGTCCCATTTACTTCCAATTCACAAAACTTTCAACTCAGGCTCTTCTAGAAATCTGGTCATTTATGAAGTTACCTGTATAGGACTAGAATGCCTTTGAAAATCAGTACCTTCATGTATGAAGAGCTCAAGACATCTTTGGGGGTATGGGTATGCAAGTATGTTTGAGGGTAAGGAATAGAGGAATGTAACAGTTGAGTATGTTGTGCCCAGAATTTAAAAAACAAAAGAAGCACCATCGGGCAGTTTCACAAGAGTTAGATAAAAATAACAAAACCTGTAGTCCTTACAAATAGAGGGCTCACAAGATAAACAGCAGTAATTCGGTAAATATATGTGATCACAGGCCCTGTTAGTACTGCTTGTTTTAATGCCATGGACTATATATGTGGTAGGTCTTCTCTAGGTTGGCAATACTATTTTAATGCACTGTTTACCCCAGTTTGGGTCAGGGTTATGCCAATCCACTTGCTCTGTATGCAGACCTCTCCTCCACATACAGCTCAGCAGCGTGACAATCAGGCAGCTCTGGATACAGCATTAGCAAACGAGCCCTGATAACCAGTGTATCAATAGTCGTCCTCTCGCCACCTGCTACAGAAATGCAGTGAGAGCTGGCCCGTGCCCGAGCTTCACGTGAAAGTTCACAGTGCCAGGACTGAACTCGTGATCAGCAGGACTGTATCCTCTGCCCAGAGCGTGCTGCTCAAATAGAAGGAAGGAAAAGGGACTTGCGCAAACTAATATTTTGAAAGAGAGTGGGGAAATACCACCATTCTTGTGCAAGCTTAACAGAAATTCGGTAGTGCCAAGGGTCATTGAGGCTGGCCTGGCAGCAGCCTCCAGACCTGTGTTAGAGGATTTGTAGCCCAAAGCCAATTCAGAGAGCACTGCTGTAGCTGTTAGGCTGCTGATAGCATGACTTCCTACATCTGCCCATTTTTCTGAAAAAAAAAAATAAATTAAAAAATAGAAAAATGCCCACAGATTTGTATTAAACAAGGCCCCCGCATATGCATTGCATAAAAGGTGAAGATCCCTAATTACATTAAATGTGTAATTAATAGTCCAGGAATAATGGCAGATCTGTAAGAATCAGTAATGAAAAAAGAAGGTGTCATGTGTTACAAGAAATAAAGATTTATTTCTAAATAACAAAGTCGTCCAAAGGAGCAGACATGTTTCTCATGCTTCCCTCCATAATATTAAAATGATGACTGAAAGATTCTCTTCTTTTATGGAAATAAGACAGAAAGACTGAATGCTTACTGTAAATGTTACCAATATCGACATTCTCCAAGTAACTTCCAGAATATAACAAGATATTCAATAAGTATTTACTACACAATATTCTGTCTGAACTACCAATTTCTTCTGAAAACCTACAGTGCCAAATTTAACACATGTTGTTTTTTTCTTACTTTAAACAGAGGACAAGCTAGCACAAAATGCCTGTTTGTACATATCCCAAGCAGAAATTGGATGAGCAAAACCTGGATTATATTTGCAAATGGCTCTGAGATTTGCAAAAGACCAGGACAGAATGTTGGCTATTAATTTTCATACCTGGGATTTTCAGAATCCTACAACTACTCTAAACCTTATTTATACATAAGTGATTTTTAAAATAGATTTTGGACTAGGCAATGTGGTCTAAGGTTTAAAGCAAATGGCTGAGAAACAGGAAACTTGGGAGAATTGGGTTGGATGACAGCCTGGATAAATGTATGTGGTTTGTTTGCATGATTTTCAGTTAATAACAAGGGAGATTGGATGTCTCAGAAAATTCAGAAAAGTGAAATAATTCTTCATCCTTCCAGTTAATAAAAAAAAAAAAAAAAAAAAAAAAAGAAAGAAAGAAAGAAAAAAAAAAAAGAAAAAAAAAGAAAAAAGAAAACTTCATATGAAGGTAACTGAACTTCTAAATAGCTATGAAAAGTATTTGTGTCTTATCACTTAAAATTGAAATGGAGGAGGTACTAGATTAATGAACTGCAAGTGACAGTCTTGTGCCTGTTTACAGCAGAACATCCAAAATAGTTGATCTTTTTCCACCTGTGATTGCAGAAGTGCTGGGACAACCAGTGACTAGCTAAGTGTTCTTGTCCTGTCGCTGGTACTAAACAATGATTCACAAAAAGATGAACAAAATCCTACCAATTTATTATGGAAACAGTCAAAAACATTCTTTAGCTGATACTATTTTTCCCAGACCTGCTCATCCAAGAGCACATGGGGCCTAACAACACTTGTAATTACTATTCTACCTAGGGCAAGTTCAGATATTGTTGTTCCTGTGCATGTGTGCACACATGCAAAGGTCTGATCTTTTGAAGCTTGGAGAGGTGCCCAAGAGGTTAATTAAAGGCACCATTTTTTATTTTTTATTTCTTTAAAGGAGACTCAAAGAGTCAATACAACACTCATAAATAAGTCTGTAGGAAAAAGACATCCAATTATTTGAGGTGAAGAAAGGGATAATACAGTAGATATTTTATTGCTCCACTGCTGATTTCAAGGCTGTCTCTCTTTTTGGATCTTGATGTTCATTCAACTGCAGATCAACACAAGCTCCAAAGGTTTGTAGGGAAGACCAAGTCAAGTGAAGCTCTGACCTTGTGGTGAGCACTGCACATAGAGTGGATCTGTTTTCTGGTGTGAATCATACTACCTTTTTATTTTCTGAATATTAGTCCTGTGCTTACATTTTCATAAGTTTCTCAGCTTGTATAATTTTGTATAATTGAGCATGTAGAAGTGGGCAAGTCACCTGTCACACTTCTTATCCTCCTTGAGACTGTATTACCAGGATACCTATCTGGCTTTATTTGCAAACTTAGGAATGAAGACATCAAGAAATTAGTGCTCCTTGCTTGAGAAACTTCTGTTTCTGGTCAGTAATCATAATTTTATATCACAGCAAGCCTTTTTTACCTGAGAACTACAAAAGGTCAATCCCACAACTTCACTGTATGGAAAATGTTATTGGGCTTATTTGATATTGGCAGAAACTGTGTTAGCATTACAGCATTAATTTATTTGCCAAAAAGACTTAGATTTGGAGACATGGTTCATGTTGTACAGACATGGCTTGGTCTTAGATGTGAGAGTGCTGGAGTCAAAGAGGTACCAGGTGCTTAACTTAAATCTGATTCATCTAGTGCCTCAGTTTAGAGTATTTTCACACAGTGAATTTAAGCTTTTAAATGGAAGTCATTTAAAGATTCAGGCAAACTATTTTGCAGTAAGACTTAGCAATAAAAATAATCGAGTCTCTTACATCATACTGAATTTCAACTTCTTAATACTAGCTTACTAATCAGGCTTGTGAATACTGTTGATTAATTGCTGAAATATTATTGCTTAAGTATTATTTCTTAAACTTGAAACTTTCTTTTGAGATATCCTTATCCTTATCAGTATGGAATGTCAGACCAGTTTGTTGTGAAAATTTTATCTTTTACAGATTACCTGTCATAACTTTCTGCCATAAATTATTGTCTAAATTTATTCTTGATTGAAAAGTCAAAATTAACAGCTATTATCACCTTCCTGCTTAAATATTACACTCACTCAGCACCTAAATATTATGCTCAACTGGCTACTACACCTTGAGTGTGTAGAGCATAAAAACATAGTTTTCAAGGTGTGTCCACTTTGTGTAACAACCTTGTTAGTTCATAGGTTTATTGTACACTACTACAGATAATGCTTATGGATCTCCATATTGAATCCTTCTCAGTTCCTTGAATGAGGTCCTCAGTCATGGGATTTTTTTTAGTAGGTTTTTGCCTGTTCCTTCATATTCCTGCAAAACTTGCATTTCCTTGACATTGTTCTCTAAAGTTACATGAGTTGTAATTTTCATTTTTCTAATGCATAAGAAATATCAAAAGATGAAAACTCAGCTCCAGTGGTGCCAGCTTTTAAAGATGCTGGCCTGTCGATGTATCCATCACCTTTACCAGTAGATGATAAAAGTTTCTACAAGCTTTAATCTACAGCAAATGTTCCAAATCAGTTGCTAACACAGCTTTCTTGGTTTCTGCATGCCTATCATACCTTTAATCCTTTGTGGACAAATATGATCAATGAAAGAATGTGTGATGAGGAAATGAATGAAATAATTTTTCACATCGGGTTTGTCAGATTCTCTGGATCTTTTTTCTCTGGATCAAATCCAACTGGATTGGATTATAAGGACATTATTCTGGAGGATATAATATCCATAACATAAGAATTATATAAAACTATTGGAGTGTCCAAAGAAGAGCTACGAAGATGATGAAGGATCTAGAGGGCAAGATATATGAGGTGTGTCTGAGGTCCCTTGGTTTGTTCAGCCCAGAGCAGAGTGGGCCGAGGGGAGGACTCAAGGCGGCCTGCAGCTCCCTCACAAGGGGAGCAGAGGGGCAGGCGCTGACCTCTGCTCTCTGGAGGCAGTGACAGGATCCGAGGGAACGGCATGGAGCTGGGACAGGGGAGGGTCAGGCTGGGTGCTAGGGAAAGGTTGTTTAGTGAGAGGGCGTTTGGGCACTGGGACAGGCTCCCCAGGGAAGTAGTCATGGTACCAAGCCTGCTGGAGTTCAAGTAGCATTTAGACAACATTCTGACACATGGTTGGATTTTGGATTTATCCTGTATGGAGCCAGATGTTGGACCCAATGATCCTTGTGGGTCCCTTTCAGTTCAGGATATTCTATGATTCTATGACATAATGTTTCCCAACATTACCTTGAAGGCATCCCATGTCTTCTTTGAGGATTCTGGACAACTTCGAGTTGTTTCAGGCTCCAGAATTAGCACTTTGACTTTCACAGAAAATAACAGAAGACAGTTAGCAGCTGAAAGCATGTTTTTAATGTGGTGTGTGAAAACTGACAGCACCTTCACAGCATAGTAATACCGTACTTTGGTGATGGAATTAGGTTCTTGAAACCTCAGGCCAGTGATAGCTAGGCAGAGGAGAATGTTGGAGAAAGGTAAAATTCCAGAGAGTTTTACAGAAATACATTTAGGTTTTCCTCTTTTTTACTTTTTTTTTTTTTTTTTTTAATTTCCTTCAAGTGTACCTTGTGCATCATGTTACAAATAAGCCATGGAAAAATGAATGAAATAATAATTAATAATTACTAAAATTAATAATCATTAAAAATTAAAATATAAGGAATAATCACACTAACCTAATTAATATTTACACAATAAAGTAACTGTTAATATGAAAAAATTTAAGAGATTTCCAATAATATCTCCCTTGTAAATGAGTAGGAAAAGCAATTAAATTAGCAATCTCTAGGGAATAATATGAACATTCATTTAAGGGAGAAAATCCAGGCATTTAAGACAGACTTCAGTTTTCAAAAATAGAATAATTATATCCTTCATGTTGATAGATTTCTTCTGCTAGAGATATTTTTCCTTTCTTGCTATGTAAAGAAATAAGCTGAATTTAAGATTTTACCATAGCGGTTCATGCCATTAAATGGAGTCTAAGAATTGCTTAAATTCACGTAATATTTGGAGTTTACAAGCAAATATTGACTATATTTCTCAATAAGCAACTTAGTAGTCTAGAGAAATTTGTAGAACTAAAATACAGGAATTTGAATACAGGAATTTAACAGCTAATTTAATTGCTGCAAAACATTCAGGTGACTTGGTTTCTATCTACAGAGGGATCATCCATCCTTGATAAAAAGACTGTTGAGCAGCTTATGCCCTGATGAACAGGAATAGTGCATCCTCAGAGCTCATCTGTCTCTTTATTCAATGGCCCCAGAAACTCATGATGTTCAACCTATCCTTCTAATTTGCCTATGAATCTGATCCATTGAATAAGGGAGATTTTACGTGGACTAAGAAGTTTGTTTAGTGTTGAGTGTCTTTGGATCTTTGATCTGAATTTAAGCTGTGCCTTATTACTGTTTTCCTTGCTAACAGACCATTGGTATGACCAACAGCAGCAAAGGAACAGCTAGAATGTTTTTACACTGATGCAGAAGAAAGAAAATGAAGCAAGCTATTTATATATTTCTGTAAGATATATGTAAATCACATATATATATATATGACACATATATATGTGTTATTTATATATACATATATATTTATATACATATATATAACATATATGCATAGGTTATAATATACATATATAAATAATAACATATATATATAACATAACGTATTACCTGTGGTCTTCTGAACGGGAAACATTGTATGCATACTGTGGCCCAGATCTGACAACTTTCTGCATCTGCCCCAGCAAGCCCAACTACAGGCACAACCAGAATGTGCTCTGAGGTGTGTGCAGACCATGTGTATACACAGGGTGGATTGGCATGACCCTAGAAACACAAGCATAGGTTTTCACACTGAAGAGATTACCTGCAAAGCACTCGTGCCAACATAAGATGAGTGGGAAAGAAAGCATACGTGTCTCTAAAGGCTCATGAGAGTATGTGTTTCTCCAGAGCAGTGTTACATTTGCCTATTTAGAGAAGAGAGAGTCCCCCACCTCACCTCACCCCCCCCCCAAAAAAAAAAAAAAAAAAAAAGAGTTTCAGCAATGTTCCACAGTAATACCTAGATACTCATAATGAGAGTTTGGCTGGACAAGGGGCTGATTCTTACCAATGGAAACAAAGTCTTCTGAAAACAGAGACGTGTTTGGTGGCACATATTCTACTATAGTATTTGTTTAATGTGCCCTGACTTCTTTTAAAAAACTTGCTTTAAACAAGTCATCCTCCATGCTGATCCAGTCCTTCATCTTTTCATCTTTATGTTTAGAGAGCTGATAAAGTTCTAGCCTGGGGCAAGTATTATCACAGTTATTATGATATGTTTGTGTTCCACAGCAAAATGCTCACCTGCAAGTTTTCAACAATTTACCTGAGTATTATTTTTCCTGTGGAGTCCTACTTAATTGTTTTGATGCAGTTGACAAATATCAATTATACTTGGCATGGGCATCTTCTTTTGTAGATGTGATAATGAATCTTCTTATCTTACATGGGAAAAACATACGTGTGTCTGTGTGTAGATCTATCTCCATTCTTTGCCATATTCTGAAAAACCTGTGTAAAATGTCTTGACATTTTCCACCAGAAAATAAAACCAAAACCAAAAAAAAAAAAAAAAAAAAAAAAAAACAACCTTTGGGATGAGTTCATGCCTGGAATGTTTCAAAAAAAAAAAAAAAATCACAGAAGATTATATTTCAAAAGGGAGTGATGAATAATGGAAAGTATGAACTGCAAAGTTCTATTATATCAGTTGTATTTAGGTTAACCACATTTAGGTTTTTTAAGCTCATAAATCTTTAAGAAATGCTAGTCACATGACAGACTTATTTGTAAATTTACATAATGCCCTGAAGGAGCCATGGATTGTTGCATTCTGTGGTGACTCATGAGCATCTCTGGTTCAGGCTGCCAGGACGGAGAAAGCAAGCTGAGCAGTGTGATCTTGTATGAACTGTGATTGAATTTCCAGCAGAGTTATCCTCAGGGCAATCCACTGCATTTTTAAACTCACTGTGATATGAAAACTAAAAAGAGCATGATGTAAAGCAGACTTTAAGTTTTGAAGGTAAAGGTTTTTTTCATTCTGTTAAAACTGAAAATTACACAGTAAAAGCATATACATACAGGTGTATCTTATATCTTAGAATTAGTTGCCCATTATACTCAAATTAGTTATTCCCCCAAAAGCATACAAAAAGGCTTTCAGACAATACATTCTTTTTATTAATAAAAATACTACTCCTACTTAATTTCACTTCCAAAGTCAAGAACCACTGACTTGACTCAATAGTTCTCATTCTGTAAATATTAGTAAACATGCATACATGCTACATTTTAGTATAACGTATGCATTTTGAAATTGTATTCCTTGTTCTAAGTCAATGTAAAAATAAGCCTGCAGTTAACTCAAAAGCCCTGTCAAGAGATGCTGTCTATTTTTTAATTCCGCTGACAAAACAAACAGATTTAGGATATATTTAACTGAAGTCTTATCAATGATTAAATATATCATGAGTGACAACATATGGTAGTAGACCAATTAAAAAATAGTTACTTGGGTTCCTGTTTATCTGTCAAGAGGACTGATTTATCCACTGTCCACAAATGAACATCAGAAGCAATCTAATGACATTTTAATAGAAGGAAGCTTGACAAAATACTCACAGATGGTATTCTGGGTAATGATCCAGATAGCAACAATCTCTGTAATGACTTATGGTATCTATTTACCTGGCCTCAAACAAAGGGGGGAAAAAAGCTAAAATGATTCAATTGGCCTAGGCTGATCTGGCACTGTAAACGTTTAGATCACTGAAGCAGCCCATTCGTTTCTGCAGCGGGAGAAAACATGAAATTGATTAAAACAGCATAAATACAACAGGAAAATCTTCCTCCTCCGCAGCCAGTTTGGGAATGGAAACATACCTAGTTCTCATGGTCCATTTGTTTTTCTGTTGTTGCTCTGGTCAGTTCTGGTGAAATTATGTCTTTTAAAGCAAAAGGGTCTCACAGCATCAAGGGGCCACTCCTAGCATGCCTCTTCTCAAGGAGTGGCGATCTGCTTTCAGAACAAGGAAAATGAGAGTAATGGAGGTATTATGGTGTTATGAAGGACTGTTGGGTGCCCTTAAAATCTGCCTTTTTCTTTATATTGATATGGACCATGATACTGAGCTTACGATGACTGTTTTTTCCCTTTTCTTTTACAACTTAAGTCCAAACAGCTGTCATAAACCACAAGGAGCACATCTCCTGTTTTTTTCACTATTAAAAAAAAAAAAAAAGTTCTAAAACCTGAAGAAAATTATTTGTACCATATAAAGTTCTGTTTCAGATACTCTAAGGTCCATAGAAGGTACAAGTAAATGGAAATGGAGGTCTCCTGGAGATTTTCATAAATATCTAAACATATAATGGAAAACTCTTACAACAAATAACAAAAAGCTAGTCCCACTGGAACGGAAAAGGTCTGTTGAACTTTCTCTCCCAGACTTAACAATTGTCATACTTCTACTGCTGAAAGAAGCACTGGGAAAACTTGTTGAACTACTATTTCATAGATATCTGTCCCAATAATAAATAGGATAGTTGAACTTCCAATCAGCTCAGCATCAGTGTCATGCAGTATGAATAAAGGGGTCAATGCAATCTGCTCAAGAGGAACTAGGTGTGATGATGGACAGTTTGCCATGGTATTGTACAACAGAGAAGCATCATTATACTGAGGTATACAGGTGTTGGTGACGGGCAAGACTAATATCCTGAGGTAACAGTTATGATTTTTGCACCCAGCCCTGCTGTTTTCAAACTATTCTATGGTGGAG
The DNA here is from genome assembly GCF_009819795.1 of Aythya fuligula. Lineage (NCBI taxonomy): Eukaryota > Metazoa > Chordata > Aves > Anseriformes > Anatidae > Aythya > Aythya fuligula. The sequence goes on from NC_045563.1 coordinate 28,303,853, forward strand.
CCGTGCTTCTGGCTTTTCTAGTACTTTTAGATGCTCTGGAAGCATTCGTGGCAAAGTGGCGCTGTTTTCCTTCAGATGTGTTCAGTATTTAGGTGAATTGCTGTGGACAGTTTTAGTACTGTGAACTGCTGAGCCCCACACAGTGCCATTCAGTCAGTCTGTAAAGATCTGCAAGGCTCACTAGAGAGAACATTTGCAGCTGGTACAAATCTGCTGTTCCTTCCCTAGTGACAGCAGCTACAAGACTCTCTCCTCGTGAAGCAAGTGCTTTACATTTACAAGCACAGTTCACCAATTTCTGGTTTGGAGGGACTGATCTAATTTCCTGAGAGTCTCTGAGCAAACCTCAGAAAGATTTGCCTCATAAGACATCTGGCCGGGTCTAGTGTATGGCACTCCCAGTGCTCAGACCTTCACCCTGTGCTAGACTGGAATGTTGGCTTTACAAGTTTTTACTAACTGCTGACAGACATGGGGAGAGAGGAGCTCTGGTAGCCAGGATTAGATTAAAATCTGTATGTTCACTCCCTCCATTCTGGAGGAAGCTAAATACATGTTTGTGCTGTTATTGCCTGCCCAGAAACCCAGTGTTTATCTCTTTAGGCTGGCACGTGGAAAACAATCTGTGAGAACAAACCTGTGTGCAGATAATCAGTGATACACTGAGGTTACCAAAGTTAACAGAACAAAATGCTGTGTCCTCCCATACTTAACCTGACCTTCTGACATCCAGCAGCCTTTTAAAAGTACTCATACTTGAAGTGAAGTCCTCTGCTAATCTGTAGCCTTGAATCCACAAAACTGAAGGCTGTGATGGGAAAATCGTCACCAAGAGTATTACAGGGTAAGAAGAACAAGAGGCAGGAAGTCAGGTGCAGGAAGGATATAAGGAAAAATGAAACGTGTTAAAGGACATCAAAGGCTGATTAGTTCCCAAAGATAATGCTTTGGAGAAAACTTCCCCTTCTATTACCTGCACACTTAAACAATCGCTAAATCACCAATTGCTGAACTTTTTTTAAAGTTAAAGCAAAGACTATATATATACGAAGATACAAGAAATACTGATTTAAAAAGAGGGTGTTTGTTTGTTTTTTCCTGCTTGCTAACTCTTCTTTAATTCTACATACTAGGCAACATCTTAGCAGGAACTAAAATGTTCAAACTATTCATATGTTTGATATATATGACCTAGAATGAATGTTCCCTCTCAAGTGACAGAGTGAGACTTGCAAATTTTTAAGGCCATAATGAATTGAACAGGATGCTCAGTCAAGGTGTTTCCAAAATGTCACACATTAGCTCGTCAAGGTACATTTAAGCCAGTGGATTAATTAACATGAACATTAGAAGCACACTGGAATAATGTCAGTCAATTAATCAGACTACTTTAGCTAAATTTGATATTTATCTGTGATCAAAGTTTTTAAATATTTAGGTCCTTTGTTTGACGCTAGTGTTTGGGACATGTTCAATACGCCTCAGGAATTCCCTTCTTGAAAGAGAAAGTTCAATACGCCTCAGGAATTCCCTTCTTGAAAGAGAAAGTAAGATCTCAAGCAGTAATCAACCCCATTGAGATACTGCTCTATAATACTCTATAAACACAACCCTTCACCCCCCACCCCCCACCCCCTTCTACCATGGGCACCATTCAAGCCAGAAATCACAGAATCACAGAATCACAGAATTTCTAGGTTGGAAGAGACCTCAAGATCATCGAGTCCAACCTCTGACCTAACGCTAGCAGTCCCCACTAAACCATATCCCTAAGCTCTACATCTAAATGTCTTTTGAAGACTTCCAGGGATGGTGACTCCACCACTTCCCTGGGCAGCCTGTTCCAATGCCTCACGACCCTTTCAGTAAAGAAGTTCTTCCTAACATCTAACCTAAAACTCCCCTGGCTCAATTTAAGCCCATTCCCCCTCGTCCTGTCACCAGGCACGTGGGAGAACAAACCAACCCCCACCTCGCTACAGCCTCCCTTGAGGTACCTATAGAGAGCGAATATATATATTCTTACAACTTTGGGGGAGTACAAATTTCTGTCAGAGTCTAATTTTTGGTAACAAGTTGTATATTAATGATCTTATTATTCTAATTAAACCGTTATTTCATCACATCTCTCCTTACCTGTCTATATAGATGTCAAATATGAAGCAAACCCTGAATGGTGTTTTTATAATTCCAGGTTATTGAGTTAATTCCTTATAGCAATAATTAATATAAAGGTCATAATCTGGCCAGATTAAAGGAATATTCACACAAATCAAAATTCTCCTTGAAGTACTTTTGATGGTCATTTTCGCAACCTGAACTGGAGATTGAATCTAAAGAGTGTTATTTGTTTGGTTGTTCCAAAGGCATGTCTACCATACCATAATGAACATTTCTGCTTAGAACACTAACATGTAACTTTTTCGATGGCTTTCCTTTTGGCAATTTGGTATTTCCTTTCTTACCTATATTCTGAAGTAGTTTTCAGATAATATGGTCTTTTAAAACTCACAGGAACACAGGATGACAAAGAGAAAAAAAAATTCTAAATACAACTAAATCATGAAGTTAGCTTGTTTCAGAAGTTGCTTTTGAATTTTTCTTACCTGTAAGAGCTATTCAGCCATGCTTTTAAATTTAATACATTTAAATAATGTGTGCAGTTAATTTTTTATTTATTTTTGTTTTACATGTTCATTGAAATGGGAGCTGCATGTACAATAGTTGCATTCACAAGCAATTTGTCCAGGTTTTGTGTGCTATGTATGATGTAGTATGTTTTCTTCAAGCGTATACTTTTTTTGGAAACAGTTATTCTGTGCAGACTCAACTGCTGTCCTATTAGTTCAGTTTCTCTTCCTTTTCTTTCTTAAATTTGAGCAGCAGTCAGATACTAAATAAGGAAAATGTAAGTCTTAACATTTATAAAGGGGTTTGCTTGCATTGCTTATGATCAAATCAGAGTGGCATAGGCTATGCTATTAAGTTTTCCTGGTCTATTGTCAAGATTACATTGCACATTAATAACCAATGTTAGAATAAAAAGGCACAGAAGAGATATATTTTACTTTATATTTTATTATAATAGAAGGGAAAAAAAAAAAACATCTAAAAAGCACATTTCATGGAGCACCATATTGTAACAAAATTTTGCTGGCTCTCCTACAAAGTGTATTTTGACATTTAAACAATGACACACACATAATCAGTACACACAGGCATCTACACCCCAGCAAACTCATTAACAGCTCCAAAGAGAACCCCTTTCCAAATACAGAAACACTAAGGTGCACAGAGGAATGCCAGTGTGAGGGCATCTGAACACCAACTGAGTTAATTACTCTTTTGTTAGCGCTCTTCATAAACACACAAGCATTCATGTCTCACCCCACCCTTCTTTGAAGCCTCCAGACTGGGTCCCTAGCTCACCGAATGTGTATCCAGCACTGACATGGTGTAGAGTTGAACAAAACTGGCCAATATTCCCTACCTGATACCTCTTATTGCTTTGGTTATAGTACTGAATGAAAGTCATAAAAACCTTTAAACCTACACTCCACACCACAGAAAAGCCACTTTCACACATACAGAAACATAACCTCCATCCCCATGCATACCTGAATGAATCACTGATACATTTTTGAGAAGCTCTGTGAGTTTTCCCACCAAGATCACCTTCATAAAAATGACTGCATTTTCAAAGTGTTCAGACAGTTGTTCAACATTATATTTTGGAATATATTTCCTTCTTTTAAAGGATAGGGCATGTTTTCCTGCTGCCTTAAATTTATGTCATTGTCTACATCAGCAACAGCAAAATGCTATCGTTTCCATCTGTACAAAAAGTTTTACATTCATTTTATACAGTGCTAAATAATGATGCTAAGCACAGAACAATGTAGAATGATAGCCCAGAATAACTATTTACCTTGCTCAAAATGAGAAAGTACTGGAAGCTTCCCATACTAATGCTGAGGCACAGTACTGGAGTCTCTATTATGTACACAAGCCTTCCAGAACACTTTCAGGCACCTATTTTGTGAGCTGTTGCTCGATATGTATGTCACACTGAAGCACCTCAAGTAATATGGTTTAGTGCCCTCAAACAGTGAGAGTAAGAGACAAAAGCAAACCTAGCCTCATAGTAGATTATACCAACTGTGAAACACAACGCTAGCAAGATAGTAAAATTTCTACCTGGACCCAAAACAACTCACAGTTATATGATAATTTCAGGTATCTGACATACTTCCACTTCTTACATTAACTAGAGACAATGTATGAAGCTTAATTTAAAACCTTGCCTCTAAAATGTTTTAATTTTGTCAACAAAAAATTGAAGAGCTTGTATGTATGTCATCCACTTACAGAAGATATTTTTTGCTTTAAGCCTATTTCTTTTTCAAAACGTTTCCCCTGCTTTCTCACTGCAGATTTTCTGGGGAAATTTGAAGATTTACGAAACTTATTTTTGTCTTGATAGTCAGGCTGAACCATCTTTAAATTTCGGGCAAGGTAAGGCATTCATTCTGCCAAGAAAGAAATTAAGTTATTGTGTATTTTTTCTTGTGGAAAATCCTTGCGGATTTCCCATTTAGAGCAGCCAGTTTTATAATTCCTTTATATTGTGTGATGAACAGGCATCTATGAATAACAAGGTACTGCACTAAGACAAAGTAATGGAAATCCAAAAGGAGGGAGAAAATGGACTTGAAAAATAACTGTGACTTTAGATATACAAAGGGCTATTAACTAAATGAATTACTAACTCAGATTTCCTCCTCCGAGCTAAAGGTATGTTTCAACAGCTGTGCTAAACATTTTGTTAGCATTTGGGAAATCCCAGATAAAACAGTTGAGACTTCATCTGTATGATGGAGAAAGAGAAAGAAAGCATAGTACTTTAAGCTTTACAATGGATATGGAGTTGCTATGGATTTATGAAGTTTCAAATGACTAAGAATAGAATATAATAAGAAAAAGATGCTGTACTGGGTACACCAATACATATTTTCAGTTGGACTAATGTCCACAGCTTTACTCACCTGAGTAAAAGGAGAGTATAGAAAACAGAAGAGATTCAGAGACAGGCACAGAATATGGACCTGTATAAGGATGTGAATTATTGTTTTGGCTTAAGAAACAATAAGAGCTATGTAAATTTCTATGTAGAATATAGCACTGATATACAGAAGAAAAACTGGAATCATTCCTGCTTGTACTGCTTTAGCGTACAAGAGGAAGAGATGAGAATGCCATCTGAGCAGCCAATTCAAATCTGAAAACAAATGTTTTTCTGTTTTAATTTGTTTTTAAACATTTTTTTAAAAAATATTATTTTAGAATTCACCACCTCAAGAAATATTTAGGTCTCACAGTTCTGGATCAGCATCTCATAGGGATGAAACATTAGTGATCACATTAGACAAGATAGAAATAGCAAGGGCTGAAAAAAATAAAAATCCAGAAGAAATTATTGCACCTTCCCCTGAAGTATCCTATACAGTCAGAGGCAGGACACTGGATTAAATAAACTACATAATTTGGCTATGTTACTGGTTTTACAATATTAGATTTAAAATTTTCGGTTATATATCCCAGTTAGTCATGAAAATGTATAGCAAACTTTCATACTGAGCAATGAGTTATAGTAACATTAGTGAATGGAAGGACAGAATGGTGATTATTATTGGCCTTAGACACCATTTATGCATATGTGTATGTATACAATATTCATATATATATGTATACATACATAAGCACACACATTTTCTGAGAAACAGGGATCAACAGAAGGCCTCATTACACCCCTCTTCTGACAGACTTTACCAGACATAAGCGCACTTGTGTATGCTTAACATTGTGCAGAGGAAAATATGAGAAGAAAGGGAAATATGAACTTGAATATGATAGAAATCACTCATATTACTGTCATTATTTTAGATCTGTGCTTGAAAATACATTTCCAAATATCTTGTATATTGGCTAACTTGACCAACAGCCAAGAAAAAAAAAAAATAAGGGGACATCTTGAAAATTAAAATATTTATGTATGCATTTTCTGTTCTTCCCTGTGTTAGTACTAATATGTCATTTTCTTGATAACTGGCAGGATGAGAAAGTAAAAGAGCTAATTTGATTTTTGCCACTTACCCCGTTTATTCTGCCAAAGTTGAGAAAAAACTTGGATAGTCCATCTCCTCTTATGGGTTTTCACTTCTCAGCTCTATCAGTTTAGTTCATTGTAAACATGCCCTTTCATCAGGCTTGATTATATTATTTTTGTTTTAAAAATATCTAAATTTAATGTCTACTCTGAATTGACAGCATCTCAATTAAAATAGATAGATAATTAAAATAGAAAGATAATTTAAATAATTCCTCAAACCCATTCTTATGAAAATTCTGTCATCTTTTACACTTATTCATGTTGATTCACACTATTTGTCCTCCCTGTTTCTCTGAGAAGGCTGTTGAGAACAGGAGTGAAACACAGACTATCATCTCATCCAACAGCAGAAGTGCAACTCATGAATTCTGAGGCTGAAAATCACTTAACTTTCAGCTAAACTAATCTAGCTGAATCTATAAACTATTTGTGGGTCATCTAAGACAGCAAAAATCAGCACGACTACATTTGACAAAGTAAATAACAGGATAGGTTTCCATTTCAGTGAGGTAATGTATGTTGTGTATAAGTTTCCCCATTGCCAAAATACATCTGTATGGTCGTTAACTCAAATAAAAAATAAAAACAAAAGAAAGAGAAATAAGTTACTTTTTAAAAGCTAAAAATGAAATTACATTTAAGCCTATTGCTAGACAGAAAGAGATCAGGGTGGGAGGGGAAGGGGGGAGGAGGGAAGAGGGAGGAAAACCAGAGAATATTGATAAACACACGCTGCTGTAAGAACCGAGAGATGGCATCAGGAGAGTTTTGTCTCATGACACCACTTCTAAATGGTTCTCACTGTGTTGTTACAAATAGTCCAAGTTGTTCAGTTTTTGAAGTGGATCGTATAGGGTTTATTTGATCACCTTTCTCTTTTTTGGTACGACTTCAAAGATTTTAACATTTTTCTTGGCAGGCACAGGCCTACCTACTGGATGCAAATATGTAGATGGAATTACATAGTTAATATGCTGTGCAGAGGTGTCCATAGAGAGTACAAATACCAGCATACAATGTTTCATCTTGATCTGAGCAGCCATCTGCATGCATGATGCATTGAATGGTGGTTCCTGTAGCCTCTGAACAAGAAAATCTCTACCAGGAGGGAAGGCTTGCCACACTCGACTGCATTTCTATGCAAAGTAATTGCAAGCCCCTGGCTCCTCCAAAGTTGCTTGCATTGGCCACAGGAGGGTAAAGAAGAGTTTCTGATGAAATGCACGGTATTGCCTTTCCATAGATTGTCTTCCAGGCAGCAGAGCTTCCAGCTCACCCCAGGGCCGACACTTCATGAGATGGATTCTTCTGGGAGACAGCTCTTTCTTATCTCACCACTCTTCCTGCTCAACTGCAGCACCTTTTCGTAGGAGCCTCTTCACCTGTCCCATAGGGAGCGCAAGAGTGGGATATTTTTCTTCATACAATAATGTTTCTGTGGAGTTAGTTCTTTATTTTTTTTTAGTTTTCTTTTCCTAGTTAATGTTCATTTGACCTTTTTATCAAATGTGTTCTCCTGCAATCATCTGAAAAACCTTATTCAAACTAGCATGTTTTCATTTGTGTTTTGTTTTTGTTTTTCCCTTTTACATCACCTTAAAGGGACACACCTGTTGACGCATCTTCTTTCAGAAATGGATTTCATCTTTTGCTGAAGTTTTGTTCCAACCAAAGCCGAACCTCCTGCAGATTGTAGAAAAAGGGGCCTTTGCCTCCTAGATAGGCAATTTTTTGTCTCTGCACAATGCATACTCGCTCAAATGAAACCCCATAGGCCACATTGGCATTATTGTCCATGCAGTCAGCCACCACCTGACACTGAGGTGGCAAGGAGAAGCGCTCTAGGAGTTGGTGAGCAGCTGCGCATCGATCTTCCTGGTTTCTGTGTTTCTTAACTTCAAATGAAGAAGGAGAGATTCCAGGGGCAGCCCAGCCATCTGATGGGTGAGCCTCATCAATGTAGACCAACAGAAAGTCAGCCACACCAGAGAACTCTTCCACCAGCTTGCTGAAGGCCGACAGCTGGCTTGTGAATGGTGGTCAGGTAGCTGAACCAAAGTTGACCACCAGTGGCCGCTCAGAGTCGGCAAAATCCAGAAGGTGGCATTTGGTTCCACACTTGCCACCAACATTCTTCCAGCTGCTACTGCTGCCATCGCTGCCCTTGGCTATGTGGATTACACTGGAGTTTGGGGCTTCTCCTCCCAATTTGACCTGACAGCAGAACAAATGAAAATATAGCAAGTTAGTGTGACTTGCTTGTCCAGTATCCTTTATGATTACTGTATTCAAATCAATAGTTACCTGTTCAAATACAAACTGCCCACATGGACACTAGCATTGGGATTCTAGATAGAGCAAATCATCAATAACAGTAGCCTCAAAAAGTTCATCCTGTCCAACCCCACTCACAGAGCAGGGAAATGTGGCCTTCCTGATAGGTATACTACAGCATTAGGGTTACAAAAGTGGTTCCAAAACCTGTCTTATCCTGTCTACCACACATGTAGTCCTGTCAGCCTTATGTATTTGCAGACTCTAAATTGCTTTCAGGCAGACTACTTTCCATTTCTTCTCTCTTTTATTTATTTTTTTTTTTTCTGTGACAGTTACTTCCTATGTCTCATAAGCTACACCTGTTTATGCACTCCAGATGTTTGCTTTTCCTAAAACATCATAACTGTTTTGGTAAACTATAGGCCAGGACTAGGAGTTGATGAGGAGTTAGCTACTGAGCAGTTATAATGCCTAAGTCCTATTTTCAGCCTTTCTAGTTGTTCCGCATCATGGCTTTGTGTACTTCACCAGTCCAAGCTGAATCTGTCACTTTGCACTTGGCCAGCATCTCACATTTCCAAGCCATTTTTCCAATTTTTCAAAATCATTCTGCATTGTATTCCTGACCTTCAAAACACATGCAGTGTCTCTCAATTGTGAGAGGTTTGCAGATTCCATGTATATATTCTCTGCAGTCCAGTGATGAAAATACTCAAGTACTAAACACAAGAGAGATCCCTGCAGACAGCCACTCAGTACATCATTCTGTGGACCATTAATGACTGTGCTCCTCAAAGCGTTTTCTAACCACTTTGCTGTACTTTGATTAGAGTGACACATTTCCTTCCAATGGAATTCTTCTCTGTAAGACTGAGAGAAAAGCAGCAAAAAAAGAAGAAACTTTATAAGATAGCTGAAGTATGATGAAATAAAAGTTAACTGTTCTCAGATCTAATCCCTGGATCTAACTCAGATCCAACAGGCAATTATGGAAAAGTCATTTTGCTTGACTGTTTCAATTTCCCTTCCTACAGAATGAAGGCAGAATATATACATCTCACAGAGGGGACTGCCAGAATAAGGTGGAGCCTGCAGAGGGCTCCAAGATCCTTAGCTGATAACTGCTATAGAACCACAAAATATTACTACATAAGACAATTAGTTTTAATGAGCTCTGCCACAGCAATTCCTATGTATCTGCCTTTAACATCAAGCTCTAGTAGAACTATGCAATTATCCCTTTATATTTCTCAAACTCTTTCTCTCTCTGTCTCCTGTCTATTTGATTATGTTCAGAAGTGTTGCTTTGATGGACACATACAGGGCCAAATTCTGAATTCCTTCATATTTCATCCATTTCTTTCTCAAGCTACACTACAAATGAAGTCAATAGAAGTGAACAATTAATTATAACCGTGTAAAATGTGAATAAATTACTGATTTGGGGGTGAATTTTTAATCTACATTTCATGCTAGGGTATTCTGATTAGTCAGATACAGTAAGAAGATATATTAATAGCTGTATAGTTAACTGATGCGATTGCTGCTGCACACATTTCTAGAGACAAGTATATTGTATATGTTGGGTCTTCCACTTCCCCCCAGAAACCTGACTGCCCTGAACAAATCTATAGTTATCATTACTCAGCATTATTTCATCAGAATGTCCATAGAAACGGAGTCTAACTAAAGTAGATTTTGTAAGACCCTCTCCTTAAAGATGCCAGATTTCAGACTTGCATGAGAAGGTCTCACAGCATGTTGACACAGGACATAAACATAATTTCAGCTATTTTCTGTTGGGCACATTGAGACAAAACATGGTGTCCTTCACTCAGAGAACAGCAAGAGAGAGAACCACAGAAAGACCAACAGAGACCCATGAATCTCTCCAGGCTGAGCACACAGTGATGGCATCACTGAAAGCAACAAAGCTGTAATGACAGGCAAGGGGAGCAAGTGCTGCCCCAGGAAACCACCACCTTCCATGGCCCCTGTAAACCTGCATCTGCAGCATGTGTTATCTGCTAGAGCTCTGGTAACAGTTCAAAAAAAAAAAAAATGAAAGACAGAAAGGAAGAAAGAGAGAGAGAAAGAGGAGGGAGGAAGGGAGGAAAGAAAAGCCTCATGCTCATTTACCTTTGAAAGGAAGCAAAGTTTGAAATAACTGAGGTCAGGATCTGCTGGGAGTGTGGTCTTTCCATTGAACTCAAGGAAGGAAAAATACTGAATCCTTCTTATTGAGAAGAAATTACGTCTCGCTAGAGAGGCAGGCTCAGAGACTCAGGGTATAATGTTTGTCCATGTTACAAGATATTCACCTTGTATCATTTAAGAGGTGCTGCTGCACGCCACCTACTCCTTTACAGGTAGCAGGTACTCTTCTGCAGAGCTGTTGAACATCTCATTTTTGTCTGCCATTCTATGCAGTAAGACAGGAAAAGCAGAAGTAAGGTAAAGGTCCAGATATGAGCAAGAAACACAGAGGTCATGATCATCTGTAGCTGATATAATCATCCTGAGGGCTGCATTTAATCCAAAACTAGCTAGACAACTCCAGAGATTTAAATTGGTAACTTGCAAAAAAAGGCACATCCCAAAAAACCCAACACCTGCACATCTGCACAAACACTAGGTGTGTGTCCCCCCCCCCCGTCCTCGCCCTCCCCCCCAGAAAGCTTAACTGTTCTTGCACTACCAAGTGATTGCTTTTTTAGAGCTGAGTTGCCCAAAATATGTCTTTTGGGCAAAGCCTGACATGTAAGCATCTGTGCTGCACCCACTCACTGGATGAATAATGGACCTCAGTATTTAGGAGCGTGTGCTCAACCAGTCAAGGAAAAGAAGTAATCGCATGTGATTTATCTCATAAATCACAATTAAGCAACACGCTTCGGATTCCTGATATTTGCTGGCACTGTTGAGAGAAGAAAAATAAAGGTAAAAAGGGCAGAACTAAAAAAATAAGAACAATGAACAGGAGTTGCTCAGGTGACAAGAAACGTCTGAGCAGCTGCTCCCCTGACATTTCTGGCTTTATTTAACAGCAGTATTATGCCTGAAAATACTCTAACCAACAATAAAATCTTTAATTGTGAAACCACAGTCTGCTTCTTGAACATCTTTATGCAGAAAGAGGCTAAATATCCTAAGTTCCTCATTACCAACTCTTTCCTCGGATCTACCAAATGTTTCTTTTCCTAAGCAAGTTTGCAAACCCTGAAAGAACAGACTAACAAATGCACTCCCATTGAACACCAGCATGAGAATGCCTTTCAAGTACTATTTTAACACTGATACCAATGGGGGCAATGCATTTCACTATTCTCCAATGACGCAAGTTTGTATTCTCTTGTACTTCTTATTGACCAAAAAACGGATGGATTTAAGAAATAAAGTACAACTACGTCCAATGTCACCTTATAGCAGTTTCTCTTTATTTCCCACAGCCACAAAGTAAGTCTCATGGCCGCAGGTTACCTATCACGTTAATTTTTGTCTCTAGGAGTGCTTGCGTTGTATTTTTTTTTCCCTCTTAATGAGACATCCTTGCCAAGAGGGCATTCACAAGGCATTTTCTGCTCTTGCAGAGGAGTAATTAGGTCGGTGCCTTGTTCCATGCCAGTGTCAGGCACTCCAAAAAGCCGCCCTGCCCAGTCGTTAATGCTTAAACATAAGCAGCGGCATCTCTACTAATTGGTCTTGATGAAGCGCTGACGTTCCCAAAGGGACTCTTTATTTCACCAGGCTCGGGAACCGATTGACACAGGATGACAATATCATCTTTGCTGATCATCTGCATTGTGGGCCTTGGCTGTCTTCTTTGTTGTTATTTATTGAAAGAAAAAATAGCTCTTGGAAAAGAAAATCAACACACACAAACACACACACAAAAAAATGCATTCAGCCAAACCACTTTTGAAATCTTACACAAAGGCAGGCAAAATATATGTTCTGAGAAACAAACCAGCAGAATTTCCCTCACACGCAATCCAGTATTTCTATAATCACGTACTTGTGTGTGTGTGGAGATTTGTGTGTTCAGCCGCCAGCCTTCTGGGCAGCAGGCTGAGGTGGAAACCAAACAAGGTAGTCCAACCACGTGTGCGAGCCAGCCCAGCCATCAGCAAGAGCAAGAGCCAGCCTGGCAATAAAGCACCAGCTTGCATCGTTTGAGTGAATTCTGCGTCAGCTTGACAGCCTTGGTACTGCATCTCCTCCTCTGAGTCTGCACACAGAGCAAAAAGGGAGCAGGGCTGCTGATGTTTTAGCATGCAGACTGCAAAACGGAGGAGACTCAGGAGTGGGAAAGAAAGCCCTATTCATAAACTACGGGCTAGAAATAGTGCATACTGCTAACTTTGTACATGCTATACAAGGATGAGGAAAAGTCCCATGGACAAAACATCGCCTTCTCATTTACCTTTTCTTTTTTGTTGCTTTGCTTTTATCAGGTTTAGCATAACCCTCCTGGGATCCAGTGCACTGAAATATAGCTTTTCATTCCCTGCATGAGAGATTTTCAAACAGTTTGGCAGACCCATCAGGCTGTGTCAACCCCCTAAAGAAAATAGGTGTTGCCAGACAATTAGCAGTCTGTGATATTAGCTATTTAAATGCAGACATGCTGTGATTGGGACTGGAGTCCAGCAGTTCATTATGAACTGAGTCCCTAGAGCTTTTTGCTCCTTTACAAATTCCATGCTTTTCTTTGATTTGATTCCATTCAGCTAAACATAGCCAGCAAACAGCCTGATATTTCTCATTGCTTCATCCAAATCATAATCAGACTCTGGCTACAGAAGTGTACATATTATTATTTTTGTTTTCTCTTTTTATACGTCCCAGAGTTGTGCAGTGGATAAAAATTACAGGAGGCTCTTTTTAGGAGTAGTGTACAGGAATGGGAACTCTTCATTTATCATGTGGAGATGGCAGTTTGCTTTAAGAAACTCGAGTACCCGAATTGGAGGGCAGAGATTGGAATTTGCTAGAGTTCTTCCAGAGTCCAGAGTCTTTATTTAGGATCAGGTGTGTGAAGCTGAGGAAGGGAAGTGGGAGACAAATTAAAAGGTCACAGTCCAGATAAAAATAACTAGTCATATGCTGCCCTCTTTATTTAAAAACTGACAGTCCCACAAATGACCATGCAAGGCAGAAGGAAAATATAAAGGAGCCTTTTGCCTTGCACTCTTATAAAGAAAAAGGACAGTTTTAGTTCCTCTGATCTACAGGGAGCCTGTAGAAACATTTCTTATAGCTCATGATCCCCTAAAGATGGGAGCATGGCCTATGACATTGTGGCTTTTGGGACACCGTGACCTGCAGGATGCTGGCTACCCCCATGAACCCTACCTACAGATGCCAGAGGCCTTCACCAGTCTGTATTAACCACCAGATCCTGGGTAATGGACATTTGAGGCACACTTGAAAGTAGTCTGAAGGATTATTTATTCTTTTTCCTCAGCTTTAGTACTGTGTAAATTCACAGTGCTGTTTTGCTTTGTTTTGTTTGTTTTTTGTGTGGTTTTTTTTTTTTTTTTTTGGAGAGGCAGGGCTGGGATGCAAGGACTGTGTGCAATCCTTTTCCTGGATGGTACACATTAGCTAGTTTTCATGTGGCTATTACAGCCAAAGGAGGGTCTCACAAGGGTTTCATAAAAAGGTAAGCAGTCCTTTCCATCGGTTCAAGAGAGTTTTTTTCCTACATAAGAGTGAAAACAGAAGACTGCACAGAGAAAGTGCAGAAGAAATGTAAATCCTCAAAATGAAATGGGCATGTTGAGACCCCATCAAGAACTGGAGTCACCATATTATTTTTCCTACTCTTTGTCTGCCTTGAATGTTTGAACTGTAAGCTCCTTGGGAAAAACTGTCTGCTGCTCTTGTTTAGGACATTGCCTAGCACAATGGGTTCCTGATCTAGGTTGGTCCCCAGACAGTGCTATAACAAACATGATTATATATTAATAAAAATGACAATGTTTTAATAATAATGCCAATGACAAGCCCAAATCCTGTTGAATTTATGTTCCAAACACTGCAGGAAAGGTTTTAATTGTGGTTTTGTTTTGGGCTTTTTTTTCATTTCTTTCATGATTGTTTTTATTTGAAAATGTCAATGAAAACAATTCTGCTAACTCTGAACTTTGTAAAACCAATGAAAGCTTTTAATAACACACAATGTCTAGCTCTAAACCCTGAAACTATGTAGCATTCTCTCTGATCTTTAAAGGATGTCACCAAAAAGCAGAGAGATACTGGACAGACAAAGAGCAAGTAAAGCATGGTGGTTTTCTATTACCTTCATATACTGCTTTGTGACAACATTGCATAGCACACACTTAACATCTCAAAAGATGAGAGTTTTCCTCTTCTGTGTGATGATTTTTACTTTTAAGTATAAATGTGCCTATTAGGCAGGCAGAAGTAGCCAAAGGCAAAACAAGTGTGCATCCTTGCAGTGTCAGGAAGATCTCGCTGGGCATTACTGAACCACTCTACTTGCTGCTGAGCCCAGAAGTAAGCCCAGGCTCTTAAGCTGGGACCCTGTGCTGGACCTTCCCTCTCTGCTGGGCTTGTCATGCCAAAGCTTGCTGCTGTCCCATTACAGAGACAGCCAAAAGCTGTAGAACTACATGCACACACCCATTACCATGCCCCTGTGGAAATTCCATCATCCTTCTGAGGACTGTAATGCACATGTAATGCACACATGTCTATGCACATGTGCTTTGTATGCCCACAGGTGGACTGCTCAGCATTTGGCTGCATCAGAAAGATGACATTGAAAAAAATACCTGGCATAGATCTTTCCCAAAGAAACACACTAGGTTGGAGAAGAGGGAGGATTTCCTCTAGGGTAGTCTTATAGATCTGTGCAGGGAGCCAGGAGCAGAAACTGTGCTGCCAAAACACAAAGCTCATATCTGGCACTGAAAATTGACAGATAAGGCCTTACCACTGGGTGCTGATATGGAAAAACATTTTTGTACCCATTTTAAAAGCATCTTAGGATAACAATTTCTCACCTTTGAAATCCTAGAAATTGGTCCCTGTACTAAATGAAGCATGGAGCTCACGGTGTGGGGGTGGGGGAGAATCTTTTCAAATGAAATACAATACTTCTTCAAAACCTCTCTAGCTTTTTCACTTTTTCTCTGGATTTCTGCAAGATACATGACATGTTCAACATCCATGATGTGATGCTTCACCGCATTCATATAGAGGGCCTATATAGAGCATGCAGAAGGCATACTAATATCCTCCCCAAAATCTCTTTTGTTTATAATCTCTTATTGGTGGTGTCCATGCATTCAATCTACACATAAATGTGTGTTTATACAAATACAGAGAAATGAGAGTGGACTGACTCTTTAAAGAGCAAATTACGTATGCCTGTGTGTGTATTTTTGCATTTATACACATACATTTATATACATATATATAGACAGATACACACATGTGTATGTAACTGTATACATACAAAAACATATGAATGTGTAAATACCTACACACATATACATACATGCTTTGCTCTTCAGGAGTCAATCCACTTGTTTCTGTAGATAAACAGAGCACAGCAGTAAATTAGAAAAATAACACCTAAATAAAACAGTTGCACTCTTCCACTTATATAAAGTTATTGTAGCTTGTCTACTAGCTCTACTTATGTCTTATGACAATTAATCTGGTCCTAAAGACTCCCTTGTTGAAGATTTGCTTGCCTCTTGGGAAAGAGTAGGAGGAAGATGTTCCTTACATTATAAATATGTTGCAGTGTAGACAATACCAACACTGAGTGTGACAGATAATGAACTCAAAGCTAAGGAAGTAAAAAGAAACATATTAATCTATGATAAAATTTACATATGAAAATAAACAAGATACCAGTCATTTTGATTCCAGTACAACAATAAAATGTGGAGAAAACAAATATAAAATCAGCCAATAAAAGAGAATACAGAAAGTACATACATCAGACTGTGCATTGCTTATCCACTGAGGATATTAAAATCTTCAACAGTTGCTAGGTAATCTTGCATATGAAATTAGTGCCTTAACAAAAGCAACACTTAGTAACAACAAAAAGCAGAACAAAAGGAAGTTGAAATCTGGGTAAAATATTTAAAAAATTCTAGAAGGGAAAGTGCATCAGAATAACTTATTTCAAATATACTCTACTTTAGCTATTCCCAGATCATCTCTTGTACACGCTTGTCTTGCAATAAAATTCCCTTAATTCTGGAACTGTCTGTGTGCTGTCAAGGCAGAGCTCCTTTCTTAGGATAAATTCACATTTAATCTAGAACCTAGTATTTACCCAGTGAGTTTTTCTGGAATGGCTTCCAGTAAATTTTCCTGTGAATATAAATAGTACATGAAGTACTTTTATGTAAAACTCTGTGAAACGTACTAAAAAGAGTTCTGTGTAAGTGACAAAACATTGTACAACCAAGAATAGTTACTGCTCTGGATACAGTCTTCTGCTAACTGGCAACGCTTCTGCTAAACTTTGGTCTGCCTCAACCATCTTCAATATTGCTATTCTAGCTGAAAAATGGTGATTATCTCATAAATGCTCCTAAATGGAATGAGCTTAAGCACCTGCCTAAGTACTTGACTAATACCTGACTTTATTTAGAAAACTGGAGAAATAAGCAATCACGGTTATGATATAGACTGCATTTTGTATCCTGATTCCATACAGTATTTTCATTTCCTACCTTCACTAACTGGCTAAGATTAAGATATGACAACTGGATGGTCCCATTTAGGAAAAGCTATTTTTGAGGAAAAGGATATTTTGTAGGACAACATTTAATACATTTCACTATTTTCTCATGCTCTTTAAACTCTTATGCTACAACAGTGTATATTTGATTGTTTTTTTCAATTCTACCAGTAGTTTTCCAGCTGAACAATTTTTTTCCCTCTTACCTAATGAATCAGCAGAAGACTCTCCTCTACTGTCCATATAATGACTCTCCTCCTTCTGCTATTACTCCTCAGCTTACTTGTCATCTCTATAGTTTGATCTCTACATTTATCTACCTCTCTGACAATAACAGTTTTTCAATAATCTTCTAGCCTTATGGTCCACAATTCTATAAAGAAAAAAGCCAAATAATTGTTGGTCAATTACTTTTGTCTTGAGGTTGGCGGGAATAGATTATTTCCCTTTTTGTAACAAGGTGAGAAAATCTGGTTATGTTTTTATGATTTTTTCTGCTGAGTCCACTGAGGCCCAGAATTTATTCTAAGGACTGTAGAGCTTAATTGACTTGGATAACCTAGATCATTTACTGGTGATAAGGAAGACACCTAAATTCAAGTTATGTGTTTCATTGCAAACACCAAAACTAACACAGAAACAGCCTACCTGTATCTTCTGCAGCTGATATCAACAGTACTGAAGGAAATGTAAAGTTTGACTTTAGAAAGTACAGAATGGCATGTATCTTCTTTATTTTAAATGATTTTATATTATTCAAGTAAAATAAGATTGAAGAAAATCCATGGATGAGTGGCTCCCTATAGCTCTATACCTTCTCTAGAACCTGGGCTGTATACAGGTTAAGATTTTGGGAAGCGGAAATCTGGCTGTTTCAGAGCTGTGCTACTGACTTCCACTGGAGTCTTGACCAAGTCATGCATTAACTGTCCTGTCTTGCCTGGTCTGTAAAACTGGAACAATAACGTTCACTGGCCCATTTAACGAGGCCACTGAAAAATTTACTTAATGCCTGTGAAGAGGCTAAAACCAGAAACTAAAAGGGTTAGGAGCATAGTGAGTTTCAGTATTCATCATTACTTCATTTGGGTAGCCAGCTGGCTGATTCCTAGGGTGGCAATAAGAGGTTGACCCATTTGGCAAAGACTACTGTTATTTATATTTGTCTTATACTGAAAATTAATGTCTCCGTGGCTTTGGTTTCAGGCTAAACAGCTTGTATTCCACATCACAAAGCCAGCAATCACCACCACCAGCTCTTCAGGTCTCTAGGTAAGAGCAAATTACAAAAGCCATTGAGGTGAGGTGAAAGGGGGGGGGGGGGGGGGGGGGGTAATGTGACACAAAAAGAAATATTTCAGAAGACACAGAGCTATCATTTGGATAGGATCCCTATGACTTCATGACATCACATGAGGTATGTTAAATTAGATGGTCTAAATAAGACAACACATTAACAGACTAAGCACTGTTTTGGAAGCCACAGGGCTCTGAATCCAGCTCTTCTACTTACTAACTGGGTGGCCTGTAAAAGAAATTTCATCTTTTTGGGTCCACCTTTTCAATCTATAAAAGGGAACTATAACTACCTCCTGAGACCTGGGTAGCACCACTGGGTAATGTTTGTACATAACTTAAAAGGAAAAAAAAAAAAAAAAAAAAAAAGTACATGTTGCATAACTGCTATTAGCATTATTAACTTAAATCACCAGGCAGCTGTCCCTCAGCTAGTCCAGTTCATTTTTAATCTCTGACATGTCCCTCTGTCACTGCTTTCATGAGGAAAAAAAGGCTCACTGTTTCACTCCATGCAGTTTTACTACTAGATGGATGCTTCCTCCAATCTAAAATTTATTATATGAGTAAGAGAAATTGCCAGTGCAATGACAAAGGTTCATTTTTATCCTTTACGCTAATTAAAACAATTCTATCTGTGTCGCGTAGATAACATCTGCATATCTAGAGCTGTGTCTCAAGATGCAGGCTGCATAATCTCTGAGGATCTCAGGTGGAAAACAAACGACAACTTTAAGAGCAGTGAGAGCATCGTGTAATTATTGTTACACGAAGAGCCTGAAGTACTTTATGAACGTGGTTATTCCTACCGGTGGGGAAACCGAGGCACGGCTGTAAAGTGGCTCGGCCGTGGCTACAACACAGAGTGCGAGTAATAGAGCAGAGCCGGCAGCTCTCCAGTCTCCCCAGCTCTTAGCCCCCCTCTCCCACCCAGCTGAGCTTGGAAGAGGAGACACCGCGCTGCGTACACGCTCATCCCCTTCCCTTCCTTCCTTTCCTTCCCTTCCCCTCCGCGGCGGCGCCACGGCCAGCCCCCAGCGCTCGCCCACCCGCCGGGGCCGTTCCGGGGCCGGGGCCGTGCCGGTGCCCGGCACCCACCTGCTTGTAGGCGTCCAGGAGGAAGCTGTTCCAGACGCAGCGCAGCCCCTCCGAGGTGAGCATCCTCCGCCACTCGCCGCGCGCAGCCTTGGAGCGGCTCAGGAACAGCACCATGTGCTTCAGGAGGATCACAGAGTCATAGAGCGCAAGGAAGAGGCAATTGGAGAAAAAGACCGGCAAGATCTGAAGCGTGATCAGCAAATCCACACTTAGCAGACCCATCTTCCCCGCTGCTTCTCTTCTGCCGGATGACTTCAGCTCCCTTTTTTGCCCTGTGCCCTCATTTAGAAAAGTAAAGTAAAAAGCATTTTAAAAGCCTCTTTGCCCCCTCTCTGTCTCTCTCTTTCTTTAAAACGAGCAGAGATGGTTAAACACGAGCAGGCTGGTTAAAAGCGTAACTGCATGATACTCATTCAACTCGGAGCTGCCTCTTTCTCAGAAAGTAAGAAGTTAACAGAAATTCTTCCCTTAACCAGGAGACTTTCTGATTTTGTTGAAGAGAGAGGCAGCTGTGTTTCCAGTTCCCTGAAGTTACAAAATTTAAGCTGAGATTGTTAATTGTTAACTTTCCTGCACTATCCCATTGTTTCTCAGCTATTTAAGCACTGAGCAGACCTCTCATTTCTGTGTCAGGAAAGCTAGCTACCAGGTGCAACAATACATTTTTTTAAAAAGGTTTATGTACATAAACTTTCTGTTCCTCCCTCCTTCCCTCCCTCCTTCTCTCTTTCCCTCCCTCCCTCTCTGTTCCTGCCTTCCTCCTCTCTCCCTCTCTCTTGCTATCTGCCTATGGTGCAAAGTGCTTTCCCCTCTGGAGTCCCAGCTTGCTTCCCTGAAGCCTTTTATACATTCCCTGGCTAATTGCTGCAATAGAGAAATGAAACCCTAATCTTAGTAAAGATCTTGACGTCAATGTAAAAGAGGGCTTTACTTTGGCCAGGACTGCAGTGAATAGAAAAGTGAAATTCTCAAAACTTTTTTTTTTTTTTTTTTTTTTTTTTTTTTTTAAAGAGAGGAGAAAAAAGAGAGAGACAGCAAGGGTGGAACTTTGCTTTGCTTTGAAAAGGAAGAAGAAAAAAAAACAATACGCTTCTGACTGCTCTTAAGAAATGCTTTCAAATTTTGGAAAAGGTATTTTCATATGACGTGGAAGGTGACACAGCAACGCAGGCTTCTGTTGTGGATGTTTTTTTTCTCATGGCTGTTTTTTTTCTTTGCCCTTTTGTCTTTTCCGGGAAGGTGTGTGAGGTGATGCATCCCAAGAAAGGGCACATTTATGTACATTTTCCTCCCACCTCCTTTAGGTACAACGTGTATAGTGTTTAAATATCTTTTGTTGTCTTCTAGGTACTTAAATGTAAGTAAACACCCAGCACTGACTTCATTTACTGATGTGTAAGAGAAGAAGATAAGAAAGAGAGAGAAAGGAGCTTTTGAAGGACTTGGAGTTTTTAAGCTGAATTACTCTTCTTAAAAATAAGATTACATCTTTAGATGTTGTTAATCAGTTGAACTTCAAGGACTGTAGTATTCCCCTATAATAACAATTTACATCCACTTGTCAAATAAGAACAAATAATTTTTGTTTAAAAGTTTATCTAAAAAAAAGTTTGCCCTGGCAGATCCACATGTGCTTTAACAACCATAAGCCTTCCTTGCAGCCCCATGCTGAAGGTTTTTGTTCATTTACTTATCTTTTTCAGCTCACCCCCCCCGCCCCCCCCCAATTTCAGTCCTCTTTCCAGATGATTTTTTCTTCATAAAGACTTAAAAAAATAAAAATAATAATTAAAAAAAAAGTTTTAGCTTGCTTAGTGTAAATATTTAATTTATTTCATGTTGCAGACATCCATAATTTTGTTTTTGAGTGGATGTCTTCCCTAGGTGCTCTCTCCACCAGGTGCATTTCATTCCCACAGGGGCCAGCATGATGTCTAACCTCTGTCATCCAACATCCCTGATGAGTAGTTCAAGTTTCCTTCATTAACATGTCTCTTAGTCTTTGTCAGTCATCACCATCCTTCCACTGCTAGCAACTGCAAAAGTTAAAACACCATCAATCTTCTCTATTCTTGGGTCTTTTACTTTCATATGTTGTAATATCACTTGGGCTGCCACTACATAAGGATGCATACCTCTAGAAATGCACCCCATGTCTTGTCTTGGGTTCACCAAAGAAAAGTTTGTTTAGGAGGGACAGTACCAGGCATTTGCAAAAGATATCACCCAGACAGGATAACTTCCAGCAAGTGTTTACTCAGAAAAATAACTTTAAAAGGTTATGCACATTAAACCACTGACCTTTTGCATTACTAGCATAAACAAAAAAAGGAATTGAGTTTCTTTCTCAAACTATAACAACTTTTAAGTCAAAATGTTGGTGATGACTATGTTCTGTTGCCATAGATAGGATTGCAACCTCACAGATTTGGCTTTATTACTAAAACTTGCAAAAACATGTTATAAGCAGTCATTTATATATCCCCACACATGGATGAGTCAGTGTGCTCTTGTCATGTGAGTACAACACAGGAACAAGGGTCCCCTGAGCTGCTAAACTAGCTTACTGCCTGACCTCAGGCAAGCATACGTAATCACTTGATTACAAGCACTCATAAACCTCGATTATTCTTCTGTAGATCCACCACTAAAACATACATGATCCTGTCTGTGAAGATCTCCTTTCTTTATTTTGGGAAGGTTTGTTAAAAGGCAGGCTTGGGGATTGTTGATGATGATGCCAGATGAATCATCAGCCATTGTTTCTGAGAACAGTTTGCAAACAGCACTGAGGACAGTCCAGCTCAGGCTCTTCCTGTTCCCTAGAGGTAAAGTCAGGCAAGAACCTATGCTGGGAACACAATGTATTCTGGGTTCCTGTGAAACAACTGCCCCTACCCGCAGAGTGCTTCGTGGGTGAAGAGGTTGTTTGTAAGACAGCTGGAGACCAGACAGCTATGAAGCTTTGAAGTGCATCGGAAGCTGAGCAGGAAGCTCACGGAACACTAGTGTGAGGTGCTATTTCATATTTACTCTGTTAACCTTCCTTGCCTGTAAGGCAGATTTTTGACTAAATAAAGATGCAAAAAGACACTTTTTTTGCCACTGCTGTCTTAAGAAGCAGTCCGTCCCTGCAGGACACAAGCACTGCTTCTCAGCTTGATGGAGTATGGCAGACCTCAACAGAGAATGAAACCTTAATCCCTGCTTCTTATCATTGTTATCACTCCTCTCCTTCTGAAACAACTCATCACTGTACTTATTTCTCTCAGACACCAAAAATAAAGGGTAAACCACTTTGCATCTTTTTTGAAAGACAAGAGGTTATCTGTAGCAAACGCTCAGTGGTGAAGTCAACAGTCTCTTGCTATTTCCCTGCAGAACTTCTCGAAGGAAGGAAGAAATGCTAGATCTTTCAGATCTAGAGGCATTGAGAGAGCTTTTGCTCTCTTGAAGGAAAACTGGATCCATTTGATATGTGAGGAAGAATTAGGCAGTGATAAAGATAACGCATGGAAGAACTGAGATAGGTTTCATTTCAAGCTTCTTTCAGTTACCTGCTCTGCCATACCTTCCTATATTATTTGGGCACAGCCCTACAATGTACCTCAGTTCTCCATCAGCAAAAGAAAATACAAGTCCTCCCGTAATCTAAGGAGTAGTCAGGTTCAGTAATGGGAAATTAAACATATCATCCATAATTTGTCAAGGTGGAATGAGTAAAGCCAACAGCATTAAAGCATTCACTGTTACTAGACCTTGTATGTGGCTAAAGTCAACAGTATCGGTATAGATGTTCATATTCTGTAATGTTTATAGAAATCAGTGCCATCAAAACCATATCCATGCATAGCTTCATGTTTCTTCCCAGTTTCAACCACAGTAGCGTGAAGATTAGGACATGGGCAGCTGTAAGTTTGTTTACTGCGACTCTCTTGATAACTGTGCAAGGACACAGGAAATCTGAGGTGGAGTTACTCCTGCTCAGGCCACTTTCTCTGATCTCATTTTATAAAAGAACTACATGAACTTTCTGCATCTCAGATAGTGTATTTAACAGTCTTCACTTGGTTGTGTAGTTCTTCATGTGTTTATATCTGAACTACCTGTTTAAGATTCCACAGAACTCAGTCCTGCCATACCTAGGAACTTAAATGCAAGACCCTAAACCCCAGAACAAGCAGACTGGATTGATATTTTAATTACGCATTCTTTTTTCTTGGACTAAACAAGACCATTTTGAATGCAGTTACTCTTTGCAGCACAGCTGGAAAAGGGTACATGGTGACAGGCAAGCAAAAGGCTGCTGCTCCAGTCCTGCTCCCAGGAGGTTCATGGGAGAAATCATCCCAAAGGATTCCACATAACCTGTGTGCCTGCCTTGCTGCTTCCAACTGCTTTCACTGCCAAAATCAAAGAATGAAGCTTTTTGTTTGAGGGCTAGTTAGTGTGTCCATGAGCTTATCCCTGGAGAATTGTGCAGCTGCAGAGTGATATGGCTTGAGATGTGTAGGAGATAGTTTAGCTTAGCCATATCTTTGCCTCCCTGGCCCTGGGCAAAATTTATTAGAGCCAAACAAGAATTTGTCCCTCTTATAAAACTGCATTTTCTCCTTTGCCAAAAGAGAAAAATCTCCCATGTCTCAGTAACAATTCCCTCACTTAAAATGTCTTGGGGTGTTGATTGACTGAATATCTTTTTTTTTTTTTTTTTTTTTTTTTAAGGATCAGTAAAGTATTTTCTTAAAGAAATAATGTCTCCAATTAAAAATAGAATTTTACAAGCAAGCCACAGTGATACCTGGGCAGATTATCCATGGTGTGGAGTCTCCAGGCCCTGCCTTCCTCTGTCACTCCCGGCTGCAGCACTACGTCTGAATGGAACGTTCATCCCACTGGCACCCAGCCCCATTCTTTCTGCTTAAAGCTGCCTCTGTTCTCTACAGCAATCTATTTATCAGTCTTCAAAAGGTGAGTGCAATAAATATATCTCTACTGCCTAATTTATTTATCTTTTTTATCAGCCTTGGTTTTGTTTTATTTGTGTTATTCTGCCTCTGCCATTTTGCTGCATAACTGCAGGTTTAAAAAAGGTGCTGATATAACAGCCCAGAAGATCCGATGCCTCTAGCTTATCTGAAGTGGGACTGAGTACAGGTAGTGAGAATGCGAACTACCCACATAGAGCAGCTCACCGTGACAATTTGGAGGGGAGCCCTCGGAGCAGGAAAAGGAAGACAGTCTCACTGCCCGCTCAGTCTACAAGTCAGTACTACAAATGGAAGTCATTCTATTCAAGAGATCCCAGACTAAGGCAGTATTCAAGTGAATTGAGGAAGAAAAAGGCTTTATAACTGGATACCTCTGGATAAGGAAGGAAAGAACAGAGTATCTTAAGAAATTGCAAGCTATACACAGATTCTGGGTATAACTCTGGCTGTCTTACAGTCAAACCACTATGGTTCAAAAAGACAGAAGTGCACGAGAACTGGGACTGCTGATGCCTCTGCGAAACCTGTTCTGTAGACTTCAAAGCTGTCAGTCTGGCACCTTCTGAGAGACTGCATTCACTGTATGACAGCAAAGTGAAATAATTGACTTGTGGGTGTGGGTGTATAATAGTGACAACTGAGGCCTGAAAAATTCCCCACATCCCTTGGCTAATGAACCCCAAATTTCTATGCAAAACAAAAATAATCTCCATGTTTCAATAAACTACAGTGAACAAACCTGATGCTAAAACACACCTGGCTGAGTCAGACTTAATTTTGGAACAAAACAAAACACCCTACCCACCCTAAAAGATAAGGTAGTTCCTCTTAAGAAAAACAGGAAAGCTGATTTATGAATAAGAACAATCAGAAGACTTCGTCACAAATGAAATCAATCAGCACAAATACTCTGATCATTGCACAAGAGGAAGAAAAAGGACTTAAATGTATTGAACATGAGAACAGAACAACTTAATCTCCTTGAAGATTCTTTAAATCACCCCCCAGACTCCTGAGAGATGCTGGGATTAGGATTGAAAGTCTTCCACTCATGTGACTCTCCAGCTGAAGGATATGTATAGAAGGGTCTCATATGGCTCTCCATAAATTATGGTGGTAATGTATTCCTAAATTCCTTTAGAAATGTATTTCTAAAGTACCATAGGCTACAATTTTAGTAACATCTCTGTAGGACTTTCTAATCAGTTTTCTAACCAATTTAGGGTAAACTCAGAGCTCTAGAAAAGTCCTCTAGCCCCAGCATTCTCATCTGAGAAGGGGCCATTTCCTTTTTTCCTGCTAAGCTATTGACACTTTTCTGCACCATGTTCCTCTGCAGAGCTCCTCCTAATCCAGTGTGTTTCAGGAGAACTAAATCAGTGTGTGCTCCTGTCATTCTTGTCCCATGTTTGTATGTGAACTTTAGTTGCTGATGATAGCTCTACACAGCTCAAGTTTTCCATCTCCCTCTTTCATATCCTGAGGCATTTTAAAGTTCCACCCTCCATGGATAATTTTCTGTGCAGGAATGGAGGTAGAAATGTTGAAATACCATAATAAAGGTTCTTCTTCTTATATTTCCAGTTCAGTCAGAAACAGAAATTGCCAAGAATTGTATTTTCTTGAACTTGAATCCCATTCTCCAACCTCCAACCCTTTCTTCCCAAACCAAAAAAATTAGAAAGTTCAGGCCTTATTTGTATTGAGATCAGAGGATGCCAATCTATATCAAAAGATAACCAGCCAGTAGAATAAGTTGGTCACAGTACCTCCTTATGGAAGGTCTAACATAAAAATTGCTTTGCTTCAGGAGGGAATGGAATGTTCCACTTGCTGGGCTGTCTGGAACACACAAAAAATTAAAAGCTTTACAATAGCAGCAGTTTGCCTTTTTGAGAGAACAGCTCCTTTTCAAGAGGAGTAACTTAGGTGAGTAAATTTAGAAACTGGATGCTCTGAGTATTAATCAAAATCCAGGAAGTGATGGGTTCTGAAGTGGAAGTCATTAGCAGTCTGTTATTTTATCTTCATCCTGTTCAGAATTTGATATTGAAGTGATACTATCTCCATCTTTTTCTTCAGCTTAACATACCATTAAAAATAATTAACTAAACTTGCTGGCTTAAAAACATACAAACAGCGTGGTCTATTATCAGTTTGACCTGGTCAATACTACAAATGTAAGCAACAAACTTTCCAGAATACCATTCCCATTCTGAGGTCAGTATCAGCTGCCCATCTCCTAGACTTCTTAGTCTGTAAACCAGATCTTTAATCCTGTTACACTTTTAATATCTCACAAACTACCACCCTAGCAACTTTACACACCCCTTTGTCCATTTCACACACACACACACACACCAGTCTTGCCAGGCAGGAATGTGGTGGAATGACTATCACAGTTGATAGCCATGAGCATTTCTCATTTTCAGCTGCATCTCAGCTAAATACAATTCAAACTTTTTTTTTTGGTTGGTTGGTTTTGTGGGTTGCATTTGTTTGCCTGTTTCTTTGAATGGGATTCAAATTCCCAGCCTAGCTTTTTGTCTTTTTTGTCTGGTACTCTAGCATTGGCATTTTCATTCCATTTATAAATTGTGAGTTTGCAGATGAAATATTTGTATTTGCATCCTTGGGAACAAATAGCTAGACTTTCTCATCTGCAGCAGTAAGGAGTTCATAGGTGCTTCACTTTCCTAATGAAGGACAAGGAACAACTTATATCAAAATATAAAAGTCCAAGGCTTCATTTTTCACTTGAGCATTTTCAGTATTCATGACAGAAACTATGGATCTTTGAATTAAACCATTTTACAGTGGTCCAAAGCTCATTGTAAACTACTTTTATGTTTCGTTTCAGGCCATTTAAAGGCTGTTTCTTTAATTAACTCATTCAGTTTCCCACATTTTTTATTAAAAACTGTTAAACGTACATGGGACATATTTGCACA
Source organism: Aythya fuligula (assembly GCF_009819795.1). NCBI lineage: Eukaryota > Metazoa > Chordata > Aves > Anseriformes > Anatidae > Aythya > Aythya fuligula. The sequence goes on from NC_045563.1 coordinate 28,331,369, forward strand.
ACAATGTTCAAAGTCTGCCCTAGCCCCAGGGCTCTAGCTTTTTCCTAAGTTGCTCAGAACATCTGCTCATGGTCTCTCCTCTGTACCCCCACCCAACCACCGTCATTTTCCTTTAGTTGGAAGAATTGCCTACACAGAACATTTTCTTTATTGCATTATAAACAGATAATTCTATCATCCTGAAACAATCTATATGATAATGCAAGAAGCATTCACAGTGTTTCCCATAGTGAGATGTCAAATATATACAAAGTTATGTGTTTTGTTTTTTTTTTTTTTTTTTTTTTTTTTTTTTCTTAGAGTACTTTCCAGACCTCTGGTGACATGAAATTGAGGAAAATATTTGAAATCAGTCATTGCTCTAAAAATATTCCTTTCTTTTCAATAATATTTCATTTTTACATGGAACACTCATCACGTTTCTCAGCACTCCTCACATTTCTGAGCTGTATTTCCATAGATAATATGGTGCTACAGGGGATACTAACTGAAAAATATGAACAACAGAATTGTGTACTGTGAGATATAAGCATAGTTTGTCTTCTACTCTCCTGGCACATGTTTCAAGCTCATTCAGACTGTAGCTTTATTCACACCTTTGCTTTGAGCCAGTGAAATTTAACTTCTTCATTCCGAATTTGAGGTATTTTTAAATTGATTTTAACCCCATTACCCTATTTTACATAGAAATTATTTAGATCCAGGAAGCCTTGTAGAAGTGCGGTTCTTTCAGTGTTCAATTTCTACATGGTCAGAACTGTGTGACAATCTGCACTATCCAGCAACCTGTTCCATCTATTTGCTCCCACAGTTCCCACATTAGGATCATGATTCATGCCCTTTATGGTCTATGCATTAAAATAGTAAATATGGTGTTTAGGTTATATAATAAACTGTACTAAGCGTTGTGTTACTAGATATTATTGACTATCCCTGCCTTGAAGGGGTTCAATTTAAATAGAAAAGACTAAAGGAAAGAATTGGAGAAAGGGGTGGAATCCCAGAGGAACTCAGCAATTTGCATAGTCATATAGCAGCAAGGACTTGAATTTGGGGTTCTATGGTTATTTTATCTCCATCAACCTCTCTACCCATCTTATTAAGTCTAAGAATCATTTAAACCAGAAACAAGTAGAAAAATAATGTTTGATCATTGGGTCTTTATTCAATTGATGCTGCCACAATCAGTGTTGGTCAAAGACAGGGGAAAAAATAAAGATCTTAATGATTTAAAATTAAAGTAGCCCAGAAAATCAAACACATAAAGTAGGATAATCTGATGAGCATATCTGAGAAACAAACAAACAAAAAAGCCCAAAACTTTGTCTTAAAGAGAAGTTTAGCACGGGTACAGGGTTTAGGTGTTGGGGTTTTTTGTTGTTGGTTTTTCACTTCACCATGTCCTTTGCTCTGAATAGGTATGGTTTGCTGTTTAAAGTTGCCTGAATACCTGTTGTTTGCTCAGTTATGCTACCTTCCTAACCTTAAGAAGCAAAAAATTTCCAAGCAGCTAGCCTCCTCTTGGGAAAGGTAGAGTCATTATACATGATGAAAGCTGCTTGTTCAGACGTTCAGTATGACAGGCCATTTCAATAACAGCAGTGAGCACGTACCCAAGAACATTAGTCTTCATTTTCTCCTAACAAAATTTTAACAGGCATATGAAAGGAAACAGATTCAGAAAGATAAATATAATTCCCTTTATATCATAAGAATCCTGTTGGAGGTGGAAATAAGTGAGTTTAGACAGAATAGTAGATTAAGAGTCAAAAAATCAGTCCCCATTCATCAAGCAACTTGCTATGTGCTTTTAAATAAGCCACTGAAAACCCCTGCCAAGGCTTCCATATACATATATACATGTAAGATACATATATATATTTACCTAAGGAGTTATAGCAAACACAGGTTTTCATGAAACTTAAGTGAGCTTTTTAAAGTTTTGTGTTTTTATTTTATTTTCAGAGCAAAGATGCTGTATAGTATAAGTAAAATATTACTAACAACAGTAATAAGAATAACACAGCCAAGATGTAAATGCCATTCACCTGTGAGGTTTGATTATAGGAATATCTTGAGCTATTTCTTGTGATTTATCTAGGCAACAGCCTATTATTCCCTTATACTCAAAATACCAAGGAACCTATCAAGATTCTATGTGATTTTCTTTACCAAGTTTTATTACAAGTGAATAAAAGGCCCTCATCTTCACAGCGTGCAGGTAGGACTAACATTGTTAATTCAAGGAAAAAAAAAAGACTATATCCAATCTGTTGCAATGTATTTAAAAAACAAACAAAAAACAAACAAAAACAAAAAACTCTGAGAGCTGAAGTATTGTACTGCCCAGTATGCCACATAAAAAATAATGAAAGAAATTCCTTCTGGTACAATCAAACCAAAAGATGACTAAGAGTTAGGCAAGTATTATGGTAGACTACATAATGTTGTGCAGCATTTACTTTAGGGATATACTGTTGTGCAGCATTTACTTTAGGGATATACAATTTCCACTGCCACTATCATCATCTGATCCTGCTTTTGTTATTAATTCAAATTATTTGCTTATATAAAACTCTTTTAAATCAAAACATCAAGAGAGTGTATGTATATACAATTATAAAAAGATAGGTTTATGGACACATTTAGAGTTACACTTTCATATTTACTACTATACCTATACTAGAGGAAATTTGGCAGAGCGTGTGTTTTCAGAAACTAGCAGAGCTCTAATTTCACAGAAAAGAAGTTAAAGTTGCACCTACTCTAAACAAAATCAGATAATTTTTCTACAACTCCCTCAAAATACCTTCTGAAATACCGAAGTATACACACACCTGATTTTAAGCAAGGATTCTTCACTCCAGCATAAAAGTTTCAAAAACATTGCTTTTCAAATACGACTGATATAGTAAATTGATCTATGTACAAGTGCAAGATAACAGTGATGTGAAGTGCTCCATTCTTGAAACACATATGCACAGGGGTTATGAAGTATCTGGCAAGAAGGACCTTCCACTTTTGACTGTCAACTTGCTTACATGTATATATCTTACAATGACTGACACCAGCATAGGTTTGGTGTGAGGTTATCATTTTCCAAGGGCATATCAGTTTACATGCATGGTGTGTAATGTTTATGAGTGTAAAGAGAACAAATCATTTTTATGTGCCCATGCTTGCAAACAACAGGATCATGATCCAGTTCAGCATGGCAACTCAAGGGTGTATATTGATTCAGTTGGTACTCATACAGTATCATCACTGTTGTAATCATCAGCAGTATTAATTTACTGTGGCTTACTAAAAAAAAAAAAAAAAAAAAAAAAAAGTCAAAGCATTTTCTAATGTCTATTTTCCTTGAGAACTGAGGAGCTTAGCTGCTAAGTCATAGCTAGTTTTATGGGAAACGTAAAAGATAATAATGAGGTGAATAATAACAACAGCTCTTAGCACTTACGCAGCTTTGTGTACTTTCAATGTGCTGTACAAATACTAAATAATTCATTTTAATTAAAAAGGCCTTGAAAAGATAAAGGACCCTTGAAATAAGTAAGAAGTTCTGTTCATTACCTCAATAGCAGAAAGATCTGGCTCCAAATACCTTTACGTTTGAAAATGATGGAGAAACTAACACTGCAACCTAAGCTTTGGGAAAAACAATGCTTAACCACGTGGAATAAGCTTTTGGAAATCAGTGAAGCTACTTGCATGAGTAAAAGCTGTAAGACCAAATCCTATAATGTTTTGTCCCCACTTTTTTCTTTTTTTTTTTTTTCTCCTTTTTCTGTATTCTAAGATTTCAGCCTTTCTATGTACCAGGGAAAAAGTCTCTCTGACTTCACAAGGAGCAGTCCCTTAGAAATTTTTATATGCTTTTTAAGAAAGCCTTTGATTATCTTGAGTTGCTCCATTTCACAAGTGAGCTGTGGTGTTCATATCTATCATAGCTATAAAATTATCTATTTTTTTTTTGTGCAAAACCACACCTTTATATTTCTAAGAACAAGGCTTGATCTCAGCACTCCTGCCACCTGTCATGGAGAAAAAATGCTGCAGTTCCTATCAGAGATCTCTGTTTTGCTCCTTATAAGAAGGAGATTGCCAGTAAAAGGGCTTGAACACCACACACTACACCAACTGACTTTCACATCCTCATTCTACTTGTTTCTGGTTTTATTTTTGTTTTTGTTTGTTTTTGTTTTGTTTTGTTTTCCCACTTTGCTCACATCTGGTAGGAGCTGCTCCTCTAGAGTGACAGTTGCACACCAGTTGCAGCTGCTGTTCTCCTTGTTATACTGGCCAAAACGTCAAGGCTGCATGCAGCGAGTAAGCATTTCCTTCAGCTTCTTATCACTGCTAAATGCCATGCAACCTGAGCAGAAGACACAACCCCCAGTACAGATTTTCAGCCTCTCTTCCCCTATGACTTTCTATCCTTCTCTCTTCTGACTCACTTTCTCCATCCTCAGAGGTCTATATGTACTTGTGATACATCTCTCGATTTTGATTTTCATTTTTGAGCATACTAAATTTTGTTCCTTATAACATTAACATCCCTCCCAACATTTTTTACAGTGCAAAAATAATTTTGTACTTAATTGGTCCATTCAGTGCAATATTAAGCTCAGCCAGTCACTGCTACTTCAGTTGAGAGCAGGAAAATATCCTTCTGCCTATCAAAATCCATTGGTCCTCCTAACAACTTTCAGCAATCCATTCCATAAACATTTTAGCTAAATTTATATAAAACATCCTTTCTGTTTCAGCAGTATATGCTTCTTCATATTGTGCTTCCAGAGGTCACTCCCTGAGACCATAACATGCCTACAGCAAGCAGTCTGTAAGTGTGTAAAACCAAAGTCCTGATTTCTGGTCATTCTCAGCAGACTTGTATAAGAATGAAAAAGGCACTGCTGCTCACATCAAAGATCTTATAAACATCTCAGCAGAAAAGATAGGGAAGTGTTCCACTTGTGTATGTTCTTTGTAGAAGGAGGTACAGGAGAAAAGGGTAAGGTATAAATTAGAGGGACAACACATAACAGTAGAGAAACAGTTGCATCAGAAATAATCAGCAATTCCGGATTACTTTGGAAGCTAAGAAATGTAATTTATGAGTTTGGGTAAAACTGGGTAAGGGGATTTGGAGCAACTGACATCATCTACCTAGTCCTGTGTAAAGCATTTGATACTATCCTGCACAATAGCTTTGTCTCTAAATTGAAGAGACATGGAATTGATGGATTGACCACTTGGCGGATAAGGTGGATAAAAGTTGCAATCAATTATATGATGTCCAGGTAGAAACCATTGGGAAATGGTGTCCCTCAGGGGTCTGTGTTGGAACCAGTATCATTTAACACTTTGGTTGGTGACAATCACAGTGGGATTGAGTGCACCCTCAGGAATTTTGTCGATGACACCAAGCTGTGTACAGTTGACACAATGGAGGGAAGAGATGCCACCCAGAGGAACCTTGACAGGCTTGAGAGCTGGGCCTGTGTGAACCTCACACACTTCAGCAAGGCCAAGTACAAGGTCCTGCACATGAATCAGGCACTCTTGAGGACAAACACAGACCAGGAGAACGGATTGAGAGCAGCCCTGAGTAGAAGGACTTGGGAGTACTGGTGGATGAAGAGCTCGACACAAGCTGGCAATGTGCACTTGCATCAAAAAAAATGTGACCAGCAGGTCAAGGGAGGGGATTCTCCCCGCTCTACTCTGCTCTCACAAGCCCCACCCAGAGTACTGCATTCAGCTCTGGGGCCCACAGCTTAAGGAAGACATGAACTTGTTGCAGTGAGCCTAGAGGAGGGCCACAAGGATGATCAGAGAGCTGGAACACCCCTCCTGTGAAGAGAGGCTGAGAGAGTTCGAGTTGTTCAGCCTAGGGAACTGAAGGCTTCAGGGAGACCTTATAGCAAGGCTGCTTATAGCAGCCTTGTAGTATCTAAAGAGGGCCTACACAAAAGCCAGGGAAGGACTCTGTTAGGGATTGTAGTGATAGGACAAGGAGTAACAGTTTCAAGCTGAAAGAAAGTAGGTAGGATTAGATATTAAAAGAAAATTCTTCACTCAGAGGGTGGTGAAGCACTGGAACAGGTTGTCCAGAGAAACTGTGGATGCCATATCCCTGGAGGTGTTCAAAGCCAGGTTAGATAGGGCTCTGGGCAACCTGGTCTGGTGGAAAACGTCCCTTCCCATGGCAGGGGGGGTAGAATTAGATGGTATTTAAAGTCCCTTCCAACACAAACCATTCTATGTGAAGAATTCATCTATGTACATTTAGGAGTAGTTTTCAAATGTCCACAGCCTAAATAAGAATCTACCACTCAGGCTGTCAATTCTGCCTATTCCAGCACATGCAAAATGCCAGAACTCTGAGCTTGAGCATTAACACAGTATTTTTGGAGGGTCAAAGCTCAAGCTCTGGAAAACAAGTTTTAAACAAGATAAAGATTTATCTTTTTTGTTTGTTTGATTGTCTGTGATCTGTTTTTGTTTTTTGTTTTTTCTTTTTTAAACAAGAAAAATAATGGGAGTGAGAAAAGGGCAAAATGGGAGATGCTCACGTACTTTATGCTTTCTGATTTTTTGTACCTTAGTGATACTTAATATATTGATAATTCTAAGACACTTTCCAATTACAGCATTTCAGGCCATGAATTTAGATAAATGTTTTGGGGGTAGCAAGTAAATTAAAGCTATGTCTTCTGGATGTATGAAGTTCAGCCATAGTTCACAGTCACAGTGAGTGACTGTATTTTCCAAAGCATCCTATGCAATGTGATAACATGAGCTTCTGTCAGCCAGCATTAAGGTATAACAAAACATCACTATGGATGTTATTTCTGAGAGGCAATGATAATTCACTAGTATGTGCACAGATTACCAAGAACAGGTGCATAATGCTGATTCCACTCATTTGTATTAATAAGTGTGTAAGCAAGAACTATTAGGGTATTCTATCTTATCACATTAATTAATTAGAGTGAATTGAGTTAAGGAACCAACTAGCAACTAGTTAAAAATTAATGAGGGGCCATGCAATAAAAACTAATTCTTTATTTCAGCAGGCAAGCAGAAATACACTTTTCCTCGTAAAATCCAAGGCCCATACCTTTTCTGCTGCAGTAGCTGGGTGAATTCACACAGTATGCCAGGAAGGCATTGCTGTCCCAGGTTTCTCTCAAGGTTTTACACATATTTGAAGGTATGAAAACCAAAACCAACAAATCTCCAATTTCAGGTTCTCTAGACAGTTAAAAATATGTAAGGAACTGATAAGCATTCCAGAAGAGCACAGCTAGACTAACAAACCTGGCTTCATGCATTTCATTTTCCTGTGCTCACTGGTTGTGTTTTAACGCTGGTAAGCAGCTAAGCACCGTACAGCCACTCATTTGCTCATTCCACCTCTCATCCCCAGCTAGATGGGGGGGAAGAGAATTGGAAGGGCAAAGGTTAGAATGCTCATGGGTTGAAATAAAGACAGTTTAATAAGAATGGGGGATAGGGGGAGAACACACACACAACAGAAGAGGGTGGAGGGGGGTAAGAGTGATGCAGAACACAATTGCTTGCCACAAACTGACCAATGCGCAGTTGCAGCCCTCCAGGCAGCTCTCCTCAGTCTTATGTTTAAGCATGATGTCATATGGTACAGAATATTCTTTTGGTCACTTTGGGTTAGCTCTCCTGACTATGTCCCCTCCCAGCTTCTTGTGCATCCCCAGCCTATTCACTAGCAGGCAGCTTGAGAAACAGGGAAGCCCTTGACTCTGTGTAAGCACCACTCAGCAGCAACTAAATCATCCATGTGTTATCAGCACTATTATCCTTACAAATTCTTAATATACAAGCTACCATGAAGAAAATTAAATCTATTCCAACCAAACCAGGACACCCACTTGCATTACGCAGATAAATCCCTCAAATGCTCTAGAACATAAGAGGGTCAGCTCAAACTGTTCCAGGTAACAACATTACAAAGTGAGTCACCTCCTCTTGACGACTTCTTTTTTTGCTAGTAAATTTAAACCGCATTTTTGAGTTACTGTCATATATTATTACTTCCAAATAATGCATGTAATATACTGCTTTAGTAACATGTGTCCCTTTGTGTTGCAATGTCTGAATCACAGATATTTGCCTCCACAGGCAGAGACCTGTGCAGTCCACCTTTATGCCAAAATAGGCTTGATCTCTACAATTATTCTGAAGAGATAGTCTCAACTGGTAGAAGTTTCAAGGTATGTGACTTCTGCCACTTCTCTCATGCAGAGTATTTGACAAACCAACAACTTCTAGAGTTCAAAAGGCTTCCAATCTCTGTATTTTCTTCTCAAAAGGTCACTCCACTGACCTTAGTTTTGCTGAGGAATGCAAAGTATGGCAGTTAGCTTTCCCCACTGTGCTTAGACAGTTCAGTTACCTATAGAGAGCTGTGCAGAATCAAAGAGTGATGGAGGTTAACCAAGACCCTCAGAGGTCCAATGCCCCCTGCTCAAATCAGGGTCAGCTAGAGTAGGGCATTACCCAGTCAGATTTTGAGTATTTCCATGATGGAGACTCCACAACCTCTCAGTGCAACCTGTTCTGGTATTTGACCACCTTTCCAGTTAAGCAGCTTTTTTTTTTTTTTTTTTTTTTTTTTTTTTTTTACCCCTATTCTGCTAAAATGTACTTTCCAGTGTTTGCTTGTTCCTATTGTCTCACCACTGGGCAACACTGATAAGATTCTGACTTTATCATCTTTATCACCCCGCCTCACTCCCCCCCCCCATCAGACATTATACATGAACCCCCTGAGCCTTCTCCTCTGCAGGCTGAATAGTCCAGCTCTCTCAGCCTGTCCTCATATGAGATGCTCCAGTACCTTAATCAACTTCATGGTCCCTCACTGGACTCACTCCAGGAGGTCCATGCTTCTCTTGTGTCCAGTGCTGGGATCCCTGCACTGGACACAAGTAGACCCCAGGTAGGGTCTCAGCAGTGCTGTGTAGAAGGAGAGTATCACCTCCCTTGTTCTGCTGGCACTGCTCTCCCTCATGCAGGCTAAGAGGCTGTTAGCCTTCTTTGCTGCAAAGGCACACTGCTGGCTCACGTTCAACTTTGTCTCCATCAGGAGCCTCAGGTCCCTTTCTTCCAAGCTGATTTGCAGACAGCCGCCAACATATACTGGTGCCTGTGGTTATTCCTTCTCTGTTGCAGGACTTAGCATTTCCCATTGTTGAACATCACAAGATTCCTGCAGGCACATTTCTCCAGCCTATTGATGTGCCTCTAATGTCAGTACAACCATCTGGTGCTTCACCCCCCTCTGAATCATCCTTTGGGCAACAAATATGCATCGGACCAAGCAAGTCTGTAATTCGAATTCAGCTAAATTATTTCTGAAGTCAGTCTCAGTTTGGCCCAGTTTGTGTTGTTGTTAGCACAAAGTGATCATGATAAGGCTTGACAGCTGTGACAGGCCTTGCAATGCCTATACTGAGGAGAGGGTCTATGCTGGTAAAGATGAATCTTACTCATATAATGGGATATGTAGTTTATTTTTTAACTCAGAAAATCAAAATCTCTCCTAAAATCACACAGAAAAGGAGGAAAAACAAACAAAAAAAAAAAAAAAAAAACTTTTTTTTCAGTACAGCAAAACCAGGAAACTAGGAAAATAATGCGCACTGATCATCGGCTTAGTTTGTGACTGTCAGTCTCTCATCTTCACGTCTTCCATTTGACACAAACATGAAAGCTGATTAGAGATAATAATCTTAATGGAAAACTGGCAGTGCAAAGTTGATTCTCTTTTATATTTAAAATCTCATTCCCTGAGCATCCTACCACCCTGATCCATATCCTCAATTCCTGCTAGAAGTTATCAAGTAGTTTTCTCAAAGTTTTTTTTTCTTCTTTTTTTTCCCCCTTTTATTTTTTGACGGCAAAGTTTTCTTCAACACAGGTGATTCATATTAAAAAGCCATCTGCCTTTACTACTCAGCTCACTTAAGCAATGAGTTAGTTCTACATGATGTAGTTTTTTGTTCCTGCCATGCCATGGAGGAAGTGTAAGGTATTGGTACCTTGGCAGCAAGGGTGGCAGTGGTAGGACGAGGGATTTATGACCAAATGCATCCTACTTTACAAACACCTGAGAGAGAATCAGGTAGATTAAGGCTGCTAAAGGGCAACTGTAGAACAGCATAGCGTGATTCATATGAGAGGTTTTCCACAAAAAGAAAAAAAGAATAAAAAGCAAAAATTACAAGTTACCCACAACACCAGAAAAACCTTATGATTCATGATAAAGAGAATGACTCAACTTTTTCACCTTTTCACAATCTAAAAGATTAATTATTTCTGAAGTACTTTAAATCTGAACAGTCGTAATTTTGTCATGAATCACCAACACTATTTCCTGTATGATACTAACTTTTTCTTGGAAGGCATTCATCCAGATACCACACAAGCTCAACCTTGTTTAGTCTTTGAGATGAAACAGTAAATTATCTAGGATGGCATAATAAAAAAAATAAAATACATTGTACTCATATGATGAAATGGTTCAGAGACAACAGACACCTGATTCTGGTCAGGGTGAATTTCTTTGTGAAATAAAAATTTCCATAGTATAAAAATAACAACTAACAAAAGAGTACAGAGAATGTTATACTCTAAGGTCCTCATTTATATTACATATTATAGAAACATACTTCTTGGTTACATAGTCACAGTATGTGACCGAGCACTTGAGGAGTATTCTGTATTACAGGATTTTCCCGTAACTCAGCCAGGCTACAAAAAAAAAGCAAGCTCTCAGAAGCTCTCAGTCTGAGCTCAAACAGACTACAAATCCCAAACAAAATTACAGGAGGCAACATCAGAATACTGGCAGAGAAACTCTAGAGCTTCCTTTTTTGACCAATATTATCAAAAGAGAGCCAACTGGAGAGCCAGAGTGTGCCTGAGCAAGTAGGTATGTACATAGGGCTGCTGTAAATATGAAGTATGTCCAGAGTTCACTAGGAACTACTAGTAAGGAGTCTACAGCCTGCCTCAGAAGCATTCTTGCATAAGCATAACAATGAAGAGCAGTTATTTCAGTCTCATTCTGCCAGAGTCCACTCAGTACATCCTTGATAGCCCTTTTAGTTGTGACCCACTGGAGTAAAACTTCCTATTGCAAGATCACGGAAGAACCTCCTGAGTGCCACCCATTGTCATTTTTTGGACAATAACAACAGCAACTGACAGCCACAGCTTCATTTCTTGGCAAGGTAGTATCATAGCTTCCAAGCTTTCTCACTGGAAACACCTCTTTGGACTAACAGTACACTGGTAGCTCTGAAATTCACTTCTGCAACTGAATTTCCAGTTGTCTCCTGACTTCTTGTATCACTGCCATAATCCTATCGTTTGGAATCAGTAAGTTCAGGAGTTTGTCTCCAAGTGTTCAAGGTCATAAACTAAGCAAAATCTGATAAACACTAGACAGAAGTCTGAAACCACACTGAAACCACACTTATTTTATAAGGAAAATAAAGATCCTGGAGTACACTGATGAAAAGGTGGAGTTATAATAACACAGGAAGATTCTAAATCTTCATCTGGCTGATATAACTGTGCCCTCTATCAGCATACCACAGTCTCTGGATGGGGTGATTTTAGAAAGCCTTTCTATATTTTTGATTTGTTTGCGGACAGGTAACTGATGTTCAGACCTCAAAAGTCTGCCATGGCACTTGGAAAAATAAATAATCCGGAAATCTGTCCATATTAGAAAACAGCACTCTAAAACCAGCCAGGTGTCTTCTTGGCACAGAAGCTCTTTCATGATAAAAATCAAACTGAAATATTTGGGTGGGTTGGTTTTTTTCCATTTTGTTTTTAATAAGTCAGTATGATTGTAAGCCAAGATTAAAAGAGTGAGAAAGAGCTGAAATATTCTACCCAGCTTCACAGCACCTGCAGGCTATGCCAGCTACAATACCTTTCATCACCGTACTATGTCCCATTGCAAGGAATAAAAACAAAAAAATCTTTTTGGCAAAAGTGGCTGAGGCACTAAGGAGAAAATGAGTAGATTAGAGGAAAATGAAAAAAAAAAAAAAAAAAAAAATGGTGAAAAAAACAACCTGCAGCTGACACCATCTGCTGTAAAAGAGCAGAGCCATAGAACATAATAAAAATATTTGGAGTAATTGAATAATTGCCATCCATAGACAATGTCTGTTTTCTTGGACTGTGCAGAAACACTGGCTTTTCTTTAAACACTCATGCTTCTACAAAGGGCAGGCAAGCCAGGCATTGATCACACAGGCTAAGAGATACCACTTAAATATGGAAAAACATATAACGATCGTGTTTACGGGAGGTCTTCCTGTTTATCTGGGAATTAGGAACAGTAGACTTTTAGGGGAAAGAGAACTCTGTATACTGAGTATATTATTTCTACTGACTCAAGACAATCTATGCTGATGAATCATTTTGAACAAATAAAGTGGTCAGAAGAGGGATGACCAAAACACATGATGAATGACACTGATGGATGCAATGTGATCTAGTTATTGCAAGAAACTGGGACCCAAGAGGTAAGGTCTCATCCTGGCCTTAACAGGCTTTAGCTTGCATTTTACTGTGGGCTTTCTGTTGTTATTTTTTTGCCCCCCCCTATTCATTTACTTAAGTTTCCGATGTGAAAAAATGGAAGATTACTTCAGATAAACTATTGGATTTATTTTTTAAAAATCACATTTATAGGAAGACTTTCACTATAACTCTGCCTCCTGTTCCTCCCTTATCTCTGGAGCTGCACTAAGGAATTTTCATTTTTGTCACTGACACTGAGATTCTTCTGCCTTTGTCTAGTGGGGCAGATCTTAATATCTAATTTCTCTTTACTACTGAGCCCAGTGTTTGTGCCGCACCTAACACAAAAGGAGAGCTCATCCAGTACAAGAGCTGCCACTGCGATCACCACCTGAACAATAATGTGTCTCCATGTGACTCAGCAATCACTTGTACAGTTTAAACTTTCATAATTTTCACTGCATTTATTTCTTCAGATTCAACTGAAATGCTTGAGATTTGACTGACAGTCAAGATATATTTATATTGTGAGAAAGGGCCTCTTCTTGTTACTGCATATACACCAGTACATGCTTCTAATTTATATGTCTGTATAAAAGACTAAAAGTCTTTTTGATGTGAACAACAATCATCACTTCAATGAACATTATTAATTTCTTGTTTTCAGCATAATTGAATTTATTTAAATTAAATCACTTGCATATGCACCAGGAAGATTTAAAAGAATTTTTGCAGTGGTAAAAAGCACAGGGAAAATAGAGAGAACAAGAAAAAACACACATGCATGCAGAGGAAATAAGCTTTGGGGCATTGTCCCTTTCCTGTCTAGGCAATTCATCATGATTTTGTGAGATTGCACAGAGATAGCACCCTTCAGCCTGCCAAGTTCTAAATTATTATACTTTATCTTTTTTTTTTTTTTTCATGTGCCCAATTCCGACACAAGTGTGAGTGAGACTCAAAGCATGTGTATATACACATACATGTATAAACACAAATACACACATATATACATGCACACATGTTATTTGTAGGATTAGTCATGGTTGCATCACTGTAGTACTGGAGCTACTGAAAAATTAAGTCTCTTCACCCACATGCAGCAGGCCACAGTTGTAAATCTTAGCCTACTAAAATTAGAAAGTCTAAAGTATCAGCTGAAGAGGGCCTGTAGCAAGAACAGATTTCTGGAGGCCCACTCAAGTGCTCTGATAGTGAGGCTGTTCAAGGGAAAGAAGTAAAAAAGAAAAGAAGGGTTATGTTGCAGTACAGCTTCAAAGAGCTAAAGCAAGGGCCACAGTGTTCAATACTTGGGGAAAGTTGAGACTAAAGATTCAGTCTTTAGAATGAATAAGATTTTTCTAAGAGCTTGTTCATCATTCATAGAAAGAATGATTTCTTGTAATGAATGTGAGCATACACAACACAGCAGATCCACAGCTGCTGACAATTTTCATAGTTTCATATGACTTCAGTGGAGTCAGGCCAACATACATCAGCCAAAGATCTATCCTGCACTACATTCATATAGTGGTTGCTCATATGTTAAAAACCAACCAGCACTTCTGTGCTAGAGAAGAAACTTCATTCTGGATTGAGAAAAGTCCAATTTCTTCATCTCCAATGCAGTAGAAGATCAGGCCAGAGCTGAACTGGGATCTAGCACCTGTGAACTTAATTTTGATCTTCACACAGAGACTATGTCCTGTTGGAAAGTTGCACAGACACACTGTGTCACAAGTCCAGTCCTTAAAACTGGGATAATCACACTTCTCTTATCATCAAGGTACTGGAAATCTATGCATTTTTAATGCACACAGTTACTAAGGACACAGGGACAACACTAGCACCTGGAGAAGCTCTTTAGCAGCGGTATTCTTACAGATCTAAACTTCTACTCACAGAAAATAACAACAAGTGAATTTGGAAATGCAATGAAAAACAGCCATAGAATGCAGGTACCTTCCTTGTCCTCCTCACTCTCACCAAGATCTTTATAACATGCTATACAAACACACTCTTCAGTTATCAGCCCCTCATACATTAGAAGTCTCCCACAGCAATTAATGTTTCAACAATACTGTGTGGGTGAATGAAATTCCAGCACCCACAGGAACTCACTCAAGGCTTACTTTTGTACCATTATATGAAAGAAAAATCTCTGAAGAAAAAAAAAAAAAAAAAAAAAAAAAAAAAAAAAAAGGGTAAGACTTAACCCCCTATGTCTAATGCCATTTAAAAATATTATACTTACCCATATTCTTCAGGTTATCAGGGCATATCTGGTATTACAGCTTGCTGCCTTTTGAGGGAGTCCATTACTGAAGTTTCTGAAATAAAGATGAGACACACTAAAATTCATACTTGAACTTTACTGTAGTATCCCACTGAGGGGAGGAGGATGGGAACAAGGGCAGGCAGAATACCTATTTTAAATGAAATAAAACTGCTTTTTTTTTTTTTTAATTCTGAAATAACAAACTCACTGGAAGAAAGAAACAAGTGCGTCTCTCCCTCTCTCCATCTGAACAGCACAGGTGATCAAAAGTAAACCAACTGCCTAAGACAGATCACCTTTACTAAAGGAGAGTGTGGTCCTTACTTTCTCTGAGGAAATCAGTTTTTATTCTAGAATTGAAAACACCTGGCTAGTTTTTGCACCAGTTGTTTCCATGCATTTACCCTACTGAGCATTTTCAATGAATTCATTGGTATACCTACTTCCCGTTCACTGAGTAGCCAGACTGAAATAGAAAATCATGACTTTCACTGAAATGGAGTCAAAACGTAATATACAATTCTCAGCCAAATTTGAGAAAATTGTATTGTTCCTCATTAGCATTTAGAAACTAATTTCATAAACAGTGGCCAATTAATTTTTAAACTACCACCATGAAGCAATACTGTTGTGTTATGTAATGAACTAGATGATCTTTAAGGTCCCTTCCAACCCAAGATGCTCTATTATTCTACGGTTCTATGACAAGGCGGAGATTGACACAGAGGAATTAAAGCTCAGAGCCTTGATGGCTCTGATCAGGAATCTATTAAGAAATTAAGCAGATGAGGAATCTCTTAAGGCACTCTGACTTCTCCTTGCTTCCACCCCTTGCCCTTAAATTAGCTACAGAGGTGTTCTGTTTTCCTGACCCACGTCAATTATTTGTTTCTGTCTTTGTTAAGATTGTACCTACAATTTTCAGAGGCAAGAGACCAAAGCAGTGTGAATTCATGTTCTTGCTTTCACTTATTTATGTATTTATTCATTGTGTTATCTAAAGAATCCCCATGCAAAGGAAAATACAGGTCTGCCTAAAGAGCTAGCCACACAACAGACAAAATTAAGCAGCACAGTTGCCAGCATACACATCTATTACATTTACAAATCTTTGTATATACAGTTAACTTTAACTGTGTCCGCTGACTAAGATCTTGTACGCAGCAAAAGACAAACATGGAAGAATTGTGGTATTGTGGTCTTTTGGCTCATTCAGAAAGCACATCCCACATGGTAGTGTAGAAGTAGGTGAATAAAAGGTTGAGTGAAAATGCGCAAACAAGTCAGGCAGAGGTGACTTGACAACAAAATGGGGTGCAAACAGAAAACAGTTTGCAGTGGTTGTCTGGGCTCTATGGCCATCTTCCTCAACACCAGCTACAGCTGCCCTGACTGTAAAAGACTTAAATCAAGAAATATCCTGAAGGCAACGACAAATCTTGATTTTTACGCAGCTGTGAGAAAGAAGAAAACAAGTGGTGATTTTGTCAAAAAGCAACAGGAGGGTAAGATATAAATAGCAATATTCTGGCCCGTATGCAAGGATGGCATTTGAGTATGGTGGAAGAGCGGAGGAAGGTAACATTATTAACATTTTTGACCTAACATTAACATTATTGACATTATTGACCTAACTGGCAAGTTTTAATTCTGTAGCCAAATCTTTAAAAACATCTGAGACCAAAACCAATTTGGATGTACTGGACTCCAGGTGCTCAGGAATGACTTTTGTTATAAAGCCATCCCTTTTTTGTCAAAGAAGTTGTTGTTAGGACATCTTTGCTCAGCCTAAATGACCTGTGGTGTTCCTGCAGCCATGCACCCAGCTGAGAAGAATGATTTGCAGTGAAATGCAGGCAGAATACGCAGGGAGACCTCACAGGGCAGAGTATAATCCACAGTGTGTAGTTTTGTAGTGTAAGCTGCAGAGGACAGACCCTTTCAGTCTGTTCTTGCCTTCAAAACTCCTGGGGTTCCCTGGCAACACTGTCTACATTTGTTCTCGATATAGGTAGCCTGCATATATATAGCTCCATGGAATATTCCCAGCAGTAATAACTAATTTCCCAAGAGGGGTTCGTGGCATCACATGTCAGTTTGACTTCAGCTGAATTATTCACATGTCAGAAGTTAAACACATGTAGAGTAGTGTCTGCAGGAACTGGGCCCAAGTGAATACCTCTGTGTAGAAAAAAAAAAAAAAAAATCTATTTGCAGCTCTCCTACACCCATATGATAGGATATACACTCCACTGCAAGTACCACTGTCCCCCTTTTATTGCCAAAAAAAAAAAAAATCTCTTCCAGTTTATTATGAGTACACTGTTCATTGTGAAAGGGAGCATAGCTGTTTTGTAGAAGGAAGCTATTTGTTCAGATTGTACCTGAGGGAAGCTGGAAAACATTTGAGATTTTTCCCCCCCTCAAAGATGTGATGTTCACAGAAGGTACTAAGGTCTTTTCTTATCTGCAGAAAAATTCTAGATTTTCATGTTGCCACAACTCTCTACCCCGCCCCCAAAACTGCTTTGTAAAAACATTCTTATTCAGGCCTATGTTTACAAGATGTTGAAATATTTGTTATAAAATTAAAATTTCCAAATGATAATGGGTTCTCCCTTATAAGAAAAGAATCCTAAAATAGTGAAGACAAGAATGAAAGCAAAAATCTGTGTATGTTAAGTTATCTTAGTACATTTGCCAAAACTGCAAATGAGAAAAAAAAAAAAATAGAGGCACAGCTGATCTCATATGAGTACCCATCCTCTGCTTATCTTAGGGGGGGAATTCTATTAGCTGGCAATCCAGAAGCTGTTTCCATACTTTTCCAGTACAAAGAGGGAGCAACCTTAAAGCTAGGAAACAAAAAATATAGAATATATGAAATATTTCTGCTTGACTCAATCAGCCCTTTCAGCCTGTCACCATGGGTGGACATGGAGAAGGTAGCAACAGCACCGAAAAGGTTGCCCTTGCTTGGCAAGGGATAGTATTGCCAAAGTCAAGGACAGCACCGAACAAACTCAGGAGATCTATTTCTGGCCTGAAAAGTAAACAAGTCCCAAGCCCAAAGCATGTGCCCTTGTGCCGTGCATGTTCATTTATCACAGTAGAGAAAGTAAGGTATTTAATAAATCCAATAATGCTGTTCTAGATTTTGCTGTTACTCTCCCCACTTCCTATCATCTCCCTATTTTCCTTACTTGGATCACCTTCAAAAACGTACCCTGGTCCTGCCTAAAGCATGGCCTGCTTCAGCTGTAGCCATTGCTCTCCCAGAGAGCCACTGTTCACCACCCTTTGTCTGCTGAGGTAATTTTGTGGAGACATCTGGGGATTTTCTCTCTCTAGTAGATTTATTCACTGGCCTCTTCTAAACACTGAAAAATTGCTGATGTAAAGTCAAACTATTTCCTATTCTTGCACTTGCTCAGTCATCTCCCTTTGTGCCAAAATCAACGTTATGGATAGACACAAATTTTGCTTATAGTTCTGTTGGCTCTCTCCAAGTCTGTCTGTAGTCACTTCAGACTCTCTGTGGAGATAATCACTTCCTTCACAAAATCATTGGACAGTTCTGGATTTGATTGTCACCACAGAAAAATCTTACTAATATACTGATTTTTTTATTATTTATTTATTTTCAGTGTTGAATTCATTTTCAGCATGAATAGGAACACTTGCATGTAAGATAGATGACCGAGACACAAAATAAGATGACTGTTTTCCATAAATTTTGTTGGGCTTGGCAGAAGGCACAGCTGTGCCTGTAAATTTATGGGTTAAATTCTATTGTTTCATAAAATACTTAAAAAATTATATCTCATTTTTTGTGCACATTTATTTTAGGCTATGATAGCTTAAATATTACCAGGTTTTGTAGAAGAAAAAAAAAAATCCTCAAAGGAAACTGTGGTTCTTGGTTATGACTGAAGCTGAATAGAGAACAGGAATTTAATTTTGTGGAAATTTCCAGGTTTTGATACTTGCTTCGACACAACATGAAACAAAGCCCTTCAAAAAGAAAAAGAAGAGAGAGGAAAAGAGAGAACACTAAAAGTTTCTAGGATGCTGGAGATTTTAATTGAGGTTTGTGATTAGAATCAGGCTCTGCGTACTGAGTTATCAACTGCTCTGCAACGACGTTTCATCTTCACTAAAAACTCCATTCTAGACTTACTACAGTGTCCTAACAAAATTAAAACTGGAAGTAGAAAAATTCTGCAAAAGGCTTTTATTACAACAAATAAATTACTCAAAGTTATTTCTTCCACAGCGCACAAAATGTCTCCATTTGTTAATTTTTCAAAACTGCGTATGATTTCTAGATAATGCATCAGAATTACATCAGAATTGCATCAGAAATACTATGAAGCCACCATGAATTGTTTCCCCTGAATATTCCGTGTTCCAAAAGTTACAACACACAGGAGATGCATCCTAACTCACATCTTGATCTTTTTGGTATGTCAATGAGCTGTGCTGACAGACTTGACTTGAATCCAACTCTTTAAAGTCTGCCGTGCCTGTTCATTCTTATCTGGGTTACTATTGACCATGAGACAAAGTTCACCATTCAGCCTTTTTAGAAACAACCTTTTGAAAGTACAAGATATTTTGAGAAGCAAACAGATGAAATGAATGAAGTGGCATGAATGGTAATTGGCAGTGCATACATGTTTCAGAGGGTGCTCCAGAGGGAGGGGCAGAGACTACAGTTCTGTTTTGCAGGGACCATGGTGACCACGAACCCCACAAAACTGGCCACTGTATTTGTGGATACCTGTCAAGATGGATAGTCTGCTCTGGGTTAACTTCATGTAAGTGTTTCATACTGAATAGGAAAAGCTCGGTCAGCATGACATGGAGCTTTATCTGTCTATCTCAGTAGGAACAGCTGTGGCTTGGTGCAGGCACAGAGCTGGACAAATATCCAAAAGAGCTACAATGTCTTCTGCTCTGTCACTGGACACAACAAGATGCTGCTCAGTAGAAGTTTCTCTGATGATCTGGAAGGGAAGCACAGATTCATGCCAAAAAGAAATCTGCTGACCTGACACAGGGACTGTTCTCCCGCTCTGATCTTATAAGTACACATGCGAGCAAGTATTAAATGTGCAGGAGCTCCATGATGTCTCCTCAGGAATTGTTCTCAAATGTTCTCATTGATTAACAATGCTTCATTTGGCAAATGTCATATCAGTAAGTAGAAAGGCTTTTGTTCCTTTATGCTTCTGTCCTTACTTCTTAACCTGTCTTACTTCACACTTTATGTAAATTCAGCAATGACTTCTTTGGATTCTTCCCTCAGCCCATTCTCTGACCTTCCCAAAGGCTATCTCCACCCGGGGCTGTCAAAGTTTTCTGACAGCACAATCCACACACCAGACTGCCTTTTCCTTGAAGTTCTTGGAAAGTTTCTATTTTCTACCCAACTCACAAATACCAACTCCCATCAGTATTGTAATACCATGCCTCTTTTTGTAGCACACACTGCTATCCCTAATCTCCAACTTGTGGGGTTTTGCCTACTTTTTAAATGTCTAGCTTTTAGGTTAGGGAAAGTGTTTTAGTCTTGCTCTTGGACGGTTTCAAGCTCACAGTTGATACTTAGCAAAACAGAAATAACAGTCTGCATTTTTATTGTATTATTGTAGGAAGAATGTGCACAAAAGGTCAGACTCTATTGCCCCACATCTTAGCTGAAGTTGTCAGCTGCCATAGGTTTGCAGAAGCCAGAATCAGTCCCACCCAGGGACGGTCTCCTTTCCCTGGTAGTGGTTCACACCGAGTTTCAGCCAGAACTCCATCCTGGGGCAGAGAAGCGTCTTTCTTTGAGTATTTCAGCACTTCCTCTTCTGTCTGGAACTTCTAAAGCATCATAAAGAAGGAATGTATTAGTGGCTGTGAAAGCTGACTGAAGCTTTTTACGTAAAGAATGACTTGGTGTGAATAACTATATCTGTTACTTTCCTTACAGCTTAGGTTATTGGAAGATGTGGCTACATGATACCTCATGAACTGGACACTAATTCCTATTAAATCTACCAGGGGAAAAATAAATAAGTAAATAAATGTGCCCCAGATGAATCCTTAGGACTCATAAAATGATGAAAATATCCTTTCCACTTTTTTTAAGATTTTTTTTTTTTTTTTTTAATAACGAAGTTACATATTTTTCAACTGATCATGGGTTTTGAGAACTGATACACAAAGGCTGGATGTTTGGAACTGGCAAAGGTATACAGAGTAGACAGTAAGTAGCATTTTTGGGAGATACACAGTGATATATAGTAGGCCTCCATATTGCCATGGTCTACATACATGTACCTGTATATCAAGCATCCACTTTTGCATTAGAATGCTAAGTATCTCTCTATGTACATATTAAAACTCTGACAACACACTTATGTGCACTTGGGCTAATCTTGATATATTTATTTTCTATAAGACAGGTGCCCACATAATGGATACTTTATTTATATTTTTTATTGAAGAAATATTATTGCTGCCCTAGGAAGCATTTGAAATACAGAATGCTGGGAAAGTGTGATGTAGAAATAGTAGTACTTGTTTGCCATTTTCTGAAATTCTTCTTACAGCCACAGTTGTAGAGGCAAGACCATAAGCTAGCTGGATTTATGGTTTTATAAACTATTGTTATTGCTATGTACATAAACAGAATTATATTTTATGCAGAAGAAACATTCTCAGAAACAAAGCAAGTTGCAAAAATTAAGAAGTCATATGGTTAGCACTTAAACAAATCCAGCCCTTACAGGAGGTGCCATTAGAATGCTCAGTGCAAAAGTATCAGTGGTTGTAAATGGTTACACCAGTAGAGCAAAATACTAGAAGGACTTGGATCTACAGGATTCAGTTAAACAGGTATTAAGCTAACAATATTTTATTTGTAGTTTAAAATGTTGTCATTGTGTATCTATATACCATAATATGGAGGAGGGTGAATGGTTCCCTTTGTATTTCTCTTGAGCAGCACAGCCCAGAGTATTTAGCTCACACTTTGAGAATTGCTGCAGCTGTGTCAGATTCAGATTTTCTGAGAATGCTAAAAGGCAAATAAATGAGATTACACATGAAGAGGACCGTCAGTTTTTTCCAGTTCCTTGGGGTATTCACAACTTGTTTCAGAAGACAGAGGATTAGCTTTCCCTTTATGCCTTAGAAAACTTAATTCACCTAAGGAAACCAACTGTTCATCTGGACCTAATTTGAGTCACTAGATATGATGGTAGTTTGTATAAGTGGAGATAATCAGACCTTCTCACGTGTTGGATTCTGGTTGGCTTGCACAGTCTATTTCAATAACAGTATTAAGCTTAGCTCTATAGTTCCCTGACCTTTCTTTGCAGAGTGTTCACAGGGATGAATAAAGAACACATAAAGGGTTTATGGTAACGGTACTTGTGGCAAATACTACAGGGTAAAGCAGCAGGAAATATTCCCTTGTTTCACCCTCCTGTTGCATATTCCTCTAGCAGCCAGCTCAAGTGAGGTCATGCAATCTGCTGACCAGCTGGCTTTCCCACATAAAGTTTCCTTTAGAAAGTATCATTTAGACTCATGCCAGCTGCTGCTGTCATTACTTTTCTACAGTCATTGAAATGCTGAAATGAAATGCTTTGACTGAAGTCCAAAAGCAAGACTGTTAATTCAAAAGTACTTGATTTTGATTAGAGTATATAACTGCTTGACAAATACATTCATAAATTCAGAGGTAGAATTGCAGAACTTCAAACACCAACAATAGCTAAGAATTTTTAAATACCATTACAAACACTGCTGTTCTGTATTTGTTAACCTAAATACTGGAAGATGTTATTAAGGAATGTCATGTCTGCTACTGGGATTATGTGAAGATTAATTTCATGTTTAAATATAAGCAAATATATTCATCTTTACCATCTCTTCAATTTTAAAAATTATGTTAAAGAATAGTCTGTCTCTTGCAAATGGAACTCTTCTATTTTACATATACCTTTTATATTCTTCACTCACAAAATGACGCTAATAATATAACACTGAAAATACATTCCAATACACAAGGAGAGGAGAGTTTACACCCTGTTCATCTGAAATCCATAATATCTAGATGATTATAAACATATATTTTTCTTTCATTAGGCAACAAGAGTTCATAGCATCTCCCAGTACAATTTCATATTAATATCAAATTCAAGCATATACATATCTTGCATATGAAAGATGTACTTTATTAATGATCACCAAATGTCAAAAGGAAAAAAGCTTAGCTGATGACTCTCATGAGGATGACAAATCTACCCACATAAATCACCGACTTACTGATCTTATTTTTTGTAAGGAGAATACTGCTTTGATTATGTATAACTTCCTGTGGAAAGCATAAAGCTGTGGCACTTACTAGTGATATTTATGGCAGCACAGTGCAGACTTAAAATCATCTTAGTGACTATTTTCAGTAGCCAGTTGCCAAAGATTTGACTTCAATGTAATTAGGCTTTATTCTGTTTTTATATTTATTTTCATTTACACATCTATCAAGTCAGTGATCAGGAACAGATTAGTGAGACAATATAAGCATACTGTATCCATATGGCAGGAACAGGATGAAAGAGAGAGAAACATATTGAAGACAGATAATTCAGATCTGGATTAACATTAAGCTTCAGACCTGAACCTGAAGTTCAGATTTGTGCTGCAACCTAACTCTCTGTAGAGATCTTACCCCACAGTACCAAAAATCTCACAGGCCAAATGAGTAAGTTTCAGCTCACAGGTAAAAGAAAATCACAAACTCCTTAATATCTTCACTTTGATACACCAGGCATCTAATTTCTATAAACCTGCATTACACTGCAAAATTAATGAGTTACATCAATTTATGCCAGTCTGAAAACTGTATCCCTTCAATTTCAACTGAATTCAATCTGAAAGAAACATATGAGAGAAGGTTGGATCTGAACTGATTAGGCTAGAACTAAAATGCCATTCTGTCTCATTTTCCTGCCTCTTCCTGCACTTGGAAGAGGCAGGAAATTCCTTTTTCCAAATTCTACTTGAGCAGCCTGCCCTTAAAAATTCCCCTGAAATACAGACAATGAGATTACAAGAACCTCATGTATCCCCTTTGCATCCCAGAACAGGCCTCAGAAGTTGCCATTTGTTGTCATTTACTTTCAGCTGAAAACACTGGTTTTTTCCTTGCCCCTTTCTCTCTCTGGACAATTTTAGCTCTCTAGCTATGTTGTTTAACTTACTAAAGTGTTTGTTTGGGGCAGTACTTGAAATGAAAGACATTATAGAACTTAACATTCTATAGTATTGCCTCATACTTCTCTGAATAGATAATATCGTTGACACAAATGGCTGAACAAAACAAAACAAAACAAAAAAAAAAGCCATGAGAACTGAAGATGTGTGGGCACTGAAATATTTCAAGAATTGAATAATGCTTTCCTTTATCTCTTAAGTCTGACATATGACAATGTTTCTTGAACGCTTCAGGACTGAATGATGGAGAAGATGAAAAAGCCATTTAAGAAATGCCTTTCTTATTCCAAATCCTTTACTTCACATTTCAACAGTATGCCCGAGTTGGATATAATGTTTCTTTCACTTATGGCAATGCATAATCCACAGAAATGGTACTGGTCACAATTCAGTCCCATCCTCCCCCTCTCCAAGTAACGATTGTAAGTTTAAACTGGTCTTTGGGAAGAGTGATCTCTAGGAAATGTTATTTTATTGTAACTTCTAACAGTGGATTTCAATGATATTAGTAATCGGAGAAGGCTGTGGTTTTTCTCAGGATGGGGAAATCTCCAGTGTTTCTAGTAGCCAAAAATCTTCAGACTTCTAGGAAATGTCCAGACTCCTTTAACTGTGCAAAGGGCCAGAAAATTAAATTCATCTTTGAATGAAGCCAGCAAGATTCTGCTCACAACAGAGAACAGCTTACCAGTGTAAGCTGCTCTCTTAATTTTGAAGAAGCCTAGGAAATAATAAGATAAACATTTTTCTTATATTTGTTTATTTCAGCCCTTGTCCTCTCAGGTGTGGACCGTGTCTACTTATGGCAAGAACAACCCAGGAATTCAGTGGCTGTCTGCACTGCCCCATACCCAGTTGGCCCTGGGGCCAAATTGCAACATGAGCCAAGGGCTGAAGGGGATGGTCTTGTCCTCACTTAGTGAGGATACAAAGAAGAGCAGCTGAAATGAAACATAAAATGGCAGTTTATCTGCTGAAAGTGCAGCAACAATGGCTGGGGAACAATCCTTGGTGATGCCTCAGAATAAGGTCTCCAACCTCTCTATCAAATTCAAAAACTGTTTTTTGTTTGTTTGTTGTTGTTTTTTTTAGCATTCCTGTTCTAGCCAAAGATATAACAATGCCATGTGCAATGACATGCAAATTCACCAAGATCTATCCAGAGTGAAGGACTTCGGATTAATGAAAAAGTCCTTTCAGTACTTAAAGGGGACTTACAAAAAAGCAATATTCTACATCCGCAGATAGTGATAGGACAAAGGGAGATGTTTTTAAACTAAAAGAGGGCAGATTTAGATTAGACATTAGGAACAACTTCTTTACTCAGAGGGTGGTGAGGTACTGGAACAAGTTGCCCAGAGAAGCTGTTGATGCCCCATCTCTGGAAGTGTTCAAGGCCAGGCTGGATTGGCCTTAGAGCAACCTGGTCTTGTGCAAGGTTTCCCTGCCCATGGCAGAGGGATTGGAACTAGATTGTCTTTCAGATCCCTTCCAACCCAAGCCATTTTATGATTCTATGGAAATCTCATATTTTGGAAGTATAGTGTTTGCCTGAACCACACTGAAACCAGCATCTTCTTTGTTTTTTCACTGTAACACAGGCAAATTTTAAGATTAAGGAAAGTAAAATTAAAAAATTACCTGCATTTCAATTTTTGACCAGGCATATTTTGCCCTTTATGGGTCACTTGCTATACTCTAAGCAGGTCTTCCACATAAAAAATATTACATAAGCTATGAATGATACAAGATACTTTAAGTATCCACCTTCTGTTTGGCTAAGACCTTAATTTCCTAACACTCTACAATATATCTCAAGGAGATATCTATTTCATGATATCATATTTTATAAAAGTGGCAGCACTACATTTGCAAGAGTTGCATGCAAAGGCAGATCACCTTGCTTCAGAAGCCTTGTGAAAACACCTATTTTTCCTTTGCAGTGCAGCGTGTAGCAGCGACATAGTGAGTCAAGAAAGTTTCCTTTCTAATAAAATTGAAGCTTCATATGGAAAATTACCACATGAACAAATGAGACCTTAGTAGAACGATCTCAGAGAACTCAGGGAAATTGCCTATCCTGTACGTAAAGACAAATGACTAAACTCGATAGTATAAATATAGTTTTTTCTGACCCAAACTGTAAAGAGTTTAAATTCCTTAAAAATGTGTGGGTAAAACCTATTTTTAAACAAAGACATCTCTAAATTTTTTTCAAAAATAATTTAGATGCTGTTGTAGTTCCTTACTACATGTGGTCAGTTTGAAGCAGACCAAACTTTGTTCTAATGTGACCATGAACATTGCTGACTCCTTAAAAACAACGATTACAGTGATCATGTCTGACATTTCAGCAGCATCAGCAGAATTTGTAAGAAATACAATGTTTTTATTTAAGGGACAATTTGTCCCCAAGAGGGACATATTTTGTATTTAGGCAGGGGCTTATAAAATAGCAAATCTAACACCTTTTTTTTTCTGCCTCCATGCCTAGCTCCACAACAAGAAGCCATGAAGAGACTCTGCTGTGGGATGGAGGAGACCATGCCTACAGCCTGTGCTTGAGTGGTGACAAAGGTCTACATAGAAGATCTAGGATGCCTTTTCCAAAACTTCCAGTGCTGTCAGTCTTGGCTCCACAGTAGGAGCCTGAGCCCCTTTCCAGCAGAGTGGTGAAGTCCAGTCAGGCTGCAGACCTGGAGTGCACAGCCTTACCCTGGAAAGGTTCCTGCAGCTCCCTGAGCAAGAGCTGCAGACGCTGGAATCTGCAGGCGGCTGGAGCCAGACACTGCCTGGCAGTGTTACATCTGGCCAGGTTCAGAATCCAGGTCAGGTTCAAATTCTCTGAAAGTTTGTTAAATCTGAGACATTTTGGACAAGACACTCAAGACTCAACAAAAAGGCATTTTTAAATGAAATTCTTTCACTGTGCAATTCACAACAAATACTAACTGTGAGTTAGCTCATTATGTAAACAGCAAAGTGTTGAATTTTGGCTGCCTTCAATACCTCTACTCTACTGCACTTTTCTAACCAGAATATCAGTGTCTAGTATGATTATAATTAAGCTTCTTTCTCTTGATACTTATGTGAGTGTTATCACACTGTCTGATTTTTTTTACAGTCACTGTTAAATGTTATTCCCCACAAAGCCCTTAACATAGGAAAAATAAGTCCATTTTGAAGCCCAAGGATAAAACACCAGATGTAAATACAGGCTTATTTGTGGATGCACCAAAATATGAACTTAATTTTTGGAGTCCTCATTCTTACCATCTATGCTGACCTTAGAACCTCTGTCTCCATCTTTTTCCCTTCAGTCCAGCATTACAGTCTCAACTCCACAATTTCATCTTTCAGCTGCATGTATTTAATTATGAGTCACTATCCCAAAAGAAGAACAAAGTGATTATACTTCCATGTGAATTTGCTGAATGTTAATCTGGTTATAGATACACAAATGAAAATAATGTATGAGCATATAAATAGAAAACAAAAGCTTTATTGTGGCTTCTTTGAAAGTCTGGAACGCATCTCAGAAGACAAGAAGGAAACCAAGAAAAGTCTTGATTCCAGCTGATAAATGTTTGTTCTCTAAAGGTTTTAATCCATGGCAGAGAAGGATAATGAATCATGTTCAACATCAGTGGCTAAATCTATTAATTCCATTTTTATTTTAGGGATAAGAATACTCCAGCAAAATTCATCTAAAAATGAGCTGTAGAGGTGTTTAACTAATCAGCATATAAATAAAAATAGCTAGGAATTATCAGTGTTAAGTGTTGAAATATTTTGAGAATTTCTCTGATCCTTGATATCATTATTTTCCCTTAACTGTGGTTGGGTTTAGTTGATGTTTGTTTGTTTGTTTGTTTAATTTCCATTAGCTGAATGTGGATTTTGAAATAGGCTCACTTAGAAATATATAAACTACATTCTCAGACCTTCTTCTCTTCCCTTGCATTACACAATGTTTCCCTAGTGAATAATGAATCCCCGCAAGGGACTTTCCAGACCCATTTTCTGTGATTGTGTCCAGCTATTCTGTGCCCCAGATAAGCAATATATCCACAAAATGGAAAAAATTTCTTCCATTCTTAGTTTGTGAGAAGAGGTAAATAGGACTTCTAGAAGGAAAAAATAATATTAATAATAAAATAAAAGTAAGACTTAGCAGAATGGCACAGATATGGGATATAACTTCATATGTACCTGTACTTTCATAGTTTTGATTATCATTTTAATTCTTTATTCTATTCACCCAGGGCCTCTGGGGAGATACGTATATCATTGTCACAGGCAAAAGGTCACAATTTTAAGGAGCTTCAGTACCATCCCTCTAGAGCAACCATCATAGCTCCTCTTGCCTTTAGTGCAGGTACAACACTGAGAAGCAGAACTTTTTGTTCTAGGAAAGGAAGGTCTACAGCAAGCTCTAATCCTGTTTTTGTGGCATCACAACAGTATCCAGAGCAACTAAATGTGATCTGGTACAGAAAGGAATGTGACTTCAAGTGCCAGCAGATGATGGATGACTGAGGAGCAAAAATCCTGTTGTCATGCAAATACCCCCAGCAATGGCATATGCATGAGGCAGATGAAATACACACATCCGACATATGCACAGAAAAAAAAAAAAAAAAAAAAAAAAAAAAAAAAAAGAAGGAAAAAATAATTGCTTTCGGAAAGTTTCATTTCTGCCTCAGAATATGTTTTAGTCACCACAGCAAAACACTTTGATGGACAGAGAAAGCCAAAGATAGGTGACCCCAACAACAGAGTCCCCAAGGTACTTCCATTAGTCACTGACTGGATATTCGTTTAAAAAGGCAGTGAGAAGTATATAAACAATTACATCCGTTTTTTGCATTTTTCATTAGATTTTCAGAGTTTACTTATTATCTGTGTTGAATTAACCATATAGATGAGAAAACAAGGATAAAACCAGAGCCTGGAGTACAGTAAACTGCTTAGAAGTTGGCCTTGGGACTTTGGATTCAGGAAAGTTCTTTTCCCAGACCCACCTCAGATTTGTCTTAAGAGTATGACAAAGACCTTTTTGTTGTGTCTCTACAATACCTAGCACAATGGGTCCCTGATCCATGACTGGAGCCTCTAGGCATTGCCACAGTACAAACAAATAACAATAGCTAGCGGCCAAAGACATTGCTGAGAATTGCTTAGTAGGCAAGCAAGCTTCTTATAGATGTGTGTGCTCTGAACACTTATTCAGTTCACACAGCCTGGGGCTTCAGAACATTCTTTGTTGAAAAAAAGCAACTGCTGGAAATATTCCCTTGACCCTGAATAGAGGCCTAGAAGGTGGAAGATATTAGAGCCACTTTTTGTGTATCAGAACCCTGAAATGGTCTTCAAGAAAGTGAGTTCAGTGTGTGTTTAACCAAGGAATGCTCCAATACTGTCATAGCCATTACATAAAACACCCATACTTTGAGCAAACACATAGTACATTTACACAACACATCTACCTATTCGTATAGTGCATAAATAGATATGAATGGAAAAAGAAAAATCTGCTAGTTCAGGCACTGGGCTGGTACACTGAAGATAAGCAGCTGGTTTCTGGCTCTGGCACAGATATTAGTATGCCCTTTGGCAATTCAGTTAACATATCTTTATTTTCCTCCTTAAACCAACAGGAAAACAAGAATACTTTTCCTACCTCAGAGGCATCATGAAGATTCCCAAACACCATTAAACATTCAGATGTTGCCAAGATGAGGCCAAAAAAAGCAGAAACCTAGACAGGTCCATCCCTGAATTTTGGGATGAGAACTAAATCTGAGAGAAATGATTCTCAGATTGCATTGTGTCTACTGCATTTTTTCTCCTAAATACAGATGGGGCTGGCTTTCAGAGTATTACATGATTTCAGTTCCGTAGATTTTTGCCATTCTTCACTAGTTAGAAAACAGTGCTAGTTTTAATGAATTACACACATTGTGTGCAAGTTAAGTGATAGTCTCAACTTCTGAAAAATACAGCTGTCTTTCTGTGTGTAGATCCATGCCTGCAGAGAGAACATCCTATTTACTCTTTCCTGATCATCAGATATATCACACACCAATCCTAACATAAGTGTCTTAGTTAACTTACACCAGTAGAGACCCATTCTGGAGTGCCAATCCAGACAGGATGCAGTTACACTCTGGTTCTTGCATTTCCATTTTTTAACAAGATGAAAGTCCTGTCTTGACATTAGATTTTACACCATGACTCTAGTTTATTTCTATCTAGAACAAAGTTTCTAGACAGTCAATATATTTTGTCAGATCAACTAGCAGACAAGCTTTCAGGAAAAATCATTCTCTAAGCTTTTTTTTATTATTTCACATTGAGGACTTGATCTGACTCAGTCATTTCTCACAGGCAAGAAAGACCTTTAAAGAAAACCATTCCATGTTCCTACAACTGCCACCCTGCTGAGCCCAAAACCGAAAACATGTCAAATATCATTTTACCATCTTAGAACTGGAGAAATGCAGAAAGGCAAATTGCCCAGCCTGCCTTATGCCACACAAAGTCAGCTGTAGGATGGGATTTCATTGTCTTGACCAAGAAGTTCCTCATGTAAAAAGCTGTGAGCCTTACTCATCCTGTTTTCTCACACACCAATAATTTCTTTAAGGTGTATGGATATACATTTTTTTTCTTGCCTTCTCTACCAGAAGAGACACTAAAGATACAATTATTTTCCCAACTTTTAGCTGTTTTCCCACCCACCCACCCAGCTGTTTTTCCTGTCTCACATTTAGTTCTTTCACAACAGAAAGCACTATTATCTGACATGACTGATTTCCTTTGGGTATCTTGCCCCTGTACCTCTGTCCTTCAGATTCTGTGGAAACCAATTCAGGTATTTGCTGAAAGATCACTCAGGAGACAGGGTACTCAAAGAACCTGCTTATCAGCTGGGTTACATACAACTGCAGCTGTGATGGTAGGAATGAGAACTTGCAATGATTTTCCTGTTACATACAGGGGGCTGCCTCACTGGGTAGCAGAAACCTTTAATACTTCTGCCTCCTAGCAGTATTTCTGTCTCTCAAACCAGAGAGGAGATAAAAAAGAATGTAGGAAAAAAAAAAAAAGGCAAGAGTCCAACCTGTCTCTTCTATGTCTTCCGTATAGATATATGAATAACAATAGGCACACAATGCAGACATTTGAAAGGTGGGTTAGGGTGTAAAAGTGCCTTTAGGACTTTAAAAGACACAGCACCATTAATGATTTTTTCAAAGTCAGACCCAATTACAACTGTTTACAGAGCCCTTTCTATCTCCCTCAGAGACTTTGGCTTAATTCCCATCATTTCCGGGACCAGTCCCAATTATGCCAGTGACCACAGCAATCTGACTGCTTAATGCAATTCCATGGCAAGGACAGGGAACTCCCAGAAACAAGAAAGGGCTTGATTTGCTCTGCACTGTACCTGGAAACAGCTCTCAAAGCAACACATTATGCCAAATAACTATGCCGCAGAGTAGCCAACTGATTTGTGCAATTCTAGATTAAAACAAAGACTATGCCTTATCTTTTATTTTTGAAAAGCATTTTTTTTTTCTGGGTAAAAATTGTTGGCAAAGTTTCTCCTTGGTTGAAATTTCAGAGCTCTGTAATCTTTGTTCTAGTATTTCCATGAACACAATGTAAAAAATCATTTCAAATGTGGAGAGCTGGGGGAAATAGGTGGTAAGGGTGAAGGAGGATTAGCAGGTTAAACTTACAAAGTACTCCTGCATACCTGGGAAAACTTCAGTTCTTAGAAAAACCCTATGATATCCCAGGTCTGACCTGTCTTAGCAAGTATGTTTACTCACAGTGTCAAAAAAAAAAAAAAAAAAAAAGGCGTTTGAAGTGCACTGCAAGGTGATTTATTGACTTGCTTCATACCATCATTTAAGTTTATATCAACACTCAGATAAGTGCTATATTATTCACTTTTTGCCTTGGATGATCTCCTCTGCTATTCAAGATTGTTATGAGCTTTTTTGTCATTTATAGAGTACCATAAGTTATTCACAACCAAGGAAAAAATACAGGGCAGAACAGAAACTCTCTCTTGAGAAAACAATTGAGGGGCATGCGCAAGTACAATGCAGTTCAGTTAGCGCAGAGCAAACACAGTGGCATGTGATCACCGTAGAAGGAATGCTCTGTGGAACAGACAGCATTTCAGGAGGGCTTAGTCAGAGCAAAGTGAGGTGAGATTTGTAAGAAATAACATTTCTAGTAAACCCTTTGGCAAACTCTGAACAAAAGACACTTCGAGGGACTAGGTTACGTGGAAACCAATCACTGGCTAAAATTATCCAAAATATGTGCAAGGTGGCAGGAAAGTAATTTTAGCTTTTTTTGCAACATGTAAGAGGAGCCAAAAGGTCCTTGAGGACATAGGGTGACTATGGGAACTTTTAACAGTTTTCAGGTCTTCTAATCAAGTTAAAGAATTGTCATGTTAAACAATGATGCTTTTCAGATGGGAAAAAAAAATGGGCTTTGCTAGTTGTCATACCATTAACCCTTCTTCCAAATGTTGTTAGATTTCTGAAGTTTCTTTATGATTTATCTTACTGTGCACAGCATTTCTGGAAAGCTATATTACTATCACTAATGTGGTCAGGGCTTTGTGGTCAATTGCAACATCTTAAAATTTAGTGTAATCACAGCTCTGATTTTATTCATCTTGAATGCTGATAAGATATAACTGAATGAGAAGGCAGAATCTGATCCTATCTTCTCTGCCATAACTATGTCCTGAGGAAGCTTTAAACTGTAACTGTAGCATGCTTTCCTTTGTTTTCCTTTCCACTGTTTCTTCTGGTTGTTAAGTCCCATTTTACTTGCTCAGCACTCCCCTCTTCCTGTTTTCACCCTCTCTCCAACACCCAGAAGACAAAAACCTGCACAAATTCTAAGTCTGGCCATTATAAAATGGTTCAGTCAGCCTAGCCCAGGAGACATGAATTTCTTGGAAGGCTAGGCCTTAAAGGCCTAATGCTTAAACAATTAATCTCTTTTTTTTTTTTTTTTTTTTTTCATTTTCTTTTCCTTTTTCAGAGATGAGGAAATCCTCTGAAGGACCCTAATCCAACTAAACACTTAAGTAGGTGCCCTACTTTAAACATATGAGCCTCCTTTGTTGAGTGGAACAAACAAGTGGAGCTAAGAGTATACTTTAAGGCCACAAAGGAAAACTGAACGATCAGACAGGAATAAGATACAAGATTCCAGCTCCTAATTGCATGAATATTCATTTACTGTCAGATTTTCGAATTTATTTGATATTAAACAGCACTGAAAAGATAATGTACATCTAATAATTTTCTGTTAGTTGTTGGATGTAGGTGGACTAGGCCTCACGGAAACCCAAAGCCTGTCATTCTTTGATGAATTGTCACCCTTTTCCAAAGATAAACTATAGTTTGTATAGAAGAGTTCTGGTAGGCAAAGGAGTATCATCATCACCGTAATCAGCAGCATCAGTGGAAAGAATATTGCTGGGGTACTGAACTGACACAGCCTAATGCACAGTGCTGCCCGTTTGGATACCACATGGACTTGTGCTTTCCCCAGTTACACAATATGTGGCCAAATAATTTAATGCAAGGAAACTGTTTGAGAAAGAAAAGTACAGATGCCCCTTCCAACAACTGTAGACAAATGGGATACTTTTCCACTCTGCACATGTTCCTGAACAAGAATAAAGCTCTTCATGTTTTAATACTCTCCCTGAGAGATTGCCTGGGATTGGTAAATCTAATTTTTTCTACTTTCTCCACTTTTTTATTTTTGTAAATTTCTTTCCTGTTCTTCTCTTCATACCCAGGCTTTCCTTCTCTTTCTACTCTTCTTTTCCATCACTCCTTTTTGCTTCAGTTAAAGCCAAAGAAATATACATCTCCTTTCTTCAATTTGAGTTCTCGCATGCTTCTGCTGTTATTAGGACACTGTCATTAAACTTCTCTGTGTCTAGAGGTTCCTATGGCTAAGGAAACATTCATATGCCTCCACAGCTGCAAGGACAAGTACTTCAAAGAAATCTAACTGGGAAAAACTAACAAAGAGGAGATGCATCTTTCTAACTCAAAGGCAATGATAGTTAGCTTACATACTGATATTAGGAGTGTGGATTCCTTCACATATCTTCTATTCCTTAGCTAGTAACATAAAATTGAGGCTATTTCTTTTATCTGTAGCTGTGTTTAATGATTTGTTTTGTTTTAGTTTTCCCTAGGTCACAATGCTTAGGGATATTTACTCCTATCATCTCCTGTTCATTGTTGTGGTGCTATTTTATCTGGTCTCCTAAGAAGAAAAACCTTTCCATATCATGCTGCTACTGCCTACCTGTCTGCCCTCTCTCTCCCAGTAACTTCTGTAATCTGTTTATTTATTACACACAAAACCAAACACAGATTAGAGGTTTCTGAAATAGGATATTTCCGTGTATTTTGTGAAAAAACAGCAGCTAGAGAGATGGAAGACACAAGCTAAGGCTACCTGAAGGGAAGGTTACCCCGTGTGCATCATAGCTATGAGCTCTGCTTGATGTGCCAGGATGGCACACCGATCCACACAGCAAGCTAGCCAGCACAGCTAGCCAACCCACACGCTAGCTGACCAGCATAGCTAACCAAATAGCACAGCTTGCCAGCTTGCAAAGATAGCCAACCCACAAAACAAGACAAACCACGTAGCTAGCCAACCCACACAACTAGCTGACCTGCACATGTATATCCTCAAAGCAACCTCAGAAGATGCTGCTTCTTGCCTCGCCTGCAAAGAGGGTAGTGTGCAATGACTTGGCAGGTTGGGAGAGAAGGGCAGACTGGCACATACCACATGAGCTGACTACGAACCTGGCCAACTGCTGTCTGTAGTCTTCACCAAGTATGGAAGGAGCAAAAACTAAAAAGAGCCTGACACATCACATTTAGGTGCTTAAAATTATGTGAGGCAAGCCCAAGCCTATATGTGTAATTCATTGCATCATTTGTTTTGTAAATATATATAATGCATTTTGCCTTTCCTCCTGATGGAAGCTCATTCAGCCATGAATTTGCAGTGTGTATGTTGCACATGTACATAGCTCAGAGTTTTTGTATCTGTGCTTCAGGTGGTCATATTCATTTCTATCTGCATTTCTGCTTTGCAGAAGCTTTCATGAATCTGTCAGTGGCCAGTCCATGTGACTGATGAAAAACCAGACCTAGCCTGTTTTTGGTATTTCAGGTCACAGATATGAAAATTTATTTAGAAGATTAGAAGACCAGTTCTCACATTAATTCACCTTCATAAATGAAACCCTGAGGCAACAGAAGACCAAAAAAAAAAAAAAAAAGCAATGGGTCACTTCAGGTTTAAGCAACTATTAAGATATTCTATTTATTCTTCAAACCCTCATACATACGGTGAAACTTGTTTTTCATGTACGCTGTAGAATTCGTATTGTGTACGTTGGTAGACTTTTTTTTAGTTCCTGGTAATGGGGAATCTGTGTTATTTGCACATTGCAAAACTTGTTCCACAGGTATGTTGTGAAATTTTATTGGGCGTTTTACAGTTTGTGATTCATGTCATGTAAATGTTGTTCAGCTCAGCTTTGTATTTTACTGATGAGTACTGCATGAATGTGATTTGTTGTTTGATTTTCCTGGGATGCAAGGATAACACTGCTGTTACAAAGTCAACACTAACTCGTATTTTCCACTGACCCTGTAAGAGTTTTTAAGACACAAACTATATCTTTGGGTATTCTTTAGCATTTAATATGATAGCACCTAAGCCTGGGTTGTCTTAATTCAGTGCTTATGCAATAAAAGTTACTAGAAAGAGAGTTCCCACTTGCTGTTATGAGAAAAATATATTTCTTTTTGAAACTATAAATGCAGTCACCCCAGTAATTGTCTGAGATTACCAGATGTTTTGAATGGGCAGTAACTGTTGTTTGTGGATTTGGCACAACAAATCGATGTGCATATAGTACAAACTATCTGAGTACATACAGTCCAAGAATATGTATGGAAAAAGATACCATCAAATTCAGTAACTGCTGTCAAGAATTATCAATGCAAGTAAAAGCATCTGTTCCTCTCCATGTTTATTTTTCAGACCAAATCATGCCAGTCAGCTCCAGG
Source organism: Aythya fuligula (assembly GCF_009819795.1). NCBI lineage: Eukaryota > Metazoa > Chordata > Aves > Anseriformes > Anatidae > Aythya > Aythya fuligula. The sequence continues at coordinate 28,367,675 of NC_045563.1, forward strand.
CCTCCCCTGCTCCCTTTATATTCATAACAAAAATGGTCATGTTTCCTTACTAAAGAAAATTTGGATCTTTTTGTATCTGAGGGCGAAATATGCCTAGTTACAGTAGGAGTCATTAAACTGTCTAGAGGAATCCACTACATGAATTAAACCTATTGAAACCCTTTACTTGATGTTGACTCTGTCTCTATGTGTAAAGCAGAATGAGACCTGCCTTTGCACAAGGTATGATGTATGACCTGTCCCTTTTTTCTGCAATCCCAAGCAAGTCCAAGTTCTAGGTAATTAAAGTCTCTTACCTTTATTTAAAATTGTCACACATCCATTATTTTGATTTAAGTGATGTCAGTTGTTGAATTAACAGTCATATCAATTTCATAGGCAGCTATACCTCTAATCAAAGTATACCAGCCTGAATATAATTAATGTCTTTCCCTTCTTCTCACTGCTTCGTTTGAAGCAATGTGCTTGTAACACAGCCATTTTACCATTCTCACTCAAACCACAGCCCGTTATTGTTAGTATCTGGACCACTGCACAAATGCAAATTATTGCAGCTATTTCTCATGTCTGTAATGGATTCTACATTTGTTGGTCCCACCTAGAGCCAAACAGGAGCATCAAATTACCCCAGGAAATGCTTCCTTTTTAGTATATTTGGGCATACACCTACCCTTAAGTTTAAGAGCACCAAGCTGTGTGGAAGAGGACAAAAGCTATTGTGTTCTGCTTTATGAAAATCAACTTGGATTTCCTTGAGGCTTGTCTACTGCTGTGATAGTAACAAAAAGTCCCTTCCAGAAATTAAAATGTACTTTATCTTAGAGAAAGCAGTTTTCTTCTAATAAATCTCACTGGAAAAAAAAAAATAAAAATCAAAGAAGGTCCAAAGGAGGGTGGTCTTCGCTGAGCATTTAGAGAAGTACTGAGGTGTGGACCTTTACTCAGGAAAGCTCACCATTCACCAGCAAAAGGGAGGGAAGAATGACCAGTACCTAAAGCAATAATTTGAATAAATTAACCTGTCTATTTCATGACTTCAGAAAGCTAACTGCAGAATGTCTTGTCTTCTATCACCACCCTTTGAATTTCCACTCCTATTGAAGCAGTGGCTGCCAGCCACTCGCCAAGGAGCCTCGTGCTGTCCTAGGCTATGCCAGCTCACAGCAGGCAGGAAGCCATGCTGGGCTGCCTGAAACATGACTGCTTCAGGTCAGTAGGTATTTGAGTTGCATATACCTGAAGGAATGTGCACAGCATTATAATCACCCCTCTCCAGTAAGACTTGACTGTTTTTTTTCCCTCCACATGCACACATTCCAACAGGGACGTAACTTGTCAACCTTTTCCTCAGTATGCACATAAGATCTGCTGCCAATACGTGCAAGTTGATAAGTGAGTTACTGGCAGAAACTGTTATTTCTGTACCACATGGTCACATATACATACACATGTACATATTGAAGAGAAACTTAAGCAGATGAACTGCAATATTTTGTCATGATCCCTTTAACATACCTCAAGCAATTTCACAGGCAGCACAAAAACTTTGTAGTTATCTTCAAAATGCTCTCCTTGAGTTCAGGCAGACCTGTAGACAGTGCTGTGCTTCACTAGATGTGTGTGCCACCACTGAATAATGTAGCTTACATACCCTCAGATGTTAGACTAACCTGAAGTTTGAACAGTTGAAGTATGAACTGGTTTAACTCTGCAGGCTTTGGCTGAAGGAACACCACTTTTTTTTTTTTTTTTTCCTTTTAATGAAGGATGATACTAAGAAAGGGGGAAAAAAATCAACTCCCTAAAAGCAAATGTTTAATCAAATGCAGCTTGTTATGAAATTCGTTTTGCCTGAAAACCTCAGCTTGTTGAAACTGAAATTCTTCTTAAAAGTAGAACAGCTTAAACAAAAGCTTCCTTCCAGGATAGCAACTCTAATCAAAACCAGTGATTGGATAAGCCCAAAATAGGTACCTGGCTGATGGGCAGTGCTTTTAGACAGCACAAGAGAGATTTGGACTCAGTCCCTTTTCTGTCTGACTCTGATCAAACACTTGAATGTCACTCTGACATACACGCTAGTTTGTCCCACTTGCTGGAATACTAGTTATTTTATGAGTATTGTCTTCTATTCTTGTTTTCTCTAAAATGGAGCATATTTTTCTGGTATTGGTGAGAAATAAATATAGAAACTTTCTGTGGCAATTATTCTGTCTTTTTTTTCTGAATAGGACCATGTTTTAAGCATAGACTTCAACAGAAGAATCTATTGTTTAGTTTCAACAGAAGAAACTATTGTTTAGTCAGCAAATGGATAATTATCTTCTAATTAATCAAACTGATCTTTAATCTGAAAAGGATTTGCTTTAGAATAGAAAAGTGTTGGGAAATAAAGTCAACTTCCTCCCTGCACAAAGTTCTATGTTTTTCTCAAACTGAACCAGAAATAATTCATTTTGAAAGTTCAGAAATGGCTGGTGAACTCTTGTTTCTTCCAGCTCTTCTATGTTGTGTCTGCACTTCTGGGTTCCAGATAAATCTGGAAGCAAATGTGAAAAAATGGTCTCATGGCATTTTGGCAGGAACCTCTGGAAACCTCACAAAACAGCTTTTTCCAGACTCAAAGCTGATTTTAAAACAGCATTACTTCAGCTATTTTAGAAATACATTCTTTCTCTCAGAAAGCTGAATGTTTCATGTGCCAATAGGCAAGATTAAAAACTATCCTTATTAAAAAAAAAAAAAAAAAAAAAAAGGCATAAAAGAATCATGAAAAAAAAAGAAAATCTGAGGAGACAAATCAGAAGCCAGTGTCACATCTCAGCCTAGCTCAATACTGAGGATATTTTGATACAGAACTAGAATTTACGTTGTAGTTTTATTCTGAGTGTGAATCTAAATTAAAACTAAAGTTCTAATCCCACCCCCAAAAGAATTAATTTATTGATCTGTTTATTAGATACAGATTGCCAGTAAACATACAAGCTTTAGTTGCTGCCACTCCAAAAATAATCTCAGGTGGAATCTATACTTTCACATGTAAGAACAGCTTCAAAAACAAATTATATACCAAAGAGATTACTTCCCAGGGTAAGGGTTACTTCGCAGGGTAAGGGTATATACCAAAGAGATTACTTCCCAGTGTAAGGCGTTTTTAGGTGAAAATAATGGGCCATGAACTTCAAAGTGGAAAGAGTGTTTATGTAGCCATAGAACTCTTCTAACACAAAGCTGATACAAGAGGGCCTCAAATTCCACTATCTGCCCACTGCCTACAGTGGATGTTTGTAGTTCCTGGGATGGGGAATAAAGGCAAGTAAAATATAGCCTACTTCCTCGTGAATCTGCCAGGTGATCTAAGCAAATCATTTATGCTCTCTGTGCCTCACACTCCCATGTGTATGTTCAGCATAACAATATAAACATATACATTTTTAGGGATTTCAGCTCTACCTTGACGTAAATGTTGGAATTCCATATATTCTTGCATCAAAAAGCCATAAGCATGTGGCCCACACTATTAATTTCAGTAAATGAAGATATGAATCTGCAAAATACATTTTGATATGTAGACTGCCTTGCATTTCCACTGATTTCAATATTAATTATCTGTTATCATTGCCTCAGCAAAAACAGCTGGTGAAATCACAGCTTTGTTGAAGACGAGGAGAGTTTGGTCTGGCTCAGTGATTAATGAACATCATGTTCTGGTAAGATCTGATCATTTTTTTCCAAAAAAAATTTCCACCACTTTTTTTCTGGGTATTTAAACACATAAAGATTGATTTGTCCCTGCTTCTTCCAGGGTCCCTATGTGTTATGCAATGGTGACACCAATCAATATCAAAGTCCTGCTCTGTGCCACTGACCATTCATTCTTTCACTATGTTTACACAAAAATTCAACCACAGAATGCCTGAACAGGAGGAAACCATTTGCATATCCCTAGCAAAAGATTGCACATGGTACCTCTTCAGTGCAGTACCACAGTTAATTTCACATGGTCACTTCAGACAAAACTGTTCCATAGCAAAATCACTGCGGTGCCACAAGACCCAACACACTGATCTCTAACTTTGGGTAATGCTGGGGAGCAGACTTCCTTCCAACTTCTTACAAATGTACAAAAGCAAGAGCCTTCCTGAGCTATATGTTAGGAAATCGGAAAACTTCAGTTAGAACCAGTCTTCACTGGAAATTAAGTAGCTTCAATTTTTTAAGCAGTGCAAAATAATTTCACTGCCAATTTTCAGGAGCTCAGGTGTCAGCTAAGATTTTGAGATTTACATATAAAACATTGAACCAATTTTCAAGAAACAGTATTAGAGAACCATGTTCACTTGATGAAACATTCAGAACAAACCCCTGAAGGAAAAACAATACAAGGTCATCCAAGCCTTTATAGCTTTTGGTAGGAAATGCATATATTTGTGAGAAAATGCAGAGGAGTGACACAAAAGCATATCTGTTCACATATATAGCATGCAGAGGGTTATACATGGCTATATGTACCAATAGGCTGACATGAAGGCCCATAGAGGATGTGTCTCAAAATGCACCGGAGATAGGCTGCAGAGAGATCTCAAGGACCCTTATAATCAATAATCCATTAAGCAGATGCAGTGGCTACAACTTACTGAAGCAAGTTGCTGAAATTATTATTCATACTGAAAGCTCACTTAACTATAATCTATTATGTGCAGAGTTTGCAGAAAAGATAGAGGTGCCTAGATAAAACAGTTACTCTTAAATTCTATACAGGCATTTTAACTTTTTAATTTCCATAGCCAAAACATCACACATGCTATATGAACAACAACAAAAAAAAAAAACAGACATGTACACAGATGTGAGGACACAATTCTCATCCAAGAAAAAAAGGTAAAGTTATTCACCCTCCTCATAGGCACATAAACATGTTTGTGCTTTAACCTCTTGCTGTGTCTAGGAAAAGAGAACCGCTGATCGAAAGTGCAGGGCTGGGAGATGACTCCCTGGTGCCCTAGAAAAGACAGAAGGCTCTCTTCTCTCTTGCTAGCATACTAGTAAACGGTTTCTGTCCCTTCCAGGCCAGTATATGGTCTTCTTTTCTTAGTGGGATAAAATGGCAGAGGATTCTTTTATACCTGAGTGACGCTGGGGTTGCCCCTACTCATTCCCTCATCCCAAAATGACTTACTGTCTAGCTTCTGCACTTCACCTTTCCTACCGGCATCCAAGTCAGGCTCTTCCCACAGATGAGCCCTTAAGTGATGCAACAAGGCTCTGACATGAAGCAACACAAACATTTAGTTAATCTTTCTATTTTACTATATCTAAGCCTGCCTGAACCACCAGCAACAACCCTCTGTAACCATTTCCCTCTCCCTTCTCTCTTCATTCTGAATTGCTGTCAAGACTTCCTGATGCCCTTTTGCAAGTAGAAGAGGATAAATGTAAACAAAATATCCTAAAGTAATGAATCTCTTTAAAAAAAAATCTTCTCAGACTGTGTAGCAGCAGAGCTGCTGGCTGCAATTACTTTCACTCACAGCCTGTGATGAGCCAAGGCTCTAAAGCTGGGGTGTGGAGGGAGGAGAGTGCACTGCAAGGGATCTCTGCAGCCTAATTCCTTGCCCGGGACAAGCAGTGACAGCTGCCACGTGCCTGCCTGATTTTCAGGTGTACAAAGCGTGATCAGGAGGCACACTTGGTCAGAAGGCAAAATAAAATAAAAATTTGGCTACTTCTTGTGTCCACAGAGCAGAATGGAGTATGAGGACTTTGTTCCTAACCTCTGGGTCAGTATCCATTGGTGGCCTGGGCTGAAGCACTTCAGTTAAATTCTCAGATTTTTTTTCATACAAACTGCTTTAAGGCACTTGCAAATGAAGAGGTTTGTTGTGTTGATCTAGCCAATGAATCTGGAATTGGTTTTGTACTAAGATACAGTTTGTACCTCTCAGGACTCTCTGTGTTTTTCAAACATTGCTTCCTCAGTGACACAGTAGTTGTGTTTTTAAAATCTTTTTTTTTTTTTTTTTCTTCCCCTAAACAAAAGACAGAAGCTTGAATTCTGTGATAATCACATGACTCCAGCAGCTGGGGCCCTTGGCTCTGGAGTTCGTGATTTAATCCACCTCTGCATGGTGATTTTTATGGGAACTGTCTTCATGGCTAGCACTCAGTCCTTAATAAAATAGACAGAACATTTTCTCATTAGAGCACATTCCTTCAGAGAAACTGTGGGAGGAAAGACATTAACAGAAGATTGTGTATCCAGAACCAATTAAGGCAATATCCTAAATTATTTAAATCATAGGGCTCTTTGCCATTAACATGAATGGAACCAGGATGCCAGTCCAACTTTCCATTGCATTTTTCCTTTTCTGTCCTCTTAAAGCAAGTATCTGCATCAGAATATCCTTCTAGAGGTGTACTGGACTTTTTCATGTTGAAAGAGGTCCAGTGAGCTATATAGACTGCATAAGTCATGTACAAAATATAGTTCTGAGGTTCTTTGAATCTGTTTTAAAGCTCTTACATATATCTATCTCGTTGATGTGTATCTCCTTGCTAAACATCTAAAAATTTAAAATCACATCAGTCCCTGCTTTACCCACCATAGGGAAGAACTTTGCAGCTGTTTAGCTGCACACAGCACAACCTAAAGGTCTCTGACCCGTGAGCATACTACACAGGACTGGGTCTTTTTGCTGGGTCTTTCCAGGTCACCAGAACGTGCTGACCCGTATGGCTCTGGCCAGCCTGCTGGTGCCAGCACTCCTACTCACACAAGAAGTGCCATGAAAATGTTGGTTACCACAAATGGTCAGGACTTTGGTTTTGTACTTCATTCCAGGTTCACCAGAATCTCAGAGCTGCTTAGGTCTCAGAGGTTCCTACAGAAAAAATTTTTTTCTGTGGGTGGTGAAAGCAAGAAACTGTGGTGTTTGCCCCACTTGCTGATTGTTTATAAGGTTATAAAAATTGGCAGATAGAAAAATGTCAATAGGTGTGTCTACCATTCGGACCTCATCATCCATGACTATTTTGGTCCATTTGAGTTGTTCTTCCAATTCTGGGAGTAGCTTTGAAGTAAGGACCACTCCTAAATGACCCTATTTTTGTTCTACACTAAAACTGTGTTGTGTCAGGTAATTTGTACCCTTCTAGCCTGTCATTACAAATCCTTTACAACATAACTTTCCTCAGTTATAAAGTCTGTAAATAGTTTTGAGATTTTCTTCATAAAATATTTTCCTACCACATATGTGCTTTAGCAAGCGACTCTGCATTTTAGTAGTTTGTCTCCAGGCTTCATACTCTGTAATGGCATACATCACATTCTCATCATCTGCTTGCCTGTTCTACTACTCAGCCACACATCAGAATTTGCAACAGGGTTCTTATTCCATGTAAGAACTTCCAGTATATTTTTTATGTAATTGCTTAACATTTTAACATGTGCACTCTATTTTAATAACACAAATTTTAACCCAAAACTATGTTTGGAAAGGCAGCTGTCTGTTGAGTAGCAGAGGAGGCTTTATAATTGTTTTTTCTATTACCCATTTTATTAGAGTGAGTTACTTAACATCAGGATGAACTAATTTGAGTGATAGACATGGGTGATAGTATTTGGGTGGCCTTCAAAAAACACATTTACATTGGCTTAGGTTATCAAGGAACAGCAACTCAGCTTTTCCCAAATAATGTGTCTTTTCAAAATGTCACAAGTGAGGAACTCCACAGCTTGCATAGATAGTAAATGGTTCACGAAAACTGGTGTTTCATTTGGCAGCTAAAAAGATGAAGGCAAAATGGGAAACTCTCACAAAGAAAGAAGCACCTAATTCTACTGACACCAAGTTATAGCTTTTTAGCTATGAAGGATTTCTATTCAGGAGTAATAAAAGTGAAGCTGGTAACTACCACCAAATTCACCATAAGAAGCACTAATAGAAGAAAATACCTTTCAGGAATCTAGATTTACCCTAAAGTCTATTATAGTCTTTTCACAGTCTTGTCAAGGACTGCTTCCCTCTATCTAGATACAATAACATTTCTTCAAGTTTACCTGAGGAACCTGATATCTGGGACAAAAAGAACAGACTGTAAACAGTAATATATAAATAATATTTACAAAATTTCAGTGGAATAGTGTCTATCTGAGTCATCTATGTGTAGTAAGCATTGTTTTAGAAATCTCAGCTGTTTAGAAAAATCAACGAAGAAGTTAAAGAAAATCAAAAAAATATTTTTTCTCCATTTAGGTGGGGTAAAAGCATTAGTGATGAGTTACCTTCTGATAGATTTAAGATATAGAATCTTGAATGTTACATTCTGCCCTTGTTTGTATTTTTGGCATAGACATAAAGAAAAAAGCAAAATAGACACAAAGCCCATAACATTCCATCTGCAATCTCAAACTAAATAGAAGAAACCCAAAATACCATGTCTTCATTGGCTACCATAAAGCAGCTAATAAGAAGACAGGCCTGCTCCCACACAGCATAGTAGTGGCATTCCCATTGACTCCCGTGGAAAAAGATCAGGGCTAATATACTCCAGGAATTCAGAGAAATTACTTGGAACAAGACCTCCCATGTCAGGAGCTCATTAACTGTCCTTAGTCCTAAATGAACTAGGCATTTCAGTAACATTCTTCCCTTCTACTCTCATTAAATCTTGTAACACTGCTGGTAATATTTCCTTCAGAGCTGATGAACTCTCTTTAAAACCATTTACTAAATTGTATGCCACCATCTTTAAGAGCAATGTAATGTTTGTCACTCTCAAACTGACTTTTCATCGAAGAAATTTCCTAAAATGTGTATTTTAAAAATTTGTCCTTGACTTGCCATTACATATTTCATTAGGGAAGTGTTTGATTGGCTCCAGATGCATGTGATAAAACTCCATGTGTATAATAACATTTTTATTTAACTTCTGTGACTTTCACAGGTTTGGCTCTGAGAGAATGTAGTCGACACTGTAGTTACCTTAGATAGTGCTGCTTAAATTGTCATTCACAGGCCATAGAAGGGTATGGGACACTCTCACCTCACCAGCAGCATGATTTATTTCATTTTTAGGAGGATAATAGTCTAATAAGCCATAAGTCTAGCCACTACATTTGGGGACCCACTGAAGTCTAATGCCAGATCATCTATATGTTGCTTACAGATTCCTCTATATACCATACTCTGCTGCTGTTTTTAGCATTTGTCTGTATTCCAGCTGCACAAATGATAAAATATTGCTGCTGTGCAGAGACAAGAAAAGGCACAGGAGCTGCACAAGATCAGTGCTGAACTAAGCACATGTTCCTGTTTTTACAGGCAGCAGTTCGTGGTTTGAAAACAGGTCAAGGAGGGAACATAGAGCTCGCTCTCTCATGGTTCAGGACACTGTGCCAGGGAGCCCAGGTCCCCTCCAGGGGTGGTTTTTCTCCCCATGTTCTCCACTCTGAGATTGGTCAGAAGGGGTCCATGACAGCACAGAGTTAAACTTCAGTCAGTGGGACCCACCAGCTCCTGTGCCAGGGCTGAACCCCAGAGCTGCCTCATCAAACAAGGCCTGGCTGCAAGGCCTGGAAGGAGTGGTGTAGGCCACATCCCAGCAGCCTTCACTTTTGCTAAACCTGTCTGGAATTACAGGTGGATTTTTTGAGTCTCAGGAGCTGCTCTGTGACAGTTTGCAGCTTCAGTTCAGATAGTTGCATCTGGGAACACTGAAGTTGGCCAGATTTTGAGTCAAACTTTTTTTTTTTTTTTTTTAGTTTATTACACAGAGGATATACATGGTTATCGTGTTTCTTGTGGATTTTTGTTTTCCTCCCCACTCCATAAAAAATATTTTATTATTTCATATTCTAAAAGATGCCTAAATGTCTACAAATTGAGAAGAGTAATCTTCAAAATATGATATAAGAACTTACTTTTATTTCTTTGACTCAGAAAAAAAAGAATATAGCTCTGGCTTACGCTCAAACCATAAATATGTTTCTTTCAATAAAGGATTTATAGGACTTACACTGAACACTTCTTGAAGTTGCAGATACCTACAGAAATCTACGCATAGTTCTTGTAGGGCATATTATTTAACAGTGATTGTGCTACACACTTCTGACATGGACAGGCTGTCTTTTGTCTATTTTACTTTTTAAATAAATGAAAGTGTATGAAGTATGGAAAGGAGCACTAGGGATATGCATAAGACCCAGAGCCTTCAGGAACCAGGCCTGTTGACATGGGAGACACAGGTATCAGTGTCTCCGCCTGGCTAGGCAGAGTGCAACTGATGAGGTCCTGCCTTGCCCAGTGACTGTACAAGGCGATGCAGCACTTGGGCAATATGGCAGGAAGCAGAACACCAGGCAGGTCCTAGAAAAGTGAGCAGCAAAAAATCAAGCAGTATCAGCACACTGGCTGCAATCTAAACTGACAGCTCAAGAGAATCAAACTGAACTTGCCCAAGCACAGACTACAGAGCACAAAAGCCACAAAGAAATAGTGCTTGGTGATGTGCAAACACACACAACTATCTCTCCCTGGGAGCCAACAGAGAAAGTAAGGCAGAAAACATATTTCAGGCCTATCCAGGAGATGCTGACAATTTCAACTATAAAAGTTGAAATTAAAAAAAAAGGAACTGAAAAAACAATGATACTGCTGTTGTATATATTATTTACACCTATAGGGCTTCTGGTCTGGCCTTATCTCAGCTGTAACTCATGTCAAGAGAGCACGTGCCTTATATGACTGTTTGCCCTCACATTCCTAGCAAATTCCAAACTCCTGCAAGATGAAGAGCAGTCTGGGCATGGCAGAAACACAGGACTGGATCTACATTTGCAAAACATGCAGGGCTATTTTGTTGTGAAATATATTAATTCACTAAATGGTGAATGAGTAAATAATGTAGAACATGGTCTTGAATCATTTTTCTTTGTTCCCTTCAGAATGAAGTTTGCTCTAATTTGGATACCTTCCTGAGATATTAAGCAATAAAGAAGACCCCTAAGCCATTGCATACCAATGTATTTATCCTCCTCAACTAAATCAGCCATTATGAGCATTTGTCTGTAGGATGGGTAATGATGTAGAAAAAGTCAAAAGTAATATTGAAAGAAAGGGAAGAACTATCAACTGTAGCATAGCTGATAAAGTTACATTCAGGAAACCTTTTCAGGTGCTTAGAGGAGCCAAGGATGTGCTCTGATGTGTTCTAATACATAGCAGAGACCTATTTTATAGTCTAATCAAATTTGATGGAGTTATTCAGCTTAGTTTGAGCCAGACACAATAGGATATCTCATGGAAAGCAGCATCTGGCTCAATATGATAGAACTCCCACCATAAAATAAATAAATAAATAAATAAATAATACTTTAATGAATGGCCACCACTTCCAGAGGAGCTTAAATTACATAAGTGGATTAAGGCACATTTAAACCTGTTAGTGCACCAGTCCTGAAACATTATTGCAAAATGGCTGAAGAGTCTGCAAACTACAGCTTTGCAGATGCCAGATACACTGGGTTTTCATAATCTCAACGTATCATTTGTCATCTGGAGCACAAGGTGCCTCTGGCAGGGAGATTTTGTGCTGAAAGGACTAAGCCAGTGGCCAACAATAAGAGGACAGCCAGAGACAGAGGCCTTGTAGGTCACTTTGCATGCAGAATAGTATGAAATGGTCTTCATAAAGAGTGGGCCAGACTATCAGCTGATGTAGACCAGCACAGCTCCACTGACATCAGCTGAAGCCTTTCCACGTTTACACCCTGTGAGAACACAGTGCTCTATTTCTTCAGATACTTAAAAAATACTTTGTTCTTCACTGCAGTTCATCAGTCTCTACTAAGATCATCACTAACACTTTTTACCCCACCACTGCAGATTTCAAAGCATTTTTAAAGAGAAAGATCATAAACCACTATCAACTTTTTTAAAAAGTAGATTGAGGCATGGGTAGATCAGATGACGTGGTCTAACAGAAACCAACCTCACATCTGAGGACAAACCTCATGATAACATTCCTATAAGAATGCAACAATACTTCTGTTATATTAGGTTGTCCATGTCTAGATCTAACCTGGTTATTGAATGTACCCCTCACAAGGGCTGTAAGCTATATGCATGAATGTTTTCTTTGCCAAAACCAGCAGCTGGCTGTTGTACACTTCATTCTTTCCCTAAATATGACTGGATTTAGGAGCTCACAAGTGGTCTCCTAGGCCTGCAGTTTAGACTTCAGTGACCAACTTCCCAACCACCCGTTCTGCATTGCTGCCCTCTTTTGCATATGTAGGTTGCATAAATACTGAACTTCCTCCCAGCTCCAACTTGAGCTCTAAAAGTGCTTTACAACCCATGAAGTCTAATCATACCTCACATCTAGTCAGACACATAAAGGATATATTGACAATATAGAATGTCTCATGAACAGCTTCTTTAAATGAATTTAGGGAAAAGATTGGAAGAGAGAAACAAAGCAAACTTTCCTGCAAAAGAAAAAATGTATATTCTTCTGGGACAGTACAAATGTGACAAAGGAAAAAAGACAAAGAAGATGAAGCAGTTTCATTAAACATGCTATTGCCATTGCTTCTGCTATGAAACAAGTATCACAGCTCTTTTATTACCACCTTGTCACTGGCTTTGCTTTTCTCCCATAGTGTTTTCCTTCAACCAATAGTTTCAGCTACACCTATATTTTTTTTTAAATGTGTATTAACACCATTTATCTGGACTTAAGTTAACAACTCTTGCTGAGTCATACAGTCAAATAAAAAGCCAAAACAAAAACTGTGTTATGTCCAGTCACTCTTTTATGTCATGACTGGGTTCAGCAAAGGGGCAGAGAGAAAAAATATGAGGGACAGAAAGTTCCAGGAAAACTTTCAAACTTGTAATTATTTTATCCTTAGAAGTCTGAGGGGTAAATGTATTTATTCTCATTCTGGCACTGTTTTGCATCAAAAAAAGTTGTGCTTAGGGAACAGAATTTGAGAAATTCAATACAAAGTGAAAAAGATCCTTCCCTCATCAACATGTTCTTGGAATGTGTAAATTCACATCTCTCGAACTCAGAGCAAGAAAATAATTTTGTGACCAGTTATCTCAGCATACATAACAACTGTAACATCTATAAGGTACTCTGAGATTTCTAGGATTTAGAACAGGTTGAGAGGTACATATGGCTAAAGACAACATCTCCACTTACATAAAAAGGGAAACAAAAATATTGGGGAATGGGTATAAATATGGAACAGCTCTCATGTGTAAGAGGGTTAGAGTTTGACTGAATCTCCTTAAGGAATCTAAGCAGACCACAAGGTTGGCCCCCAGATCAGATCTCTGAAAGAGCAAGTCTCCAATACAAGCATTCAGATGGAGAGAATCACTTTGGGGGGGGCATTTTGTCACATTTTGCCTCCTGTCCACACCTCTGCCCTGGCACTGCAACTGTTGGTGTTTGCAAAACCTTTTTATGACCCATCTTTGCCTCCCCATACCCAAATCTGAGCTATGTGGAGACAGAGTTAGACAAGAGCAGTAGGACTACAGTAGGAATGTGCATTTTGCAAATAATCTACTAGGGAATCTAAATGAACAGCTCTTACCACTCAACAATTTAGTGGGGACTGCTAGCGTTAGGTCAGAGGTTGGACTCGATGATCTTGAGGTCTCTTCCAACCTAGAAATTCTGTGATTCTGTGATTCTTTCTCTGTGCAAAAATGCTCATGCGTGAGCTTACTTACTGAAAAAAAAAAAAAAAAGCATGTGTGAAATACCAAATGAAGGGGGCAAGGAGAAACTTTTCCTGATTGATAACACAGTCAGTTGTTCAATGTGCTGTTTCAGATCTATTCTGAAGTACTTAAAACAGATTTCCATGAAGAAAACACTCATGCCACCAGCTTCTGTAATTCTACATGTTAAGGGAGGGTTAATAACTGCTCATAAATTGTTGTTTCAGCAAATCACCAAAGATCAGTGATGAAATCCAGTTCTGTGTTCTAAAGAAGCCACAACTCTGAACTGTGGACCAGAGGCACGGAGAAGTGACATGGGTGCTGCCTTTCTCTGAAGCCTCAGGCATTCAGAATGAGCTTGATGGATCATTGTTTGAAATTTCACAATCTCTGGTATTGAGTAAGATGCAGAAGTGGGAGGGGGGGGGGGGTAGGTGGATAGAAGAGACAGCATTCATTCTTTTTTCATGCCTTTGTCACAGATCAGTGGACATATGGGAAGAAAAGATGAAAAGATGATACTGAGCTTATAGGAGAGGCAAATGTACCCTATAAATCTCTGAATTGCTGGTCATTCAAAAGAGAAAGAAAAATGAAATGTTCTAATTTAATCTTAAATCCTCTGTATGAAGATGGACTAACAACTACAAAATATAGCCATCAGCAGCAGTTTGGCATCTCTAACGTTGGGGATTTCATCACTTTAACAACTAATCATGGACTCTGATATAATCTTGCAATAGAGAGAATGAAGAGTGAAAACATTTACTCTCTATCCCTCTGTTTTCAGGATCTCACCCAAGAGAGAACAAAATTTAAAAATATGAGATGAAAATAAAAATTCTCTTCCAATTCCTCCTTAGATGTGAATTTTGTCTTCATTCCAATGTACCTTTGCTTGCTGGATGGAAATCCTTCCATACAGTTTCCAACACTAGACCAGCTAAGACTGATGGTTTTTCTAGCTGTTCAGCAGACTAAGGATGGGACATCTTGTGATTTCTCTCAAGTGTGAAATCTGCAGCACGATTAAAATCCGCTGCTGCTCTTTTTTTGTTTATTTGTTTTAAAGACAAAAAAAACAAACACAAGAAAACATGGTCAGGTTTAGGTCCTCAAAAAAGCATCTACAATCAGTCTAAATGCAGTATAGTCTCTTCCAAAAGTAGGTACACAGATATTTATAATAACACAGTTGAGTTTGCTAGCATTGCTACTTCTACTTTAAGGAGTTTTCCTTTTACAGCCTTTTGAATAGCAAGAATTGGCATTTCTGCTTTGTGAGAATAAAACTGCAGTGTCAGCACTCTATGTCATGTTGAGACCTCTTTGCAGCTGCTCAACCACAGGTACTCTTGCTGTGGGCAAGAGCAATTCCCCGAGAGGGGAAAAAAAAAAAAAAAAAAAAAAAAAAAAAAAAAAAAAAAAGTGGTTGTGAGATTGTGAGAAACACTAACACCACTAATCATCTGGATGGATGCAGTCTTGGAAATGGGTGTGTGAAAAAGGATAACATGGATCCCCTTATTTGGTCTTCCTGATGATTATATAACTTGAAATGTGTCCATTTAGAGCTCTGTGCTCAACAATTCTCACCACACATGCACATTTTCCTGAGGTAAAAGAGATGTACAAGGATGAAAACAGTCTGTGTCATGTTTCTCCTCTGCTTCTGTCAACATGAATCTGCAAAGAGTTATCCTTCACACCCATTTGCTCTGTCTGCTGCATGCTCTTGGAAGTGAGTAAGCATTTCCACAGGCAAAGCAGCTTTTGTACTCCTTCATTTTAAAATGGCTGTAACCTATTCTTACAGCACCAGGAAGAGCCAATCTAAAGGCTACCAGAAAGGAGTAGTTAGTGGATTCACCTTGAGTTAAGTGGGCTTACAGGGGAAGTCCTGTAGAGCTCTTCATATTTTCCCAGTTGGTATCTGCGCTGGAATCCTGTTCCCTCTATACCTCACCATTGCTTGTAGTATTGTCTGTGCTCCTGACTGCCTTTAGACATATCAGGTAACCCTTACCAGATCCAGTTTTCTTAACTCAAGTAATCATAAAAGCATTTTCTTTAATAGTACCTTATCTCTAAGTTATACATGTATCTGTCCATATACCTCAGTGCTTCACAGGATTCTTTACAACTCTTAGGAAGTAATTTTGTAGGTACTGATTTCAGTTTCATATGACTTGTTTGTGATTCATAAATCTTTTGATCCAGTGAAATGTTCTTGTTTGGATGTCATGCTTCAGGGCTGAATTCATCTTAGAATCTGCAGTATATATAAACCTGAGACAGAAGAGACCTATTTTGTTCCATCTGCTTATCTTACTACCAAAGCTGAGTCATGCTCCACGGCAGATTTACTATTAACTGCTCATCTTATATTAGAGCCAAAAGTCTCTCTCAGACTTGGGGTTTTACTGTGTCATGTACCACACAAGCAGATGGACAGGGAGGGACAACAAAGCAATAATCTGTACTCTAGCACTGTCCTTGTCTTTCTTCTCTCAATAATAGTGAAAAGCACTTCTGGTTCAGATATGGAATCTCTTTCCCCTGCCTTACCAGAACCAAATTCAGAAATTTGTTATGAATGGAGGGCAGATTCTAGAATAGAAGCTGATATTGCCAGGGCGGAGGCTAACAGGCCTCTGCATCACTGAAAAAAAAAAAAAAAAAAAAAAAAAAAAAAAAAGGAGCTTGTCTGCAAGAAAAAGAGGTAACAAAATGACAACTAAGAAGTAATCTCCTGCACAGAAAACAGTTTTGTAGATAAATAAGCACCACAGTGCCAAGATGCTTCAAAGACATAGATTATAGAACATCACAAAGGTTAAGTGATGATGATGCTATCCTATCATTCAGCATCACTAAGTATTTGCCATGAGTTTGCCATGAGTTGTACTTTTAGGACTTGGATTCAATTTATACATGCTGCGCTTTTATTCTGCATGGTGTGTTTAACTTTGAGGATTCTATATCCTAGAGAGCTATCAGAGAAAAAACAGCTGAAATCAGAGTTCTTTACACAAAGAGAGACTTTGCAAGCAAAATGTTTTCCAAGAGAAACAGCTACTGGAAAGAAGAATTAACTAAAGAACTAGATTAAGGCAGATAATGCAGGAAAAAATATCAAATTTCTGACTTGAATTTGGCATGCTTCTTTCTTCTAAAAGTTTACTCATTCTGAGTGGAGAGTTAATGTCCTCTTAGCCAACATTCTTACCAAATGCATCTAAAAACTCCTTCCCTGACCCACTCCTAACAGGAACATATGTAACACCATGCTTCTGCTCCAACATTTAAAATTAATTTAATTTGGAGTCTGTTATACTACTTGCACTCCGGCAAAGTCAGCACAAAATCACAAAGGTCCCTTCCAGCAAAGGTGGCTAGTTAAACTGAAAATGACTGAGAAACTGGGGACGAAGCAGAACATTCAAACAGCTTTCTCCTCATTGTCACACTACCGAATATGAATGCCAGAAGATAGATGAGATGTAATAAGAAAAAAAAAAAAATAATAATAATAATAGAAGCACAATGAAAGTGAGAAAAACAAAGAGAGGAAAAGTTCACAAAATGGAAAGATATGTATGGGAAATAGACACAGTGGAAACAGATGTTGATATATAACATCGTCTCATCGTGATTCAACTGACTAAACCTCACTAGAGGTCATGCAGCGTAGGAAGAGGTTTCATTTTCATTTGGAGAAAGATAAATGTCACCACTCAAACAAACTAGCTGCAGGAACCTTTCCTGTCTGAGTTGCTTTCGCCAACTCATCTTTAAAAAGAAGCCTGTCTCTACTAGCGAGGCCTGGATCACATTTAAGGGTGGGACCTGAAACCCTTGTCTTCTTTTTAGTGGAGACTTAAGTTATGGTTGTTTGGGACTTTTCTTTTTCATGCTAAGCCTTTCCCAGTGCTGAGTAGGGTTCTAACAGACCTACAGCAACACCAAATAATCTAAGAAGTGCTGGTTTCTCCCACAAACTCAGGGCTTGCTATGTTCAGCAGTGACAACTGCACAGCTCATCTCCCCATCTCAATACCTACATAGCATTTACCAACTAGGCAAGCAAGTCCTCTGCATGTGAGGAGGTTGAAAAGGCCAAACTTGGTGACAGATCTGAGGCAGTAGGTACCACAGCCTCACTGAGGAGTGGTGGAAGATGTGCCTATGGGACAGGGCTCTTAAGCAATGGGCAGAAAACCAGAGCAGACCAGATGAGGCTGCTACAAGATTTCCTCAAGTGAGAATTCTCACAGCTTTAACTGACTCCAGAAATTTTCACCTATTGTTTTAGGCAAGCCTTCTGACCATGTAGTCCTTGCATACAGCTGCAACTTTATCCACCTACATTCAGCATACCCTGGAAAGATAATGGCAACTATCTTCTGTAGGATATCTTTTAGCACTGGTTCTTGCATCATCTTCAGTAAATAAGTTAGGGAGGATCTAGTTGCATGTGTTTTGGAAAGAGGATAAACAGTGGAATTTTATTCTGGAACAGTCAAGTAAACATACTTTAATTTTGAAAAAGTAAAATTATGCAACAATTCTGTAGTGTGACCTTAAACAAATACTAAATTTAAAATTATTTGACAAAATTAAACAGACAGTGATTCCAAACTCCAAAGCATATGCTGATCTGGAAAAGGCAAAAATATAAAGAACTACAAAACTACTACCTTTGTTGTTGTTTTCACCTTTTACTCCTCTGTAAACACTTTAGGACAAATTTTACTTTCTGTGTCACACTGAAATCATGCCAGGTGGAAACACAATAAGCCAGGCCCAAATAAAATAATATAAAATATAAGGAATGTAATTTCACCATAAAAATAATTTATTTTTTACAGCTACTGTTTCAGGAGGACTTCAGGAAGTGACATTACAGATCCTCTTAGAACATATTCAGTGGTAACAGCCCAGTTTTATCCTTAAGTACATTCCTGTAAGTCTAGTGCAATTCTACCAGTTTCAGAGCAGTTACATGAAATATACATTGGAAAATTGAATTTGCCTTCATGTTTTTAGAACCACAGCTCGGGTCCAGAAGAAATGTAAAGAAAGATGTAAATTGATGTGATGCTTCTCTCCTTCCTCCCCTTGGCATATCCAGTGCAAAGATATACACCCACTTAGGTGCACATTTCTGACCTAGCATTTCTGAACCAAATAAAGCCCTGAGTGAAGACTGAGTTCTGCACCACATTAACATAACTTGTGTGCACCTGGGAGTATCAGTAGATTGATCTCTTATCTACCCTTGTGAGCTTGTATTGCTATACTGAGTGCAGTCTACTTACCAATCTGCAATTAACATCACTCACATAGCACTAAGACAATCACTAAGCACTAAGGAGAGGCCAGAATAATTTAGAGGGTCTTACTTAAAAATTCTTTGTTCAGCCTTATGCAGGGCCATTACCACCTGCATGATTAGGACCAAATGCATTGCTCTAGGTGATATTAATACAGTGACTATAAACCTCATGGCAGTCTACGGTTTCCTCATGAGGGGGAGTGGAGGGGCAGGCACTGATCTCTTCTATCTGGTGACCAGCAATAGGACCCAAGGGAATGGAGTCAAGCTGCAACAGGGGAGGTTGAACTGTGCTCTCAGTCATATGGTCTGAATTCTGATTTTTGGGTAGACCTGTGTGATTGGGTAGACATTAGAGAAAATGTTCGACCTTTAGAGGGTGTTTGTTGTTGT
This sequence comes from Aythya fuligula, assembly GCF_009819795.1. NCBI lineage: Eukaryota > Metazoa > Chordata > Aves > Anseriformes > Anatidae > Aythya > Aythya fuligula. Next base: position 28,387,151 of record NC_045563.1, read on the forward strand.
TGTTTTCCCCCAGAGGAAAGATGAAGCCAGGAAAATATATTTAGGCCATGCTATTACAGAGATATTAATACCTGAAGAGGAAAATTTGGTTCTCCTGTACAAGTTACATTTATGCCATAGATGTCCCCACTCAGTGGGGAACATATATTACATCACTGTAAAAAGAAAGTTAAAAATACATGTATGTGTAAGACAAGTCCCAAGGGAAATGATGAGTGTTGAAGACTGTGTGCTATGTGTTGGTTGAGGATGTGGGGGAAATGTAAATTACTTGGAAATTGACTAAGCAAGAGGTAGCTAACAGAAAAGTAAAAATAAATAAATAAATAAATGATTTTTTAAAATTACTTTTGTCCAGATAAGGTCAATAACATGTAAATGAAAAGTAAATCATTTCTGTGAGAAAGTACATTGTATGTCCATTCTGCAGCTATTAGCAGCAAAATGGGAAGCAAAATGACAGTTCCTTGGAATTTCCAAGGGTATTCCATGGAAAACTGAAGTAACACCATAAGATTAGACAACATAAAGGATGATGCACTGGAATATCTGTGTTTACTGTAATTTTTTCTCCAACAGGAGGCCCTTATCACAAATTAAAAAGCCAATTCTATCCTGATAAAATGAATGCCATCCATATTGGTCTTAATGACTTTTCCATACAACAAACAGCAAGGAAAGAAGAAAGTCATAGAATCATTAAGGTTGGAAAAGACCTCCAAGATCATCTGGTCCGACCATCCCCCTACTACCAATGTCACCCACTAAACCATGTCTCTAAGCACCACATCCAACCTTTCCTTGAACACCCCCAGGGATGGTAAAGCCACCGCTTCCCTGGGCAACTCATTCCAATGCCTGACCGCTCTTTCTGAGAAGTATCTCCTAATTTCTAACCTAAACAGCCCCTGCAAGCAGGGAAGACTTTGAAAGAGACACTTCAAAGAGAGAGGAATTACCTTGCTGAGATCTCAGGAAGAAACGTGCTAATGTGCTTCTCCCTACATTTTTTCCCTTTCACTTTAAAAATGAATACATTACAATATAAAAGAGAATTCCTAACTAAAATGCTCATACTGCAGTGGCTATTTTCATTCATCTTTTGGCAACTGAAATATTAGTATTAAACATAAAAATGAGGAAGTATTGCATGGGTAAGAAGAAAGATTAATAAAGTTAACAAGCTCTAACAAGAGCCACAAGTCAAAATTAAAGCCAGATTTCTTACTGAGCTTTCTAAAGGAAGAAATATCTTGGGTTATATGAATATAGGGATTATTTTTTGATCTGTTTCTGAAGTCAACTTTGATATTGTATGTGACAATTTTTTATTATTATTTCATGTCAAGTATGCATTAATATATAGTACATTTACTGACAAAAGTAATCATAATACACCAAGTCAAATTCTTTTGCTGAATTTAGTCCAGGAGAATAAGAAACAAATGCAGTTCTGAGAGGGTAACTGGAGTTGAATTATAACAATAGAATAATAAAGCAGAGAGTATCCAAGAGCAAAGCCCCATCAGAAGAAAAAAAAAAAAAAAGGAAGAAACCAGATTAAAAGTTCATATAACAATAAATGTCTATAGTATGATGAGCCAAATTCATCTCTAGAGTTTCATGAGTGTTGAATTTGGCTTTAAGTAGGATTCTTATTTATGGGGAATTCAGACGATGGGAAAGAATCATTACACAATACCATTTCAATGAAAACTAACGTCATTCAAAATCAAAGTGGGAGTTCAGAAAGTTATCTGAATCATATAAGCTGTCCTAATCCAAATATTCATTTTTGTTGGATTCAGGAGTAGAATAGTTTTCTTCTTTTCGTAATGATGCACACGCACATGTCTACTTGGCTGATTGTTTCTGTAAAAATGCCATAGGAGCAACAAGTCGCCCAAACATTTCTATCCTCTGGATATTCATGTGCCTCATAGAGGTACTCCAGCAGCGTACAGGGAATGGAAATGTCTTCTAGGTTATTTGGTTCTGTTACACTAAGTTATACTTCCAAAGTATTGGTCTGTCAAGGTACACGTATGCTTACCTCCGTATGTATATGTATATGAACACATGTGTTTTTCTGTCTCCTGCTCCTCCACCTCTCACAGAAGAAACTAATAGCACGATACTTCTGGATCACTGTAAAGTTATTTTTTGGTTGGAGCCAGAATACAAGCATGAAGTACCATAAACATAGTTAAACAGTTTGTAAACTTGCTAGCACTCAGACTCTCTCTTTTGTGTTGATACAAAAGAGAACCTCAGGCAACAAGACCTGGCACTCCTGGGTGATACTGTATAGTATAGTATGAGTATCACCTAGTATAGTATGTATGTGTGTATATATATATATATATATGTATACAGTGGGTGATACTGATACATATTTAGAAGGAATACTTGGCATATGTGTTCTGAAGTTCTAGAATTGGATTGACATGTCAAAGAATGTTAATTTACCTGAAAATCTACAAGCAAAGTTTATAGCCTTAGAGTCACTGACTTTTTCATCAGAAGGGAAAAAAACTGTACTAGAAATTCAGACTGTTACTGGGTAATTACGGCTGGTTATAGAGAGCATGTAGTAGATGAAGACCAGAGGCTTAAGCATTTAATAATGTTCTATTAAATTTTTTAGTTACTCTACCCTGAGTACTTCACCCAGTACTCAGGCAAGGAAAGTTTTGATGTTGAGGAAAGCAGTATTCATCCCCACCAGAACTTTGTAACTCTTGGTAAATATCTTTCAATGTAGTTTTCTCCCTGAACTAAGTGCAGGTGGTGCACATGCTAGCAGCCACCCAACACAATGGGAGAGGACAGACACAACACTTGCACTGCAGGGAGCTTTAACAGGGGACCCCACTATCTAAAAAGCATTGGAGCAACCATTGCATGTAACTAAGACCACTTTTTGCTCACTTAATCAAAGAATTGGAAGAAAATCAACAATGGGAAAACAGAATGGGTAAAAAAAAAAAAAAAAAAAACAAAAAAAAACTCTCTCCCTTAGAGGAGATTCCCTGTTTGGATGTGCAGAAGACGACTGTGGACAGGCCCTTTCAGCAGCAGCTTGTGTGTCCTACCCCAAACTTCCAATATGCTGGCTCCTTGTCTCTTGCCTGGAAGTATTCCCAGCCCAGAGACAGACATCCCCATATCACGTGATCCCTTTTATTCCCACTAGTAAGACTGTTTCAGTCTTGGTGGAGTCAGATTTTCCTCAGAGTTTCCATTCAGATGAGAGAGAGAGAGAGAGAACTTGCAGCCACCACAGTACTCACAGCCATTAGTCCTGGCCAGCTGCAGTAAATCCTGCCCTATTCAGTCAGCTTATTACTGGAATAAAATATCAACTTCATTTTATCACTCTCTTTGCTCCTCAAGTGTATAATTACAAGTCAACTGTGGGTCACACCGTTTCCATAACACCAAAGAACAGAGAAGCTGATAAGAGCCAGCAGAACAACTTGCACTGATTTTAATGGGATTTGCCTCAAACCTTTAACAGCTAGCACACTGGCAAAGTTGTTGCAGGTCACAGGGTTCACAGAAGGAGAAAACAGGAGACTGTCTGCATCTTGGACATTATTTAGGAAGCCATTTGCCTCTCTGTTTCAGTACCCACCAGAAACATGGAGGCATCAGTAACTCAGTACATTATGAAGCTGTTGAAAGGCTTTATTTATATAAATTTTTTGGGACTCATAGAAATAGCACTGATGAGGAATAAGAACTGAAAGAAGGGTCTCTCCATTTCCACCTTTCACTCAAGCGTGACATTAACTTCTAAAACAACAATGCAGTCACACATCACCTTTATTAAAGGCCTCAGACCTTTTTGGTGAGCATAAGCTTTAAAAGACAAAAACAAAACAAAACAAAACAACAACAACAAAACTCTAACAGTCATAATAGGCAGTGAAATTGTCAGAGAGTCTGCTGTCCGTATCACGTCATCTAAAAACATTAGAGAGGGACCCCTCAGCCATCCAGAAACAGTCAGACAACTAGCAGCTAGTATGTCAGCAACAGGATGAATTATGGTTTGTGTGATTTATTTGTTAGACATTGATATAGAATTCATTTTAAACACATGTATAAGAATTTTAAACCACAGCAGTGATTTGATTTTCCCAGCGACAGCTTTAAGACTAGATAACAGCAAATCGCAGTAGAAATAAGTTGGGATCTAAAATGAGCTGCTTCACTGAAGTTCATGCCTTGTGCTAGTCTATATGCACATGTTTGCAAATGAGTAAACTAATCCTCTTTTATTGTCTGTTATTCCCTAGTGCCTCCTGAAACCAGTATTTAATTTACACGTTGTGTTCCTGGTATCTAGTATGGTTTTCAAGTTCTTGAGAAAAGTTCTCTGCTCCAGTTCTCCACATTACATCACATTCCAAACATTTAAAAATAATAATTTTAAAACAGGAAGTTGAAGGTGCAATCTTTTTGCTGGCTTGACCACAAATAAAAATGAGAAAGTATTGGAAAATCATGCTTTTCACCAAGCCATGGAAAACAGATGAAGGTCAAATCACAGCTATCATAGCTGGAAATTCTTTCAGACATCCTGCAAAGGCATTACATGATTAAATGTTGTGGTTGCTGGCTGTTTTTCACTCTGGAAAGAGATGTGACCAGACCCGGGTATACATGAACAGGAAAAGGAATATAGTTCCACACTTGCATTCAGTTATCCGTAATACATTCACATGGTCTTACATGAGATTTCAGTGGATATTTAAGCCAAAGCAATAGAGCACTGATGCTGAAAGTAAGAATTCTACCTTTTTTTCTCCCTACGGACAGTTGCATGGTACCATCCCCTCCCTTGTCTTTTCTCTAGAGCTTTTCTGATGTTTTGCAGAGGTTTTCCATTCTGTGATTGGGAAGTATATACAATTTTTTTCACTTTTCTTCCCTTTAGTTTCAGGAGTTTCTCATGGAATCTCACCCTACTTGTGTTTTTCTTTGCAAATACATCCATCCTGTAATTTTCTTCAATGCTTTCCGCTCCATGACCCTCCTGCTGGTTATAGGCAGGTTACATAAAACCCCTGGTGCCAGTCTGACAGTGGGAAAACTGACACACAAAACTGAAGAGCCTTGGAGCACAGCTGACAACCAACCTTGCAGACAGACTTTGTGAGGCAGCTCTGGTGGCCAAACTCTCATTCATCCAACAAAAACAAAATAATCTCACCTTCAATGTATACATTCACTCGAGATATTTGATGCTTGGCTGGAAGAGCCACACCCAGACATACTCAGATATCACAAGGGTATCTGTTACAAGGCCCTCTGTAAGGAGCAGTGCCTTCGGGACACTACCACACAGGGAAATCAATTTCATTTCACGGTGTCAGGAACATTCCAGCTGCAAGACTAGGTTTATTTGCTTATTTTCACAACTCACACAAAGGAAATCCATGAAATTCTGCATTGGAGGGAAATCTTTCCCAAGATCTAGTTACAAAAAGAAACTCTCCAGACTGTGTGTGGCCTCATTCTCAGCTGTGCCATTGTTCGTTAGATGTAACTAAGGAGTAGGCTGAGGATGAGGTCCATAAAAAGCCAATGCATTTCTCTTATCCTGGGGCCAGTTCTTTGCCAGCCCAGCCCTTCCATAGATGAAAGCACTCCAAGAGCTGCTCTAATCTATACCAGCTGCTTCGCCAAAGCCTGATGTCGGTTGGGAATTGCTGCAGCACAATCCAGCCAGGTTCCCTTCCCTCCGCTGCCATAATCTCCTGCAGGAATGCATAATGTAGGAAGAAGATATGTAACAGGGAGCTGCACACAGAAAAGATTGCTCTCCCAAGGCAACCTGACCTCTTCCTAACAAAGCAGCAATGAAAAGGGAATGAAAGAGAGACCAGCCCCAGCTCCAACAAGCCTCTGTGCATATCAGATGTATTTATTGTTACCAATGGCTCCAGCTTACACCATTCTCTCAGAAGTCTGCAAAATGGCCCCTTGGGGTTAACAAGAACACGCCCTATGAAAAATGATCATAAATCTTTTAAACTCTGCAGTCCTCTAGGGATTTGATGTGCTGAGGATCTCGGGATTTAGGAGAGTCATGAGTTCACAGCATGATAAAATTTTAAGTGTATGCTAACTTAGCAAATGGAATTGGTCAAGTGTATTTCAAAACTCTTTTTGAACTGTTGCTGTGAGATATTCCAGCTCTGCAACTCAAATATCATCTTGGAAGTAGGGGGACAGGGAAGGGATGGGCACACAGAAAGAAGTTAAAAGTCTTTCTCCAATAAGAATTTAAAAGAATTTAAAAGTATAGGGACAGTAAAGCCATCAGCGGCCAGTTAACAGAGCAAGTCTGCAAATCCACCTAGCAATCAAGATTTGTGCCTCACTGTCCCTCCAATCTGTAACATTAGTTTGGTACCAAACATGTTAAGTGAAAAGAAAAAACAAGAGAGTCCCAAACACTATGCAGTAGAAGAAAATCGATTTCTCTTATTTAATAGTTTACACGTGCAGAAAAAGGATAATTCTGAAGCAGTGAATTTAGCCTTACAGCAAATCCTGACTAAAAAAAAAAAAAAAAAAAAAAAAAAAAAAAAAAAAAGTGGCAATAATTTATATGTATATATATATAGCTTTTCCAATGAAATTAAATTTTCACAAGAAGCATTCCTTAGTGTTAGCATTTTCTGTGTTTTTCCTCAAAATACATTTTCCTGACACTTAAATAATTCAATAAAGCTTTTTGATGAAAAAGTGTTCATCTTCAAACCTTTAAGAACTTGGCAAAAATTTTTTAAATTCAATCTTGCCTTTTCCAGTTTCTTTAGTTTTGATGTTAAAAACATTTTCACATAAAATGAAGAAATAACATATTTTTAAAATTATTTTGGTAGAATTTCTTTATTCATAAAAAATCATAAAATGCCTTAATGGCAAATAATCTTCCCTTCACCTCCCTTCTAAAGGGTGAGAAATTAGAAAGAAGGGAAATTGAACTAAATTTGTAGCAGAGTCAGGATGAGAGCTCCATGCCTAGCATGGCTCCTCATATCAGCTATTCTCCCTGGCGTGGGGGGAAGGAACTATTTCATACTTAAATATGAATTCTGGGCCTTAAGTACATTTATGGATATCTTACAGTCCAGGTTAATGCTTGCTAATTAAAGTAAGGCTTTTTAGCTCAACCTTTTTTTTTTTTTTTTTTTTTCCCTGTGACCCTTATTCTACAGTAGGAACTGCATTTAAGTGAGATCTGCTTTTTAAAATATATCCACAAGCTGTTCTGCTGTTTTCCAAGCCAAACAGAATGTCAATGGGCTCTGTGTTTTCAGTGATGTCAGAAAACACAGTGGCAACACTGCAGAGCAGTGTGAGGATCTTTGCACACCAGCTCCCAGGTCAGAACCATGCACCACGGGCACATAGCAACAGCCCAAACTCCCATTACTTCAAGACATTTGTACCGCCACATTCCCGGTGTGTTTGGTATACAGCATTAAGATGTATTTTGCTTTATTATTAGAGCATCGCCAATGTAACCTTGCCTAAATACTTATCAGTGGCATTTTATTCCCAGTGCCTCCTCTACAAGGTGCAAGAGCATTCCTGGAATTGCGTCTGCACACTCTCTGCCAGATGGTTTCAAATCGCACAGAAGCACTTTCAGTTCCGTTACACACAGGATAAAATGTAATGCAGTAGCTAAGAAGTTACTGCTTGGCTTTCTCTTAACACTCTGTAAGGCTTGCACAGAATTTGAAAAGTGTCTGACTGGGTTTAAGACATGACTTTTAAGATTTTAAGTTTTTAAGATTAGATTGGTAATGGATCGCCACTGAACGCTATGCTAGGGTGTTTTCTGGGTTTGGTCACAAACGGAATGCATCTACTACTGCTGTGTATGCAGCAAGTTCTGATTATCCAAGGTCAGAGAGTGAAACCAAGTGGAGAGGTACTGAAATCATGATGAGATATACTGGAATTAGGAGGAAATACTGTTTTAAATGTGTGTGCTAACCACCAAGGCAACTACAATGAGCTAAGTGTAAGTCACATCTTTGATAAAGTAAGTGCCCAAGTGAATCCCATTTAACATTTTTCTCATCCATCTTCTCCAAACTGTATTGAAAAGATACAAACACAGATTGGTTGGAAATGTATGAGGCTGGCTGTATTTTGTGAGTAGCTTTTAAGAAACTTACTTGATGTAGAAAATTAAACCATTCCTTGTTCCTTATCGGCAATACCCTGAAGCAAAAGAACACCATGAGTGTTAACTGTTGTTAACATTTGTGTTAACTGTTAACACAAACTCCATTCATACATTTAAAAATCAGTGCAAGGGCAAAAGCATGATAAAAAGGCTGAAATGTGAAATGCCAAAATTTCTGCTTTAATTATTCAGATCTAGATCTTGGGCTGTGGCCAAGAAGCATTTTGTAATGCTCAGGAAGGGGGATTGGAGTGGATATGTACATATGGCTTTAAAATCATGGCTTGCCCCTAGAGTATATCACAGCAGCCAAGAGACTGTTCTAATTAACACCTGCTACTAATAGTTCCAAAGGGTAATTCTGACATCTAAGGATCTCAAAGCAAAAAAAATAAATCTGTTTTTCTTGCATCAACAGTTGTAAAGGAAGAAGAACCAAATTTCCTTTGCTATTCTTGCTGTGAGGGGAAAAGATATCTTCCAATATGTGGAAGAAATTTGTTAAAGGAAGTTTTGAGACAAGAGAATGTCACCAAATACCTTTTCCAGAACTGGAAAAATCAGACCTTCAATGTGCTTTGCTGTACATCATGAATATAATTGTAAAACCTTTTACTCTTAGTCAGCTTCTTCAAATGTTCCCATCTTTGCCAGAGGGATTCCTTTGTGGAGACAGAAGAAGGACTATAAATTTTTCTTCAGAGCATATTTTTAGCTGAAATATGAAAGGGTTTGTTTTTATTCTAATTCAAGTGAAATTGATAAACCCATTTGAGAAAAGCTGCTTGAATTTTGTTGTGGTAAGAACAGGAATGGAAAGCATCTTTTTCACAAGTAATCCAAATCTCCCTGTTGCTCTAGAATAAGTTTCTGTTTCCTATGCTGCACTTTAAGTCTTAAGCATCAAGCTGACACTCAGCAGCTGAATACTTCATAAATGAAAGAATGGAAGAGGAAAACTAGACATATTAAAGGAAATAAAGTATGTAACTCAAACTGCTTGAAGTACCAAACACCAACTTGGTTTTAGCCATATTGAGAAAATGAAATTCATGCCAATTTTCAAAGATTGTTCTTTAATTATTTTCTGTAATTAATTGGGTATTAGAACCACCTTCAGTTTTCCTTCAGAAGTGAGAATTTTTTAGCACCTCCCTATAATGGAAAGGGATGAATTCTGCTCAAGAATGGCCTTGATCAAATACTTTCCTCAATAAAAAGCATCTTAAGTTATAAATTTACTGCTGCAATGATTAGATACAAGTGTGCTAGCTTAAAACAAATACAGCATGCATTTAGGGTCAGAGCTCATAGCCACCAAGCTGTAGACAAAAATATTTTCACTTCACACTCTTAATGCCCCTAGTCCTTCTCTCTCCCCACAGCATTCTTTCAGTGGTCTCTTAATCTCTCACTACTTAATATCTGGCAAGAAAATCTGAGCAAAGGACAAGGTAAGAGTTGGAAAGTCATGTGGCTTCAGGTCATAGTATGTTGAGGGGCTTCTAATGATTAATTGGTCTCAGCAGTTCTCCATCTACTGACCTCCCTCACCCTCAGCAATATTACTTGGAGAATTTTAAATGAGAAATTTCAAGCATTGTAAGAAAAAAAAAATAATATAGAAAATTAATTACAAAACTAGAGTGCACTATTATGTTCCAGCGGACATTTATCTAATGACCAAATTTATCCATGTATAAACAAATTTATACAGAGGTACGAATGCTTCAAAAATCTGATCCAACTCTGGTAAACCACTTTTAAAAGTCAGGAAATTCCAATGGGAAGGTTAGTTAAATTTGCATCTGTATTATTTTCAGTGAAATTTTTAATATAATCCCAGCCTCTTTGTCTATTCTAAAAAAATATATATATAAAGTGTTTAAACTTTCATCTCTTAAACTAAGGCTAATTATGCCACTCAAGCAAGCAAGTATGAGACCATGAAGGATTTCAAACAGTTTTTTTCACATTTTTGAGTCTCTTAAAATATTTTAATATCCCTCTAGCTTTAATTATTATTGTAGTTGTTGTAAGGGCAGTCAGATGCAAGCTGTGTAGAATGGTTGTAGTAAAGACCTCAGATTTAGGAAACTTCTGACTAAGAATCTTATTTTTTCCCATTTTAACATTTAATAAATCTGGTTCTCTGAACTTACTTCACCCTAGATGAATTTGAACAGAATAAAGAAAACAAACAAAAAGCCCTAAGGAAAACAATAAAAATAAAACCGAATATATTGAACTATTCTGTAAGAATAACTAGTCCTTATAGTACATCCAGAAACCTGTCAGAACTGAACACTCCTGGCTCACACATTGCATGAGCAGGATGCATTTAAAGTTTAAGGATATACTTCTAAACATACTATTAATATTGAGATAATTCAGAGTACTTAAAAAACTTTAGATTTGGATCAAAATAATACATAGCATATGAAAGGAAGAGGGAAAGGAGGATAAAATTATATGTGGATAGTGAAGATACAAAGATGAACAAGAAGGAACAAAAAAATACTGCAAAGCAGTTTTTTACTTCACTACACCTATACTATGCTTATCTGTTTAGAGCCATTTCCCTACTACACAGGTAGGTGTGTCTGCATGCAAGGGGGAGCTCCTCTAGTATGCATGGGTACACCAGACTGGTTCCTCCTGCTGCTACACATGTAGCAACACCTAAGCCATAAGCAAAACCAAGATAGGTTAAAGTTCTACTACATTCAGTGCTCTTAAATTACCAGTAATTTGAGCTATCCTTAACATTTTTAAAGGGTTGCTAAGAAAAAAATAATAATAATAAATAAATAAATAAAAAGGCAACCAAGGAAAAAAAAAAAAACCTGCAACAAGTTTCTTGTTTTTCATACCTCAGCTGGTATGTGAATCAATGTCATCACAACTCATTTTTCTCTGAGATCAATTCTCTTTGCTGAGAAGAGCTATCCTTCCACTAGGGATATACTCCTATTTGTAATGGAGTGTACACAAAACTAAGGAATGAGGGTGATAAAATAAAGACAATTTGAAAGATTAAGAGCATTCAGCTGTACTGCCAGAGGGGGAGATTATCTGCTTAGTGCCACACCCCAGCTGTACTAATTAGAAGTGAGGATAAGGTGGGAGAGACCAACCCTCCCAAGATGAGTCCAGATTCTGTTTCATAATGACTTCCTTAAACATATTCTATTCTATGGAGTTTAAAGAGAACTGTTTAAATGGTTTCAAATAAATTGACTCAGTGAATGTCAACCTAAGGGAGTGAAGTTTTATTTATTCACAGAACACGTATAGTGCAGAAAGCTGAGAGGAAAGCTTTCCCCACAGACTCTTACCATTGTTCCTCACCCTGGAAGAATGCTGGATACTTTGAAAGATAAGAAGCACGATCATATTAGAAATATAAGGAATAAATGCACTTATAGTGTATATCATCATCACCACCATCTCTCAAAATCATCATCCACCATTCATATAGCCTGGATTGGTGTTTGCACCTTCTTTTCAGAGCACTGGCATCGCTTCCTCTTCTTAAAGCAGGATACTGCATTGGGTGGAGCAGGGGTCTGGTCCTTCTGTCTTCTGAGTCTGCTGACCAGGTTGTAACTGTAGTGTGATCTTGATGGATTGCAACTGACCAGGAGGAATCCCCAGTAGTCACAAGCTCATTTTCCAGCAGTGGCAGACGATGGTTAAACTTGCACCCAGTCAAACCAAGACACGGAGGAGAATGCCTCATGAAAAAGTGTTCTTTCATTTGAAATTACTTCTTTGAAAGATTATGCATATGATGACCTGATACAATTTATCAGAATCTGATCAGAAAACTATTGTTCTTTTGTGCTCTTTCTTCTAATTATTGCATTCATTTTGCCTTCTTTCAAATTGTTTTGTAAAGTCTTCAGAGAAGGGACCGTTATTTACATATGCATAAAGTATTTACAGCTTGTCATATTTAGAACACATATTTTTGTAATTTCATTTTTCCAGCATTTATTCCAATTGTCTTATTTGTATAATAAATGAAAAAAAAAAAAAAAAGAAAAAAGAAAAAAAAAAACTGATTAAGTGAAATTAGGAAGGAAGTAACAAGACTTTTTGTATTGGAGAAGAATAGAAACTGAAATGAATCAAATAAAATCAAACACAAACTATTCATAAACATGCACAGCCTTTCAAAAGACTTCATAGTGTGTCCTTTCTCTGGGAAAATTTTCTAGGCTCTGAACTTCAATGCATATGAAATATTGGTGCCTATATGCCCTCTGGGGTCTCTCTGTAGTACAACAGCTTTATCTAACCAGCAAATCAGATTGACTAAATCAGATGAAATTTTCCACTGATAATAATGCAGCTTAAGATATTCCCAACTCTACCACTTATTTCTAGCCAGCTGTGTAGTATACTGTCACTGGTCTTGGCACAACTATTTGTGGTATCACACCTTAAGATGAATTAGGGAAATGATCCTGCTTCAAAACAACCCAGCAGAAAAGAAGGGTGTTTTTCAGCCCTTGGTCCAGTTTACCACATGGTTCCACAAAGACTTGTGCCAGCAAAACTGAGAGGAAAGTGCCAATGATAGTGACGAAGTAGGGCAGTGGGTGCTTTGGTTCTTGTCCCATAGGACATGGCCTTCTATAATGAACTGAGCTTTTTAGAGACTTATTTTAACATTTGGACAGCACTCAAGTTTCAATGGGAGCAACCACTGAGCTTTTTTAAGCACCTGGAAGCAGCAGACAGATGATGCAACACATTTTCCTGATAGACAGCCATGGACAAGACTAAATATTAGTCTTTTCTGTTGGGAGCTCATCCAAAGAGCAAGCAGCAAAATGCCTTCCAACTCATGGTAGTTATGTCAGAAAATTTATTCTGTGTCTTCATTTTGTTTACTCGGTACTCCCTTTTTTTTTTTTTCCTTTTAGGAGTTTCTACATCATACCATATATATCTTACCATATATATCATGTCCACTGTCTATCTAATCCAGAAGACTTGTGTCAGATGTCACAGAATAAAAACAACACCCTCATGTTTTGCACTTCAGAAGTTGTTTTATTATTCTCCAGAATCTAAAGTTTTAAGACTACAGAACTGTCCCTCACCCACTTCCAACCCTCATATTATCAATGATCTTCAGTATGCAGAATAGTACAGCCATTAGTACAGCTTGTGAAATGACAACGGGAAAGGGAATCCACCCGGTTTCATTCTGAACATTATGTCAGTTCCTGCTAAACTAGTTCACTGGAAAACCATGACACAAGGAAAAACTGCAAAGGTGAAAGGATTTCACACAGGGAAAGCTTATCTTATCTCCATTGCTCTTCCAAATCTTGTACAAGGTTCCAGGAAGTATTGATTCTTTATTTATTTTTACATTACTGGAATAGATTCAAAAGAGACTAGTATTCTGAACACTGAAAGAGGCGAAGGTCTTATCTCTTATCTGGGAAAAGCTGGAACATCTCAAAATTTCACAGTACTCATTTATTACTTTCACGAGGCCATGATTGTATTTAACAAACTTGGGGTCTGGTATGAAATCATCATAAAGTACACAGTAGAGAAAGATATTTGTTAGGTTTAGGGCAAGGAAATAAAGGAAAAAACACTGAATATGCAATACTATGTCAATGGGTATTGTAAAATTATTTTTTGTTCTTCTTCTGACTTGAAGATAAGCATCTTATAAATGGTATTACAGCTACAAATGCAGAATACTAAGGTTGATAGCACATAAAATGCTGTAAGAAGTCTACAAAATCAGGAACAAACTATAATCAAAAAAGAAAAGAAAAAGCTTCTGAGATGTATATTTAAAGTTGCAAACAAAAAAAAAAAAACACCCAAAACTAGCTCAGTTGGCTTCATTACAAAATAAACTCCATTTCACAATTGACTAATCATTTTAAAGTTACTGTATCAATTAGGAATCAATATCAAGAAGTATAGCTGTAGTGTTTTTTTTTCTTCTAAAACTGGAAATACATCTTCAATATGCTCCATTCTACCTGAAGTACCTCATTTTTTCTCTTCCATCTTCTTTCAACATTACAGATCCCTGTGCTGCAAAGGCACAGATGGCACAAGCAGCAAGGGTTTAAATATAGCTCTCTATATCAGAGAGAGCTGTATCAAAGCTTCCTATTCTTTCCTGCACTGTGTTCTATGCCCCCTAATCTTCAGTGGGGCTCAAGGCGAAGATTTGTTGATCCAAGAGTGAACAACTGATCCAAGGCATTTTAAAATGTTCTCTACTAAAACTCAAAGTTTATTGTATAAACAGCATTTATAATAGCTCATAACTCTAAAGCTCTTTATTTATTTTTAATGAAATAATTTTAAAAATAGAGCTACATTGCATATTATTTATACCAAAAATGAACAGAAATGTACATATGGAACTACTGTACATAATAATAATAATAAAGATTTTTATTTCCTGGAGATTTCTGTTTCTACTTCCTGGAGAAATAGATTGTGAAAGTCAAAATGTATCCAGATAGCTTCTTCTGTTAGAAAGAAAAGAAGGAAACTAAAAATAAAAAGAAACCACACATGCTGAAAGTTGAATATGATGAGAATTCATAACACCAATAACCTAAGTGTCAACATATTATAAGTACTTACTATAACAACAGACAGCACATGTGAAGCAACATGCTAGAGGTTACAAAGAAATCAATGCCTGAGCTAAGAGTAGAAGCTAAGTATTCTTTTCTGCACCACTCTTTTAAATTACATATGGCTATATTACATAGCCATATTTATGAAACAGGTCTGCATTAATACATCTCCAGATAAGCAATTGTCAGCGTCTGACCTTTTAAAATGAAGCATAGTTTAACATATTAAAGAAGTGTTTCTATCTCTTATATTTCCTGCATTTATTCCTTTTCCTCCACAAGTGCCTCCTGAAGCAATCAGTCAAATGCTTGAGAAAGAAGCAGACTCCTTTGAAAGCCATTGGCAGTGATCTCTCTGTTTTTATTTTCTTTTCTTTATAGTTAATTTGTAATATTATTTAAGCCACTGTGTTAGTGAAAATGCTGACTTGCTAATGGGACTAAGATCACCCTAGCAATAGCACTTATAATAAGAGCAAGAGAGATTCATCTGGTGTTTTGGCTGTGTGACAGTCCTGAACTCTAAAGATCTGAGTTCAATTTTCTGCTCTACAGCAAACATCCTGTATGCCTTTTAACAAAATTTCATGACCATCATGCATTGGTGAAGTATAGGTAATGCTCTCTTGCTCTTGTACAGCCATGCCAAGTGACTCCATCACAAGAAGTACACTCCCCTCCTCTGAACCACTTCTTTTTCTTTGCTACATTCTGTTCTACAGCCACCATTATCAGCATCCTCCCATAGCTTGGAATGGCCACTATTTGCTGGATTCTCAGGAAAAACTAGTACCACACATAGAGAAAGACTGAAAAAGGTCCAGAAGAAAGGCAGCCTGACTAAAAAGCAGGATAAAGTCAGATTCTAAAGCAAGAAAACACTTCATAAAACTCAAGTGTTGGCATGTTAAGAGAAAAAAAATCACAGTAAGATGGGCCATAAAAAAAAAAAAAAAAAAAAAAAAAAAAGCATGGGAAGGAACTTGCAAAAGATGTAAGAAACTAATAATGAGCCATCGACAACTGCAGTTCACCGCAAAGTTCTAAGGGAACTCAAGATGAAATAGAGAAGTGCTAATTGTAGAATAAAGCTTCTTGCCTAAAATTTCTTTGGTACTAGAACAAGGTGCCTATTTTTTTCAGAAATTCCAGACAGATGCAAGGAAGACCTAATCAATGAGCTACACAACACTCTGGGCAAGTTAGTGGAAATTATTCTGAAAAATATAGTGAACATATGGATAAAGATGAATAGGGAAAAGTCAACATGATTTGTTTGTTTGTTTGTTTTAAGAAAAATTGTGCCTCACAAATTTATTTAGTTTCTCTGAAAAAGCAATTAACTATGTGGACACAGAATATCCCTTTGATATGGTCTACTTGCATTTCCAAACTGCATCCAGTAATGTTCTTCAACCAAAGACTCTTAAATAAACTAAACAATATGGGAAGGTCCTTGGATGGGTAAAGAATTGTTTAGAAGATCGGAAACAGAGCTGAAGAATAAAAAGCCAATGACTTCCCATAGGACTCTGTGCTGGGACCTAAGCTTCTCAGCATTTTCAGAAATGAATTAAAGGGGAGAGAATACTGAGGTGACAAAGAATAGTGATGACACTAAACTATTTAAGGCAATAAAGAAGAGACAGTTTCAGAAAAGCCTCATGTTAATGAGTGACTTGGCAAAGAAAGAGCAGATGAAATTCAGATTAGATAAATGCACGTGGGAAAAAAACAACCTGAACTTTACATACAAACTGTTGCTTTGGGCTGACTATTACCAAGCAGGATGATAATCTTGAGGTTTTATTAAGTAGTTCAATTAAAACACAATTTTAATATTTTGAAACAGTCAATAAAGCATGTGGAATATTAGAAATTATGAGGACAGGATTATTCCACTGTATAACTCCTTGATGCATTGGTATCTTGAAAATTGTGAGTCAGTCTTATACTTGTTTCCCTAAAGAAGTAAGGTAGAACTGGAAAAGATATCAAAAAAAGGACATGTATTACTGAAAATAGGGAGCACAAACCAGGAAGACTGAAATCATAGAATCACAGAATATCCTGAGGTTAAACCATATATCTAAGATCACTGTTGAAAGACTTCTCAAACATCGACACACTTGGGTTGTCCCTTCCCAAGTTCAGAATTCAGTACTTGCTCTTATTAAACTTCATATTGTCTCTACTATGCAGAGAGCATGAGCTGACCAGCACCAGCATCACCTACCTGGCTTCATGAACATCCCTGTCTCAAAGATCCTGCTGCAATAAGGCTCAGGCCATGTGAGGGAACCACTGCTCCACTAACCATTCACTTCATGACCAGTTCTGGTCTACAACAGTTCTGCTTCTTTTCCTAGTAAGTGAGCCCTGGTGGAATTAGGACACTACGTTAGATGGATCTTTGGTCTGACTTAGCATGACCTTTCTTACATTCACTACTATCTGCTTTTCTAACTCCAGTCTCCTCCTCACCTTATTCCTCTGTACCCTGTTTTTCACAGCCTCCTTGAGTTGCTGTTGTGCTTGACACACTCCTATTGGCCATGTCTCTGCAGGCAGGAATGGCTAAAAGTAGCTGAAGATGTTTGTGAGTAGAAGTAGGACAGTGCACAAGGACATTTCTCAGGTCACTGTCTGGGCAGTGGCAGCAATAATTATGATTCTCTATCCTTTTCCAAAGAGACATCTAGTATCAGACTTCTGCTAGCATATTTATAGCAGGCCTTTACTAGCATATTCAGAGAGAAAATCAGAAAGGCTAAAGCCCAGCATGAGCTCAAACCAGCCACTATGGTAAAA
The DNA here is from genome assembly GCF_009819795.1 of Aythya fuligula. NCBI lineage: Eukaryota > Metazoa > Chordata > Aves > Anseriformes > Anatidae > Aythya > Aythya fuligula. Next base: position 28,404,821 of record NC_045563.1, read on the forward strand.
GATAACAAAAAACGTTTTTACAAATATATTGAGGGTAAGAGGAGGGCCATGGAGAATCTCCATCCTTTACTGGACACAGAAGGTAACATAACTACTGAAGATAAGGAAGGCTGAGGTTCTCAATGCCTTGACAGATGTTGCAATAAAAATAAAGTCTGGTAGTCATGGCCATTTACAGTCTTGATATTCCGTCCTTCTACAAACTGGATCTGGATAGGATCCTTCAAATCCTATTCTGCTGTTCTTAATAGCATTCTGGGATAGGGCAGCAAAATAAATGATCTGGAAGCAGGTTTAAGCCCAAAACAAGAAAGAACTTTTCCCTCAACACGCTGTTAAAAAGATGAATTCATTGCTACATGATATGAGCACTAAATAAACAAAAAGGTTCCGGAGGTAGACTATTGGAAAGTAGGTCTATTATCATGACTAATACTCAGTGCTCTGGATGCAGTTTCTAAACAACTGCTTGAGGGAAACTGAATATAGAGTTCACTCAATACTTTCTAAGAATCTTCTTCTGGACAGTATCACAGGCTGGTAAGCTGGATGGATCACCAGTTAGACACAAAAGGGCTGCTCATGTGTTCTTACACTAGCATTTCTGTAATTGACTGATGTCTTTAACTTCATTTCAGTGGAGAAAGGAGGTGAAGGATGGATTCACTAGTAAAGTAACCTTTGGTAGAACACAGTTTGAGATTGATGCCATTATAAATGTCAGTCATTAATGTTTATTAGACTGGACACTCCTAGCATAGAGAGCAGGTAAGATGACAGATTCATGCTGAGCTTGGTAATATCTGCAAGGTAAAGGTGAAAGCAAAGAAGCTAAGATTACTTTAGCAAAAAAAAACAAAAAAAAAACAAAACAAAACAAAAAAAAAACTGACTGCATTAGTAAGTAAATCTGTTTCTTAATTAAAAGACCCCAACGTTCCAAATCTGGACACATTATTTATACTTTTTCTCCTAATGTTTAAAACCACACTAAACATTTTTTCCCTTCGCTATGTATTAGGAAAAATAACTAATAGCTATTAATACATTAGTATATTAGTATTTAGCATTTAGCATTTAGACTGACTGGTACAACCTCCTGAGGTCTCTGCCACTACCAAGATTCACTGTATTCATGGCATAACGAGATCTTTGCAAGGACAGTACTGCATTACAGAGGTTATAGCCTAGGAAGGAACGTAGTGTACAGAAGAGAAGGTAGTGAAGCAGCCGGATAAAATATTTTTGTGAACTTCGTATTTAAACAGGCAATTATTCCCACTGGGGCAGCTGTGCGCTATTGCTCCCAGTGAATATTCAGGAAGAAATGAGTAGAGTGGATGCTAATCACTCCTGTCAAGCTCTGGATAAGCATCAATAGCATCTCAGGTAAGCAATATTAAAGGCATTTGCTAAATCTATGATTATAAATCTAACTCATCAGGAGTTCGTCAGTGAACACAATCTGATCGCTCCCTGAAGAATACATAATTGTGTGTGCATATAACTCACATGTCACTGGAGATCCTACATCACATCTGAAAGGAGAGTTAAAGCTTCAACACAGAGAGAAGCTGGAAATTTTTGTTAGCATCAGGAGATGGCTCTTCATTATGGAAGCCAAAGGAAACCCAGAAAAAAGAACCCAAAGGAAATTGGCATCTTGCCTCTTAGATGGAAGGCATTCAAAAATAAACTTCACACAATGGCTCTAACACCTCCCTAGTGATTTTTACCAGCCAAGAAACAATTTGCATTCACAGCTCAAAATCGTGCCCGCAGCTCTAATATGTCAGTATGGAGCACTGGCTAATGCTAAAGCAAAGATGACAACAGTATTTGCCTCCACAGGACTGAACTCTGCAACAATGGAAGCAGACAGTGTGGTCTGATTTCCAGCATCTTATGGACTCCTTTCCATTACAGAGTGTAAAACAATGAAAATTAAACACAAAGCTCGTAAGCAGGATCTGTTCTAACAGCTACACTGTAAAAGCTGTCTTTGGCTTCAGAATTTCATTTCAGTTGTGTGCTTAGGTAGTATTATACGGTAATGGAGGTTGGCCTATTTAGGGAAGAGAAACTGTAATTTCATTTAAAACTTTCCCACACAAAGGACAATGAAAAGACAGAGGTTGTTCTCCACGTTCTTACTTTTTAAAAATAATGTAGCTGGAGATCAAAAGCTCTGATATCAGTTTCTTCTGTAGAATACAAGCAAATGTATTGAGATTCTGCCATACAGATGTTAATCTCTTGAAATCTCTGATTTTTTAGTTTTTCTGTTTTACAGTTACAGTTGAAGAATTTTCTTTTTCCTATCTTGAAGTAGATTGTACTATTATAATACTATATAAGATACTTAGGAAAAGTTTTTTAGGAAAAGTTTTGCATAGAATATAAAATATGAGAAGTTTTTTGCAGTTTGTGGAAGGGTCAGCAAAATCAGTGACCATTATCAAATGTGTTAGTAGCTCTACAGATACAAACTTGCTGTTTTTCAGTAAAATTTGCTTAGGCATGACCACTGGTGAGAAAAACAGCTCTAGTTCCCAACTTTGTACTGAAAATATGCCTTTAACCACAACTAGTTAAAAGCTTGGATAGGTCCTTCAACTTTTGGTGGAGTTTTGGTAAAGAAAGAAAAAAAAAAAAAAAAAAAAAAAAAGTAAAAATACTATAAGTGAAATGTATCATATTTTAACCAATAACTGACTGTGGAACTCCTGAAAACACATAAATAAATAAATGAATAAAAATCCTCGTTCCAGTTTTCATTAACTACATACTTGGAAGGTATTTATGTACAAATATCATAAACTAAATTATGTTCGGCATTTGATGTCAGCAGTGAGATCAGAACACATTTTCAATTCACGTTCAATGGAGAAATTACTCAAGGTTAACGAAATATTGGAAGTCTTTCTTTTCTGTATCTGCAGATACAAAGTAAAGCTTTTAATATTTTCTGTGAACATGAATTAGCATCATTCTTATGAACTGTAAATGGCAGTTTAGCTCTTTAAAACAAGTAAAATGTCAGGTGCTTCCTCAGCAGTAACAACTAATCCCCAAAAGCATCAGGAGACTGCAAAGACATTGTTACTTCAGACAGTGGACAGAAAACTAGTTGGTCCTTCTCCTTGTCAGTCATCTCACAGAATCACAGAATCACAGAATTTCTAGGTTGGAAGAGACCTCAAGATCATCGAGTCCAACCTCTACCTAACGCTAACAATCCCCACTAAACCATATCCCTAAGCTCTACGTCTAAAGAGATATGATGATTCCTGATCATCACCCCATTTCATGGCACAAAAATTAAATTAACAGCATTGAAACATGTACTATTGACAGCATTTATAGCATTTGATGTCCTTTCAGTTTGGGTAGGTCTGCCAGGTCTCCCCATAGATATAATAATGAATTAAATTTTCAAAGTCCAAATTTTGGATATTTTTTCAATATCCAACAAATACTTTCAACATTATTTACAGATACAGAACATAGTTTGAGGCAGTACAATGACTATGAGCAAGGTCAAGGAAATCCTCCACACTCAATTAGATGAGACAGATGAAAAAGACTGCCAGTTCACTGTTACGTGAAAAAGAACAAAAGCAGTGGTATAGAAATTTCTATACGAATGTTAGAAATCGGAAAATTTAAATATAGAAACTGGTACACCTTCCCTCCCCCTCCCCCCCTCCTCCCACCCCCCCAAAAAAAAAAAAAAAAAAAAGTCACAGAAAATATAGCCATATCCAAATATTGGTGAGGAGAGACAATCCTCTTGGGACATTGTAATACCAGGATACAAAACACCCAAGGAAAACAGCAATAAGCTGTGTTGGTAATATAATATTATTGTATGTTAAAGAAATTTTGAAGTCAAAAAAAATGAAAGAGGTAAACCACTTCAAGAAATAACACAGAATCCCTACTGAGATTCCAAATCAGTATGAAACTATAGTATTGCATATACTTTACTGATTCAGATGGTGATGCTTACTTCACTACAATTATTTGCAAGGCTAACTGTAGACTTCAACGAGCTCCGTGTAAATAGAATGGACATCACACTGGAATACGACACTGGTCCTATATTTTGATGTACAATCAACAAATGGGGTGGACAATTACGGATCCCATGACAAAAACAGCCCTTGACCTGTTGCTGAGTGTTGCTCAGGACCAGGTTTAAAAACTTTACAATTAAAGAATTGTGGCATTGACTTCAACATGTTTAGAAAACAAACAAACATCTCAAGAAACAACACAGTTGCATTCACCTTCAAAAATGAGAAATAGATTAAAATGAGAATATATCCTTTAAAATCAGGTCCAAGAAACAACTGAGAGACTTAAACCCTTTAAAGCAGTATGGTGTCTGTCTAAAGCTGCCCTACTAGATGCACGTGGTGAATGTACACTACATATTAAGAAAACTTACAAAGAAATAGAATAATACTAATATGGCTAGCTAGAAATATGAGACGTAATTAGTAATTTCAGAAAACTGGAGTTGTATTCAAAACTAATAAACAAATAAATAAATAATATATCATTAGCTCTTATGAGTTAACTTTAAAAATACTATGATTCTACTGTTCAAAACCACCATGCTTCAGAGTTGAACTTCAGAAACATATTTCCAAAAAGCTTTTTTTTTTTTTTTTTTCAGAATTAGGAAGCCTGTCAGAACCTTTGGGGATGAGAGATGATCTGTAAAAAAAAAAAAAAACAAACAAAAAAATCATCAAACTCTGAAAAAAATAATACCATAAGTAAAGATGCTAAATGAATACTTTTTGTATGTGCCCACTATGGAAGACTTCTGGAATATTCCCATGAAGGAATCTACCTTAACACAGAGCCCAGAGGTCTGCTTGAAATTTAAACAACTATAGGAAATACTGTAGGATGAATAACAAACTGAAAAATTACCAGTCACCAGGATCAACAATGTCCTAAAAAAATCTTTTAATAAAATAACACTCTTGTGTAACCTCTGTTACACTGTAGCTTAATACAGTTTGGGTACCTAAGGATGGGAAGGTGACATGTTTGAAGCCAATTTAAAAAAAAAAAAAAAATCCAGTGGAGAACTGGAAGAGTATGGATCAGTAAAGGATGTATTGATAGGATCTGTAACAGAGAATAGAACTGATGGAAACTTGGATAAATCTGATATCCTAGGTAAACATTAGGATAGCTTTGGTAAAGGAAATTGCAGCTCACAACCTTGTTGAAATTCTTTGAAGAAATTGATAAGCACATGGATAAAGGAGATCTGACTTTATTTGGATTTCTTGGCTCACAAAGACAAACAGAATAGCGCAGAGATTTCTATGGCAGTAAATGCAAAGTTCCTAGTCCTAGATCACATGCTAAAGGACAGATACATTCAGAGGTCCCAGGAATCCTCCCTCTCAGATGGCACATGGAATGACAAGGAAGCATATCAAATACACCCCTCAAAGAGACAGGACTTCCCAGCTCCTGCTACTTATTAAAAGAAAGAATATCAAATGGGTATGTTCTCTTCCTTTGCTTCCAACATCTCAAAATCTTTTGTTCTTTGTCCATCCTCCAGCTGTTAGGCATAACCCCATCTGCCTCAATCCCTCAATTAACTTAATCCTTTCTCCTCTTAAAAAGCAGTTGTAGATGCAATGTATTTTATTTGTAGGAGGAAGTGGAGAGCCTTCAGAGTTCTCTGCAGTATTCAGAAAACCTTCCTACAAAATAGAAATTCACTTGAACAGACATATTTTAGAAATATAATAACTTTCCCTCCAAATTCTAGCAAAGGTTGGAGCAAAGCTGAACTGACACCGTTTGGGTATCCTGCCTGTTACAGATCAAGCTCTAGAGATAATACATGTTCCTTTACCCACCATGTGCAAAAGTCAGCAGTCTGAAAAGCTGTTTGGCTGCTCCTTAAAGACATGCCTCTTTTACCTATTCAACTGCTGTCCATGGAGCCAAAATTCTTGGGGTGGCACTTAGAAGTTGCCTACTTCACGGGTGCTTTGGTTTGCTCTCCACAAGGAATAGGACCAGAAAAATCTTCCATTAAAAATCTGTCTGGGAAAGAGTTAATATCTCAGTAACACATAGTTGCTAACACAAGATGATTTAAAGAAGAGTGTGGATCTGAAAAGAACACAGTTTCACAGAGAGAAGCATTCAGCTTTCATTCTAAGGGCTCTGGTGTTTTGCTTTAATAACAAAACCATTGTTCTGTTTCTCATCGAAACCAGCAAAACTATATTTGCCCAATATTGTATTCATCTAGATGAGCTCAGCTTTAAGATGCTTGAAAAATTCTTGCATTTAAATGCAATTCTGACTATTAAAGACCAGGTAAAATCAGCTGGCAAAGATACAGCACGGTGTGAGTACAAGCAGGATGCTCTCACCATCTGTCAGGCTCTGAATGTCATATTTATTCCCCAGATGCTCTGGGGCATTGTGAGGGCACTTCTGTGCCAAAGACTTAGCAGGAATTTTATTCTGTTGCTTAGCTGGCTGGCTGATTTTCTTATTACTTCTCCCTTCAGATGACTGTTTTTGATTTAAACCATATGTAGAATTTTTTTCATCCACCTTCAAGATCCTCCTCAAAACTAACGACTCCATATTGCAAACAAAACCTAGCATTTAGAGAATCATAGAATCATCTAGGTTGGAAAAGACCTTCAGGACCAAGTCCAACCATCAACATGACTTACCAATTCTCATCACTAAACCATATTCCATAGTGCAATGTCTACACATTTCTTGAATATCTCTAGTGATAAGGACTCCATCACTTCCGTGGGCAGCCTGTTCCAATGCTTAGCCACACTCTCAGTGAAAAATTTCTTCCTGACATGTAATCTAAACCTTTTCTGGCACAACTTGAAGTTGTTTCCTTGCATCCTATCACTTGCCACCATAGGAAAGAGAGAGACCTCCTCACTGCAACCTCCTTTCAGTTAGTTGTACAAAGTGAGGAGGTATCCTCTCAAACTCCCCTTTCCAGTTCCCTCAGTCACTCCTTATAAGTCTAGTTTTCTAGTCCCTTCACCAGGGATTTTGTTGCTCTTAACTGCACATGCTTGAGCAACTGAATATCCTTCTTGTGGTGAGGGGCCCAAAACTGAACATAATATTTAAGATATGGTCTCACGGATGTTGCATGCTAAGTGAAAATCACTTTCATAGTCCTGCTGGCCACACTATTTCTGATACAAGCCAGAATACTATTGACATTCTTGGCCACCTGGGCACACTGCTGACTCATGTTCAGCTATCTGTCAACCAGCACTCCCACATCCTTTACTGACAGACAACTGCCCAGCCACTCTTCCCCAAGCCTGTACCACCGCATGGGGTTGTTATGCCCCAGGTGCAGCACTTAGCATTTAGCCTTGTTGAGTGCCATACAGTTTCACAGGGCCCATTGATCTAGCCTGTCCAGTTCCAGTTCCCTCTGCAAACCTTTCTACCCTCAAGCTGATCAACGCTCCTGCCTAACCTGGTTTCATCTGCAAACTTACCAAGGGTGCACTCAATCCCCTTATCAAGATCATTGACAAATATGTTAAACAAAACTGGCCCCAGTACTGAGCCTGGGGGAACACCACTTGTGACCAGCCACCAAATAATTTTCACTCCATTCACAGCGAACCTTTGGGCCCAGCCAGATTTTACCCAGAAAGCAGCACATCTGTCCAAGCCACGAGCAGCCAGTTTCTTCAGAAGGCTGTGGGAAATATTATCAAATGCCTTGCTAAAGTCCAAGTAAACAATATCCACGGCCTTTCCCTTGTCCACTAAATGGATCTTCTTATCATAGAAGGGGATCAGACTAGTCAGGACTTTCATAAACCCATGCTGACTGGGTCTGATCATTTGGTTGTCCAATATATGCCATGTGGTGTCATTCATGATTATTTGTATTATAGGATAAATGTCAAACAGTATTGATAACTATATTTAGAATACCTCGAGCTATACATAAAGTTAAAGTTTTACTGCTTTCTTGTGAAGGCCTCTAAAGACCAATAACTAATTCTTCAAACTGAGTCACTCATGTTAATGAATTATCCATTATTATAGGTATAAGCTTGTTAAAGCTGTAAATTTGTTTTTACAGGGTTTATATATATATATACATGTAAACCAAAAACATAAAAATAATGAATATACTAATATTATTGAACAACTTGCAAGAATTGGAACTCTGGTATGTCTGAATTAAAAAAGATTTCAAGTTCCAGCATTGTAAAGTTTTAGCACGGCCAAAACTTGAAAAGAGCTGAGAGTCTTGTAATTTGGTGATATCTTCCAGTCTGTAGCATGAAATATCACTTGAATTTCATCTTACTGTTGTGGGACCTACAAAATCTTGCCTATATGATCAAAGATGGGACCCAGTATTGTAGATCCTGCACATAAGCATTGCCAGTGGTTCCATACCTATGAGAATGAAGACTGGAGATTGCAAAGTTCCTTAAAGTCACAAGAAAAGGGGATATAGTCAAGAAAAAGGAGAATCCCAGTTGATTTTTCTTCTTGACATTGATGGAAATTTTGTAATTTAAGTACAAGGGGCTGGGACACTAAGCCAATGTAGGTATACCACCATTGTAAGTACAGAGGGCTTTGTACTGGGACAAGATTTCACCCATGGTCTGTATTAAGCAGACAGAAACTGAACTTTGCTTCTTTGATGACTTGCCTTTATTTCCATTGCAGAGGGTTAAGTTAGGTGATGCCTCATTTCTAATTTTGCTTACAAGTGGAAGTTCTACTTTTTATCTAGATCTGTGAGACTTCTCTTCCTTTTTACATATGTCAATTATCTTTCAGTATTTCAGTAATGAACTAATGGGTGTTTAAAATGTTGGCCAACAGAACTACCTTAATAAAGAAGTCACATAAAAGTACAAGCTCAAGCACAGTTTGAATTAAGCACATCAGGTTTTGTTCACTCAACTGGAAAACTAACATTTGCTCAGCTTGGCAACACTTTGTGTTTACTGGTGTCTGAACATAATGTACAGATCTCTCCAGCACGGTGTTTGTTCAGTACCTGTGCAATCATCCATTGCTATGTTAGAGTAAGCTGACAAATTTCCAAAGGTATTTGGTCTTCCTAAAGAAAATGATTTTTAAAATCTTTAATGCTTGGAAGAATTCTGTTTTCTTCTGTTTCATATTTTCAGCTGTGCAAATTGGTATGCTTCTATTGTTGAAGAAGTTTTGACCCAGTCTCATTTTTTATTTAATGTGTGCCATTTAAGATGAACAATTCAATTAATACAAGTTGAACTACTTTTACCAACAACTCAATAGCTGTGGACAAGTCTCTTCTACCAAGTCTATCCTACAAGAGAAATTCAGACAAGCTTTAAGTTAGCCTACTTGAAAGGAAGTCCTGCTGTGGAAGTACAGACCTCAAGACAAGCTATATATCCTGGATAAACTGAAAGTCAGACCATTCAGGCTAGCAAAGCATTGTCGTTTTCTTTTACTTAGAGTAAGTATGAAAAAGCCTAGATTGCTTCAGGAGCATGAGAGATGTTTTACAGAATCACAGAACCACACAGAATTTCTAGGTTGGAAGAGACCTCAAGATCATCGAGTCCAACCTCTGACCTATCGCTAGCAGTCCCCACTAAACCATATCCCTAAGCTCTACATCTAAATGTCTTTTGAAGACTTCCAGGGATGGTGACTCCACCACTTCCCTGGGCAGCCTGTTCCAATGCCTCACGACCCTTTCAGTGAAGAAGTTCTTCCTAACATCTAACCTAAAACTCCCCTGGCTCAACTTAAGCCCATTCCCCCTCGTCCTGTCACCAGGCACGTGGGAGAACAGACCAATCCCCACCTCGCTACAGCCTCCCTTGAGGTACCTATAGAGAGCGATAAGGTTGCCCCTGAGCCTCCTCTTCTCCAGGCTGAACAAGCCCAGCTCCCTCTGCCGCTCCTCATAGGACTTGTTCTCCAGGCCCCTCACCAGCTTCGTCACCCTTCTCTGAACCCACTCAAGCACCTCCATGTCCTTCTTGTAGCGAGGGGCCCAAAACTGAACACAGTACTCGAGGTGCGGCCTCACCAGAGCTGAGTACAGGGCGACGATCACCTCCCTAGCCCTGCTGGTCACACTGTTTCTGATACAAGCCAGGATGCTGTTGGCCTTCTTGGCCACCTGAGCACACTGCTGGCTCATATTCAGCCAACTATCCACCATCACTCCCAGGTCCTTCTCTGCCTGGCAGCTCTCCAACCATTCCTCTCCCAGCCTGTAGCTCTGCTTGGGGTTATTGCGCCCCAGGTGCAGGACCCGGCACTTGGCCTTGTTGAACTTCATGCAGTTGACCTCAGCCCATCGGTGCAGCCTATCCAGATCCTCCTGCAGAGCTTTCCTACCCTCAAGCAGATCGACACACGCACCTAACTTGGTGTCATCTGCAAACTTACTGAGGGTGCACTCAATGCCCTCGTCCAGATCATCGATGAAGATATTAAAGAGGACCGGCCCCAGCACCGAGCCCTGGGGGACGCCACTAGTGACTGGCCTCCAACTGGACTTGGCTCCATTTACCACGACTCTTTGGGCCCGGCTATCCAGCCAGTTTCTAACCCAACGAAGTGTGCGCCAGTCCAAGCAAAGAGCAGCCAGTTTGTTGAGGAGAATGCTGTGGGAGACGGTGTCAAAAGCCTTGCTGAAATCAAGGTAGACCACATCTACAGCCTTTCCCTCATCCACCCAGCGCGTCACTTTGTCATAGAAGGAGATCAGGTTCGTCAAGCAGGATCTACCTTTCATAAACCCATGCTGACTAGGCCTGATCGCCTGCTTCCCCTGCAAGTGCTGCATGATGACTCTCAGGAGGATCTGCTCCATGAGCTTCCCTGGCACTGAGGTCAAACTGACAGGCCTGTAGTTTCCCGGGTCTGCCCTCCGGCCCTTCTTGTAGATAGGCGTCACATTTGCTAGCCGCCAGTCAACTGGGACCTCCCCCGATCGCCAGGACTGCTGATAAATGATGGACAGTGGCTTGGCCAGCTCCTCTGCCAGTTCTCTCAGTACCCTTGGGTGGATCCCATCCGGCCCCATCGACTTGTGCACATCCAAGTGCCATAGCAGGTCACCAACCAGTTCTTCATGGATAGTGAGGGCCACATCCTGCTCCCCATCCCCTTCCACCAACTCAGGGTACTGAGTATCCAGAGAACAACCAGTATTGCCGCTAAAGACTGAGGCAAAGAAGGCATTGAGCACCTCCGCCTTTTCCTCATCTCTTGTAACTAAGTTTCCCCCCGCATCCAGTAAAGGATGGAGATTCTCCTTAGTCCTCCTTTTTGTGTTGATGAATTTATAGAAACGTTTTTTGTTATCTCTAACGGCAGTAGCCAGATTGAGCTCCAGATGAGCTTTGGCCTTCCTAATTTTGTCCCTGCACAGCCTCGCTACATCCATATAGTCCTCCCTAGTGGCCTGCCCACTTTTCCAAAGATTATAAACCCTCTTTTTTCTCCTAAGATCAAGCCACAATTCTCTGTTCAGCCAGGCTGGTCTTCTTCCCTGCCAGCTCGTCTTTGGGCACGTGGGGACAGACCGTTCCTGCGCCATTAAGACTTCCCTCTTGAAGAGCGCCCAGCCTTCCTGGACCCCTCTGCCCTTCAGAACCGCCTCCCAAGGGACTCCACCAACCAGTGTCCTGAGCAGCTCAAAGTCAGCCCTCCAGATGTCCAATACAGCGGTTTTACTGGTCCCCTTCCTGGCCTCGCTAAGAATAGTGAACTCCACCATTTCGTGGTCACTCTGCCCAAGACAGCTCCTGACAATCACATCCTCCACCAGTCCTTCTCTGTTTGTGAAGAGAAGGTCTAGCGGGGCACCACCCCTGGTAGGTTCACTAACCAGCTGCGTCAGGAAGCTATCTTCCACGCTCTCCAGAAACCTCCTAGACTGCTTTCTCAGGGCTGTGTTGTGCTTCCAGGATATGTCAGGGAAGTTGAAGTCCCCCACGAGTACAAGAGCTGACGATTTCGCAACTTCTGTCAGCTGCCTGTAGAACTCCTCATCCGTCTCCTCATCCTGGTTCGGCAGTCTATAGCAGACCCCGACCAGGACACTAGCCTTGTTGTCCCTGCCGATCCTAACCCAAAGGGACTCGACCTTGTCATTCCCAGCCTCGAGTTCTACAATCTCGAAAGACTCTCTAATATAGAGAGCCACACCACCACCCCTTCTGTGCTGCCTGTCCCTTCTAAAGAGCTTATAGCCATAAGTATGTACTACATAAATATGTAGTACATATTTAATACATACAACAGTGCAGTTTTCATTCCCACGAACAATTTGGGTTATTTCTCACAAATATTTCCATGAGCAGCCTGCAAATTATATTGACCTAGTAGTCATAAACTTGCATTATCACTTACTTGTTAACCAGTAAACAAAATGATGTTTGCAGTATTTCTTTATATCTCAACCTAATTGCCCTCTCACCTTTTTAGGAAGGCAAATAAAGATTACAGAATCATAATGGTTGAAGTTGGAAGTGACCTCTGGATGTCATCTTGTCCAATTCCTCTTTGATATCATCATTTCCATCTATAAATTCCTCTCCAGGAGTTGCCAACTGGCTGTTATTTCCTCAGAAAACAAAACAGCTACTAGATCTACTGCATAAATTTACGACAATTTATGCATGCAGAGCTGCCATTGTTCTTAGGTGATCATGCTGAATTTCTCTGGTGGCAACTCATCCTTCAACATTCTCTGTCTTCCCTCATTTAGCATCATTTTCTTGCTCTGCTTTTGATGAATTTTGTTTTCATAGTCTCCTTAACCGGTCTTGTGCTGCCATCTCTCTCCTACAGTTCTGTTGCTTATAAGTCTCTGACTCTCCCCATTCCTTCTGTTGTGTTTTATACAGGTTCCCAAATGGATTCCTCAGTACTTGACAGCTTTATCCTGGTTGCTGGACTTTCATTCATCCATTCTTCCCACTGTTAACTTTGACTCCTGCTTTCACTGAGCAACAGCTTGAGAACAGAAGAGTCCTTTGGTTTTGGCAGCAGCACTCTAGCCTCTCCATACAGAGACAGAAAAGCAGATGAGACTAACTGTATTGAATGAATTATGAGAAGAGCAAGAATAGAATATGATCCAGTCAAAACCAGTAACAACTTCATTTGAGAAGTCATTCCCTAAGCTTTTTTAGGAACACTTAAACTACAAGAAAGAAATATAAAGCACTGGCCTTTTTTCTTCTGTAAGTACATTGCTTAATTTGTCATAAGATCCAAATGATACTGTCTTACCCTGTAAAATAATCCAAAACTTTAATGGAAAATACTAGGCATAACTCTAGTTGTGGTAATAGAAACTGAGTATGATCATCCAAGTGCAATAAAAGAAGTATGACCATAGAATTGTTACAAGCAGATAAGGAATATAGAAACTGATTGTGTTATGATCTCAACATACACACCATCAAACATTCGATGCTCATTATTTTCGCTCAGATAGTTTGCAACCGAATAGCGCCTAATATCTGTGAGGATGAAAGTGGTTTTCAAGAAAAAGTTTCAACAGAGCAATTTTACACAATACAGGAGCAGAATCAAAGCAGCTTGCTCTGAGACTCCTACACCTCAGCTGTCTGCTTTTCAGGGATTTAAGTCAGCCTAGGTTCATTTTGGTTACATAGAATGAAAGGGGTCATGAATATGGTTTGAAGTAGCCTGAAGGCCCAGCTCTTGTTTCTGGTAGTCTGGGGTTGCTGTGCATTTGACATGCTGGAGTGAAACTACTAATTTAGTTTCCACTATACAGAGCCTTGTTTTTATGGAAAAAAAAAAAAATAATAAATAACTGTAATAATATTTAACAAGTTTTAATTTCTAGCAAGTTGTACCGACCTTACCTTGAGCAGCGGACTTCTAAATAAGTTTGTGGTCAATTATAACTGTTCTGAAGGCAAATACCCATCTTCTCTCAAACTTAGTATTTAGACACTGAAACATGCACATCTAGAACAAAATTTTAAAAGAAACTTTTGTAACTCTAACAGCTATACTGAAATTCTGAGATTTTATTTTTAAAGTCTGGTGAAAAACAGCTGGCTGTTTTTGTTTTGTTTTGTTTTTTAGTTTTGATCACCCACAGAAAAGCAAGAGGTAATAATGCTAATTAGCATCTTGTTAAATCATCATCCCTTAGCTCTGATACTCTGTCTTTCACACACTCCAAAGTCTTCTATTTCCCAGTAGCATGGAATATTTCTCATCATTCATCCTCAAATGAGAGTTCACTCTGAGGCACATGAAGCAATTTCTATATGAATACAGAAAAAGTCAAAGTTACACTTAGCAGCAACTGCTCCACTTCCACAGCCTCTGTGGAAACAAAGTTCAGCTGGAAGCACTGTGGAAAAGGCAATGCAATCATCATGGTATTTTAAATTACTCACAATATTGTGTAACCCAATTAGGTTATGATACGTCTGAAAAGAAATGTTTTTATAAGGCACTACTTTAAAGACAAATGTGGATAAGAAAGGCTTTATGCAAGATAAAGATCATAATTGGAACTATCAGTGAATCTCTGCTTTTGTGTTTTCAAACTAGTGTAAATTGTATTCCTCCTTGCCTTTTTTTTTTTTTTTTTTTTTCAGGATATGTGCCAATGGAAAGTCTGATCAACTCTGAAAAACAAATAGCTTTGTGTGGCTGTTAGTGATATTCACTGGCCAGTTTTTAAGAAAGGTTTGTGAAATTTTGGGAGCTGAAAGGTAACCATTATTTTTTAAAAGTTCTAATTAAGATGTCAGACTGGGCAATATTTAGAATCCCGTGTAATTTGATTGTGTTGGCCTATTTAGATAAATTGCTTTGGAAAGACAAATAAACCAGCTACTTGAAATGTCCAAGAGGCTCAGGCTTCATTCCAGTGTTTCAAGAAATGACTGAAGCAACAGCCTTTTGTAACTAACAGCCAATCCAATGATAGACATCCAAGTGTCAAAGTCTGATACAAAGAATGATACAAGTGCCTGGATCACCGTCACTAATAGAATAAACAGTACACAGTGTTATTTAAGCACAACTGCTCAGTTTTTTTCCTCTTTGAACTACAGACCTTTGGAGACTTGCATTAAAGGAAATGAACACCCGAAGTTTGAAACATCTGAAGCTGAGACAGCATCCTACGTAAACCCCTGGGATTATTTGGGTTTGTTTAGTTAGTGTGATTTCCGTTCAGTAGATGTACTAAATCTGCATGACAAACCCAGGATTTAGGACATATTAATACTGTGCCGTCAGTAACCTGAGACTCACACTCTAAAATTCAGTGCTATCCTTGAAAATTCGAAATAGATTCTGGCCCATTAATACATGTATATAGTTTATCAGCTTGCACAACAGTGAACTTTACACTCTCTGTTGCCTTTTCCTTTTATCAGCAGTGAATGTCAAGAATAGAAAAGGTTAGAGAAGTGTGTTCGATTTCCAGAGGAAGCAACTTAATTCTTTCTTGTCCTTGTATCCATTGTTATAGCATATGTTTGGGCATGGACAGCTCTCCCAGGAGGAGACTGATGATCTTCCTGGCAGTCTATCACAGTGGCACATTTTTGGTGCTGTCAGAGTAGTCTTTTTTCCCTGATCACTGGTTTTATCTGCTGCTCCTATGCAATGGGCAACATTAAAGTGAGAGGTAGTGTTCTGGCTTTGGGATTTTTGTGCCGTTTTCCTTGTACAGCATATCTCATGTGACACAACCACGGCTCAGTTTCAGAGGCTTAGAAGGGGAATTGTGAAGCTGCCAGAACAGATGGAACAAAACTTTCCCTTCGAGCTGGGGGCATGGAGAACACAGTAGTGCTCTGTGACACTTTGGCATAGCAGCAGGAGCACTCTGCAGCCCAGGTCCGCTTCCTGTTCCCAGGCTGCGCTGTGGATTATGCTCTGAACTCCCTCCAGTGTATTGGGACACCCGACTACACTCATGCCAGGCAGCACCGAGGAGGATAAGAAGGGTATTTGCTCTTACTTGGGCAGACCCTCGTTGTTCCTTTGACATTTTTGTTGTTAAAGGGGGACAGAACATTTTCCTAGCTGGAAGGCAAACAAGGCACAGAAACAATTTTGCATGTCTTTGAAGCTAATGTACCTGCTCTAACACTGCCTGGAGACTCCATTGGGAGGGATAACACACCCTATTTCTATTCCCCTTATTTGCATCTGAGTCTCTAGGGCTTAATGAAACAAAGTTATATTAAAATTTAACCTGCTGCTCTTCTCCTTTCTTTGAAGATAACAGGAAGAGTAGGCCACTAGGATCTGAGAAAGCTATTACAACCATTAATTGGATGCTGGTACCTGAAGTACTAAATCAACAAAACTTCCAATTCATTAATCAGGTTTAAAGCAGCAAGAACGGAGTGTTATGGCACAAAAACAAAATAATCCCAAAGCCTTGAGGAATGGCAATTCATGTGACAGGCATATATAGGAGTTCCCAGCCAGGGCAGCAGGCAAATTATGTGAAACTTTAGATACAGGGTAGGCCCTGGCATACCCAACTTCCTCAGCTTGTTATTTTATATAATTAAAATTAAATTCTTCAGATTTCTTTTATTTCCTTAAATAGCAAAGAAGATTGGGAGCAGGAATGATGTTTTCTGACAGCTGTAACCAATCACAGACTCGTGCCTTTTGAAGTACTGTTTTCCTTCCATTACTTTTGCATTTAATTTCAAAGTCTTCCTGTGTTGATTTACTCCCTACTTCCCTAATTCACATCTAATTCTCCTCTGTGCTTGGCATGGCTGTGCCCGGCATGGCTGTGCCCCACAATTGCTCATTTACATGAACTCAAAATTAATAATGCAAGATTTTTAAAGGTTCTGCAAGCCTCTTGCCATTTCTTTAAAAAATAAAATAAAATTGAAAAATGAATGGTAGAAAGATATATTACAGTTTCTGGTGAAAAATAGAAGTGCCACTGCAGTCTCTCTCTTTGCCTAGCCTGCCTACTAACAAAGGCAACTTGTTATACTAGTTAATGTCATTGTTAGTGCAGATAAATAACTTTGCCCATGAATACTGTAAGATTACTGCAGAGTCTTACAGCTACAGCAAGGAGATTTGGGACTGGGACTCTTCCTGGTTTAGCCAAAGGTTGCATCTTTTCTTTGGCCAAGACACTTCATATATGTGAAAATTAAACCAAAAGTTAAAAATGGATATCCCTCCTTACCTACCACATGAGAAAAAAAAAAGGGCAGATTTAATTACTGCTATAACATGTAGGAAGAAAAGCTGAAGAAACACTATGAATAGTAAAATACTTTGCAGAAGTACCAGCTCACCGAAGTTACTCGTAATAAGCCAGGGCCAATTTTTAGAAAATTATTGTTGCACATAATACTAATTATTTTATTTATCAACCATCTTCATGCATCCTCAGTATTTCGCATGCAGCATTAAAAGTATAATAAATAATAATTAAAATTTCATCAAACACACAATAGAGAAGACAAGCAAACACTAAACAGAGTAATAGAGCATTGAAAAGTAGGCTTTTACATCTCATCCCCTGTGTAGCTTCCAGCACCATGCTGGGACATTGTTTTGGTACTGACACAGATGGAAGAGCAACCCCTGTTGAGTCACCCACATCAGTCCTTCTGGCACCACAGAGGATACTGCTGTCAGCACCGACTTGAGTAAAGAACAGCTCCTCCCTACAACACCCTCTCAGCTGCCCATAGCATAGATGCTGCTAGCAGCAGGCCAAGACTCTGGTGGTCATAGCAATTGTTAAGGAAAAACACTCCTATACTCCACAAAACAATGGACATCACCCAGAATTACCAACTTGGAAAAAAACTTGCACTCTTCAGGGTCAGACAAGATGAAAACACTTCCAGACGGGCAGGGATCAGAAGTGATTTAAGAGTCCAGTTATACACAGCAGTGGTTGCTATTTTGCAGATTAAGTTTTGTGTATGCTTGAACGGAATGCGTTATAGGTTTACCTGCACAGAGCAACATCTCACAAAGGGAAATTCTTTCCACTTTACAACAGTCTGCTGAGATCCCACGATGATTACACGGGCTTTGAATGCCAGTATAAAACAACTGAATATTATCTACTGCTTCATAAAAAGATACAGTTGCAGTCACATACCTGACTAGTCTAGGCCATTTATCCTCACCTTCATGCAGAAAAGCCACCTTGAAGATAATGGTTTTGCTGGGTTCCAAATGTCTTCTGTCCATTTGTTCCGTTCCAGCTTCTAAAACAGCTAGTCTCATTTGTTTTATTAGCTGACCTTATCTGTTCAGCACAGCAGCCCCTGTTCCTCAGTAAAAAGAGAAAAAAAAAAAAAAAAGAAAAAAAAAAAAAAAAAAAAAAAAAAAGATACTTTCTCAAGAAGACTGAGATGTCTCAAAGCAACAGGTCCTCCATCAGAGGTCATGGGATGTCTGGTTCATATGCTGTCTTATGTTGTCTTTCAAGTGCTGCTGAATAAAGCCAGAAGGGTCTAACCTCCCTCTACTAACTAATTACTCTATTAAAATCTCATCCTTTTTAAAAAATCCCCATCCAGACGGGATCCTTACTGCAGAAGCACTTCTAATATCAAGCGGCAACCACAGAAGCTGACCAGGAAAAATATAACTTGTATATTTTATTTTCTATGTTAATTTTAGAAGAGCAAATTTTAGGATACAAGAAGGATCTTCAGAAGAAAAAAAAATCTATTTTACTCTATTAAGAATTATATCTTTTGTATTAGAGACTTGCAGAATGCGAGGGTGACAACACCCACACTGCATGGTCAAGCAGCAAAGCTCTGCTGAAGAATCTTATGGATGTTATAAATTGATACAGATTCAAAATGTTTCAGCACAAATTCATGGAAGAAAGAAGAAACCCTGAGGCTGTTATTAAATATAAAGTTATCACCACTGGCTCAGGAACTCCATGAAACAAAAATTGTTGTTTGCTAGGAAAATACCCTGAAAAAAACGCTCATGATGTATTTGCACAGTTCTCAGTATTGTTCCTTGATATCCTGAGACAGGATTCTAGAGTAGATGAAACTTTTGCTTAAAATTGTACCACTGTTCTTGTGGTTTACATTCCTGAGAGAGTATTTATTGCCTTACTTTGCATTCAGGTACTTTTTCTTTCTAACAGAGTGTTTAAAATCTTGAGTGGTTTGCTCCAAGCTCAGTTCTTGCCAATAAATGTATGATGAAAGTTGGATAAATCAGGGGTTACTGCCAGCAAGTGCCAAGAGTAGCCATAGCATGATGGCACAAGCAGGCAGTGATTGAACACATGGAATAGCTAGAATCAGTTACCATCATGAATCTAACCAGAAAGAATCCAAAAAGAGCTGGGATATGTAACATTCCCTGGGTTACCCAGAAACTTCCCTGCCAGAGGGATCATATGAACATTAAGTAATAATGTGAACGTTAAGTAATGACGTGACAGAAAGAAGAAAAAAAAAAAAAAAAAAAAAAAAAAAAAAAAAAAACAACTGTAATCAACTTGTGAAAGAAGAAAAAAATCTCTAATCAACTTGTGATTAGTTAATTGACTGCTGGTGGAAGAAGAGTAGCTGGCTCCACCAAGGTCAGAGGCTGCAGCTGAGAACAGGAGGCAGGGAATAGAATTGGGGGACAGATTAGAATGGCTAACAAATAACAAACAGGAATGAGAGAATGAACAGACACAGACAGGCACATACCAGTTGAGCTGGAGACTTGTGTACTGACACCCTGATGTAAAGGGTAATTAGCAGTGCAGGAGTTCACCTGCTCTGAAAGGAGATGGAATTTTGAAGAAGAGCATGAAGAGACAGCATGATGGGGCCCAGACACAACCAGGGATGTCGTGTGGACCACTGTGAACCTCAGCTTAGGGCCAATTCCCCCCTCAAAGACTATGAAGGTTTGAAGCAGGGAAAAAACAAAAGACTGTCAGAACACAGGTTAGAATAACTATCCTTTCTAAAAATAATAAATAATAATAATTTTTTAAAAAAAAGCCTTAAAATCTTTAAGTAAACCAGTGTAAGATTGATAGTGTCTACTAACAAATTTCTTCCTGCCCACAAATGAGTCCATTTTTTTAGGCATGGTCTCAGACCAGCATCATGGCAATTTTCTGAGCTGCAGCAAATGCTGCACAGTCCGTCCTTCTAAGTCCCCAGGAATGTTTATTTCCATCACCTCTTCAGCTTGGCAGTGTCTGTTCCCTGCTTCTCTCTGCAACATCCTACTTTCACCTCTTGCTGAGTTCTCCCTCTCTGAAAACCCCACCCCATGTTCATGAAAACTCCCTGAGCACATTCACTTACTCCTTGGGGAGAAGTCTTCCTGCCTTCTCCGAAGGTTCCTGACCCCATCAGTCTCTTTTTAAAGAAGCATGTCACATAAACTCAAACAAACAAAGCAAATATGACCCATTGCACAGGGATTACAAGACAAAAAGCTTTGGGAAATGGAAAGTTGCGTGTGCCCTGAGGTAAGATCAACAGATGAAATGCCAAGAGAGCAACTCTCAGGAACTCTGAAAAGATGACCCAAAACCTAGCCATAAAATCTGAAAAACTATTCTCCTAACTTGATTTATGTTGGTGAGATTTATTTTATCTGTATTTGGTGGATGTCCTAATGTTTTTTATCCAACAATTTCTACCACAAAATGGAACTTACATGAGGCCAAGAGGAATAACACTGCTTTTCTAGACAGGGTGGATGTGGGTTGAAATTTTGGGAACTCTAGTAAAGCCAGATTTAGTTTGTTCTGTCTCTATTGCTGATGTTGGTTGCAGCAGTCCGTGCTAAGTGCTGCAGTATGTTTTATCATTGTCTTTTGGAAGTCATCACAAAATTGACTTTTAACTGGTTTGTACATTGCTCCAGAGTAATTCTCAGATCCCAAGATAAAAACCAAATTTTAATTTTCAGCATTGCTTATTGTTCTCATTTCACATCTCCCAGGAACCTTTTGTAGACCCAGTAAACCAGTACTCTGGTTTAGCTCCTAACTGAATTTGAGGCATCAGGAGGTAGACAGGGGCAGGTCAGGAAGAAATACCACTTCATACTTCAGTGGCTTCCTCAATCACAAAACAAGCATAAGGTGAGATCCACACCATTGACCTACAGCTAGATGGAGCGTCTGGAAGATAACAAGTGCATTTTCCTGACACCACCCCTGAAATATTAGCGAAGCCAATTGGCCCACTCTTTATATCAACCCACCTTCCTTATTCATTGAAAAATCTTGTGTGAGCTGTAATGCAGTGTTCAAGCGTGTCAGAGATACTGACCTGGCTTCATAGGTATCCTGTCCGTGGTGAACATTGAAGCTTCATTTTTCAGGTGGTCTTTTCCAGACAAAATTTGTTGGTTTTCAGTTCTACCTAATGATCATATGTTATTAACATAGTCAAAAGGAGACTAGAATAAATTTATTGTTTTTAATTTGTAAAGAGGCCTGCAGGTTATTTGTCTGCTATCAGAGCTGTGTTGTCGGAGGACAGATCTCAGGCTGAAGCCTCCATTAGCAGCTGTAGCCTGGTTCCTCCTTCAGAGGCAAAGAAGAGAGATCTCATTACTGTAGGACAGTTTATGAGGCCAGTACGTAATTCCACAGACCAGGCACACAAGAATGCCCCAATTAAAGCTGATCTCCATCCAAAACTGCCAGCAGTTTTGAGTACCTTCCTTCCATGCCTATTGCCAACAGGGACAATTCTATAACCCATTCTTTAGTACAGGTGAGCTGAAACAAACTAATACAAAGCTTGGCTACCCATGTCTACTTTTGAAAGTTTTTAAGACAGCTGTAATAAGCTTTCTTCTCTTTGTGGCATTTAACACAATGGGAGACAGGAGTTAGGCCAGGAACATCCTATAGAGTGTTTGCATTATTGTATCTCTTAGGAACTGGCCTTTCTTTTCTTTCTTTTTTCCCTTGTGGATCCTATACTACTTATTATTCTTTTTGTAACTATTTCTTCTTATAAAGTGCCATCAAAATTACAACATGTTCTTCCTGGAGTAACTGTGACTTCAACTAACAAGTGTCCTTAAAAAACATTTTAAAGAGTAACATAACTGCTTTGCTCTGAATATGTTCATTAGGAGCTGCATTTGGAAATAAGGAACACTCTAGTTGATTTGTACATGCCTGAAACATCCACTGGAAATGAACGCCACAAAGAAATTGATAAAAGCACAGTAAATATGCCATATTTAAGAAATTGCAGTGTATATACCTTATATATACAGCCACATGCAACACCCGCAGCTCCTTCTCCATAATGGTACTACTGCAAGACCATATAATTTATATATAAGCAATATGATTAAAAATGTGGACCAAAACACATAATGACAGATTTTACTATAGATTATACATGTAACATAGATATAATACCATTATAGTTTTATAACCAAATCAATGGCCCTGTGCACCAGAAATCAGCTCTGAGAGACAAAAAAAAATTACATACCTATGTCAGGTATAGAGAGTGTAGGATAGGACAGGTCTAAGTTCATACCACTCAGATTCTCTATTTCTCTGCCCCTATCACTTTAGACTACTCTATCCTTCCTCCCAGAGAAAACAGGAGTGCATAAAATATAATACTGATACAAAAAAAGAATTCCATATCTCAGTGAAGTGCTAAAGGGTAGACAAGAAGTATGTAGCAAATTAAACCGGAATTTGGCAAGAGGTTCCAGGTTAAATCTTGGATGCTAGTGAAGACCGTAAATAATCTCAGCTGGGAGTTATTCTAGCTCAATACCCTTTAGGCCAATCCACCCCTAGAACTCCATAAAATTAGCAGTGGGGTAGCAGGAGCTGGAGCCAAAAATTACTTTTTAAAATCCCGAACCAGTTAATGTCAGTTACAAAATGTTCATTTGAAATACCATCTTGAATGCAAGAAAGTGTTTAAAACATATTGCTGTAAAACAGCATCTTTCTGCTCCAATAACATCTAAGATAGTCACGGTAAAATTTGTCCTTGATACTATTGCTGTGGTGTCTGTGACTACTCCTATGGCTTTATTGCTTGTGTGTAAGAAAACTTGTAAATTCGTGATTTCAGTTGACATCACTACAGGACACCATCAAGTAAAAACTCCTTTGTCAACCTTACTGACTTTAGTTTTTCAGGTAACACTAGAATTTACCTACTGATGATAGAGAAAAAAATTGTCTGAGAAGGAAAAGAGATGCTTGCCATAAAAACAAAACAAAACACAACTACAAAAAAAAAAAAAAAACTGCAGATCACATAACTATATAAAAGACAAGCAAAAACTCTTAACTACAAGAGGAAAGGGAATACATAATGAGAACTGAATTAATAAAGTAATTACAGGGTTTCAATGAGTGATTTCTCCTGATATAAAGAAAGTGTAGTTTGGCCATCAGTCAGTCAGTCATGAGAAACCAGAACGAGAAAATATCTTCATATGGAACGATGCAATGTGTATGCAAAATAATGCAATGCATATCATCTTAGTTTTGGTTTTACTTTGTATTTGAAATTATAATGCAAGGCTTTGCTTTTCCATGAAATGTTTCCATAGAAATTTAGAACTTTTCAGCAACAATGATTTTTTTTCCCCATTAAATACTGTAATAGCTCAATCATTTTGAAAGTTTAAATGCATCCAGTCCAATTGATTTCAGTGATCTTTTGTTTAAGGCAATAAAGAACTTACCATGGAATCCAGAAGAAACACTCATGGAGAGAAACCACCCGATTTAAGTGCCTATGCATTGAAAGTATCTGAGTATGTTTGTTTCCCTTTTTCTCTCCAAATGGAGATCTAGTGAACATCATTAGTGCAGGTGGCTGCAATTCATTTGATCAAGCCTTAAGTATTTCCTTTGGGGCTAGATGAATCATGCCATAGGTCCTGGGCACTCTGCTGACTGCAAAGGTAGGTTTGTTTAAACAGAGGCATGCATTCTGTACAAACCCAAGTTTAGTCAAATGAATCCCTTTCACACTTGGTAAGAGGTTTGTCCCATTCAAGGACACCTCTGAAAAAACATGGTGATTCATGGCCAATGTAAACACCTACTCCTATTGTAAGACTACATGTTGCCAAACTCATTTTTTGTACCATAATGGCAAATAAATCTTTTATCTAAATAAATGTTTATCTAATAAATGTTTTAAACACACCCTTCTAAAGAAAAATATTGTCTCACCTCAAAACTACCATCTTAATTTTTAAGCAAATCTTACAACAGACAAAAGAAAACACGGATCAAAAATCCAAGAGCATTTTGTTGGTATCAGAAGCAGGCTAAAAACAAAATCAAACAAATTAAATCCATATCAAGCATATAGATTTCACCAAAACAAACAAACAAACAAACAAACCACAATTACATAAAACAGGTTTTTACATGAATTTGGCAGTGTTATGTAAATGAATACAGATGCTATGTGCTGCTTGGAAAAATAATTTATTTTGTTAGCTTACAAAAATGGCATTTCATGTTACACTTAAATTATGAGCAAAGCTAGCAACTTTGAACCTGCAAAGGCACTAACAGTCTCCTGAGATGCAATAAACATTTGTGATCTTGCTTTCAGAAACAGCTTGGTGTAAGTTCAAGTCAGCAAATACTAATAAATATTGATATTTTTGTTATTATCTCATTGGCTAACATTTTACATTCAGAAAAGTAGGTAAAAATGTTGATGTTAAATTAACGTAACATAATGAACTTTCTTGGTAGAGCCATAACCAAACTTATACATAAACATACCTGCAGATCCTATGTCAAGCCATCAATTTACAGCAGCATACTCAAAGCACAATATAAGGCTTTCTTATACTTTGAAATGTAATCCACATGATCTCACCACTTAGTATTCTGCCTAGTACTTTATTTAAAGTGAAATTTGATCCTTGCTGTATGTTGATATAAATTAGGCATAGGCATACTGAAGTTAGTGCAGCCATACAACAATAAAACTGGTACGCTGATGTGACATGAGTCAGACCTCATGCATGTAACCAAGCACTGCAAACTTCGCAGGCTGACAAGGACCCATGCTTAAGAATAACATAGCAAGAAATTTCTCCTTTTATACTTCCGCAATGATTTGTTCCTAAATACATGAGAGGTGTTCTGAAAATGTGAATTGTAGATTTAGTTGTACATGCATCCATGCAATTCACAAAAATAATAGCCAAGCAGTAGTTTAATTCATTATGTAGTTCTTAGCACAGCTGAGATGATTTTTTTTCCATCCTAAAAGATGGTAGCTAATGGAAAAAAAAATAAAAATAAATGAAAACATCTTGGAAAGCAACCGGGTATCACAGCTATCATATAGTCATATGTTGAAAGACTTGCTGCAAAAGTTAGAGAATATCTGAAAAATAGACAAAATTGTTTTTATTTCAGAAGTCTCCTTTTCAAAATAAATAAATGAAGGCATAGCAATAAAGTTGCTCTTTAGATGTAAGATATAATTAGTTTCTGCCTACAAATATGAAAATTTTAACTTTAGGTATTTTTTGAAGTACTGTTTTTTGTTGAAAACCTGATGTGAAACAGAACATGTAGCGGTGAGTGTTGTGAAATATAGCTGATGCATCTTAAAGAGATGAACTATCCCTCCTTTAAGGTTCAATTATTATTTTGAAAAAGCTGTGGTATCCCACATTAACAACAAACATTTTTCTGAATTTCTCAAATTTCATAATTTTATATTAAGGCCATTTAGAAGTACAATGGTTTTCATTATATAATTTATTTTTAGTCTTCTTGAAAAATAATAGTACTTTAGTACAAGAGCCCAGCTGAACCCCAAATCTTATTTCTGAGATTTTTTTTTTTTTTTTGAGAAAAATTCTTATTTAAAGAAAAGCGATAGTGTGTAATTATTCCAAATACTTACAGTCTGCTAAGAAGATATTTTGATAAGATGGATTTTTTTAGTATGTATTTGTTTGCTTACTGGACCAACACATATAGTGGACTTGGAGACCTCCAAAATGCAGTGAAATATAGGTTGAGAATATTTTTCCTTCTCCTTTCTTCAAGCTCATCATGAAATGCTAACTCCAGTGATATTCGCGACAAGGCCTCTGCTAACTTCAATGAGATCTGGATTTTGATGCACAAAGGATTAGTTTTCTTTTAGGCCAATAAAGTTTTACAGTGTATGATCATAAATGTTTACGCATGTCTATGACTATAAGATATATAATTATGTGAACAGGACTATACTTGATGTCTACACAGCTATTGCAAGTCTCAACACACCTTTACACTTTGGAAATCAAATATGGAAGAAATTGGTTACTTCAGCAATGTCAGATTCACTAAGCTGCCTTTCTATTATATTTTTGAGGAATGAAAAATAACCGTATGTTTCTACGGACACACAGAAACAAATTTATGAGACAGAATAAATAGGATGTAAATTTAACAAAGAAAAGACAGATACACATTTTTTCACACAGATGTTCCTAATACTCTGCTGAGAGTTGAATTTATATAGGAATGTGGTCAGGTAGCCTTTTTTTATTAAATCAGGAGCTAGACTCCTTGCTGAACTACTGGCAAAAGTCTTTCAGGGACTTTATGTCAGGAAATAATTGTTTGCCAAGGAATTTCATTCCATTAGGCCTATCTCCATTACATTAACAGATAGGAGGTTTAGAGGTATCTAACTGACCTTTCTGACATTATACCAGTACAGAGCATCCTGCACACATCTAACTCAGTGGAATTCCGAGATTTTGTGCAGTCACTTTACAACATACTGCAGCAGCAACACTAGGATGTGTGGACTAGAAAATGCGATGTAACATGTCCACTGTCACATGTGTTGGATGCCTGGGCAACCTGAGCTTAAGAATTTCCCAGCTGAAATACCAAATCACAAGATTCATTTTGTTTCACTTTTAGAATACTAAATGTGAAAAGCATTGTTTAATTTGAATTAAATAAAAACAAAAGATCTGAATGAAAATTACTCATGCAGCAATTAACTTAATTAGGAGAGCTTGCTATGTGGTATTGGGATTAGCTGTTTTTTTATTCATCTCTAAATTAAGCAGGAACTGGCAGCATAAAATGATAAAATATTCCAGAACCCAAAAATGACTTTTTGTTTTGTTTTGTTTTGTTTTTGTTTTCTCACATACTCCCAGGGGAAAACAAACAAACAATACCAAAAAAAAAAAAAAAAAAAAAAAAACATTTGCTAATAAGCAAATTTATAAATTTCAGCTTCAAAAGTGAATCACCTTCAAAAACAGTGTTACACAGCATGAACGATCTTGCATTACATACTGTCTAAATGCCTATTTGTCACTTTTTTCCAGTGCACTGCATATAAGAGAACTGCCCAAAGTATAATCAAGTCTAAGACAATGCGAGTCTCTTACAGTAAAAGATGATATGAGATGGGACTGATGCCTGTTGAGTAATATATTCAGGGGCTAGAAAGGTAGTCTATAAAAGGCAGTCACTACAATTTAAGAAAGTACTTGCATTCTGGAAAAACAAAGTGTTTCTTGACTGAGACATTATTTCCTGCTTTCACAAAGATATTTTTATTTTACAAGAAAAATCCACTCCAAAAAAAAAAAAAACAAAAAAACAAAAAAACAAACAAAAAAAACTTTTCTGATCAGTGCTTCATTAACATACAGATCTCTAATCATACAGTGGACAGCATGCTAACAAATCCAAATTCCATGGCTGGAGAGCCTGCTGATGTATCTCACACTATGGATTCTGCGGTTTTTAGCTTTATGACTTCACCAGAGACCTCTCTGGTGAAGACAAAACAAACAACTCCATGGTTTCTGATGGATTTACTGACATTCTCTTAGTCAAAATATACAACAAAAATTCTGCCAGCTACACGATGTCTTCATGGTTGCAGCTGTTTGGATGAGATTGTGTTGTCAGTGCTGGACCTGGCTGCGAAGGCCTCGCTAAAAATGGTGCACTCACTGAGCTGCATATACAAAATAGGTTATTCCACAGATGCAAACTGTTCTCTTGGCCAACAGTAAAACACAGCTCATCTTCATCATTTTCCACAGTAAGTCCAAAACTGGGTCACTGGTGGTTTCTGTGAATAGCCTAATGCCAGTACATAAATAAGGCTGACTTCCCAGTTTAATGCTTACTTAACAATGTGCATGACACAGAAATCCACATTTGCAGAATGATACTGTGTGATCTCCTTTAGCAAATTTTAGTATTGCTTCTCAAAAATATTTTAGATATCAACAACTGTTTCTACTGAGGATACTGAGGGTCAGTAATAATACTGACATACTGAAGAAAAATTCTTTGTAATATGAGAGTTTGTGGTTCTACACTATAGTTAGGCAGATCTGCATTAGTCTGTAGGCCTTTTTAGGCCTTTTTTTTCTGCCTGGAATTAATAATATTTCAGGATTACCACAGTAATGTTTATCTTCTGCTATTTTCCACTACAGACTGATAGTAAAATGAATGATAACATTTAGAAAAATCTCAGCAAACCTAGTAAGACAAATTTGCTTTTGCCCGTGGGATAAACTCTAAAATTAGACTTGTGATCTGATAATAGTTTACCAAGTAAGCTTTATTCTGGCAAACAAGTAAGAGTGGCAGAATTTACAGGAAAAAAGATGTTATAGACAACAAGTGCCTTCATAATTACTTTAACCCCTGAGCATATCAACTACCAAACTGTTAATGTGGAGTAAGTGCAGAAATTATGATATGTATTCTGACATGTAGATGACAGACGAGAAAAACAGTCCAAGATAAAAATAATTCTGGTCTGACAACATATAAAAATAAAACAAAGGAAAAATTCCTGTACTTATTCAAGCAAAACACCAACTAAGGAGCCATTTGCCTAAATAAAGATAGCAGAATTAATCTTAATAGAGGTTTATTTATACAGTTCCTGTACTTAAATATAATATTTTAATGAAAGCATGTTATAATCAGGTTCCAAGATTATCTAGTTTGAAATAGTACCACATAGATGCTTAAATAAAATGATGAGAAATTTAAAAAAATTGTCACTGCATATTTTCTGAAGGCATATGATATTTCAGACTTTACCACTATTATGGCAAGTAAAAAAAGGCTCATTCCTACAGGCTAAGTAATGGCAGATTTGCAACTTCAGCTTTGGAAACACGACTGCTATTGTTGTTAGTACAAATGATAAATACTGGAAGTTGCTGTATTTTAACCACAGTAATCTCTTTCATTTTTGTTGTCAACATTCCCAGAGGCATTATGTTCAGATTTTTGAAAGACCAAGGTTATCAGATTCTGCCCTGCTGTACTTCTGCATGCAGTACTAATATGTTTTTCAGATTTAAAATCTAATTTAGTTCTTTACATAGTAAAGAAAGAAAGCTCCTAACAGCTCCTAATGCTTACAGTAAGAGGTTGACATGAGTTGAGCTAGAGTGGAAAATATTTTAATATGTAAAGAAAATAATTCATCCGAGATGGGATCTTACTTAAAGATTGCTTTTATATAGATGCAGATACCCGTGCTAAAGCAGTTCTTAAATTAAAACACCAAGAACAAAAGTGTTCTGAAATTTAAATCATAAGCTGCTTCCCATTCCTTGTATTACTAGGTTTTCTCTATATGCAACCCCAGATACTGACCTGCAGCTCTCACTAACTTCAGTATCAATTACTTCTGTGGGGTAGGGCTTAGAGACATATAAATTTGTCAGTAATGCAGTTTTAGAGAACCATGGTAAAATTTCACTGTAACATGTAGTCTACAGAAGTCTAAGAATGAATGAATTCTGAGTATTATAGGTATAAGAATGTATTCAGGTCTTAAACTACTGATTTGCAGCAATAAAAATGGTATCTGTATTACAAAAATACACAGTTCTTTACTGTAATAGTAACATCAGCATTTTCATTCATGAAAAGTCCATTCGGTGCTATACAGTGAAGACACTATGCCTTGTAAGCCAGAGATGAACTGATATGCAAATTCCTTAGCTCAAAAAAAATGGACTTTAGAAAATATAAGAATAGTATTTCCTTTGTTCTAAGGAATTTTATCTTTTTTATTGATATTGGTGAGATAGCTGAAACAGGACTAGTAATGTGGCTGAGGTCTAATTATTCAAGGAGTACTTTCACCATCACTGAACACTGGCTTCTATGAAAATTTTGAGACATGTAAGAAAAATGCTTTGTTTTATATCATAATTTAGTCCTGCTCCACTTCACTGCACAAGGGACAGACACTGCCTCCTTCTACTTTTATTTTGAAGTTTTTTCTTAGGATAACAATTACATAATAAAAATAAATTCTTTTAAATATTTAGCAATTATCTTCTCAAAAGTAATTAAAAATAAGTACTTTTAAGTCTGCTGTACATAATTAAAAAACTGAAAGACATTACAAAATTTAAAGTTTACTGTAGTGATAATTATTTGATGCATTTCTGAAAGCCTTATATTGAACCACTGTATTCCAGGACAGCATTAAAAACACTGATGCCTTCTATTAGCTTGTCATATCCATTAATTAGTACATATATACAAAGTTACCTCATTTACTAAATACTGACTGGATTAAAAATCAAACACCAATTTAGTTGGGGTTACCACTTGTTTTCATTATTGAAAATTACTGTTTTAGGCAAGAATGAAGGAACAGGTTAACATCAATTCTGATAACCAGAAAGGACAATAATTTTTTAAGATATGAAATATACTATATGCTTTATACAAAAATGATCTGGTTTTCTACTTTAAAAAACTGAAACTGGTCAGAGGAATATTATTTCAGTCCAATATGGAAAAAATATTATTTCTTAAACCACAAAGGGACAGTTTCATATAATGTCATGAATGGAACTTTAGCCTTCAGTAAAAAGGAAACAAAATTCCTTCGTAATATGAACCTCTATCAAAGGTGGAAGAGAGGCAAATATTACATGATATCTGGATTGCCAGGCCAAGAGGATAAATTTAAGAAACAATTTCCTGGCTTTGGAAACTATAAGCTTCCTCATTAAAAATTCCTCTTTTTGTGTGTGTGTGTGTGCGAGTGTGTGTTTGTGTGGTTTGGTTTCTTCCCTTCTATTCCTTTTAGAAAATTTTAAAAAAGGAAAGAAAACTCTACTATAAACCCAGTCACACAGCCACAGGCAAATATACTAAGCACTGAACATACTGAATTTATTCACCTAGCAGTCATTTCTGTCCTGCCTTGTTAAAAAATGAATTAATACTTTATGCAGTAGTGAGGGAGTGCAGAATGCTTATCCGTAGTTGTCAAATGCTACAAAGTAGTAGTGATATTAGTAGTTTTAAGGAAAAATTTCAGATTTCTGAGTTACAAGTGAGGAAAAAATGTATAAATACATAAAATGGTAAGAGCAACGAATATCCAGATTTTTTACAAATTACTTAAGAAAAAGAGAGGATGATATTTTTCATATTGCTTCTCATCTGAGACTCTTATACCACCATTCATTTACCAACAGGTGCTTTAGTTCAAAATCTATTTCAGCTTCAGTAAAGTGGGTTGGGCATACACTTATCAGCAATCCATGCATCAGACTCATTTGAACATGATGTAATTTGAGAGCATGATTTACTGTTGTATAGTATATTTTAATATTACCTTTCTATATTTTTAGCCATATTTTTAGGTGCCATAAAGTCTGCAAGCTGGTGACATTTTATTTTGCAATTTTCTAATATTTCACCAAACCAGTTAAAATATTTTAAACACTCTATTTCCACCTGTGCTCTGATCTAATTAAAAAAAAAAAAAAAGAATAAATTACAAATGTTGGATACACTTAAAGTAAGTTTAGTTAATGGTAACTGTGGCCTGAGTTAAGCACTGCTTCATGACTTCCACACTCTTTGTTGACCATGACACAAACAGGTTTCTGTTTGTCTTGCCTTCTCCAAAATAGATTATTTGTTTTTATTTTTGTCCTGGCCTTGTCATTGCTGTTGAGATCAGAAAAGATGGATGTGCCTGTTTTGCTTTCCTGACCTTCTGAATTAACAGATGTGCCAGAAGTCTGCAAAAAGCCAATGCCAGCACTACAATGCATAGCATTATACACATACAGAAGGTAAAAAAAAATGTTTTAAACTATGCTAGAAAAAAAAAAAGTTGTATAGAAAAAAAAAAAAAAAAAAGCAAAATTACTTCAAAACTTTCTTATTTTCTTGTCCAATTTTAGTGTTCCCAGCAAGAAGTTCTGTTTGAAACAGGCTGAATACATATACATTCTGTCTGTCAAGTGGGACTTCAGAACACTTCTTCAGAAACTTAAAAAGATAAAAAGATCCTATTTCCAGGTGGCACATAATGACCCGAGCATCTACAGTGCTAAAAAATATAGTGTTTCAGAGAAACACTTCTTAAGTATGAAAAAGCATACAAACCAGAATTGTTGTAATGGTGTTCATGTCGCTACAGTACTCTGATAGATTTGGCAGGGTTTTTTTTAAGGCACATCAGTAGTGATTCAACCAGAAGCACTGAAGAAGGGTAATAAAACCAGGACCATCAGAAACACTAGCATTTCTTCTGACAGCAAAAGATTCTGCTGCAATGTGCTGTTTGAGATCACAGTAATGCAGAATTGTACCTTATCTGTTTAAAATAGAGACATCCAAATGAATGTAATGGTACAGTATCATATTTTCATAACATTTTAAATTCAGTATGACGTCTCTTCTAATAGAGTAGAAAACAGAATAAATAAGTGATCGTTAAACATTGCTAATAAAATTTTCACAGCCACATGGCAGTGCCCTTCAATGTGCTTCATACAGATGGGTGAAATGCTGGTGCTGTTAAATGCCTCACCATAGGCTCCACAAGGTCAGATTTGCCAAATCTATTCTGATCAGAAGAATAGCACTAAAGAGTGACACAAGTGACATATGCTGAACCTGAAATCATCATATCAAGTTCCACTGATTTTGAGGAAATTTTTGTTCAATATTTATTGCTTTTTCCTTAAATGATTGTTGCAAATTGAAGAACCTGAAATCATAAATGTGCCTACACAACAGTGCATAATGACTCTTTTAATAAATATCAGGACGAAGTAATTTCTGAATATTTTTTTTGATTATTAATAGTGTTATTAAATCTTATCAAAAACAAATATCCACACTATTCCTGTGTAGGGGTAAATACGCTTATAGCAAAGATTAACATCACAGTTCTTTCATTTCATAATATTTAAGGGATACAATAAAATCAGTTTAGGACTGCAGAAACAAATGCAAGAGGATACCATAGTCCCCAAAAAACTTTGGTGCACAAGTTACATAAATTATAACAGCAGCCCATTAGACTTGTTCTTGGGGTTCTTCCACTTAAGGGTTTGGCAACTGCTCAGTCATTAAGGGTATATCCTCCTACAGCAGATGAAATTACTACTGCTCAAAAAGAATGAGAGTGGGATGGAATTTACCACAGAGAAAGCTTTTGCATTTTTGTACAATGTTCTACTGCTTCCCTCTTTCTGCTTGCAGCTTCATTTCATTGACAGCAACGTTAATGGAATCTTCCTTGGTGGCACTTGTATCAAAAGGAACCATTCTTTTCAAATGTGCTAAAAATAAGAGTCAGACAAAAAAAGTAATTAAGCATCTTTAGAAAAACACATTCTGGTGTCTGAGCATGTATATGTTTATTTGAAATATGTTTCATGATGTAATATTATCCTTTACAAGCTATAATATGATATTAATAAATATTCAATATTAATAATGGTATGAATTGAGAAACAGATTTATTTTTCTAGAGGAACATAATTTAATGCTATTTTCAATCATAGAATAAAGCGGGGTTGGAACAGACCTTAAAGATCACCTTGATCCAACCACCCTGCCATGGTCCCACCAGAGCAGGTTGCTCAAAGCCCCTTCCAGCCTGGCCTTGGACATTTCCATGGATGGGGCATCCACAACTTATCTGGGCAACCTGTTCTGGTGCCTCACCACCTTCATACTAAAGAATTTCTTCATAATACCTGATCTAAATGTACCC
This sequence comes from Aythya fuligula, assembly GCF_009819795.1. Classification (NCBI taxonomy): domain Eukaryota; kingdom Metazoa; phylum Chordata; class Aves; order Anseriformes; family Anatidae; genus Aythya; species Aythya fuligula. The sequence goes on from NC_045563.1 coordinate 28,438,957, forward strand.
TCTTAGTTTAAAGCTGTTACCCCTTGTCCTATCACTCCACTCTCTGACAAAGAGTCCCTCCCCAGCTTTTCTATAGGCCTCCTTTAGGCACTGGAAGGCCACTGGAAGGTCTCCTTGGAGCCTCCTCTTCTAAAGGCTGAACAGTCCCAACTCCTGTAGTCTGTCTTCATAGGAGAGGTTGCTCTAGCCAGAGAAACAAACTTTTGTATTTTCTGAAATTCAATAATTTCACTAACATCTAATTTTCTAGCATTTTTGTTTAAATAAAGCAAGACAAACCACTCAGAAAATTCCTGAGGAAATACCTTATTCAATAGCATAGAATAAAGTAAACTAGTGACATTGCATAGGTACTCATAGGATGCCATACCATGCAGATATATATATATTTTTACAGCTGGGTGAATACACAATGCTTATTTTTAAATACGTTACATTGTATCAAAACCTGGACAATATGAACTGATGTATCATCTTATCATAAAATGACGGAGGAAAAGATTCCAAATATCCAAACAACAATCAATTATTAGAAAAAAAGCAGAAATTAAGGGGGAGAAAGTAGATATCTATTTCTACAATATGCCATTCTTTCCTTATGTTATAAGAATGTAAGAAAAGTGGTTCTTCTTGATTCTTTATTATAAATACCGGGAGTGCTATTTCTGAATACTCCCATAAAACCATAGCTGTATATAACCAAAAGTTAGTTATTTAATAGGAAGCAAGTTTATAGTCCTTATACTTTAATTAGGAGGAGTCATATGTTTCCACGTCCAGGAAGAAAATAACACCACTGTGCCCCAGACATTAGTAAAACAACGAGTTAACATTTTTCATCGTAGTTTTAAGTATTTGTTTGGAACTATACTACTATACGCTCTTTCAACAGTACCTCCTGTGATCAGTATTCAAAGTAAAGAAAAAAGAAAAATCATATACAAAATTCATTGCTACTCTAAATGAATTTGCATTTTGCAGTTTCCAGTTATTCCAGGTTCTTACCATTGTGCAACACTGGAAGGTATTGTTCTAGAATGGAGTCTTACAGTATTATGACATTATGTCTTCTTAATTTTAATTAAGTTAGTTAGTTATAAATGTCAATTCAAATTGTCTTAAGAGCTTATGAAAAAGTATACATAGAGGGATAAAGAGAGACATCAGCATACATTGCAGGAGTTAATTGTCATGACAATAAAAATCAACATTTACAGCAACTTGTTTTTATTCAGCCATGATATCATTCCTACTATATACCATGTTTAAACAAGAGTGTTGTTTATCACCAGGTCCAAAGGGTCAGAGAAGACTGTGATCCTAGATACAGAAGTTGGGAAAACTGGTGGCTATTTTCTTTTCCATAATGTCATAGTTTACGAAGCCCTGGAACATTAATTCCCAATAACACCAGAAAGCCAGAAAGCCATATGGCTGCTGGGAAAAGATCCATGTTAAAACCTTGAAGTGATGAACTGTTCGAAGAGAGAGAAGAACCAATTCACAAAGCTCATGTAAAGCATCTGTAACTCTTGGGACCTTTGTGCTGTAAAACTGAAGAAAAGCACAGTGGCCATGAAAAACAATTTCTGAGTATTATTCTTTAGATAACAACAAATAGTAAAATTTTATACTAACCATTTGATCTGATAATAACGTAGACTGCAAACCATATCTAATGAACAATTCCTTGTATAAATTATAATATGTCAGTTAAATATCATGCTTTCTAAGAACTTCTTCTATAAACATGAAGACCAGACATAAAACAGAGTACTAATTACTTTTCCTTTCACCCTTGTGCTGATTGGCAACTTTACGTTAAATGGATGCAGACTGTCTTTTCTCTTAATTATTCTTTCATATTTTCTCCCCTTTCTTCAACCAATTTGGAACTTAAATCTCAGGTTTCCCCTGAGATTTAAAGTACATTAAATGCATCTGCTCTCTCCAAGTTATATGAGACAAATTGGGAAGAGACTTCCTAATACTACCTATTGACTCTATAATCTGTAAGGTTTTATGAGTCTAAGAGAGATCACAAAGGCTTGCAAACTGCTCTGAAAATTGAATTAAAAAAAAAAAAAACAAAACAACTCTTCTGTTTCTGAAGAAGTAAGGAGATGAATTAGTCACAGCAAATAGGTGATGACACTTACAGGTAGATTTATTAAAAGCTACAGGAGGTTAGAAGCAAAAGACTTCAAATTTGACTTCATTGTCAAATCCTCAAATTACAACTAATTAATATCATCACTGAAATTAAAAGTTCATGGAGTTTATGTGACTAAGATGAGTGAAGCAGCTGATTTTATCATTTGCTGCTCAGTGCCAGTTACAAGAAAAGCTTCTTGTGACATTAATACCGCTGCAGAACCTTCACTGAAGAACTATTGCAACAACTCTAAAATACACTTTAAAATTTGAATGGTGGAGTACAGGGACAGCATAAAACATTCAGTCACTAACCAATGTCTATGGATTAATTCAAATGCCTTAAGGTATCACAAACATCCACAAAGGGATTCAAAAGATGTGATGGGACTTATGGGAAACCTGTGCCTTCCTGCAAAGACAGCTAGACGAATATACCAGGACTTATAAAATACATGAGATATCTTCAACAGGCACCTGACTTGCTCTCCTACTTACAAATTGAGTACAACAAATATACAATAGCACTTAGGTGAAAAGAATCATCAAAGTGAGAAATTAAAAACCTTTATCCTATCACAGTCAAATACATGTAAAATCAGAAATAGAAAAAATTATCTTAAGACTACTTCCTTGTTTTAGCCTCAGAAAATCTGACAAATGGATTTGTAATAGAATGCAATTAAGGAACTAAAACTCCAATGATTTATTTATTTAATTTTTTTTTTTTACAACCAGTTCTTTTCCCTTAAAAATGAATAGAAAAAAGTAAAAAACAAACATCTTTCTCAGCACAACTCTAGGATTTGGAAAATATTGGAAAATATGAAATACCTGTATGAAGATCTGCTTCATTTGCGATATGGAAAATACCTTCCTTAAAGTTTTAGACAAGAAAAAAGTCTCTTAGCCATGACTGAATGCTGTGGGCAGGGATGCCACCCACTAGATCAGATTGCCCAGGGCCTCATCCAACATGACCTTGAACACTTTCAGGGATGGGGCAACCAAAGATTCTTTGGGCAACCTGTTCCAGTGCCTCACCATCTGAATTAAGCATTTCCTCCTAACCTCTAATCTAAATCTCCTTTCTTTAATTTAAAACCATTCCCCTTTGTCCTATTTGATTGAGCAAAAAGTCGCTCTCTATCTTTTTTAAAAGCCCCCTTCAAGTACTAAAAAGTCACAATGAGGTCACCCTAGAGCCTTCTCTTCTTCAGGCTGAACAGCCCCAGCTTCTCAGCCTTTCTTTGTAGGAAAGGTGCTCCAGCCCCTTGATTGTCTTCATGGTCCTCCTCTGGACCTATTCTAACAGTCCAACTTGCCTTTAAGGTATGGTTTGTTTGTTTTTTTTTCTATACCCATACCAGGCTGAGCTGTAGACATTGACAGGGATGATATTAAGGAAAATGGAAAAACAACTCTGAGTTGGGGGAAACTGTTCCTGAAGTACAGAAGAGATTGAGGCTTTCACTCATATGCTTTGTTGCTATTTTTATTATTTAGTATACTCTGCAAAAAGGTACTAATCACAACCTACAGATTTTGAGAGGAAAAGAAACCAATTAGCTTCAACCTCATCAAATCAACTCCATATTTATTGCTGATAATTAGTAGTGTACAGTAGTGTACTCATTCCAAGACAAAGAGGTTTGAAAGTGCAGTGAAGCTTGAAATAGCACTTTCCATGACATAGAACGTAACTGGTTCATTCACAAGGTTGCCAGAATGCAAACTGGCTCTACTGAAAATAAATGGAAGGTGATATCTTTCTGAAGAAAAGTTTTTCATATTCATGTGCTGATATCTGGTGTGCTGAAAAAAAACATTCAATAAATTTTTCCTAAGTCATTACTGACACTCACGGAAGGGTGTTCCTTTACTTGAGAAAGACCTAGTATGTCCTATCTTTTAGTGAGCAGTTCCTATCTGTATCAGAGATCCTGTAAGCTTTTATGACCAAGTTATATGTACACTAAGAGATGGAAAGAATAGTTAAAAACAAATTTTGAAGTACAAGCAGAATTAGTGAATTCAACTCTTACTGTTAAGCTGCTTCAAAAACATAAGATTAACCAGTACAAATGAAAGATGTGGGATAGAACTTTTTGGATGAGGATGTGTCTTTGGAACCTGAAAAGATACACAACTTACATGGGTATGATTGTTCATGCAGAGATTCAGAAAACAAGTACAGCCCATTTCTTTGGGCTAGGCTTGGATGACAAACAGAAAATATTTTATTACCCAGTTAAAAAAAAAAAGTATCACTGTGATGTAAAGTATTTCTTAAACAAAGACACCCATCTGGTATCTAATACTCAAGTACAGCAGGCCAGCAGGCCTCTTAAGATGGTTCTAGCAGTTTTTGTCAAAAAGTAGAATGTCTTGCTCTTTCAAGTAAAACAGCGTTAAAAGAGGAAATACATTACTTGTGATTTTTTTTTCCTCTGAAACAATACTTACAACCTGATTCTGAGAGCAGTGAGGTGGACAAAAAACTGTTTTGAGTTCGCCAGCTAGAAGAGGGAGCAGCGACTTGTATATCAGAAATGTCAGCATCCATTACGACATCCTATGGAAGCCAAATAAAAATAAACAAACTTCTTTATATTAAACAGCTGTAATCTTTAACAAAACGCACACAGTAATACATGGGTATATGCTGTGATTTCACACATCCTGGAAAATACTGTTTTGAATTCTCAGACTAAGTATTGCAGTTAGGATCAAATTAATTTGGTCATGAATTTCATGCCTGCTCCATCACTACAAAATCTTAGCACAAACTGCTTTGCCTTGAGAAGAGCATTGGGAGTACTGCAAGTCTTTGTTACTATTATAAGTTGCAAGAACATTCTCTTCTCTATTTACATAACATCCACAGTACAGGGCATATTGGCATGGCAAACATCAGGAAATAATGAATTTTTCATCAATGAACTGTCTACATTAATTTACTGAAGTTCAACAAGTAAGTAATAACAAAACTTAAACATTTTGCCCACCACTGAAGAAACTAACTTCATTGATTTTTCATAACAAAATACCTCAAGATGTTTTTTTCATTATTTTCTTTTAGCCATTGAATAAAGTTTGAATCACAATATTAGTATTTACATCTAGACCCATACAACATAGCTTTTTGGTAAGCAAAGTCGTTTGGTTTATAAGCTAGAAAATAAGATAATTTTTAAAAGGCTATTTAAACAAAAATCTCTGTAAATCTTTATCAACAATATAGCAAGCAGTCCACAGTTCCATTACCTTCCAAAATAAGATTAAAAGCTTGACTTGGTATCCAAATTACTCAGTTTCTTGAAATGAGAAGACATAATAATGCACAAATGCATCAGTACATAAAACATGCCATTTTGCTACTGAATTCTTATCAAAAACACCCTTGGAGAATTTTGTTAAAACATCTTGCAATTTATTATCATACTGATACTAAGATTTGAAAACCAAACAGAAAACAAAATAAAAATTCAACATTAATTTAGAGATACAATGATCTTTTGTCCCATCAATGAAGAGGGATTTACGTCTATTTAGACTAATGGGAATTATACATATTAATCCCCTTATGTGCTGATGAGAGACTTAATACCTAAAATGTACATAATACAATAACAACTTCAAAAGAATTAAAAAAAATGTTAGTATTTTCATTCTGCTTCCAGAAATGCTATGTTAGAGAAAAGCTTTAAAAAAAAAAAAAAAAAGAAAAGAAAAAAGGCACTTCTACCAGCATCCACAATACACAATGCCTTTCTCATTACAGAAATATCAACTTTCATAACGTAGCTCACATATTTTATTTACATTTAGGTATGTTTGACTAGATCATAGGATGGTTTATGTTGGAACGGACCTTCAATATCACCTAGTTCCAATCCCCTGCCATAGGCAGGGACACCTCCCACTAGATCAGGTTGCCAAGGGCCCCATCCAATCTGGTCTTGAACACCTCCAGGGATGTGGCATGCACAGCTTCTCTGGGCAGCCTGTGCCAGTGCATCACCACACTGAGTAAACACGTTCCTAATGTCTAATCTAAATTCACCCTTTTTTAGTTTAAAGCCATTCCCCTTTGATAGTTGTTGGTCAGATGTTTGTAGCAGGGAAACTGTCCTAAAATATTTAAGTCTATCAATTGTAACGTTTATCTTTAGGTTTCTTCTCACTTTTCCTTTTGATTTTGCTTTATTTGGTATTCTCTATTACTTATTTTATTATTATTGTTTGTGTTTACCTTCTTTTTCCCCAATTTCTTCTTTAGCTACTATCCTTTCTTTGTTGAAAATCACTGTCAGCCTCTGGCCCCCATTATTAGAGGAAATATTACGTTTTAGCCTATACAAATAGCAATTATGATTTTCCCAGGCTTCTAAGCAAAAGGTATTTCTCATGGACTCCTGACAAGGCTAAAGCGAACTGGAAAGACTGAGGGGGGACAAAACAAATCATAAGGAAGACTAATAACTGTTTTAAGGAGAACTTTCACAGTGATTTCATTTTTGCTCCTTAAAACGAAAGAGGCTAAAACATGGGATTTGTTAATACCTGTCTGAGATTAGTGCTTGCAAGCAAGCTGAATGAAGTGTGCTACAGGAAAGGTTAGGAAGAAATCGCATCTGATGAGAAAGTTTAACAATTTTGGATAAATTAGTTGTGGAATTAATGTAAAATATTTTACAAAAACTCCTTTTCTTAACACATCTATTTTCTTATCTACCAAATATATTGTCAGCTTTATACAGCAGAAGCACTACATTGTGTATAGAGCACGAAACAAAACCATCAGAAAGAATGAACTTTGATGTCCTTGACTATACGCTTCTACCAATCAACTTTAGAGACTCCTTACTGACAAATCATCAACATTTTAAAAATATGAAACAACAATGCAGTTAGTTCCAAGGGAGGGTAAGAAAGGCAAGCATTAAAAAGGGATTTTTTAGACTAAGCCAGCCTGATCACTGAAATCAGATTAGCACCCGTCTGTTACTTGTTTTTGAACATTCTGTTCTATTTGTAACAGCTGTGACAGCAAAGAAGACTGTATGTCATGCAAAAACCCAATTAGGCCTGACTAAAAGAAAGCCATTAAATGCTCCCTCTTGTCTAAAGAAAGAGGAAATATTGTTTTGAAATCAGCCTTTTACGGATTCTGAACACAGAGTTCAAATCACACGATTTGTAAGCTCAGTCAGCTTAGTGCAATATTATATTCTAACTCTCAACTGATTACATTCCACTTAGATTTTTCAATATTTTCCAAATTTCAGTGGCTACTGAATTAGTAAGTCGTGTGTGAAAGCAAAACAAATTCCAGAAATTGAAGATTATCAGTAGCAATAGTCTGAAAGCGAATCTGCCCTGTTTCTTTCCTACTGAAAAAACAACATGGCTATCTCAAGTAGCTCAATACCTTCTTACAGCAGCAACTTAATAAGCTAAAATGCACTGTCTTCGTTTTACCTTTTCTAGTTTTTAGAAGACCTAAGGTAAGTAGGTCAACATTTCACAGATCAAATACTGCTGCTGAGGTGGGGAACACAAACAGCTTGAAGTTTTTTGAAAATGGTACTCGATCCTAGATTTTGAGCTCAGCTGCTTAGAGACACACCTGAAAATACATTGCCAATGAATCTTGATTCATTGCAGTAGCAGAAACACTAGCACAATTCTTCAGTTCTGGTCATTTATTTGAATCACTGCCTAGTTCTGCAGCATAAGAAAATGTAGTTGTCCTAAAGTAAGGTGCTATCATAAGGACACGCAGTAATATGAAGTAATATGATAAGGAACAAGCTAATACGAACAGAAAGAAAGCATGTTAACAACTGGAAAGGTGGACTTTTTCCAGGCAATGGTTCTAAATTAAGAGCTCTGGATTTGTATTTCAGGGAGTTAGGAAATTAAGCTTAACCCTGCTATTAGTCAGATGAGTGACGTTTTGCAAATCACTTCTCTGTTTGCCTCAGTTTTGTTTATGTATGGAATGGACATGATCATTTGTAAAGAATGCAAAAATAAACTAGTGAAAAATCATTACATGCAATCTAAAAAATTAATATTCCCTTTAAGGCGGGAAACAGATTTCAGTATTTACCTTCTATGTGAAAGGACAAGGGAAAAGAGAACAAACCAAGCCAAAAATTTCCATAGAAGAAATTTGACAAAGCAGTGGCATAAGTAAACACTAGAGTATAGTAAGACACAGGATAGCTTTTCCATGGATTTTTTAAGATTTTTTTTTTTGGGGGGGGGGGGAATTTTCACTTGATAATGAAGACACTTCTGTCACCAAATTTTACACCAGCCATAGTAGCTACATAAAACTCTGCCATTCCAGGACAAAGAAACATTCATGTATGATTTAGTCTGTGTTAATACTATGAGATAATATTACTTTAAGTAAGCTCAGATTGCTGAGTGAAAGTAATCACAAAACAAAAGTGGAATACACACACATACCTTGAATTGTTGGATTCTTTGTTTTGAATCTTCCAGCTGCTGCTGCAGAGAACTCACAATTTCTTTATACTTTGTATACCTTTCCTCAATCTTTTCCCTTCGGCAGTGGGACTCCTAGAAACGTATTGAAACATTTAAATGATTTTGTAATGTGAAAAACGGTTAGTAAATGTTGGCTGGCTATGGTAAGTACTGGTATCACCCAGAGTTTTCCATACAGCAATGAACAAATGAATCACAAACTTTTAGAAGCTGAAATACAGGGCTCATATGAAAGCATGATGTTCTGTACAGAAGAGTAATATTAAAATGAATGCACGTTAAAATGCGAACATTTTAATGCCTCATCCTTGACTGGTAAATGATATCTTGTAACTCTTTCTAAAATTTATTATTAACATAGCTTCTAACAAAGAATTGTGTAATGGAAAAAAATTAATTGCAATTCTTCAGAAACAGATGTTTCAAGAAAAAAGTCCAAGGATATGGACTAAAGCAGTATTTCAGAACAAGAAAACATAATGCTTCTCACAAGCAGCTAAGGACTCACTTGAATGAATACAGCTACCCCACAACTTGTGAGGCATTTTCAGATGAAGATTTACTTTGTTTCCTTACACTTCCAATGGAAAAAAAAAAATGAAACAGCTTGCTAACTCTGGAAAGCCATGAATGGCTTTGAAATACTTCATTCATGAATACCACTTCAGAATAAAATATGCTAGATATGTATCATACTACCATAGGACATTGTTATATAGCTTTTTAACAGGCTCTAGAACATTTTTCCTATCGTACAAAATATTCCAATGCATTACTTCAAATAGAATTAATGGAAGTTCAAAACTGACATAATTCTCACAACTAAGGTATAAAGCCTACTTTCCTTGAATAATAAATGCATAAATGATAAATTACTTACTAAACAACATACACTTGTTGGCAGGGTCTCATGTTAAGAAAGCAGTCTTTAGAAAACTTAAAAATTTATGGGAGAGGAACAGAGCTCAATTTAAAACAGAGAATTTGGGTTCCATTCTCATAAATGCTGGCTAAGTGATAACTAAGGCAAACTAGAAAATGACAACATAATTTCATAGTAACTTCAGGTAAAGAGTGAAACTGTGAAGGAGATTGCAGGAACTCCACATTCACGCTTCTGCCTAGCTTAGAGCAGAATTTTTCCTACAGCAAAGCAGAACCATCAGAAACAGAAGACAAATGTCAACCTCTTCTGGGGATACTTGGAAACATGAAATTGAAGTTACACCATATTGAAGTTTACACCATATTGAATATATAGTTTACACCATATTGAATATATCGAATATATATATATGAATATATAATTGAAGTTATACCAATTTAAGTTTATTTTTACACCATAAAACAAGGTCTGAATCTGCTCTGTCTTAACACATGACCTCATGCAAGAACATTTTGAATAAACAATGTTCCAAACAAGTGTTTTGAAAGGCTTGTGAATATATGAGGAGGAGAAACTCTGCACAGCAAATGAAATGCAAAATGTTATGTTTTTATCTATGATTTAATATTGATTTAAAATTTATTTTGTCCAATGAGAACCCAAATTCTCTTTTAGTAAACTACTGACTTCATTCATGGGAAGCAATGATAATGCAGTGGTTAAGCCACTCAGCCACTACCTAATTTAAGACTATATGCTCTTGACAGTACCTCACTGCTACTGTCAATAAGTTCCACCAACAGTGATACTGAGAGAGCAGATTTGACATTTGTAAACAAAAATTGTGTTTAAAAATGATAATTAAAAAAAGCATCTGTAAAGCTCATCTATTTTCACTCATTACTTTAAATGTTGAAAAAACTGGTAGAATTTATTTTATTACAGTATTTTGAACATTAAACAATGAATATCAGAATTCAACACTCAACACGCATACTCTGCGTTAGGCCCTGACCTTTTACACTCAATACTCAATGTTTGCTTACCATATGGAACACCCCAGCAGTGGTACTAACTAGGACTAAATTAATGACATCAATAAAGCTATATTAACAACAACAACAAAGGCTTACTGTATGTTTTTGTCATATGTAATTTTATATATCTAATTAACTCATTTATCTATACATATGGGGAGGACATTAATTAACCAAAATAATTTAGAACTATTGAAAAAGAGTTAAGTAAAATATTTCTCACTGCAGTATCTTTGAAATCTTCTAACAGGCTTAGTTTCTCAGGAACAGACTCCAGATGGTCTAAAGCAACTCGAGTACTCTAATGAAGAGAACACAAGAGAAAACATCAAAACAAACAAACAAAAAAAAAAAAAAAAAAGAAAGAAAGAAAAGAAGAAATCGAAGCGTCATACAGTTTTTCCTCATACGGTTGAAGTTTCATGCCTTTGAACATTCTTATGTCTGATACACCATCAATTTAGAAGCAATCATGTTGTCTGTCTTGTTGCATGTTTCTTTCCTAAAAATTCCTAACATTGTTTTTAAGGTTGTAAGAAATACGCTTCCTATTAAAAATGAAGATCAAGTTTCAGACCAAATGGGATACATTTGCACCTCACAAAACTGAACCTGAAACCAATACTCAGGCCCAATAGACCAAATGGGCTAGCGAACATGAGACAGTGATTTCTCTGCTTCTCCAATTATTTAGTTTAATTAGGAAAAAACCTGTACTGGCAGACAATGATATTAGGATCTATTCCTATAAAACAATCATCTGGTTAACAATTAACAATTACTTTGCTCTCATCCCACTGCTAAATTCTTTCTGCTCTAGGAATGGAAGAAAACTGGAGAAAAAACAGATATACTCCTGTCTTATCTTACTTAAGATGAAGTTTCAAATATAGCTCTTTTTTTCTGAATAACTTCTGCTCTTCACACAACGTACAATGAAGCAGGAAAACATTCCAGCCAATGGTGCTTGAAGAATAAGAACATTGTCACCACAGGTAAGAGGAAAGAATTTTGACAGATGGTTGACCAAGAAGCTCTTGAAACTTGCTGCTTTGAGAGGAATAGTATGTGGAGAGCGTACAAAATGGGGGAAAAAGGATTGCCCAGCAAGGATATTTTACATTTGAGGAAACAGAGGAAGAGTTGTCAAAAGTGAAACAGAGTAAAACAAAGATGCCTTAGTCATTTAGTGAGAACAAGAAAATAGAAAAGAGAATAGAATAGAAATGTGGAAAATAAGGTGGAGATAATCTAGGTATAATGCTAAAACACAAAGAGCTTTTCTTTTATACTAAAGCATTAATTTTGTTAGATTTTAAGTCTTAATTTTAAAAATTGTACAGGAATTATGTAAGACTGCATATACGGAGATATGCCTGGAAGACAAGTAAACCACTTCCTGCCGTGGGAAGCACTGAGGACACCCAGTACGAACAAGTCCTTAATTGCAAGGTTGACATCTGATGATGACAAATACTGACAAAATCCTGTAATGACAGGAAGGTGCATACTTGGGCTGATCTCCAGAGAAGAAAGTAGGTCCAATCAGTTTTGCAAAATTCAGTCAGAACTAATAAAGTTTATTAACTTGTAACAAGAAAATAGTGCATTCTGTCTCAACAGCTGCATGAGGTGTTAGTAGATTTTGCATTTGGCTAGCTGTAGTTAGATCAAACTAAAATTTATCATCATAAGAAATCTTGTATTTTAATGTGCAATTTAATTTGCTATCAAGCTTTTTTTATTATTATTAAAAGAAAAAAAAAAAAAAAACTTACAAAACTCATCTACAAAGATTTATTAGGAGAAAAGTATTATTTTTTCCTGTAACATATATGGTTGTTTACCAGAAAAGAATTATAGAACTTACAGATATACATTAATAATGAATGTATAAAATGGATTCTTCTTCATATTTCCAGCGTGCAGTCAGGCAGGAGGCCTACATATAGTGTTTACAGTGTTTTTCACAGATTATAGCATAGAATTTTTTATAGCTATAAAATACTTTCTTTTTTTTTTTTCCAAATGTTACTATACCTCTCAACTTCAAAATACAATTGCCTAGAGGTATCTATCACTCACTAATGTTTCCCTCTTCTAAGTATCAACCATTTCACTTTTACCACAGTAAAGCAGTAGTCATTCATATTTCATGCTTCATTTACAGTGGCCTTATGTTCATCAAAGCATTGATTTTCCACTACATTAATTTATGATGAATTGTAATGTTTGCTGCTTCTTTCCTGAGTAGCCCCTGGTCTGCATGCACGCTTCTGAGGCTGAGAAATATATGAGAGACAATAGACTCTAAGCAATCAAACCTACACCTGGTCTCATTAAATGCAAACTTAACTATATGTGGATCAAAATATTGATTCACAACAAACAGCAGCCATCCTGCTATCACACAGATACATGCCCATGAAGTTTTTGATTCTGAAGAGCAAAAACTCTCCCACTCCTTCAGAAATAAACCCCTTCCTCGCAGGAAACAATACAAGAATTGTAACAAAACACCAGCTCTTTTCTTGGTCCAGCACCAAATTAAGCTATAACTACTTTAAGCTTATGGTATATATTACCTAACACATTTGCTGAAGGAGTGAACTGCTGGAAAACAGACATTTGAGATGTCATACAGAATTGAAATAAAGTTGTAGGGGACACAAGACAAATTTAACGTCATGGCTTCTCATGATGCTATGAAGTATATTCAAGTTATAGCAGTTTTCCAACTCCAAAAATTTATTTTTTTTTTAATAAAGACCTGTAATCTGTTCTCATCATAAAAGGAACTCAGGTCTTAAGTGTATGCCCACACCTTAAGCCATCCCATTTGCCAATTCTTTCTCTAAATTCCAGTGACAAGACCTCATATCAACACACACTGTAAATGAAGGAAGGTGCTCATCATTTCTTCTCTCCAAGTATCTCCTAAACATATCCCATCTATGTCACAAACTACTTGTGAAAAATTTTAGCTGTGCCTTAGCTTGTGTCGTTTAAAGCTATTGTTACGTTATGGAATGTTCTTGAAAGCAGAAGACCAACCTTTGGGTTATATGCATACTCAGTCCTTAGTTTCTTTGTCTTATCAAAAAGCATGTGGATAAGGGTTGATATAGGCTTCTTGGATTTCTGACAGTTTTTTTGGCTTCATGAAATGTAATCCTAACTCCACACACAAAATGATGGTTTCTGAGCTAACAATTACTGAGCAGGAATGAGATCATGAGGTAAACAACATGCAGTTCCAAGCATCTGCTAATTCAGTGCTCAATAACAATTAGAAAAGCTAAATCAACACAGGACATAATTAGGAAAGGAAAAAAACAAGCCAGAGAACACAACTACTCAGAAGTATGACTCCACAGCAAGTTTGCATCTTGCCTACTGAGTGCAGCAGTGGGAAGCTCATATGAAGAGGAACAGTTAGAATGGGGAAAGCTCAGAGAAGGGCTAGAAGATCAACCAAAGCCATGGAATGCTTCTTTCACATGAGGAATGACTAAATACAATCATTCAATGGAGCAGGACTCTTCAGAAAAGACAACAGATGCCTGAGGGGAGAAATGACCAATTTGCTTAAAATCACAAGTCACACAATTTAAGCAGAATTCGGGTCAGTGCATGAATGAGAAACCTCAGGAAAGGATTCCAAATGCATAGAAACTACATCTCTGTCCGGAAGTCTCTGAGCTTTGAATGGCTGGAATCTGACCAAATGAATGAATAGGAAACAAAACATTTGCCTATCCTGTAACATACACTCTTCCTTAAGCTTTATATTTGGGTCATTGTTGTAATTTGGTTGCTATTACATTCTAAAATTGTCTTAAGTTTTCTGAGCAGTTTGTGAAGTGATTTGAATAGGACAATATACACTAGTATATTCAGAGACAGAAATGTATTCTCTTTTCATAAAACTAACCAAGAAAATTGTGGTGATGTACAAATAAAAACAGAAAAAATAAAAAGCAAAAGTTCCCTAGGGAAACGTCAATAAAGAAGAAGGAAGGAAAATAGTATGTTGAAAAATGTGAGGGAAAGATGATGAAAAAGCTTTTAGCTGCCCCACAGAAATTGGTCTGGTAATTTAGTGAAATGCACAGCAACCTCTACAACATGGATCAAATGCCACGCTTGTATCATTAATGACTACACTCTATTCTATTAAGAGAGATGGATTTAGACACACAAGATAAAATGTGAAAAAGGATGTTGGAAGCACCTGACACAGAGGGCATTTAAGTACTGTTAACTTTTTTCCAAGAAACAGGAAAGCTATATGCCATAATGCATACAAATAATCCTAAAGAGAGCAATCGCATCTGTCTGCTCGTTATTTAACAGGGAACAGAAGGTACTGATGGAACTGATAAGAGGAAGAAACACCAATTGTACTGAGTAAAGCTGTATTCATAGTATTTTACTTAACAGCAGACTCCTCCATAGAGTGAGTGCTATTAATCTTCATGTTTTTAAAATAAAGACGATTTACTTTGAAAAGGGGTGTTCTATGTTTTCAGAAAATGATAAAACAAATTACTCATTTTCAACGACTTCATATGAACACTTTGATGTTCAGACTGCATCTGAACAGTTAATCCTCCTATATTGATGTATTCTTGTTGATAGACAGTTTCACACTATCTCAAGGGACAGATCTAAACTGAGATCACATACACATATTATTTTTAGTCTTGAAGCTTCAATACTAAATTCACAGAAATCAAAGCAGGTTTGTGTATAGTTCTCTTAAATTTTGTCTCTATATTAAATAGACTGAAAACACATAAAACAGAAACCAAACTTCACTGACTTTCACATATGGTGCTCTTTTCTGAGGTACGTAAAAACAAATGGCTATCTGTATAGCACAGATATTTTTGTAAATTAGAGCTGACTTAAGTAACCATTAGCTAATCTCCAAAGAATATCCATAAAAAGATTAAATGCAACTATAATTTTAACTGACTGCAATGCATTTCATCAGGGAGTTACACATAATTCAGATGAAGGATGTAATCTTAAAGGTGACCTATGATGACATTTTTAAATTGACTTAGCATGTTGAATACCTAAATAGCAAGAATAGGATGTATCCAGCATTTTTAAAGGTATCTTTGCTTTCCTTGTTAATCTCTGCAGAACTATGCATTGTCAGCTTCCATCTCCAGAACTAGATTGATGCATGATAAGCTCTTCTTTTAACAGTGTGTGGTTCTATTTAAGAGGCCTGAGTTTCTTTGTTGACCTTCATATACCAGGCAAATTCCACTCTCAATGGGACATTCTGTGACCTAGTACATCTTCCATGTGGAGGAAACTTTAAGAGAAAACAATATAAATATTGTATATCATTATATTCCGCTTATACCGCTTCTCAATTATAGCATTGTTTTGATGATTTCATCACATTAAGAAATCAATTTACATTTATGAAATAAACAATACATATAAACCTGAGTTATACAATATACAAGTTCAATTGACTTTTATTAAACAATATTGTTTCATTGACGTTCAAGCTAGTAAGATTTTTTTAAGCAACTATTGCACTTGTACTAATGAAAAACAGAAAACCTTTGTTAACAAAGCATTGCAAATGTCATAGTAACTGAACTTTTAATTCAGACTCTAGATGATTTTGTATAGGGTGGAGAACATTTTAATTAACAGAGTTTCATGGATGCTTAACATTCACAGTGACATGGACCGTCTCTTTTCGCACGTTATCACTTAGCATCCCATCCCTATGGTAACTACAGAATTGTTTATATGGAAAAATATTAGATAAGTATTTCACAATTTTTCAGTTGATGCACATATGCATCAAACAACTTTTTGTTGTTTGAGCTGGAAATGTGGAGGAGGTAGTAAAGTCTTCTGGCAAGCCAGCTCTCTGTAAATCATCAGCTAGAGCTCTTAGTACTACTGGGGTACACAGAACTAAATTTTAAGAATCTCTTCTTTATCGTTTACTAAGATTTTGATCAAAGATATCCAGAAATAATTACAGGATATCAAAAGAAATATAACGTATGAGGCAGAGCGCGTAATACAAAGTTAGCGGGCACAGATTTGTAAAAGGTATAAAGACTTCCTTGTCATTCATAATGCTAACATCAGATTTCTGAAGCTTTTCAGGCTAAAAATCTTTATATGTAATTTATATTAACTTTTTTTTGTACACTAATAATATTTCATTAAGCCTTTCAGAAAACATTACCAAAATTAATTCACAGTCTCCATGAACAAAAAATATTGTTCACATTTATAGCTGAAAAAAATTTGAATGCAAAGAGAAGTGATTTAACCAAGGTTTCAGAAGAAATTAGTGTCAGAGTAGGAAAAAAAATAGGAATTTAACTTATAGATTTCCCCACTATAATCAAAACCTGCATGACATTCAAAAAGTAAAAACCACTATAGTAGCATTAATAGTTCTAATTTCTGTGTTTCTAAGGTTATAATTTGACAGAATACAAAATTTAAATCTAAAATGAAGGACTTTGCAGCGCATTAGAAACATTCTAGTAAACAAGACAATTTGTTGTCAAACATCTTCAACTTTTGTGATAAATTAAGTGAGAAAATGCATGCTATAGCACATATATCTTTATCTTATCACACTATAAGCATCCTATATTCTGTGAAAGAATTCATAGATGCACCCTCCCTCGACGAAAGGTCAGCATTTTTAAGTGGAAGAAACAGGATTCCTCTTTAAAATTACACTTATATGCATATATATTCACACTACATTAAAAAAAATCTTTAGTGATGACCACTGTATATTAATATTCCTAGGTAAACTAAGAAATAATTTATGATATCTAAAAAAATCAGTCTCTTGTAATAAAGATTTATACTGAGATTTCAACTTTCTCTAACAGAAAACCAGGATTATTTTGGCTTATCAAAATCTGGCAAAAATGTTCAATATTTGCAACTTATTGAACATGTTATACTATCTTCACAATACCAAAAGAAGCTTTCTGCCTAGAGAATGTAAGGGCTGTGTTAGGAGGAGCATTGCCAGCAGGTCAAAGGACGAGATGGAATGGGAGTCATTTAGGTTGGAGAAGACCTTCAAAATCAGCAAGTTCAACCATCAGCTGACCTATTCAGTCCCATCACTAAACAATGTCCTTTACTGCCATGTTCACACACCTCTTAAATAAAGGAGTTGATCCTTCCCCTATACTGATGGCTGTTAAGACACATCTGCAGTGCTGGGTCTGGTTTTGGGCTTCCCAGAACAAAAGAGACATGGACATACTGAAGAGAGTCCAACGAAGAGCAACTAACCTTGTTTAAAGGACTGAGCTGAGAGAACTGGGATTGTTCAGCCTGGAGAAGAGAAGGCTCAGGAGGAATCTCATCAATGTGTATAAATACCTGATGGGAGTATGTAAAAAAGACAAAATCAGGCTCTCTTCAGTGGTGTTCAGTGATAGGACAAGAGGCAATGGGCATAAACTGAAACACTGGGGGTTTCATCTGGACATCAAGAAATGCTTTCTTACTGCAGACACTACACTGCTGCTGCAGACAGCAGCAAGGAAGAAGAGGAAGGTGAGTGCCAGGAGAAAAAAAAACAAAAAACAAAAAACAAAAAACACACCTGGCTATGAGTGCAATCAGGCAGCAAAAGTTACTTGGTGGAAGTGAGTAGAAGAAGGAATTGGGGAACTTTGGGAACATTCTCTACCCCCAGCAAAAGGAAGTGACACACTGGCTCACTGATGAAAGGAAAGGAAAGGGAGAGGCAGGCAGGATGGAGGATCTCAGAGTGCTGCTCCTCTCCCAGGCGTTTGTATAAGATCAAAGTGCTGCTGTGTTCTGGGAGGACCAGAAGGCCTTTGATGTAATGGTAGTCTTGGCAAGACACAACAGAAGCAAACCGAGAACAGAAGAAAGTATTAACTCTTAGATTTAAAATGTCTTAAACATCCATGCATGCAAAGTGTGACAACCATGAAATAGTTCCAAGAGCAAATTGTACAGTGTGCTTATTGATGGAAGGCACATTGAGAGAGAGAGAGAAAAGAAAAAATAAAGAGCCCTAATGTGAAGAGCATCAGGCAGTCCATAATCTCCTTGGAAATGCACTGGGGACAGCCAGCCTTCCTGTTCTTCTTTTAAAATGGGTGATAAATCAGAAAACTGATGCAACGTTGAGCCTGCTACTACAGTAGAAGAATCTGGTAGCTTTCACATTGCTGAGTGTGTCCAAACAAATTTGCTTTACTGGTATTCAAAACCTTATTTTCATGAATATAAAACACAAGGTAAACCAAAACACACAACTGTTCATACTGGAAAGGAAATTTATATTAAAAAAACAATACTGAAGAATACTTAGAACATTACTGGAGTTATCCTAAATTTATGACTTTGTAATAAAAAGCTGAATAATGTCCATAAAAGTCTGATCCAAATAGTTTATGCAAGTGATATCCTCAGTTTTGGGTTCTCTACCAAAAATGCAAGCTGTCTTACTGATCAAAGAATACATAATACATATGTTCACTGGAATAACTGGTTGATTTCAAATTCAATTTCCCAGTATTTTTAGTACTACTAAGGCAGAAGAATCTGACTTGCAGTTTATTCTCACATATTCCCACAAGATTCTGATGTAGAAACCCACTGAAGTCAAAAGCACCACACGGTAGCAGTGTGTTAATTATGAGGAGTAGATACATTTCCCATTGTAAAAACACCTGAGAACACAATATAGACCTTTTTTCCAGTAAAATCATACAGCTTTATATGTAAATAAAATAGGACTAAATTCTATATGCAAGAATGAAGCTACACCCAAAAAGATACACTTTACTAAATTACACTTTACCTGTAGAGAAATCATACTGATTCTTGCAAAATATCAGACTACATAACTGATTACTACAGTAATCAGGAAAATTACTCATTAATAGCTATGTAACATTTAAATGCAATTAATTGAACAGTACTTTAAAAATCTGAACAAGTGAATTGTTCAGATTTTTAAATCACAAGTGATTTGCCTGGCATAATAAAGGAACTTTACAGCAAAAGTAAAATCAGTGCCTTGGGAGTATTCAACAGCCTTAGGGACAACCATACCTTTCTTGCCTGAAGTCTAAGTGTTTAACATTACACATCGTCCTATGTCAGCAATAATGAAAGAATTGATTGACTTCAAGTTCTAGGATCTAGTATTAAAAACCTGCTCTCAGATGTTACCTCTCAGTTTGCAATATGAAAATGATATTTTACTGATAATAATCCTCTACCTCTTCTATCTGAACAGTAACTTGAAACAAACAAACAAAAATATCAGGAAGATTTAGTACTAAATAGAGGAGATTAAAAGTATAAAAAAAGAAGAAAGACTTCAGAAAAAATAGAAATAAACATCATCACTGAACACACATTGGATTTGCATGAAATTTTGCTATTTGCAAGCAATTACCCTCTGCCTGTGCCAAAACTGGGCTTTAGGAGCAGAAAGCGCATGGCATTTGCAGGCAGCTTGACTCATGGTTCGTGAGAAATGGATGGCAGTGGATACATGCCTGACTAGTT
The DNA here is from genome assembly GCF_009819795.1 of Aythya fuligula. Taxonomy (NCBI): domain Eukaryota; kingdom Metazoa; phylum Chordata; class Aves; order Anseriformes; family Anatidae; genus Aythya; species Aythya fuligula. The sequence goes on from NC_045563.1 coordinate 28,459,141, forward strand.
GTCATGTAAGCAAACCATGATTAAGAGATGCTTCTGAACAGAACTAATGTCCTGGCAACAATTTACAGTCACACAGCACTATGCAAAGTGCCAGGCCTCTGACTTTGAGCATTAATTCCCTATTCCAACAAGGCAGGAGTTCCAACACTGCACTCTGATTTACAAAGGGCCTTTTATGTGTGAATGCAAGTTGTTTGTTTGTTGTTGTTTGTTTGTTTGTTTGTTTTTACCATATTCAATACATTTCAAATACATTTTTGAGATCCGAAGCAGTTTTCAAAGACAACAGTTATCAGGGAGGATGAAATAATTAGCACAAGCAAATTTTAGAAGTCTATATTTGCAGACTTACATTGTCTCAGTACTGGTATCTTTACGTAAAATTTTCTGAGTTTCCAATAAAAAGAAACTATAGTTCTTACATATACTATCATATGATGTCTTATTGGAGTTGTCTACAAAAGAAAAAAAAAAAAGCAGACCCATCCTATCTAGTCCACCTGGTAGACTTCCTAGCTTGAGTCATGTGGATAATCGATCCAGCTGCATTCATGGCACGTACATACATTAAGGCTTTTGTCCTTCAAATTTATTATCTTAAAATGATATTCCTCCATGCTTTTGGTTCCAGTGGTAATGTGGGCACTGACTCTGTCTGCACGTCCAGTGAAATGTACACACAAGTCACTGGAGTGATTATATCTATCACATATACCTCAACTATTTGGCAAATAGTTTAATTTCTCAACTATGTTGAAGAAAAACATCCTCAGTATGGCTCAAATGTACCACATTTCTCTTCCTAGGGATGCGGACTGAACTATACAGAAAAATACAACCTTACATTTTATTTGATATAGCTATTGCTCATAAAGCAGTGAAAACACTGTAGCGAAGCCTCCACTGGAAGGTACAATATAAAACTACCATGCGTCTTCATTTTCTTAAAATTATAGTTAAAAACCCAGATGGCACCTTTTTTTAAAAAAAATAAAAGTACATAAAAACCACATTTTTGATCATCAGTAATCTCATTGTGATTGGTTTGAAAAAGAATTTAAGAAACTTACCATTTCTAAGGACGTAATTCGCTCCTACAAATAAAATACAAGTTGTGGTTAGAAAGTAAAGAACATAAATGCAATATATGGTAAAAAAGCATGATTTATTTTTATATTTTTTTTTGCAGTTTGTATGATGTGCAATGATTTTGTTAAAATGTCACTTAAAATGCCACTAAAAAGTGGACCTCTGGACCCACTTATCAAACTAACTCACTTTGAAATTTATTCTGAAGAAAAGTAATAGAAACATCCTAAAAACTAAGAAAGAAAGAATTAAAAAAAAAATACTTACTCCAATGTTTTTTTAAATAGTACTGTTAGACCTTCAATATTGTTGATTTTACTCATGTATCCCAAAGTCTGCCTTCCCTTTTTGATGATCTGTGTCTCTAAATCTAGCATACTTTGGAGTTTATGTCATGTTAGCAACTGTTTTAGTTATCTTTTAGGCATTTATTTAGAAAACTAAAATATAAATTCCATAGCATTATTCTGCTATCCAGAAATAGCTCTGAAGAACAACTAACGTCATCTCGTTATTAATAAAACAATGGCTAACGTCAGACAGAAATAAAATGCAAGTAAAATAAACTCGTGTCAGTTTTAATTCAGCACAAAATACAGGAAACATAGAACTTGTATATATTTTAACATTCAGTTTTCCGCTTTAAAGTATCTTTAAGAAAAATATTGAGCTAGTAAAATCAAGATAATGTACTCTGGCACTATGTCCTGACTGGACATAGTATTTTAAGGAATTTGAGAAAACGTACATTTAAGTGTTTAGCTGAGCCCACCTGACCATTCAGACAAGAATTTTTACTTTGCTCACATATTATCTTTTTGAATGTGTGGGTTTGTTTGTTTGTTTTCTTCTCATTTCTGGTTAGATTAAGCTAAGAATCCTTACACTTTTTCCCGTTCTCTTCCTTCCTAACAGGTAAAAATGACTGTAATAATCTGGATTTATTCTAGCAACATCCAAAGACAAAATCCTGAACTGGCTTCACTAATTTGGAAACATTTTCTTAGACCAATGGAAGAAATTGAGAGCCAGAAGCAGCTCCTGTTTGCAAGAATGTGAAAGTAATTTTCTTTTTTTAAGGCTAGCTGAAAATGAGCTACAAAGACTCTTCAAGAGTTATTACTGTCTCAGAAGACTAAAAGAATGGTTATGTTCACTAAATGAACGAGCATGTAAAACCAACATTTACATATTGTGTATTTACTTATTTGTATAAAACCAGTATCACTCGGAGTACTGAAAAGCTAACTTTTATTCATGTAATCTTTTGAAGAAAACACACAGTTCACCCTAGTGAAATGTTTAAAGTTCATTCATTGAATGATGTCTGGGGTACAAATGATTTTCATTTTCAGCATCATACAGAAGTCTTGCCTTTGATTACAACAATAAACCATGGGCAGAAAGAGTAACAAAACATACTGTAGGAAAAACAACTGTAGTATATGAGGATGAAAAATATAAAGTAGTGTCTGGAAAAGACTGATTAGTTTTGAAAATGTGCTAAAAATAACGAGCAAGACTGTTCAGGAAAATATGTATGAGGAAATATATAAAGGGAAAACAGCAATGCACACACAAACAAGTTTAATGGAAATCTACTACACTATTGAAATACAACTGTTTAAAAAAAATGCTGACATTTTGCCAGTAAAATGTGGATGACTTATAGTGAATCACTATACTGGCTGGTACTGGAACTACATGGACACTGACATTAGTGTGTCACTAATTCCCAAGTAGATGAAAATGGTTTGCAGTTGTTTTCACAGAGAACATACATGCAGTTGAATATTCCTATTATCATGCACAGTATGCTATTTTCATTAAAGCCATCTTTTGTACCATGGAACAGTTTTCACAAAAAGGCAGGTGAAAACATTCAGAGGCTTTACCTTCCAATGAGGTAAGAAAAGAAGCGAGGTTATATTCTTGGAGTGGGCATGGAAAAGTACATAGAAAATGTTCCAGACTCCTCACAAGCTAAATATTATAAGATTATTCATGAGTGCACATATAACAACAGAGTAAACATATGTGTAATGAGAACATAGATACTGTCTAGAATATATCTAAGAGTTTGTGTTACAACTATACAAACTCTCATAAATTTGTGTATAACAGAAATTCTAGGAAAAAAAAAAAAAAAGAAAGAAATTGAAGATGCAAAACCAAGAGTACAGTGATGTCACCCAAAGCATCAGCCTCCTAGCTCCTAAAAAGCCCTGTATCAAAGACCAGCACATATTACATATAGGTTCCATCTCCACCACATAGTGTAAGATAACAGTCAGGTCATACAGTCCAACATATTACCTAAGCAGAGGAAGACATGAAAACTATATGCCCAATATTTCCCTGAAAAATCTTCATAAAATTGCTCTTTTCTCACTGTTAACTGTTGGCATTGCAGAAGCAATGATTTTACTCATCTATATCTGAATGAGGAATACCAGTTATTTGCTGAATCTTTGTTTGGGTAACTGTAAGCACATCACATCCAAAAAGGGAAATTTCCATTGAGGGCAAAATAAAATCTATTTAGTTAGAACCTATTAAGCCTCATTTGAATTATTTTAACAAAAGATAATGTTTGCCTCCCGTCAAAAAATGAGCAAATGAAAACTACATTAAAACACACATCCCTAGCTCTGGGGAATGCTCTTGCTACTTGATGAGAAAGAACCTCAAAGTATCTCCACAGTCACCATTTCTCCACAGCAAAACATGGATTTCTGATAGATTTCCTTTCTTGTCTGGCTTTTCTAAAACTATAGTTGGCATTTGTCCTGGTTTCAGTTAGAACAGAATTAATTTTCTTCCTAGTAGCTGGTGGAATGCTGTGTTTTGGCTTAGGATGAGAAGAGTCCTGATAACACCCCGATGTTTTAATTGTTGCAGAGCAGTGCTTATACCAAGCCAAGGACACCTCAGACTTTTGCTCTGTCCTGCCAACAGGCAGGCTGGGGGTGCAGTAAGAGCTGGGAGGGGACAGACCCAGGACAGGTGACCCAAACTAGCCAAAGGGGCATTCCATACCATCTGACGTCATGCTAAACAATATATAGGGGTGGCTGGCTGGGGGGAGGGGGCCGGACTGCTCAGGGTTAAGCTGGGCATCGGTCAGCGGGTGGTGAGCAATTGCATTGTGCATCACTTGTTTGTACATATTATTATTAGTAGTACTATTATCATCATTGTATTATTATTATTATTATTATTATTATTATTATTATTATTATTATTATTATTATTATTATTATTATTATTATTATTTTCCTGTCTTATTAAACTGTCCTTATCTCAACTCACGGGCTTCACTTTCCATTTCTCTCCCCCGTCCCAGAGAGGGAGGGGGGAGGGTGAGCGAACGGCTGCGTGGTGTTTAGCAGCCAGCTGGGTTAAACCACGACAGCATTCATGGCTCAAGTGTCAAGAAATAACTCCCTCAACTATGATAACCTGGCTGCTTTCAATCATCTGCCCACAGTCTAAAACACAGGCTTTCTGCCCACCTGTTTCCTGAATGTGCTTTATACATACATTCTATTTAGATGCAAAGAAAATGCATTAAAGATTGACTTAATACACACAATTCTCTGTACATATACGATGCTTATTAAAACAGGACCCCGGGAACTGTAGACAAAAAGTTTACAACAATTAACATCACCTGTTGTCTATTGAACCAAGGACTTACTGAGCAGGCCCTAACACCCAAGAAATCATATTCAAGGCCTTAGGGACAAAGAGTACTATTTTATATGCTAGTGGTCATTAATGAGAAATAATTAAGTTATAGCAATCTACTTCAATGAAAGCATTCATACATCAGCCAGCCATATATATACTTTGTTGAACTGGGGGTCAGAAGAAACAAATGCTCCATGTCACCTGGTTAAAAAGGGTGCGAGTTTTGGCTCTATGAAATGTCACAGTTAAAGAAACTCTCACCTTCCTCTTACTTCCTATGCTTTATATATTGAGATGCAACAGCATGGGGATGTTCAGTTGCAAGTACATGAGCTGTTTTTAACACCTATTTTCTAGCAAAGTTTTATATATTCAGCCACTGAAAGATTAGAATAAAACATTACAATAACAGAGCAAGAACACAGCATCCCAAACTGGGACCATTTTGAAACATACGGACCATAGTGGACAAGTATTATCTAGAAAAGTAATTGATGTTCTTGCTGAGTACTTCAACTGTGAAAGTACATGCATTTGAAGACGTAAAAAAAAAAAAAAAAAAAAAAAAAAAACAGCTATCAAGCACTTGAATACAAATACAGCAGTCAGAGCTGTACAAGTCACACTCTTACACAGAACGGTCAGTTAGGGAACGGCATAGAGCAATCCAATCAGGAACTGGACAAACCTTCAGAAATACGCACCAGTACATACACACACACATATATATATGTGCACACAAAACACTAATTTGACACAACTTTTCTCCTGCATAATATTATTCCTCATTCAGTCACAAGGAACATCATTAGAACAATTTGTCAACTATAGTGCTTCACAGGAAAGCAGATACTGAATTTCTTCACATGAAAGGAGATCTTTTTACATTGATGTAACTAGATATGCACCTGTGTAAACTGCTTGCGCAGACAAGCTCTCAGCCTTGTTGAACTTGAGCTGCCAGAAAGCTAGGCCAAGATTTTTGTTTGAACAGGAAACAGCTGGATCGGTGTGTTGTGTAATTTTTGGGTCTTGCAACTTGTCTCTTCTTACTGGATCAAACTGTTTCTACACTAACTGTTTGATACTTCTAGCCCTCAAAATGCATTATATTTACTATATGAGCAGAGTCAACATACCTTCAAACAAACTTCTTACGGTCAAAAATCAAGGTAAACAAAATTACTTTTTGACCTAACAGCTTTAGTGTCATCAATTGCCTCATAAATGTTCTGCTTCCACTACAGTTACAGAATCCTATTCCACTGATATATTATTCTTGCTGTATCTATGCTTTTTTATATGCATGTTGGGCATTACTTGCTGTGATTTTTTGTTTAAAATTTCTTTTTTTCACTCTGTATTCTAAAGAATACAGGCACTACCATCATAACTTCCCAAACTTCACTGTTTAGACATTCCAGCTTGGTTTTGTGTTCCTAGCCATTTTCATTTCAAAGGAGCACATGTTTTCTTTGACTGTAATGCTTAAATAATATTCCAGAGCTGAGTCTAAGGTAACTCTCACATTCTAAGCACAACTGTAAAGGGCTTAACACAAGCAGATTTACTGCTAGATACCATACAATGAGGATTTACTTACATCGTATCAAGTCCTAGCATATATCAGCTGGTCCTTTCTTCCTCAGGATGGTGATGATGGTGATGACATTTAACATTTCAGAAATTTGAAGCACTTACTTCAAATCTTTTTCATTTTTTCCCCAAGATACAGAAGAACGCAACATACTCCAGAAAATCTATCACAACCAATGAAGTAGAATTTAAAGCATCTCTGCAGTTCTGAACGCAGATTTACACTGCCTCTATTCTCATACAGTGAAGCCAGCAGTAAGACATAAGACAACAACTTCAGTATATACTGTGACTTGAAAGAAGCATTCTTTTCACTAAAGGGCTAGATTTATTGACTCATTGGAGAATGCTAACTACTTTAATCTTCTCTAATGTGTAACTTAATCAATGGGCAGAAACTCAACATTGAGTCTTATTAGCTATCAAGTCTGTATTTGGCTGCACATATTTCCAAAGCTGAATTCAAGACACAAGTGAGTTCAGAAATTTGTAATGCTGTAATACAATTTAATAATTTCAGGGGTAACAAAAAGTGTAGCTAGTTAATAATACAGAAAGTATACCTGGAGAGCTCCCATTTCTTCCTCTCTTCTGAGTGTCTTCTCTAATAGCTCTGTAAAATGAAAAATGGAACAAGTAAATTCACCTTCTTGCCTTGTAGCCTTACAGGAAAAATACTGTGTCAAATAGTCTGAGTTTTTTTTTTTTTATTTTACAGCTTGCACAGCTTTCTTTTTGACATAATTAAATTAATTGATTAAATGTGTAAGTGATACAATTGTTTCCAAGCATAGACTCTTGAGGACATTAAGTCAAAAGACAACAGATTTGATTCAGTTATTATAGGACAAACTTCCTTATGCTTAAATCAATATTTAAGTGTGGTTTTAGATTTGAATGAAAGAAAGAAGCAAAGAGATTCACTCTGAAAATCGACTAAAACAGCAATACATCCTAAAAGCAATGCAATTATTTATCAACATTTACTCTAGACTGCTTAAAGTTAAAACCCAACGGAGAGCAGAAAAAAAAACATCAACCTGCTGCAGGCTTATTACTACTTTAACTATCAGAAAGTTTCTTAAGATCTTTGCATGAAACAAGCACTGCTGTAAACTAAGCCAGTGACTGAATCAAGATGTGCTGCAGTTTCCCAGCAATTAGGACAGTTATGAGATTACAAAATTGCCTGAACAAGCCTCAGAGGACTGAATTCTGACTGTTAATTCCTTCAGCACAATACAGCTAACTGAAAGTACTTGTGTACACCTAAGAAATAATGACTGAAAATTAATACACATACTTATCAATGATAAACTCAAATGATGTACAATAAATGCTGCTTTGAATATTCTACCAACAAGAATTTGCCTTCTTCAAATTTTCTCCTTTTTATCCCTTCTTCTGTTTTACTTAGCTTATCTTTACTTTTCATTCTCCTTTCTCATTATGACGTCTCCTCTTGAGCTCCCCTAACCTGTTACTTTTATTCCCATACCTCATTCTCCATTTTTGACTACACACAGGTTACCTGAGACTTGGTTTTGGACATTAGTCCTTTAAAAGGAATAAAGATAACATACACAAATTTTTAATTATTTCATTCACAAGCAGAGATATTGACTTGCTGTTCTTCCTTCCTAGTTTCTATGCATTTTTTTTCAATTCCTTTCTTTAATAAAATAACTGTTTCTTCACTTTCTTTTGGCATGTTCATATGTTTCTGTATTATCCTTTTGTATGCTTTTCAGTACAATGATTCAACTGCCATGTAAATTACTGTAGCCAAATGTGCTGCCATCACCATTAGTTACTAAGAGATTTGGGTTTGGAAAGTGGCCTCCTTGAATGTTTTCCTTGGGTATACTCCAGTATTATAATTGACTTGGTACAAATTAGTATTGTAGTACTAACTTTAATAAAAAAAAAAGTGAGGAGGGAGGACTAAATCTATGAGAAAGGGATAGGAAATGGAAGATTCTTCCCTGCATTCCATATGACCAAAAAAAAAAAGAGATTTCTATACTCAACATTGGCTTATTTTAATTATAGTGCAACACTTGACATTCCATTGTACTAACATTACTGTTCTAAGTGAAAAGGATGTTATTACAAGGTTCTTTTCAAAGAAGTTTTATAAATGTAATGCAAACTGAACTAATTTCTACTCTAAATTTGAAAGTTCTGTATCTGAAAGTAGCAATCTCCAGAATTAATTTTCTTTACCACTGCCTAAATTGGCTGCCCTGCAGGAGGCTTCACAAAACTTTACCCCAGAAGAGTATGTAATTATTGAAGTGATGTTATTTAAATGGTAACATATTCATACTATACGGACTTGCCCTCTATGACCACGTATTTAAGAACCAAGTTCTGTACCAAAACTGATGATTCTGCTTAACATTTCATCTAAGAAAGCAAAGCTGAAGCAAAAGAAAAAGAAAAAAGGAGCAATACATATTATACAGCTTTACAAAAAAGTCCACTAAAAATGCAGCACATTGAATCATTCTTTTAAATATGGCTATTCATCATGACAGAATATATTTGCCTACTTGATCTAAAAAGCTCTGTTTGATAAAACATTATCAAATAATGTTTTGATATGTTTTGATAATGTTTTTTATCTGCTGTATTTAAATGTGCAAACATATTTAAAATACTCATTGCCAAAAAAATAACATTACAATGACATATAGAGAATGCATCATGTCTATAATATAACAAAGATGGTCACTGGCTCTAGTGAAGGCTCCTTCCATTCATCCAGCGAACAGTCTCTTGAGTTCCTCTAACTATACCTTTCTTCTTAAAGGAAGTTGCACTGTGCCATGAGTTTCTACATCTATCAACAATCCCACTATGACCATCTTTTAAGGTCTAACGTAACCACAGGGTTCTTGTTTTTTTTTGTAAGCAAAATATCTTCATTTTCATGGAGCACAGAACACATCAATTTATAGACTGTCTAGAAGAATCAGCAATAATGAAAAAGCATTACAAAGGCAGCATCAGGCACCAATGGTTCTTTTCAAAATATGACTCATATACATGGAAAAAGAGAAATTACTTTTACAAATAAAGGTATTAATCAACATATTTCCCTTTTTTATTTTTAGCTCACTAAGAAGCACATAATCCTATAATGAGCAATAAGCTAAAACCAGTCAAAAATCAAATATGTTTCAGTTGTTTTAGTAACACTTAAAATCAAGAGCTAATTCAGAATATTGTGTGAAAAATTAGGGATCATACTTCTGTGCAGTTTTACAAAAAGTATTAAAAATGGTTAAAAAACAAACCATCTAAGGTTTATATCACATTTAGCTTATGAACACCAGTAAGCACAGCTGAATTCCTTGATGTTATACCATGGCATTTAAGATTTATCTGATCAAAATTCCAGGAAATACACAGGTTACAATTTAAAACATTTCATCATAATTTTAAATACATGATGAAAAAAAGATATGCAGAACTAATTGTAAAATGTTAAAAAGTAGCTCAGCTCCTTTACCTCTATGCTGAGAGCAAGAAGCTGGGAAACAAGACATTGACTCTGTACAACCTGGAGCAACTTCCTAAAAATCTGAATCAAAAATCAGGGATTTATTTCAGAAAGGAGACTGAACTGCCTTCATTCATTATTAAGTAGTAGGAACTGGTTTTAAACACTGCATAACCTCACATTTTAAGAAACCAAAGACAGTGATTAACTACATTCTACTTCATATTCTCTGTGAAGACTAAAGTTTCAGAGAAAAGTTAAAAAACAGATAAACACCACAACAGATTATAATTTGGTATCCGTAAATTCCTAACTTGTCCTAGCAAAGGCGAATGCCCAAATACAGATGTGTACACAGAATTAGTTCTTACAGTCACAGGTATCTAGTTGTAGAGTCCAAGAACTCTAAAACATATAAAACATATACAAAAAAAAAAAAAAAAGCAGAAAACAAAAAAACACTAAAGTTGACATTTGCACTTCAATTCAGTACCCCATACATAGTTAAGATACCGTAAACTATGCAAGTTTGCAAGTTATCTGCATGCTGAAAGCACATTAGACACAGGACTCTCACCCCTCTTAAATAGCTACAGATTACATAGGAAACTGTACGTCAAATCATACAATACTAAATATCTGTCTGTGGGCCACTGGGGTTGGCAGAATAGCTGCCTAAGCTCTGCTGACTATGACTAGATCTCGACTGACTGTAACAGGAATTCAGCCAACTAGTTTAACGTAGCCACCAACATATAGATGCCAATTTCAAAATGAGTCCCACCACTAACTTCCCTTAGTCAAATTTATCTCTAATTCAATACCAATAGGAATTATTATATTGGGAATATACTAATACTCTTGTTTGGTTTTCTGTTCTTCCACCTGTAAAATGGAAAGAATGTAGTTAGCTACCTTACACCTAGTAACGAAACTACGATTATATTTGCAAGTTATTTATTTTTCAAAGAAAACATTAAGTATTATTAGCTAACTGCAGATTTAAAAGAACATAACTGCATATTTAAATTGGGGTCAGTCAATGAGGAAGGCTGCTATGCAGGCGCTGCATAACCATGGCACTCAAAGGAAGTGCAATCTCAATACTTCTACTATGTGGTGTTAAAACAAGAAATCCAGGCTATTACCAGAGAATAACAGCAGTTTGGAGAAAAGCATCAACATATTTATCTCACCATGCTAACACCCATTCTTTTCCAAGACACAAGTCAGGAATTTCAGTTATATATTAGTAAAATTATTTTTGATTTCCCCAGGTTTGCAGTCTTGGAAATTTGTTTTTTTTTTATGTTGTATGCTGATGATTTTATCCTTAAATTTACTTTGATCGAAAATTGTTGTAGATTTATTTCAAGTCTTCCATATCATTCTGACTTCAAATATACATGCTATGGCCTTCAATCATCATATGGATATATTGCCCAGAAAGCCGCTGAACAGATACTGCAGCATTTTTGTAGATACACAAGACAGCCAAGCAGGTTTCCATAAAGTGTGAGGGAATTTTCAAGCAGCTGAACAAACCAGTTTCTCCCAGCTATAAATTACTTATCTCGCATATGCCTGCAGAGCAAAGTTGAATCATATATTATGCTACTAACGAGTTAAGGCCCTATTTTGGGGGGATGAATTAAGCTGTTTCTAAATGAATCATTTTAAGCTAAACGTTTCACAATGCATATGCTCATGGTTATCCCAACCAGAAGAACTGCTGTTTTGCACTGTACCTATGTTGGTATGGTTTTGGTGAATGGCTTCACAGTATCCTGACACAGGTCCAGAAACACTGGATACTAGAAGATGATTCAGTGAGTCTGGACCTTTGTACAGTTATGCTGGACACTACAAATAACCCAAGCATTATATACAACTGAGACAAAAAACAGTATTGGGACGTGCTTTGAACACCTAATTGAAATTGTGCTTGCCATGCATTCAAATCATTAAGAGAATTTCTATATATTTTATCTTAGAAGAGCTCTAGAGAAATAGGTATTTCTTAGAAACTTAATTTCTTAATTTTTACTAGTGTAGAAAAAGACTGATAAATTATGAATAGAAGCACATTTATAATAACCCCAATCAAGATATTTTTCAAAATGTGAAATTATAATTTGGACATAAAATACTGAATATTTCTATCCTGCTACTTTCATCCTTACCATATGCATAGGTTTAGAACACAATATGCAGAAAAGTAAATATGAACTTAAAAGGAAAACTGAATGAAAATCACTTAAACTCTTACTAGATTGTCTGTATCCCCTGACTACAGGCTGTGCAGTCTTCAGATCATAAATTACTTTAGCATGCCTGCAGCACATATTAAAGTAATAATAAATTTTAAAATATATTCCTGACACTGTAAATGAATTTACAACAACTTTTCCAACCGCACGCTGTTCATGAACATAAAGATTTTTTGCTATACTAATCCCCTTTTATTAATGCACGTTCTTTTAAGCATTAAAATTTATAAAAACATTGAAGTGATGAACAAAAAACAGTGAAATATTTTTCAACTCGTGAAAGAAAATAAAGCAGGGAGAAACCTCAAAAAAGTATTTTCAAGTTATTTCCTCTGGAATTACATTCAGTTGGTTAATGTTTGTCATGGCCAAACTCAATGGTCACTGTGGTTTTTTTTGTTTGTTTTTTATTTGTAGCTCTGCTAAACTTAAAAATTCTCAAACGATTTTTAATACTCATTACAGCTTACTTGTTTATTAGCAATTTTTTATATTAGTATTGAGCACCTTACACAATCTTTAAAGATTGTAATTTGGTTACTACCACTGCAATCACTGCAGTGCTCATCACCAACAAGAGTAAATCAGCTGTTTATCTGAATCTAAATCAATAGCTTCCTTACCTCCAACCTCAAAAGAGTACCATTTTTAAAAAAGTGATTTGTTTTTGCTGAATTCTTTGCCTCAACAAGCTCTTAAACTCTAGCAATATATTAGCTGCTGTAGTCTTTAGTAAGTAACATAGTATCTGGAAAGGTATTTAGTTTACACAATCTTTTTTGTTGTTGTTTTAAACAAATTCAGTTTTGTGAAACCTTTTTGGTATACACTATTATTTTCACTATGAAATGTGAAAACAGGTTCTTAAATCTACAGTGGTGTGTTTGTTCACATGAACTCATGATCATAACACAGAAAAGAAAAAAAAGGCATCTGAAGCTGAGACAGAAGTTTAGTGTTCAGATTCCCCACAAAAGAGACTTATTGCTATGCAGAAAATTGTATGCGCTGTGCTTTCTTTCCACTCCCTGAGGCTTAGAAAAATATTTCCCTATCTTCACAGAGCTGATGTAAGATTTTCAATACACTGAAATCCATGCAAAAGATATCATTATCACTGTAAAAGGTGATAACAGAGCAATCATTTTGTCTTAGCAATTGCCTAACTTATCAGCTGAGGAAGATGTTAAACTACGTTGACTGCAGTTATTTTGGACCATGTTCATTCTAAAATGAGAGCTAGTGCAGAAGGCGCAAGAGGAAGGATTGTGAACAGGAATACACATATATATGTATATGTGTTCATCTTAAAGAACAGCTATAGGTAAGCAAATTTTGCATGACTTTTCTGTAGCAACAGACAAGCTGCAGAGGATTCCAAGCAGCCCCTGAGGGACCTTAGTATCTTAGTTAAATAATGACTGAAGAAAAACTTAAAGAAAGCATCACTTCCTAGATACTTCACTATGCTTTAGTAAGAAACTCTTGAAATGTGTTGACATTTTTCCACTGATGTGGTAAAATCAGAGGGCTAACCCAGAAGTGAAAAATAAAAAGGTTGCCTTATTCTCAAAGACCATTATGAAACTGTGATCAAAGCTTAGAATAATAGCGGTCTCCATGCATCAGTGGTCTCCAAAGTGGGGTACACACACGTCAGCTGGGTGTACCATTGACAAATACAAAATATTTTAAGTGTTTACTTTAACTTTATCTCATCTCTTTTTAATTTTTGTTTTGTGTATGTTTTATAACATATTTATTAGTACAGCAATACCTATATATAATGAGATACATGAGAGTGCATTACAGACTTTCCTGTTTCATCTGCTGTAGAATGATACCACCAGAGCTTTTTCTTATCTGAAGCCTTCATAAAATCATAGGCCTACTGACACAGAAAACAACAATGGGCTAATATTATCTTTAGACATCTATTTAATGACTTACGGCATTTTAGTCATATATATATATATATATATATATATATATTTCCCAATAAAATGTTTTTTTAGCAGAAAAAATAAATTGTCTAAAAAAAATAATTAGAGATGTTAAGGACAGCAGAATGAAACAAAACCTGAAGAAATACACAAAAAAAATGATTCAGTAAAGCAAAAGTTTATCACAAATGCATCACTTCTGCCATGATAATTAAAAGAGGACACAATATACACTGTTGCCAAAATTAACTTTGTATCAAAGCTGTTTAACTAGTATCTTGGTTGGCTGTTTTGAGAACAGTTTAGAGTTCCAGGATGTCGTTTCCCAATTACAAATTAAAATCTACTTATGAAAAATACATCCATAAATCTGCAGTAAACAGGTTACTGAAGATTAAAACACAAGTCATACAATCATTGGTTGAACCTATCTTCAAATCAATGATATAAAACATATAAAACATGCAGTAATAATTGTGAACTACTCCCATCACGGGACATTCTTCATGGCTTGTACAAATTTAGATCCAAATTTAGATCCATCAACAATTGTTGTAGTAACCTAATAAGGATGCCAGTGAATAAAGTAATCAGAAATCTACAGTGTCAGTGTCACGTTATTTTCCATTTAACACACTCAAGGTGGTAGAATTGAACATAGCAGGGAAAATCAATACTGCTAGTGCTTGTGCCCTTCTCTAATGTGAGCATTACCTTAGAGCATTGTCCTGTAACCTCACTTCAACACTTTTTATCAACAAAAAATCCAAATCTGAAACATTATGGTAAAATTCTGGACTATGTTTTTTACTCACAAGTAAAAAGGCAGGTTTGTTTGTTTGTTTTAAGTGTAAGATGAACTTTCTTCATGGGAAACAAAATTCTTAGCACCATTAACTGCAGTAATTAACATACTATTTAAATTTCAGTACCAGGGAATACAGGTGGTACTTCATCTTGCTTATTGTCAAAGATACATAATCCATAAGAGAACACACATTAACACACATACATACATACATTTGAAAAGAAACATGATTTGGAATAAGCTGCAATGCTTTTCTTCTCACTATCTACTGAAAAACATCAAAATATAAAAGTAGAGACTACAACTCTTCCTTTTATTATCCTTAGGGTGACATGTATTGATCACAGTCACAGAAGTTCCTTTTCACTTAAAACTATGCAGATCTTCTCATGAAGAAAAAGCAAGATTAAGAACACTAAAAAGAAAGATAATTGAGGGAGACAAAGAAGGTCATTGAAGTCAACTGAATTTAGACTTATTTTGACATTCGAGAAACTTAAAGACAACATAAGTCACCTTGAAAATGTCAAAGTGGGGAAAAATCTGCTTCATTTACTTTTTGCAACCATCTACCAGAAGATTGTGAAGGTTAGGTGAAGATGCTGTAAATCAAGTTAGTAAATAGTTGTTAGAGACCATACTGATATTATCAACTCTACAAAAGGCTAATAAATAGCTGTTTTTTCCTCTACAGCTTTACAGAATCTGACAGTATGTGAGAAGTAGAATTTCCACTAAACGATGAAATGAAAAAGATCAGTCAAGATAACCACCAGAACTTCAAGAAAACTCCCTATCTTTATATTTCATTTTGGTATCTTGAACAGCATCAACCAAAATGATTTCAAGCTTCTTCTTGAGCAGGTATAGATGCTCACTTTAAAACAGATTTTATCAAAAGTTGTATACAATTCTATCATCTGTCCTGGGGTAAATATGATCTTCCATATACCACAGACGGTTCCAGTGCAAGGGATGTAAATAAACATATGTCAGCCTTTCCATACTGCATACTCTTGTTGATTTGTGAGTAATTCAATTTTAAGTAGATGCAGATACCACTTCCTTGCTGAATTACTGCCATTATTTTGTGAATTTTATTTTGTGAATATTATCAGTGCTTCTAAAGCCTCAATGCCAGTGTTTCATTGATGACTTGACTTGATTCTACCATTTAGAACAGAAGCTAGTGAAATCCCAGCTGACGTGCTGATACTTAATGCACCAGTTCCAGAAGATGTGGTCAGGTCACATCATACACTGCATTTGCATGTATGCAGGTATGGAGGTCTTCTTGCTCCCTGCTTCTGCACATGTACTGCTCTGGCTTGCTTTGTCCTGGCTCTAATGGTCACTGAACCTTCAACAGGGACAACTGAGTTTATTACAATGGGAATAGTCTGTAATGGCAAAAAACACAAATAGCCCTACGTGGTTAAGGATAAGGAAAAAAAATGGTTACAGAGGGGTCCAATGATGAGAAGACAAAAAAAAAAAAAAAAAAAAAAAAAAAAAAAAGGAAGGAGTAAATACCACCAATGGGAGTGATAAGGAAGCAAGAATTTAGCCTTTTGTCTGCAATAAGAAATTAAATAACTCAGCTAAATGTGAAACTATAGTCTGACCCACTAACTCCTGATCTAGTGGAGGGTATCTCTGCCCATGGCAGTGGGGTTAGAACTACATTAGAACTACACAACCTTTAAGGTCCCTTCCAAGCCAAACCATTCTATGATTCTAACTCATCATTATTTTGGATTTGAGTATGTGAGCTGTAATCAAACTTCTGGATACAGTGCAGAGCTATCCAGGCTAACTGATCAAGGGCTTCCCTATTCCCCCCACTCCCTTCCCATCCCCCACTTTTGATTAGAAAACATTGAATATACTGGGGGGCGGGGGAGGGGAATCATTACATAAAACAAAATACAATAACAAATGTTCTCAAATTCAGGTCTCCAGAACAGTTGATATTTTAAACAGAAAATATAGATGAACATCCTGTTTTGTTATTGCATACAATATAGAATTGAATTTTTACAATTCTCTCGTAAATGGAGAAACATTTCCTTTCTGCTGATGAACAAAACCTCCCAGAAGTGCAGAGAAAGAAATTGAAACTTAATTTGTTTTCATTCACCAAGTGCAAGTGTGAAAAGATAATTTGTCATTTCTTGTTTTAGAAAATTATGTTGATATGTTTATGGGCATAGCAGCTACATAAAAATTATGGTATGGCATATATAAATGACAAAACAGGAAATTGAATGCCACTTTCTTGACAGAGATCTCTGACTTAATATCCTATGTTTTTCTTTTTCTCATGTTTATTATCCCAAACATATTTATGCATATCAGCAAATTTCCTTTTGGCTACATCTGAAAGACAGCTGTGTATCTTAATACCCAAAAGTACAGAGAACTGATCTTGGACCTAACAACTAAGGACAAGCCAAAGATTAAGGATAACAAATTTTCTGAAGCAGCTTGTACAACTCATTCAAACTGTAGTAACTGGGAAAACTGAGGAAGGCTATCAGCTGCAACATGGAAAGCTTTTCTAGCAAAGGACATTTGTTACCTGAGCTGAACAATTGTTTGGAGCTTAGAAGTGTATTTTTAAGTAGTCCATTTCAAGATCAGAGCAAAACAAGCCCTGCAACATTTTCAGCAAAGAACAGCAGGAAAGATAGGAGGCTGAAAGGTGCTAGTCTTAACTTTGTTTCCCTACCTGTCTCAGGAAAAAAAAAGTATCTTTCAGCTGCTTGGGCATGTTAATAAATAGTCAAAAGTAAAGCATGCAAAAACAGCTTTGTGGGATTCAGTCCTTGATAAATACTAAAAGAAAGCTTTTAATTCTACCTGGTTGCCCTATGCATCACTAAGACCCAAAGATCTTCTAAGAAAACACTTCAAACAAACATATGCACACAGAGGCCACTGTCTCTCATCACAATACAGACAACTTCCAAAAATTCACATTAGTTCCTACTAATTAGATAGCTATTAGCAACCACAGTTAATACAACAAGCAGTTATGTCAACTATCTGTCAACTTGTGCTTTAGAGAAAGAAACTGTAATTGTTTATCCCATTCTCCCACCACTGCATAATTTCTACAGGTAGACAGATATTCAATTAACATTTAGCAAAGAAGTGGTAAACAGTTCATCGCAATCCCACAAAAAAAAAAAAAAAAAAGCCAATATAAATGGGAGAACGCACTGTATAACCCACACACCTAATTCCTGTACCTATTTACAACATAGTTACATTATGTCTGTTAAATCCCACCAAAATGCTGGAATTAACTAAATTTTGCAAAGCTGATAAAACGTTTGATATTCATTTATGACAAAGGCCTCTTAAAACACACTTCATAAAGTATATTGACAAACATAAACCTAGAAAGTGACTTTAATAGCAGGGGCATCATCCCCTAGATTAGGAATGAATTCTCAACAGTATCAGGAAAGGAGGGAAACAGAGAGAGACACCAAGCAAATATCAAGTGTTCTCCACTGGGTATCTCCTTAAAGTGTGAAACTTACTACACATACATTAAAATATGCATTTACCTGCTCTTGCCAACTGAGAACCATCTATAGGAAGGTAGTCTCTGAAAATGTGTACTCAGTATTGAAAAGTCATACTATTTTCATACCCCTTAGCAATCTTAATAAACTGCTAAATTTGTCTTTCCTCATGTTTTTTATGTTGTATAAGATAAAATACAGTAACAAAACATTAAAGATCCTGAACCTAAAAGTAAAGGTTTACAATAATGTTTTACACTGTAATTCTATTATTTCAACAACTCGACAATATACATAAGTTAAAATGATATGCTTACTACCAGAACTTGAGTGAATATCAAAGTTTTACTGGGTAGTTTATAAAGTGAGCAATGAAGGTCACTTCATTAGTGTACACTTTTCAGAAAACTAGTAAAATTTTCATTAGCTAGAACAGATTAGCTAACTCCAAATCAAAAGGATCCGAACACACAGGGTAAGAAGCATGCATATAAAGGGCAAAGCTAATGACAGTTCAGTAAGCTGTTATACGTCCATAGCTTTTACAGAAATATTTACTTGTCTCCAATACCTTTTGTATTTATTTGTGAAGTCTTTAGTAATGCATTAAGAAATGATCCAGCTCTCAAAAAAAGAGCATTTAAAAATCACATTGCTGTGGGTATTGAACACCATATAGAATTCTGCTAATAGCTGCCCAAAGGGTATCTGTAATTTTGACATCCTCATTTAAAAGGGAGAGCACATTGCAGTCAATAGCTGTGTGATCCAACTGCAGATCAACATTCTCTTCCCAGAACAGCTCTACCAGGGAGTTTATTTCAGACTTGTAATTCAAACTTCTATGAGTTATGAAACTTGAGAAAAAATATGGTTCTAAACTTTTTCAGAAAACAAGAAAACAAACAAAACAAAGTTGGCTTTGCTTTTCAAAAACTGTATTGTGCCTCTTACCCAAGAGACTGTATCCTTTTCTGTGGATTCCTAGCATAATTTCATGTTGATGTGACATTACATTTTTGCTGCCAGCATACTTATTTCAAAATCTCTTTCATGCAACATAAGAAACAGTTATTTTTTTCTGTATGACACAACAAACAATGAAAATAAGATACAAATCATCATAGACAACGTTTAGTTTCAAAATAATCTTGAAATTTAATCATGCTATATTTATCTGACTATATGAAGTTTTCTGACAGCCTCTTTTCCAGCCCTATCCTTTACTCACAGCATAATTTCACAGTGCAGCACATAACTGGGCTTCTCCTAAACACATTTGACCCTCAAAGTTCATTTCTCCTCATTTCTTCCAAAGAACTAACTTTATCAATTACTGAGATTTTTTCCCACTGAATAATGACTGTTTTTTATTAATGTCTGTCTTATAGCTGCCTTTACATGTATTTTAGCAAACTTAGGCTGAAGGACAACGGCATCAGAACTTTTTCTGGAACAAAATCAGCTTCTGTCAGGTCTTCTTTGCTATGCTGAGAAAGTGCAAAGATGATTTTAAAGCCATTTACTTAACTGAAGAAAACAAACATTTTCTTTTACAGGCCTCAGATCAAGAGCAAGGCTCATGAGAAAGAATAATGTGAGATATGCAACTTGAAGCCCATCCACACACGCAGTACATCACAAGAGTACAGAACATATGCAACCAAGTTTAATGTATGAAAAACCTGATACAGCTTTGTCCCGACTCAGCGACTTAGAATTGCACATTGTCATATCAGTGATTCAGATGAAGTAAGAAGCTACACAACTTTTGATGACCACACATTTCTTATGCAGCTCAGTAAATGTGCCCCAGTTACAGCTAGTAACAGTGTCTGTAAACTGACTATAATTGGTGGCCTTTCTTCTAAACCCAGGTGCAACAAGAGTGGTTCCTGGATCTGTCCAGTACCATAATGGTACAACTCATGTAAATTACATTAATAGAAGCCAGCAAATCAAAGTGCACTATTTGATTCATAAATTAATCAATAAAAAGAAACCAAAAGGAGTAAGTTTCAAAAACTAGACAAGTAGCAGAAAATAAAATGTGCATCAAATTATACCTTACTTCCACAGAGTACATTTTGAAGAAATATGAAGCTACAAATTTGTGAAGTAAAAATATTTGTGAAGTAAATTTGTGAAGTAAAAAAATATGTCAGGTCAGCATACGAAAAATTCATAAGCATATTACTGAATGACCTGTACAGACATGCTAATGATTCTCAAACACAGTGAGGATGAAAAACTTTCATCATTATACAATAATAATAGTGGTTTTATTGTAAATGATTCTATAGAAATCATAATTTCCTTCCATACAACAAGCATAATATGTTGATTACAGCAAGACTACATATGAATTATTTTTATTTAATCAAGATATTTTAGAAAGTAGAATCCAAAATGTTTTAAGATCGCATCAGAATAAGCATTCATGTTGCACTGTAAACATACTAAATTAAAAAACATGGTCATTCTTCTCACAATGAAAACATCTATTATGTCAGAAGTCAGTCTGAAGATGTTATGCTATACACACACTAGAGGATAGAAAGGATAGAAAAATTTGGAATTTCTAGAAGGATAGCAAAATTTGGTATCTACAAAACTATTTCAAATTTGAAAGTTAGAAATAGTCCAAGCTTAAAGGTCAGATCTTAATTCTATGCTGTTGTTTATTTTCTAGCAGCACATTTCACTGTAATACATACAACATCCACAGTACCTCATTAAACCAGTTCTGTGTGCATAAATCTCATTGTGCAACAATGAAGAATTGAAAAATACAGTATCTCCACCTTTTAAGTAGAGAAACACACAGAATATTTATATTCCACTCCTACTTAAGAATCTGCTTTAATAATAAAACATAACCCAGCATAATCTCTTTAGTGTTCTTGAAACGCATCAGCTCAACAGCCTTGGAAAAGGAAGTCCCTTCTTTGTCCAAAACAAAGACGATGTGAAGCTATGCAATGCAAACTTCCTCCAAGTTCCATCTCACATCTCATGCCTTGACAGAAGAAAAATAAGTTCACAATCTAAAGAATCTAAGTCCTTTGTCAATTTAAACAGGCTCCTTGTAAAAGTAGCAATTAGTAATATTCCTTTAGAACTGAGTAGGGAAACCATGGATCACCAAACATCTAAGATCACGACAGAACCCACTTCCTTCCTTAGCCTGATTTGGACAAGAATTAAATGACTGGAAAGACAATAAGACTTTGGTCAAAGACTACCCTCTGACAGCTGGAATTGCTAATCCCACTACATTTCTCCTAGATATGCATTTGCTAATGTATCCTTAGATGTGTTCAAGGAAACATTGAAAGACAGACCTACATGAAGCTACTCAGTTTCACAGTTCTTCATGCAATTAAATGCTTGTGTTGACTGACAGAATCAGACTGATACAGCAATTCAGTAATGGAGTACACTTTTTCTGAAATAAATTACCTACTTTATTTTTTCTCATGTAAACTAAGCATTAAATTTACTTTATTGCTTTAAAAGCAAAAAAAAAAAAAAGTACAGTTAGAATTTTTCCTTCAAAATTCTTTGAACCTTGGAATTAGTCTTTCAGACTATTTTCAATTCTAAACAATCTCAGAACAGAAGAAATTTATAAGGAATGAGATTCTAAAGGGGGCAAAAATCCAGACACAAGAAAACTAATTAAACTGATGTCACTTTTCAGCATGAATTAAATCCTTATGAATGCTTCAAAAGATAAGGAAAGTCAATCTAAGAAAACAAGACAGACATGAAAGAAATATATAAATGTATTACGTATGATATATTTATTTAAAACTATACTTTTCAATTGAATTTTATTCAAAATAAGCAGCATGATCTTTGGATCTTAGGTTTTCACCTTTATTTGATACTACTTCAGACATCCAACATAAAAAGGACGTGTACCTGTCGGAGCAAGTCCATAGGAGGGCCATGAAGATGATCCAAGGGCTGGAGCACCTCTCCTTTGAAGAGAGGCTAAGAGAGTTTGAGTTACCTTATAGTAGCTTTCCAATACCTAATGGGGCCTACAGGAAAGCTGGGGAAAGACAGTTTCAGGGAGCTCCAGCTATCAAGGAGTGTAGTGACAGGACAAGGGTTAACAGTTCTAAACTAAAAGAGTTTAGATTAGATACTAGGAAGAAATTCTTCCTGGAACAGGTTTCCCAGAGAAGTTGTGGATGCCCCATTCCTGGATGTGTTCAAGGACAGTTTTGATGGGGCTTTGAGCAACCTGGTCTAGTGGAAGTTTATTGGAGAGGTGTATAATCTCCATGGCAGAGGAATTGGAACTAAGTGTTCTTTAATGTCACCCAAGCCATTCTACAATTCCCTGATCTCACCACTAGGCCTTTGTTAAAAACTGTAAAGCATACTTTTATTGACAGCATCTTTAGAGTGCAGTATTTTGAGGGAGAGTGCTTCCACTCAAGGCCTCTGGAAAACACTGCTGCTTGAGCCAAAAGCCACCATAGTGCCTTCTTAAGAAGTGAACCACAATTCAGCTGGTTTTTTTGTTTGTTTGTTTTTTCAAACTAGACAGTCGATTGTGCATGATACTGCCTCCTTGACATTGTCCTATGTCAAAATGGAGATAAAAGAAACATTCTGAACTCAACTTCCTTGAAAGTCACAGCATTTTTTAACCAGAAAGCCAAATGGGAGCCAAAATACGACGAAGAAAGTGTTTGAAGGGCATAATAATAATAACTGAACAGCAAGTGCTACTGCTCTTGATAGCATACATTACTACTGAGGGACAAAAGGTTGTGAAGAAGATAAAGTTTCTATTACACATTTTAAAACAGTTACATCTTCAGTTTCTGATTCTGAAATTATTATTTTTTTTAATGGTCATTTTATAATCTTTGCATTCTACACAAGATTGTGTTAATTTTCCTTTTAGCTCTTCTCTAATTAAAAATATGCTCCACGAATTCTAATTGCATTACAGTAAAATAAAAGGCTTTCATTAGGGTCTTTTGTTTGATATAGATTCTTGCAAGATGGCATACTCTCTGGTCATTTTACTTTGTAAATGCAGGCATTTCTCCTAATGTACACCATTTAACCATTCTTTTCAGAAAATGCTATTCTTAGAGCTTCAGAACAATCAGCAAAGTAGCATTTTATGGACAAAAAGTTTGATTAACATCAGAGAAGCATTATATTTAGGCTGCTGAATTATGTGCAACATATGTTGATGAAGTATGTATGTATGAATGAAGTGCATACATCTTTCAAAGAGTGCATTTTCTTGGGTTTATACTTCATTTATCTTTCTGTATCTGAATTTACTAGCCATACTTAAAACAAACAACACAATCAATAATTTTGAAATAATGATTAACATAATTTTTCATTTTAAATGTTTTCTGTTGAACGGAGATTAAGATACTGGTAGTATATAACATTGCCCAAAGCTGCTGGTGAAATATTGGAAAATGAGGACTGTAATATAAAAATTTTTATTTAAATAAAATTCTCTTAAGTAGAAAGATGGTCTAGAATTAAGAAATTAGACTGAGAAATAGGATACACAGCTTTATCCTCAGTTCTCCTTTCCTTTTCTTATATAACCAGGAGCAAGCACATTATCTTTATGACTGAGATGTTGTGCCAATCCAGCAAGAAAACAGTATCTTACAGCAACAATGTGTTAAATAACAGCGTTTAATAATCAGAATCACAGAATCACAGAATTTCTAAGTTGGAAGAGACTTCAAGATCATCGAGTCCAACCTCTGACCCACAAGTCCTCCACTAAACCATATCAATTATCTAAACCATATCATTAAGCTAAATCAGTAAACAGACTCTGTTATAATATAGGCAAAAGTATGCAAACCATGTACAAGACTAGGTTATCACCTAATATTAATGCTGATAACACACACAGACAAGAAAAATACTGTGACTCTTTGTCCCCCAGTGAAAAACAGTTTAAATATAAGTGCCCATTACTACAAGTGGAGTTTAAATGAATAATTGAGACACACTATTTCAAAATAAACACTTTATAGATTTTTGTTCAAATCATTGATAGTATATGAACTATACAGTTCATTTGGTTCCCTTACTTGGCTCAAAAACCAAAATCCTTAAAATTGCTTTTAATTCAAGTTGTAAATGCTTTACAGATTTTGTAAAGTACAGTTCCCACTTTGTAAAAACTAAAACCAAGGAGACTTAGTCAAAACAGTAAAGGAAAAAAAGCTGAATTTCAGATACAGCTCACTGTTACCTTGAAGTTACTAATCAGAGTTCATTAAATTGATTAGAATACAGCACTTTATCATATTTAAACCATTAGATGGAAAACAGTGCAAACCACTTAATTAAACACTTAGTTGTATTATATTAAAAAGAAAAAAACACAGCAGCTTGTTTTCCCTTTTACAAGGATTCACTTTTAATGTCTATTCTGTAATCAAAACTATTTTGTTGTTTACAGTCAACATTAAGAGAAGGCTTTACTGGTGACTAAAGCTCTTCTCAAAGAAATTTCTTAATACTGAAATAGAACTGAAACTTCAGTTCTCTGAACACAATGTCATTAATACTAACTTTATTTCCTAAAGAGTTTTAAATAGCATGTCATCTGAAAACAAAAGCTGTTGAACATATCAATGAACTACACTGAACTACAGGAGTTTTCTTACATTAAAAATCTTAGATGCTCAGCAAGTTTCTTTTCATTTCTGCTCAAATCTGCAACATGATTCACCTGTCTTTTAGATGAAAATGACATGACTATGGCAATAGGTGGGAGGACCACAGAACCCTTGGTTCAGATTCATTTCCTGTAATACAGTGTATTATTTAATTAAAACAAGCATCTTATCATATATCAGTTTTCTGGGAATGTTATTTCTACCTAATGAAGACTGAGTGACATATAGCATATTTCAATTATGTAACTTTCAGGAAATTATTCAAGCAAGTTTGAAAGCACCTGTATTTCTTTTTCAATAGTTACTTGTAAATCAGTGATACTTGTTATATTATTTCTTCAGTACTGAAAAGTATGACCTGAAAACCTGATAAAGCCTTCCAGAATAACACAATTTCGAATCAAGCTGTACAGCTGCTTACAAGATTCTCTTTTTCATGTAATGTTAAAGCAGCATTACTGTATCCCTGTGATGATACACACTCTTATGCCATCAATTCAACAGCTGGAGGGGTAAAAAACAATATAAAAAACAATATAGTAGTTCTTAGAACACCAACTCTTTAGCCTAGCTTAAAGAAAGAATAATTCACAACAGGAAAAAGAGAAGATTAAATAATATATTCTACCTATTTAATATGCATTAAATCCACATTCCAGGTTACTTTTGTTAATTTTGATTTAGGTTCCAATATGTATAAGTAAAATTAAGAGGTAAAACTAATGATTTTAGCATCTTTATGTCCATTACAAACTCAGCAATTTAATATTTAAAGGACACATCATGCTTCTTAAACTATAAATCTGTACATGAGTTTCAAACAAGCATTTAAAGTATGTGATTGAGAAATAAAAAAATCAAAAGAAGTCTTAAAACATCTCAGTTACAGTTTGATCCCATGTCTTACCTTCACTTTTTCACAATGGCAGCCATATTTTTATGATTGCATAAAAACATAATGGCAAATAAAAACAGTTGCATAAAATATTAAATTGTTACAGCAGTGGATATCCAGACAGTTATTTGCAGATTTTCAATATAAAGAAACACAGAATAAGATTTCCAAATGATTTAGGTTTACTTCTATTCCTCTAAGACTCTGAATGCAGGTTCATTTTGGCAAAGTTTAAAATAACTTAGAAGTCCTCCCTCCTCCTTCCCCCATCACATTAAAAAAACCAAACATTATTTAAAGGGCAAGAACACTATTAAGAAAAAATTAATTATTTGAATAGCAATTATATTTCAAGTTAATGCATTTTCAAGCTCACCATAAAAAATATGGAGAGTTTCTCTGGAATCCTTCTGATTCTTTCCTTTATGAATGCTTAAAAAGACTTTTCTTTACTTGATGGTACCATTCACTAGTCAATAAGGAATGACATTAAAACACTGTGATGTTTCTTGTTGCCACAGAAAAAAATGTGTAGTCATACAAGGACAATATGAGATAACAAGGAAAAAAATAAAACAAATGGGAAAGAAACAAGATTGAAAACAAGGTTAAAAAGGTAAATAAACAGTATATGCACTTCACTATTAAAAAATAATAGTTCATAAGAAGTATTTTGCAGTATTTCTATTTTCACTGATACTCTACTATTTTCTACTTTTATTTTTCTCATCTGAAGCAACAGAGATTGCTCATTGTCAATGTATTTGCACTGAACTGACTGCATGCATACGGTCTCTATTTTGAACTGCTTATACTTTCTGCTTTAGTGTTCCTGGTTTAAACAAAAATTGGACTTACTGGCTTCTAAAAGGCAATAATAATAATTTGTAGGACAAAATTTCATCCGAGCAAAGTTTTATCTAAATTTGGAATCTGCTTTAAGATAACAGCATCTATGAATCTCCATCTTCCACAGCGGTTAAATCAGAAATCATCCTGACTGGACATAAATAAATAAATAAATAAATGCAATCCCAAAACATTAAAATGGATGCTTTGCTTCAAAGACCATTTAAATTATTCAAAGTCTCTGTAAATATACCTGATCTTCACAGTTGATGAAACTATAGGGTAACTGTATGATTAACACAGGTGACAGTGCCACTTACAAGCAGCCAAAAATGTAAGAGTCTCTTCTGAAATTCTATTTTCTATGCTCCAATTTAAGACAATGCATAGAAAAAAATAATAATTCTGATTCTGGAGTATAGTGAATGTAATTAGAATGAAAACAGAATGAATGATAAACATAATGCATAAAGCATAACACCTGAATTGCCTGGTATAGTTTTATGCATGTGACAAAACCATGCAACATAAATCTATCCAAATTCAGGACTATAATCATTATACTTCTAAGGCCTAACTTAATAAGCATAATTTGGATCAGAGCAATTCTAAAAATTCAGTAATTTGGATGTGAATATAGATTGTACATGCTAAAAAGTCATACAGAATACGCCTGACATCACCTGGGACATTACATAGAAGAGTGTTTGCAGAATATTTATACTACATCTTTGTGATAAATTGCATCAGTATAAAGTCTGCGCATTAGAGCAATTCACCAGCTCTACTTACATCACTGTTGCTTCACTAACTTTATAAAAAAATAGACAGAGCCTTGCCAACCACATCAGGCCTCATTTTGCCAAACAATGTCTCTTTGTTGACCATACATGTCTTTATTGAGTAACAGCGTATTATCCTGAAACAAAAGAATTATGCAAACAGAATAACAATTTTCTTTTTCCTATGCTATACCTAAATTCTATATATTTCAATACATTCCAAGATAGATTTTCTTGGAAGGATTGTGTTCCACAATTTCTTTATATCATTTATACCTATTTATATCTTTCCTCTCTGTACTCATTCCCATAGTATACATGAGCCCTAATGTAACACGAAAATAGTACTGCTGTATGGAAGAAGTTATATATTTAAGTGTGTTATACCTGTTGCCTAAAATCACATACTCTTAACACCTTTAAATAAACAGTTATGCCAACATTACGTTACCCATAACATTTTAAAGGGAATTAGGCAATAACAGAAAAGGATCGCTGCAGCTTAGCGTTGCTTTTTCTTTTAATCGGCAATTTAAACACTATGCATACAGGATTAGCTGTTATCAGATTAAATTTGAGATTATATATAAATACTCCAGCACACTGACAAATATGGATAAAGTTAGTGAAATCTCACAAAGCAAAGATAGCAAGATCACAAAAGAACATAGAGAAAGCTATTCATCTGAGCTAAGGCTAGCAAAATACATTGCTAAAAACATTCATAATCAGAAATTAAGAATTTCAGACAAACAAAATGAGAATAAATTACAATTGTGTATACAGAAATAACAGTTGAGAAGGAATGAATGAACATGGTGAAAGACTTAAGGGGTTTGGGTATGTTTTCCAAGAATGCTGATGTTCTGCTCTTGATGAACACACAGAACGAATACATTCTTTTGACTAAACCAACCAGTAACACCAACCAGTAACTGAAGCAGATCTAAGTCTGTAAAGCCAATGGATGCTTCAAGGTTCAAATATCAGCTCTAACCAGTTTGGTATGTTAAGCCTTTCACACTACCTAAGCTAGTTAGGTCACATAAATTTGGGTAAATAAAATAAATTTGGGTCAGGTTTTGGGTGTGATTCATGAAGACAGCATTTTTCCTACCTACAAACATTTCTCTGTGATAACAATAAGGCCCTTGTAGTTTGAACTAATTTTGAAACAGTTGTAAGAACACCTCCCCATACTCACTCATCCCACAAGTCAAATGAAAGTTAGATAGGAAAACAGAATTTATATATTGTCTTTCCTCAGACATTGTCAACTTTGTTAAAATACCTAATACCTAGTGCAATGCTCTTAAAAATGAATTTGAAGTGAGTTTGAACTCCTAATCAAGAAGAGTAAACTAAGAGAATTTAATTTTTATCCAATTACTCATTTAGTCATTGAAATCATGTTAGGTGGAATGCTCGATAAATAACTTTAGTGAACTGTATTCCAAGGGCAAACCCACTAACTTGAAAACAGTACCACATCACCTTCAGTTCTTAGGTATTCAGAAATATTGCTGGTCCTCTGAATTTCTCAGCTCTCCAAGACGGTATGATCATCAAGACAGGAGGACAACCAAAGCCAATCTCAATACGTCATCACAGAGCTATGGAACTTATGGTACCCAGCAAACACTCTTGAGTTTCTATACTACATTATTGTATTTTCCTTCATTTATTATTTTCCTTTTCAGGAATCTTGATTTTATTTGTCAGGATTATAATATTTAGACAGTCAGTTTAAATAATAGCGCTTCTATACAGAATCATTGAATGGTTTGGATTGGAAGGGACCTTAAAGATCATCAAGTTCCAATCCCCCCTGCCATGGGCAGGAGTACCTTCCACTAGACCAGGTTGCTCACCATGACCCAGCAATGTGCACTTGCAGCCCAGAAAGCCAACCATACCGTGGGCTGCATCAAAAGAAGTATGGCCAGCATGCCAAGGGAGGGATTCTCCCCTTCTCTTGTGAAACCCCACCTAGAATACTGTGTTCAGCTCTGGGGTCCCCAGCATAACAAGGACATAGAAGTATTAGAATTAGTCCGGAGGAGGGCCAAGAGAACGATCAAAGGGCCAGTGCACCTATCCTATGAGGACAGGCTGAGGGAGTTGGTGGTTCAGCTTGGAGAAGAGAAAGCTCCAGGCAGACTTCATTGCAGCCTTCCAGTACCTAAAGGGGGCCACCAAAAGCCTAAAATCAAGAAAGCTCCTAGGTATTTACATATGTTTCGGTGAAGAAAGGAAAAGGCAAAAGACTATGTATTTAAAATAGTTTTAACAGACTTATTATTTGTAAAACTTCCTGAAACATGTTTGTCAATAAAGCAGTTTAAATAATCATCCTACCTACTGTATGTCCACAATAAATCTCTTTTTATTTCCCATGAAATCAAACACAAACAAGCTGTAATACAAGATCCATAGAATGACAAATCAACAAATTATTTTTTCAAGTACACAATTTGTCTTGTTTTTATAATTTTTGATTTAAATTCATTAAGTATTTTTAGACTACACGAAGTACTCAGACAAGTGTTTTGTGTTACGCTGTTAGTAGAGGCATTCAACCACATCCACGAATATTCACAGAGTTGGTCTTATAAACTTTTCATCTAAAATTGAAATCATTCCAAATGCAGAAGAGAATAGTTTTACCCATTTGCACAAAATATGACTGAAAATCCATTTTATTAAGATGTACTGTCAACTATACTTTGGTATTCAAAATGAAAAGAGTGGGGTGCCTTCTTAACAATTAGAGAAAATCCATTCTGCCTTCATTTGCTTTATTCCTGCATCTGGGATTTACCCATAATATTACCACTGATTGTCTTTGTTCTGTAAGAATGATTTCATCCATTATTTTATAATAATAGTAAATTAAGTAAATTAAGTAAAAAAAGTCGAACAACATCCTGTCTCCTTCATTTGGATCCTCTATCACTGTTGCATTGTTTTCTCCTTTCAGCTTAACATCTTTCCTATGCTATTAGTCGTGTTGTCCTTTTCCTTTGGGAAAAATAGCTTTTCCAATTTTCTTTTCCAAGCCACTTATACATTTTACTATCAACAAGTTTACAGTTTATTTGTTGCATTACAGTTAAAACCTGGGCTTTTATGTAAGAGTATTTGCCATTTAAATAGCCATAATTTGTCTTGGAACATTATATAAAGGGAAAGAAAATTATAAACATTTAAATGCATCACTTTATGAATAAATTAAAAGTTGGTATAAATAACAGTACAAAGAAATTATAAATTTAAGTTCCTTCTTTGGCACCAGGTAAAAGCAATTAAACAATCCCAGGATACACTTTCTCTGTGTATCAACAAAGCCAACAAATCTTCTAAGGCTCCAAGTTTTATTATTATATTCCTTACTCTCTATACTAAGCTAACTGATGAAGAAAAGTGAGTACACAGAGATCTGTAAAACAGTACTAAATAACCCATTCACTAACTACCCATCTGACTCTCAGAGGTGTACATTCATTAATTTAATTTATAGTTCTTATATTTAATTATTTCCTACACAGTCCCACGTAACAAGGGAAGGCTATACAGGCTATGTACTATGACATGCTATGTCTTCCGCTACAATTGTCAACTAGTGGGTAACTACCAGCTGTCTTATCAAATGAAAGAAATACCAGGATGCTGGGCTTTGATTACCTGTAGTAAATCTCTGTTATTTTATTTCCATGTTTCTAATTATTCATTCTATAAAAGTTTGTTCTAAAGCCTTGAATACTATGAAGAGTGGAGGACCCACAACTGGAAGGTTTGTGACACCACAGCATCTAAAGCTAAATAAATTCATTACTACAAGGCAAAAAGTAAGAAATTTTTTAAAAATCATTTAGGAATACTTTTAAGTGAACAATGCAAGGGGTATGTTTTGGGAAAATCTATCAATAGTAGTCATAGCTAGTTAGTTCATCTGATCTCTCCTCAATTCAGACTTGATTAGCAGTTTCTGGGTCATCACACCCTTTCAGCTGGACCACAATATTGGTAATGCTTTGTAAGAGTAAAAGTTAACTATAGCAACATATGCGGCTACTTAAAACTAAAGCCTTTGATTGTTGCTCCAAGTATATCAGCTGGTATTCCTGGTTTCCAACACTTTTATCTTTGGTTGCTAACCTCATATTGGCTGTAAAGCTAATACTGGGCTGCAGGGTCTGCATCCTGTAACCTTTCAGAAGACTCCTATTTCTTATACTGTATTTGTTGGAATTTTAAAGCATATTTACTGTTTTGTGTTACATAGGAAACTAATGACTATGTAACCACATTTTAAAAAGCATTACTTCCTTTTTCTTAGATACTTATAACCAGCATCTGCCTACAGAAGTAAACTGAAAAGACTATCTTTTACTTAGAATTACAAAAATTGTCACATCAAGTAATGTGCAAATGTGCGTGTACTTGTGCATATTTGTAGGGAACAAATGAATGCTCTTTATAAATAGAAGGCATAAGATTATATACTATCTTTGGTGCTCATTGAATAGATTAATTTTCACCACTCTTCTCCATATAATATTTAGCCATAATTTTGCCTATAGCTTGAAATTAAAATGCAGGCTGAGAATTTTTGAGAAAGCCTGAACCAGATCAGATACAATTGAATTAAAAACTAAGTAAGTTTTGCTTTATTTTTCTATGGACTTAAAAATGGCGAATAAGGCCTCAGGGAGATCATCTTAGCAGATAATTACTCACTATTCATATATCAGGGTCTTGGTGCTATCATTTTAATAAAATGAAGGATAATAATAGAAATGTTCAAGCCTGAAAGATCAAAGTATGTTCTCTTTCAATGTTCTTTATAAGTGGAGGTAGAAAATCCTGACAGGATCTTGCTGTTCTTGTAAAACAAATAATCTGTATTGTTCTACGAAATATTTATGATAACACTTTGCTTTTATTTGTTATTGCTAATGTTGTTTTGTTACTGTTTTACTTTTGTTGAAATTTCACAAAACATTTTTAATAATAAAGTCAGCTACCAGAAGCTATAACTAAACTTAAAAGCTTTCTCTCATCTAATCGGAGTCTACATCAAATCTAAATACAAAATGACTAACCAAACAATTAAAATATAGTACTTATTATGTCTGACAATAATTGGCCCATAATTATCAGTACTGAGTCTTGAATGAAAGCCAGAACAAAGTTTTTAAAGAAAACATATGAAAAGAACACCTTATAGCTAATGTTTTCTGCTAAAACTGAGGGAATAGAATCGAATGAAAAATTTATTCAGGTATAGAATAGGTATAAATCTTGAGGTATTCAAATACTAGTCTAAAATATTGCACAAAGACGCAAAACAGATAAGTCAGTCCTATTTATAGACTATAGCAACTCATAAGGCATGTTAATAGTTCTCAAGGTTTATCTACATGATAACTTTCAGTAGAAGTACTTTATTCTCCTGAACAGGTCAGGTTAGCTCCAGCCATTTATAGATGTCAAAATACAGTCTTCTCACCATGTAGTGCTTTATTTGTCAGGCTTAGTTAGATCCTCTATCAAAAATTCGTATGAAAGAGGTGGAACCAAAGAATCTACTTCAATATGGAAATTATGACGACTACATCATTCATTTTAATTAGATCCAAAGCTTGTCTTACTCCATTTGACAACACAGAAGAAAGGATTAGAAAAAAATTCTTTGTACATACGATGTAGACAAAAAAGAGTAACTGCACAGGACTATGAAGTGCTTTGGGCTCTTTCGTTTTTGCATTGTGTTATTCAGCCTGTACTGGGTTGAAATGCAGTTGACCAAAAAATAAAAGGCAAATGTAACAAATAGAAAACAAACAAAAAGTAATTGTTATCTTGGTTATCACTAGCAAGTCACCAAATCAGAGTTTGTAATAGTTAGTTGATAAAATACATCTGAATGCACAGGAATTATAACTATTATTTTTTAAAATTTTGTTCTTTCATTAACAAAAGGGAAGCAGTAACATACCTCTCTTTTCTCTGTGAACTTCTTCCAAAAGTTGTTCTTGCTTTTTTATCTGTTTAAAGAGAGACTGATGTTCAGACTCCTTCATCTGTGTAAAGTGCTTAAGCTGTTCGCGGCTCTGCAATAAGTAGCATCGCAGCTTTTTTTCCTTACTTTCTCTCTCCTTCACCTCCTCACACAGCCACTGAAGTTTAGTCTACATTAAAAAATTAGGAAAATAAAAGAATTCTAATAAAAATATTAGGACATAAATGTTAATTGATCAAATTACCTTTGAAATTACAGCTTATTTATTTATAGGCATTACTGCATAATAATAATAAAAGTGAACATTAGGATATATTACAAGGATATATCTTGAGCCTTCAAGAATCTCTAAAGAGATATATTTTGGCTGATAACTATGTGAAGATGAAATACACAGATTTTATTTTTTTAATCAGGAGCAAGAATTTGCTGGTGTGGGTAAGGAAATTCAAATTTAATTAGGGTATGTATATAGACACAAAGAGGTACTCCCTCCTTTCCCATCCACATTAAAAATTAAGTGACATCAATCCTTTAAAGTCAGCAAAAGACAACATTTAAGGTTCATACAGAGGAAAAAGAAAAGAGAGCTTATAGATACTATAGATGATGGGTGGTCAGAGTGAATCTAAAAGCAATAGAAGAGAAGACCATGTATAGATACATAAATGACCCAACTGTTTGATCAGAAAAGAGCAAACTTAAATAATATATTGCTCTGGATGCAGAAGAATATAAAAGGTTATCCTTATCTTTTACCTGTAGGACTTAAGACACAAAAAAAATGAGATATATTCTTCTCTCTGGCAACCAGCAAATAGGACCCATGGGAATGGCATGAAACAGCAACTAAGGAGGTTCAGACCAAATATTGGGAAAAGGTTCTTCACTGAGAGGGTGGCTGGACACTGGAAAAGGCTTCCAAGGGAAGCGGCCACACCAGCAAGTCTGATGGAGCTCAAGAAGTGTTTGGACAACACTCTCAGACACATGGTTTGATTTTTGGGTGATTCTGGTTGGAGCCAGGAGCTGGACTTTATCCTTGTGAGTCCCTTCCAACACAGGATATTTTATTATTCTATTATATTCAAATTATTAACTACAGACCTACATTACTTTCTTTCCATACTAGGAAACAAATTTTCCCCCTAAATGTTTTCAAATTCATGCAACTTTAAAATATATATAACAGATCTAAACAGTACAAGACAGTAGGGGAGATTCAGCATACAGTCACATGGACTATGTACTCCAGAAAAGCATGGCAGTCAGCAGCATCATGAATAGTGATGCACATTTTCCCTTTAAAATGTTATGCCTAAAAGGACTTGCAAGATCTACACAATTTTTATGAACAGGGAGAGGGTATAAGGCAAAGAAGATGGAAATGGGCAGGATCATTAGCACTATCAACTGGATGAGATGCTAATTTATCATCAGAGGACTTGAGAGACCAAGTCACCACTGAAAGAACTCAAACATTTACTTCTTCATCTGTGAAACTGAATGCTTATTGTGTAACCTTTATTCAAAGTGTTCTCACTCTCTTTCTTGCTGACTAAATTTCTGTTACCATCAAAAAATCAATCAAATTAACCGAGACAGAAAAAAGGGTAATGATTGGAATTTCAAATCTCATACATAGAGTAGATGGGGTGTATCAGGATCCGTTCAAAAAAGTTAGCATCTCCTGTAGTTAATGACTGGCTCTGCTCTGGTACCTCCATTTCCATGTTGTATTTACATTCTAAATATTTCAAAAGTCCCAGAATGTACCATGTTATATTAACTCCTGCTGGAAAGATGTTTTGCTCTTTGTCAGATTCAGCCACTTAATAAAACAGTAGGGATAGTCAAACAAAACTCAGAATTTGAGGACAGAGAAGCAATGACTAGCTTGATATTGATGTATAAGTGCTGGTTATAAGCTACAACAATTGTTTGATTTGAAGTCAAACTGATTGACCTTTCTATTTCAGTAAAAGCCTATAGGTTTGAAAGTGCTCAGCAATGTAAATTTGTTAATTGGTTGGATGAAATGTTGATCAGTAGAAATCTTCCTTCTGTCTTAGATAAACATTATTTTTAGAAAATACAAAAATACAGTAATCATAATAAAATGTACTGTCATCTCTAATTTCTATCCTGATTTTAGCAGTGAAATATTTACACAATTTCTTTTTGATACAAAGAACTTTTTTCTTTATACCAAAAAGGGGGAGGGCACAGGGCAGGGGAACAGTTTAAGAAGAATGAGGAAAAAGACAAAACCTGCAAAAATTCTAAAGGCAACCCCAACCTGAGTAAGAGGAAATGTACAAGTAGTATGGTGAAAAGTAACACAGCAAACATTTTGAAAGTATGGGTATCCCATAAAGACAAAGTCATTTTTTTCACTTGTTCTGCCTGCAAATCTCATATTGAAACTTAGGAATCCTGCCAGGAACTGATATACTATATCTTAAATTCATCGCCAATTCATATGTCTTTAAAATACATGAAGAATCTTTCCAAAGAATGAGTTGCACCTACCTGATTTCAAATATTAGTTCTAAAAAAGGCACTGTAGAACATTAAATATCTCACAGCTCTAATCCCCTTTTTTTGTAATGTAACATACCACAAACAACAGAGCATCTTATAGCTGATGTTCCCATACCTGCTGTCACAATAAGTACAGAATCTGAAACACCTGTTGTCGAGAATAAGCCTTTACCACAAATTCTTAGTATAATCTCTGCAGATATACAGAATGAGATTCCTCCATGATGAATTGCAATTATCATGCTGGGATATTATAAAGATGGGATTTTCTTCTGTAATTTTTACAGTGTACTTATATATTTCAAAAAGCCAGAAATTCGTATCAAAATCATCCTCATGTTCACAAACGTGAAGAAATTAGTGAACTTTCTGAAGGGCTAAATAATCCTTTTTTTTTTTAGACCAAAACTTCATATTATTTCTCAAAACAGTAGTAAACCTAGAACTTTCAAAGATTCTTAATTTAGACTTGATTTCACTTAAAGAACATAACGGAGACAAAAGGCATCAGAAAAAAAAAAAAGGTTAACTTTGCCATGGATCAAGAGCTGTCATAACTGCAGAAGGGAGCATCTCTCCTCCCCAGCTAAACTATTTAAATTAATCTCTTTAAAGCTGCAGGTTTGGGTACTGCAAAAGTACAGCACTTTTCTAAAGTGGTAGTTGTTATAGCCTCAGTGCACAAGCAGTATTCCCTCACACAAACTGTGAAATTTCTACAGCACTATTAATATACCCTACAGTTCATAACTCTTCTTCAGTGGAAGCACGCAGTGCTAGAAACATTATGAAAAATGCAGGGACCAAACTGTATATTTAACACTAAAGTTCAGAAGTCACATCTCAAAAATATTTGTATGTGAAGCAAGTTTGTTCCTTCTACAGATTGTAGTAACTGAGAGAAAAATCAAAAGACAGAAGAAAACCAACTCTTGAAAAGGGACCATTTGTAAATACTTCTAACTACAGAAGTATTTGAAAAAGTGAGCACAACAATTATACTACAGAAAAAAAAAAATCAGTACCAAGGCCATTATTATTACATACAAATTTTGTCACTCCTTGGACATGATGTAAACAATTTCACTTTTAGAAATTTAAGAGAAAATCAGAAGACTTTAAGTTCTGAATACCTATCAGCAGTTGCAATAACCCAGAAATACAAATGTGGTTAACTATTACGGCAAGATATTCCCAGATTCATATTGTATTTTATTTATTTATAATGAATACTTTCACTGCTTATTTCAACCAAGCAAAGAAAGGGTGACACCAAGTTTTTCATTCATTCTAGACTTTCCTATAGCAGCTAAAGAAACTTACATGATAAATTCATGGAAATAATTATTAGTTTTACTTTAAAAGGTCTTTTTAATATGTCATTGCCACTTTTTAAAATAATGAAAATGCTTTCTGCATAACATTTCTTTTTTGGTTCATTTTATCTTTGTTATTTACACTGGCAATCTCTCTTGGTCTACAAGTCTTAGACTATACATCAACAGTAACCTCATGGTTCTTACATGGAAACAGTTGAAACTTTTCCTTAAGTTAGTTCTCCTGTGGCATTCTACATGAAGCAAAAATTTTTGTGCATTCCACCAAGCTTAGTCTTTTTAAAAGGTACTGGAAGTGAGTCTCTGTGCATGTACTGGGGTTTAAGGATGGAAGCACCAAAATGAAAAACAATAGCTTTAAGTTACTAGTCATCATTTCTGAGAAGTCTTGAAGCATGTATGCACCTGCATTATAGAATTCAGAAGCTTTAAGCAACTGTGGAAGGATCATTTTCCAGAAATCCAATCTAATAATCTAGATTCAATAAAAAACAGCCTTATTTCAAATTATTACTTGCCTTATTATATATAATCCTGTAGGAGAAACATAAGCAGCTGACTTCATTCTCATGTTTTTCTTGTCTCAAAATAATTTATACAGTGGGAAATTCAGATCTAAAGGCTACCACTGCAGATTCTTCAATGCATTATTTTTTTTGGTATAATTGCTATTTATTTGGCTATAGAGATATTTATTTCTTGTTGATAGGAAAATCTATAAAATAATTTTATCAGTTGAAATAGCCTGATATTATCGTTAACTGCTTCCAAAGGAATGATTTTGTGTTTTTTTTCCCCTTTAACTATCTTTTCAAACACACTTTCTACTGAATGATTATGAATGTTTGATATTACATTATTCAGTAAGATTTCAAAAGACTTGACTATTACCTTTGTTTCTGCAAACCAGCGATGAGGATCATTCAGCACCGTTGGTGTAAGTGATATTGCCTATGGAGTAGTGAGGGAGAAAGAAATATTCATAAAAAAAAAAGGGTATTAGACACAAAAAGGAGAAACACTTTCCAGCTTACTGAAAGATTGTCAACTAAATATTCTCTGCTAAAAAAACAGTTTGGAAATCATATCTGTAAAATGGTTTAATAGAACTGTAACTATAAATTAGCCACAATTAAAAGCAAAATATACAAATTCATTGACTTCTCTCTGCATCAAGGTGTATAGTCTCAGTCTGAATCTGTGTGTTCTTTTTTTGAAAACATTATCTTTCCAAATAGCACAATCAGACTGCTTTAAAATGCCTGCTTCTCAAGAAAAGGCCAACTTCACAGCAATTCAATTGTATAAACCAAACAGTATAAACTAAAAGTAGCATAACCAATTGTTAGTCATTGAATTGTCACCAGTATATCTACAGAAACGCTACGTGTCACCAGTATATCTACAGAAATGCTATGTGCAGCATGGTAAATGACTGGTCACAAAGTGATAAAGGGCAAACAACAAAAATCTTAAAATATTTGTGTTGCACAATGATGGTCTTTGTGTTTTCATGAAGAAGAAATCACTTGCTTGGAATATTTTATAGGTATAAAAAGAAAAAAATATAAATTTCACTAAGTTGATAAAAAGAGAAGAAATTTGCACTGGCACACTTCATTAATACTGCAAACAACAAGAAAATGTGATATGCCTTTTTTCTGCAAACTGAATGGTGTTAAACATTTCCAAAAGGTACTGTTACATACTTTCTATATTACTAAAAAAATTGTGATAATGGATTTTTTTTCATTGTTGTAGTTGGCAGATAAGGGAAAAAATGTCATACACATCTCTCACAATTGAAACCTATTTAAAATGAAGTTGACTATTAACCTTATGTCTAGCTCATCCTTTATCTTATCTGGCCCTATCTCATGATTACTTTGTGCCTTTCTCTAATTTAAATACGATTTTTTTTGTTTGGTTGTTGGGTTTGTTTGGTTGTTTTTTAGGCTTTTTCCCCCAATTTTTTTAGCACATTTTGAAATTCAGTGTGTATTTCTGTACATTTTGGACCAGGGCTGATAATTTTTATTATAAGCATATTTCTTTAACAGGTATTTACAAGGGCTTTATTAAACACCAAGACCAAAAACCTAAGCAGTACCAATTGATTACAGACTTCCATGTTTTATAAGAAAATTATTGCTACAGAAGGGCGCATCTGAAAAAAAGAAAGATTTATTAGGCATGTTGACCACAAACAAAGCAATGCATAACCACAAGTTGTGACTTCTATGGCAGCAAACATGATTCTTTGCCACAACATTCAAACAAGGCAGTATACAGTCCATAGTTTAAGCATGACTGGTGTAGTTATTCCAAGTGTAAGGTTTCTTATAACAAGAATACTGGTTGGGAAAGTAAATCTGAGAAATATATGTAGAATTATTTGTATTCTTTGTTTAGAACACCAGTATATGGTGATTTTAAAAAATCCTGTTTATTTTAATTCAGGGAAGATTAAGGCAGGTCTTTATGTCACAAGCGTTTATCCACTCCTTCACTGCTCACCTCAGTTGCAGTGGCAACTCCTTGAAGTAAAGAACTTGTCTGAAACCTTGACAATAACTAAGTACTGGGGAGAAGAACAATACAACAAAGGGAATTTCTTACCTTTTTTTTTTCTTTTCCTAATTTATTTTTCAGACCAGACACCACAGAGCTGTGTAACATTTCTATTCACATGTCTAGTCAAAAATTCAATTTCAAATCTTTTAAGTTTGCCAATATGGCAAATAGGGCATATAAAAGGCAATAACAAAACTAGATAAATTATGAGAATTATGAAAACAGAAACAGCAAAGCTTTATCCAGAAAACAAAAACTCTGCAGGAGGTGGGAAGCAAGTCCAAAAAGGCATGGTTTGATGTTCAAGAATATATCAGATCACAAAGGCTTAGTAAGTAACAACAGATCTGTAAGGACACAGAGGAGGAAGCTTGTTTGTCAACTAGAAAGATAAACTTAAGATAGAAAACAAAAAAATATTAAAAAGATAATGGATTTTCAGTATCAATGCAGAAAAGTGTCTATTTCAAAGGCAGTCCAGCCAAGTGACCAAGGACACCAGATAAGAAAGCATGCACTGATTAAATGGCAAGAGAAGAACGGCGTAATCTGAGTGAGTGCTCACAAAAAGATTTGCAAAAGAACACAGTAATGAGCAACACATGGACAGATCTTCACAGTATCTCGTTCTAATACCTAGTAACCTGTACCCACATCAGCTAAATATCCCTAATCCTACTGCCCCTAAATTATCTATACCAAATGAGTGACAGGTAATAACAGCGCACATAAATTCTGCTACAATCACCCACTAAGAACACAACAAAATCTGCAGCATACTTAAAAACTTAGAATTACTTTGAATTTCTCCATGGAGTCCCGAGAAAAAATTTCACAAGCAGCATCAATTTCACTTCCTATCATGGTGAGAATGGATTTCTGTTCCATTTCTAAATGATGCAGCTGATCCTTAAACTGCAGTCTGGCCTCATCCATCCTTCTCAAATGATCTTCTTCATAACTGATCTGTTTATTCTGCAGTCAAAGGGGAAAAAAAAAAAAACAGGAAAAAAAATCCACAAATTATTGTATTCATATCATAACACGCAAAAATAGCAATATATCTTTTAATTTTATAATCACACTATACTCAGGCACTGTGTTCACTTCTTTGCCATGGAATATAATATATTCTCATAGTACACAAAATCACCTATTAATTTTTCCTATTCACCTGGAAGTCTCCTAGTTGTAAAGAAACCACACCAAATCCAAACCCAACAATCGCAGAGCTCTATTTCAGAGTCAAAACTAGACATTCTCTCATGAAACTTTTTTTCATGAGAAAAAGAGCCCACAATAAATACTCCTTTCATTTCCTAGCCCTAATACTCCTTTTGACACTAAGGTCACGACCCTAATACACCTTTTCATTTCCTGAACATTTCTCACATCCCTTTCTGACAACCCAACTCAACACAAAGAAACAGAACTCACTGCTATTACTTTATCTGCATTTACTTAGATAGGCTTCTTTGCTTAAAAATGATTCTGTGCTTAAAAGCTTCTCCATCCTTTTTCACCTTAAACATAAAAGACCACCTCTGTCTAAAAGATGTATTTTTCTAATACAACAGAAATTGGAACTAGTTTTCAACTGACTGCAAAAGACAACTTGCACTTCTACAGACACATTTCCTTAACAATAAATATTATAGTGCTAAAATCCCAACCTAGACAAAACACATTTTAAATTTAAGTACTTTCTATTAGCCTGAAAAGTTGAGCTTTTAAAGCACTTCCTGTTAGTCTAATAAAAGCAAGCTAATAGAAAGGCCAGATTTCATATTCATGTCCTGTAAGTCTTGGATGCACTATTTGAAAATTCTATGAAAATACTTATTGTAATAATAGAAAAGTAATACAGTCTTTTGAATTCATCAGAAAATTTAATTTGAAAAAATAAAATTCAATACTGATCCTAAATATTAGCAGAAAAAGGAAAATGCAGGAAGTTGGAATATTACAGTAATTCAATTAAACTTCTGTCCCAAGATTTTTTAATCCATAGGTATTTCACTAGCAAACTATGAAAATAATAATTTATGCAACAGGTTTTGTACCCTGAATAGTTCTACCTACACACTACATTAAATTTTGGGAATATAGTTATCACAACCAAAGAGTTGATGCAGCTAATAATACTAATGTACAGCAGCCTTCCTCACTGTTTTTAAAGGCTTTTAAACAGCATTTCAGT
This sequence comes from Aythya fuligula, assembly GCF_009819795.1. NCBI lineage: Eukaryota > Metazoa > Chordata > Aves > Anseriformes > Anatidae > Aythya > Aythya fuligula. The sequence continues at coordinate 28,501,485 of NC_045563.1, forward strand.
ATATAAATTAATTCAGTCAAAAACAGCATTTAATTCAGCATGTTATCAATACATTTAAAAAGTCTGATATCCTTCTTACACAAGAAGGAAAAATTGGCAGGGAGCTAATTACATTATGTCAAGAGGTTTTTATTCCATTCTTTCAAAAAAGAAGAAAACATTTTTTTCTCAGGGCCAATATTCAGAGTAAAGAGTCATTATAGGCTGAAGATAGAAGAAATATGACAAAAGGAGTTAACAGCATTTTGGAATAATCCCTTTACCTAAACTATATTCAAAATGAACTTGTTAGATTTTAAACTAAACTTCTATGTGAGGTTTGTACACTTCATTTATAGTAACAAAATACGAATTGAAAATTAAATTGGAAAACCTGAACAAACATAAGGGATCTCCAATATCAATAGTCAACTGTTACCAGATTTAAATAGTTTGGAACTATTAACCTAATGAAACTGACAACAATCCAGTGGCCTATGTGCAATGGATAAATAAAACTCTTGTATCATGTTAAGATAAATACTTACATCACAGAATTTAACGCAAAACGGATGAAAAAATAGTAATCTGACATAGAAGAATAAGAAGCAGATAGAGGCTCCATTAAAAAAAAAATTAATGAGGATATAGTGCAAAAAATATGTATATGTAAGCAATTTCCTGCAGGATGCTTTTTTTTTTTTTTTTAATGTTTTCTTGAATTTTAATTTAGGAAATGAACTTAAAACTATCAAAGATGAGAAATAATCAATGCTTTCTTAATATGAATTAATCAAATACTGACAGCTGCTTTACACTGGAGAAGGTAAAACTTCATCCATGCACAGAAACACTCATCTGAAATCACAACACTGCAGAAAAAAATTAAGATATAAAAATTGCACAAGGTAAAATATACTTGTGTTAAGAAAAACATTAAAAAGCAACGTTGTAGAACCAATCATGGAAACCAACAAACAAAAAAGAAGAACTGAAGAAAGCAGTAAAAGGAGTTACAATATATAATGACTTCAGCAACTCTGAAGTTATCACTCAATTTATTAAAAAACAAAAGCTGACAATTGCAGATAGTGAAACTGCAAATTTGTATTTGATAGTAATTAATAATAAGAACATTAAACAAGAATGGCTTGTAGAGATCACCGATCTCTAGAAATGTAATGCCAGTATAAGAGAATAATGTATGTTTCCCTAAAAGCTTGCTGTGTTTAAAATATTCAAGCAGTAAATAATTTTTATCAAGATATTTAGAATTTATTTTACAGTGATTACCTTGCCTATCTAATTCAAATTTGCTCTAAATTATTTGTAACTTAACTGCAACTCCAGAGAACGTGAAGAAAACTGGAAGAACTTAAGTATTTTTTAGTTGCCCGTGTTAGAAGTATATAGGAATGTACATGTAGTACCTATATTCCTACTCTGATAAATTATTGATATAACTCACTGATAAATAATATCAGTGTATCCCTGGAGGGATACCATTCATGACTCAACCAAATCACTTCTGCCTTGTTTGATTTGTGTGGAAACTTTGTACTACAGTATGATTGCATATATTCTTGAATGTGTATATGTATTCTTTGCATTTTAGATTCATCGCCTAATTCTTTAGTTCACAGTTTTAGATATTTATCCTAAAGTTTAAATAAAGTTCAAAGACTGATGAATTATGTTTACCTTTTTCTCCAGTTCTTGTTTTACAAACTCACATTTTCGCCTGAGTTTTATATTTTCTTCTTCACTTTGGGTTAATTCTTCTGTCAATTTATCACATTCAACTTTTATCTTCTCCAGTTGTCGACACTGAGTCTTGACTGTGCTTTTCTCTTCTACAAGTTCCATCTGATGGTAACAGATGAACAGATGACAAAGTCACTACTATATAGGTTATTTTAAAATGTTCACAGACATTAAAGCTTCAAAACCACAGAACATGATCATGGATGATTAATTATCTTTAATTTTTTACATTTAAGTTATATTAAGTGCAATCACTTATCTGAACATGGAAAACGTGTATCACAAAATTTGAAGATAATGATCAACTCAAGAACACATAATGAAAATAAAATTGTACACTGTGACTTAATATCACTTATTATTTGTTATGATTTATTAGTGCTGACACAGAAGTTAAATGATATGGACTTTCCCTTTAAAGTGTAGAGCTTTCCCACATTTTACTAATAATGCAAATTTAGCTGCAAAACCAGATCAATCAGCTTAGAAGAATGTTGATGTTTGCCAGGTATGTTGTAAATTTCTGCAAGACACTGCAGTACCACAGAGCTATTTAAAAGCAGTAAATAGAAATCTCAGATTCTGCATTTCAACTCTGCTACACTCATCAGCTGACATCACCTTAAAAAGTTCAGTATTTATGCAACTTTTCCATTACTGAAATAATTTGGAATCAGAAACTCCAAAACTCATTTCATTGCAGGACCTGGTATGAAATTTATATCTGCAGAGAAATAACTTTAAAGATTTTGTTATTTTTTCATTTCTAATTTGTGTGAGTTTAACTCTATTTATGCAGATACTACAGGTAAGAATTAAAAAAAAAAAAAAAAAAAAAAAGAACTTCTAAGGGTCCTAAGAGCCCTAAGTAGTCAAGTGAACAAAATATATTGGTTTTCTGTGGAAAACACAATGAGACCTGTCTTTCTAATTAAGGGGTTTGCTGCTCATTCAACTTAGTAAAACTGACAGATCTGAGAATTCTCCAGAATAATTGCAAAACACAAAAAAGTAAACAAAGCTAAGAAGAAAATTGTACGCATAATATCATTATCCAAAACCAGCTTCGTATAAGATGAATTGCAGGATGCAGTTACACACAAATATAAACTTCCAAAGCAAATTCCTTCTTGAGGAAAATCAAAAATTCTGTTCTTCTGATTAGACTATAAATAAGACTATACATATACATTTTATGGTGAAGAAGTGTAAGAAAAGTTTTACAAGTTAATTTAGACTTAGGACACAAATACAAGCCTGCAGTGCTTAAAATAGTTTCTGTGAGTATGTTTATAAAATCCTCTCTTCAGTTCCTACTAAAGGTAGCCATATAAAAATATATATATAGATGGAAACAATCCAAGAAACAGATTCCTCCTGTACATTATGTTTGAGACATGAGGTTGAAAAATAATTATTAATTTCTAATATGGACAAGGCAATTGTGGACATAATTGAATTGATCTAGATTTAAACCAATTTCCACTTCTGGTTATTTTCAGGAAAAATAAAACTACACCCACTTGTTGAATTTTAGAAAAGTTAATCCAAAAAGAAAGACATTTATATACAATTTTATACGTATCTCTACATAATCATTCATTAAAGACATAACTTGAAATTGCTGTCAGCCATGAGTAAATTTTATATTTCCTTATTCTAAAAATACATGGATGTTTTTAAAAGTAAATGAGGGCAGGTAGTAAAATTAGGGGACAGATTCAGGGCTTCTGAATGCACAGTGTTTGGGAACTACTAAGCAAATTACTTCATTTTCTCTACCTAGTTTACCTATCATTTTGAAAAAATTATAGAGACACTGTGCTTCCAGTAGGGGTCCTAATAGAAAGAGAAGTAAAAACTTTAGCACCAGAATCTCAGTACTCAGACAGTAAGATCCTTCTCAATACTGACATCTCATACAAAATGCTGAGTGCTTCTCCAGTTCTACAGCAACATGCAATATCCCTATGCTACTGTCCCATTACATAAAAATCCTTAACTACCCTATTTTTTTTCTTATTTTTTTTTCTGCCTTTCTTGCAGAAGAGGCAATAGAGTGAAGAACTATAATGGATCAAAAGGCACTTTCAACATCAAAATTCCTTCTCTAATTCAAATTAGGCTTTGAGTCTTAAGAAATGTGTTCATTTTGCCTTTACCCCTACTACATGCCTCCCAACTGACTTTTATATTTTAGACTTTGCCATTAACAACCTTTGGACAGGGTTATGTATATTTTTTCACAAAGACAGTTACAAGGGTCAGACAAGGCTGACCTGTAAATAAAGTCAAGATTACCTGATTAACAGACAGTTGCTCACTAGGCACAAAAAAAGATGAAACTTTCTTTTAAATTTCCCTAAACTCTAATCCCAAAACCATAGTATTTAAATATACTTTGATAACTCACATAAAAAATTTACCTTAACTTGGAAGACAACTCTATCCATAAAACTTAAACCCAGTTTGAATTGTGAAACAGAGAAACAGGAGGAGGGCATACAGGTTTTTAAACATGCAGTCTTCCCATCATCCAATGGTGTTGTTGCCATTTTGGTTACTAGTGTTGTCCAAAGCTTGCCAGAGAGATGGTATTTGCAATGAAATGATGAGTTCAGACAAAAAGAAAGTCACCTGCACAATATATTCTTAAAAGATTTTCCCAGGGATGAATATGACCAGATATTTCATTGCTCTTACAATGTTTGAATCAAGACACTATTTTGAATTATCATTGTGTACTTCCAAAAAAATAAAGTAGTCTACCCAAATTTATCTTAAAAAAATCATTTCCCTTAATCCCTCCACTCCTCTGCTTCAGAGAGATGAAGCTGTAAAAAAAATGCATGTGGATTAAGGATTCTGGTTAAGTCACAACTCTGTAAATGAAACAAGGAAGTGAATTCTCTAAAGATTCTGTTTAGGTACAACCAGTATCAATATTGAGGTCCATGCTATAAGACTGACTTTTCCTTCTAAGGGGAACACATAGTCACAATCAACTCATTTTTTGATTACTACCATCTAGAACATATTCCCCTTCTCTACACTTGACATTAAACGTACAGTCTTAATTGCAATTTCATTGTCAAAGAAAAAAATCATATTTGGATAGATCACCTAAATAACAATACTAGACACATCACAAATTAAGTCCCTAAAATGTTAAGCATTGCTGTCAAAATATTTTTTATTTTTAATGATCCTTCCACTAACAGCTACCTAGATTTTTTTACTGCTATCTTCATTAAATGCAGTACTTATGAATTATTATCAATTATATTATGATTGATATAATAACTAACCATCCTTTTCTAAGTAACATTAATTCATAATTGCCAAGATGCAGAAAATACGCATTTTCACTGACTCTGCATATTTGTGTGAAAAGAAATAGACTTGTTTATATTACCAATGATGAAGTACACCATGAATCACTGAAGTTTTGATTAAGGATATTATAACTTTTTATGGTTAAATTGGCAGAATTTTGATATGAGCAAATTTTAATTAAAAAATATCTGATGGGACTGAGATGGAAAGTGCATTTATACTGCTTCTGAAGCACATTCAAATTATGTTGGTAATTTACAGCCCGTCTGGAAAACTACTGCCCCCACTAATATGTCCTAATAATAATTTGTATATTCATAAAAAATACTAACATACATATATATTTAATCATGTAATCAAACTGCTTCAATAACAGTGCAATGTTTAGCTTATACACAAGTTTTCATACAACTGTTGACAATTAACTGTGCTATGTAGAGTATCCATTTCAACTTAACTTCTTCAATTCTCTTTAGACCACTTAAGACACTGAAATACATGTTTTCTTTCCAATGCAATAGCCTTGAATCAGTAGCAAAGGATGTGAGCTGAAGACATTAACTTGTTTCTTAATGAATAAAATGTTTTAGTTTCATAATTTACTGCACATGTAGCCACTTCCTTGAGGAATTAGAAATTCTAAAAAGCCTTCAAAATAGAAGGAGCTACAAAAATTAATCTTAATGAGATATTTTATCACTGTTCATATTCTGAAAGTTCTTCCAGGTACACCAGCATTATGCAATTTAAACATTTACAAAAATGTACTATCCCTGACATAATACAAGTTCTATAGTAGAACCATGAAAATAACTTGTTAAAATAGTAGTTTAAAAAGAAAGGATCAAATGGCGTTAAAACTACAGCCTTACACATCTCCTCCTGCTCTGATCACTGACATACCTACTGTCATTACTTCCATACTAATAGCTTTTTCCCTTAAACTAATACGAGATTACATTTTCAACCATTAATTTTAAACTTTTATGATGACCTGAAATAAAGTGTGTGTGTGTGTGTTAAACTTTTTACAACCCATAGTTCAATACTTTCATCACTCTGTAGAAAGAAAATAGCTTTTGAATTATTCAGAATAAGTACCTTTAGCATTCTAATCTGAGCATCTGCATCATCCTTCTCTTGTTTAAGGAGTTTCATGAGCTCTTGAATGTTTTGTTCGTGCTTGATTTTAACATTCTGTAACTCTGATCGAAGATCTGCTAACTCCTGTTGGTGAACCTCTCTTTCCATCTTCAACTGCCTGTTAGCTGAAGTCATCTCTTCATGCTTAGAGTCCTGTTGTTTCTGGAAATCTGAGAGGCTCTTATGTAGTTCTTTTTTGACTTTCTCTTCTTCTGCTATTCTATTTGTTAGTTCCACACGTATGGCACTCAGATTTTTTATATCTGCTTGCATTTCTAAGAGTCTTTCCTGGTCTTTTTCGTGAATTGAGTTACTAGTTGCAAGTTCTTGCTCCAAGTGTTCCTTCTCAGCTTGCATTTGATTTTGTAGACAGACTTGCTTTTTCAATTCATCCTCCAATTTATTTACAGTACCTTGAACTTCTTTAATCTCTTCTTCAAGGCACAACTGTTGCGATTTCATTTCATTCAGTTTTACTTCTTTGCAATGAAGTTGTTCTTCCTGCTGGGCCCTCTTTGTAAGTACATCATTCAGCTCTTTCCGAAGGTTTTCTATTTGGTGTATAGCAGAGAGAAGTTGACTTCTGAGGTCATCCTTTTCTTTGAGGATCTAGGAAATACAAAAAATAAATCCAATGCCACCTAAAGTAATTAAAGAAAATTGTTGGAAACTAACATCTAAGGAACATGTAGGCTACTCTGTTCTGCAAAAACGCAATTCAAATTGCTTCTAATGAGCTCAGTTACTCAGTGTATTAAATTTAGGTGCAGAACATTTGTGATCTCAAAGTATACCTGTCCTTAAATGACTAAGACACCTAAGCAGGGATGCCTTAGGTTAATACCCCGTTTCTCTTATCCTCTTGTCTGACTGAGATAGTCTTATTTGCAAATTTTTCAAGTAGCAGTATGGAACAAGAAACGCAATACAGTAATGAAGAACAACATAATGAAAACTACTGGCCACATATACCTTACCTATAGGTCCATTGTATAGCCTGGCTTGTTTTGCTTATTTTCTAAAATATTACATAATATTTTATTGCCTTTAAACTCTGAAACTACACTCTGAAGAAGTATCAATAGTAGTTGAAAACCGAGTTCAAATGAAAGATAAGGAATGAAGACCTTAAAATGAAAATCAGACACATTTAATAAAAACACTGCTGTTTTCCTAAACAGCTTAATGGTGCGAGGTTTTATGTCCTTCCCCCCTCCCACTCACAACATTAATATCTCAGGTTTAAAAAAAATTCTAGAAAATACTTGGATGGAAATATTTCACACTGCAAGTGCATGTGTTACTAAATCATAGAATCATACAAGTTTAACAGAATGTGGTATTCTATGATTCTGTTGCACTCACCATTCCTGATTCTTACTTATCTCAATTTACCATGTAATTTTTTAAACACTGTCTACAGTACATTTACCATAAGTAACACAATTGCTACTACAAAAAAAAAAAAAAAAGGTTACAAGATCTTCCTGATGCATCAACTACTGCTATATAAAAATATATTTAAAAGAAAAATTATTTATAAAAATAAATGATAAGGTTACAAATAAGAGTCAATCTTACCTGATTATTCTTGTCCATCAGTTCATTGATAGTTTCATTTTGTTTTTCCACCTCATAATCTAGTTTCTTACATTTCAACTTCCATTGTCGGATGGCTTCCTGTGCTCTCACCTTCAAATCTTCTCTTTTTTTCTCAGTCTCTAGCCTGAGTGCCTCTGAATGCCTGAATTCAGTGAGGTATCGTTCTGCTTCCTTGGTACTTTCTTCAACTTGTTGAGCTAACTCAGCCGAATGGAGTTCAGTTTGCCTACGTCCATTCTCACATGCCTTGTAGCAACTCTGTATTTCCTTTAGCTGGTCTAGCATTTTTTGCTGTTGCTTCTCCCTGTTTTCCAGGTCAGATGTTAACACCTAGAATCATCATAGCAAAGTATGAAAATTTCAACCCTAAAGATATACAGTATGAAACCTTATTAAACTACATACAGCAATGCTTACATCACTTTTCTATCTAAAATATGAAGAGAGTAAAAGATCTCTGAGTATCATGTTAGCACACAGAATCTCCCACTCTGCGATGGTAAAGAATTTCACCACTGGATATAAAATACATCAACATTAGCAAATACGCACGAGGGAAAAAAAAAAAAAAAAACTTTGACATGAATATACACACATAAATGTGAATTTTAAGGTTTTATTTTTACTATTAACAAAAATAAGTTTGATCTTTTCTATCAGGTTGCCCTTCATTCAGAAAAGATAAGCAAGCATGGACCCAAAGCAGTTGATGTAAGCTGAAAAATCACAGCATACCAACTTTTCATGAAGCCTTCCCTACAAAATAAGGGGGGATAGAGAAAGAGCAGGTCTCTACACTTCCATATTTCATAACAGGAGTCCCAAATATACCTGTACTTTTGAATTCCTATTGTGACATATTATATCTGTATGTTAACCTGCATAGAGTTGTCAAAATTCTGTTTGATCTATAAGGGTATTTAAAAAATTAAATAAACAACTTTTCAGATACAGGCTGTCATAAGAAAAGGAAAAAAAAAAAAAAAAAAAAAAAAAAAAAAAACCACCTTTTATTAAACTATATTTATAGTTTAATATAATCACAGAATCTTTAGGCTGGAAAAGACCTCTAAGATCATGGGGTCCAACCATTAACCTAGCACTGCCAAGCCTACCGCTAAACCACGTAATCAGGTTACCAATAATTTTCCGAAACCTCCCTCCAGATGTGGTGCATATGTTTATTCAAGCTCTGGGAACAGACATAAACAAGCACTATTTGTTGGAGGTGGTTTTGCTTCAGCATCTATAGTAACACACCTCAAACTTTACTGTCTATATATGCTGCTTAAAAGTCAATAAAAAAAGGACAGGTTGTGGTCCGGCCTTTTGGTTCTTTGGAAAACCCCAACACAACATCAGTTTCTAGTATTTCATTGAAAAAAAGGAGAAGGATTGGTGGCAAGCACATTTTTAGATAATACTTCTAATAGAACAGTTACAGGTAAGTAATGTCTTTGACATTTGTCGTTATCTGTCTGCACACATCAATGCTGATTTGAAGCAACCCTCTACTGCAACAAACATCTCTAAGTCCGAAAAATCCTTATGAAAGATAGGGCTTGACTAAATGACTTAATTTGTATGTCCCCCTATGTGCTTAGAAACAGATATAGAGAAAGATATATTGTTGCCTATAGCTTTGTACCCTAAGCTGATTTTAATGCCAGAATTATCCTACATGAGTTAACTTGAACATATTAATAGCTTTCTAGCAGTGCCTGATGTTTTCTCAAGGAACAATGCATTTTTTTCTATCCTTTAGCCAAAGTATTTAAAAGTAGTTAAATAAAAATATTTTTAATTTACATTTATTTCAAAAATTAAGATGTAAAGTTCTGAGTTAAGGTTAAAACATACTGTCAGATCTCCAAAATAAATACCAAATATATCACAGTTTTAAAATTGACAAGCCAAGAGCAAAAGCACCATCTTCAAACTCCGATAGTTCAGTAACAAATGGCTACATTGGTACTTTAACATCTATACCATCATTTAATGAAAACTGTCCCATAAGATGGTTTTGATTGGAAATAACAATCAAAAGGGCCAGTAGAGCATACCTTGCTAAAGACGATACCCCTTTCAGACAAACACTGCTCAGAAAATGATTACCACTTTTTTTTGTGGAGCTATACTACCAGCAAATGGCATATGGTTAATACAACGCATCTAAAGTTCCATTAAACAAGCTAAACTATTACGAAATTTTAAAAGCCTAATTTTATGGGAACCAAGATTGTTTTGATAGTAAGGAGTGATTATGTAAATTACTGTTGTCATTGGAAGAACATTGTTCTTGGCAGTGGTAAGCTGTGAAAGCATGACCATACAGTTTCAATTCATAAGCATGACATTATAACCTTGGCTTTTAGTTGTAAAGGTTGTTTAGAAAGAAATGAAAAGTAGTTGATAATTAAGCTGGATACATAGCATCACATTTTTCAATTTCAGTGTATTTTCAAAAACCATTAGATTTCATATTTAGAATTCAGAGTGCTGTAGCACCTCTCCTATGAAAAAAGGCTGAGAGAGCTGGGGATGTTCAGCCCAAAAAAGAGAAGGCTCCGGGGAGACCTCATTGCAGCCTTTCAGTAATCAAAGGGGACTTGTAAAAAAGATGGAGAGCAACTTTTTACATGGGCAGACAGTGATAGGAAAAGGGGAAATGGTTTTAACATAAAAGAGGGGAGATTTAGATTAGAGGTTAGGAGGACACTCTTCTCTCAGAGGGTGGCGAGGCACTGGAACACATTGCCCAGAGAAGCTGTGGATGTCCCATCCCTGGAGGTGTTCAAGGCCAGGTTGGATGGCAACTTCAGCAACCTGATCTAACGTGTGGCATACCTGCCCATGGCAGGGGGCTTGGAAAAAGATGATATTTAAGGTCCCTTCCAACCCAAGCCATTCTATGTTTTATTTTTTGTTAATAAATAGCATTTGCCTATTTTTCATAAGTTTGTCAAGTTCTTCAGTCCTGAAAGACATCAATTTTCACTACAAATACAAAAACAAAATATCTTACATAGAAGATTTATATCTATATCCTACTGTGGAAGCACACACGGTCAGTCTCAACTATTCTCAACTCTTAATAACTGGAGTAAATAGGTAGACCCTACTTCCCATCATGTTTAATATTTGTATAAAAACATCTGTAGGAGTCTCATTCCCCAGTTCCCCTTTATCCTTTCTGTCCTCAGTTTCATTTCAGCCTTTGTTGCAGGGACATGAATACAATACATCACAAAATGCTGTCCTTAGTATAAGGAACAGAGCTTGACTATTTACTTTGCACAGCTGGTTTTGTGAACATTCTATGGCAGCTGTGGCCAGAGCAGTACTAAATTCAGCACAACCTGAAACCCAGATAATGGCTGGTTCAAAAACTTTGAGGACATTCTGGTATTATAATCAAGTGTGACACCACAGGATTTTCTTGCTGTGTTTTTGTTTGTTTAGAAGGTTGGATTTTATTTGTTGTTGGTGGTGGTGTTGTACTGAGGGTGAAATACTGTGTTATCTGTAGGAAAGAAGCTGTCCTATGATACCACAACATCCAGAAACTAAAGAAATTCGTCCTTCAGAGCTGCAGGATTTGAAGGAACTGGTCAAAGAGAGGAAAAAAAAAAAAAAAATCAGCCCTTACCACAGACCACACCTTAACATAACTCCCGGGTAGATTTAGATTTACAATGCCAAGAGACCTATTAGAACTAGAGAAGTTACAATTATCATAGATCTCAGTTTCCACCTTTACTTTAGTAATATAAGGTTTAGAAGGTTTAGCTCTTGAAGTCAGCAGGTTCATGTCCAAAGGAAGATGTTTGAAAATATCCTTGACTTGTGTTACTGAGGCCTGGACAATGCCTCAGCATCACGTGTACATGTGTACATAGTGACAGGGGTTATACCAGGCATGGCCATCTGCCTGAGCCTCGCAGACTGCCTTTTTACTAGGGCATAAAAAGTTGGCAGCTTTGATATAGCTGCCTTATAGGCTGTATCAAATTTTCACATTCCTGTCTTTATCTTACCCTTGTAGGTAATTTAGAAATTAAATATTTTAAAAATTTCCACAAGACGGAAATATAAAGATGTGATTTGTTTATTTTTCACCCAGCTTTCTCTCTTGTTTATGACTGCAGTAAACAAGACAGATCATCTAAGAGAAAGGACAACAAATATCAGGAGGTTACACTTACTAGAGAAAGAAAACAAAACACATTCCTTGGACATCTGAGTTTCTCTTCCAAGAAGTAAATTACTAATTCTGTGATCGACAAAAACTTCTAGACAGATTAGAAATGCTGCCTTTATAGAATAAGACCTCATATTCCAAGGAGTACCCAGTATCTTTGATGGCTCAAGGTTGTTCAACAGGCGACCTCAGTGCTCTGAATGTAATAGAAGCATGACCATGTTCCACAGCATGTATGGAGGTTCTCCTGACAGGAGAAGCCCATGATATTTAGAATAGTTGCTTGTTAAATGTGTTCTGAGGATCTGTACGGGCGCGTTGTTTTTGGTTTGCTTTTAAGTGTTTTCAGCATTGCTCTTACTATAGAAAAAACTGATTTGGGCACATTGCTGCTTCTCAGTCCTTACACAAAACAATTCTGGGTCCCAATTTTTCTCAGTTGACTAAATTTCTTTCTGCATTTACATTTTTTTTTACTGTTTACAGAAGCAAGGGGAAAGTATTACAATACTCATGTTAACACATTTGCCACCAAAATAATACCAAATAACCTCCCACCAGCATTAATATCTGAGGATTTTTATAAAAGGGAATTATTTCCCTGGAACACTTAAATATTCATTAAATTTAATTAATTGATCCTGGGGATACAGCAAGTTAATGCTCCAGAGATCTGAATGCAAGTATTATTTTCAAAACTGATGAAACTTTGTTATCCCTCAGACTGCAGAACCACCACGAATGCTTCAGTTGACAGACTCCGTCTAGAGATGATTCAGAACAGAGGTGATCAACAAACTCAGAGACAGATGCAATATTTGCCCTGAGTAAAACAGTTGTGCTTAGTAGTTCTAATTTACTACATAGCCAACATCCAAATATATAACCCATCTATCAACTTTCACAAGAAATTGGAGGCAGCAGAGAAAAAGATCAACATTTTCCAGTTAAAACTAGTTATTTATCCAAAATGTAAACTAATCATCATAGGCTCTAAACACATGATTACTCAGTTCAGATTTCCAGTCCCTAGCTTGACTACATATATTGTATTTTTGACCTGCATTTTCAACAATTCATTTAAAAATAATCACCACAAAATGCAAAAGAAATTCCACTCTAGATACAGAAAATAAATCACATCACATTCTCAGTGTAACATTCCTTAAAGCTTTCATGAACACTGAAAATACAATTAAGGATCATTCATTTCATACAATTTTCCATAATCCAAGGTAATGCCTTAAATGAGTTATGTGCAAACATTCTATAATGATAATACAATAAACCACATTTCACCTCAACCACACTAATTATGTTGATCACCTAAAGTAGATCCGTATGTAGTGTTCTCTTTTTCTGTAATGGGTCTCAGCAGTACAGTCACCAGTTTCTAACATTATGTAATCATACTGATTGTCATTGGTATTGTTTTCAACAACGTGATCTAAATCATGCACCTAATTATTTCTCTTATTTATTTATTTATTTTTTACTGAATACAGTGCTCAAATATTTCTTCACAATCTGATCTGCATCTCTTACTAACCATAATGTATCTAACCATGAAGAATCATTGATTCTGGAGGTTTAGATCTTTTATACAAACACAAGTTCTATGAATTGAAAAATCAAAGATGCATATGGTCAATCAGTCAAGAAACGTATTCTTTCAGTAAAAGGTATATTGTACAAAATCAACTGGTTAAAGAGGTACTTTTTCCATATGTTCCCCAAGCATGAACTGCTACTGGTTCTTGATCACTAATAGTCTATATAAAGATACAGCTGAAACATCTTAAATTTTTAGGTTGATTTGTGATTTTGAATAGATTTTTAAAAGTACATATGCTAGTCACTTTCAATAAAGTTTTTGTAGCACTACTTCAAAGTTTAAAAACCATTTGATATAGTAATACAGGCTAGTCTATGCCAAAGATATAGATTTGTCATAATTTGTGAGAATTTCTGTTTAAGTTTATAAAAGTGGGTTACGGTTATTGGTTTCAGGTATCTTAGTTGACCTGTAAAATTAAAATAATTGGCTAATAGTGTCATCTTCAGTGAAAGAAAAGCCATAAAATAAATTTTAATAAGGCTAAGAATTTAAATCAACCTTTATAAGATTAGAAGATTTCTATTATTTATGTCTTAATTAAACAAATCTCTCCCTCAGAAAATTTGAAATATTTTTAACAAACTGACTGCCTGCTGTTACACTCTACTGGACAATACTGTAAGACCCCATTGACCTAATTAGAATCTAATTAGAATTAGAGAAATCTTCAGTAAATCATTATTTCACAAGCATAAAGAGTCCATATAAGCTTATGGATAAACTGGCTTATTGTATCTTTACAATTTTCATACACTGTTTACTTCTTATCTATAATAGTCAAGTTAGACCAATTTCTCTGTTAGTTCCATATAGAAAAATATATTTAAAATAATGACATACATTTCCAAGTTCTTACAGAGGCATCCTCAGGTACACTATGATAATTGAAATTAAAATTTTCTCTATTAAATTTAAAAAACTAAAGATTGAACTCACTTCTAAACATGAGATTATGATCACATTCTTAAGCTTACTCATCCAGTCCATTTTATATCATATTCTGATTTTATGGTGACAGGGACTAAGTGTACAGCACAACTCAAATTCTTTAAAACAATGACATTTTAATAAATCAAAAGAAATTTCTAATATCACATGTACAGCAGAGTCACATCCTCCCCACTAACCAAAGATAAGTTACAATCAATTCAAACATGACTAGTCTGATTCCCAGTTGGAAGTGACTATCTGATAGGAGCAGCTGTTAGAACAGACTTGACAAAATGCTTTGTTAGTACATAAGTTTAGAAATTCACATCCTTGTATTCCTTGATGTTTCATTAAAAGAAAAAAAAACTAGCTATTTTCCTGTTGCTGCCTCTGTAGGAGAATGGCAGTGGGAAGCAGATAAGAAGTACAAAGTATTTTCTGTTGAGATAATCAGGGAAGTCAGATTTCTAACTTGCAGCAATGACAATGACCCTGGCTAGCCCTCTTCCATCAGTATTTTCACAGAGCAGGAAATTAGTATTAGAACATCATTCGGGCCCTTAAAAAAGCATGTTTTACAAACAGAAGTTAAAAGATGTTTTTCCATTTTTTTGTATCCTACTAACTCCCCCCACCCATGTAACTGGAATTTCTCAGACCATACAAAAATTAAAAAATTAAATAAAGACAAAATTTAAAAATATATATAAAAATCAAATTAAAAAAAAATCAGCATGCTTCACATTAGTGTAGAGATATATTGGTCAGCCAGAACATAAATGCTGAGGGGCATCAGAAATGCATTCTGATTGCTGTTTTCTCTTGAGGGCAGCCTAGATCTTCTGAAAGCCTTTTTAACAGCCAACTTACATAAAGTATGTAAGAACTTATTTTGAGACTAATTTTTTTTTCCCAACACAACTTGAAGTATTTGTTTGATTTAAATTAGCACAAAAGTTGACAACAGAACGGTGGAAAGCCAGCCAAAAGTAAACTGAATAGTGTAGGCCTTTGAATCTATGATAACACACAAAAAGTAGCTCCCACTTTTGAATTTCCAAAGTAATACAATGTTATTTCAAAGAGCAGTACCTTCATTAGAAAAATATACACAAAATACAGAACCTCTGGGTTACTAAATACTTCAATACAACAAACCTTATGTGCTCAACTAATGAAATCCCTCATTGGGTTCTGAAACACTTCTGTTCAGGGATTTCACTACAATAACTAATCTAGACAGGAAGCAAAAACACAGAAATGTCCTGTCTTAAAAAGGCTGCCACCTCTTACATCTTAATTAACATTTAAAAGTCTCCCAACTGAAAATCCTGTGACATAGACACTGTTATTCTTTGTACAAAGAACAAGAGAGGTTGAAAGGGAACCTTTAAAGATCACCTAGCTTAAACACCCCTGTCCTCATCCCTAGGTAGGGACACCTTCCACTAGATCAGGTTGTTCAAATTCTTATCCAACCTGACCTTGAACATTCCCCTTGAGTAGCATCCATCCTGGACAACCTGTTCCAGGTATCTAACCATCCTCACAGTAAAGAATTTCTTCCTAACGTCTAACCAAAATCTACCCTCTTTCTTTAAAATCATTAACCCTTGTTCTATCACTACACATCCTGATAAAGAGACTCTCCCCATATTGAAAGAGTAGTTCCCCTTTATGTATTGGAAGGCTGCAATAAGGTTTCCATAGAACTTTCTCTTATCTAGACTAAACAACTCTTAGCTTCTCTTCACATAGAAGATGTGCTCCAGCCCTCTGATCATTTTTGTGGCCCTCCTCTGGTCTTGCTCCAATCAAGTCCGTGTCTCTCGTGTGTTGGAGGCCTAAGAACTGTATGCAGTACTCCATATGGGGTTTCATGAGTGCAGAGGAGGAAAACTACCTCCCTTGACTTGCTGATCACACTTGATGCAGCCCAGGATATATATGATTTCTAGGCTTCAAACACACATTGTCAGCTCATCCACCAGTACCCCCAAGTCTTCTGTAGGACTGTTTTAAATTCATTTATCACCCAGGCTGTATCTCTGCTTCGGATTGCCTCAAGCAAGTTACAGGACCTTGCACTTGGCCTTGTTGAAGTGCATGAGTCTCACAAGGGCCCATCTCTTGAGCCTGGTCCCAACGCAGACCCTTGAGGGACATCACTCATCACTGGTCTCCAACATGGACATAATGACCACAATTCTTTGGATGTGGTCATCAAGCCAATTCCTTGTCCAGCAAATGGTCCATCCATCATATCCATGTCCCTACAACTTAGAGGAAAGGACATTGTGGTGGACCGTATTAAATCAGAGTCACAGAATAGTTTCAGTTGGAAGGGACCTTTAAAGATCATCTAATTCCAACCCCCCTGACATGTGAAAGGATACCTTCCACTAAATCGGGTTGCAAAAGTCCCCACTCAACCTGGCCTTGAACACTTCCAGGGAGGCGGTACACACAACCTCTCTGGACAACCTGTTCCAGTATCTAACCACCCCCACACATTGTATGTGTTTGCCATAAATAAGTATGCTAATAATTATTACTATCATTGCATCACATCTAATAGTGAAAAAATAGAAGTTACAAACTGTTTTTGTTACTGTACTTCACCATTTCATAGAACAAGGAATTCCAGTTTGTTTGAAATTACTATTGATAGAACTGGGGCTAAGCAAATAAAAACTAACTTATGAAACTAATTCCACAAACCACTATTAATGGCAACTGATGACAAAATCAGATCACCTTTTATTTGGACATCATAAAATGACAAATAATACAAAAAAATAATAAAATAATACAATACATGAATTCAGGGGCAACAGTAAATACTTTATTTCTTTGGTTTATTAAAGAGATGGGAGAAAAAAATTCTGCAAGCTCAGATCACCTTTCAATGTTATTCATAGAATAAACTCAATAGAGCATGACAGTCACTCAATTTTAAAGGTTGCTCCCTAATCTGGTATATCACATATCTTAAAGATATGGGAAATGACTTACAAAGAAAACTTACCTCAATGTGTGTTACAAGCTGTGCCTTCTCCTTGTCCTTACGTTCTATGCATTTCTTTAACTCTTCTACCTCTGACATTACTGCATTATGATTCAGCTTTGCTTTAAGCTCCAAAATATATTTCTCCAGTTCTTGCTTTTCTTTCTCATATCTTTCAGCAACTATAAAACAGTGGGAACAGAGCAATATGCCCAGCAGAAATACAGACTTGTGGAAAATTACTTTTTTCACTCATTTCTCTTTTGGCAATTTTCTTCTTTACATGCGACTATTATACAGCTATTGATTTTATTTGAAGTATGTGTGAAAAATGGCTATAGTTATATCATAACCTTCCACTGAATGAGACAGTATTTTTTGGGCTTATTATTATCCAGTTATTTTGGAAGGGTTTCCTCCCATATCCCCCCTGCATTTTCCTGGAGAAAAATAAAAAAAAAAGGAAGAAACTACTGGGGAAGTTCAGGTGCAAATGAAAATTTTCCACAAATTTCAAGGCCAAGGTTTTATCCCATCAGTGTGACTTCCAAGTGAGGAGGTGTTACTATCTGTGAATTATATGTTCCAACACTACAAAAGACATTCCTGATGAGAATAAGCTGTAAATATCCTCAGCCAGAAATTCAAAGGTTAGTAGTTGTTTATGGCTAAAGGAGGCCAAAAAAAAATAAATCAGTCTGTATTCTTTGCATGCATCTTTGAAGAAAGAGAAATAATGCAGTAAGGAAAAACAATTGCTTTAATTTTCATTTCTTGTGTGTGTGTCTCTTAATAACTCCAAGTACATATTTTTTCTTGCTTTTACACAGTACTTCTTATAAAACAAATGGAAAAATAAAATATGCTTTCAAGACAAGCTAAACAAGAAAAACAGTTGCAAATAAATTTCCTTTTAAGCAGATACACTAACATCCAAGTGACTGAACAGAAGCTATTAAAATGACTATCCTGTATTAAAACTCTGAACATAAGCCACATACCATTTTCCAGGACTCTGTATGAGATTTGTTAAAAAAGGGAGTCAAAGTCCTGTTTTAATAATCAAGATAATTCAATAGCTGAAGTCATTAACCAAACCAATTAAACCACTAAGACACTGTACTAGTGCTACTCAAGATGATAGAGGAATACTGACTCCATTTCCTTGTTAATGAAGAGAAAGACAAAAAAAAGACATTCTCCAATGCATTTTGATTACATTTTGAAAAGTTTAAATACAGATAGATATCTAATAATATAGTCCTCACTAAAGCTATAAATTAATTCACAACTACATGTTGAAATTTTTAAATGCTTTTTTCTTCTAAGTATCATGGTTCCATCTCCAAAATTCTCAAACTGCAATTAGAAGCCCTGGACTGAATAATACTAGACTGTATTTATAAATACTCTGGAATATGCTGTTACTCATTAGAAATTCTACCAGAAGTTCAGCAGCTTGTCTATAACCAGCTACATAATGGACTTGTTATGATTTTCAAGATGACAGGATTTAAACTGCAAATGGACTGAAAAGTACAATTTCAGAAAAATTCGTAAATAGAAATAGTGTAAACATACCATCCACTTTCCTTTAATTTTCTGTAATACACTTCATTTGTTTTAACCACAGAAATCAAGGTATTTCATCCTAAATTTTAACTGTCATTGATATTTATTTGTTAAATACCCAGTCACCAGTACTTATTAACTTAAAGCTGAGAACTTCATCAGCTGTTTTAGTTGAAACAGTAAAGGAACTGGAACTTCAATGACAGAATTAATGTCCAGGTCAACTAATTTGTAGGCATCTAGTGCAAAATTTGAGAGCTGTACCTGTTCTAATTCTCCTTTCATCTTCTTGCACATCCTGGGAGCTCTGGCGGTGCATAGCAACACGTGAAATTTGATGTTGCAACTCTACACGATCTTCTTCTGCTCTCAAAAGTTGCGAACGAAGATCTTCAATCTAAAACACATGTAGAAGTATCAAATGTTTAACAAAAAATAAGAGTGAAGGAGTAAATAAGATATTTTTATTAAATTGTAAAAGAAAAAAAGGGACTGTACAAGTAATATTTAGAAATTTCAAGAGTGCTGCAGATGGTAAACGATAGACAAATGAGGTAGTTCCTAGTTATTGGCCAGAAAGTGTTTATTCAAATCAAAAGGAATGATTTTCGTCTTTTATGTTGACCATGGCTGAGCATCAATTTCTTTAGATTAAAAAAAGTAATACCATTTTATATGTGTTTCGGTTGACTTTCTACACTGTTAGTGAAGATATCTATATAAAGAGTAATATACTTTATGTAAATTCTGCTCATTAAATATACATTATTGATATTCTCAAGAAACATACAGGGGGTTACATATTTATTTTTTATTATATATAGCCTAATGCTTGCAACAATGACATTGCATATGGGAAAATAAAGGAAACAGACATGATTTAGCATGAATTGAAGGAAAATAACTCGTATTACCCATATGTGTTACAGTATGTATGTCATGCACAATGAGTTAAATTCAAAACAGTAATATAGCCATCTCAATTTTTTTCTAAATGCACAAGTGAAACAACTATTTCTAACAGATAAGTACACAAATTGTTCCTTCCCTACCTATCTCAATACATGTATTCTTCTTCAGCTCCTCTGAAAGAAGGATGGGCTAGAGACATTTAGGAAAAAGGACATTTTTCTAATGCTATAATCCAGGTTCCTTCATCTTCTAAATTCAGTCATATGTACATTAGTAGGTATTGTTTAGAATACATTTTTGATTGCTTTCCCAATGTTTGTCTCCCCCTCATATGCACACAATACATCTATGTCACTGGTTTATCTGAAGTTATGCAATTTGTATAATAATAATTACTAATACAGAAGTTGTTTTTAAGCATACTCTGAAGGGTAGTTACAAATAATGTGTTTATGTATGTAAGAAGTACCATAACTGCTACTACTGTTCTTATTATTAATACATGAACATATATGCAAGAAGGTTTGGAAAAGAGAAAAAGTATCAAGAGCAATCAGTCTCAGTCTCTTTTAGACTCAAATCTTTTTCTCTGTATCTCCTTCCCAAAGCAATGTTATCAGAATATGAGAAAGGAAGATTAATCAAAAAGACTACGACATAGCCAAATACAAAAGCTTTAGGATTTCCACCACCCCAAAGCAGTTACCTGATGCAAAAGAGCTTCTCTACTGCCTTCTGAATGATTCAACTTTTTCCGGGACTGCTCCAATTCTTGCTCAAGCTTTCATTACAGAAAAATTATGAAGAAAATTGAAGTATGCATCAATAGAAAAAAATATACTTTACCTAATTACTTCTGGTGCAAATTAATCAGTGTAAGCAGCTATTTAAATTAAGATATAATATTCACCATATTTCAATTTGTCCAAAACTCTAAAGGAAGCTTTCACTTGTACTGAATCTCTGCTATATTTATTTAAATTAGACGATGAAAATTTAACTTAGTCTATAATTTTTATATACTTTTCTATAACACGTGAAGTGGTGTATATATTCAAAATAAAACAAAAAAGCATGAAAGCAACTTTTTACTAGGTTAAATAAAATAAACTTTTAAAAATTGTTCCAGGGTTTGTGCCATGCATTCAAATTCAGATAAAAATTGAGAATGAGTTCACATTTGAAGCCTTTGTTATACAGTTCATTCATAAAAATGTTAAAGTTGACACTTATTGATACAAGTGGTAAGTAGTAAATTGTTTCTCCATGTTGTGCAAAAAGATATTACAATTATTCTGGAAACAAGACGACTGAAAAATTGACGTGTCAGGACTTCCAGACAATTAGAATTTTCCCCAAAATATACTATCAAGGGAATTTAAAAGCATGTAAACAGAAGTAGTCAAACTGATTACCATTTCCAAAAACAAAAAAAGTTATGAAATATTTTGTGAGTTCTGCCACGAATAGCTCAAAGATTGCAAAGATGCACATAGAAATAAAAATAGTTTTGAAAGCGGAAATTGTTATTGCAGAGATAACATCCTTTTTGTGATTACTAAGAGGCTGGCAAACAGGCAAAATAAATAGGACTAGAAGTAATGGAATGAAGAGGGTAACAATACATAGATTGTTTAGAATAATAGCTTTAGCATAGACTTTGGAAGTATTGACAAAAAGGTTAAGCTAAGTGGACAAAAAAGCCAGCAAAAGTGCAACATTGCACTAGCAATCTGCAGGGACAGAAATATAATGAATTTTGTTTCCTACAAACAGGATGAAAGCAATATGTCAACAGATAGGTCAGTAAAAAGAGCGCTTAATATTCACCAGGTTTCAAAATAATTAAACACGCATTAACTGCTGGGACGAAGAAAAGCTGTACCTTTGAGCTGCCATAAATACATGACAGCAGACTGCATCTATTTGTCTTTTCAACAACAAATCAAAAAAGAAATCAAGGATAATCTACAAGTTATAAATTTATTTATCTGGCAGGATGGAGTACTTTTTAGAAAAAACACAATGTAACTAAAAAGCTTTGTAGGAAAGACAAGTTCAATATAGTTGCATTCACTGTGTAACTGATACAACAAAAACGACCAAGTCATCTTAAAGATGAAAGAAAGTTTTATCCTGCTGCTTTCTCTGAAAGAGGAAGCATATACTACAACATATAACATAGATTTACATAAAAAATAAAATTAAGACTTACTCGGTTCTTTTCACTTTCATATTTCTCGAGTTTACTTTTCATGAGCTCTTCTGTTTCAGCTGCTTTAGCATCTCGTTTCTTTAGAGCCTTTAAAGTGAAAAATATAATGTGAACTTCATTACGGAAGTTACAGAAGTCTTCCTTATAAGCATGTTAAAAGAAAAGAATCTACTCACATGTATAAGAAGAGATCTACACAAGTGCTTTCTGACTTTGTCTAATATTTCTAGGTGAAGCCAATGTACATTGTTATGAAAAGATAAATATAAGTCCATGCATAAACACACCCATGCACAGAACTGGGCCAAATACAAAGTCAAAATTAGCATTAACATCCTTCCGATGTATAGATTCACAGATGCTCAAGACTGACCCTAAACATTGTGAGATGAAGGACTGAGAAGCTGAAGAGAATCCCTACAGATAAACTGTGAACATCTCAGATAAGGAGAATATATTCTCTAACATAAAATATGCAGTCACATGTAATACAACATACTGCAGTAAGGAAAACACTACTATAAAGTTGTGTTAGAAGCCAAAAAAAGGAAGTTAATTTTATCTGAATCTTGACAAATGCTTAGATGTGCATTGTTAAGACAGGATTAACTGAAACATTCCTGATCTAAAGCTACTGCCACTGTCATGCCTTACTTCAAAAATAAATAAATAAACCAACCAACCACAGGGACTTTTCCTGTCTCTTTCTGACTAAAGAGTCTAAAACTAGCTACATACATTTTCTAAAGCATCTTATAAAAATAAAGTTGCCTTGAAGACCAATTTTGAAACCTCTTCCTTCTTTAAACCAACATTTTTGCTGAGCATATACCATAACTTGAAAAGGAACGCAGCAGATATCAAAGATATTAATGACACATGAGACTTGCAACCTAAATAACCCAAGCTTGAGCATCCCAAGCCATAACGATGCCATTGGCTTATCATAAATACCAGGTAGAAACACAAGATGACATCACTAGCTATGCTGACATAATTTGCTCTGAATTTGAGAAATTGTGTCACACATTTCTTTGCTGTCAACATCACCAAGCAGTTTTCACACTAGCATTTCATTCACACTTTCATTAGAGATCTTCAGACCTTTGATTTTCATCCAGTATCACATAGCATAAGTACACCTGGCCTTTCCACCATTACTTGCTAAAACTGCAACCAAACAACAAAAACACATAACATAGCCTGTCCAGAACAAAATGCCTTTTTTCCAGTCTGTTCTTTCTGAGCAGCATTTTATTTTCATTTTATAGGAGTATATCCTTAAACAGATATCTCTGAAACTCTTCCCTGTCATTAGTACAGTATCATTCAATTTTTTAACATTTTCTCTTCACTGAAAACTGAGGAAGGTTTTCACTTGATCAAAAATTCAGCTGTAGAAGTTTTGCTTTTATAAGTAGCTTTGTGGAGAAAAATAAATGGATGTCTATACAGCCTTATATCCTCATCTCATAAAACATAAGGGTTTCAGTATATTTTGGCTTCCTCTCCTGCCTGAACAGTTTATACTAGAAACTGAGATTGTGGAAGCTATTTATTATAACTATGCCACTGAAAATATTATGCTACATAAAGAATTAGGCTTTTGTCTTACTGATTCATAATCAGATACTGCAAGACTGTAACATATTTAAGGTATTTCTCTAACTACTCAGTACAGATTCAAAATCTATCTTATCAGTTAACCTATATAACTCAACACTGCACACAAACTGGATGCACCCATTTCACTCAAAAAGACTCTATGAAGAACCCGCCCCCCCCCCCCCAAAAAAAAAGCTAAACTATAGGGGTAAAAAACAAATAAACAAACCCAAGATCAACACTTCAGCTAATGTCATTACTGCACACAAAATCATTGTTTTAAGTAACTAGAGGTACTAGTTCGGTCTACTAGGGATGTATATATACTCTAACTGCAATTCAGCTTCATTTTTCAGCAGAATTAGAAGCTTTGTTATAAAAAGTCAACTGTATGCCAACCTTATTTTTGGTACTGAATTAGTAATTAATTGTAAAATATACATATATATATATTATCATATGCAGATTTTGTTATGGAAGTCAGCATAAAGAAATTTAAATTCAGTTTAATGAAAATTAAGCTTTAACTGAGTTGGAATTAGAAACACTAGGAAAACTTTCAAAGATGTCCCTACTGAAGGCAAAAAGTTTGTCTCACTACCAGCAGTACATCCAAATTCATTGAATAAACCACAGAAATCAATGTCATTTCAACTTACCAGGATCACTGAATGATATTTAGACTATTAAGTATAAATAACATCAAATAAAAAGGCAGTCTTTCATATCACAGACACTAAGCAAATGACATTCACTTCTATTTTCTGTATATAGTTCTAAAAGCCCATAACAATTTCATTAATAAAACAGCTCATATATATCAGTTAAAATACTATAAAAAGAATGTGGTTTTACAATAACATTAAATATATCAAACATGTACTGCTTCAGCTGTGAAATACAAGTTTTTCCACTAGGTGCTAGATAGGCCATCAGTTAAGCAATCAATATGTCATTAAGAAAAAAATATTTGGTCATCTGGAACTAGACAAGCAGTAGATCTTAATAATGGTTGAGAAATTACATAGGTAAAAGTTTAATTTTGCCCTCCTTGTTGTGTTCCCTTTTAAATAATTATTAACTGGCTTTTGTCACTCTTCTTTTTCTCCATTAAAGATTTGTCTGTGAAAGGATTCTATTGGGAAAGGAAGGGTAAAATAAAAATAAAAATAAAAAT
Source organism: Aythya fuligula (assembly GCF_009819795.1). NCBI lineage: Eukaryota > Metazoa > Chordata > Aves > Anseriformes > Anatidae > Aythya > Aythya fuligula. Next base: position 28,526,546 of record NC_045563.1, read on the forward strand.
GCCACGTAAAGAGTCAACTGATTTTATTTCATTTGTTATTTCCATAGTTTGGGGGAGTCAAAGGGTCAAAAATGGGAACTAGGAACTGCTGTACTCAGCATCCCATTCCAATACACTCCTGCGTGATGGCTTCCAAAAAGCAGGCAGGCATGGCTCAGGGGACCTCTACCTGGAAACACTGAAGCACCAAAGAATGGAAACTGGTCTACAGTCCCCTAGATTCTCCCATCAAGATCCTCTTCTTGAAGACACTAATATCCAGGCTGCCTAGCAGATGGCTGACAAGGAGTTTGTGTAACTTGGTGAGGCCCTGGAGGCAGCAGGCAGGTTGGAGGCCACAAGAAAGCAGAGAACATGCACATAGAGACATCTTCATTGTGTGATTTCAGGATGGGCCAGCTAGATGTTCTACGTCCTGCTCAGACAGTTAGAAACAGACTATTATCTCTGACAGGCTAGACAAACTTATGATTTGACCCAGGGGAGCAATTCTTAAGGTGTTTTTACAGACTTTACTAGCACAAAATAGAATCAGAATATCAATATACATGGTGTACCCCAGCTCAATTTACCTCATCCATACATCAAACTTCCTAATTTTAATAAGAAAATCATTTATTCCCTATTGTGTAGAACTTTTCCTCTTATATACGGAGAAAACTGTGCAGAAGCCTCTGTAACAAAAGTTCTCAATCATTTGCAACATACAGAAATAACTTTTACTGATATTTGAGCCTACTAACTTCTTAGCTTTTTGTTGTTCACATAAAAATAGATTTGAAGGTAGTGCACAGACCACAAATTGAAATCTTTTTCAAAGTGAGACTGATCATTGAAAATGATTGATACTAACTGAAATATGCAAAAAGATCAACCTTGAGCCATGTTTTAAAATAAAACAAAAATGTACCTCATCCTAATCTGATTTTTTTCTCTAACCTGCCACATTAGCAGTCCATGTTACTGCTTCCTTAAATGCACTGCATTTAAAGACAGACTGCCTAGATAATTCAGTGACATATGTATGAAACCTGCTTGTGTTCTAATGCAGAGATGCAAGCCAGACAAACTACAATTAAAACAAAACCCACTAGCCATAGTTGGCATAACACAGAGTCAAGGGGCAAGTATCAATGATGCATTAAAACATCCAGATGTCTCAGAGCACAGATCAAGTTTATGTTTGTCTAAAAGGATCACAGAGAAGGTCATGCAAAAAGAGAATTTTTCAATAACATTTTTGACCAGTCTACCCCACCCTCTGTTTAAAGTTTGCCAGCATCTTGCACTTCACAGTAAGTACGTGCAGTGAGAGGCAAAGAGATCTAAGTATCCAGTTGCACTAGGAAATGAATAAGTTATTAGCTTAAGACATACTCATAGTCACTGCCTTAATACAGCCAGTGTGTTCAAAAATGTTTTATAAATATGATACTGTTCTGCTAAAGTGAGCAAAGCACGAACACTACCTCATTTTACCAAAATCCAGAAAGCCGAGCATAGGAATTATTGAAGCCATCCAGAACACTCTTTGCATATAAAAGCTGTTTAAAGGCTACTTTTTTAAGAATTATATTTGTTTTAGAAAATGGAACCATATATGCAAACAAACAGTACAAAGTGGATGGTATCTTTATATTCAAAACAAAGCACTGAAGAATCTCAAAGTAATCTTAATTTAGACAACAAATGTACTTTGTTAAAGTGATCCATATATACATCTCAGTGGTACTGACAAGATGAACATATTTGTTCTCCTTTCAAAACAGAAGAGTTTCTATCAGGGAAACATAGAAGAAAGTTAAGATGCATGACTTGCACTAATTTAAGATTTTCTTTATAAATAGCATTTAAGCACACCTAGAATACACATCAACTCAAGATAAAAAATTTGTATCCACCTACACACAGCACATATTGAATGCAGATTCAAAAAAACACAGATTTAGATACTAAAAATGCAAAAATTATATGCCAAGCTTTCTTTATAGTCAGTTTATAACCAGATATCATCTTGGTTAATGATCAGACCATGATGATGATGATAATGAAATAAAATTTAAAAGTTTGCACATCAAGAGAAAAGCAAAGACAAATCAGACAAAGAGAAAAAGAAACACATGTATCATCACGTTCAGTTAGATCCTGAGAATATATAATTAAATAACTGAGATTTAGGAAGATGACTCTTAAGGTGGTAAAATACTGACAAGTAGTGGTCAGTTATGGACACTGCACTTTCCCTAGAGATAAGGACTCTTAAGTCTCACAAGATTTCTTAATTAAAACAACTGCTGATCAAATCCAAAACTTAAATTTGATTTCGTTGGGTTTGAAATGTAATAACAGGAAAGCTAATGAAAAAAATGTTTCATTAAATAGCCACAAATGCTTTAAATAGCATTTCTTTGTAAATTATCCAGGCCATATTGAATGACAGGATTTCAGAACTCAGTCCAAACCCCATCCTCCTTCCAGTAATGTTACTTGGGAAGAATCTTGGAGAAATAAAAAAGGACAGAAAGAGACTTTAATAGAGCATTAAATCCATGCAATGGTCACCACAAGACTGAGGCCACTGACAGAGTTAACAGTCCATCTAACTCGTAATTCAAAGTACAAAGGGCAAGAAAAAGAATAACAAAGTAAAAACCTCCTTTTTACAATGATGTAGAGACATGCTTCACACAAATAACTTCAGTAAAATATTTAGCTATTTGCTTTATTCTCACTAGGGTATATGCAAAAGTACACACAACAATGCGAGTTCAATCCTATTAAACTGTTTCTAACAATACAGTGATTAACAACATTCAGTTCTCAAGCAACTGCTCACACATTTACATGGCTGAATACATGCACCATTATGAGTGGGGACCAAAAACATTCCAAGACCACCACTATCCAGGTTAGTGTTATTATCGAAGATGAACACCATTAAAAATGTTAGGACAATGAAATCTAAATTGTTACCACCATCTCCAAGCCTTCTTCCAGTGGACCAGAACAGATCTTTACAGTTTACTGGCTTGGGTTCCATGTTTTATCCCTAAATGCATTCATGTTTCATTAGTGAAGAACATTCCTCACTTATTTGGAAAGCACCTTGGCTGCTTGGTTCTAATACTCCTGATAATTCAGGCCAAATGGAAGGCAGAAGAGGCACAGCTGCTCAAAAGGTCAAGCTGCAGAAGAAGCTAGGGAGCAAGCCTCTCCCTGTGTGGATTGTGTTCGTTAAGAATATTTTCACCTACAATGTCCCCCTAGGAAACTGAGTGAGTACAGAGTCATATTAATGTAAAAAAAAAATAAAAATAAAAAAAAAAAAAGTGAAGAGATCTACATTTTTAAGTAGCTGGTCCTCGATATTCTGTACATCCCATGAGAGGTCAAAGGAATGCACTAATGAGACTTGCAAACTTGAGAAGAGCATCTGCAATAGCTGAGTTTCAAAGAAGTATCAAATGACAAATGTCACAATAAAAGAGAAAATCAGCAACATCTATTGTGTTAAGTTGCTGTTCTTAATGTACAATGAAGTCTAACAAATGCACAGTGTAAAGCAGTCAAGAAATAAGTAAACTTCTACACTGGATTCTCTGAGAATCTCTGGTCTTGAAACTTGTCTATCAAGCAATCTTTATGGCAAATGCTACTGTTAAGTAATGGGTAATAAGTAAGAAAAAGGTAAAATGACAACATATATTACACACAAAAATCTAACATTTCTTACAAGGAATTTTTGTTGTTGTTGCTGAATAGTTACCTTGTAAGCTGGCAGCTTTGCAAAGACTGCCTATTTAAATATAGGATATATAAAAATTGTGAGAAATAGCGTAAACTGAGAAGATCTCTAATGGTAAATTTAATATTTCTATAATACAGAGAAATAGACAAACACCTTAGCACAATACATCAAACAATTACACTGATGCAAGCAATGAACAAATTCGCAAAAAGTCAGCTAGTATTCAACTTAAAAAATACATTGTTGACAACCTTATAAAACTATTCATAAATGTTAAATGCTTCATAGTAACAAGTTATATTATTCATTCTATTTAGTTTGCCATACTGAATCTATTCATCTGTATCACTGCACTCAAAGAAAAAAATTAAATAGTCCAAAAATACAGCTCAAGAACTCAAATTCTTAGCCTGTTCTGTTGCTACCGTTTTTTCCTCTGCTTGTTTTAAATTCAAGATTAGACCAGTTCTAAACCTTTTGTCTCCTTAGAAACTCTCATATTCCTATTTCTTGTATAATTTACTTTCAATAACAAAAGTAAATTTCTTAACAAAACTCTCACACAAATATCTCTTGGGATGCTAGTACACAGAGGCAACATATACAGAATTCCTATTATTTTGTTCTCAAAAAGAGTGTTTTCCAAAAGGTAAGGCCTAACATGGTCTAATTTGCTTTTCTTTCAAATAATGTTTGTGCCAGTTACCAAAAAGGTCTAAATCAGTATCATGATTGAGAGCAGCACCACAAATAACAGAGACTACTTGTTATTATCTGGTCATCAAATCAAGAGGAAGTGGGTTGGATACAGTTAAAAGAACCTGCCAAAAATATGAGCACTTTTGCCAGTTTGACAGGTACAGGGTCACAAACACAGCAAGATCCTAATTTAATTATACATATACAGGAAGTTTTCATTTGCATACCTCTTGTAATTGAATAGACATCTGTCCCAGTTGGTCCTGGCGCCTTTCTACAAGCTGTCTTTCAGCATGCATTTCTTGTTCTATCTCCTGTAGTCTTCTTTCTACCCGGGCTGACACCTTCAAAAGGAAAAACAACCTGCAGGAAGTTAGGGCGCATTTTTACCACATACTGAGAAATTTATTTTACCACATACTGAGAAATTGAGAAAATATTAAAAAGTATGGGACAGAAAGAAAGAAAAACAAAACAACTTGTATTTTGTGAAGATTTAGAATGGTATAGAAAATAACCAGATTTATAACACTGAGTACTCAAGCAAGGAAATGGCCTGCTATTTTGTTAGCAATATCTTCCTTTACATCTATGATATTTTTCTTTACAGTGGTGGTTCTGATCAAGTGCTAAATATATCAAGTTTGGTACAGGCTAAGCTGAGGCTGCAATATAAAAATCTTGGCTTCTCTGCCACTGGTCTGGTTAATCTCTGGAGAGCCACTTCCTTCACATCTCCTGTCTATTAAAACAGACCACCATTCGCCTCCTTCATACGCAGAAATCCATGACTGACAAGTATGAGAATGACTGTAATAGCACAAAATATTTACATCAATAAGACTTTTCCCCAATATTTTTTCAAATCGTATTCAAACTAATATAAGTAACACCAGTCAATTGTTAAAGCAATCTGGATTACAGGTACAATAATTCAACTTTAAACTACACCCAGAACTACTTTATTTTTGCATTTCTAGCTACTAGCAGAGAGCACCCTCTTGTGGGCAGCAAATTAAATTTACATCGTTGAAGTTACAGACCAGCAAGGAAAATACTTATGTATTAGTATCCTCCCTACTTCAAAACTAACAGCTTTAAGGAGTCACTAGAAAGCAGTATTACCAAATTACTAAACGGTATCTAGATAAAACAAAGATTTAAAAGACTTGTGCAACTACAAGTTTCTGATGTATGTGGAGGGGAGCAAGTTCTCATATCTACTTTCACCAATAAGCATGCTTTTACTAGGATATATGCATGTGTATGGATATAGAATTTTAACAGGAACAACACAGTTGTGTAGCAACAGATACATAATTATGGACACATTCATACTTCATGAGTACCATAAAACATTAGGTTTAAAAGAATGAAACAGTCATTTTGTCTTTATAACAAAAAGTGGTGCGTTGAAAAGGTTCCTTGTTTGCACAGCCAGGTGAGTAGTCAGCTCACAACTTGGAATTTTCTATTTTCTCTTAAAACCATCATGAGATGTTAAAAAATGTACTTCATCAAATCATGTTCTTTCATGTAAGTTATGAACGCTCTGCAGCCATAATTAGAGTAATTACTGTAAACTAATGCATAAAAATAATGATCATGTCACAACACATGCATTTCTATTGTGAAAACTACTACTTATTGTTACTTCTAATAATTCACAAAATACAGCTAACAATGATTCTATCTAACAGTAACAAAAAATAACACTATCATTAAACTTGTTGCATCTCCGCAGAAAATTAGGGAATGACAGTCACAGTTGTCATTTGTGTACTTTAAATACACCTGAAATAAAGTTTTAAAAAAATCTGAAATGAAGTATTAGGCTATTTAGTATTTAAAAAATACATATGTTGGTAGCATAAGGAATTAAAGGTAGTGGGGAAGTCAGCGTTATGGAAAGAAAGCAACGTGGCATTTAGGAGGGCTAGTATGGTGATGAAGCTTAACATGGGAAAAACATAGGAGTTCTTGTACAAGGATTTACATAGCTAGGATACAACATAAGTTTTTGTAGGGTTGCACAAGTAGTCAGGGAGGAGACTAGGCAAAGAAGGCAGAGAGCACAGAAGTCCACAGCAGATCAGGTTTATTATGTTGTATCTTGTAATAGTGCAAAAGAACCAAGTACTATCATTAGCAACTTCCTCTGCATTCTCTGTGACAGCTGCTATGTCACATTCATGTCCTAGCCATGCTTAGTAATAAGACTTTCTGGAAAGCAGTAAATTTACGTTTTCTGTTTTGGAAAATTTAGCACCACCACAATACCACAAACTGGGTCACATATCACCATATTTTCCAAACTAATTATCATTTACACTATGGAACAGCTGAAGTCCAAGCACAGGTCCCTCCAGATCCAACACCAATCTTTTTATGTGTTTCTACACTGGAACTTTCCAGAAGCCTCTCTGGTAAAAATGGATGCAAAACAAGGAACAGATTCTGCCTCCCATCCTCTCCACAGGTGTTTTCTTTTCTGAACGTTGTTTCTCATTTAATCATATTTTCTCCTAGTGACACTATGGCATTAAACAGGGTTTATCAGTGTGTGTAACTTTGGAACCTCTTCATCAAACTATTTTTAACCTACCTTACTCCATTTTTATATTTAGCTGATGAAGTTTATCTAACCTTTCCACTTCTATCATTTGGCTATAACTTCTGGAAGGACTTCCTTTTACCTTGTATAGTCCCATCAGGTATCTTTTGATCACCTTCAGATCTCCTAAGGCATTAAAGTCCTTACTGTAGTGTATTCCAATTTCTTCTACATTGTCTTGAACTATTTTACCTTCCTCATTGCCCGACATTATTCAAATAAGCTTCCTCATTTTTGTGCAACTCCCTTTTAGAAATCAGATGTTATTGTAAAAAGCTTACTTTTTTTTTTTTTTTTTTTTTTTTTTTGCTATGGTAGAGGTGCCAAGCTTATGTTTGTTGTTTTGGTGATTGTTACAAAGCGAGTCTTTCATAGATTAAAAGCCACACACAGGACGTGGTTTATAACAAATAACTGCTTTTCTTCTGGAATAGTTTGTGTTTATTTGCTCTACAAAGTAGTTAATATGCTACCTAAAAATGTAGTTCCCCCAACATGACAGTTACCCATCTACAGGTTTAGACATTATCTTCCATGAGAACTGTGTTTCCTGATTTTGTAGCTTCTCTGATCTTCCTTGGATTGTCACAGAACCTGTGACATGCAACAAGAGCGATAACAACAAAAGAAATATTAGAAGCAGTAGGCAAGTAAGCAGTAAGTTGTATATGAAGAAGAGACTAAAATTCACTTCTCTTCCTCTATCCTAAATGACCCTTATTCAGGACAACATTCCTACCTGAACAGTACACATCTTGTCCCCAGATTAAAAGCCGTAGTGCAGACAAGTGATTCACTGAAGTACAGTAACAAGGAACATGGAGGTTCTACATAATGACATGAAATGCTAAAACTAAATTATTGCATTCAGTGCATATTAGAACATGATTGAAGGATGTATTTTCAGCAACACAGCCTACCTGAACAATAATCATGACACTAGGAGCTCTATCTCTGTGTTAGGTTTTCAAGTAGCAGCAAAATCTATGAAAATGGATTAGGCTACCAAAAAAGTTCTCCTATCACCAATTAAGCAAAAAGAAAAGAATGTCCTGTTTAAAACCAGGATAACATTTAAGTCGTAGCTAAATTTAATTCTGTAGAAGATGCTGGATGCCTAATTTACAAAAAGCAGTATCCTACTTCTTGAATTTCTCCCCCGTTTTTCAGCTTTCCACTGTTATTTCTGGTGCAGAAGTCCTACTGGCTGAAATCTATTTCAACAGACCTTTGTTGCTTTTGTTATTATCTATTTTATTGTCAATGCAGACTTGAAGCAGAAGTCATAAAAAACACAGAAATGACAAAGTCCTTTGACAGATTTCACTCTGAATATTGAGTTAAACATTCCCCTCATGGCAAACACTAATGCATGAAATGCATTTTACAACAGTCACCTTTGCAAGGCCAAAAATCTCTACATCAGGTCCTCTGAGGGACAGTTACTTATCTAAAAGTAACTGTGTCTCTCTGGGACGTCTTAACCACATGAACTCCATGTGAGATTTGTTTTACTTGACATCTGTCTTTTTCCACAGACATAACCTACACTAACCTTCCAACAGCACCATCTCAACTATGCATCTACTTACTTTGAACAACTCTGTGCTTTGCAGCAGTTGCTTTCTATGTTATTTGGGATGAGCCTTTATATGAGGAGATGGCAACAAAAAAAAGAGGGATACTTTATATAAACAACGTAAATAAACATTTTTTCAGTTGTTTATAGGTCTTTATGGACATCCTCTATAGCTGTTTGAACTAATGTATAGTTCAAACATACAAATTTGTTTCAAGAAAAAAAATCTCAGAACATATCCCAAGATTTCCATTAGTGTTAAAGAACAGATGTGTAGGATACTGTCTCTTAGAAACATCTTAGAGAATACTCTAAGAGGAGAACATAGAATTATGAGTTCCATCATCTATTGAGCTATTTCTAGATAAAAATAAGAGATTTTGATACAGCAGAAGTTGTAGAGTCCGCAGCCTTTTTACCAAAGCTGTACATAGATTCTCAAGTATACGGTCACAAGGAATGGTTGATTTGAAAGAGGCATCCAGCTATGCCTCACCACCTCAGTCATCTTTTTTTTTTTTTTTTTTATGCTAAACTGGAAAAGGCTTCCTTTAAAGTTAACATTGATGTGCATCGATTGTGTGTGTTGGGTCTGTCTGAGCTGGAGTCACCTTTTCCCTGCAGCAGCCCACACAGTGCTGTACTCTGCACTTGTACCTGGAACAGCACTGATATCACTCCAGTGTTGTGTCTATTGCTGCGTAGTGCTGGCACAGCATCAGGACTCCTCCCAAGCCCCCAAGAGCCAGCAGGCTGGGGGTGGGCAAGTGATGGGGAGGGGACATTGCTGGGGCAGCTGACCTAAACCAACCAAAGGGATATTCCATAACACCTGATGTCACACTCAGCAATAAAAGGGGGGGCTCTCGTGGGGGAGGGGGCTGTTCCTCCTGAACAGACACTACACGTTTTGAGGCCCTGCTTCCCAGGACATGGCCGAACACCGCTCGTTGATGGGAAGTAGAGAATAATTTTTTTTTTCCCTTTCTCTGTGCTTCCACGTGGACTGACTGTTTCTGTTGTTTCTTTTTTTCCTCCCCATTCCCTTTCCCTCTAATTAAACCTTTCTCATCTCAAACCTCGAGCTCTCTGTGTTGTATTTTCTCCCCCTTCCTCTTTGAGGAGAGGGGGAGTGAGAGAGCGGTTGTGGTGGAGCTCGGCTGCCCACCTGAGTAAAACCACCACATTGTGTCGTGTAACTCTCTAATATAGGGGGAAAAAAGCAGTCAGCTTCAACATCAAAAAGGTTCTCAAATCATAAACCTCTAATAAATAAATTCTAAGCAAGTAACTCAGACTGACTGTATCGAAGAGACCTTGGACATTTATTATCACATTTTTGTAGTTTATATATAAGCAGTTTTCATACAGTACTGACCATTCTGAACAGTACAGCTGTAAGAATGTGGTTACAAGTCCCTACAGAAATTAAGGCTTAAGGACCCTAAGCTGAAACAAATGTTCCTGCTACAAACTCATTCTGTCAAATTATCAAGATTTCAAATTGACAATTTACAGTCAAAACCCCTAAAATAGAATACAAATAAAAAGATGGTAACATTGAAGATGATAAACAACCTCTCTGAAGTGAAGTAATAAAGACACAACTAATAAGTAAAGTAGTATCGTACAGAACTATCGTTAGATGCATTTGTATCCTAGTATTGTTCCCTAGACATTTACTTTTTGACCTTCCATCATACAGGGCTAGGTCTCTCCTTTCCGCATAACCCTTCTGCAAACTGAACAACAGCAATTGCTTTAACCTTCAAAAGAGGGATCTAAATGAATGACCTGCCTTCTCCATCCTCCACCCTTCTGGTTTTCCCTCTGTTTTGCCCATGTTCTTCCTACAGTTAATGAACAGCAATGAGTAGAACATTCCTGTTGAAGTCGTATTAGTCCTACCCAGGAAAACCATGTGACTGCAGCCAACTGCAGAAATCTTATCTTCATTAAAAGTGTTTCATTAAACATTTCAGCTTTCAAAGCTTTATGGGATGATAGTTTCTCTCACAAATAGAAGACTTCTTTTTAACAGTAAGAGGAATATCAAAGAAGAATACTGAAGGCTTCTTTGTTACAGTTCTCTCTTTTGCTTGTCTCAGAATAAAATTGTAGCAACCAATTTCAAATCTTGAAATCCTGCTATAGGAGGTCACAAACCAAAACTAGTTATTTCTTTCATTTATGTAAATACAGTGGTTGCCAGCATTCCAGAGGATTGAGGAGGACGGTTTGTTTCTCTCATTCAACAGCACAGAACAGTTGTGGCGTAGACAGCTGCAGCAGCTGTTTTCTTGTGAATTGTCCTTCTTAAAACTTAGAGCTTGCTTATTTCCTGGTGCATCAGAGGAAAAAAAAGTATGTAGAGAAGCAGGACACAACACTCATAGGAAGCTGTAAGTATCAAAGAATTCCTTACCATATAAACAGTGCTAACATTCTAACAAGGACAGCCTGTTAAATTCTTCTACAACAGCTGAAGAGGAAAGTCGTCTTCCACTGATGGATTCTATCATGTTAAGTGTATAACTGGTCTTGAGAGATCACAGCCTCTTGAATCCCTCTCTTATTTCATCTACAGTCAGGAATTTACACAAAAACAATTACTAAGTCTGTTGGTGCCAAGAAGCAGCCCTTGCCAACAATACTGATATCGGTGACACATGCATCACTAAAGCTCTTGCCAGGTCCTTTAGTACCAATTCATGCAATTTTAGGGAAGGATGATCCACCTAGGAGAAAATAACACTTGCTCTGAGATGTTAGCATGGCTACTGATATCACATTAGCATTTACATAAAGCATAGACTCAAGTCTTCAAGTCAAGACCTATCTGCAGGATTTTTACCTCCTAACTAGATTTTCAGCTTCCCTTGTGCCTACAGCAATACTGCTTTGACTTGCGTCTCAAGAGCTGATCTCCTCCATATTTGAGTGATATAGACTAGAGTATCTCCTTCCAGCAGATACAAGAGGCAAAAAGTAAGAGACTTCATCATGGCTGCGCTTCCTCCTTTGATTTGTCAGAGCCTCCAGAGAAAATTATAGCCACAAGAGACATTTCCCTTTCAAAAGGCTTCACAGATAAGGACTGAAAAGGACAGGGAGAGAAGGAGGAAGAGGAATCAATATTATTACTCAGATTCCATGGTTATCATGGAAGTTCTTCAACATGGCAAAAACTAACTTGTATATTTCAAAAGCTATCTGTTCACACCAATGTTCAAAGTTAAACAACAGTTTTCTCTAAAAACATGATTTCTCAGAGAGAATTTCACTATATACACATTTGTAAAACATTCACTTTCAGTTTAAACAAGCACCTGAGATACAGGCACTTGTTTTGCTGATTTCATTATGGAAGGTTAACAATCACCAATCCTAACCTAGATAGAATCCTGTTCAGATATACACCAATACATAGTACTAATTACCAAAACATATATTATACTAGTAACCCATATCCTGCATAGACCATTAAATAGAAATCTTTTCATGTTATTCACACTCACCGTTTCTCGTCTTTGGGACTCAGTAAGCTTTTCAGACAATTCTGCTAGAGTTTTTCTCATTTCTGCATCAGTCCTTCACAGAAAAATACAGGTAAGACTTATATTCTGCAGTGCAAAAACTAAATATCAACTATGATAATTTTAAGCAGCAACAATTTCATGGATTTTTAGGTTACTCCGAGTCATTCTACGGCTTCTAAAACCCTAGCATAATTAGAGACCAGCCTCAAGTGGAAAATTCATTATAGAAAGCATTTCCATTCCTCTAGTGAAGACATCAGAGCATCTAAGTAGAAAGACTAGGTATCAGGTCAACAAGTATAAAATTATGAACATGTCAACACAATCCTTTTGAATAGGACTAGTTCTTACTAGGAATTAGAAAACTAATTCCTGTTACTGTGATTAGACAAAGCACCGTATGTTGAGACAGCACATACTAAAAAAAAAAATTATGGCCTGCATAAGAGCTTATCCTCAATAGACTCCAGTATCAAGAAAAATAAAGGAAAGTTTTAGTAAAAGAAATTCCCAAGTCCCTGTCTTTTTGTCCACATATAAAAAGAGGGAGGTAGCCACGTATACTATACAAATCAATGTGTGTGCATCATTTATACATATAAACATTGGATGAGATTACGGGTAATGAACCTTTCATAGTACTGGTTTCACCTGTACCACTCTCCAACATTATTTTGTTTTAATACAAAAGAACACAGGAATTTAAGAATTATTTATTCACATGGAAGTTATATTCTGTTTATACCGGTTTCTTCTTGAAAGCTCCCGACTGATGTCATCTCCTAGACGAACTTGTTCACTACTGAGATCTCGAAGAGACTGGTGGAAAGAATGCAGCTGTAAATTAAAGTACAGAAATTGCACCAAATTTTAAGGATGCTTTTATCTGTGATATTCCAAAAATACATATATACACGCTTTTAAAAAGAAAATATTAAATGAAGTGCAGCAGATTATTTTTATCTGGAAAATAACAAAATTGCATGAATTGAAGAGCAGCCTGGATGAAGCCTGTATGCTTCTGTTTCTATCAGCTCTTCACAAAACTTGCTCATCCAGTTTAATTTCCAGTACATGATTTGCTAAAACAAGTTTCCCGACTATATTTTTTCTATTCTTCAGACCTTGTTCATTTCAGTTACTTTACATTGTACCATCTTTTTAATTTAATACAAGATAAATTGAAATATCTGAACAGGTGGCATCAGGACAAACTAAATAAATACTAGTATGAATGAGACAAAGTTCTGCTCAGCTACGTAAACTACTATAGAAGCACAGCATGTAAAATTGCAAGTGACCAAGTAGAGCACTACGATGTTTTCAGAAACTACCAAAGCACTGAGGAATTCTATTTTACTTTGCCCAAGATTTCTATATACTATCTTAGAAAGGTTTTTTCCAGAGTTGGAAAAAAAAAACAAACCACCATTTTCCTCAATAAAATGTCACATTTAGATTCCTGTTTCCCTTATTTAGCAGACTAGTTTATAGTCATTATAAACTATATAGTTTATAATGACTTAACATTATAGTCATATAATGTGTATAATAACATTATAGTCATTATAGTAAAAGCTTTTAAGAGAGAGAATAGAAAGGTAATAGGTCATCCACCCTTCATGGGAGGAAAAAAAAAAAAAGCAACAGCTTAAGCACCAGAGTGCTGTAAACAGCTCAGTGGTTAGGGCCACTGTTTGGGAAAACCCTCACTTATAACATCTCCTTGTTCTATATGCAAGACTTTAAACTGAATCTTCCACAGCCCAGCTGATTGCCCTCAATATTCAGGCACAGGCATCAACCTCTCCCCTGTGTGACAGACCAGGAATTTCAGCCTGGTCTAGGAGGCTTTGACAAACACAATACATCTTCAGAATGTATCAGTTTGAGAAGGACAAAGATTCAAATGTGTCAAAAATCCATTTCGCTAGAAAATTACCTTCGCCAGAAGCAGTCAGAACAGAAGAAAGGGGCTGTGGTTATATAAATAAGAAAGAGCTGAAGCTTTTTTTTTTTTTATTTGAGTAGTGCTACTCTATCTCTGCCCCAATTTCTGCCTATGGTCATAACAAATGGCTATTTCTAGAGAGTTCAACATTCCTCAAAACACTGTAGTGTTTTTTTGTTTGTTTTTTATAAAATACCTGATGATCCAGTAAAGCTATATTCACTCAATGAAAAGCAAGGGTAAGGAATAAACTAGCAGTCATCATAAAAATAAGAAAAAAAACTATATATTTACACCTTCACTTAATGTAAACCATTAAAGTAGTTAATTCATATTTTCTGAAGAGTCTGCAGGTAGACATGACTGGAGAGGTCTGAAAATCAACCATGCCATACACATCCTCTCACACCCACAACAATTGCCTGAAGTACTGAGTTAAATTATCCTACTCACAGGTCAGATTTAGAATTAAAATGAAGAACTAGCTGACTACAGATCAGTTCAGACTAGACTGAAGTGAATGGCAAAAGCAGTGAGATCCAGTGCTATTAACTAAAGAGCAATCCCCTCTATAGCTACACCAGATTTCAGCATATGCATAATGCTAATTAAATATTCAGATATTATTTCTGTCTCCTATGTTGCCCAAAAAGTTACAGAAATCATTTTCATAACTTTTGACATTACTACCATCTGTACCTTTTTATCTATAAAGATAAATTTGCATGAAACTTTTTGACACTGATAGATATGATAGATGACTGTCATGAAACATGGCACAGAACATTGAAAGGGCACTTCACAGCTGTAAAATTCTTAGTTTTATCATTTGATTTAACATTAAAGAGCCTGGTAACCACGTATTGCTTGCGTAGGGAAATAGCTTCCCATTAGTGGTCTTACCTGGTCCAAATTATCTGCCTCATTGACGAATCGAACACTTGCAGATCTAGATCTTCGATGTCTACTGTCCTGTGAGTCTCCATAATCCCTGAGAGGAGAAGTAGGCAGGAAGTGGCGGTTCCCTTTATAAAAGAAATAAATAAGAAAGACAAAGCTTTGTACAGGAAACATTTAATTTTACTTTGAGAAAAACTCATGTTTCATCTTGCCAATATGAAATACGTTATAAACAAAAGAATTACTAAAGGTACATAAAATGCATGGACATATAGTTGAAATATTTTTGAATATTTAGATATATGAGATGGGCAATAAAGAGAAGGAGCTTTCCTTTGTTCCTCCAAGAATTAGGTAGACTTTTTTATTCAAATTTTATTTGCCCAAGCAATGTTTTTTCCTCTATTTGGATCTACTGCAGTTTCAAACTATGCCACAGATTTTACACCAGAAAAAAACAGAAAACTTTAAAAAGTTTTCTACTAAAATATATTAAATGCTATTTCTGGAAAGAATATTCCTCTCAAATACACCTTTCCCGCCCTCCAAAATAATGAAATTTAAGAGATGTAGAAGAAAAAAAACTATTTTTCTGTATATTATACATTGGTTTAGTTTTTTCCTTTTCCACTAAGCCTTATACAATTTTACCTACATATCCATAACCTTATGCATTTAAAATTCATGTTTTCATTTTGCTGTGAAGCAAGCTTCAGAAACTGCAAAACATTTTTGATTCGACTTACATTTACCTACAAATCATAAAGTGGGTAAGACAGTTTTCATGTATCAATGTTTCATTTGATCTCTTGAGATATCAGCAGGAAAAAAACAAAACATGCAATGGAAATCATTTACCTAATAAACAACTGCTTAACTTAATGCAGGTGTCACAGATTTCTAAACTGAATTTCTTTGAAATAATCCATGATATATCTTCATGCCAATACCTTTATACATTTTTATTTTCAATTTCTTCATTCAATATAATATCAATACAACATAATTTAAGTACACTCAAGCACCTTAAGTATTTTACCTGAAACTGCTTCTCCATCCAGATCACTAGGGTACAAGCTTGAGAGAGAAGCACTTCTCATTCCAGAGCTTCGGTTTAATCTTTGACTCCTTAACTGACCTATAGACTGTTCCAGCGTTTCTTTTAACTGCAAAGAAATTACATTTTACTGAAATATGAACACAGACACATACGAAAACACATATGCAAGATATTTTTCAGAAAAAATGGTCATTAAGAAAATCAGAGCCCTTTTTTAGCCTAGTGCCATTATGGATTAATAACAGCTTTTCTTATTTATCTCATACTATACTACCATACTATAATATAAACTGGTTTATAAGCTCCAAATAGAAGAGTAAGAAAGCTACAAAAAATGCTAGTTTTGTTATATAACAAACTACTACAGTTTGTTTTATACTGTTCAAATAAATATGAAAAGTTTCTGTTCGTGTCTTCTTAACTCTTGATATATTCTGTGCATTGCTTCAAAGTTTCCAGCTATGAATGCTATTAGGTAAAAAAAAAAAAAAAAAAAAAAAAAAAGATTTAAGAAGTTAAGATAAACTGAAAGTTGCTCACAGTTGCTATTGCTTCCGTTTGTTCCTTGTTGTATTCTCTGTATTGTCCTAGTAAATGGTCAACATGTCTCAGATTTCTGTTGGTATCCTTAAAAAAAAAGTTTGAGGAAGAAAAGTCAAAATAGAAACTTCCAACAGCTGTCTTTACTATTCTTCATTTATAAAATGAAGAATATATATATATATATATTATATATATATGTATTTTATAAAACACTAATAAAACAAGTATTTTTTCTGTAGGGTCTTAGCATTCCAAAATTCCAAATCCTAGTCAAGTAGACAGAATCCGAAGATGTACAGTGCAGCTAAAGGAACAAAACTGAACACTACATATGCAAGCGAGGACTCAGGTTCAGACAAAAAGTGTGTACATTTTCAACCACTCTCCAGAAAAATATTTTTATCCAAAGATCTTACAGTACTTAATTCTATTTTGTGGGCAGGTAAACTGAGAAATAGCAAGTTTTTGAAGATGAGCATATTGAGCAAAGGTAAGGAAGTTCACCAAGCAGGCAACCGAAAACAGAGCTACAGCAGATATTCTAAAGACACCCATTAAAACATTCACCTCAAGAAAAAAAATAAGAAATTATTAAGGCTGTAAGGTGACATCCCTCTGATGGCAGGAAATAGGCCTCTTAAATAGGATTTAAGAGGAAAAAACTGGCCATGTTAACATGCTCTCCAAAAGCCACTGCAAGATTATTCAGCCCTCAAGACTACATTTGTCTGTGCCATGTACAGCATTTGTCACAGCCTGTAATAAACCACAAAAGCTATACAATAATGGAAAGGACTGCCTGGTTAAAGATGACCAAGTCAAAACATACTTATTGCATTCTTTACTGTGGAACACCTTGGTCAAGTTCCATCATTTAGTTTATATAGCACAATTTCTTAGCAGCTCAAGGCACCTTAAACCAGACTGTGACAGTCCTACCCTTCCCTTCAACATATTTTTTCCTCCTCCTCCTCCTCTATACAAGCACTCCTGTGACCAGATGAACAGGATCAGGTAGCAGATCTGCTAAAAAGCAGTACAAAATAAGCAATTAGCTTAAAATCAGAATCTTAGAAGAGCAGCTAGAAAGAGATTAGACAAGAACAGGACAATTCTGAAGAGTGCCTTTTAAAAAAATATTGTCAGTTTACATTCTTATTAACTCATCTCTTTCTAGCTTAATGATCATTTTCCAGACAAAAAGTTCTCAAATATAAATTAACCATTGAATATGCATTTTTCTCTTCTCACAGTGTATATATACAGGCCAAACAATAATTAAACACAAGTGATAATGCACAAGCCCTTTAAGTCCTCAGAACTATCAGCTAGAACAGTTATTTTCACCATACAGATTTTTTTTTTTCTTCCATACTGAAGAATGTTAATGAATTTTGAAGTGACAAATGGTGTCAAGGGAGCAAAATGTCTCCTCCTATACACAAAACAGTTTCAGAAGCCTTGTCTGCTGCCTTCACTGAAGAAGCAGGAAGCAGATGAACGCTCTCCTACTTAGGGATGAATCCATTATAAGTTTACACACACTGCTTCTCACAATGCTGTGCCACATCTAGAAATAATTTCAGTTGTAAGCTCTATTATGAGCAATAGAGTACCTACATATTTTCTTTAGTTAGAACTTAGAAATTTTATACAGTACAAGACAGTTAAGAGGGGGCTGGAGTTTTCTACTACAAAATTCAATGCCTCTTCTAACAATCTGTAAAGGTTAATTTTGCATTATTCATTTTGCTAGTTTTATAAACACCATTGCCAAACACATCATTGTTTCTAAGAATATTCTATTACACTTTCATACAGTTGTTATCTCAGACCACAGCAAGCCACCTACTTTCAGCTCAGAGGCAATATGATCAGTTTCATAAACCCTTTTGGTTTGCACAGAAAGCAACATTTCCCAGCACTACAGTATTTTGCCAAACTTCAGAAGTGGAAACTAGACTCTATTTTACATACTCTAAATATACTTTAAAACTGTATTTTGTAAGCAACCTGTAAAGTGCTTGCTAAAGTATGTATCTTCTCTGTAACTTCTTCAGCACCATTGTTCCGAGTTCTGTTGAGGGATGCCCTCAAAGGTGGCTGCCTTCTTATTCGACTCCTAAGAAAGTCATCTGAATCACTGGATGAGTGTGCCATTAGTATCTTGAAACCTAGGTAGGAAGACCAGAAAAGGTAACAAATGTTAAATCCTGATTGTTACTGAACAGATTCAACTTGCACAACATTGCCAAAGCAAAACTACTCAGACTACTGTATTAGAATCGTATCACAGAATGGCTTGGGTTGGAAGACACCTTGAAGACCATCCAGTTCCAACCTCCCTGCCATTGGCAGGGATGCCACCCACTAGGTCAGGTCGCCCAGGGCCTCGTCCAGCCTGGCCTTGAACACCTGCAGGGATCAAGCATCCACAACTTCTCTGGGCAATGTGTTCCCACGCCTCACCACCCTCTAAGTGAAGAATTTCCTCCTATCATCTAAATCCCCCCCTCTTCTACTTTAAAACCATTCCCCCTTGTCCTCTTATTATCTGCCCAAGCAAAAAGTCGCTCTCCATCTTTTTCATAAGCCCCCTTTAAGTATTGAAAAGCTGCCGTAAGGTCGCCCCTGGGTCTTTTCCAGGCTGAACAGGCCCAGCTCTCTAAACCTTTCTTCACAAGAGAGGTGTTTGTCATTCATTAGCAGGATGTACTTTTGAAGCAGGATGTACTTTTGGAGCTGATCTACCAACTGTTCCTCAGTTATTATGCTTGTTCACACCATGAAGCAGTGGCCAAGACGCAAGAAGCAGAGCCCATTAGGACAGAATTAAACTAATAGATGCACCCTCATCACAGCCAGGTGTTCAGTACCCAGGCTAAGACCATAGCCCAAAACAAATTCTCTCTGAAAAACATACAGTGGAGACATCAGGAGAGCAGAGGAAAATTGATGATGAAGCCCTCAGGAGGCAAGGCAGTTGGACTCAATGATCTTTGTAGGTCCCTTCCAGCTGAGCTATTGTCTTTTTATCCTAGCAGAACAGAATTTCCTCCTTGCCTCACACTAATTTCTAAGCTATATTCAGACCAGCTGGGCTCAACTAGGACAGTAACTCCAGATAATTAATTGTGGGAAGCAAGTCTAAGAACCAGTGTATTTAAGGAGTTTAGGAGAACTGGAGATACTACGGAAGAAGGCAATGCAGTGTCATTAAAAGAAGGCAAAGGAAAGAAAATCCACTTGAAGTTATATGGAACTTTTTTGCTCAAACTATTATGCACTGCAGCAGTTTGCCTAGAGGTCACAGAATCACTGTCAATAAGATTGGTGTTGACCACGTATATTTGGAGAGTAAGTCTGAATCTACTTTGGGGAAAAGGAAATAGGCCAGCAAAATTTTGAATTCCTTTTGGTCCTGTAGCAGACAAAAAATAAAGCCACAGTAAAGGTATCATTCTTCTAACCATTAATGCAGAAGTTTAACTCCCCCTCCTCATCTAAGGAGGGGGAGTGAGAGAGTGGTTGTGGTGTTTAGCTGCCTAGCACAGTAAAACCAGCACAGTAAAACCACCACACCCAGTGGAACTAGATTCAATTGCTATGATATATTTTATATATGTGCCACTCAACGTTTTTCCAGAGTTGTATACTACATTTTTATGATGTAAATTTCTGTCTGCCAGACTTGTACAGAAACCTTTTTGACATGAAAGAGTAAATCAACATAATCAGTTTGTGCTCAAGTACACCAATATTCCTTACAACTCTTTTCTGAAATGATGAATTTATCACATCCTTTCTGCCCTTATCTCACTAAAGCCTGTTCTTCCTGCCTATATCAGCATTCACTGCTCCAGAACTTCTCACTCCAATCAGCTGAAATGAAGCCTAAATGTGGCTGAGGAAGCACAAACATTGTGCATTAGCAAAAAGGTAACATGGAGAATTTTGAAGGGCAGAGAAAAAGAAAAGAATTAACCACTGGTACCAAAGCAACGTGTACTAATTTTCATTTTTACTATGTCTTGTTAATCACGATAACAAGCTTTATTTTCCTTGTCAGTCTTTACTGGAACTTCACGTAGGTATCAGTGAGATCCCCATTCTAGGGCACAAACCAGAAGTATCACTGATAAGCATGAAACAATACTTCTCCTGAACAGATCTGGCATCACCTGTTCTAGAGTAATTTTTAAGTTCCCCTATAACAACACTGTCAGTTCTCTGGGCTTAAACATCTCTTCCTGTTCTCATCCGCCATGCACAAGAAGCAGCACAAGCACTCAAAACCCAATAAACAACAGCTTCCGCAAAGCTTAACAAAGGTTCTCAGTTTCAAAGCATTTTTGGAAGATATTTTTAAGACACCAAGCAAAGGAGGGATGGAATTAGTGGTCACACTAACAACGAAACACAAGATCAGTCCCAAGACGGAACAGGAATCCAACCCTGAGACATTAATCCACATGAATCCAGCCTTTACCTGTTCACGTACCTATGCACCAGCATATTTTGCCTGACCCATCACACTTACAGTTGAAACACGTTTAATTTTAATGATCATACCAAATGGTTGATGGTCTGTGCCTGTCATATTTTTTCCTCAACTACAAAGTCATAATAAAAGTTGTTTTGGCAAATTAGATTCTTCAAAACCGCAGTAATAGTTTCACAGGAAGCAAATTCTCTTTTCCTCCCAAACCATGCAGAAAAGCATAGGCTGGATCGACTCTGTATGTAGAATATTGCACAGCAGTACCCCATGAGACTTAGAAAAGCAACCTTAACATTATGCAATTCATACAGCTTGTCTGCGTTGAACTCTTATTTCCACCATGTCACATTTCCTTCTAGATCCACAAGCCCCCAAATAACATCATTTACAACATTACCAGTTTCACATTAGTAAAAACGTGCTTTTTAAGTATACCTTAGTAGATAGAGAAATGAAGTACACATCAGAACACTGAAATGGTCAGAAGTGTTTTAACTCATTTCAAGATGAAATGCTATAAGCCAGCAGAATACTAAAGGGCAGTTATTGCAACTCAGCTGATGGGAACTACATCCTTAAAAATTTCCCAAACTCAAAAGCAACCAAGTCTCTGAACACAATGCTACATTTACCTCTAGGTAGATGAATATGGCAACTCATGTCAGAGGAAAGATAGGCACTGATAAAAAGACAATGAAAAACAATAGTTGACTGATGCACTCAAAACATAATTCTGAGAAGCATCTCAATCATAAGAAATGCACAGAAAAGTTATGACACTGTAGGAAAAATAAAAATAAAGAAGGAAATGATGATTTACAGCAGAAGATATCAATGTTTGTTTTCAGCTGGCCAAAAATAGCTCATTAAGGTACTGGTCAAAGTAGAAAGACAGGCTAGTGAGTGAAGGAAACAGAAGAAATGCTATACACAAGGGCACTTGCAGAAAACTTTCCACTTATGGTTGAGCAGAATTCCTCTTTGCTCCTGCGGGCAACTTAAGAGGAACTGTAGGCACTTATAAGTTGGAGAAGTCTCGCTTCACATAAAGTGACATCCTCATTTTAAAAGGAACTGCAGAAGTTTTATTTTAGATTAAAAAAAAAAAAATAAAACCATACAGAAGAATAAATTTGTAGAAATATTCTGCATGAGCGTTTGCTATAATTTACAAAAAAAATAAAAAAATAAAAAATAAAAAAAAAGAGGAGCATTAACACTTTTCCTAAACCGCTAAACCGATTTTAGCACACAATCATAAAGCCTACCTGACCGAGAATTACTGGTTGCCTTTTTTTGTTTTTTATTGTTACTTTGAGTCCACCTAGACAGATTAAAACATCTTTTGCACCAAGGAAAACGTCAACGCTCAGCATCCGCCTTCCCTGTTGGAACACAGGCGTTTCTGTTTCGTGGGGACGTTCCTGATAAGAGCAAGCACGAAGGCAGCTGACAGTCTCCACAGCAACTGCTCCAGCTCAAGTGAGGAAAAGACAAACTCAGTACACACAGCCTGATCAGTTCTCAAGGGGTTTTATTTGTTTATCTCCACACAGGCTACTCCATCGCTAGGAAACTGTGGCTAAAGCCGCGTTTGGAGCCTTATCGCTAAGGCTGAGCTTAACAAAAAAAAAAAAAACCTACGGCCATTGCAGAAGGGCACAGGACAGCCCCCTCCATTCAGCACTTCTGCTCGAGCCACGAGCAGCTTGCAGGCGGCAGGCAGACCACACACCACGGCCACATCCCCCCGCCGCGCTTGCAGGGACCACCGCTGCACCCACCCTCCAGGCACGGCCCCTGCCCGACCCACACCCGGGCACAGAGGGCGACCCCTCCGCGCCCAGGTATCGCCGTGCCAGCCTCCCCGCGCCGTGCGCCCACCCACCCCCAACCCTACAGCCCACCCCAGCCCCGAGGGACCCCCTGGGGCTCCCTCCCTTTCCCTTTATCCCTCCCCTCCCGACGCAGCCCCCCGCCCTCCCCAGGCACGCAGCCCCCGCCCCGCAGCACCCCCTCCTCTCCCCTCCTCTCCCCTCCCCTCCCCTCACCTCGCCGCTATGGCAACTTGAACTAGCCGCCTTGCCACCGGCGGCCGCAGCCGCCTTCCGGGAGCTCGGGCACTCCCGCAAAGCTCCATGGGATGTGTAGTCATGCGGCCGGTGTCGGCCATGGAGGAGGCATAGCGGAGGACTTCAGTTCCCAAGAGGCTTTGCGGCGCGGCCGGCAGAGCCGACCGGCGGGTGGCTGCAGGGGTGGTGACTGAAGGACGGCCCCGCCCTGCCCGCCGGCCGTTGGCACCTCAGAGGCCGCGGCGCAGAGCCGAGGGCGGAGGGCAGGGCGGGGCCCTTCACAGGCCGTGACTGGTGTTAATAAAGGCTTGTAAAAGATACACCTTTACAAAATGCACGTTAACGTTTACAAACATTGACATTTGCCAAAGATGATAGTGAAATAAACAAGAAGTGCTGAAACCAAAGCTGTTGCCCTGTCAAAGCAGGTGTATGTGCCCCACGCCACGGGCGTGAGGAGACTGACGCCTAGATGATCCACCTCAAACAGCACGCGTTTGTGGCAAGGATGATACCTCTGTCTCTCTCCTACAGCTTTTCCTAACTTGTTGCTTTCTGCCAGGCATCTCCCTGGTCATGAATGTTGTATCTACCACCAGTGTGTGCGGTAACAATGAGCAAAAACAGATTACAGTGCTGAAAAGCCTTAAAGAGAGAAAAGTGAAAGTGTGTTTTGAATGATCACAGGAAACATTTGACTGTGTCTCTGAAACTTGGATGGAGCTTGCAACAGTCCTAAAGTCTTAAAATTTGTTTGCAAGTCACCTGTAAGCAAGCACTCAAGCCCAAGGTACATATGATTTTAAACCAACGTATGTCCATGCTGCCTTTGGTATCCACTCCAAGGAGCTACCCCAAGCCTCTAAGCACAGTCATAAAGTGTGGCTGATATCCATACCGGCTAGCGTCGTTCCTGACTTGCAGGACTGTTTGTTGGCTCCCCCACAAGCCTTTAATGCAGCAGGCAGGACTGCATGCTGTACAGTTACAGCACACTTCAGGAATGAGACAGGCCCCACACACTGGCAGCATCCACCGACAGCCCTGGCAATTGCTGCTGGCCCCTGCTGCTGCCTGAGCCGAAGGCAGGTGAGTTACTCTGGGATATAGAACAGAAATGGGATGGTATAACTCACGTCACTGTGAGCTGAAGCATTAGTGAATAATTAGTGAAGAAATGTCATCCCTGGCTTTCAGCACATGACC
The DNA here is from genome assembly GCF_009819795.1 of Aythya fuligula. NCBI lineage: Eukaryota > Metazoa > Chordata > Aves > Anseriformes > Anatidae > Aythya > Aythya fuligula. The sequence continues at coordinate 28,550,958 of NC_045563.1, forward strand.
ATTGCCAAGGCCTTTGCTCAGCAAACTGCAGCGTGGTCAAGTTGTGCTGGCAGGCCTAAATACAGGGCAAGAGTCAGAGCTTCTGCTTCTCGTCTCATCTCATGAGGCTGCATATAGAGGTCTCTGAGGAACATGCCCTGAAACTTCCCAAGCTCTCTGAAAGCTCTCCTATCCTCCCACCTTTGCACCTGGCAGTGGGCTTGCTCCTTCACAGTCTTTTGGAATTCATCCATATGCATATTTACTTTCCTGACTCAGTAGTCTCTCGGGCAATCACAGAGTGGTTGAAGGGGTAAGGAGTGTGTCCTGGATGTGGCTGGAACCAGGAACTAATTTTAAGATATCTATAGAGGAGAAAAATAATGTGATGAATTATTTGTTTGCTTTTGTAATAAAGATATTAAATCTAAGTGAATAGGATTGCTACAGAATTTCTCTTCAGTTTAGAGTATGTGTGAGAAATCAATGATTTACCTACATTATTAATCTACTGTACCAGACATATTTCTAAGGAAGTTGTTTAACTTTTCAAGCACAGAACACTTTCATGTTATATGAAATCAAAAACTGTACTCTGTTATCTAAGGCACTGAGTTGCAACAGTCACTTGACAATGATAGCTTTTAGAGAGGCCAGCATTTTCTTTTTTTTCCCTAAGGCTAGTGCTGCTTGTTTAACGTCGTTGTACCCCTTGACTCATAAACTTAAGAATGAGCATCCATTTTTAATAAAAGGGAAGATTATTACAAACCATCACATTGCTATATATAAAAATATATGTACAGGGAGTCTCAGGACACAGACCTCAAGAATAGAAAATCCAGAAAAAAAAAAAAGAAAAAAGAAAAAAAAACATTTGTTTATAATTTTGTTGTTGTTGTTAGGCTTAAGTTGAATTTTTTTAATTATTGGATTTGTCATGAGTGGTCTCTTTTTGTGTTACACCACTTATCCATGACAGGTCATCATCATTCTTGTGGCTTGCAGGAGACTGTTTAGATATTTCTTTCAGAAGTAATCAATCAAAAAGAAAAGAGAAGACACCCCTAAGTATGTAAAAAAAAATGGCTTAAAGAATCATCACTTACTGAGCTCAAAAAATTAGTTATTTTATCATAAAAGAAGGGAAAGCATTGTGGACTAGATGTATTGTCACCTAAGTCAGTAAACTTCAAACCCATTTTTGACGTATGAGT